>NW_027122274.1:0-2400000 GCF_030686945.1 Centruroides vittatus | reverse complement strand
CCGCATTTCAAGATAGTTAAACTTATTTATATTGGAATATTTCGTAACGATATTAAAGAATGATAATGGGTATATTGCATGTCAAAAGATATCTTTATCGTTTCGAAACTGTTAAGCTTATAAAAATACAAACATAACATATCTTAGATTAAATACTTGTTTATTTAGATGTATATATTAAGCGGAATCTATGATGTTAACTTCTACAGAAAACTAGATTAAGTTTTACTTTCATTTTCTGTTTCTATTGTAAAAAAACAGGGAAAATACAAATCGTTTTAATCTCTAGGATTTGAAGTGTGCATTAGAAGTGGATAAACTTGCAAATTCTTAGTTTTTATCACAGATAATTGTTATAATCTCGAATATCGGTGTAGGCTACGATGAGTTGTGATTAATATTCTCTATTCTCTTTGCATTTTAGTAATTCAGATTAATTAAAATATTTGATATGTCGACGTTCATTTTTTCAATTTTAGAATTTACTTAAACTATTTGCGAATGAATTTGCTGAATTTTTTTGGTTAATTACTGTTAACTAATTTATTTAACTGTTAAATCTATAACTTCCCACTGTCGTTCTGCTGTCTGTCTGTCTTTTATTAGTCTCGAGTACGTTGTTAGATAGATTAAATTCGAGATCAGATATGGAAAGCTTAGGGGCAAGAGGGTCCGATTAATTATATGTGAATGTCTCGTTTCTACCGGATCTATTTCAATTAAAATATTTTCCCCTAACCAGAGTTATATAGATGGTTGGCATGACTCTATGGTCAACAGGAAAAGTATCATGTACAGGGGCAAGACCGTATTAAAATTGAGAGCATTGTGACAAAAAATTTTAGCTGGGCACTGTGACGATGTCACAATAAATAATTGCTCCTTGAAAATAATTTAAAAAAATATATATATTGAGATAAATTTATAAGCATAATTTAATTATATTGACAATGCCGTGGATAATATTAAAGGCAGACTATCGCTTCGCAATCTCTATTTACTCGCATTTAGCATTATCTATTTATATCTTTCTAATTCTGTCTTTATTATACATATTCTTTGCTTAAATCTGAGCAGAATCTAAGTTAAGTGCTCAACTTTTTCGTTTAATCAGGAAGAAACAACACAAAATTAGGTGTTAACTGTATTAGAACGGCAAATGATTGCATGAAAAAGATGGTTAGTATAGTAATTCCCTTATAAAATATAAAATTTAATTAAAGTAATGAAAATACTAGAGTTTACCAGAATTGCTAATGTCTGATAAGTTTCTTGATGGTTTAAGGCAATACAGACGACTTGCCAAGGGGCCAATTTCCCATAGAAAGTCCCCTCACCCCCTCGAGAGGACTTCTATGGGAAATTGGCCCCTATTTAAGTGTTAGACATCCGAAGAAAATCTAATCTATGTGGCCAGCCTATTGGCCAGGCATCAGTGTTCAATGGTTTTATCCATTAGGCCATTGGTGGGCGATGGCTACATTGACTTGACGATTTGAATGTGATGTTATCACAAAGATTCATATTACTCAGTATCATTTAAGTCTTATAAAAATGAAGCTCTCTACATATAAAGTGTTGAAACGTGAATCATTTTGAGTACGAATAGTATTTAATTTTATTACACAGTGAAATCATATCAAAGACTTATTATTTTAATTATTAAATATATTTTTAAAAAAATTAGTTGGTTATTTGTTGCGTGTTTTTCGGGCTTGATTTCTATTGCGCGATATCAACACGTTACTAATTTCTTTTTCCCATTAAAAACGTGACTTACCTGCAATGAAATTTAGTACGAGGAATCGGGAACGAAGTTTCGACTGGATCAGGGGTGGCGAACCTTTCTCAGCCCGCGTGCCATATAGTAAGTACACTTAGCTTTAAAGATGTTTATGTGTGCCAAAATTTTAGACTTCGAATAACGATATTTAAAGAAATTAAACGAATATGCTTTAATTAGAATAAATGTACAAAAAGCTTATTGATAAAAAGGATGATTGAAAAAGACAGATGATCAATCGAAATCGTATGATACGTTACGTGCCAGATAATTTCTCTATACGTGCCATAGGTTCGCCATCCCTGGACTAGACCATTTAACGACTTTTTTTCCCTTTTAGATTCTTTCTTCCCACAGGATAATAAGAGGACCTTTAAATCAAGACACACAATGGAAGACCAATGGTGAGGAACGGAACCGACATATCCGGCCATCAAATTCAAGATATTATAATCAGTGTGATAGTCAAACTCTTTACACAATGGGAGTCCTTGATATACGAGCAATCGACTAAATTATTGTTTTCACGTTGTTCACCATTACTGTGCCACCATGGCCAAGATGGTCGCGGTTTGGAGCCTTAGCAAAGGGCATACCACGTTGAGTTTTCTCGGTTTTCTTCACGTGTCTAACACCTACAGTGGGAATAGTTTCCCATCGAAAATCCTCCCGGGAGGCGTTCTTCCTTGGCAGTATTGCATTGCCTTATTCTATCAACAATCTTTCACCTTTACTTCTACTGTTTTAATGGCTGTATCATATTACTTATTATTATATATTAATCTTTGTAATTTTTAAAATTTAAAAAAATAACACTATACTTATCCCATGACGCAATCTAGGATATAATTGAAGCTAATTTGCGTAGGCCAGATGACTATGCAGTGAGGTATTCTCCATCGTGAGCGATACGCATTGGAAACTAATTTGGAATCTTATAATCTTTAAAAGAAATTCAAATCTAGTGTCGTCGTGCTACGTGGTTTTATTTTTTAAAATTTTCTTATTATTCATGTAGATTCTGGAATTTAGATTTTAATAATTAATGAACTTTTTTAAAAATTACTATCATTATTATTATTAGTAGTTTTTTTATTAAAGAAAATTATAAGTATATGGATCGATTGAAGTAAAATACTAAGCAATTTAGGTACAATTTACAGAAATATGGTAATACGGCAAGTTTTTATTATTTTAATGCATTGTATGTTTCTCAGTGATCATTTTGATTGGATATGTAAAAAGAAAACACTGGTAAAATTAATAGAATTTATACACAATTATACATAATTTAGAGATTCTCATTTATTGAAAGAAATCAATTTATTTACAGTTTGATACGCTTTTTATTGTTCCAAGAAATTTCATTTCTCCAAATTCTTTTACAGAGAGACAGATTCTTTATGCAAAAATTATCATATGTTTTACATAAACGTATTCTTGCTTGTTCAAATTAAAACACTTTTAACTTTGAAAAATTTGATGTTTTTTCTTTCTCTGTGAACTTTTTAGTATTACACTCTCCAGATTTTCATTATCAGGCTCAAATAATTCGGAATCCTATCAAGATGATCAGCCCGATCGTTACGGTTCGAGCTCAAGTTTTCGAAACATTCTTGATTTTTCTTTTGTTAGTTATTTTTTTCTGGCTGGTCACGTAGAGTATTCCAACTCCTGAAGTTTTCCTCTGAGTTTTCCTGGGAGGCACCACCTTCAGAGATTGCTCATGTGATCCATTGCCTTCTTTTATCAATTCAATTGAAGCCGGTGCAGATATTTAATAATATTTTATACTGATTCACAATGACAATCCGTTCACAAAAAGATAAATTTAGTTTAAATTCGTATAATGGTCTTGAAATGAAATAAATCGACAGAAAAACAGCAGATTTGTGCTGAAAATATTCCTTAAATTTGAAGAGTTGTTTTCTGTTAAAACTCGCTTAAATTGAAAATGTAAATAATGAATGCAATTTACAAGGAAATTTTCTTTGCAAACATCAAATATTTAAATTTGATTTAAATATATTCTTAGCCTGCGGCTTTAAGGGCGTGGTTAATAGCGCGTTTTTGGAGCTGAAGAGAGAAAACAACTATATAGTATATATTTAAAGCAAGAAATTTCAGTTTAAACTAATATATTATTTAAAGTGCTGATTTATAATAACGCACAGTACGACAATTTAAATTTTAAGATTTTTAAATGATATAAAAAATTAAAAGATGTAAAATGAATTAATGTCTAGAATATGGAATTAATAAATAGACATTGAAATATACATATATTCCTGCAAGAAATATGATAATTTAAAAAATAAAATATTGCATATTTTACTATTATAGGAAATATAGTAATAGAATATGCAGTTATTAGTCTTATTTTACAATTAACATTTCCATATAAACTCTTTTATATTAATATCATCGAAAAATAGTCTTGAATTATAAGTCAATAGTTACTTTTAAGCCACTATAACGACCAATAACAATCTTAAGCAAGAAATTATATATATATATATTATATCCTGTACTTATCAAAGTTATAGTTACAAATTATAATTTTCATTTATAGAATTATATTGAATCCAGAATCTAGGATTATATCCAATTGGCCCACTAGTGGTCGAGTGGATAAAACTACTGAACATTGATGGTTAAACCTCACCAACAGTCATGCAGCCATGTAGAGTTTTCCGGGTTTTCTACACGTATCTAACACCTAAATAGAGACTAGTTTCCCCATAAAAATTCTCCTGGAAGGCACCTCTTTTGGTGGATCGCACACATGTTGCGTTGTCTTATGCCATCCATCTAATACAGTCCAGTTATCATTTAATTATATAAAGTTTATTGATTTTAAGCTTGAGTAATTTATTACTTTGCCTGGATACGTGACTTTTAAAGTATGCGGAATGAATCAGTAAAACGTTTAAACTAATATTTTAATTATTGTTGACGTTACAAATTTTTATTTTTAACTTACAAAATGTATATTTTATGTATATTTAGGATATATATTAACATATAAAATAAAGTATTTTAATCTAGTAATAGTCTCTTTAATCCGAAAAATATTGATGGTAGACTGCCTCACAGCTTAACAGGTTCAAACTCCTTTATTGCCTTTTTACAAATGCATTTGCATTTGTAAAAGGGCATATAATACAGCTACCATAGGAAATTTAATAAAGTATTTTATTTTAATTTTTAATTTTTTAATCAATTTGTCACTTAAAGTACTTTAAAGTGGGATGAATAGAAATAAAACTTTATACGTAGAAAATAGAAAGAAAATTTTGTAAGTATCTAACAAAGAAACAGACCAACAAATCAGAAATGTTTCTATGCTATGTCTTTTGACATTATTTTTCATTGAAATCACACATATTTTGAATATTTTTATAGTCCATTGATTTCTTTGCAACGTAATGATTTTGGTCGCGGGATGAATAAAAATACAACAAAAATGACTGTTTCTCTTTATCCTATACAACATTTTTGTTTTTCATTACCAGTTGTTTAAAATTTGAAGAAATCTGAGACCTAGCTCCTCGAAATAGCTAAATTCGTCTATTCGTGTGTTTCCGTATTGGTCTTGATTTTAGTGAGGACACTTCTCTTAAACTTGGCGATTTCTTTGTAGTGAATGTATATGGAAAGTAAACGGACACGAGCAGACTATATGTTGCCAAAGTCTGTCAAATTAAAGAATGTACGAGTAGATATGCGAACATCTTTCTACACCACAAACAACGAGATTTTTGGAGACACGTCAAGAATTTTACTTCACGTGTGAGAAGTGTTGTTAGGAAACTCTCTGCCCCCATTACCAGCTCAGTATGCTTCAAAAATGTTATAAGTTTACCCAATGACTTCAGTGACTTTAGTATTTTTTAAAAGCTGTTCCATTTTTATATATGTAATCAGTTTTCCAGATTATCTGAGCGACTTGAGCAATGTTTTTGAAAAGTTCTGTTTTCTTTCGTATATAAGTTTTAATATGTTTAATATGAGGCCTATATAACTAATAAACAGTTTTTGCAAAGAAAAAGCATTTCTTTTCAATTCTCTATTGTAAAGGCTTTTAAGTTGCTATGAGGTGAAAAGAAACGTCAAGTAAAAAGGATAAAAAGAAGCGAGTATTTGATTAGTCTATTTCTTTTATTCCATGTTGAACTTGTTAGAGGATAAGACCAATTTTTGAGACTCACGAGGTACCGTCATTAGCGCTATTGGAGTTATTTAGATATTTCTCTTTAAATAACCTTTCTATTCACCCTAATTTACGGTAATCATTGTTGAAATTCTCTTTATAATTATTTAAATAGAAATAAAATGTAAGAAAATATGTTACAAATATTATGCGAGGAAATTTTAAAATCTATTTTTAATTCTAAATAAAAGCATTAATTCGGTCAGAACTTTTCCGAGAAACTTTTCTGTTTTATTTTTAACTCTCTGTCTTATGAGCCCACCAGTGACTAAATGGATAAACCAGTTAACATTGGTCTTGGGTTTGTGCATTACCAATAGGCTAGCTGCGTGGAGTTTTCCGGGTTTTCTTCATGTGTGTAACACCTAACTAGGGCCAGGTTTCTAAAGAAAGTCATGGGGCATCTTCCCCTTGGCAGTCGCCTATGTGTTGAGTTGCCTTTTACCATCAATACATTCCTTTCTGTTCTGTTGGCACTAAGAAAGCCTTTATTCCATGCCTATGTGCAGGTTTGACCAGGCCCACAATAGTGTGACCGGATGATGAGGTAGTTAGGGCCGTTTCCTCAAATCTTTTCCGAGTCACATTATCATGCTTCATTCAATTCAAATAACGTATAGTTACGATAATTAATACATTGTAAGAAAAATGATACACTAGTAGCGAAACCTGTTATCTATATACAAAATAAAATATTAAAATTTTAAGATTTTTTTAAATTTAATAGCATACCCTTCTATGTTTCTCGTTTTATAGTAGGCTATAAAGAATTAATAATGTATCTGAATATTAACAGCACTACAATTAGGACTGAATGTGGAATTTGTTAAATAAAATTTTGCCTTTGTCATTCAAATATTTAAATGATTTTAAGAATAAATATGATTTATCTGGGGGAAACCTTTAGGCTAAATGAAATTCAAACGAATAGATTTTTTAGTGAAAAATTTATTTCATTAGTACTAAAAATAACAAAAATATATTTTAAAATATGAAAATTTTACGTAATAACCTTATATAATTCTACTTCATTTATTTCATGGGGTGCATTGGTGCACAATGGGACGATTAATTGTACGAATTAATTGAAATTAATTATTGCCCCATTAGTTACGCAAAATTAACGAAATTTTTCAAGCCAAAACTTTGCAATTCCCATTACATTCTAGTCATTTTTCTCTCATTTCTACATTTTTTGAGCGAGGGGGGCAAAGCGGTGCACTTGCATCCCTCGCAGCGCTAGATACGGCAAAACAAGAGTTGGATAAGTAAAGATTTAGAAAAGTGAGATTCTAGAAAACGTGGATAGACCAGTGAGGGACGGAAACTCATGAAAATTTCTTAGGATTACTCGCCTCGATTCTCAAATAACTATTATCAATTATTAATTTGTGGCAACGTTTTGAATTATTTCAAAATATTTAATAATTTCAAATTATATATGTATTATGTAACGACATATTTATACGATTTCGTCTTAGTAAGAATAGAAGAATGAGAATATAAGACTGCGTAAGAATGCAGATATTTTTATCAATATTTCTCTCAATGTGAAAAGTTATTGGGCTACAATTTGAAAAAATTGTAGACCTATAAATTCCCACTGTCGTCCGTCCGTCCGTCCGTCCGTCTTTCTTTAATCTCAAGAACGGAGTTAGATTGATGAAACGAAATTCCAGATCTGGTCTCGTCGACCAGATGTGGAAACCGTCGGAGCAGGAAGCCCTGATTAACTGTATATGAACTTCCGTAGCAGACCGGAAGTCACGTTATTTCAATTAAAAACTTTTCCCCTGAAAGTAGTTAATAGGTGACCAGCACGACTCTATTGTTAAAGGAAAAGTATAATGTACAGGGGCAAGCCTCTACTAATTTGAGGTGGAGAGCATATATTTTAAATTAAATAAATTAAAAGTTGTCAATAAACAATTGCTCGTTGATTATTCCAATTTATTTCCATAAGTTTACTATTATTATTAAATTTTTAATGCAAGAAATTTCTGCATTAGTGCAAATTTTTGTTAGAATTGCGAATTCGTACATCTATTTTTGACATTACCCACAAATATCGAGTAATTTTTTTGTTAGCAATTAAAGAAACTTTACTTGATATAACCTGTTGTGTCACTGGGTGATCTGTTTCTAATTTAAAGTCAAAAATATAGAAAAAATTTTATGTAGCTTATATTTAATCCATGTTAAATAATGTAAATATCTGGATCATATTATACATGCTTTATACAGCAATATTAACTTGCACAATGAGTCATAAAATGAATTTAACAGTTATGAATCAATCTAATAAATTGTTTTGCTTAGTATCTCGAAATAATACTTCTCTAAATTGTTATTCATTGTTAATTATATTTATTTTAAAATGGTTACATCATAAAGTATGTTCTTAAACTAGTTTTTGCATAAATTATACATTATTTGACATTTATTTTACAGAAAATAAATCATATTTTCTATTCAAACTAATTAATATCGTTGTAGATGTTCGATTTTAGATGCTCATAAGTGGCCTTGTGGATAAAATCACTGAACACTTATAGTTGATTCGTGGGTTCGCGTTTAACTAAGGCTGGTGACGTGGAAATTTTTTACTCTTCAGTGTGTGTTGAGGTTTTAAGGATCGACAAGACAGCATTTAATCTTTTTTACGTTTTTTATTAACCGTCTGTATTACATAACAACCATGTGATCCTGATCCGCAGTGTTTCCAAAAGGCTTATATACAAAATTTTATAATTATTATTCTTTTCTTTTAACATATCCTCCCTTTTTTTATCTTTTTTGTTTTTTAATTATACAAACAAATGGTTTTTCATTAGACCATTTAATAAGACATAAACTGTAAGATTCATTTAACAAGGTTCAAACGAAAGCATATTTCTAAATTTCTCGAACTTAATACAGTCTAATGGTTTAGTGAATATATTTGCCACTTGTTCTGTCGATTTTCAACTGAAAATTCCACTATGAGTCTCTTATTTGGAGTAAAGATTTTAGGATTATTATTATTCAGATTCCTTAATGCTTAAAGTGCATCTTCATATCTGATGAAACCAACAAAACCAAATCCTTTTGATATCCCAACACCTTTTTCATCCAAATTTTTAAGATTTCTCACTTTAGCACTTGTAACTTTTGCTTGAGATCCAGCAGCTTTATAAAATATTTTCTTGTTGTCATCTACATGTGGAGGAATATTATAAACACATAATCTCACTGGAGAAAAAACAGTATGATTTTTCAATAACTTTTTCTTGTAAGCTTTTAGCTCTAATCTTTTTTCAAATCTGCTTGAGACACTCCCTTAGCAGCATCAGATCCAACCCTTATTAATCATTCTGTTAATAGCTTCAAATTTCTGTTGTCTTTTCCTTTTTTTGTTTTTCTTTGTTTTTTTTTAATATCTTTACAACTAATTGTCAGACTCACATTTAATCTTCTTCCATCCAAAATAATATTTTTATCGGGTTGAGTCACTTCAGTTTTGATTTCGTCGACCAGTTTCCAGGTTATATTTTTAATCAATACCTGTTTTTCCTTTACAATTGCTTCTCTCCAGCTAGGGCTTTTGCTGCTTCTTCGTAGGAAAGCAGGGCTGTCTTCTGATAATTTATTTCAGTCTTCAAGACGTTTTGTTCTTCGCAGTTTACCTTTATCTCTCAATGTGTAAGGATTACTGCTTTGAATTTTATCACTTCGAGTTCCAGTATTTTCTACAGCAGCATTGTTTTCCTTTTCTTCTTCCATATATTTACTTTTTTGATTCAATCTTATAACGTACAGTACATTCCATTTTTATCCTTTGTTCCTTGGAGCACTTTTATACTGCCCTGTGATATAATAATATTTTCCTTTGTAAAAGTAACTTCAAAGTTGTTATTTGTGATTGCATTAACGGATATCAAGTTTCTACTCAGATTAGGAACATACAGCACATTATTCAACACCCAGTTCCTATCTTCGACTATGCCAATTCCTTTAGCAGTCATCGATTCGTTTTCCTTTGCAACAGAAATATTTGTTTCAATATGTTCCAATTTATTAAACAGATCCTTATTGTTGCGCATATATGAGGATGAATCCGAATCGACCAGAAATAGGGTTTCTTCTTCATTTTTCCGATCAGTTGAGCTCTCACACAAAAGTGACATTTTTTGTTGCGATATACTTTGTGACTTATTTCTGAAGAAACAATCTCTCTCCTTGTGATTATCTTTTTCACAAGTACAAGATCAATCAGTACCAAAATTCTTCTGTTTGGTTCCAAAATAACATTTGTTATTCCTGTGATTATTTTCCTTACATATTGTACAAAATTTGTTATCAGTTTCTCTGGGACAGTGTCTGGCCAAATGTTGTCTGCTATTACATCTAAAACACCTCCTCTCCTTGTGAAATTCGCTAAATGCAACGTCTTCCTTCTTAGTTTTTTAAATTACGTTTTGTATTAATTCTTCTGCTGTCAATCTAACTATCAAGTTCGAAAGGGTTTTCTGATCTGAGTCATCTCTATTTGTCGAATCCCAGGCTATTTTTAACATCTTAAATTCGTCAAGCAACAGTCAATATCTTACTTATAATCATTTCTTCGTCGATTTCCTGTTTCAAATTTTTTAGTTTATAAATTACAGTTTGTAACTGATATTTGTTATTACGTCGCTGCTTCTATCAAAGAAAATTATAAAAGCTTTGTAAGAGATGACCTCTGTTGATGAGTATCTTTCTCAAATATATTGCACAGCAATTCAAACATTACCTTAGCGGTTAAACTGGTCATTAAATGTACGAGAAGCCTCTTATCAATCGTCGATATTATGTATTCTTGCGCTTTAACATATTTCATTGCCCAAACCGCCTTTTCTTTATCATCCTTAAATGTCATTGTCGCGGATCCAATGATTATATTCATGATACCAGCTGTTTTCAGAAATATCGTTATCTGAAATTTCCATGTTGTAAAACTCTCCATATCTCTGTTTGGATACTTGCTAGATCGTCTTCGGCAGCCATTTTGTTCTTTATCGATACTTTCTAATGATTGTATCAACAATCGTAAATCTAAATTTTCATTATATTAACAATTACAATTTTCAATTTTTACTTACGGACATCCCTTTATTTTGGTTTTTACTGGCGTATCTTGAGCCCATAACCTGTTAAGGTTTTAAGGATCGACAAGACAGCATTTAATCTTTTTTACATTTTTTATTAACCGTCTATATTACATAACAACCACGTGGTCCTGACGAGCATGTTGCTAAAAGGCTTACATACAAAATTTTATAATTTATTATTTTCTTTTAACATGTGTCACCAAAATAGAGGCCAATTTCTCATAGAAAGTCCTCCTGGGAAGCATCTCCTTGGCCTAAGTGTTGCGATACTTTATCCCATCAATCCAATCTAATTTGGTGTTTACATCGAGCAATGAAACAGTCAGCGGAGGATTAATTAAGACCTTCCGGGATCCCTGTAGGTATAGAAGATTGGAGGAGTCCTTCTACTTAATCTTACGAAATTATAAAATAATAACGTCTAGTTGTGGCTATAGAATTATTTATAAATTATTGTATAGGATTGCAACGATAATTGCCTTTTTTTTCCAATTTCAATACTCCGAGACCTGGAATTCTAGGAATGTCTAGGGGCAATCCGACACTGAACGTATTGTTATTGTGCTACAATATCATTATGTGTGAAAGAAGACTCCGAACCTCCAGAATATTACTTAAAACATATTGAAATTTTAAAGTTTTTATATAATTCTTATTTTAACTTTACATAAATTGGAATTCGTACAATAAAATTATTTGCTTATAAGACTAATGGATGTTAGATTCGGTCTAACGTTTGGATTTATAAGTTATGCCAATTTATTTCTAATTTTTGTAAAATTATTTAAATAAATATTTTTAAATTAGGGAAGCATTATCACCGTAAAACCCAATTTCGACATTTATAAAATCCTACATAAATATTCTCTAGATGAAAATCTAAAAGTGAGTCTTTTAAAATCATTGAAATTTACCTGCCGGGTAGCCGAGGCAGTTAAGACGTTAGCCTCCTGTTCCTGGAGGCCTGAGATCGAATCCAGACAGTCGAAAAACCCCAGAAAATTTTGGATGTGATCTATCCCGGAAGCCCTTCTAGTGGATAACACCACTGGACACTGACTGGTACTTGGTCGCGGGTTCGCACCTCACCAAAGGCTGGCCACGTGAAGTTCCGGATGTCCTTCACGTATTTAATTAACAACTAAATAAGAACCGATTTCCCATAAAAGTCCTCCGGGATGCACTATCCCCTTGGAAGATCATTCATGTGTGCGTTGCCTTATCCCATTATATCTTACATCCTGTTCTAGATATACCACTGCATGACCGAACCCATGATAGCCTAGAAAAAAGGCTCTCTTGGTACCCACAGAGCAGAAAGAGCCAAAAATGAAAAAGTACAAAATAATGGAGAGAATCTAATCTATATTACTTATTCCTTTTATCTGATTACTTACTGTATACTCAATTGTGACATTTTAGTGACCAGCATAGTATAAAACCCGATAAAAGCAAAATTTTTTTTGAATATAAATAAAATTTTATTGACTGTCTGCTAGTTTATCGGTTTGCGATTCTGAAGAACGACTTTTCTGTCGATCCGTTAACATCCTAATATTATTTTTAACTCCTGCTATATCCACTTCAGTTATAAATCAGCATTGAATGCTTGAACAGGTGAATATCACACATGCTTTTTTCGCTTATAACCTCTTATGTTCCAATTTCTATGTTTACATCTTTTTAAACTTTAAATGAAACTTCAAATGAAAGCGGTAGAAAATACTGCACGTGCTATTACTTTTGAATCCCGACATACAGAAAACCGCAATTACGAGTATGGAATATGCAAACCGTTCGAGCATATGTATTTGAATCGATTTGCGTTTGTCGTTGCCTCCCATTTGCCAGCTGAGCTTCTTCCCAACGGGATACGGAAATAAAATCAGGCCACGTGTCCTTATAACCCAGCCGCTCTCTCTTGTCTTTGATGTTAGCTCATTTTTATTCACTTCCTATTAATCTGCAAACTTTCTTACTTTCTGGAATTTTTGTGATGCCAGCTGATCATTCGTATCAAAAATTTCCGTCGTTCTGTTTCAGATCCATACTTTATCGTAAATATATATTTTGGGAATGTTTTCGTATAAAATGTAAAATTCGGACAGCAACCATTGCAAATGGAGTTATAAGATTTTCCATTCTTTTAGGCCATTATCAATGCTTTTTTCGTTTCTGAATGTGATCGATGACGGCGAATTGTACCATAACGAATTAAAATGATAGAAAAAATAATTTATTATATGATTTAAAATATTAATTTAGAATAGAAAATTACTTTCTTGATTTGTTTTCAAGTTTAATTCTCTACCAGTAGGAACTAAGAGGGCCTTTTTTTCATCACACCCTTTGTTAGTTCAGTTAGGATGGGGATTCGGATGATGAGGGACGGGACTCGGCATACCGCCTCCGGTATGTCGAGTCCCGTCCCGCCTTGAGAAATCATTTGCATTATGAGCATTGTTCCTGATAGAAACTAAGGCCCACCAGTTGCCGAGGGATAAAACTACTAAGTACTGGAAGTTGGTCGTAGATTCGCGCCAACGGGCTGACCATGTGGAGTTTTTCGGATTTTCTTCACTTGCCTAACATCTAAATAGGGGCCAGTTTCCATAGATAGTCCTCCCAGGAGGCAACCCCTTGGCAGATCGTCCACGTGTTGCTTTGTCTTAAAGCATAAATCTAATCCAATCCAATGCTTAGCATGTTTATGACTGTAAATTGAAGTAAATTATACTTTTCTGTATACAGGTATACTTCATCTCACCTTCAATATTTGTGCCGGACGGATGTAAAGTCGAATAAAATGACTTAAATTTGATTTTTATTTTTCCATATATTTTTTGACAAACGACGTATAATCGAGAACGAAGTAACTTGAGGTATACCTGTAAACTTTGTAGGTTCGCAATAAAATTGTAAAATAAATTGCAAAAAAAAAAAAAAAAATTGAAAAGAAAAATAAAATTCGAATTCTTTATTAATTAAAAATAATTAATTATTCCCAAACAATTAACTCTAGAGAATCAAATGTTGAGTTTTCAAGCGTTGAAATTTAATTTAAAATATTAATTTTAATTAACTTTTATTCATCATTTTGTGAGTTTTTCATGTTTATAAATTTATGTGAATTTTAATACAAATTAGTAAGTGTTTGCCGTTATGTCTCAAAGGTACTGCATTTTTGCAGATTATTTTGTGGAAAAATTTGATGGTAATACCGAAATAACTCTTTCACGCTTTCACAAGTTTCCACCTTAAATAAGTTTTTCCTCTCGCAGATTTTGCTACATATTAAAAATAAAGAAAAATAAAATAAATCTGTTTACTTTCGATTAAATTTAAGTGAACATTTAGAAAACAAAAAATGTATTTAAGTCTAGTCTTATCACAACGTTAACAATATAAAATTTCAAACTGGCTCACTCGAAGTCTTATCACTCTTATCACTCTTGTAATATTATTATTGTCTAAATGCTCCAAATTACAACATAAATTATGATAATATTTGCAATTTTAAGAAGAGAGACAAAAGGCCTTTATTAATTTTATTCATCGAGGATCGGATGGCTGAGGGTAAAGACGTCTTGTCGCTCTAGGGGACTTGAATTCGAATTTGGATAAGAACCTCAGAATTTTCATGTGAGGTTTGTCTTGGACATGGGTACTGTCCCTCTCCACTTGGCTGTCGTTATTATGGACCCACCAGTGGCCGAGTGGATTAAACTAAATACCGGTCATGGGTTCGCGACTCTCCAACGGGATGGTCACGTGGAATTTTCCGAGTTTTCTTTATGTGTCTTACAACTGAATAAGAGCCGGGTCCCATAGAAAGTCTTCCCGGGAGAAACTTCCCTCTTGACAGATCGTCCATGTGTTGCGACGCTTTATCCCATTAATCCTACAATCCTATATCAGCTTTTTAATAGCATAACGGGATGACGAGTGGTTAAGGTATCAGCCTTAGAGAGAGCGGGTCGAAAAACTCCAAGAATTTTTCGGATATTTTTGGCACCGTTCCTCATCACTCGGCGCTTCTCATTGTAGGCCTAGCTGAACCCACGATGGTATTGATAAAAAAAAAAAAAAAAAAAAAGGTCCTGTTAGTGCCCAAGAGCGGAAAGAATTTTAAAAAAAACTGCCTCGACCATCCGGCCAGCTAATTAATATTTATAAATTTATTGTAATATAAGATTCAATTTATCATATAAATCATAGAACTATTCCAGTGTGAATGTGTAATTTAAAGTTTTAAAATTTTATTTCTTATTTG
Organism: Centruroides vittatus; assembly: GCF_030686945.1. Taxonomy (NCBI): domain Eukaryota; kingdom Metazoa; phylum Arthropoda; class Arachnida; order Scorpiones; family Buthidae; genus Centruroides; species Centruroides vittatus. The sequence goes on along the minus strand of NW_027122274.1, from coordinate 2,384,602 downwards.
ATTTCAATTGAATAGATATAAATTAGAATGAATAAAATATTATATTTAATTATAATAATTGTTTTATTAAACATAAGTCAAAAATCAAATTTTGTTCTATTTTTAATAAAATTTAAAGATATATCAACTACCGTATTTTCTCCGTTAAATCCGGGGATATGGGTATTCTTTTGTAACAGAAGACGATTGGTGATAAAAACTGAAATACCTTAAGATTTGGAACTATGAAAACCATTTATTGGCTGTACTTATAGGTTATAGCTTCAACATTTGAAATATTTACTCTTTTTATAATTAACCTGATTCTGTTGCTACGTTGTCGATGCCGTTGTCGAAATCAGAATCTTGACTTCTACATCCTGGTTCAAACTCAATACCTTTAATTCGAGTTTCATCTTTCGGCTGATAAGCTCTCGACTTATGAACTCGATCGCCACTCTTTCGTACTCAATATTCGACAATATTTATAATTTTATTTTCAAAAATGTGTCCGTGCATCTTGGAATAGAATGCACTGTCTAATTCGAGACAATTTAGAGGGTAGAATTTTAATTAAATTTCTTAACTGTTAGTCTAAACTACATTATCGTATACTTTGCAATACTTCAACATGTTTTCCGTGTTATTCAACCCGGGTTTAACGGAGGAAATATATTTATTATATCCTATGTTATGTAAATAAATTTTCCTCATTCATAGCTGCCTAGATAGATATTTAGTAGACCAAATGTAATCAAATCTGGTATAATGACTGAGCTCTTTAAGGTCGTTTAAGACCACTTTGAGAACTTCTGATATAAATAATAATTTAAATAGACAAAACATTGTACGCGTGGAATTTTTACTTGAATTTTTATTTTTTAATATCTTTGATTGTTTGAAGTTAATTGTATATTTTACCGAAATATGATTTTTTATTATCGAATTTAATTTTAAAACAAATTTAATTCTGTTAAATCTGTTTTAATTATTTAGATAAAATTATTTAATTGCTTATTAATATATGTATATTTTTTAATTTTCAGTAATCTTCTATCTCTCTACCTAACTTTCCATAAAACAGTAATCTACTTTAATCAAGAAATCTTCAAAATAATATCTCTTCTGGAGCCTGATGTGAAACTTTCTTAATCGTCATCAACTTAACGTTTACATTAATTCGTAGAAAATAAATTACGCCTAAGTGTTCTAACAGATTTCATCTACAATTAAGAATGATTGAAGTTTTTTGAACGTGAGAATAATAAAAAAAATGAAGTTTTAATCTAAAGAAATGTAGTAAATTCAATATTTCTGATGTTTATTGAAATTTCGAGCAGATGTCAAAGATTCAAAACAAACAGAAGTCGTTTTAAAAAATAAATGATGTAAAATATTTAAAAATATTAACTCAATTATTGCTCCAGGGACCGTCCATTAATTACGTATACAGTTTTTAAGACATTTTGACTCCATCCACCCAGTTGTGTACAGGTACAATAGTGTATTTTTTGTCAAGTCCTCTCCACTTCAATTACGTTCACGGACCTCCCTCGTAATTGGGCTTTTAAAAACAAATTCATATGCCACTAACACCGCTAAGGTATGACATCGTAGACAATGTTTTGACCCCCTTCCCCATCTTATACAATAAATGTATTTTTTGTGACCCCCTTAAACTATACCTAATTAATGGACTGCGCCCTATCTCTGTCTATGATACAGTTACAAAGTAAGATGTGTATTAAACTCTGTTTTATGTTTAAAATTGAAGTATGATTTTGTTATGTTGAATTCAAGAAACAATCCAATTCTACTAAAAGTTTTATCCGTGTTTTCACTCTTATATTATGCAATATAACAATAATAGTGACAATAATTGTTTTCTATTCAATATTTTTCTGGCGCTCTATCGAACGATTGGGACGTACCAAATTAGTGCTTATACGTATTATTCAAGGTACGAGGAAAGATTCAATGAAAAAATCTTAGTTTCGAAACCCGCCGATAGGAAGAAATATGCCGCTGTAAAAAGTAAAAACTCGTGACAAATGAAAAAGTACAGAGAAGTGAAAAACGAAGACAAACTTAATATTAATTTTTTGCGTTAACACATCAATTGAAACATTATATTAATTACAGTCAAGCATTTTGGAGGAATTGTTTCCACAATTTGATTGACTATTGGTTTTACTCGCGATCAAGTTATCACGATTCGATGAGGCTATTGTTTTTATGGATCAGAAATGCATTCGGTACATAGTGTAAAATTAGAGCGGTTACTATATTACATTTACAGTATTTAAATACAAGAATTTACAATTAACGCTAGATAGTAAGATAGAGGGGATGGTTAAGACATCAGCTCCATTTCTGAGCACCCGGTCGATCCCATTGAGAGTCTAGCCGAATTCCCAACGGGCATGAAAAAGTCTTGTTAAGAATCCACAGAACGAAAAGAGTCAAAATAAAAAATGTAAAAAATTTGTGCTTGTGCTTGTCTAAGAAGCTAGCACTTTTCAAAACGTCTACACTGATTCTAATATTCTAAATTACGTTCGAAATGTACTCGAGATATTTTATTAATATTGTTTTGTTAAATATTAATTATATTGAATTTTTGTAACGTAAATACAATCAAACCTTAATATGTTAATACGTTATCAGTTTATGCGAAGTAGATTTGCTGTCCTGTTTACGAGGATAGACATTTCAGTGTTAGCGAGTTCCATTAGCAAAAATGAAAATTTCGGTTAATATATAATATACAGTGTATACAGTACAATCGTGAAGCCTCTCCGTAGTGGGCGGAGAAACGGGAGAAACTTTCAGGAACGAAGTAACGATGTCATAGCCTACCAATAGCCAAAGGGTTCCGTGCCCTGAACACTGGGAGTTCGGTTGTGGGTTCGTGCCGCGCTCAGACGAGCTGGCCACGTGCAGTTTTCCGGGTTTTCTCTACGTAATGAGAAAATCCGGAAAACCATTTAAGGGGCCAATTTCTCTTAAAAGACCTCCCGGAAGGCATTATTTCCCCGCACTCACGTATGGCCAAGCAGACGCGAAAGCTTTGGCCGGCTCATCGGACGCATGCGTCCATCATCGTTTCTTCGGAGTCATAGCCTCAGGTGCTGCATACTCCATATGAACAGAGTAGATAGATAGATATCATAGCAGACCGCAGACCGTCGAAATACTCGTAGTTAAAGTTATGATGTCACCACTCGGGCGACAGCGCTAATGACGTCCTGGGGATTTTTCGACCCGTTCGGATTCGATCCCGGGTCCCCCAGAGCGGTAGGCTGCCACCTTGACCGCTTGGCCATCCGGCCGCCACGTCATTAGCGCTGTCGCTTCACCACTCGGGCGACAAGCGCTTAATGACGTGGCGGCCGGATGGCCAAGCGGTCAAGGTGGCAGCCTACCGCTCTGGGGGACCCGGGATCGAATCCGAACGGGTCGAAAAATCCCCAGGAATTTTTCGGGGGGTGGTCCGTTCGGATATGTCGGGCCCCGTCCCTCAACACCCGGTCGCCCCATTGTGGGCCTGGCCGAACCCATAATGGGCCTACTAAAAGAGGCCCTCTTAGTGCCACAGGGCCGTCGAAATACTCGTAGTTAAAGTTATGATGTCACCACTCGGGCGACAGCGCTAATGACGTTAACGTTGTCGTCTTTAGCAATGCAGTTATTGGGCATCGCCACATCAACGATGTTTACTCAAACTCACAAAATTACTTTATCTTATAGTCAGCGTTTTATACTCTGTGACAGAGGGGTCGAGACGCGTCGCCGGCCCAGAGAAAAATTTACATAGGCCCTAAGTAAATAAATTATTTGAAATTTAATTTTAAATTTATTATGATATGCTGCTTTTTCACAAAATAAAAAAAAACAATAGTTATTGTTAAACATTTTATACTACAATAATAGTTTAGTAGTAATCAGTGCCGTAACTAACGCGGTGCCAGCGGTGCCCAGGCACAGGGCGCAGAAATGACCTGGACCAAGTTTTGGGTCATGGTTTTGGAGCGTAGTTACAGAAGCTCGCACCGGGCGCATAAAAGATAATTAGCGCGTAAAAACAAAATTGTGAGATGTGTCCGAGCTCTGAAAGTCGCAGGTTTGGGGAATTTTACCTCATCATTCCCCCTCTCCTCTGTTCTGGCTTTGGCAACGTTGAACGATTAATTAAGACAGTTGACATGCGCATTGAAAACCGGAAATTCTTTTGTTTACTCTTTCTGCCCGATGGGTACTAAGAAGACTTTTTCCCAGGCCCACAGTGGAACGGCCGGGTAGTGAGGCACCGGGATCGACGTATCCGAGAAAGACCATCCCTAAAAATTTCTTGGTTTTTCGATTGCCCGGATCTCCAGAACGGTAGGTCAACGCTTTAATTTCCTCGGCAATGTCGCCAGCAAGGAAACCAGATATTATAGGATTGGGAGATTTTTCGATTAAAAATCAGTAGGTTTTTACAAAATAATTTCTATTTTTAATTGTTTTAATAACAGAATTATAATACCAGATGTTTTAATTAGTTCATAATTTTAAAATTAGACACAAACCGTTTCCCTCGAAATCCAAGAAAATAAGTTATTTTTAAATTTGTAAAGTTTTACGCTTTTGCAGCTCCTGGATTTAATTTGTCGGCTAGGTCAGTCTGTTATATCCAATTGCTTTAATTGTCATTCTACCGACCCTAAACTGATGTCAAAAAAAGAGCGTTTATGCTTTATTCACGTCATTGGGCTGAAATTTTCAAATTATATAAGTTGACCTATAGACCTATAAGTTTCCATTGGCACTCGACTGACTGATTATCTGTCCTTCCTTAATCTCGGAGTTAGATAAAAGTCGAGACCTCATGTAGACGTTCCGATTAACAATATACGAACCGGAAGTCATGTTATTTCAATTCAAAACTTTCTCCAAAACGGAGTTAATACTGTATGATTCTCTTGTTAACAGTATGATGTACAGGGACAAGACACTATTAAAATCATTTGCACATATTTTAAATGAAATAAATTGATGCAGCCTGGCACTACGTCGGTGTCACGATAAATAATTCCTCGTTTTATCTTATAAAGTGCATGTGAAGTAATGCACAAGTTTACCTGTTTTTTTATTTTTTAAAACATATCCAAATAAGATAAAACATGAAATAACTGGAAGAAAATTTGGCTTGTGCTATTTGATGGTAACGTTGACAGACGGATGGCCGAGCGGTCAAAGTGGTAACCTATCGCTCTGGAAACTCGTGATCGAATCTGGACGGGTCGAAAATACCCCAGGAATTTTTCGGAGAATAGTCTGTCCGAATATATCCGGCCCCATCTCTCACTACCGGTCTCTCTATTATGGTCCTGGCCGAATCTATAATGATCTTGCTAAAAAGGCCTTCTTAGTGCCTACAGGGCGGAGAGTTAAAAGGAAAAAAGGTATGTAAAGTTTGCTTAATACAAGCCTCGTTAATACAAAGTGCCAATTTTTAAGTCTCTTCAACATTGTACTAATGAGGTTTGATTGTATAAATGTGTCATATAAAAATCGGCTATAAAACATTGTATTGAGAGATGCATACGTCTTGAATTTATTTGTTTACTGCAACGCGACATGTGGGCGATCTGCCGAAAGGAGGTGCATCTCGGGAGGATTTCATGGAAAACTAGCCCCTATTTAGGTGTTACAAACATGAAAAAACCTGGAAAACTCCACATAATCAGCCCGCCCGTTGGCGAGGGGCGAACCCACGATCAACTACCAGTGTTCATTGGTGTTATCCACTCAGCCACTGGTGGACCCGAGATGCTTACGTTCTAAAAAGTTTGGGTATTAAAAACAAAAAAAAGCCGTTAATCGGAGAACTTTTTTAAAAATCTTTTCCATCCTTTAGAAATTCTTTTAACTCTCCGTCTTGTGAGCACTAAGAGGGCCTTTTTAATCCTACACATTGTGAGTTCACCAGGCAACAATGGGGCGGCCGGATGGTAAGGGACGAGGCCCGATAAATCAGACCCCCAGACGAATTCAGACAAATCGGCTGGATTTAAAGCGTCGGCTATCCAGCCAGCCGGCCGTTGTAAATCTGGCCAAACCCGCAATGAGCTTGATTAATAAAAAAAACCCTCTTGCAGGGTGAAAGAGTTAAAAAAAAAACACCAAAAGAGGCACGTTATGAAATAATTTTTCTCTGATTTAACAGATATTTTATTGTTTTTATTTGTTATTTGTTTTTCTTTGTTTTTAATTTAAATATAAATAAATCTTCTACTTAATATATTTAAATAAAAATAATACAATGGCAAGATGGCCGAGCGGTAAAGGTGTGCCTAGTAGATTCTTTGACAATTTAAAATCTATTTGGAAGCTATAAGGCCAATAATTACTGTAATGAAACCACAGTATGTTACCCTATAAGGCGCTTTTGTAGGTATAACGTGAATTCGCAGCAGTCACATAGTTGAACATACTAGAAATGGGAAAAGCAGTTTTGCGTCTGTAACTGGAACTGTTGGTTGCAACTGTTCTGAATGCAGATTGTTCTGATTGAACGGTTCCTCGGAAGTGGTTAGTTAGTGGACCAGAATAGCCGTTTCTCGGAACCGATTATATTCCATCGAAATTGCCTAGACCAGGGATGGCGAACTTTATTGAGCCCGCGTGCCATATAGTAAGTATACTTAGCTTTAAAAATGTTTATTGTGCAAGTTTATTGTGACTTCAAATAACGATATTTAAACGAATATGCTTTATTTAGAATAAATGTACTGTACAAAAAGCGTATTGAAAAAAGGAAAAAGACAGATAATCAATTGAAATCGTATGATACGTTACGTGCCAGATAATTTCTCCTTACGTGTCTCTTTGGACAGGTTCGCCACTCCTAGCCTCTACTGCTGGACTTGGCAATGCCTGAATGGATCAACCAAACAGAAGACATTTTTCCTGCGTATTTAAGAACGAAATAGCGGAAGTAAAATATGAATAGACATTATTCTCAAGAATGTATTGATAATAATAAATAAAATAATTTGTTAATTGCAATTTATGTGTCGTAATTTTACGTGACAAATATATAATCTATATATATAATCGAGACGAGTTGATAATAATATAATAATAATAATAATAATAATCAGTGCAGAGCCCAAACGGTAAGGAATTGAAAGTTGAAATTTGGTACACAGTTAGGGTACGTCACGAGGACGCACACTAAGAAGGGATTTTTCGAAATTCCTCCCCACGGGGGAGAGGGACAGTATTAAGTCTTAACACTTCCATCAACAATGGAAGTGTTAAGTAACAATGGAAGTGTCAACAATGAAAGTGTTACGTAACAATGGAAGTGTTAAGAGAAAGCGACGTGCAAGACGCAAATGCAGTTTTTTTCGTTTTTGCGAAAAATCGAACATATTTTTAGACCCATCTAACAATTCTCTAATTAGTCTAGAAACAGGGGGACCCAATTCTTGTATTCTGTGAAAACGGCTAAGGTTGACTATAACATAATAATCTTAATCTTCGCTATCGTTACTTTTGCCCGGGCAACGCCGGGCCTATCTGCTAGTTATATATAATACTCGTACAATGTTTGTGACTCAATTCTAAGTTTTTTTTTTTTTTAATCAATCTGTATCAATTTTTTTATTCTTATTCTCTGGGAGTCTGAGGAAAATAATAAACTTCCATGTAATTTGGACATTCTACTCTTCCCCTGATTTGATCTTCCTGATAATTCGCGAAAATCATAACGATAGTAGGCTAAAATAACCAAACTTGTCATACGGTTTTTCTCCTACTTTTTGGCTGGGAAATGTCGGACATATCTGCTAGTTACTAGCAAAATAAATAATTACAAATTCTAATAAAAATATGGATTTTTAAATATTTTTATAAATTTAAAATGATCTAAATTAATTTGATTATTCCTAAAAATCCGTGGAACATTTTTATTTAGTTCAAGTACAAATCCAGATAAATCGTTCACTGTTCCATGAAAAGCCGTATTCATAAAAGTACAAAATGAAGAACATATTAGTAGTTCGGAACTATCTCGACACTCAGTCTAAAATTGTTTTTAATAGTTCTGAGTCCGAAATTATTTCTTTGGAAAAGTTGGAGAGGTAGATAACTCCGACCTGAAACTACCCACCTGTAATGGAAGGAGCACTTGATATGGTTGATAGTTATCATAGATTGCATCTAAATAAAATATCTGATTTTGCTCACTGAAATGCTAAAAGCACTGAAATATTTTATTAGTTTTTTTCGGTGATGATATTATAGTAGTTTGAAAATAAAAACAAATACTTATTCTTCAGTTGTTGTTATTGTAAAACTTATTATCGTTCTACTTGAATGTTCCATCGCCTTTTCTACACTTATTAGCGAGGTTGAGGCCGAAGTTTTAAACGCGAAAACGTGTACGGTGTTTGGAAGGTCAGCGGAATCATGCTCGACATTCCAAACGCCATTGTAGGCTTCTAGGCTTACAGGAAAGCGGCGCTGAACGTCCGACGTACACGTTTTCAGAGTTTCAGAAAGGCTGCAGCATTGATCTGTAGGAAACAGGCTGGCCGTTTCGCCAAATTGCCCGCCATCTGGGCCGTTCTGATCTGACTGTGAGGAGATGTTGGTCTTTTAAAACTTTTTCCTCCCTGCGGACCCTAAAAGGATTTTTTTAGCAAGCCCATTATGGGTTAGGCCAGGCCCAGAATGAAGTTGCCGGGTTGAGAAGACAGGACCTGACATATCAGATACACCACTTTCCGAAGAATTCTTGGAGTTTTTCGACTCGTCCGGATCTATTAGGTCTCTCACAGAGGTGGCCGGATACCCGAGCGGTTAAGGTGGCAACTTGCTGCTCTGGAAGATCCGGGATCGAATCCGGACAAGTCGAAAAATCCCTAAGAATTTTTCGGTAGTAGTCTGTACGGATATGTCGGGCTCCGTCCCTCGCCACGCGGCCGCTCTATTGTAGACCTAGCCGAACTCATAATGGGCTTGCTAAAAGAGGCCCTCTTAGTGCCCACAGAGCGGAAAGAGTTTAAAAAAAAAACCCCGTTCGTCAGATTTACCAGTGTTCAGGAGTTTTATCCATTCGGGCCCGTCAGTGTCCTAAGCGGTTCCGTTCCCTGAATACTGGGAGTTCGGTCGTGGGTTCACGCTTGGCCAGGACGGGATGGCCACGTGAAGTTTTCCGAATTTTTTCGACGTCTATAACGCCTAAATAGGGACCAGTTACACTTAAAAAGACCTCCCGGAAGGCATTCTGCTGGGCAGATCGCCCAAGTGTTGCGTTGCCGTAACTTAATATAACAATAACAATAGAAAAAGTAAATAAATAAAGTAGTTTATACACTTTAGTTCTTTTTTACGCATTTATACAGTAAAATTTTCTTTCATAAAACATTTAAAATATAATAATATTATTTTAAAACATTTATTATAAACCAAATTAAAAATAACGTCTTAAAAAACATATTTTCAATCATATATTTTCCCATGACGTAACAGAATTATTTTGGTGGCGCTATAACTCCATCTTGGACATGGCGGACTCTCTTGAAAGTAAGGAAATAGCTTTTAATAACAAACTTACTTCCATAGTTTGTTTAATTATTGAAAGTCCGTTTTATGTTCATAAATTCCAATAATTTACATAAATGATCTAAATGAGAGAAATGATTTTAGTCAAATTGATTAAATTTACTTTATATCATTGAATTTAAGAAGTTATTGGTATACGAATTACCTTAAATCATTTGCTAAGGTTTTAATATGAAAGTTTACATATTGTTCTATAAAGAATACGGTTAATTATTACTAAAAGTAATCAGATGTGAATCAACTTTAATATGCGTAAATAACGTACCGGTTTGCATTCAAATTTGAGATCTAAATACTAAATAAATAGCGTATTTCCGCGTAAATAAAGAGCGTATTGTTATGGTGAAAATCGCTTGTTTTCGCGTTTTTTGAAACGCATGCCTTCCCTGCTTTGCTTATAAGAGCATGCTCTTATGTGTGCCAGCTTATTTCGGTGTATGAGAGAACTGCACTGCTGTGTCAATGTAGACTAAATGTAAATGTACTGATAGAGTCACATCTCTGTGGTAATCATTAAAAATAAAAATCAAAATAAAGAAAATGCTTCTTATACTATAAAAGTTTTAAAAAAAATTAGAGTGTGTGTTAAGGATTTTGTGGAATATACTGCTGATTTTGTCCCATCTCTTGTGTGTGGAAATACAATTTTTTCCTAAAATATTTAAAATGTTTTTAGATTAAATAAATGTTTCCCCCTTTTGGTAAAAGCTTTTTGCTGGTCAAATCTTTGTTTTTGGTTTATGTGATGATTTTTATCATTAAGTAGATAGGGGTGGGCAATCTTTTTAAGTGTGCAAAATCTAGTGTTGCCGCCGGGCCGGTTTTCACCTGGACAAGCAGGTTTTTAAATTTGTGGTCTGGATTAAATATTAAGTTGTCCGGTTTTCACGGAAATTGGGAAATTATCATGATACAAAATAAATGTATAAAAATATTTGCAAGTATTTTGCATATATTAGATTTGTTCCAAAACAAGTCCCTAACTGGTCTAAAACTGGCATGTGCATTGTTCAGTTCTTGGCTGTAAAATAACATTGCGCATGCCTTGTATGGTTTCCTACATGCCTTAGTATAACATCTTAGTTTTAAAATGTCCAGGACAGCAATTTTGAAAAGGTGGCAACACTGGCAAAATTTCTGATGCAAATTTCAATTATCAATTTTCTCACTGCCAACTGAAATCTTTGGTAACATGTTATTATTTGGTTTAGCAGCTAGACCAGTGGTTCTCAAACTTTCTCAGGCCTTGAACACTATTCATATACTTTTTATTACATAGAACCAGGGCTGGCTGGTGAGTGGTGCAAACGGTGCGATCACACAAGCCCTGTGATTATGCATAATCCAATTCTTGCAAAATTTAAAAATTGATCATTTCATTATTTGCTAAGTTAACTAACTTTCCTAATCTATTTAATGGACAGTATGTTTACCATTAAAATATTATTTTGTTGTTTGAAACTGTTATTTTTTTTAATAAAAGGTCCAGTATGACAACCTTGCACCGGGCTCCACTATTTCTCGGGCCTGCCCTGCATAGAACATTACCATCAATATATTCAAAAATTGAGAAGTGATTTCATGTTTACTATTCTCAAGAAATAATGAAGCAATAAACTAATAAATGCTAGTATATAGAGTAAAATAGAAACCTGGAATTGTCTATGAATATATGTTGTAGTACATTGGGAATAAATTTGCAATAAAAACTGTAAAATCTTTTTTTTCGTGGAATGCTTGAGGCAGGTTTGCAGAACGCTGGTTAAGTACTACTGATCTAGACCAGGCCTGTCCAACCCAAATTGTTTTGTGGGCCACTTTGATCATGCGTAACATTACAGTGGGCCACAATTTAGGCAAACATGCTTTTAAAAAAGTAAAACAAATATAAAATGAATAAGATTTTATTGTTATACCAAGAGTTCGTACTTGCACTTGCGCATTATAACAATGACACATGCAAATTTTCATTTATTTAATTGTTTTGGTATACACATAACAGGAAACATAAGTTTTAATAGATATATAATATTGCTTAGCGGGCCACACAATTTAATGTGACGGGCTATGGGTTGGCCAGGCCTGATGTAGACAATGCTACAAGAAAGCTAGAGTTTAGCAGATTTTCTACTAAATTGATAACTGCTTGTAAATCAATATATTGCAGAGATAGATATCTTTGAAACAGGATGTTTGTTTTGTTTTTATTAATATTATTAAAGTAGTTGATTTTGAAACAGTATTTCTTTACTGCATTTTTATTTAGTATTGCTCTACTTAATAAAATTGTATTCTATTAAGTTAAAATATACAACTCAGCAAAGATGTTGGATATTTATTTTTTAAGGTAAGCCTCAAGTTGGTTTCCAGAAAAATGTTGTTGGCATGCCTGCCAAGGGTTGCCCATCCCTGATGTAGATCCATGCTGAAATTTAGGGTTATGTAAGTTTAAATAATCTGATGAAACTTGAGTATAACAAGTGAAAGTATACATTGTTTTAGTTTTAATTTTTGTATCATTAGTTATGTGAAATTAATTTATGAAATCTAATTTTTAATAAGTTCTATGATATTTTGATGAAAAATTGAATTGATTTGGTTCAGAAGCAGTTGCATTCTTATCATATACTGAATCTAGATTGACTGTATTGTTTATCATATAAACTGTAACTGTTTTTTAAAGTGAGTGAAAATGGTCTAAAAATGGTAAACCTAGATTATTTTTTAAAAATTATTTATATATTGGCCTATAAATTGGTTATATTGCATTAGAATACCTATAAAATGGTTCTGTTTGAAATTTTATTCGACATTTGAGAGTTAAAAAACGAGAAATTTAGGACTACCCATACAAATTAGAATATATAGTTATCCGTAAATATATCCATTAATTGAGAAGTAGAGTTAATGATTTTTTTTTCCTGTTAAACTTTTATTTTATACAAAATAGTAATAATAACTGTGTATGTTCCAAGAGAAAATATTTGTAGAAAAAAATTGTAGATCAGAATCTTATTTGTAAAGATAGAAATTGCTGCATTAAAACAATTTGTGATTTCTCAACATTAGGAATTTTTGCCTTAAAGCTAACTTATATGACTATTTTCATTAAATTATAATAAAGAATAGTTATGTTAAATATTAAGTCGTTTCAAATCATATAAAAAGCAATATCTTTTATCTTTAAGTAATTGATTGAATAAAATAATAATTATATGACTAATAGAAACTAATATTTACATTGGTGACTAAGATCTTTGATCAAGTTATTAGAATTGAATGATGTTTAGACAGTTGTAGAAAGATCATAGAAAGAAGAGATACAGAACAAGATTAGAAAATCTGTAAAAGGATTGTTGGAGTAATTTGAATTATGACTGATGTCTATATTCTTTAGAAATGGTTTAGTTTAATTTAGTGCAAGGTCGTTATCATTTACTTATTAATAACTTATTTTATACACTATTAATTGCATCTATCAATTGTTTGGTGGATTAAAGTTTAACTGAAGTTGAACAACTGTAGCTTACATTATTTATTGCTTTTTAAATAATTATTACACAACTTGTGGATTCAAGTTCTGTTTTAAGTAGGCTTTCCTAGATGTTTTTAAAATTATTAGTTAATTTGAAATTGTTCAGTTATTAAAATATTGCATATGATAAATGTCTTAGAAATGAATTCTAGTTATTCATTTTTATTTAATTTAAACATACTTTGATAGATAAGTAGGCAATTTTGATTATTTAATTCAATGTTAAACAGAATATTTGTGTTTATATAATTAGATAAAATAGTGTTTTATTATGTGAGGAGGATATGTTAAATTTGTGATAAGTACAATCACCACGATATTACTGGTATACAGTTAAATAAATAAGCAATTACCCACAAACTCGAAGTGACTCAAAGTCACAGTACGTGACTTTGAGTCACTTGAGTCCATGTTCCCTTCCATTTGTATAGAGCCATGTTTTTGTGAATTATGGGATTTCCTCATTTGTAGCATCAACGACTCTTCCAGGCATGTTTTTTCAACATCCTGGAGTTAGCACATCTTATATGTCACTCGGCCTTTTTTGTATTTGAAGGCAATACTTTCCCTCAAGGAAGAGCGGGTACCCATGGGTAGTCCCATCTCAAGAACACTGTGAATTGGTGGTCAGGCACCTCGAGCAGTATATCTTACCTGGTGTTAGTGATAACATTATGTAGTGTGCAAAATAGGTGGATGATGTCTTGATTATTTGGAGGAAAAAAACTGAACTTGTCTGCGTTCATCAAGGCTTTCAACGATAATGCTTACGGCCTCTCATTGCATGAGCGGAACAACAAAGCTGCACCAGCAATACACTTTCTTCACATAGACATCACATTACAACATGACCAGTTGAGAACAAAAGTGTTCCGTAAGATCTCATATGCTCTACTCTTCGTCTATGCAAAATCACATGATCCTTTTGATTATAACATCTCCACTTTTAAGGCCTTGGTAAGAAAATCTTACACCCATTGTTTGATGGTGGAGGATAGAAAAATGGAACTGGAGTACATTTCAAGAGTAGCCAGGCAGCATGGATAACCTGCACACCTCTAGTGTGCAACCAGAGGTGTGCAGGGTATCCATGCATGCCAGGAACAACCAGTGGAACACCATTATCGAGAGACAGGTCCATTTTAACTGTTACTTACAATAAGGTCCTTACAAACATCTACAAAAAAATATCCTGCTTTACAAGTAACAGGGTTGCTTACAGGAGATCTCTGATGGTTTTCTCTTATATTAGAAACGATAAGAATCGATTGGATCGAAATAGTGTCCCGGGGGTCTATACTATCCCTATTTACAATCATAGGGTGAACCTTCCTGGCGAATATATTGGTGCTACCACTCACGATCTAAAAATGAGGATCAAGGAGCATAAATATGCCATTCAGAAAGGTCTTTCCTCCACTGCATTGGCTTCATTCACCATGGATAACAATGTCCAGGTTGACTTTGACAATGCACGATTACTGCAAAGATGCGAGGACACGACCAACCTGAAATATCTCAAACGACTGGAGATATTGAAAGCGTTTAGGAAGAGAACAGTGATTAATTTTAAAGAAATGGAGTCATTAGCAGCTGCATGGAGGGCGTGCTTTGACATAAAATAGATTTTCATCAAGTGTGTTTTTATATTTTATATAAACTTTGTATTTTTAAAACTGGAATCCAGTTAAAAGACTAATTTTTTAAACCCAACATTGAGCATGCACATATCTTCACAACATGCAAAGCTTTGTAAATTTTTGGAATTTACGTTCTTTTCAAACATTCCATTTACGTCAAAACCTGATGATGACCATTAAAAACGGATGAAAACATTTGTTTAAAAGAGAATTAATTGCTGGTTTGTGGGTAATTGCTTATTTATGTGATAAGTATTTAAATATCAAAGCAAATTATTATTATTAAAAATATTTCAGCTTTAATATAGTTTTTATTTATGAAAGATTGTGTGTCAACATGTTTCACATAAAACAAAATTTTCTGTAAATTTGTGATCCATCTTAAGTAGTCCCAGACGATTGCTTAGACATTTATGTTTTACTATATTTACTGAATTTTGTAGTAAAAAGTGACAATGTTCAAGGTTGCTAGCACAAGCAATTAAAAAAAATTTTTTTTTTGCCAGTAGCAATGTCACTGCTATGATAACAGTAAATGAACATTGTAGACGGCTACCTAAAACTAAATATTATTGACTTGCTAGTGCTTTGATTCAATTCTTAGTTTATGTTCAAACAGAAAACAACTGTAGCTAGTTTTATTTATTTAAATAAAAGTAACTAATTGTCATTTCTTATTTTTAAAAAATTTGCTTATATTTGTGCAAAATAATACAAATGAAATATTATAATAAATATTTATGTATTATAATAAATACTGTTTCAAAGACAAAAGTAAGTTGAATAGAATGCATTATCATAAACTAAGTAAATGAAAAATGTCTGCCAACATTAACTAAACTGCATCATTTCAATACGAAACAGGTTGATTCATTAGCATAAAGACTGATACAAAATGACAATGATGTAAGGCAATATTGTTTTAAAATCTAGCAAGAAAAAATTGAATAAAGTATACAATGCATATAAACATTGATTTTATGTATTGATACAAATAATGGCTGATAAAATGAACATTCCTACATGTACTATCAAACAAAGAGCCTGATTCCTTTCTCAGCTATGAAGACCAAATAATTACTAAGGAATTTGGCAGGAGGTAGGTGGTTAGGCATGCCCTTGGATTCTTCTTTGGACAGAAGTGATGTGTTTCAGCTCAGCCAACCAAAGAACACAGTTTACTTTCTCTTCTAGAGAAATTTTGGGTCAATAACAGTTCTGAAAAGAAAACAACCATTTTGAAGTTTTTGGAAAAAATAAATAAATAATGAGTAAGAAGAATATAATAATCAAGTTTTGAAATAACGAGGAAAACTAGACACATCAGTCTTATAAATGTTTTTTACAGATTAATTTTATCATGTATAGTTCCAAAATTATTAATATTTAAGTGCACATGGGTTTTATAGACACTCTGTATATATAATTTTACGTCTGTAGACAACATCAAGTAATACTATTTTAATTAACAATATGCCTTTAATCCCTTTTTTAAAGATATTTAATACAAATATACATTATTAAACATACATAGAATATTATTACAATGAAAGGGTTATCACACACACGAAACTATTTATGCCTTATTTATCCCTAAAATGCATTTCAGCTCCTGGTATTAATGACCCTCTTCAGTTAGATAAACAACATACATAAAATATAAAGAAAAAAATTATCTTAAAGAATTTATTAAAGAGACACTTTTAAAATGTTAAAATTATAAACTATTAACAATAAAAAATGTGTGTGATAACCCCTTTCATTGTAATAATATTCAATGCATGTGTAATAAAGTATATTTATATTAAATACTGTTTTAGTTTTGATGGCTTACAGGTTTTGATTATTTTTCATTTATTAATTAAATTTTCCTTTTTTTAATATTAAAATAAATTTATTACTTTAATTATTCCTAATTCAGAAATGTTTAATGAATGTAAGAAAACATTTTAACTAATACTATGCATAATGTTTGTATAAGATTTTTATTTGACTCTAAAAGCAATCATTTTGAAATTTCAATGAACTTAAATGCAAAATGATTGCTTTCAGAATGAAGATTAAAGTCTTCAAACTAATAGCAAATACAGATATGTCTTAATCATACAAATGCACAAACTATTACACATATAAAACAAAATTATATGGTAAAAGCATAGATATTCAAGAAATTAAATAAGTACTAACAATGGACATGACATGCATCATTTAGAAGCAGTACTGAAAAATGGATCAGTATTTTTCTAAATAAAAACTTTTGGAAACAAATTGTAGATACGTAAATAAATGCATTTTGCCTGCTTGCTATTATGTATTTTTCACTCATTAAATTTTCTTTGAACATTATTAAAATAAATTGACTGCAAGTTTATTAACTAGATAATTGATATAATTGATTAATGAAGGTGGGAATAAATAAAAGAGTTTTCTGGAAATAAAAGTTCTACAAAGAAAAAGTAACTCTACAACCAGTTAAGAAGTCGAGTTTATTTATGATAAGAAAAACTAAATAAAATAAACTCAAATTAAAATGAGCAATTATTGTTTGTGACATTGTCACAATGCCGGGCTGCAATTTTAATCATATTTTTAATTTAATTTAAAATATAATTTAATAATATTGCTCTTCATCTCAAATTAGTACTGTAGTGTCTTGTCCCTGTATGTCATACTTTTCCTTTAACAATAGAGTCGTGCCGGTTATCTATTAACTGCTTTTAGGGGAAAAGGTTTGAATTGAAGTAACGTGCCTTCTGGTTTGCATCGGAAGTTCGTGTATAGTTAAAATACTAATATTTTGTCTTAAAAATGCTGGGTAAATCTGCATACTTCCTTTGGTAGCTCTAAT
The DNA here is from genome assembly GCF_030686945.1 of Centruroides vittatus. NCBI lineage: Eukaryota > Metazoa > Arthropoda > Arachnida > Scorpiones > Buthidae > Centruroides > Centruroides vittatus. The sequence goes on along the minus strand of NW_027122274.1, from coordinate 2,366,982 downwards.
TTTGTCACTGTAAAATATAAAAACTTTGTTTTTTCTTTTGTAAATCAGATTTAAAATAAAATCTGTTTGATTCAATTGAGTATTTTGACTCTTTTTTGTGCTCTTTTCAACTATCACAATATTAATTATGTAGTAAGTGGTAAACAAAATAGAGGTTGCATTTTTTAAAAATATGTTAAGGGTAGCTATACTTGTGGCCACTACTGTATATACAAAGCAAATAAAAAATATGTACTGTATTCTGAAGAAATAATGTTAAAATTCATAGTTTGCAAGATTAAACTTTAAACTAATATACTATATATGAATTGTATTTAATGTTTAAAGTATGAAAAAATGTGTTATTTAAAACTCAAAACTTTATATTATAAATGTTAATTTTAAGTATCAGGAACTAAAAGAAAACAAACATAGTAAATACAAAAATTTTTTCATGATATTCTATTAAATATATTGATACTTAATTTAATATAGACTATAGTATTAGAATTTTCATTATTAATTGTATTTGTACAAGTCAAAGATTCACATATTAAACTTTGAAGGGTACACAATACACCTTTTAGGTTAAAGTGCATTTAGCCTACAGGCTAAGTGCACTTTAACCTAAAAGGCTATTGTGTACCTTCTTGATACATACTGTTAATTATGTGTACAAGCTCATGAGTAGCCTTACATATCTTGAAATGTGCAAAAAGTACATGAAAACAAATAATAAATAATTTACAAGACTATGTCTTGTTTATAAAATTGTACGTCCTGCTGTCTTATCAGCTTAGAGATATGAAGGAGTACATGTCAGGAGTTGAAATTTGGCATAGAGTATTAGGTGTCCAAATCATGCGCACATAAAAAAAAACCAGACTTGTAGGTAGTCAGGGGACCAAGAACCGAAACACAATAAAATACAAAATGGTGACACTCTCTACAAACAGGCAGTAGTGCGAGATTTGCGCATGCGTTGCTGGTTGGTAAGTTGGAAATACGAATATTGTGAAATCGAATTTTGACACATGTTGGGAAGTTCAAAAAGCGAATGTTGCTAAATCAAATTTTGACAAACGAATCTTTGAAAAAACCCATTTATTTGTCCCGTGTTATTCCCTACATATTTCTGGTTGCCACGTGCTAACCTTGACTGATTGACCAGAGAAATCTTGTTTCATCATCAGAACTTTTTGAAACTAGATGGCACGTCATTATAATTTTATATTAAAACTAATTCCGAAATAGAATTATTTTTTTTTTACATTTATTAATATATATATATATATATATATATATATATATATATATTTCGTTTGTGCAAAATAAAAAAATAATTGCAAACGATACAATAGCCACCATTATTTTTTCAAAAGTGGGAAAATTTTCACATTGACAAAAATTCAACCTGGGGCATCATGCAACGGAGAGAAATTTCAACATTCAATAGGTTAATTTCAATGAAAATGCATTGTGGAAGACCTCATGCTCATGGCTGTGGCCAGCGAAGTTTGAATGATCACGCTCAAAACCAGCAATACCAAAAATGATTGGAGAATGAGAACAAGACCCACCATGAGTGTCGAAGTGATCCTACTTAGTAGTGAGTCTCTGAGACATAGTCTTGTCCCAAATATGGCCTTGCTGTTTACTTGTTTTTAATTTACAATAGTAAATTAATTTTTAAATAGATCATCTTATACAATATCTACTTATGTTTTTACAAATTAGAACATGTTTGAAATTGGAAAAAAAGTTTTTGATTAATTATAATTAATAATGTATAAGATGTTTCATTAGAAAATTTTGTGTTGTTTTAATTCTCCTTTAAGATTTAAAAATTTATGAAAAACTTTTTCTGAAAATTCTCTGTAAAAATATTCATATTAATTTCTTTATAGGTGAATCAGCTGCTGCTCTTCTTAGCATGAAAGATGGTAAGCTGTAGATATATTAGTTTTATTTTGAAATAAAAAAGAATTATTATGACTTGATTACAATTCACATATTTAAAAAAAAACTTTCTATATCAAAATTAAACAAATTAGCATTACACTTACTTAATAATGAATAAGTCATTGCTTATTATGTACTGTACATTATATACACTTACTAGTTAAGCTTTCTTTAGACTGTAAAAAATTGGAGATTTTATTTAATTTCTATAATTTTTTACAATCTTTAATGTTTACATATATTTATGCAAATTGAGCTGCTACAAGATACAGTAAAATGTTGTAATGAACACTGGTACAGTGAATTTATTTTCAATCCATGTCAGTTTACTATGCTTCATAATGTATAAAAATATTTCAATTTACTGAATATTACTGTAATGAAAATTTCAGTTTAATAAAAGTTGATTCTATAATGTATGCAAACATGTTTTGTAACAGTAATAACTTTCTATATAGCAGTAACTACGATTTTTTATAGATAAATTTTTTTAATTATTAAAAATGTACTCTTTTTTTTATTTAAATAATTATGTGTTTTTAATATTTTAGCTGGTCGGGCAAATCGTTTAGCTGTTTCACCAAATCGTAGAGGAAATGTGAGTCATAAAATGATTTTTTCTAACCTCTAAAACATCTACTTAAAATACTAAATTAGATTTCATCAGTTAATGTATCCATAAAGGAACTTTGAATGTATTGTTTCTGAAGATAAAAAATATTTTATTATGAAATATTTTTAATAGTGAAGATTAATGTAAATTTCTACAGTATTTTTAAAGCTGATAGTATTTAATGCATTATAAAATGATTGACATTTTGATTTTATACTTCTTATATAGAATAATTTTATATATAATGATTTTATAAATTGTACACAATATTATTAAAGTCTAGGAAATTCCATTTGATAATTTCTCCTTTTTTTTTGTTGAATTAGCCACCTAGAACAAGAAAAAGAAATAGGCTCATTTTTAATGAAGATGAAGACACTTCATATAGTTTTTCTCGTTCTTCACCAAAGAAAAACACCTAGAGTAACATCTCCAGTCAGTATTTAATTATTTTTTAACTTATTTTATATACTATATTACTTTTCATTGTTAAAAATTTCATTTAGAAAATAATAATAATAATAATAATAATGTTTCTATATATATATTACATACATATGTATAATTTAAGAAAATATTATGTGGTTAAGAAAAATTAATAATTAATCAATACTGTAAGCTGTAGATATTATTTAAACAAATCAGTTAATCAAAATAATTATTTTCAATAAACATCAATTTAAATTTTTTCAAAACTTGAAAACAGTTCAAAACTAGTTGAATGATGTTTGTTAGAAAATGTCTAATTGAGGAAAAATTTTTGATATGTAGATAGCAAAATGGGAATGGAAAATAATTTGCTATGATTCAAAAAATATAAATTCAATGCAAAATGTAATATCAAACTATTAAATTAACATTTAAATATGTTAATAATAATGCTTTAAAATAACATAAAACAATTAATTTATTAATATCAAGACGGTATCCGATAAACTTTTAAGAAATTTTTACTTGTACAATAACATATTTTTAAGTGAATCTATAATTATTGATAATCAATGCACAGAACCAAATTCTTGTGAATACAGAAAAACAAAAAGTGCTTTCTTGAAAGCACTTTTTGTTTTTCAAAATTCAAACCACAATTCACAAATTGTTTTTCAAAATTCAAAATTCAATTCATTAGGAAAACGGTTTTGAAAGTTTATCAAAATGATCTCTTGAGATTATTTTGATAAACTTTCAAAACTGTTTTCCTAATGAATTTAAAGTTTCTAAATCGTTTTTAACTCAATTTAGCATTAAAAATTTTATATTATCTTAATATCATTTCATATAATTTACAGTATTGGTTTTGAATATCTTACATTACTTAGAAAAAACACAAAATGATGAACCTTATAACCAAACTTATAACCTTATAACTAAATCAAAATGATGAACCAATAAAAATCTTATAAATGAAATTCCAGTATACTGGAATTTCATTTATAAGATTTTTATTGGTTTGCATTTTTTCTGACATACTTTATTCCAGTCTTACAGTGTTTGAATTACATTACTTATTTGAAGGCCAGATAACTGAAGTAGTTAAGATGACAGCCTACTACTATGGGAACTGGAATTGAATTCAAACATGTCAAAACACCCTAGAAAATTTTTTGGGGATGGTCTCTTCCAGATTTGTCAAGCCCCATCTTTCATCATCTGGCTGCCCCATTGTAGGACCTGCAATGAGCTTGAAAAAAAGCCCTCATAAATTGTAAATTTGTAATAACAATCAATACATTCAAAAGGAGATTATGATGTAGAAAACTTTTATAATAATATTTTATTTGACAGTTTTTGGTCTTTTGAAAAATTACACACATCATATGCTAGGCTTGTTTAAGATTACATATATCATTGCTGTTTCACTTGTTTCAAAATGCATGAAAAATATGCATAATGCATTAAGTGTAACATGGATATATAGGGTATAGTTAAATTTTATTTTATTTTTATCTTAATCAATTTCAGAAAAGTAAGCCATTAATCCACATAATAAATCTATTATTAGTTTTTATAACAATTTTAATTACTGATAAATTGTTCATATTACACAGGCAGCCCTTGACTTTTGCACGTTATCAGTTCCTGAAAATGTATGCGAATGTTGAATGTTTGAAAGTAGAGGGATGTAAAAAAAATATGCACTAAAAACTGAGTTTTAAAGTATTTATTTATCAATATGTATACATAATGAAGTTAACGAGGCATGTTTAAGTGCTTTCAGGTGTTTTCTTTATAAACTTGTTAAGAGTTAGTTGAGTACTACCCCCCTTTTTTTTTCTTGATAAAGATTTCTATAACATGCCATGTCATTTGGAAACAATCTTTGAAGATATATTTCCACAATTTTGAATGTATTCCTTAATTTTACTCTTATTTTTCAAAATTGAACATATCGTAGATCTGTTTACATCATATAAATATAAGATTGAAGCAAAAGATTCATTGTTTTCAGAACGTTTCATCTTTGTCTCAATCGTATGAAGTTTGTGAGTCCTTAATTTCTTTTTGTTCCTATCAACACTCCAGTTTCCCTGTTTCTCACTCATGTTTATCAATTTATAAGGACAAAATATTTAAACATAAACAAATAAATTGACAAAACACATAACATGCTGACACATGCCCTAATGCAAGACTGAAACTATTTTAACCTCTTGCTCGGAACAACACAGTAGTGATTACAATTCCAAGAAGTCCACTATTGAAGGAAATAATGTATGTCCAAGAATGTAGAGCGAGCCACTGCACTTTGTAGTGTATGAGTGTTCTGCATGAAAGCAAATTTTTCATTATCAACAAAAATATTTAAAAAGTTGAATTTTAAAAAATGTGCGAAATAGCGAATTGTGTGAAAGTCGAGGGCTGCCTGTACAATATTTAAATAAGTCAGAATTCAACTAGTAAATTCTTTAACAACTCAAAAATAAATTTATAGTAAAAATTACAATCTTTCTACATTTTCTTAATTTTGTTGTTAATTAATTAATTAATTGTATTTATTGATATTGCTATCATCATCATCATCAAAATTTATTCGTAATATGGCCACAGCTAGTTACAAAGAATGTATGTTAGTAACAGACAATTATTTATTATCTCTAAAATAAACATTATCTAAACCAATTTAAACTTACTTATCTATCATGCAGTCATTTACAATTTATAGATACTTGTTGGATACATTACAGACAGATATTACTTTATATTACAATTGAAGCATTTTTGCCATAGATTTTCCAATTGAACAGTGTATCTTACTGTAGTATTTAATATTATTGTAAATTGATTATTCCACCTTATTTATGCCGGTAGAGATGGATTAGTTAATTACTATTAAATTGTTAATGTACATATGAATCTTTGCTAAATGGAAAACTTTATACATAGCTCTTTCATTAGTACATTTAGATAAAAAGTGCAGGCCAAAACTCTGTGCTAAGTCATTTTCATCTTCACAAACACAAAAACACACATTTTCTTAATTTAATGCTTTAAATTGTCATAAAAGATGTAATTTTTAAATAATTTGAATAACGTAATTCAATAAACTTAACAAACTTTCTTTGATGAAATAAAAAATTTATTAAATGAAATATTTATTTAAATTATAGGGTTATAAAATTAATAGGAATAAATAACTTTGAAATAAAATTAAGGTAATTGGAATATGATTAAATTTTACAGTCAGTTTCATCAGCAGTTGTTCTAGATAAAAGAGCTGCTCATAGGATTGGATTAAGATTAAGAAATTTACTTAAACTTCCTAAAGCTCACAAATGGGTCTGTCATGAATGGTTCTATTCAAATATTGATCAGTAAGTTTCTCTAAACTTTTAATTAAAACTATCTAATTGCAACTCAAAACTTAACTATATTTTATTTGTAATTATACACATTTGTCTTTAGACCATTATTTTTGGGCGATAATGAATTCTGTATTTGTTTGAGAGAATCCTTTCCTCAGTTAAAATCATATAAACTCACTCGTGTAGAATGGTGCAAGATTCGCAGACTTATGGGAAAGCCAAGACGGTGAGATTATTCTTTACTATTCTTTATTGTTTACATAAGATGATAACATGATGCCCAATGGGCAAAAAAACAAAACATCCCTCATGGTAACAATAGAAACCCAATTAAACTTTGAAAATAACAATAAAACAACAAAGAAATTATATATCAGACTTTTTTACATTATTGTTAAATTTACAAACATCAAGAATAATAAATTTTCAACATTTTTTATGGAATTTAAAAACCTTTAAAAGAATGTCCTATGAAATATGTAGGCCAAAAATGAGAGAGAGGAAAAAACAAGGAATTATAAGTATTAATATTGTTCAAAGACTAAAATAGTCAGGTGTAATAAAACCATTATAAATTTTGTAAATTGAAATTCTATCAAAGTAAATAGCTCTATTATTTATATCTGGAAGACCAAGGCAAATGAGAGCAATTGCCAGGGAGTCAGTGAAAGGTAGATTTGCAAGTTTATTCAAAAATAGGTGTATTTAATATATCTTTGTAATAGTTTTATTTATGAGAGTATTACAGTGTGTACCATATAGGCAATAGTCAATGACAGTCTAGATGTTAGTAAAAAAAATGGAATGAAGAGTAACTTTAGAAGACATGAGCTGACAATTTTATCAAAATATTCATCTACATATAGCCAACCCCTTTCTAATTTTGTCAATGTGATATTTGAAAGTTAATTTATGCCTGCATTATTAAAGTTATTATTGTACAGTTGTTAACTATAATAATGCAGTTGTTAACTACATTATTGTAGTTACATTCGAAAGTGAAGTTAGATGTGGATCTGATTAAAGCTACATTTAAAAAACTGTTTTATTAATATTAAGTTAAGATTTTGGAAATTAGATGAAAGGTGAGTTGAATCACATGGAAGGGTCATTATTTATAATTTTGATATTGGCATAAGCAATCACTAAGGATGTAGGCTGTTAATATGTTGTTAGTACAATATGTATTAATATAGATTAAAATATTTCAAAATGTATTTTCATTGCATCTATTACTAACATATGTAGAGAATTTTACTTTCTAACTTTTTGTAGATTTGACATTAATATAATATGTAAAAGACAATTATTTTTTTCAATAATTTCCTTATTGATTCATTGAATTATTTGTACATACAATGCAATTTTATAAGTCAAATATTTCATCTTGTATATACTAGCAATTATAAGAATAAAATTATATTATGTAACTTTTTATCATTGAATTATAAATGATTTAGAAGGCATTTTATTGTGAATTATTTGTATATGATATATATTATTTTCAAGTCTTGAATAAAAAGTAGTAAAAAAAAAAATCTTGTTTTACAAAGCTATACTTTATCCTAAGACATTCATAAATTGTTAATTTTTGAATTTTTTCATATGTAATGATAATTATCAAGCATAATGATAAATATTAACAATCATAATTAAACATAAGACTTTAAAAATTCTTTTGTAAAATATCCTGTATATGCAATATTTATAGTCCTAATTTCAGAATTATAGACAAAATAAAAATGTAGTAAATTATTATTAATAAATAATAAATGTTTTTTAAATAATTCAAATAAAGGGATCGGCCTTACTGGTACTTCTGGAAATTTCCCAATTTTCTGATGGCCCCATTCATATCTGCATAATATAATTATGAAAATTAATGAAATACAACAAAAACAGTGATTAACAATTACATTATTAATTTTAAAAACACAGTATAAATATAATGTTTGACATACCATCAATACTCATTTTGATTAAACTGCATCAATAATTATTTTTTTTTAAATTTTGGTTTAAAGATATTAATGGAAAATGAGGTTTGCTGACTAAGTAAAATTGTAATATATTGATGAAGTTTCTAAACATAAATGTCAAATAGAATTTTTGAATGCATTTTATAGTATAGTTAACATCAATATCAATCAATAAAATGATTAAGTTGCTTTCACTTATTATTATTTAGAAATATGTATATACTGTATTTTACGGACTATAAGATGCACTTTTTTCTTTGAAAAATTGCCTCCAAATTTCAGGTGCGTCTTATAGTCCGTAGCGTCTTACAGTCTGTAAAATACAGTATTTTTTAAATAATTGCTTAAAAATTAAGGTGCGTTTTATAGTCCGTAAAATATGGTATATCTTGTTAATTGGCTTTGTGATTTTGGAATATAATTTTAATGTTCTTTTTTTTTATAGATTTTAATATCTATTCAAGATTTAATACAAAAAAAATATCATAAACTTTTATTACTGATAAGATGTATTAAAAATTGTTTTTATATTGTAGTTGTTCTTCAGCTTTCTTTCAAGAGGAACGTTCTGCTCTGCAAACAAAGAGAAACAAAATTAGGCAACTTCAACAAAGAAAAGTTGTAGATCTTGCAAATTTTCGTGATCTCCCTGCAGAAATTCCACTTCCTCTTGTAATTGGAACAAAAGCAACAGGTTATAAATAATTGTTTTCATTAATTATTAATATTGTAAATATTTATTCAAATAATTAATAATTTTTTCAATATTTCATGTTTAGTGTGTGATGGTTTTCATGTGTATTAAGTTTTTAGACAGACCCTATTCCTAACAGACCATAATTGTTTCTGCATATTATTTTGGAATTTTGAAACAAAAAGTTAACAGTTTTGTTTTTATAAATATAAACTTATTTTCAGTAGAAAAAATATTTATTGTAATCAAGGGTATCTACAGGATTTTGTCTTCGGGAAAAACATGAGTTAAAATCAATTGAATCAGTTGAATTACTAAAATCAGGTTTTTTAAAAACCTATGTTTCTAATTATATTATCTTCATCTGTTTTTATGAGAGGGAATAATAGAAATGTATAAAAAAAACAAGAAAAAAGTTCTTATCTTAAAATGCATGGAATATCCTAAAATAATACATCCTCTGAATACAGCTTAAAGAGAGGGGCCAACTCATCATATACAGAATATAGTTACTTCAGTGAAACAACTGTTAAAGCAAATTTTTCATACAAAATATCTCTGCTTTAAAAAATATTTATTTGAAAGAAAGCAAAGAATAAAAGTAACTGTAAAAGCCCACAAAAGTGGGAAAAGTAATATAAACACTCAGACACTCAAAAATAAATAAATGTAGATAATGATGAAATATGAAATCATAAAAATTTATAAACATTGTTACAACATTTAAAAAAAAATTTTTTTTTTGTTAGGATTGTTATGTGACAGTTTAATGTATTGTTTGTTTTAACATAAGAGCTTTATTTGTATTCTGATAATTGAACAATATAGGAAAATAAGCTTACTTTTATGTGATATAAAATATTATCATTTCTATTAGCAGCAAGTGATAGAAATTACTGTAAATTTATCATCATTACTTTCACTACTATTAAAGCCAAATGATTGCAAATCAATAACATGTGGCATGAGGATATCATGGAAGCACAGCTAGCTGTGCCAATTCGGTGAAAATGCCCATGAAAAACTAGCAATTGCAGAAAATTACTGTACATAATCCTGGGTTAAAATTATTTTGAAATTAAATATAAAGGATGCCTTTGCATTTTATAGCACGCCTTCGGAAACCTCAAGATGGTCTTTTTACGGGATCTATTGATGCTGTTGATACTTCTAATGCAACCTACAGAATAACTTTTGACCGTCCAGGCCTAGGCACTCATTCTATACCAGATTTTGAAGTGCTGGTATGATTTTTTTATTCAGATACTTAAAATTATTAATTATCCTAAATGTTAATGCAGTTTTATTGAATTAATAGAGTAATGATCCTTCAGAGATGATGCCTATATCTGCCTTTGCTCAAAAGCATAGACCCAGAAACATATTTTATACTCCTCCAAGATTTGGATTAAATTCCGCTTGGCCACAATTGGTAAATACTTGATTATATATGTATCTTTATTTTGTAATATTACATGAACATTTAAAGTTTTTACTTTTTATTAAAGGATAATGATCCTTTATTGGGTGGATCATCATTACAGTCTGATTTATCTTTAATGGAAGAAGGAACTTTAGGAGGATTTCCCAAAAAGTTTCTTGTATTGTTGGTAAGTTAATCAGATATTATTATTATTAGTTATCCTAACTTACTACTTTTCAGTAGACTAATCTGAAAAACTCTGATTTTCAACTCCCAAGTACTTTTGAGCCTGTGTGGCTCATCTTCAGGAGCTTCTTCTTATACTGCATTTCTTAGTTTTTGAACATATGCTCAAGAAATTTTGCATTGTATACATCTTCCAATTCTTTGTAATATCTCTGGAACATTTTTTCTTTAAAATGAGCAATTATTTTATTGTGACATTGTCACAATGCCGTACTGCAAACTGAAAATTTGTATATAGTTAATCGAGGCCTCCTGCCCCTAAGCTTTCCATATCTGGTCTTGATTTTCATCTATCTAATTCCATTCTTTAGATTAAGGAAGAACAGACAGATAACAGTGGGAATTTATAGGTTACCATTTTTTTCAAATTGCAGCCCAAAAAATGAAAACTATTAAGCAGACAAATTCTGTACAGCATTCTCTCCCAGATGTTTCTTTCATTCAAAACTTATTATTTTTGTATTTTCCCCTTGACCATCCATTTTAAGCCACTGGTAACATCTCCCATTTCTGAATTACATTCTTTCTTCCAAATTCATAATTTCTATATCATCCTAATGTCTTACCCTTTCCTTATTTCTTCCAAATAACTTTTTTCTTTATCCAAGGTTGCTTCTACTAATGATGATGTCATTCTGTTTTTCAAACAGTCTTGAAACAGCCTTAGATAAAATAAGAATTTGGGAGAAATGGTGTAATCTGAAGTGGTTAACATCAGGAATGGTGAGGAAAAAACAAAAATGAAAAGTTTTGAATGAAAGAAAACATCTGGGAGAGAACACTGTATACAATCCATCTGCTTAACAATTTTTGTTTTTCTAAAAAACAAGGAACATAGAATTCCTCAAACATGTTTGAAAACTAGGAATGTGGCAAAGGTCTCTACATGGACTCAAAAGTACATGGAAGTTAAAAATAATAGTTTTTTGGTTGGTTTCCAGAAAAGTAGTTAGTTAGAATATACTTATGAAGTTCTTATGGGGATAAAATTTAATATGATTTATTGATCGAATAATCGAATACTTTCTTTACTGATGTTCAGAACTTTGATAATTTTATTTAAATTTGCTTATTATAAATCTGAATTACTTGGTGGCCTGATCAGTTATGCTTGTATAATTTTGTATTTATATTTTTTCTGATTTTGAAAGTACAAGCATATTAGTTAATGCAATTAACCAAAAGAGAAAAACTTTATGAACAAAATTCATTAAATTATAGGAGAATCTATCAAATATTTTGACATATAAAAATTTTACTTTAGAATATATTCAATTGAGGTACTAAAATTTCAATGAAATTTGTTTTCTAATTTAAAATCTCAAAAATTGGCTAATTTATTGTAGATATAATCAATAATTATCATTATCATGTATCTGAAGATATGTTAAAAGATATCTAATGTATAATTACAATGAGCTTTATAATTCAATAAATGTTATAATGATTTGAATGTTTATAGTCAATAATAATGTTTTGAATGGAAATTTTTGAAGTAATGAAAACAAGTACACTTAATTCCTAAGCATGACTGTTATTGTTGACTATTGAAATTGTTTGTTAGAGATTTAAACAAAAATTTAGCATTAACTTTTTGTATTCTTAATGTCAAACAACTCCTCGCACAATCAACATACTAAAAACCTAAATGACTGAGCTTAATGTAAATGATTTGTGGATTACATGAACAACAACCCATATGGTCTTACTGTCAAACTGGAGCAGAAGAGTGACACAAATGCACATTTCCTAGATGTCAACTTTCACCTTGATGCAGACAGAGTGCAAACCAGCGTACATTACAAGCCTTGCTACGTACCAAAATTTATTCTGTCGATCTCTGTGGACCCTTTTTCTTACAAGATGTCTGCATTCCATGTGCTAACTAGAAGGGCATATACACACCACACTAGATGGGAGGATACTGTGGCAGAACTAAAGCACATTGAAAACATAGTGGCAAAGCACGGGTATGGTCAAAAAGCATGATACATAATTTATCACGGTTTTTTTTTCCCGCCAACTTACTAACAGCATGCCACACACATAGCACACAGGTAAAGCCCAACGACACCCATAATCATAGTAGCAACCAATCACGCACAGTGTGCAATACAACCAACATAAGTTCCATTTATAAAGAAATTGCTACCCATAAAGGCACAGAGATCACATATAAGAGATCTAACACAGTATATGGGTTGCTGTGCAACTACAAAGACAGGACATAGGAAAGTCGAGCACTGAGTGTCTATATGGTTCCTCTCAGAGACCACAGATTCCAGCGAGATCTAGTATACATCAGATCCATGAAGCGCTCACTGAGCAAAAGAATACGGGAACACAGGTATGATATCACCAACCAAAGGCATACCATCGTCCTAGCTGCCTATGCTACAGACCCCGAAATACAAGCCGACCTCCATAGGGCCAAATTGGTAAAAATGTCAGATCAGGTTCAACATCTTCGCAACCTGGAAGCGTTGGAAATATACAAAGCCAGCCTGGCTGGCAACTGTATTAATGCAAAAGATGCCGCCAATATTTCGTATGCATGGAGGTGGTGCTATGGGAAAAAAGCGTGAACAACACTAGCACGTTGCTAACGTTTCTACATTAGCAAATACATCATGTTATTTATTTGTGGGGATGTAACAATATTTTTATCACTTCAGTAGCATGTACGGTGAAAATTAGTTTCCAATTTTTAAATAATTTGGAATTTAAAATAATTTTAAACACATTGTTCGAATTCCAGTTTCAAATTTTATACTGGTCAATAGCCTGATGAAGACCAAGGTTTTGGTCAAAAATGTCAGTTTTTATCTAAAGTTGTTTGTACTAGGACAATAGTATTCAAACATTTTAACAGTAGCAACCCCAAAGTAATTTTCCGCGACCCCAAATGGGGTCACAACCCATAGATTGAATACCACTGTACTAGGATACAAAAAAGGTTTTTAGTATATTCATTTATTCTTAATGTCTTAATGATTTTAAAATAGATAATGATTTTAGCAGAGACTGTTATTTGTAGCCTACAAAATTGATTAGTAATGTTATGCTTTAACTTTTATAATGGAAAATAGCAAAAATGATCAAGAAAACAAATTCAAATAAGAAATTTTGCATTATAATATAATGGTTCTGTTAAATTCAGATATTCTTGTTGTTGTCTTCTGTGTAGTTTCTAATTCCAAAGACTATCAGTTCTTTTTCTGAATTTTATAAATTGTATAAAACAACAAAAAATAACAATTTATTTTACAAATTATACACAGTTCTCAAACATTTATTGAACAAAAATTAAAATCTGTAAAGTAACTTTTCTAATTGGATTCTTTTTAACACATCAATTCAAATTCTGTCAAATCCTGTCACGAGTCTACATTCTAGAAAAAGTTTTATTTTGTGTGTTATGTTTCAAAAAAGAATAAGTAACTTTTACAAATTCAAATTGTTGGATTCTGTCACATTCTAACAGTATTTATTACTATTTTTATATATAATTAATTACTATTGAAAATTGTGTGTAATTTCATAATATTAATTTGTGCATTATATTAATGTCTATTTATTGTAAATGGTATTTGAGTATTTTGTATTAAATACAATAACAAATGTTATTTATCATATTTTTTTAATTGTTTTTATTATAATTAGTTTATTATTATACTCGATAGGTACGTCTTTCCAAGATATTAGCTGCAAAAAAAGAAAAAATAACTTGGTTGAAAGAGATGAATACAGAAGCTGAAAAATTGGTATGTATTCAATAAAATAATTTTCCATAGATATTAAGTAAATTTATTTTTATATTGTTTTATTGAACTAATTTTAGAATAAAATTTTTTAATTAATTTGGTTTTTAGTCATATGTATTAATAAGAATATGATAATATTTTGTTAAACTTATAAAGGTTACTTAACTTCTATAAATAATGGAATCTGCGATACAAAAAATGAAATCAATCCATTGAAATTCAGAAAATTCACAAAAATAATTGATTACATAAAATTTCTTTGAATTTTGTCCTTATTGTATATTGGGAAGACAACAGTCTTACAGAAGAGTTGACCTTTTATTTCCTTTGAAATTGTTTGAAGAAATTTATTGTGAGTCGGGGTCTGTGAGACTCCACCTACTGTCTAGGATGGCTAGATATTTTATTTGTCTTTGGGATAGTGATATCCTTTTGACATCAGGGTCCTGACTCCAGCTAGGGAAAGTTTAAATTTGCACCCTAACCCGTGAGTACTTCTAATTGGCAGTTTAACATCTAATATCTAATCAGAGGGGTAAATCGAGTGGCAGAGGGATTGTGTCGATTTGCAAATGGAGGTAGAGACAAATCCACTGATAACTAAACTGCTCTATTTATTACATTAAAAATTGCCAGGACGAATTCAAATTAAGAAAAATTATATATTTCTTTCTGGACTATACATACAAATGAGTCCTACTCCTTCTGTCCTTTCACACGCTTTGTAGAGGCAATAACAAATCCACAGTCCAGAAAGAAATATATAATTTTTCTTAATGTGAATTTGTCCTGGCAATTTTTAATGTAATAATTAATTTTATAATTGTGTTAGCCACTGCTAGAGGGTTTTTTTTAACTTATTTACATTGGATGGCGGACATGTAGCCTCAAATAAAAGGTCTGTTTCGCCGTGGATTTGTTATTGCCTCTACAAAGCGTGTGAAAGGACAGAAGGAGTAGGACTCATTTGTATGTATAGTCCAGAAAGAAATATATAATTTTTCTTAATGCTCTATTTATTGATATATATATATATATATATATATATATATATATAGGATTAAGTACTTGGGGGCTTGACTCCTGGGCCTCTAAAACCATTTTTATGGGTGCTATGGTCCCAGTACTCACCTATGAGTGCGAGATCTGGGGTGGGACAGCTAAGAGGGTCTACATCAGGAGGAAACTTTGCTCAGTTCAGAGGCTGGCAGCCATACCTATAGCCAAAGGGTACCGGACTACGTCTATGAATGCCTTTCTCGCCATCACTGGGCTTCCTCCAATTGATCTACTGGTCGAAATAAAGATCTGGAAATTCTGTCTACTCAACACTAATAGGGATGAAGAAATCTCCTCCAACCTTAAAATAATACACAGTGCGGCAATTATATTTCAGGACTGGATCTATAAAAATGAAACAAAACAATTTTATTCAAATCCTTTTATTAAATTATTCAAAATACTCTCCTCCTGCTTCAATACACTTTTTACAGCGATTCAAATGCTCTGCTCAAGCTCAATTTTCGGTATTGCCTCTAATATGCACGTAGACTCTCTTTGGATGGTTTCAATATCATTAAAAATGCATCCTTTCAACTTCATTTTCATTTTTGGAAATAAAGAGAAGTTACATGGTGCTAAATCGGGAGAATACAGCAAATGATTCAACACAGACTTGATTTCGTGCCAAAAATTGACGAACAATCAATGATGTGTGACTCGGTGCATTATCATGTAACAAACACCAGAATTCAGAATTGCGATATTCTGGTCGAATTCGACGAATTCTTTCCATTAATCGTTGTAAAACTCCCAAGTAGAAAGCAACAGTAACTGTTTGACCCTGTGGGACGAACTCACGGTGGATGATGCCTTTGCTATCGAAGAAAACAATGAACATAGTCTTGATTTTTGATGGAACTTTTCGTGTTTTCTTGGCTTGAGGTGATGATTTTGACTTCCATTCGGCACTTTGACGTTTTGTTTGTGGGTCATATTGAAAACACCAGGTCTCGTCACCAGTAACAATTGATTTGAGGAAGGTTGAGCTGTTATTTGCTGCTCGTACAATTTCTCTGGAATGTTCCAGTCTCATCAATTTTTGCTCTTGGGTTAGTGTGTGCAGAACAAATTTAGCTCAGACCTTTGTTTTGCCCAAATCTTCATTAAGAAGTTGTCGTATTGTCTCTTTGTTAATGTTTAATGCCTGTTCCATCATTCTCAGTGTCGCATTGCGATCGTTGGATACAAATTCTTGCACTTTTTGAATCGAGTCTGCTGTTCGAATTGTTACGTGGCCTTCCCACACGTTTGTCGTCCTCCAGTGATTGTCTGCCTTCCAAAAATCGCTTGTGCCACTCAAAAGTTTTTGACCGTGATAAACACTCACTTCCATACACTTTTTGCATCATTTTGAACGTTTCTGTGGCACTTGTGCCAAGTTTAGCGTGAAATTTAATAACAGCACGTTGTTCCATTATTGTTTTCCGACATGTAACAAAATAAACTGATAAACAAAATATCAAAAACAATGATAAATGTCAACCGATTTAAATAAAAGTTTTAGGTTATGTTCATATATGTCCAAACTTCATATGACATAAAATTTAAACAGATGTCGCTACTGGTTGCTGAGATATAGCTTCAGTCCCGGAATTTAATTGCCGCACTGTGTATATCCTCTACCATCCTCCCTCCTAACATTAAGGACCTGGCTAGCACTATAGCCAACAACAGCATGGACAGGAACTTCAAGCACTATCTGCAACACCCTGCCACTAACATTCATGCTAAGGTTGTCTTCCACCCTGATCATTTTCCTGCCTCCCTCAAAATTTTTACAGATGGCTCTAGATCCGATAAAGGAGTCGGGTGATCTTTTGTTATTGGGGATAGCAAAGAGAAAATCTTTAAACAAGCCTACTACAAATTAGATGACAATTGCTCCAACAATCAAGCAGAGTTGCTTGCTATTCTGAAAGCTCTGGAATATACTCAATCTCTCCAGAATAACATCAAATGTAGGAGCATCAACATCTTCAGAGATAGCCGGGCGATTACACCAGATTAAAAACAAGAACACTCTTCTCCCAATTATTGATGACATCCTTGGGTTTCTCCAAAAGCTGCAATGTTCAAAGGATAGTAACTTCTATTGGGTGAAGGGCTACTCCGGTTGTCCTGGGAATGAACGGGCAGACCGACTTGCTAAGATAGCCCCTTCAAGGCTTATTGACGTCTCCTCCTCTATCCCTGTGTCATGGGTTTTCAGTGCCCTGAAGCTTTATGTTAATAGCAAATGACAAAGTGAGTGGGACACTTCTGACACAGGTAGGTGGACGCACAAGCTCATTCCCAGGGTCGATAGGCCAAATCCAACTCACTTCAACCCTAACTTCTACATGATACAATTCATGACCGGGCACAGGAACTTCAACTACTACCTTGCTAGATTTTTAAAGAAGGGTGACAGAAAATGTAGCAGCTGCCAACTGGAGGATGAGATTCCTGAGCATCTCTACCACTGTGAGGGCACAGAGGAGGAAAGGCTGGAACTCATATCCACTATCCTAAAAAATAATGGCACTTGACCTTGTAGCCCAAGCCTCCTCATCAGTAATAATCTCTACTACAAAGCCCTTGCAAACTTTGTGGCAAGGCTCATCTCCAGCAGGACTATTCACCATTAAGTGGACTTTACCAATATGGTTATCTTGACTGTGTCATTTTGTCGTTGGTAGTGGAACCACACAGTGTGTAAAACCACACTATGTGGTTTGTTATCTTCTGTATATATTTTGATGTGCAATCTCATGTACACTCTTTCACCAAGTTTTGTGCTTTTCCCATGCACGGGACCTTTTGTATATATTGTCTGGTTAATGTTACCCTAGGATCCAAAATGGCGGCGGGGGAAATTTTTCCCTACGTTGGAGACTGCGACGGGGAAAAAAATTTTCCCTCGATTCAAGATGGCTGCGTTTCCGGCCGCCATCTTGAATTTCTCTGCACACTCCGCGGATATTAACCGAAATAAACAATAAAAAAAAAGAATTTTTTTACTCACTTTTCGATGGTGGTTGCCTGCTTCTTCCTATCTTTTTTTCCTTTCCGAACGTATTTTTAAATATACGCCCTTTCTCGTACTTTCTTTTACATATTACGGTCTCGTCGATTTCCACCGTTTTATTCGGCACTCCTTTTTTAAACGATGTCAAATTACTCAAAGCTATAAGCAATACCAACCGTATGTGATTGGACCAATCGACTCCCGTTTTTCTGGATTTGCCCGCCGCAATCGCCGAGGTCGTCGCCGTACATTCCAGACATAGTTAGTGCCATATAAACGACAGAATGCAACTCCAAGAAATGTGGCCAAATTTACTTTTAAATGTTCCATCAAAGGCAGAGGTCTTCGTTCCGCACTTACTACATCGCAAGAAACAGCTTTCTCTATTACTCCGATAGTATAATTTGCATAAAGAATCGCAATGAATGCAAACGGACTCGGTCGGCTGTATGCCTAATTTTACAGCAAATTTCAATGCGTTATCGATACTGGGAGGCAAACCTGGTTCCAAAAAGTCGTCTTCAATTAACATGGAGAAATCACGGGTGGTGCATTTCGACCAAAATTCGTCGTTGCAACTCAAATCTGCAAAACTACTCATTATCGAACAATTGCAAATAAACTATACGTTTACCGATAATAAATTGTGCGAGAATGAAATATCGTAACGAAATAAAACAGCAATTATTCCAATACGCAATTCGTCGCAACACTACAGCAAACGATTCCAACTGGAAACTAGTCGATTTGCATAAAATTGCCCGGAAAGGAACAGAATCACGTCGTAGATCATGCATTTGCATATTCGTTCGTAACACCCCTACGTATTTCCCGCCGATTTTACTCTCGCACGACGCTACGAAAAAGCTCCCTCTACCGTCGCAAATACACACTACCGTCCGTTTCGAGGTTACAGGAAACTCGGCCACGTCGAACGCAGGGTCGAAACCGAACGGGGAAAAATTCTCAACGGCGTCGACGTCACGACTCTAGGGAAAATTTTTTTCCCCGTAGTAGTCTCCGAAGTAGGGAAAAAATCCCACCGCCGCCATTTTGGATCCTAAGGTAACATTAACCTATTGTCTTTATGTTTAGCAATTGATGTCCAGCAATGGCTCACATATAATCTTCCTCTTTCTCTTCCCCGTCTTCTCCTTCTTCCCTTTTTTCTATCTCCCCATTACCTCCTTCCTTCCTTCCTTCTCAGGCTATGCCTTTCGGTGCGGCCTGGATCTATCAACTATCTATATAGGATTAAGCATACAAGGTATATACATAGACTATCAAGTTTCTAACTACTTAATTCTATTCGACTGAGAGAGAGCATTCACATCAAAGCTAAGTAGAATACCTCCTTTCATGTAGACTGTTGTCTTCTCGTAATTGAGTAGGTGTTGGCACAGAGGTTGGGAGTTCCTGAATGGAGACAGTCTTGGGAGGAGGGACGGATGAGCTTTGGTCCACTAGCTTGGTTGAAGTCCGCCAGCTTCTATGGCAGAGCCTATCCTGAGCTGGGTGTGTTAGCCCCTTTTATCCTGTAATCTTTTCCAATTGGGGTTAGGGTTTTCATCATAAGATGGGATATTCTCATGACTCAAGTTGACAGATGTTTGTCAAAAATATGCGATAACATCTTGCCACAGGAAATCAGGAACTTTTTTCATCAACATACAAAAATGTGTTGTTCTTAACGACCAAATAATAATTTATGTTTTGAATTATTAAATAAAATTATTCTCTGTCTTCTGGATCTCATATTATAGTATTTTATTATTTTTTATTACTTATATATTAAAATAAGAAAATATTTATAAAATTATTTTTATTTCAAATAACAGCGTTCCTACCAAGAACCAATACCGTTAGAATTTCAAAAGCAATATGCATCTGTAATTTTAGAATTTGAAAAATTAAATAAAGATCTAGATGAATATCTGACTGGAGTGCAACAATATTGTCAAGAGGTAATATTTTGTAATTAATTTATTAAATAAATAACTTATTAAACCAATCAAGTTTCTATAAATTTCTAAAGGGGAAAACTATAATTTCAATTTTTTTATTACAATCTGAAATTTCATTAATGTATTCTCACAAATTTTGTTATTGTTTTCCTTCTGTTATTTGGTTAGAATATATTAAAATTTCTATATTTTTGTAACTTTATCTCTCTATAATAAATACATTATTTATTTCATACATTTCAGAAATTAAATGATGCTGAATGATACTTAAATTTATTTTATATTTAAACTTTAAAACTTAATTTAAAAATCTTTAGTAAAATCCAAAAACCTCATAGAGTTCTATAAAATGAGATTGTTGGGTCAGTTGTATTTGCACGTGTGAAAACCTAACAACCAGGGTCCAATCTGGGATCAATCAGGTTACATTTGTGTGTGAATGTGCGATTCAGGGATGTCTTTTGTTTGGGTCAGTTAGATGGGCAGGATGTGACCGAACCGTTAAACCAATTTTTTGATAGATATTAAACAGTGATTTTTACGATTAGAGATCTTTACACCCTAAGATCATAATTATCCTAACAGAGATAGAATTAATTAATTATCCAGCTATGCAATTTTGGAATCAAGAATACAGAAAATCCTTTCCTGTATTATCAATTTTAAATTATTTTATGATTTCATTTGATGAAGCATTGTATTTAAGACAAAATGTGGCATTCAGATATAATATTTAATTACTATATTTAGAGACCATATTGTTGCTGCAAAACTATTAGATATTTCTTTTACCTAATATAAAAAAATACTAATTAAAAGCTTCAGTCAAAATACTATTTATTTCATGATTACATGATATTTTTCAGTTTTATCAAAAATAAAAAAGATTTTAACAATTTAAATTCAACAGTTTCATTAACATTATAAACATTATTTCTTAAGTTTAAAATGAATGTTCTGATATGTAGATATGTTGTAAGTAAAAAAAGTTATTTCTTCTCTTTTATAGAAGTTATAACATATTTAGAATGGATATATATGTTAATTGGTGGCTTTTGTGATATTTTAAAAATCTTTTAGATTGCCCCAGAGCAAGGATTGCAACCTGTTGTTCAGCCAGACGTCTTAAGACAACAATGCCTCAATGATGCAAAAGATACAGTAAATCAGGCCAACAGAGTACAAGGCGTGCCTTTAGTAGAAAATGAAAGGATAGTTGAATTAGTTTCTCATTTAACATCTCTGATGATCCAAGTTAAGGTAAATCAATGCATTTTAAGACAAGACATTTTAATTTAAATTGTGTTTTGAACATGCAATTTATAGAAGTGATACAAGTGAATTTCTAAATAATTTTCAATTAAACTTAGCTTAATTATGATTTATTTTTATTTATATTATTTTTAGATATTTTCAATTATCTCACTGATGCTTGGTTTGTCAAAAATCATTCTAAGTCAGATTTTAAAGCACAGTTGGATGAAGTGAGTGCATTATACAAAAGATTAAAAATTAGTGTAAAGTAATCTACTATATAAAACTGAAAAACTGGGCAGTCTCTGTCATGGTATGCCAAAAACGGCCACTAGGGGCATTCCTAGCTATTATTTAAATTAACAATAAATTCAGTTTTTTTGCATAACAATATTAAAATAATAAATGCAGTTTTTTGCATTTTTGACTGCGTTTTAGTAGGGAACGCCATGAGAAATTCAGTATATTATTATTTTTATTTGTAATATGAATTTATTATTTATACTACTGAATGACACTGCTGCTGCTAGAACGCCCACTTGGGGGGTGTCCTGGGCTACTAGTATTATATAAGTGTTTAAGTACTTACATATTTGTTATGGAATGAGTACTGTTGTTGGTTCTCTGAATTACAGGAGAGATTAAATAAATTATCTTTAAACAAATTGAAAACATTTTAAATTTAAACAAATTTTGAAATCTGAACATAATTTTTTATATCAGTTATACAATACAGTTCAATTCTGTTATAAGGAACATAGATATAACAAGTTCATGTTTATAATGAGCAAAATGCCATGACAATTTAATTTGTGTGTGTTTCTATATATTTTCTCACTGTTATAATGAGGGTATTTCACGGAAATACCGAGCAAATTTTTGATAGCTATGCAAACACATGAACATTCTTAATTGTTCAAGTAGTAAGAAATGCAATACTAAATTCTTGGAAGAGTTAAAACAGAAAGGGTTACTTAGTTTTATTACCTACATTGATTACAGGTCTATTTATCACTTAACTTTCTTTTTGGACACCATTTCTCTCTTTCTTGACTAGCCTCTGGCCCTACTCTGCTAATTTACGTAATCATCACTATGACTGTAAAATTACTGTATACCGTACTTAGAAACAAACTCTTATATGTGAAAGATGTCTATGAAGAAAAGAAAATGTCATCTCTCAGTTCACAAAAAAGTAGAAATTATTCGCAAGTTAGATACTGGTCTAAAAACATTGAAGTGTATAAACATTTTTTTTTCTCATCTTTGACAGTATCAACATTATTGAAAAATAAAGCAATCATCAATTTTAAGATTTGTAGATAAAAGACTAATTGAAATTTGTCATATTATTAATTAGTATTAACTTTAATTACAAAAATAAATTGTTAAATATTAATTACAGTCGACTCCGCATAAGTCATCACCCAGGTAACTTGACACCATCAGTTAAGTAGTCAGTTTTCTGTGGTCCTGGCCAACTTACATAGGCATTAATGTTAAAAAACTGTGGTTTAAACTCGTCACCACTGGATAAGTTGACATACTTTTGCTGTCCCACACACTGATAAGTTGTCACCCCCTCCTGAAAAAATGAAATTCACTCCGCACGTGTGGTGCAAACTCATTTTTTTTTTTTTTTTTCAGGAGGGGGAGTCGATTTATTTATCTAATATATAATTAATATATTTAATAATATATTATTATTATTAATATATATATACATATTAATAAAAATGCCTTAACATTTTATGTATTTTTATGTATAAAATAATAACAGATAAACAAAAAGAAAACATACAATCTACATCAATGTCACACCAGAATCCAATTTTGCATTTTCTCATGCTAGAGACATTAAGAATCCTTAGACCAGTGATTCTCAATCTTTTTTTTGTCACAGTACACTTTTAATAATTTTAAAATTTGGCGGCACATGCGATTACTTCAGTAAGTACCGCAGGAGAACCAGTGACGTCATAATAGTGATTTTTTAAATGCAGTTGGTTATTTAGGTAACATTTTCTAAATGCCTTGGTAACTACCGGCAGTTACCGATAACACTGGTTACAAGGTAGAACCGAATGAACTACTTGTCTGATGTCGCTTATGTATGGGTATTCGCAGTGGCGGCACACTGAAGTGCCGTGTCACAGTGGTTGAGAATCATTGCCTTAGACATTACTTGCCAACAATTGACAATTGCGAAGATGATGTTTTCAAGGTGTTCATGATCATTGAAAAAGAAAGTCCTCGCAAATAACACTAAACGAATTTTTCAGTTTTTCATCTACAGAGTACAGTAGATCCCCCCTATAACACAGTAGATATGTTCCGTGTTATATGAATCTGTGTTGTACGAGTCACTTAAATACATGAGCCAATCACAACCTGGCACACGTGCAGTTTAGGGGTTATGGCTGTTTGAAAGGTTTTCTTCCATAAAATTAACCAATTCTAGACTAATTTGACTCGAAAATTTCCAAAACATGTATAATTTTTTGGGAATAATCCATATAAACTATGCTATAAACAAAAAGTTGTAGGATTGCTTATGAATGTGCACCATTTGATGACACCATTGCTTAAGCTTGTTTTTGTCGCAAAGCGGCTCATTGAATGGCGGGTGCAAGTTTCCTGATCAGCTAATTTTTTGCAGAAAAATAACTTAACTTTGAAGACATCATTAATAAAAATATAATTTTTATGGTCGTTGAATAATAAATGTGTTTTAGTAGGTCCAGTGCTCGTTTAAACTCAACAGTTTGTACGATATCTGCTATTGGTCCAGATTCGACCAATCCTGTCGCGACATGAGTCACAATGATGTTTTACCATGTTATATGAATACGATCACAATTTTTTCGCCGTGTTATACAAATCCATGTTATATGAACCCATGTTATAGGGGGGGTCTACTGTAATTGTAAAGGGAGGACACAGTGTATTGTAAGCCTGTACTACTGTATAACACACTACTGTATTTTCCTAACTGTAGTTTTGTGGTTTTTTTTCCAACTTTGCTTTAGTTGTCACATCGGATAACTCAACACATTTTCACTTTCCCGTGGGGCGTCGACTTATGCGGAGTATTATACTATATTATAACTTATACTATATTTTTTTATTAATAGTTATATAATATATTTTATATACAGGGTGGGCCAACGAAAACGAAACGGCAGAGTGTTCGTGTTCATCCAAGCAAATCGCTCAGACAGGTCGATTTTATTCTCGAGGGGACATCTTTTGCAATAGTTTTTGCGATTCTGAATACAACAGACAACAAAAAAATTTAAAAACTCATTTATTTTATATTAACTAAACAAACATTTATTTCGGAAAAAAAAATGTTTGTTTAGTTAATATTCAGATTTGCAAAAACTTTATTGCATAAGATGTCCCCTTGAGAATAAAATCGACCTGTCCAAGCGATTTGCTTGAATGAACACGAACATTCTGCCGTTTCGTTTTCGTTGGCCCACCCTGTATATATATTGAATCAACAATTTATTTAGAGTTAAAAATGAAATGATTTCACTAATCATCAGTGGCAACAAATTTTGCTGCCCATGGAGTGACTGCTATGTGTTTGCACCCAAAACAACTACCAATTCTCCTTTTGATTACATCACTGTTCTTTATGGATATAAAGAGGAAATCTTGCTGGTCCCCTAATGCTCATTATAACCAAGTTTGACTGTAATATAATAGTTAACATTTTAGGATAAAATAAAAGCAAATGTTTTACAAGAACAATTTGCAACATAAAATAAGAAAACAAAACAAAAACAACTTTTAAGAAAATTTTTAAAACTAGGTTAAAAAACTGATGCAAACTGATATTTAATTGATTAAAGTAATACTGTATAATAGTATATATATTTTTTATAATCATTTACAGTACGTTACAAGAATGTAATTTGTAATTTGCATATACAATAATTTCATAAACATTACTGTATGTTAAATGAATATATTTAATAGATATAATAATACAATAGATGAACATGCAATGCAAAATATAAAATTAGTCTGATTTGTATCTCACAAACTAATGCTGTTTATATATATTTAAATTTTGAATTATTGGTTATCAACTATTTGATCTCTCTTGAAGTAATTTCTATATGATGCAATAAATACTGTATTTGCCATTACTGCCCCCATTTTTAAAAACATTGTTTTAATTTCTGAAAATACTTTTTATTTAGAGATTTTATTTATAGAATTTAAAAAGTTATTTGGGATTAAATTAAGTGAATAAGATTCATGCTGTAGTAAAGCAATCTTTTTCTCAAGTTAAAAAAATAATCTAAGTCAATGTCATTTGAATTATATATATAAAATTCTGTAATATAAAGTAGGTTATATTGAAGAATTGTTTTGAAATACATGTTTTTTTAAGTTTAAAAGATATGTGTTTCATCGTCATTTGTCATTGTAACTTTAAGAACAGCTAAGATTTATGTTTCAGTTTTCCTTTTTTAGACTATTCCACCTTTCATAAAATTGTTTTTTTAGTAGAAAAATTATTCTTCAAAGATTTTTATTTATATTTTGAAAAAATATTATTTAGAGACAATTTTCCATTTACCAAATAGACTAACATATTTTCATTGTCAGTATGTATATGTATCAACATAAGTTAAATAATAATCAATCTTCTTTACACACCGGGATTCAATACAAAAACACAGTTACGTAAGAACCAGGTTATCTGGTTCTTACGTAACTGTGTTTTTGTAAGTTAAATAATAATTATTGTATTTAATTGAAACTACATTTTTATGTATTTCAAACCAATAGTTATTCAATATTTAACACGAATAAAAGCAGAAGCAATGACATAATTTTAAAAAGAAATAAAAATATTCTTTTGCAGAATCTAGCTGAGAATGATTTAAATTCATTTGAATTCAAGTCTCTGTCTGATTCTCTTGTTGAAATACAAGTTAAGCTTGAACCTCAAAACATCAGGTAATTTATTATTATTTATTCTTTACAAATTGCATCTAGATTACTAATTTTTAGTAGATTAAACATGAAAATTTTATTAGTTTTTAACTTTTCTACAATTAAAAATTCTTACTGAAATAATAATTTAATTTAGGATTTACTGAAAGATATAACTAGTTACCTTTGAAAATCTGACATTTTAAGTTTTTTAAGTATATATATTTCTTTCTAGTGTGTTTCAAAATAACGTGGAAATTCATATCAATCACATACAGAGTGGATTAGGACAAATGGGTAATCTTCATGCTTTTGCCACACAAAATATTCAGGCATGATTATTACTTTTATCATAGATAATATTGTTTTAAAAAGTTTTACAAATTTTCTGGTAATTATTCTTAGAGGATATTTTTCATTTTTGTTAAATATATCTGTTTAATTTTTAAATAATATAAAAATTTTGTGGCAATGTTAAATTTTATTTTACAAATATTTTATCATTTATATATATATATATATAATTTAAAACATTTTATTAACTAAATTAAACATTGTAAATGTATAAAAAAGCCAATATGTCACTTTTAAATAGGAATGAATGTGAATTATAAAAGGCAAAAATAGACCAGTGCCTTAATCTTATTCAAATATTTTATCTTATTTTTAAGAAATTTCAGACTGTTGTTATTCTCAATACCCTTATTTATTACCCATGCTGTAAGCAAAAATGTTATTTCTTCAAAGGAATATTTGCAAAGTGATTAGTATTAATCTTTTATATTACTTATCAAAGATTAAGTTATAACGTGAAAAATATTTGTTGTTTAAATTTTCTAATTGTTTCTAAACTTCTTATGGATTGATTGATTTTGTAAAAATTTCATTGTTGAAATTTTCTTAAATTATTTATATTTAACTATATATATATATATATAACTATAGGATGCAGAAGAGTGTTATAAATGATTACATAAAACCTCATTTAAATTATCTTGCAATCTTTTCTTTGATATTATAATGATTACAAGATAATGTATTCTTTTTTTGTTTAAAAAAAATGTTATTAACCTGCTGAATTATCACTTTGTAAGTCTTCCTTATTAGAAAATCTTAAAAAGAATGTATAATTTTCTTTTTTAAATAAATATATAGTAAAATAACATTGCTGTTTTCTCATAATTTGTAATTTACATTTAGTTGTGAATATCAGCTGGATTCCATTTTAACAATATACAGGGTAAGATTTTTATTTTGAGACAATGAAATAACTTAATTGGATCTCATTATTTTAATAATTATAATAAAAAGTATTATTTCCCATTAGAAACAACTTATAATTTAAACTTTAAAATAATCTTGACCTTTAACCTAGACCATAAGGTCAAAGGTATATTTGGGTGTGAAATTTCCTGCTCTTTCCATTGCCGGGGTCAAAAAAATGTGTTCCCATTGAAAAAAACAGACTTGACCCTCAAATGACCTTGAAGGTCAAGGTCACTAATTGATTGGCCGTTCGAAACCCTACAATTTTTGTCTACATCTTTTTCCCAAAATAATGAGATCCAATTAAGTTATTTCATTGAAATAACCAACACCTTATAATTTCCAGCAACGATGTATTTAATGAAATAAAAACGTTTTCAACTATTAAAAATAGTCGAAAAACTCATAAGCCTAACTGCTTATTACGCCCTGTTATAGAGAAATACGGATTCCCTACTTTTGCGCTTGAGAAACAACTTGTTAACTTTAGCCGTCCAAGAATTCAATATTACCCATATGCTATTAATAACTCCGTTCAGCTGGTGGATAAGCTCAGAAACATTAACTTCGAAGACAATGAATTTATGACCGTAATGGATTTTAAATCCTTATTTCCGTCTATTAAATTACAGCCTTGTTTTTGCAAACTGAGAGACTTTCCCTTTTCCAACAAATAATGCAATGAGATATCACCAACACATATTAGAACTTGCACACTTAATATGTTACACTTCGTTTTTTGTTTTTGAAGGGAATACATATTTACAAGAAAGAGGGGTACCAATAGGGAGCCTGATGTCCCCGTTATTATGTGGACTAGTATTACGACATTTGGAAAGTAATGTGCTGCCCGTCTTCAAAAACGACATACTTTTATATCAAGATACATTGATGATGTTTTCATCCTTTGGAGCAATGTTAATAAAGCTCAATGTTTCCTTAGCAAAATTAATAACAACCCGCATGGTTTGACTCTATCTATGGAACACGAAAGTGACATTAACGTAAATTTTCTCAATCTGTCCGTTATTTGTAAATATGGTGAAATTTGAACAGATATTTATCGAAAGCCAAGCTACCTACCCATTATTATACCAAAGAATTCCTTTGACCCTAGGAATTTTAAACATGCAGCCTTTCGATCATAGATCAAGCAGGCCTACACGCATTCTACGAGTATGTTTGATACACATAGAGAACTAAATTACATTCGTACAATAGCTGTACAACAGGGATATCGAATAAGTGAAATTAATGCACTTATTGCTAAATTCTGTAATCAAACAAAAAGGCAGCCTACAACTATGAACCATGGACGAAAAGTAGTTCTCAACTATATTACTTTCCTACACACGATGATTAAAAAAATAGCCCACAAGAATAATTTAAGAATGATTTATCGATGTAATCCTACAATGTATAGAATTTTACAAAATGATAAGAAGAAAGAAAACCGAAACAATAGTACAGGGGTGTATTCTATTCCTTTAAGTGACCGCCGTTTTAATACAGATCTGGTTTATGTTGGAGCTACTATGAGGCTTTTGAAACAGAGACTTAAAGAGCATAAATATTCCATCACTAAAAACTTGGACAGTGCCGTTCTTGCAGCCTTCGCTAAGCATCAAGATATTAATGTTCATTGGGACAAAGCATCCATAATTAGGACCGCCACCAACAAACAAGTGCTTAAACATATTGAAAAACTTGAAATTTACAAGGCCCATATTGACAAGGGATGCATCAACCATAGAGATGCAGAAAGTTTATCCTCCACATGGAAATATTTTTACCACAGTGATTAATTTTCTTAATAGTTTATTTTAATTTATTTTTGTTTTTTACTTTCATTTTTATTTATTCTGTCTTTATTTTTCCTAGTGCACTACACGTTTGAATTATTTTCAAATTTTTAAACCGTTGTATGGCTTGCATTCTATTTTACATTCTTTTTGTTTTAAAGTTGTTTAACTGAAGAAGACTATTAAAAATAGTCGAAAACGTTATTATTTTATTAAATAATGTATTTAATAATTTGTTCAAGAACAACCTGACTGTCTTCAGGTTGTTCTTGAACATTGTTGCTGGAAATTCTAAGGTGTTGGTTATTTCAAGTATTTATATTCCAGTAAGTTGTTTGTTTTTGTTATTTCATTGTTTCAAGATAAAAAAAACTCACCCTGTATATATCCACACCTTACTTTTTCAGCAAATCTTTCAATGACACAACAAATGTTTGTGGATATATTCAATCCCATCTTCATATTTTGTGTGGCAATTTATTTTATTATTTTGTATAATCATTTGATGTATAAATATTTTAAATGCATAATGAAAATGGCTGTTTTTTCTTTTTCTATACAGTAATACCTCGGTTTTCGTTGACTTTGGTTTTCGCCAATTTTTTTCATGAAAAATATGTCTCGGTTTTTATCAATTGCCTCAGATTTCATCAGTGTGCCCAAATGATATCATTGCTAATTTTGCAAAAACAAAGGGTGACCCACGTGTTTTCCGGCTCAGTGTGACATTATTTCTCGTTGTGTGAGCATTACCCTGCAATGGTCCACTATTGACCAAAGTTTCCATTCCCTGAACACTGTGAGTTCGGTCATGGGTTTACGCTTTGCCAGGACAGGCTGGCCATGTGAAGTTTTCCAGGTTTTCTCCACGTCTGTAATTCCTGAATAGGGGCCAGTTACCCTTAAACAGACCTCCAAGAAGGCATTATTCCCCGCAATATGACCATCATAAACGCGTACTACTACTATTACATGACAATTACATCACACTTTACCATGATATAGGCTAGAAGCTCATGTCCAACTAGTTTCTACAAGACAAGACATTACCCTGTGTGTATAGCCAAACAATTCCATCTCTTTCCTTTAGATTAGTCTTTTATATTAATTTCTTATTGTATTTAACACTATATTAATTCTCTATAAAATGTGTTTTTGGTATGTATTTTGGAGTGTCTAGAATGAATTAATTGGATTTACATTGATTCATATGGAAATAATTGCTTTGATTTTCGTCAGTTTCAGATTTCGCCAATTGTTTTCGGATGGATTATCGACGAAATCCGAAGTATCACTGTATTTATCTAACAAGCAATTTAAACTTTTATAATGCTTGTTAACTAAATTTAAACATTCCATAGCCTAAGTTTAAATTGGTGGAATACTTTATTTTACTATATTCTGTAACTGACAGCTTTACATTTTATGATGTTTTCTTTAAAGCTTTAGAAGATTTGAATTTTCTTTAATTTAAATATGTGGACTATCTTCTATTTTTCAGTTTTGTTTGCTGTTTGTGATTTTTCATGTAAGATTGTCTTAAGATGGGCTTTGAATATGTTCAAAAACATTAGTATCTGTCATTAAAAAATTTGCTAAAGAATTAAGTTGTGGCAATATGTATGTTCACATTTAGATTGATATTTATTTTAGATCTGTAAAAATTTTTTAATAATTTTAAATATTTCATAAACAAATCAGTTAAACTGTTAAAAAGTGTTAGCAGTAAAGAAATATACCCTTGAAACTCCAGCAGCTCAGATTTATTTGGAACAAATGTTTTTAGCCATATTTAAAGACTGTCTTCAGGTTGTTCTTGATTGAACATCAAATACCTATACCTAAACGATTTTATATTGCTTTTAATATATAAGAAAACCAGCTTAATACAAAAGTGTTAGTTTGTTGTTGTTTTAAAATAAATCTTTATAATGTAATCAAAATCTAAGAGTTTCTTAAATTTTTGATTTGGAGAATTATTAGCTTTTGAGATTGTTTTTATATAAAATTTTCTTTGAATATAATTTAACTTAAACTTGAAAAGAGGCTAAAAAGAAAAAATTGATTTTTAAGAAACTGCATAAATTATTTTATATATAATGAGGATTTGTTTGAACAATAATAATAATAAACAAAAGCATTTAAAAATTAATTGCATTAGAAATAAGAGGAAACAGTGTCAATAATTTGAAATCTTGTAAACAAAGTTATTCAAGCGAATGTTATTTATAATCATTACTCTTCTCTCTCCCAAAAAAAACTTGTATGATTTTCTTCAACTTGCATAAAGAAATATTTTTCCCCCAATAAATTTAACTAATGCATATGCAAATTATCAATTTACCTTTTAAGGCATGTTATGATTTAATACTATTGTTTAACTTTTCAATTTGTGATTAAAAAAAAAAAAAACATTTAGTTACAAGTGATGTAGAAATATAAAGGAGTTAAAAGAAAGATTTTGTTTGAAAGACATTTGAATTTCTTTATTTTATTTAATAAGACCCAATTTAAATATCTATTTGTTTTCAAATAAAATTGTAATACATATCAAAAACTATACATGAATTTTCATTATTGAAATAAATCATTAAATCTTTATTTTGTACAATTGCAATAACAAAAGTCACATGAATTGGAGCAGAAGTATAAGATTAATTGTAGAGAAGTAAAAGCAAATTTAAATTTCTAATAAATGTGAAATACACTAAAAACTTAAAAAGCCTGTTTAATATTAAAAAATACAGTAATGTTTGATTTGAATAAATAAGTTTAAGTTCAATATAAGAAGATGATTGCTATTCTTTATGAACAACATGGTTGTTCTTCTCTGGTGGTAGCATGCACTTCTGTTTTTTGTTCTTTTTGTCCTAAGAGCACCAAGAAGTGAAGTCTTAAAAAAATTAAGCTAAAGGTAGATTTGTCTAAGCCCACAATGGGGCAGCTGGATAGTGAGGGACAGATTATTCCCTGAAAAATTTCTCCAGTTTTTTGGCCACCCAGATTCAATCTAAGGTTTCCTGGAGTAGTAGGCTGCCACTTTAACTGCCCTGGCCAGTGGCATACTTACAATCATTACTGAATGCTAGTGCTAATCTGTAATTTCATGTTTAGTCACATGTATGCAATTTTATGTTGATTTAAACAATGTGAGTTTGTGTGTTTATAACTTTTATTCTCCACTTTATGACAAAAAGGGATAAAATTTTCAATTTAGGTAAACAAAAATTCAGATAATCTGGAGTTTTGAGTTTGGTCCCATCAAATCCAGACAGACAAAAATATAAAGTAATTAATTAACAAGTTTCTACTGTATTTTGTTGATCTTTGATGAATGTGTTAAATGTTTTGAAGAAATAAAACTCTGATTTTAATTTGTTAAAACTTTCATTGATATTTGTAAATTAATATGGGAAAAGATACTTTGAAAAGTTAGCAATGAATATTTGAATTTTCTCAAAGAATGATGAATAAATGGCATTGATATGTCTGTCAGCAACATAGAGCAAATATGATATTGCCACCACACTGACAAATGGCAGGATAGTTTATTTAACCTGCATTATTTTGCTCAACTCAAAATGAGAGTAACCCATTAAACGACAATTAATCAGATCTATTTTGATAAAATAAAAATATAAAAGAATTGTTAATGGAAAAAGTCTTTAAAATAATGACTTGTAGGGAACTCTGTCTTAGTTACAATCATAGCATGCAGTTTGTATTTCTGCTTTAATGGTAAATTCTTCAAGCAGTCATTAGTTGCTGAAATTTATCAGAATTAATAGTCAAAGATTTAAGAAATAATGTACAATATGAAATATGTTTGTTTTAAATCTTTGTATTTGTATGCCAATATCAAGAATTGAAATGACAATGTATGTACTGAGCATTCAAGGAGAGCATTTAGATACTATATTTTAAAAATATATTTAATACAAAAAGATTTTCATAAGTAATTAAAATCTGTAATATTTATAATTTTTTGAAAAGAAACATAGATACAGGTATACCTCGCCTTACGTTGGTAATTGGTTCTAGGAGAGGTGACGTAAGTCGAATTTACTTATGTAGTTACGACGTAAGTCAAAACTACGGTGGAAAACGCCAATAATGAGCACTTAAAGACCACTAAATAAGACGACAACACAGAAACACAGATGTTTTCATGTTTCGTTCTCTAGGATTTATGATTATTATATTAACATTTACTGTAAATGTACATATTTTAATATGATTTTGTGTGTTTTTAACGCTTTTCTAGTGATATTACGACTTCAATATTTGTGGTGGATGGATGTAAAGTCGAATAAAATGACTTAAACTTGATTTTTATTTTTCCATATACTTTTTTGACAAACGATGTATAATTGAGAAAGACGTAACTCGAGGTATACCTGTACAAGCTTGAATTTAAATAAGGTGCCTAGTCTCAAGTTATGCATGTAACAAAGACTTGCTGAGAATGTTACTTCATGTGAAGTCATTCAGTGAGATCTTTCACTGAACAAATTTATGTATTGTGATACTCTCAACAGATTTGTGTTAAGATATTACCATCCTGAATATCAAGTTTCAAGAAAAGAGGAAGAGTGTAGAGATAACTAGGAATTTGGAGACATTTTTTAAATGTATTCATACAAATAAATTGAAGACGGGACAAGAACATGCTAACTGTCTCATTATTGGGCATTGTTGAATCGCTACACAAGGGCAGATATAATTTCTAGATTTGTGACCCATAACTTCTCATATATTAGAGTTCATAGGTCAGTCTGATTAATCAGTTGTAACATGTAGATACAGGACAAATTTGGAACTTAAGAGAAATTTTTCCAGAACTAAAGAAACAAGTTAACATGTTCTTGCCCCAAGGTCTTTGATTTGGTATTCTTTACATATATATGTATGAATTTTTTGAATAAAATTGCAGATATTTTACTATACACTTTTCATGTAAACCTTGTTTATATAATTTTCTATCTAAATACTTTGAGTTTTGAACAAAAGAAATTCTTTCCCATCTTGAATTTATTGGTATTTTTAAATATTGAAGAAAATGATACCAATAAATAATCTTTTACAGTTTAATACTTTTAAACTTTAGAGAAGTTTGTACATGCTGATACTATAAAATATTTATATGATGCATACAAAGCATACTAATCAGATTGCTTGCTCCTTGATTTGTCTGCCCTCCATTTCTTTTTTTCGAAGAGATTCAGTCAGCAGTGTAGACGGAAGGGTATCATCTAAGGCAATCTGTCTGCACAACTTCCTCTTAGTGCGAGGTGGAGATAAGTTTAAATCAATTGCCCTTCCTCTTTCTCCAGTTTCTATATTCATGTGTCGGCAGGGATTTTGGCTGTCACTACTGACGGAAGATTTTGACAATTTGAAAGTCGAAGTGGAAGATTCTGGTCGCATGCTAGATGATGATTCTCCCGAAGAACGTCTTAACAGTTTACGAGATTCTTGAAACCCATGTCGCTCCAAACCTCGCAGAGAAATTGCTGCCTGTTTCCAGCTGTCTGAACGGGAGGAGAAATTTTCACTGGATATACTTGAAGCATGTTTGTGTGTCGACACTGCATATGATTTTGGATTTGTGTGATGGTTAGAGTATATTCTTCTCCTGCATTTGGTTTGCTATCTTCATGGCATAAAAGCCAATTCTTGGCCCATATTTTCCAGTCTTTGGGCTCTTTTTTGATTTTCTTCATTGGTTTATCTGTCAGAGAGTTGGTGTTTGCTACTGTTTGATGATTAGAAAAATTAGAACTATGTTGGTACCTACCTATACCTCTAGTTACACGTGATTCTTCAATTCTCTTGCATATCCATATACAGTCTTTCTTGAATTGTTTAGTAAATATAGCATATAAGAAGGGATTGGCACAACTATTCAAAGGTAATACAAAAATGGCAAACACTTTGGCTTCTTCAGTGGAGATCAGTTGAAGACCAGATATAGCTGACAAAGAGAAGAAAGCAATAGGTGCCCAACAAAGAAAATCTGTAAAAACTAAAAGAGCCATTCTCTTTGCAATCCTGTATTCATTGGAGTTCCAAGCCTGAGATCCACGAATGGAACAATACATTTTCAGATAGCAAGCCATCAAGATTAAAAATGAAACTCCATTTGCCATTATCAGGAACACAATATATGCTATTGATAGATGTGTATCTGCTTCAAATGGTAAACAAATGGCAAACTTTTTATAATCGCTGATACCTACCAAGGGTAACACTGACATGGAAAGAGCAAAAATCCATCCTATTGCCATAATGTAGCCAGCATGTCTAAGACTCAGACGTTTGTTAAGATGCATTGCATTAGTGATAGCATATTTTCGCTCAAGAGTAATAACAGATAAAGTGTATACAGATAATTCACTACTGAGAACCCCTAGAAATCCTGCAATTTGACATCCAGCTGAAGTTTGCCATAAAATGGCATGCATCTGTAATTACAAAATAGAGTCTTAACAATATTTTAGTTCTTAAAATCTAAATAAAAAGTATTAATTTTTAAAATAATATAAAAGTAAAATACCTTGAATTCACCTAATGTAGAAGCATCTACTACCGCAAGAATGCCGAGATAAATGCCCATAAAAAAATCAGCAATTGCTAAATTGCAAACTAAGAATCTAGGCACATCCATTCTGCTTCTTCCAAAAAGGAGAACAGTTACCACAGTTCCATTTCCCAACATAGCTAGAAGGAAAACTACCCAAACTCCGCAACGAAGAGTCCACCAACCAAACAGGTCTTCGCAAGGTAGAAAAGGACCTAGACAAAATTTATTAATAAAAATATTTTTGAGCTTACATTTCAGTGTAATATAATTATTCACTATTTACCAGGTACAGGCAAGCATTGTAAAGGTTGATTTAAATTTTCTTCAGAATTTAGGACAAATTTATAATCATGATAATATTCTTCATATTGTAGCATGTCATCCGCATACTCTTTAGCTAGATTATTCCAGAACTGGCTGGATAACTTCCCACTTATATTTGCTAAAATAAATAAACTTTATTTTTCAAAAAAGTAGGGCAGGCTCTCTAAAAAAGAGAAAAATACGTACCATATGCAGACCAAAAATTGCTTGCATTAGACAACCATAGAGAATCATCGATATCATCTTTAGCTAACCACAATATACTTTCTTTGAGAGATGATAGAGGAGGAGGAGCCACACTGACCGAATGAAGAAAGGCACAACAGTGATAGGAGTAGGATAATGCCAGATTATGTACTTTGGGAAAAGCTTGAGGAGAAGGAAACTCTTTGAGATTAGGATTATTAAAGGTCTTCAGTTGACGGATATTCTTTAATCCTCGAGTAGGCAATTTGGGAAAGTAATTATTCCCCAGATTCCTGTCAAGACGAAGCGAATTAATGCAATTGGCACGGGTAAAACAATATAAAATTTGTAACCAAACTTACAAATCTCTTAGTTCTTTTAGAGGAACAAAAGCCTCCGGATGAATTTCGATGATTTTATTATCCATCAGATTACTGTAGATGAATAGAATTACAATAATGTCGAAATTAGAGAGTGAGAAAAGTAAAATTAACTTACAGAACTTGAAGATTTTCTAATCCCAAGAAGGATTGTCCACCAATAGATTTGAGAAGATTGTGACTAAGAAATAAATCGACGAGTTTGGACTGGTAAAGGAAATGGGAATTCGGAAGTAATTTGATATGATTATATCTCACATCACTGAAATAAAAATTATAGTTTTGCAAATTACATTGGACGAATGGTGAAAGTTTAGAGAGAGAGGAGGAAACTCACAGTAAACGCAACCCCAAACAATGATCAAGTTTCGGTAGGACATTCAGGCGATTGGACTGTAGATTACTGAAATAAGGTGACACGTTATTTATAGATTGTGACTCAAATAATATATAAATTAAAAGGCAACTTACAGGCTCTTCAATTTTGGGGTTTTCTGACATAAATCATCAGGTACAAATTCGAGTAATCCTCTGTCCAATCGAATGTGCTCGAGAGAAGGCAACACGCTGATATTAGGAAAACGGCGTAACCGATAGGCTTTCGATACGATACTAATAAAAAATCATCAGTTTTATACTCTGTTTAGAATATTAAAGTAAAAATAAATAACTTACAGTTGTTTCAAGTGGAAAAGCTGGCGGAAAGTACAGTTTTCAATGGGATTGTCGGAAACATCTATGAGGAATAGGTTAGGAGTAGAAACGAAAGTATCTGCTCCTATCTGATCGATATGATTATGAGTGGCTGTGCTACAGAAAAACAAGTTCGTACCGTTTAATGTTTAACAATTTAAACTACAAAACAATGAGATCACTTCGAAAACGGTCGCATGCCGTCTGTGACGTCACTACAAAAAGCCGTTCTTTACGTTCATTTTCAAAAAATTTACACTTCAATCGCATTTAGCATGAATGCTTTAAATATATTATCTCGACAGGTGGACGCATGATTTTTAATAATAGATTTTTGTTATTTAATATATAAAATCAAATTCTAAATTCATTTTCAAACTTTTTTTCTTTTGTAAAGATTGAACTGAAAGCAGAAATTACACATTTACTATTAATTCATAGCTTGAATGAAGAAGCACGAGTTTAATATTGATTCAATCGATGCTGTTTGTAACGGGACACGACATTGTTGCGTGGTGAAACTTTTATGTATCGTTTTATTAAATGGCAAACCATTGGAGACTGGGAGAATGGAAACACGTCACGAATCGATTTTTCCCCCTCGAATTAAAGATCTGTAGTCTTTGCGTGCGTGTATCTTAGTAATAAGTAGAATAACGTGTTACGACGTGTATTCGTCTCCATTTCTCTTCATTGATTAAGCTCCAAACTGGTACGGATGTTTAAATTAGTACATATTATTAGTCTAGCCACGTGCTTCGTTACGTTTGGAATTTGATTTTAAAACAAAAATTATATTGATTTCATTTTTAAATATTTAAATTATTTATTTTAAGAATGATAATTATGGATGAGATCTTAAGTGAAGAACACTTTCGTCGCATATCAGCAAGTGTGATTTAATAAATAAACACGTGCGACTGGATTAATTTAGAGTATTTTCGGCCTACGTGTGAATAAAAATATTCAATTAAATTCATTCAACTTGCAGAATAATTAAATTCTCGTGGCATGCGTTTGTTGACGTCAATAGCCAGCGTATTTCCATTTTCTAAAGTGGTCTCGTTTTCCCGTTTTAAAACGGGCAAGCACTCATTCAAATTAGGAAAGACGAGAACGACTTACAATTCTCTCAGAAAAGGCAAGTTGGTCAACGGTTGCGGTAGTTCTTTCAGTGAATTATGATTGAGATTTCTGGAAAAAAGAAAACAAAAAGAATTAATGTTTGAATATTGAGAAGACATCGTTCCATACATAATTTACACGGGAATACGCGATTTAGTAGTGTTTGTGTTGCTACACGATTTATATCGATGATGGCCGACACCCACACGTTCGAATACGAATTCGAGCATGTGGATGCTGCCGTGTCTTCGCATCTCGATGCAGACGAATTTCTAGAAATGCTGTTAAAGCAACGCACGTACTGTCTCGTGATTTCGGTCACTGCTCCTCTACACAACCAATCGATACTAACGACTGTCCGTCATTGACTGGCTAAAGAAAACACTGACGATTCTTAATTAAACAAGCGAAGATCCTCTGTAATATCGGAATAGGGCAACGAAACGATATCCTTAAATAAGGAGAAGTAAGGCAAACACGGGTCGATCGATATCCACAATGGAGAGAGAACACAGATTTTTTTAAACAAAACTGCGGATTTCTGAGTGGGATGTTGAAAGCGGACAAATAAGATAAAGGTTATTAAATTGGGGTACACGTAGGAGGATGAAGAGCGAATCATTTGTGGGCGGATGTTATGAAGAAAATAACGTAACACCCCCGCCCATTCATAACTGAATAGCTAGCGTTTAGATTTAAAGATTATAAATCGGGATTAAAGAAAAATAATCTCTGTCTTAACGCAAAACGAACGGCGCGATTGGTCGAAATTGGGTTTTTTTTCGTACCGCGCCATTCATTGATGATCGTTAATCGCGATCGCGTACGCGATTAATTATTGGTTAAATTATCAATGAGGGAGATGGCGGAGCAAAGTGAAGATGAGATTACTCACAGCAGTAGAGCGGTCTCTGGCACGTCTTCTGGAACGATGGATAGGGAAGAGCGGGAGCAATCGACGGAATCTTCACCATTTTTTCGACTACATACGCATTGCTTTGGACAGGTGGAAGTGATGTTGCCAGTTACCTGGATCCAAACAAGTGTTAGCCAGTGAGCAGCCGCTATCAGTCGCAGGTTGTTGTCGGTAGGTGTCATGTCGAGTTCGTTCGGTCCGTTCTAAGAGCGTTTTCCACCCGCGATGTCGATTTCCGTCTTTCGCCGCTAGGTGGTCTGGGTCGACGTCACGCCGTTTAATTTTAATAAATTCTAATCCGTTCGGGTGACGTCACGTCCAATCTCGGTGGATAAAGGTCAGAGTTCACTCGTTTAACCGATGAATGTCGGGCGTTTAATTTTCTTATTTCTTTTAGACGTGATCTTTCAGCCCGATTTTAATTAAATTTTAAGTGGGAAAATTAATTTATAATTTGGAACGGCGTTAAAAAGTTTTTAGGTTTTGGTCCCGTTTAGCGAAAACGCCGTCCGAAATTAGCCGTAGGCATTACTTTAAAAACTAATTATTAATTTTTGTTAATTAAAAAAAAATGTAGCGTTGATTTTAGGCCTCTCGTGCAAAATAGAATGTGAAAATTTCGAATTTTTCCGAAAAGTAAATATTTTTATAACAACAGATGGCAGCATTGTAAAACACTATTTTCTACCCCATTAGATTTACATCCAATGCAATTTCAGTAGTGACCAAAACAAATCCTAGATGGCGACACTAGTAAAATAAAAAGTTTTAATCACCAGTTATATAAATAACGTAATTGAAAGTTGAAATTATTTTTATAAAAATTTAAACCGAGATTTGATAATTAATAAAAATCGTTGAAAAATCACAATAATTAAAGAATTTAAATTACTCAAAACAAACAAAAAATAAATTAAATAAAAAAATCGCCATATTGAAAAATCAATTATGATTTACATGGCTTCTAATTTTATATCTCCTGACATATTTATGCAAATTATGCCCTGATTACTTATATATTAGAAACAAATA
The DNA here is from genome assembly GCF_030686945.1 of Centruroides vittatus. Classification (NCBI taxonomy): domain Eukaryota; kingdom Metazoa; phylum Arthropoda; class Arachnida; order Scorpiones; family Buthidae; genus Centruroides; species Centruroides vittatus. The sequence goes on along the minus strand of NW_027122274.1, from coordinate 2,325,969 downwards.
TATGAAGTATACTATTATATTTTATATCGGAATCGGCGTTATTTTACATCACTAAATCGACTAATTCGTACCTATTTTCCAGCGAAAAACACCAGAAAACATCCAAAATATACATTAATAGTATAATATTATATTATATACACGCATAGTTAACAGTTAAATTATATTTTGAAGCGTAACCACGTGTAATTGATACACTATCCCAGACTATATTCAGTTATAGCGGTGCACCTTCAATTATGTGGTATATGCCGAACGTAACTAGAGTAGAGCGTTAGGTACAGACGTAGTAAGAAATCAATATTAAAAAACGTGTATGATGTGTATTATGATTAAGTTTAAAACTGTATAATGTTTATGCATTAGTTGACTTAATTTGCATCCTTATATAGGGTCTACATACAAAAATATAAGATTACACACTACACAAGATAAGCTCTCTTATACCTGTTATATATAAAACGTGGAATTTGTGTTTAAATTAATTGGTAAAAAGTTTTAATATAATTATTTAATATATTTGTCGATTATAATTATTAAAATTAAAAATAAATTACGAATTTTAACTTGAAAAATTACATATGTACAAATTTAACTTTAAAAAAAAAGAGAGATTCTATGTTACAGATTTAAGCGTATTGCCATCTTTCCTCAATCTTTTTATGGTAAAAATCATTTATAAATACTCAAAATGGCGAAATATCAATAAATAAATAAATTTATAAATCTCTTGAAATCTTAGTATATGTTTTTTTAAAGATTTTAGATCGTTTTCTTTAGGATAAATTAAGTCTCTAGTTCGTCATTACGCGTATAAAAGCTATAACACTCGAGATTTTTATTAATTATTTTGAGTTAATTGATGCTTTTTATAAGGTTCCGAAGTAATTTTTTATGTATAAAAATATATTTTTTAACTGAAAATGCTCTCCGGAAGGAAGTAAAGTAAGTGCATTTTGTTTTATATTCGATAATAAATTTCCAGATGAAGAATGAATATTGTTATTCTGATATATAGTCCAAACGGTTCGGCGTTTCCGCATAGAAATCTTAATGTAGGGCACACGTTTTGTTTTTTAAATATACTTTCTGCGAGATTAATATTTATTATTATGAGTAGATAAAAAATAATGTGATGATCTTAGGCCTATTAATTTAAGAAATTCGATAGCGTTGTGGGTTAAAGAATTTTAAAAAAATTTGTTTTGGGAATTGTTTTCTTAATTTTATTATTTTCGGGAGGAACTATTGAACAATTAAAGGAATATTCCAAGAAGAAACAACCAATCAAAATGAAAATGACAGTTCGTATTTTTTTTTTTTTTCGTAAAATTGTGCAACTGAAGAATTTTTCGAAGTTTCCTTCCTAATTGTGCAAAATTCGTGCATCATTCGGCTGAATAAAATGATACAAATTTACAAATTTCATTTCTCCACTCCATTTTGATTCGCGACAGGCAAACGTCCATGCTGCACACCAACTCGGCAGTTGATATGAAACCTGTAAGAACATTACACACTTGTATTTACTACATGAGTAAATCGAGGAGGGGGGATCGAATTAAGGAAAAATTAGAATTGTTGGAAGTATAATTAGGTCAACCTATGCCCACGACGATCTCCCTCAAGTGGAATTGCTAACGGATAACGATGTGGAAGGGTCGGAAGCTTGCAGTTCCGATAGACCATTGGTGGTACCACCGGACATCTTCGCTCTCATCAACTCGGCATTTCCGCTCATCAAGGGATTGACTAGTGTAGGTGGATCCAGAAGACCCAATCCGTTCTCTCGATACCTATATACAAGATTCTTCTACTTACTTTTTGCGTATTTTTCTGTATAAAACAATGAACGATGCACCTACCAGAGGCTCTTCATTTCTTGTCGACGATTCCTCATAATCTGTTTATATTCCGATATTCTCAACTTCTTTCCGTCTACGATGCATGTTCTCTTAGGTCTTGGCCTGTATCTGTAATCGGGGTGTTTCTCCATGTGTAGTTTGCTCAAGCGCGATTGTTCTTCGTAATACGGTTGCTTTTCCGTATTGGACATGGCTTTCCATCTTGCACCTGAACGGAAAATGCTCTTTTTTAACAAATACAACAAGTGAGAGATGCTTCGCCTCCATTACTCACCTAAAATTTTGGATATGTTCGAATTATGCATATCTGGGCACGCTTTCAGGATCTTCCTCCTTTCGTCTTTCGCCCATACCATGAACGCATTCATAGGCCTTTTTATGTGCGGTTTGCCATCGCTGTCCTTTTTAGTTTGTCGAATAATTTTGGCTCCGAGAATTTTACCTGAAAATAAAAAATTTCTCTCTTGCCAAATCAATTCTGTTTGGATCTTCATTCAGTTTTACGTTGCGATAGATCAGTTCTCTAGCGGAAAATGACATTTTTGAAGATTCCGATCACCATTAAACGCTGGAAAAGGCTTCCGAAGTGCTCTAAAACTTCTTAATTTGTAAGAAAATTAAGCGAAATGAATTCTTACTTTGACAATTAATGACATTTTCACTTTTTTTCTCGCTGGTATCGATAGCATCCTTCCGCGTCGTATTCATGTAAACGGTGAAGTCGCTGCATTCGTTACCCAAGAGAGGGCGAATTGTATCTTTGTTCGGAGTTACTAGAAAAAATAAAAGATTCGACAGTTATTTTTTAAAGAAAATAATAAAAACAATAAACTCTGTTAACGATAATATTCGAACCTGAATGCCCAATAAGATCCGAGGCAGAGAAAGACGTTCTCAAATGAGTTGTTATATGGCTATAATGGGGAGAAGCAGTCATGAACTGTGACGCTACCTGCCAAACAGAATTAGTAAATTGGACAGTAATCCTAAATTAAGAATTGTAGATTAAGTCGACACTTACGGGAAGGGTGGAGGAACCGGAAACGGATTGTATCAGAGCAGTAGGGCACAAGGGTAAGGAAGGCGGTGCAGATTCGTGTCGTAGACTAGTCTGTGGAGAAGGACTGCAACTGGTACTGTAAAATGGATGATGATAGTTAGAAACGGGATGATAGGGAGCCCCAAATTTGAATTATTCGAAAATTAAATAACTATTTCGGACCCGTCAGGACGTCGGGGAGAGAAACTATGTCGGATTTCTTTCATCTACTCGATCGGAAACCGGCCCAATCGATTTTTGATGCAAAAATCCTACCCTTTTTTTTCTTATTTCCTCCTCGGCATTTTAAACTGTAAGCTTAGAGGAGAAAGATGATTTATGTGGCGTGCGGAAAGAGGAAAGGCGCCAAACTCGCTTTTTTAAAGCATAAGCATTCGATATGGTGGAAAATTTAAGAAGCCAAACCGACGAGCACGTTTAGACCTACCTGCTACAGTTGCTGCCCATCGACGCACATTTGGGTTTAGATAGATTGAGAGGGGCATCAGATTCCTGTCCGGACACCTGATTTCTGGAAACACAGTTTGAAGAAGCGTTGAGGGAGGAAGGCGACAAGGAAGTACTAGTGACAGGCAAAACGGGATGTGACATCCACGAGGTCAGAGAGATCTGGATGGAGGAAAAAAAATATATATTAAATGTAAGGAGCGGGTGGGGTGGACGGGAAGAAGGGCCGTCCCGGGATGTAGCCTAGGGCGGACGTTCCTCCCGTTTTCTTTCCAGTGGCGACACGTGCCACTAATTGGCGACTTTACCTCACGTGCGACGAATTAAAAGCTTCACCTGACGGGGCATCGGCGGCTTTCTTGCGGGCGAAAGTAGGAGGGAGCCATGAATATTTGATGCAGAATTAAGGAAGGACAGCGTTTCGTCAACAGTGCTGCCGCCTGCTTTAATAACTCTTTTTTAATGGCCGCTCTTCTTCCGCTTTAAAAGCGAAAAAAACTAGCCATAAATTAATAAGAGTAATTTCTTGGGCTGGCAGAATGGGTTCACTTTCCATCCCTACATATTAGGGTCGAGACATTATTTAATTAAAATCGATGATTTGGCAACACGCATATGAACAAATCGTGTTTGGTTTTCAAGAAAAAAAAACATTATATAAAATGACGAAAATGAATAAATAAATAAACAAAATAAAATTAACTAAAAATTTAAAATCCAAACCTTGAAAAGAAATTAAAAACCTGTCACGGGCGGGCAACGATCACGTGATCCTGAAAAAATCAAAACAGTGATTAAATCGGTGTTTTGTGCTAAACGCTATTAATTTTTAGGTATGAAGCGGATGGAACGGCAGCGATAGTAGGCCCTCGTCATCTCGCATCCGAGACTATTCCCGACTGGAATATCGTTTTACCCGCATTTACTCATTCTTTACGTCATGGACGGGGCTCCTCCCCATCTCTCCACTTCGCAGAAACCATTTTGTGCCGCTGCGAGCTATCGTGAGACTCGGATTATTGGGCGGAGGAGGGAAGAACCGGACGTCCCGACGTTGCCCGGGGTGAAAATTTCACTCGGGCCACCTAAAGAATGGAAGATGCACGTTTGACTCCAGCCACTTGTTGGCTTACGTAATTGAACGGACCAGCCAGAGGTGGGTCAAAGAGAGGAGAAAGAAGAGGCTTTTACGTATTGTACATCGTAAGGTAACGATGCAAAGTCAATTTGGCGGGATGCGTTGATCTGCAAGCGACTGAAAGGCGGGCAGGGCAGGAGATAAAAGCAAACAGGAATCAAAGGGACTCGAAATCTACAGCGGGTACAATGAGGACCAGATTTGTTGTTGCTTTTATCATCTATTGTTAGAATGCACTTCATCTGCATGAATTTTTCATGTCTTAATGCAGGCCGATTGAATAATGAACATTTATAACGTACGGTGGAATGGTGCACTCTTAATATTTCATGCTGCCTGCACCGGCTTTTGTTCCAATTCCAGTTGATGCGACATCAAAGATTGAAGTGGGAGCTACCCCACCATTCCTACGTCTCTGATTCAATTTGCCCAGTTCTGTGGCACGGAACGGAGGATGAATTGCAATTATTTCTGGCCCATCGAGGTCCTGATTTACATCTTGCTGATACAACAAAAATGGTGGAGTGTCGGCATTCTTTGAACTTACTCGTCAGTTTTTTTTTTTTTTTTTGAATCTAGCTTTCCATTTTCTCCCTCCTTTTTCCCGTCTCTCTCTTTCTCTCTCTCTCTCTCTCGCTCTCTTCTCCTTTTCTCTTTCCCGTCCCACCTGGCAGGTACAGGTAAAGAAAAAATTAGCATAAGGCACACAATGGCGCAACTCCCCCCTCTGTGGTAAATCTAATTACTAGTCGCTTTCTGTCTGTTCTTCTGCTTACCGTTGGTGGCGTATCGCCCATGGCTACTGACACGAGTTGCGATGCCAAGTTGGGAGACATCTGTCTCGAGGGCACCGTCGGGGGTAACGGGGGCGCCGATGTCGTCAGTCCGGCCACCGGGGCGGCCGCACTGGCCAGTCCACTGTCGAAAACCGGCATGAACATCAAGCCTTGAGGAGGTATGGTGGACAGGGCAGGAGATAGGGGTTTGCTGGAAGCGGCGATGTAGTGCCCATTCAGGCGATTCTGAAAATAAAAACAATTCTTCTTAATAGAGTGGCCAACGAAGCGAAAGTACCGCCGCATGGCCAATCGTAGCCGACGTAAGCCGAACGACGCCGTCAGCTATTGGACAAGGCGTAGGCTACTTCAAAGGCGAATCCCGGAAACTTTTCACTATCGACATTTGGTCCGTTGGAGAGCAGCAATTGTCGCTTTCCACCCGGCTCTCGTCGGATACGGACACTAGATGGCGCTTTCGGCTTCGTGAGGTGCGAATGACCAAACCGGAAAATTTCGAAGGGCAGAAGGAATAGCCAAAAAAGTATTTATTCCGGCGTTGGGCTTACCTGCAGCTCCTGTATTCTATGCTGCTGCTGAGCCAGTTGCTGTTGTTGTTTCTCGATCTGTTCCCGCTGCTTTCTTTGTACGTCCCGATGCTGCGCTTCTTCTTGACAACTCTAAGTAAATAAACAGAGTACAGAGTCAATACTTGCATTGGGATACAATTACTTTGGAGCAGAACGGACATTGGGCGGATTAGAGGGCACCGGCTGCGGATAAAATTCCGATCGTTAAGAAAGGCCGGGAGGCGAGGGGAGGCAGCGAGCGGCCCGCACTCCACCTGGGTTGACAATGCTGTACGCTCGACAATCGCCTTGATGTTGCCGCCGCCATTAGAAAGGCCTCTGCGCCCAGACCTGACGCAGATGACATGGAGAAGGTCCCCGTCTGCATTAGCTCGTCACGTGCGGCAGTCGCGTGGGACCACTCTCTCGTGCCGTCGACAAAGGTCCGGTGCCTCCCGGGGAGGCCGCATCGGTGCTTCTATCCTCGACAAACATCATCCTTCCTCCTCCCGACGGACGAGAAACAATTTGGCGGAAAACACGCGCAGAAAGCTTTCAGCTTTGTCTGTTGGCCCGGCGAGGCCGGACCGCAACTGCGCCGGTCCACCGCTATCTTTAATTAAGCGTCGACGACCCGGGATCGCCAATTAGGTTCAGGTACGCGCCAAAACGCCAGTAGGAGGCCCGCGGCGGGCCGGAAGAAAGCTCGAGTCGCGTTGATCCTCTGCAGCAGATAATTGAATATTTGATTGGGTTGCAGCAAGCCAATTATTCTTAAAATTCGTTTTGCTTTTTTTGCGCAAAAGGGCCGATGCGCCCGGTTTTGTTTGGCAAATGAATACTTGATGGAAATCCGGGGAACTAATACTTTCCCATCAAATATTCATCCGCCGGGGAGTAATTGGGATTGTTCCAAAAAATGTATCCGCACAAATCTTCCCATTAGCGGAGATAAACCCCCTAAAACCCCGTCCCGTAATAAAGCGGTGGTGGGCGTAATGACTGGCCATCATTGTGCGTCACACCCCACCTGTTTACGACTGGAACAATGTGCTAAAAGTGCAGCCACACGTCACGGCCGTAATGTGCGGCGGGCGGCATTTTAATAACCCTTTCGACGTCATAACTGATTAGGACGCGCTACGTAACGTCTTCGGCTAACCCCACGCGTGTCGTAACCCGCGTAGCGCGACGTCATAGTTGTCCCCCGGTGGACTGTCGAATGACAAACCGCTGGCCGGCCCACAATGCATCATATAATACGGAAAAGAAATGGGCCGAAACTAATTGGAGACGAGGCGCTGGTACATTGTAATGATAGTCGTAACACGTCATAAAGCCCAACGCCGGCCGAAGCCGCATTGATCTTCATTACAGGTGCGACTGTCACCGGCGGCGCTTCCGTCCCGGATTATCTCCACCTTCGGGGGGTTACGGACCAAGTAATGGCCCGAGACCGCTCTCACTCATGCGCCATTGTCGCGTTTCGGGTGCCGCTTCCTACTGCGCCCCGAGTCAACTTCGCTCGTCCCAACATCTGTACAGGTGCCGAGCAAAGGCAATGCATTCTAAATTTGCGGGTGCCGCTTCCCAAAGTGTTTTACTAGTGTATATATCTCCTGTTAACGTCATTACGAAGAGTGACGTGGTGCTCGAAACCCTAATCCCTACTTTAGTCCAAAAAAATTATAATATAATTATCTCTCTAGTGTAGAAATTCCCGAAATGGGGAACATAATTTAAAAATTTAAATTTTTTGCCTAGAAATAGATTCATAAATCCATCAAACAAGAATAAATTTCGGTAACTCCAGCGCTAAATAGCAAAACTGTGGGGATCAATTTAAATTTAGCGCGTGATTAAGACTTCATTGTTACGAGTGACGCCGTTTTGGGGGGAGATGTTTTAAGTGATGTTAACAAGAATCGAAGGTCCGGCCGGTCGGATGGCCATTCGCGCCAAAAAATCTTCTTTTCGGTTTTAATTACCCCGGTGGGACTCGGTAAACAATAAAGAGAATGGCGCAGTGGAGCGAGACAAACTGGAAAAACAAATTGGAGGTAAAAAAGATTGGGAAATGAGGAGAAACAAAGGCAAATTGTTTTTTCATGCAAATGCGAAGGGTTTGAGAAATTAATGAAAAGAATGGCAAGCTCCCTTTTATTATGCTAATGGCCCTGCTGTCATTGGCTGCCTCTTTTTCTCCCAGGACATCTTCCAGCAAAAATTTTCCGACAATCACTTTTTGTTTTTTTTCCGCCTCCGCTCAAAGGCTACTTTTTGCCCCCTTTCATAAATCAAGATCCGTTCCCTCTTCCGTTTCCCTTTCCTCTCTTTTCGTCTGTAATACGGGAACGGGACCAGGCACCACGTCCAACTAGAGATGCTTCGTCGAGATGCCCCAGGCCTTAACAATCTCGGATCACAATCTCGTATTTGGGACCACTGTTGAATGGGGAAGACAGGTTGAAAAGTCGGCAGTGACATAGAGTAACAAATAACTGTCGACATTGGAAGAGGGGAAAAACAGTTCAAAAAACTAGGATTTCGGGGTTAGTCTTGCCTATATATTCTTGTGATTAAAATATGCTTTGAATTTCTGATGAACAAAATGTGTTGTAAAGAAGATGCAAAATGTTTACACGCTTTAAACTTCGTACAGAATAGTAAAAAAAAACAAAGAAAAACGTTAAATAGAAACTTTCTGGTTGGATTAAATTTGTGGATTCGTTTAGAAAGTGACAAGTAAAACGGCAATCGGCCGATAAACGAGAGCCAGTATCTGACACGAAATCGTCTTCACGTGTTAAAAGTAGAACTACCGGTCAGCGAATACGATCTTACGCCACTCGGTTCTCCTTTGATAAAAATATCGACTGTCACCGGGAAACCGGGGACAAAAACACGGACCGGATTCACTTTTGGGATTTTTATCTACAGAAAACTCGTTCTTCCGAAAGAAGAAACAATTCGGCTGTCACCAAATTGATATATCGAAAGATCGATCTCCCCGATCCCGGGCCGAAGAAAAATCTTTTGTCCACCATAAATAAGTCATCATTCATTCAGCCATTACCATCGCATTTCGGTTCTAAATATTTATCGAACTGGCCGGGTTATTCTTTCGTGCAAACAAAACCTCGTCTCGGTTTTTTTTTGGTGATACTAGAGGAGTATCTTTCGAAAAGAACCCCCTTCGAAAGCTCGGAACACTCGCAAATTACGTCATGTAAATTTTTTTTTATCCTGTTAAACTCTACGTTTAAGTATCGAATATGCAAAAGATTGGCCTAAACCCAAATAACGAAATGATTACATTTAATTTAAATTCTAAATTGAATCAGATTCCAAACGTTGGTCTAACTTTATTTGCACTGACCAAATACCGATACCGTCTCGACTGAGCTAATCGCATCTCATAACGTGCCCAATCGCGAGGAAGATGTCAACGGTATCCCATTAAGCAGGCCTACTGAATAAACACGAGAAACGAAATTTGGACGCTACTTCCTTCGGCACGAGCCAACAAAATATTTACATTCTTTGAAAACAAACTAGAAAAAGAAAATCGCTCGTTTTAAACAGTAGAAAGTCCAACGAGCAATTTAGGAGCCTCACCTGAGATTGTTGCCTTTGCTGGAAGAGCAATTGTTCCCTCAATTGTTGCAACTGATTGATCATCTCCGTCAGCCGCTTTTCCTTCTCTCGGAGGCTATCTCCGGCCAGAGCCGTCCGGAAAGGCTCGCTATCTAATAGCATCAGGGGGTGAATGTGGTTCATTTGATTTCCTTCGTTTCCGGGCGCACTAGCCGAAGATAAAACTTGGCTACAAAAACGAAAAATTTATAAGTCGAGTATCGAAAACTTAGGCCAACGAAACAGAAAACAAAAGAATAATGTAGTTATATAAGATTCCCGGTAGTTAATCTGTAAGCATTGCAAAGTATCGATACTAAGATAATCTACAAATAACTCTTTTCAAATATCTGAAGTATCCCTCTTCTGCCAAGAGGGCAGGTCACGCTCTTCAACCGAAAACAAACACGAAATTGTTTATTTTATCACTTTTACATTCATTGTATCAGTTTAAAACAACAGAAGATGACCAAATTGACATACATACTTTTAAAAGATTTCATTTTCGCTTTCGAAAATCAAGATTGCCGCTTTTGTAGTTGAGCGTGTGCCTCGGATACAGTTTAAGAATGCGAAACGATCATAAAAAAAATAGCAATTTAAAATATTGTAAACGAAGAAGAAATTAAAAAAGAAGTGGGGGACTTACCAGTGTTGATCGGCACTCTCCTGAACGGCCGTGCCATTGTTGAATTTGGAAGTGAGGCGCTTAAGGACATCATCCATGGAACGCTTGCCAGCCCGGATTTCTTGGCGAGGATGGAGGGGATCGGTCGTCAAATTGTGACAACTGTCGGTATCGTATTCGGAATCAGTGGGCAATTCTGGAGGGGGTTTGCTACCACTGTCGGTGGACTCCGCGTCGCATTCCGTCAACAGGTCGTCTTCCTGCAGGAAAGTCTTACTGTCGTCTTCGCTGCTGTCGAATTGAATCTCTAAAGGACCATTCTTCAGTTCGTCGGTCGACAGTTTGGAAGGAGGACTTTTGCGTTTGGAAGACATCCTTCTGATAACACAAGCCAAGATATAAAATTAGATCATTACCCGTTTGATCGACGAAAAAAACGAATTAGAAAATATTTTAATAATCATCTTTTTATTAATTTAAGTGGTGTTGGTGACATTGCGAATCTGGTCGTCGATTAAAGTCGACCCGGACAGGCAAACGACAAGCAGTAACTAGATTCGGTAGCGACTAAGACAGGTGATGTAAAGGTGCGACGGCCGCTGCACCTTTTCGATGGGCATACTAATGGCGGGCCACGAAGAGAGTCGGGCCGAGTTAGGTGTCTAGGGTCGAAACGATGTCCAACCGAATACAAACTGGACGGCCATTAGCCGGAGCTGGCAAAAATAACGTGTTGGGATGAAAGAAAGATACGACCGTGCAACGTCCGGAATGCCAATAGCGAAACAAATTGGAGGAGTCAAGCGGCCGGACGTGGAAATGAAAATTTCATACAAAAGAGACGCTTTCTTGCCGCGTCCGCGCGGGTTATTTTCCAGGAGGTGGCGCTGGAGCCAAGTGCACGGCAATTAGTCACTAGGGTGGGGCGGTGCAGTTGTTGACTGCACAGCTCACCTGTCATTTCCGCATCATTAGCAACATTACGAAGCCTGTTTTCGCTTGATGCATTAGGACGCAGGAGGAGAGGAAATAGTTTTATTAAACTAGCACACCACCACCACCTAATGCGTCCACTCGCCCGCTTTCCTTCCCTACATTGTAAGCTAGAGGCGGTAGCGGCGCCCGTTCTGCTTATTGTTTTTTATTTTAATTAAGTAGTAGTCGCACACCCGACGTACCCGTATCGCTTGGACCATCTAAGTTTTGGTCATTGTATAAACAGGAAGAGCCTTCCCGATTACAAACTGTGGCCATTTATATTAGTCAACCCACGATAGCACTGCTGTGGATTCTTTCGGTTGCTCTAAAAATTAGCAATTAAACTACATCCAATATTAGGTAGCATCTAAATTAGAATCGCTTCATAAACACTCTCCCTCTTTTGATCGATTCTAGTCGTGTAAAACGAAGTTTTGAACATAGAAAATCTCACTTCGGCAATCTAAGAAGTGAGGAATGTTTACATTTCTAAGGTTTTAACGTAGGAACTTCCATTATTATTCTAATTTACGCAGCCCTCCGCATTCTCTAACCTGAGGTTCAATGCTGGAAGAACGATAGAGGACAGTTGACCTCACCTACCTGTTGCCTTCCCTTGACAGATTCGAGCCAATGGCGCTTTAAACTGAGGAAAAGTGTAAAAAGGATAGTAGGCCCGCTGTCTGAATTAGATTAATGATGTAATAAACGACTTTTACGCCACTGAAAGAGTTAAGTGGGGTTTTATTAATGACGCAGAGGTAAAGGTAATTGCGAGATGTTTGACGGTGGTTGGCCTGCTACGAAAAACTTTGACTAATTAATTTTATTTAATAATATTTTGAAGAGTCAAGGGCGTTCTTTTACCGGGGTACTCGGCGGTTCGTCCTGGCATACATCCCGCTCCTAACCTAATTAGGCCCGAACTGGCGTAGTATCGAAGGGAATGTATATCATCGCTTCGAATCGAGGAGGGTGAAGAACACTCGTTTAAAGCGGGACTGCGATCGATGGGCCGCTTCTTGTGTACACCGCAATTTCTAAAATAAATATTAACACAAATTTCAGAAAAGGAAAGGGCCTCCCGCCCACTTAAACCAAGGAGAGGAAAATTTAGATCGTGGATTCTTCCTGCTCCATCTCTTTAAATAGTTTCTCTTCCTTCATCGTTTCCGAAACTCTTCAACGCCGAAAGGGGTAGAATTAGAATTAATACATTTCTTTGTTTCCCATATTTTGCTAAATTCATACGAGTTCCGTCTTAGGAAAGCCAAGAACGAGACAGACTTCGGCTCTTAGACAGAGAACTCGAAATTTTCCAAGATGCATTCCCAATCGGGTGGGTCACAAACAGTGAAAAACGTTCGGCTCTCGGCCGACTGTCGAGATTCGTAATGCACTTTTTTTGAATTTTTATTATTTCGGAAGCACTTAAGGAAGTGGCGCTGTTGGGGGAAGGTGTGTCGTTGGTAGTTGCTTGGCAACGTCACGTGCCCGGTGACGAGAACGAAACGAGAAGTAAAATTGGATTAGCGGGATTGTGATTGGACGACATAAAGCGTCCCTCGCTTTCATTAAAAGGCTCCCTCTCGCAATCTACGGCTTAAATGTGGCCAGTGGTGACGTAAAGGGGCTTCACAGTTAATTAACATTAGATCTTCACTTAATTGCAGTTTTTACGGGTTGTGCTCCTCCCCTCGATCCGGGCCTATAGATAATCTCGACAAGAGAACAACCCTTTTTATCGTAACTCAAATGCTGTAGGCTAAAATTCAGTTCTTAAGCAGTTGCAAAAGTTTGAGAGATTCAGTCATTTCCACTAAAGATATTAGGCCAAATCCTAAATACTAAAACAGAAATTTCTCTTCGTATTAAGTAAAATTTCTCTATTTAAAAAAGAAGGAATGGTAAAATAAGGCAACGCAATATGTGGGTGATCTGCCAAGGGGAATGCCTCTAGGGGGGACTTTCTTTGAGAAACTAGGGGAACTAATACTTAAATTGGCTTTAGGGGTTCTATTTAAGTATAGACACATGAAAAAAATCGCGATAACTCCACGCGGCTCGCCCTTTGGTCAGATGCGAACCGATGACCAACTACAAGTGTTCAGTGGTGTTATTGGTACCACTTGGCCATTGGTGGACCCTGTTTAATAGGAAATATTAATTTTTATAACAGATAGTGGCCTTCTGAGGTTTAAAGATAATTTTATATGAAAGGGGTGATCAAAATAAAGTGTGTTTTTGTAGAGTCCAATTGCAGGTCTCGAGCAATAATCATCGGAAACGAGGAAAAGCATTTAAGTCTCAGCCTACAAGTGGAAAAACTCAATAAATTAATGTGTATGCATGCATCTATGCACATATAAAGATATGTATAGCTTGTATAGCCTTATCATTAGAATTAAAATAAAAGTTATTGGCTGTAGAGCGGATAATATTGGAAGAAATGAAATATGTACAGTACATTAAGGATATTCAATCAAAAACTAATTTTATTATTTTGATTGTATCCTGTATCAAAAGAAATCATTGGCAATTTCTCAAGAATTGCCATCGCTAATTAGAGATTACTTGTTAAGTAGAAAAATTACGGTAAAGGATTAAAACCGAAGAAGAAGAAAGGATTTATAAGTTTGTAGAAGAGGCACTTTTCGCAGAAGTAGAAAATCGAGTGAAAGGGGAAGGATTCTTAAGCCGAGGTCCCGGTTTTTCCGCGCGCGTCCATCCATCTGAGAGAAGTAATTTGAGAGTGGCAACTGATTAATGTCACTGGCGTGCAGCAACAGATGGACGGAGCAATGGAGTAAAAAAGATTAATGGATTGTGCACAACGATGTTTCTAATCACACTTGTTTGTCTCCCACCCTCCGTCATTTCGTCACACGCCTCGCCTAACTGCTTAATTAACCCTCAGAGGGTAAAAGAGCCGTTTTTTAAATACGGGGATCAATTATTCAAACGCCAACATCGATGCAGAAGCTAATGTCTTTCGTGTTTAACTACTCCGAATTAAAATTCAGAACATCAATTATTCAATCCAATAATTATTTCGATACTCTTCGGCTCTTTTCTAGTGCCAACCAAATTGACCTTTTTCTCTTACGAAAGAAAACTTCCAGTCATCTGCCGCTTCTTATTCTCTAACTTTCTAAAATTCTTCGTTGGTAATGATCCCACTTTAACCTTCGTTCCGTTCTCTACGAATATTCTAAAGGAGGCGTGAAGTAATCTTTAGAATACCCACGATCTTCTCAAGTAAAATAAATTTTTCTCTTCCATCTTCCGATTCTTAAAGCTTCGATTTTTAGGGATTGCTTCGAATTTGTCTTGATCCGAATCCTGTTAGAAAAAGTTATTCGTCCGACCAAAAATTCGGACCTTAATAACCTGATCAATGCAGAAATTAAATAATTGAAAAGGGGATAGCCGGAGGCAAAGATGCGGTTTCGTTTTTGGAAGGAATGACACAGAACAGTGACGATTTTCTCTTACTTACAAATCCATTTCCTGCTCGATACAATGTGGCGGGGGAAGAGCCCATTGTGTGCGGCCAGCGTCAATGTCCCATCCACTCCTAATGGACCCTGGAGGCGATCTGCACTCAAAGCAAACTGCATGCAACTTTCATGGGAGCTAGCTCAAAACTTAACGGTGTCGTCGTCCATTGAACCACAACACTGACGACCGGAATTTGTCTCATCGTGACTCACGTCAGATAAATTAATGATGAGCCTCTTCCCCGGTTCTTAAGAAGAAAAACAACGCTCCGGTTTTGATAATCGGACCCCGTACATCGACTCGCTAACATGGTGGAATGTACCTGGATTTTTCTAGCTTTACTTCTTTTAAATATTAAATTACCTACACGAGAGTTGAACGTCTCTTAAAGGGTTCCAATTTTGAAATATCGACAGATCGTCCGAAAGACAGAAAGAATTTTGTCAATTATCTTCCTTTTCTCTTCTCTTGTTGAAAAGAGGAAGAAGAGAGAATTCTGATTGATGAAGAATAAAAGGAAGTGGAAAGAGCCGCTATGTACCAAAGGGCCTGGAAGATTCTTGCGCCAGCCACCAGTTTTGTGTGCGCGCGGCGGCATTGACAGAACCAAGACATCACAATGGATTGTGTCAGAAGAGGAGGTGAAAAACAGCGTGGTCGATGGAAGACGTGTCGTCTCCTATTATAGATAGTCAATCAGCCATAGATGGCAATGAGAAGTCCATTACATTCGACGCTGCCGGCGACCAGATCTGACACAAACGTCCGTCATGCTGTACAAACAATCAAAGACAAACACTTCATTCATCGCTGCAGTAATACTCCTACCAAACTTATCGTTTCCACAAGTGTTTCGACGCTTTGATCTCACCGATGCGGCAACTCTGATCTCTGAATGACGACTCCGAATATAAGAGACAAAAAAGCCATTCTCTCGCTTGCGGAGTCGTTTTTAACCCCTTGGTTTCTCTAAACAGTCGCTTCTGTGTGTTACGGGGTCAACTTCCAACACGGGCTCACCTTTATTTACGAAAATGTAAAGAATAAGCTTTTGGTTCCACGCCTTCTGAAAACAAATAAAGATTTTTTCTGCATTACTGAGTGAAAATTTTTCAATGTAGATCGTCTGTAGTTCGCTCCACAACAGAGGTAAGTCGGAAGCCCTTAGGTAGCACGAAATGCCGTTTAATACCGGGAAGCGCTCAAGTTTTATTAAATATAGATTTGCCGCGTTGGGTCCCCAACGAGGGGCTACAAGCGCTAGAAAAACACGTGGGTGATTGCGGCTTGTTCCCAATATCGACCAGCATTTCCGCAAGAACCCGACCAGAGGTGCCGAAAACGTCGTCTATCGATGACTTTATTGGCAGGCAAATGCTATTGTCGAAAGAATAATACACGGACGATCCTGTGGTCTTTTCTTAATCAGATTATCATAATCTGTTTAGGGTTAATTACAGTAATTTTACCAAATTGTTTTGGTCGGAGCTTTCACCGCAAGCTGCCGTTTTATCAAAGTGTTTCCGGTCTCGTCTGTAAATCGTTAATTTATTTTTTCAATATTTGAAATTTTTACTATCGAAGAATTTTTTAATCATTTTCGACGCGGTATTTGAAATTTTAAATATTCGAAAAGTACTAAGTCGATGTGTCCCTAGACACGAATTCTTGTATATAACGGCATGACGTCATTAGCGGATCGAACGGTATTTATCCTTTAGCAAACCGTAACTGATTAGAAGCCGTGTAAAGACTGGAGAAAGTTTAGCGCCGATGGGTCAATTGATCGCAGAGATAACCCTTTTCGGACAGTGACCGGATACGGTGACCGTTGATTACGTCACATCCGATCGGCGGCTCCGCCCGCGCCATCGGAACCGCGACCCGTTACTTATTAAACGTGTCCAGTTCATTAATAAGGGAAGCAAAGGCTTACTTACATCTCTATTAGCATGGAGGAGTCGGAGGAACTCTGCGAACCGAGTGGGACGCCTCTCTACTGTCTGACGGGACGACGTGTCTGACATTCGGGCGACAATAGCGCGTGGCGTCCAATGCCAAGTAGCGACGAGAGCAGCCGACCAATCGGGGCGACCAACCAGGAAGGTTGAAACAAGGAGTCGACCAATCGAAGCGCGGCGAATTGTTTGTGTGCGCAACAATGGGCGGCCGGCAATTGTTAGAGTCGGAGGTGTCCGTGTTGGATGAAATTTTCCAGCGATGTAACGCTTCCGTCTCGTCAGAAATCGGGACAAGGACTCGACAACAAGAGGGAAACGTCACGTGGACTACAATTAAACAAACACACATTTAAACATTTCCTCATTGTTTCTTCCCTAAGACGTAGCACAGAACACGACCAACAGCCGCGAGAAAAGAATCGTTTAAACGTTTTTAATGCTACTTTTTTAAATGGGATCTAATTAAACCTCTCTTACATCTATAAAAATTTAAGGAAAAGGTCGTTTAATCGTTTCTACCTTGTTTATTTTCCTACTAAAACAACACAAGGTGTAAGTAACGGGTTTAGAAACTCGGAAATAAGAGCTAAGTATCCGAAGGATCAGAAATATGACAAGAAATGAAGTTATTTCCGGATCCCTGAAAGTATCGAGGTATTTTGGATGAAGACAATAGCTTGAAAGGATAAAATTACCCCTCTGTAATAACGAAAATTAGTATAATACACGTAAGAACGGATGGTTTTAAGCAAGCTTAGGCCTAATTATCATCAGTTATAAGGAGTACGACAAACAGAATTAAATTTAAATTATTTCATTCTGCAGTAATAAGTTTTAAGATAACTTTAAGAACTTTAAGCCCTATATAAATTACCAAATTGCTTGCTTAAGCTTACATCTGGCGAGTCGATTATGATTCATTTGCATAATCGAACGCATCCCCTTGCCTACTAAAATAGGCGTAGAAAAAGGGTAATTAATAGTGTTCGAGTCGTGTATATTGTTTTATTTTCTTAATATTTTTGATAATTAATCTAAGCGTAATTAAAATTAACTTATAAAATATTTGGATTTTTAAAATTTTTATATTTAAATGGAATGCGAATAAGAGAATGGGAGTATAATAATGAAAGGATGATTTGCCTTCGGATGGTCTTAGAGAACGAATGGGAAAAACTCAGAATAAGAAATAAGAGGTAAGAAGTTTACAGAGAGAGGATGTTGCCAGGGTTAAAAGTGGCAGGCAGCGTCTAGGCGATAAATTTCGTAACTCATAATTACGGCGGAGGAGGAAGTAGCCGCTAACAAACACACCTATGGAATGGATTTGGAACGAGCCAGTTGTGCCTATCCGGCTTTCTTCCGCTCTTTTTCGATGGTGGAAGTGGCCGAATCGCAGATTTATCGACGGCTGTAACAGGAAAATAATACTAAAGCGGAGTATATGCAAAATCTTTTTCTGTTTTTCTCGAAAGTCGGAACCAATCAGGATGGCAGAATACTTTGAGAAAAGTAAAATATTTCATAAAGATGCTAAGTGCTCGGAGTTTAGGAGACACGGAACCCAACATCAATACGGAAGCGATGCAAATAGTGGATTTTTCAGAACGATATACGATTGAAAGTTGGCATTTTTTAGTGGAAGTGCAGGAGCGGAGAGATGGATGCTTCCTCTCCTCCACTCGCCTCGCCCGTTACCAGTTCCGTTGTCATCGTTTCTATTTAAATAAGGACAATGGCTGACCATTGGGGAGTGATTTTTCCACTTTCCATCTTGTTATTAGTCATAATCGGAGCGAGTAAAAGTGGAGGGGAGATGATGCGGTGGGCGTTGGCGCCGATCCCAATTGTGTGGCGGCCCTTCTGGCCAGATCGATGGCAACTTCGGTAATTAATTCCGTCCCTTTTCTTCACCTGTTCCCGAGCCTCTCGGCATCGTTCTACTCCGGATCTTATAGAGGAAGTCACGAAACGACACTCGACATTCTCTAGAATACAAATTCTTCCAGTTTTTTTTTTTTTTTTTTTTTTTGGTGATTGTTTCCGACGATATATAATTTGAATAAAGATCTGTATCAGTCTGGATGTTTTATAACGTTAGTTAAAATGCGGTAAGATACGCAACCTTTCTAAAAACACAAAAATGAAGATGGGAAGCGGCCACTCGTAAAGTTATCGCAGGAAAGAGAAACTTGGCCAATTAAAACAGGGAAAAGAAATCTTTACTTTCGACCATATCCGCCATCGATTGAGGTAATTCAAACAACGACTCAATGTTTTATCCATTGACCAGTTTATCTCGGCAAATAATTAGCGTTGCTTGTGGTCGTCGAGAGGTCCTAGGCTGCTTCAAGTATCGCTAACTAGCTGCTGAAGTAGAGGACAGAGAAAAATGTAGCTCCTTCAGAGTCCGATGCGTGCACTAAACAAAGCAAAACGTCGTTGCCACTACAATTCAAACCGACTCGTTGCCTGGATAATACCGGGTCCAACTACATTGTGCTGATAAAGAAACCAATTTCAATTCGAATTAGTTGCGATTTTTGCTTCTCTTCCATCTTTAAACGCTATTTTTGAAAATTTTACCATTACTGCTATCAGTTTATTCTCTGTCTTATGCTACTGAGAATTCCTACACATCAAACATTGTTTTAAAAAAATATTTAATAGGGTGTTTTTAGAAAAAATGTAAAATTTCCAATCATTTTAGTTTGAAAGATATGCTTGCATGCTTGTATTTGAGATGAATAATTATAAGTCTAAACAGTTTTAAGAAATGTGTAAAACTTCTTAAAGTGAATTTTCTTCAACCCTACTTCATATGTGTAAATATATTGGATAAATTGCATTTATGAAATTATCATCTCTAATCGAACATTAATTAAAACAGCTACATTGTCTTCATTCTTTAAGCATTCCATTTGCTTAAAGAATGAAGAACTCGTTGTACAATACGTTACGACAACAAATTTGAGTTTTTGTTGTGTAAAATATATTAAACTCGAGGGAAAAACATTAGAAGATAGATTTTAAGAATGTTTTTTTGCTTCATTTTTCTAAGAAAGTGATTCCGAAGTTCGAAAAACACGACAAAAATTGAGCTCATATTTGTTGGTAAATGTGTAACTTTTATCAAGAAAAAATGGAAGTCTTGATCAAAGAAGATGGTGTTTATTGTTTCCCATAAATGCTTAGAAAATGGATCGGGAGAGGAAAACGAGTAGGCCTACATAATAGAAATTGTTTAAAAGTTTTACCATCTTCGTCGTCGGTCATCCAAATTGGTTGAGATGGTTGGATCTAATGAATAGACAGATCTATCTTTTGGCTTAAAACGACACATTTGCTGGAAACAGAAGCCATATTAGAAGCTCTTGTGAAAGGTAGAAGTACAGGTCCCAAAGGAACAAAAGTAACCAGTAGGCGAGGCACGTCATCCAATAAACTAACCCGCTTCATTTCATTGCTGTTGGTCAGCCGCCTTTCAATTTTGACAACTTGTCACCAAAATAAACGAGGGGAGATCTCTACCAAGCAATCCGCAGAGGGTTTATGAGGATAGATTCGTAGAAAAACAAAGTTATGCTAAATTCGATCTAAATAGAAGCGCCAAGCGCAGATTAGAGTAGCCTATCGCCCGTTACTCCTTACCTGAGTTAGATAGTGAAATTTACCTTATTATACTTACGACAACTTATCGGGCCTAAGAATTTTTACAAATTCTTCAATGTTTTCGAGTAGTAAATGTTAATTTCAGACTTATTTGAAATGTTCCGATGTTGAAGTTTTTATATCTTACACCTGAACTTTTTTTGCTTTGGCACGACCAACGAAAAGAATATGATGTTTAAAACGTTGTAATTTAGATACTATATATCGAGAACGAGTCGAATTTTGAAGAGGAAATAATTGTATTTTTCTCTTCCAATTAAAAATTTTACATTAGCCAACCCCCTCGTTAATTATCGCTAATATGAATAGTCATAAATAGCTATCCATTCAGTTTATAATTTTATAATAATCGTCCAGGATTGCTGGACGATTCTTCCTGATCAAGTGCAATTGAATTTTTTTTCCTTATCTTCAACTAAAGTGCGAATAATTACTTTTTCCTGATTGATCTAAAGTAGGAAGAACTATATACTTACTATCCGTAATTCTAGATGCTCTTGATTTAAAGTAAGGAATCGTGTCTCCTTTAAATGAGATTAATTATAGATTTATTTCATTGTGTTCTCTATAAGTAAAGCCATATCAATGGATAACATTTATTATAGAAAATATCAAGACTAAAAGAAACGATGCCAAGCAGAATTTTCAACCGAGCGAAGAAAAGTGGTAAGCGTTTCGGTCGCCGATTCCGAATTGACAACCGAAATTAATAAAAGGTAGTGGTCCGCAAAGGCCCCTACGCGTAGAAGAAACAAAAAAGAAAAAAAAAGAAAAAAAACGAAGATATCAGTGTGATGATTTCCGCCATTAAAGCGCCAACCATCAGCATCACTTGGCTAAACAAGATAATTTGCGTGACTAACGCCGGCGTGGTGCTCGTCACGCTTTCAGGTGTGAAATACAACAACCTGAAAAACCCATCCACTTTTGACTCGGGTCGTTTGTCAGGACTTGACTAATCATCGGCACACAAACAGGACACGTAAATAAACGGAGGGGGCGTCGACTTCGATTGCCTCTTTATTTCATCCCAAACGATCTTTTTTCATCTCTGGTTTCTTTTCCGGAGCTAAACTCCCTAATAAATGGATGTAAGTGGATGTAATTATTATCCATTATTCCGTCCGTAGAGAGGAAGGGAGGTCGAATCTACGTGTCTCGTGATGTCACGTCTTAGGAGTGCGACATCACGAGGTTATGTCATTCGGCGAATAGAACGTGTCCATGATAAAAAGGTTACATGGTTGCTAAATGGACTTTTTTCGCTTTACTGCGTGTCTGCTTCTTTGATATATTGACGCCTTCCCCTTTTCGTAATTAGCGGAGCAAGTGCAATTCTCCAGGCGCAGAATGGATACGAATGGCCTTAATTGCCCCGCCTTTCTTTCCCTCTATAACTCATTTCCTGCAAAACAAAGTCGCTGGGCTCCACACCGCCGGCATCTTACTAATTTCCTTTTTCTAACGAAGAATTACTCGTAAAGACACTCGAAATTTCGGGAGTCGACAAATGTTTTTCTGTAATCTCCAAACTTTCAACAACGTGCCTCAAAAGTGGGCTTCCTTAAAATAAGTCAGTATCGTAATTATAGCTACAAGTAACTTATTAAAGAAGTCTCCAAATAATTTCCAATTTTCGATTGAGATACTTGAGGGAGTTTGAAAAGTGCGAAAATCGGAAAGAAACTTAAGTTTTAACTGGATTTAAACAGGATTAAAAGAAAATTGGGCAAACGTAACTGTTGGGTTTAAGAGATTCTCAACAATCTTTTTAGGACTAAAAACTTATGTGAAACATTTGAGAGTACCGAAAAACAAGAATTAATTAAATCTGCGAATAAGTTTAACCGGATTAGAAGAAAATTGAGTCATAATAAAACTCCTCAGCTGTTAATTTGTGAAGTTAAAACCCACTTAAAATAATTTTATAAGTATTAGAGACTAACTATTTACAGGAGTTTATATCTATTGGAGGATTTATAGCCATCGAAGCCTTTGGATATCCGAAAGAGGGACTAGCCACGATATTCAAGTGTCATATTTAAATGTGTCAGTACAGTACATGTCAATAAAGGTTTGTATTTAGATAAATTATACTTTTGAATCATGAAAATATTCGAGAGAATTCTCAAAATATCGAAAGAAAATAGGGGCGAAATGGAATTTTTCGGTTAGGACCGATAGGAAACTGATTAAAACAAGAATCCAATAAGCCGAATGAAAACAACTAAAAGTGAATTTCTAATGGATAAGAGATAACATTAAGGATTAATTGAATTCGTCGTTAATACGATCCAATTCTTTCAGCGACAAAAATCGGCAGGATGCATTTCACTAGACTAAATTGAGAAGAAGCGGTTTGGTTGGAGAGCGGCAGCAGCATTAATTATCCGAAATTCACTTTATTAAATTGAGGGAGAAGCTGCTTTTGGTAAATTGTTAGGTAGGTCCAGACACCATCAACTCCGTCCTAACCCCGAAATCTTTTTGGCTGAATTAATCTGGTAGAGTAAACGGTTCCTAATCGTTCGCTGGTGAACAGCTGGATCACCATGTTATTATCTGGTCGTTAAGAAAGTCGTTAACGATCTGTCGAGATGGAACTCTTTCACTTCGCAGAAGCAACTTTCTACAACTTGGTCCGATCGAACCAACCGGACTCGACGAGTATCGCCAGTTATCCTCGTTTTGACGTTTGTCTATGAATGTTTCATTCGAGCTGACCTACCAGACATTCTTTCGTGTCATTTCCCTTTTCAATGCTAAGTTGATTTAGAATCTGAAACTTATCTACACTAAAATTGAGTAAAGAAACACTTGAATGCGAATAGAGAGCATCGATAATGAGTCCGAATTCGAGTATCTTGCGTATGATAGACGAGGAAAATGTTTTCTTAAAGACACGCAACGATAAAAGAAAAGAAAGATTGACTTGTCCGTTTAATACTGTTGTATCGACCATTCATTTGCCATCCCATTTCGTTAGTTGTACAGTTGGTGTGTGACAAGCCGCATCCTCAGATGAGTTGGCAGAAAAATTGACCGAGCTGGGAGCGAGGTGTGACAGAGAAGAATGGACAGGCGCAGCCTGGGTGGACGGATGCAGCATCAATCGTCTGGACGCCAGTCCGATGCGACATAGGTCAGCGAGTTGCGCTTGCCTTTTTGATGCAATGCAGCCCTTATCTGACTTTCTCTCTGCGACAGATTGAGTTCGAAACAACTGTTTTTTTCCCTTAAAAAAACCCTACCAAACTCACTTCTAATTTACTCAATCCTTCTGACTTTAACACACTCTTATTTACTCAAAAAGCGAATAAAATCAACAAGATTATAGGAAATTTCTTTTAGATACTCTACCGCAGATATCTTTTGCATGTGTCATACATTTAGAAAAAATAAAACAAACAAAAAAAGAAACAAATTCACATTAATGTTAATTTTACAACGAAACATAAACAAAACACGAATAATTAATTAAGATATAATTTATTTATTGAAGATTGCTAATAGAATTTCTCTGAACCGAGAATGTTTAAGTTACAAGCCATAAAAGTATTTTTTTTCCCTTACGATTTACCATTAACATTATCTTTAAGAATATAATGTCGGTCATAAATGACCGATGTTATATTCTTAAAGAAGTTTTATTTATGTATGTATAGATGGAGAGAATTCGCTTTATTTAATCTTTCACGAGTCTATTTCTCACGATACTTGCGCGTTATATGTACTTCCCTCTCCAATCCATCTTCCAGTTCCGATGACGATATGCCGATTGGTAAACAGGTTTCGAGTGTATAATGTATCATTTTATTATTGATTTTTTATTTATTTAATAAGGAAATTACATAATCGCGTGCATTTTTCAGGAGCTTTCGATTAAGGTAGTCAATAACGCACGTTTTCAAATTAATTAACATAATCAGAAATGTTTTCAAAAAGCGAGGAGTGCGACAATCGATGCCGATCGTCGCCATTTAGGTTACGATGCAGCAAGGAGAGTTTAGGTTTTTGGGAGCCGATCATCCGATCCAATCCCGTAACTCGTTGGATATGAAGAAAAAAAAGTTTCCGATGTAACCCCGTACAGCGTTGGTAAGAAGGACCTATAAAACGGACGGCGCCGTTTGCATAATTCAGACCATTTCAGAAGCCGCTCGCTAAATATTGCAATTCAAAGTGGACGTGATTGAACGTGTGGCGGCGTGACAGAGCCAAGCAGCAGATCAAGCATCGGCTGGATATTTGATAGATTTGTCAATAATTTGTAAGCGCCGGGAGTAAAGAAGAGCGCGAATGAAGAAGAAGTCGTCTAAGAAAAACACGCAACTAAATTTATTAGCCAATCAGCCAGAAATGTATTTGGTTCTGGTAACTGTGCGCTTGAAAATTTAAACAGCCGGCGTTGGGCTCATCCTGCCAGTCCAAGCACGTGCCATCTACCGCCCCACATCTATGCCCGGCATAATTGATGCCTGGGTCAGTCGACGTCCGAGTCCCAAGACGTATTATTTAATTTTCCGCCACAATGACACTTGTGAGAGCGACATCAATCGACACACTAGCGAGCCCTAGGGAACGCGGCGACATCTGGATGGCGGTGCTGCAGCACACCTTGCGGCCCTACGGGGAACCGGGCCCATAAATAGTCAATAGTTGCGGCTTTGATCTGCCTCCCGCCAGGAATTGTTGCGCCGCGCTCTCCGTCTCTCCCCATCGTGATTTACATCTTGAGCCGGTCGCGTCGAGCTAGAATTAGCTTCTGACGATATTTCGGTCTCCCGCAGTTAGATAGCTACTCGCTTCCGGACCGGCGCCGCCCCTTCGACTGGACAGGGCCTATATAATAACTCTGACACCGATAGAATACAATTAGCAATGCAGTTGAACTAACGGCTTCCGACAAATTAGCTTATCTGCTGGAGTGTAGTGGGCAAAGTGGACTCTGAATTGGTTCTAGCCTACTCTACAGCCAGTTGAAAACGAGACATTTCCGCTAAAGGTCCCATTTCTAATTATAGAGCTCGATAACGTTTTGAATTTTCAATTCAAACGGAAGGAAAAGCGCACAGTACAGATTCGAACTCAGTAATAAAAGAATTATATACTGCAACTTCTTTTTCTTTATATCTATTCTAACTTTCTTTTCTCTTCTAAATCTTACTCTTATTACATTTCTAAATCCATAACAAGAGAACCATAAAAACTCTTAACGAGAGAATTTTGTATCGCATTACATTACAATCCATAACAAGAGAATTCTACATCGCAAGCTCCCTTTTCCTTTCTCTATTTCAATTTCCCTTTTCTTTCATAACGCAACCTGCTTCTTGTTATGGGTTCAAAACCCATGACGAGAATTATATGTCGCAAAACATAAATAACCCATAACAAGCCAATTCCATCTTGCAACATTTCTTTCTTCTCAACTCTCTTATTTTTATATTACAACAATACTTTCATTATAGTTTAAATCCATAACAAGGAAATTTTATGTTTCCTGTCTCTTATCTGTAACAAATTTGTTCCTTTACTGGAATTCTCAATTGACCATCTCGTGGTTTTGCATGCAATGTAAGTTGCATCTCATAAAAAGATCCAATTCAATAGGATATGCATTCACATGCTAACATTCCTATTTTAACCATTTCTACACTAATCGAAGGCTGAAAACTACATAGGGTCGGTCGTCCCAGTATAGCGGCAAGCAGTATCTCAATATTTTTAGCATTAGATAAATGTTTATCATTCGGAAAGAGAATGATAGGCATTAGATTAGCATAGAAAGCTAAGAATAGCATTTGGAAAAAGTTGGGAGGAGCGGATCGGACCGTGTTGCCTTTAAACAAGCAACATGAAAACTCCATACCGAGTGCGAGAGTGGCGCGATGCCATCATAGTCGGAGCGGGATTGTGACAGGCAGAAGCTATTTCCAGCTGCCAGTCTTCATTTGCTTGGACGTCGCCGTCGGCTTTGACCCGGCGCGTCAAACCACCGCAACATGGAATTGGCATCGTACATTAAATGATTCCTAATTAGGGAATAGCCCCAGGCCAGCACAATACTCCTTCATTGTTCTAATTCCTTCTCCCCGCTAAAGTTACTTCTTTTCGATTACAAAATGGCATCGGTATCACACCCGTACGGGCCCGCACGAGTTCACTTAGATCCGTTTGTTTGGTGCCAAATGGAGTTATGGATAACCTCTTCAACACTATCCGAGTAAAGTTCTCTTGGGCTCATACGGGCTAAACTCCTGTACCAATCTTTATTGCGGTTAAGAGTCATCGAGAATGATATTAAAGTTGGCAACACTTTTATGATAGCAAGATGAAGGAATTCCCCTGTGTTATGAATGTTAGCTAGTTAAACATCTGTGTAGATTCCGGCAGTCAAAATTGTCGCAGAAAGCAACAGTAACGAGGACTGACACATGGCGGCAGCTTGACAGTCCTCCTCCGTTTCAGTTAGTTAAGTTGCAAAATCTGCCTACTCTAATAGCACCGGTGGCACCGATAGACATACCAAATATACGACCCTAAATCTCGCTCCACTTACAGTAAAGGGAGAGAGAGATTTAGGAGGTGCAGGTAGAACGGTACCACTTTAGGCCCATGGGCAGCTGTGGTTAGGAAAGGAGCGAGCTCGGCCAAAGCGACAAAGCAAATTAGAGGGAGTCGGTTTCAATTAGATTAAGTTGGCAGATGGAAAAAAGGAGGAAAAAAAGAAGAGCGTCTTTCGGCGAGGTAAAACAAACGTTGATTTGAAAGACAATTAATGAACCGTCGAAGGCTCGGTTCAATGACAGAAGAGAGAAGAGAGGCTCAGTCGCCAGAATAAATATTTAATGAATGATGCCTGCATTTTCCATTCTTATCAATTATATTAATGTGAATACGCTCTAAAGGGGGCCCTCACCTGTTAAAACTCGACGTATTCTGCAGCAACTGGCCATTACAAAGTCCCCTCCTTGTAAGTATGCCTTGTTATGGGCTCTTTCAACTTTGCCGAAGCCCGGAGAATGGACGGTTTTCAAATGACGACTGAATGCTGCTCTTCCTAATGATACGCCACTGCATTAAGTCGTTCAATGGCCAAGAATATATTAAAGGAAAGCTTACTTCTTGCAGCAACAAGCCCTTTTATCGAGACGCAATACCTGTCATCCAGGTTAACAATGTATCGATAAAGGACGTTGTTTCCCGTCTTATTATATTTGTCTACTCATGCTGGCCCGCCTTGCTACCGATTTTAGACCCTCCAAATCCTCTTCGGGTGTTAAACGCCACCGAACAGTGGCGCCATCTATCCAGCGTTTATCTCACTAATTACCAAAGGCTGGGGCAATTTCCAAACCGATTCCAAAAGTCCCGTTCGGTTCGATATTCGAACGGGTTTTCGGCAGTGTCCCTAGTACTTGCTCTTTCCGTTCTCTCCAACTTTCTTTCTTCTTTCTTTCTTGTTTTCCCCCGTTATACCTGTAAAAGTGCTTTTCCTCCCCGTTTCTCGTCACGTGGGTCTACTACGATGGTGGCATTTATGACATCGGCCACCATCGATCGTCTCAAATCTCTAGGCAATCGGTTGATGAGTCGGCCCGGCCCCCACTAGCTATTTCCGTCACAATAGGTACAATTAGGTTCTTTCAGAATGACACCCAACAGGACAAATTGTTGTGACATCAATAGCTAATTTCTTGTTTCCTTTTGACAATTGAAGTTGATGAAGCGGGACAATGTGTCGAAAGACACAACAGATTTTATTATAAAGGACGTTCGGTATAAAATAAGGCCGCAATCAGGCCCACGCCTTACTTACTTGTTCAAATCGATGAATTCTAACTGGCTGCGAATTTGGGTGTAATCTGCAAGTTTTAAAACAGTCCGATCGGATTTACAAGTGCAAAATTCGCTGGAACGCGGATCCTGTCCGATAAATCGCTGTAACAGGAAGTTCCATCCCTACGCGGAAGTACGGTTTTATGTCCCATGCAAATGGGTAGTTTAAAAAGCTCTTTTACGACTGTCTGTCTACTAGGGATTAGCCCTTTCGGTCATTGTTCTAAAGACAGAACTATTGGAAATCCACTTTGCGTTTAACATACTCATAAAAGGTGTCAGGCAACTTCTTTGGCTCGGTAGAGACAGAAGAAATGCGAACTGACATTCAATTCTTAAGGAATTATCGACTAGCAAGTGTTACCAAGCAGAGAGAAAAGTTGGGCGGAAGTATCGAGGTAACGCTACATGAATATTTAGTGGTAAACTTGTGAACTGATATCTTGAGATAGCGTGTGATTTTTGACGTCTCTATAATCTCCGCGCCGCTTCGTGCATCTCCCGATTGCTCTCTATAGGGACATTAAGAGCTGGTTTATTCTAAATGACAACTGTACATTCCATCAGGTGGGAGTGCGAATGTGACGAGCGCACTCGTCAAAAATCCACACTTTATCCCACACCATTTCCACTGACTCGCGACATCTGTCGAAAGACGTCGCCCAAGAGACAGCCAGAAGCGAAGCGATGCCATAGGCCATTATTTGAGGTGTTAGGCATCACTACCTCCGAGCGTGTACATCATTCACCACTCATAAATTTCACCACTCGCCTCATCGCCGTCATGCTTGGCCAATCGCCTAAACCCGCTACTGAGTATTGTTTACAAGCCTAGTCGACTGTCGATTCCCCTCCGCCCCTGTCACGTGATACCACAGAATCAAACAACCGTATCAATATTCCAAATCCAGACCAAACTAGTTCGAATATAGATAAGAAGGAGAGGAGGGGAGGTAGAGAGAGAGCAAACGAACAAAAGAACCGTCTGGGGGTCCCCTGCTAATCTTCGCTAGTGAATGGCAGTGACAGCGTCCTAGTTGGAAATCCTCTGCTTTGCTAGTGGCAGAACCAAGCCGATTTGTTGGTCCTGTTAAGGTCTGACTGGATAAAGTGGCTTTTACTTTCGCTGAGCTGTTTGTTTCCAAAACTCACGTCATAGGTCGTCGTACGTCTTAAGAAGAGTCCCTTGACATAAATAAGGTCAACGGAAGTGAGGAAAGAGAAATTATTTTCAAAAAATAGTTTTAAAAAAAGGGTTGGTGTTTTGAAAAAGCGGGATTATCAAAAGCTATTATTGCAGGGAATGGCTCGGGGCGAGGGAAGAAGGAAAGCAAAAAACTTGCTGACTCCAGAGAGTGGGTCTTAAAGATTTAATCGGTCTGCGCAATGAAAATTGTCCAGAAACAGCCAATTGAAAGAAAACGTTTTGTGTTTTATTCTAGGCTCCTTTATTCGCGCCAGTTTTTGCCTCTTATCCACCCTCAAGGATAGTAGATGAAAGGAAGAAAGAGCTAACTCATAGAATTATCGGGATTACAAGGTCCTCTTCACCCCATTCTTTCTTCTGTCACAAGTGGGAAATCCCGCAGGATATCCTGGGGAGAAGGGGAAAAACCGATATGTCATTGCTATCTTATAACAATTAGTAAATGGCAGTCTAATGATCTTGTCTAATGATGGCCTTTTAACCATTACAGGGTCAGATGCCATCTCCGGATTGAAGATCTCAAGTCAATTTATACTTTATTTTTTCACTAATAGAAGATATAATCAGAATTTATTTTGGATGCTTTTGTTTGTATAAGAGCACAAGATAAAGAATTGCTTAGAAAGAGAGAGTTTGAATGAAAGC
The DNA here is from genome assembly GCF_030686945.1 of Centruroides vittatus. Classification (NCBI taxonomy): domain Eukaryota; kingdom Metazoa; phylum Arthropoda; class Arachnida; order Scorpiones; family Buthidae; genus Centruroides; species Centruroides vittatus. The sequence goes on along the minus strand of NW_027122274.1, from coordinate 2,296,044 downwards.
GAGGGAAAATTGCAAAACATTAAATCCTACAAAACTACAAAATGCAAGTTATTAAATTTCATAAACAGGATAAAGTATCAAATATTCAAAGATTCGCGCCAAAAAATCAAATTAAACGGAAAAATAACTAACAGTTATAATCAAAATAACTAACAGTTATTTTTCATTAAGAAAAAAATTCATATACCAAAACAGAAAAAGTCAGAATTAAAAAAAAAGTGTAGCAAAGCATGATGAACATGTTAACTCACCGAGATGCACGAGGCTTTGCAGGCAGCTGATCAGTCATGTGCCAGCGGGCGTCAGATTGAACCCGAGGATTGGGATCGCTGGCATCACGCATGACAACTAACAACCGGCAATTTGCTTAGCATTAATCCCATGCATTATCCAAAATAATGCGAAATTAATATTTTCTATTGTTTAGTTATCTTAAGCTTTCAATTATTTATTCTGATCCGAATAAATGTTTGCTCTAACTTTTCAATACGGAAGAAAAATAAAGCGACAAATTAATTTTTATCATATATTTTTTAATTTTACTTAGGCCTAAGAAGAAAAAAATCGGCTTGATTTACGAATAAATAGTTTTTCTACCTTTCAATCTTTGATCGGTAGCCGTAGATAATTTGATTTAGTCGAATTTTGATTACAAGGATATCCCACTAATCTTCTGATTTTGGCATCGGATGAAAACGTATTTACACTTAATTCAATTACTTAGTTCAGAATTGTCTGACAAGCATCATTTTACTCCATTATTTTGATTATGTTAATTAAATACATTAATTTTATACGTGAGAACCTATAATTAAAACTTTTAATCTATTTCACTTTGCTTGGTTTTTCATTGTAGGCCTTCTAACAATTGATAACTAGAAGAATAAGATTGGATTTATTTTACTTGTGGCTCTTCCCCTTCATCAAAAATGTGAGGCCCTAAGCTACAGACTCATAACTCGAGGTCCTACCTAAGCTGCAGCTTGTTTAGCTTATGTGTAAATCCGTCCCTGTAAAGACCTTTTTAGCTCGATAAATATTATGTTACCGTGGTTATAACAAATCTGTTTTCCAGTTATTATAAAATTTATGAGGTGGAACATACATTTACTTATGTAAAATGAACTTGTAATATACATTTTCCGCACAGAAATTGTTATTTTTATGTTACTGCATTGTTTCACTTTTTACAAAGCCTATGAAACTGCGCTATAATTATTAAATGTTTATCTACATTATGTAAAATAAAACTTAATATTCGTAGCATTCGTATGTAGAAAGCTCGTATATTTTTACAATAAGAAAATTTTTATATGGAAAAAAAATAATTTATATTTTCTGCAAAGTATTTTTTCATAGGCCTACGCTAAATAATGTTCATAATTTATAATATTTATAATTGAAAATTTTCGCAGGTAAAACCTAATTTATTTGTATTTTTTAAGGCGGGAATTGTTTATTTTTGCGATTAAAATCGAGCTTGAGATAAAGAATAAAACAAGAACATTTGTAGGAAACGAACGGAGACGGGACAGAAGAAAGTTTGACCTCAATTACGGAATAGCCACTGCTTCAGGAAAGAGAGAGACGATTGCGGCGAGGTAAAAAAGCGCGAAGATGGCGGCTATTGAATGGACAATAGCCGCAGCGCACGCATCTTGTCGGAAATTCTAGCAACGTAAAGGTTGAATGACGCAGAGGGACCGGACGACGCATTCTTTTCTCCCAACAATGTTTCGAGCCGCATATCACGTCTGGAGCACGTGCCAAATCAACACCCTTCTCTTAAATTCCAAACCTCTCTATCGGCAGAGAGAAAAAAAGAGACTTTTTTATTCCTTCTCTCGGCTGAATGGCCGTAACAAAGATCTACAGATGTATACGTTGGGTCAGTCGTCTGGAAAATGGGAAATAACGGAAAAATACCTTCGGAAAGACTGGACAATGCCGCAAGACGAGTACCGAATTGTAATGAACGATGCGGACACTTTAAGGAAGAATCGACTTCTTATCTGTAAAAAAAAGCAATGCGTTGATTGAATAACTAACTTTTATAGTCGCGCGTCTTCTCGACAACCACCAGATGGCGACAAAATGCTTTGCAACCAAGCACTTGTTGATCCTTCCCAACACTTTTCAATCGTTTTCTAAGCATTTTGCTTTAATTTCCTTTGGATAAATTCATCTTTACCAAAATATATCTTTTATCTAAAAAATAACACAACATACCAAATGCAATTTTTTCTTTTTACTCCACATTCTTAAAGGAATCGCTATAAATTATGAGTTTACTTAGTTTCATTTTATTTTTTCCTCTATATTTTATTTATATAACAATCTATTTAAAATTAATAATAAATTTAAACCTTAAAAAATTCTGAAATTATATCCAATAAAAATTATTCTATCAGATTTTCTTCAAAAAAATTAATTAAAAATATATTTGCATATTTACACTCCATTTAAAATATTTAAATAATTTACTTACAGAAATTTTGATGTTATATTTCATTTATTTTGACGATACAAAATATTAATTATACAAAAGCGAGTACTTAAATAATTCATTAATTAATTTAAACGACAATTTTACTTCTCCTTCCTTGTACTGTACAGTACAATTAGAGGAATTCCCGATTTAGTTTTATGTAAAGGTGATCGGCAGAGTTCGTATTTTGGTTTTTTATCAAAAGGCATTTAAAAGAGAGATTTACCTGTAAGAATAGGTCCTTTATATTTATGAGAAATCAAAAGTTACGTTTTGTTTTTGCTTAAAGCATTTTACTTAATATGCACAATTGTTTCACATAGAGGAGAGGTGGGGACTTTTCCCACACCTTGATAAAACGGGCTCGTAGCGGTATCTACCCTTATAAATTAGTGTTATTTTTATTAACAAAAAATAAAATCTTTAAAGCTGTTTTTTATTAATAAGAACAATCTACATATTTAATTTGTTGTAAAGGCAAAACGACCCAGCTCCAGGTCCTATACAAACTTTCGACCAGCTTGCACATAAGCATAATTGTTTCACATAAACATAATTATTCTGCATTAGCATAATTGGTCAAATGTATCTCTGTTTTCGTATAAGCGCACTCTTTGAATAATTTTCGAACAAACCCAATAAAAAATGAAGTTTTTAAGATTAAATACTGTTTTGAAATGAAATTTTTTAAACAATCTATGGTCTTATTTTTTTAAATTCATCGTTTTGAGACTTAAATTTCAAATCTTGATAAATATTAAATTGAAATTTTGATCTTCAGTGGTAAAAGGCTACTACCAATAAAGGATGTTATAAAATCGAATAATTATAATAGTTTCAAAGTTTTTTTTTCTAATAGAATTAAATTATTTATTAAATAAATATTCTGATTTTTTAAAACGAAAGCTTAATATTCGTGTCTTTAATTCTTCCGATTAACGGACGAACATCGGACTGAAAAAAAAGAAATCGATATTTCAATGAACTAGTTTCTTCTAAACATTATATAATACATATTAAATTTCATGTATTAATTATGTATTTGGTTCCATAATCAAGAATAAACACAGGAACATACGGTGCATTTAACTAAAAGATAGGCAGTATTGGACATACTGTGACCCTAAGTTTGGACCATCGAGAGGGAAAGCTGGAGATTCTTCTCCAGGCCCGGAGGAAAGAGGGGCACGTAGTGGTTTTATCCTCTATAAATTAATACTGTTTTTATTAACAAAAAAATAAAATCTCTTAAGCTGCTTTTATTAATAAAGAAACATTCTATATACCGGTATACCATTTGTTTAAAATAATAACAGTAATAAAGGCAAAAGGGATCTGGAAAGGAGCGAAAGGGACTCTTACAAGCCTCGACGGCCAGACTATAACATATAACGATCCCTTCTCAATTAAATAATAACACATGTAAAAAATGTGAGGATTTCAGCTACAGTATAAACTCATAACTCGAGGCTCTAAGCAGAAGCTTATTTAGCTTGTAACAAGAAGAAAGTTGAGTGAAGTGTGAGAATAATAAAGATAAGAAAGAGTAATATTAATTTATTATAATTTGCAATTTGTTATTTCTATAAGTTTTCTCTAACCTGTAATTTAATTATAATATACGATAATTATTTCCAATCTGATAATATTTAGAATGTAGGCCTAACAATTACAACGGAAACAGATGCAGGAAAAAGTGAGGATCGCAGTGAATCTGCTTTATTTTTATAATACACGAAGCTTTGTATATCGCTTTGTAGATAGAGTATACAGTTTAGCGTTCAAGTGATGCAGCGGTGATAAGAGCGTGAAATGACCTTCTAGGCTGTAAAAATTAGATAAAACTATAATTGTCAAATTATAAAAATATGCATAACAACACCATTTAACTGTATTGTTTCTATATAGTAAATATAGTTACAGACTTAGTCCATAATTAGAACGTCTGAGTTTTAACTCTTTTTGTTTATAAAATTAGTTCATTCGTAAAAGATTGCGTTGGTTTAGACAAGTTTCTTTATTTTAAAACAAGTTAATTCATTAAAAATATTCGCAAAACTTTGAAAATAATGATGAGCAGATAATTTGACTTACAACACAACATAAAAAAAATTTTTAAATTTTATATAGTTTTAGAAGAGCTATTTTTAATTTCCACTAACTCCTTATGAAAACCTTTAATGAAATTCTAAATCATACGAAAATCTTCAATGGGCATTAGAAACTTCTTTAGAAATACGTATTGTACTATAAATTCCCAAACTCACCAATAAATTTATATTTCATTCAGTTTTTTTGAATGCATTCTGAAAAATACAATCAAATCGTTCTGAACCATCTGAGAACAGCGGCGGATAGTCCACTAGACACTTGAGGCATAAGCCTGGGGTCTCAAGTCTCGAGTATCTCGAAATTAGAAAGAAATAAAGCAATTTTATTGCAATTGTATATCATAATTTATAAATACTTCTATAGCTACAACTATACGTTATTAGTTTATGATTTAGTAAAATTATATAGAGGTCCCTGAATCATCTGTGCCTAAGGGTTCCGGAAGATCTTAATCCGCCACTGTCTGAGAGCCTTGAACGGACATTAGAAACTTCTTTAGAAATTTCATGTTCTATTTAACGAATCCCAAAATTCACCAATAAATTTATATTTAAACATAACTTTAACCAAAATTTTGATGATTCAGAAGACAAAAAGAGGAAAAGATAAAAAACCAGAAGCGATAATATTTAATCATTGATGGGAGGAATATCGACTTTCGTATTAGTAAATACAATTTATATGAGAATAGGTGGCTAATGTTGTCTCGACAGCTATAACTCAGTCAAATAACAGTTATTAACTACCTTAGGATCCACGATTGTTGCATCTTACTTCCGTGAAACGTCTCTAAATATCGTTATTTTATAACAACGCAACTTCTCTTAGCGGCAAAACACACTTTTTCTCAGAATCTCTACCGAAATATTACTTAAACCGACAAATATAAACACAGCATTCTCCAAAATAATCCACGTCTCGACGATAAAGTGATTGTTAATTATTTATGGAGCATAATTTTGAAGAACTATGCGTTTTTAAAGAGCGTTAATCTTTAGGGGGAAGGGAGAAGGATTTCGAAGAAGAAAAGAAGAAATAAAGCGCCGAAAATCATTTTATTTTGAAAAAATAAAATAAATATTTTGTTAAATAAACAGTTGTCGACTAAAGGAGCGCTAATAGAAAGATGATTTTCAGGACAAAGCCACCCGGGAGACGATTTTCGTCATTATCAACATTCGAGTCAGGTCAAGTTAAAAGAAAACATTGCCTTTCCACATTCTCCTAATATCGGCATTATTAATATCGATGGGCTGATCATTACACAGGCGGGCTAACGTCAATGTTGTCTTGGCAACCATCGGATTTCCAAAATGACGTCATACCCAACCATCTCCGACAAAATGGCGATTCCTAGTTATTTCTACCTTTTCCGAACGCTTAAAAAAATTTGCCAAAATCTTATATTATCATGAATTATTTAAAAAACTCGTATTAAATTTCTTAAAGGTGACAAGAAATACATTTTTATACAGAAATTGTGTCACGTACAAAGTTAAGTAGTAAGCCTAATTGGTAAAACTCGACTGGCACAGTTTTGCTAAAAACAGATATGAAACACCAGGAACTGTTTGTGCCAGGCAAATGGCGGTAAGCAATTTCTATTTCCTATCGCTTCGTATTTAAATCTATTATATATTTATATCTATCAATTGTACTTCTGAATTTTAAGTATTAATAAATATTCATTTCTATAAATAATTTATATATACAGTACATATATTTATTATTATTTTTTATAAATAATAATAAAAATAAAAACTTTTTTTCTATTTTTTAGGTTGCCGACAAACTTCCAAAATTCAGAAAGTAAATATTGCAATGTTCAACTTAATAAAATAAGAATAAAAGACAATGTTTTTCGATAATTTTTTATTAAATTTATTTTCTGTTTTTTTTTGGACATTACAAGGAACTATTTTCAGGCTCGTCGTGGATTTGACCGGGCACAAGGAATCCGAGATGGATCCCCGCCCGAAAAATTCCTGGGGTTTTCTGACCTCCTGGAATTCGAACCCGGATCCAGAGCAGTAAACTGGAACCTTAATACTTTAATAGTCGGCCGGAAGCGGTTAAGAAAATATTAAAAAATCCACAATGTAAATAAAATACAATAAAACTTACAAATTTAAGTAATAAAATATGTTTAAAAGCAATTTTTATTTCTATTTTTAAATTTTAATAATTATAATAAATAATTAAAAACTACTTAAAAAAAGAAAATTCTTCTGATAAAATGAAAATGCATAATGTATTCTTTTCTATTCTAGTTGTTTTTTTGTAACATAATAATGGAAAGAGGGGGAAAAGGTAGCGAAAAGCATTATTTTATAAATGAATTTATAAGAGAATTTATAATGTCGAAGATTTTCGAATTTTTATTTTTTCTTCGTTTTTGTTTTCGTTTTTGTTTTGTAGAAATAAAGGAGAAGAAGAATGAATAAATGAACAGTTCAATTTTTATTCTAACAAATTGTTATTTATCTTCTTTAAAGAAAAACTCATCTATCTATATAAGGCCATTTTCAATATTTTATGTAAAGTGCTTGCTTACGTTTTTATCTAAAATTTACAAATTATTTTTACATTTTATATGAACATTATGCTAACTATTAATTGATTTTATTTTATCTAAAATAAATGAAAAATCTTAATCTTATAAAATATAAAAATGAAAAAAATGACAATTTTAAAGAATTAATTGATAATTTTTTTTGTTCTATGGCACAATATATATCTTTTCATTTTATTAAATTGTTTGAAAATTAAGTTCTTAAATTTTCATTTTTAATTTATTTAATTTTAAAAGATTTTAAAAATTTAAATTTTAAAATAAATTTAGTTTATGTACCTTTATTAATTATAAATATTTGTATTATTAAATGCAGTATTTTTCTAAGATTAATAACTCTTAAAATAGATTTTCTAAAATTAAATTGTCCGTATAAACAATAAATTTATACTGTTAAAATAATAATTTTTTAAAATTTAAATTGCAGCTACTGACGAAAACGTAAAAAATATGAAAGTTTCAACTGTATGTACTGTATATACTTACACAGTTAAAAATGGTAAAACATAAATATTACATAAGGTATTTATTATATTATTAAATAATTTTATACAAATACATCTCTTAGTTATTATAAATATTATATAAAAATGCGAGTAGAATATACCATAGAATTTAATTACAAAATTGAATACGGATTATCTTATCTTATTTTATTTTAATTGTTTTTTACTCTTTCCTTCCCACAGGCACTAACAGAGCCATATTCCACACCAATTGTGAGTTCGCTAGAACCTCTATCGGGGAGCCCGACCGAACCTGATCATTGGATGTGGGGGCAAGAGACTGGTCCAATACATCCGGGATGAATCGCCCTCAAAAAATTCCTAGGGTGGCTCGCCCGGATTCGGTCTTGGCTCCTCCAGAGCGGTAGACTGACGTCCGGCTTTGGGCCTTAAATTATTTTATTATAATTAAAAACGATTAATTAAAATGTTAAATAAAATCTAAAGAAATTTTTAAAGTAAATTTTTAATAATTTAAGATTTAATTTTAAACTTAAATAATTAATTATCTTGACAGATTTATCCTCTATAAATGTATAAGCTTAGATATAAAAATAACAGAGTTACTGTATTACCATAACCGAAATTGGCATTTAATACCGTTCAATTATATATGAAAATAAAAATATTTTATACATTTATAACTTAGTTAATAAAATAAATATTTAATTTTCAAAAATTTGAAAGTTAAATTTTAATCATTAAATGGAATTTAAACGATGATAAGATTTAAAATTCATAGAATTCTTCGCTAGTGGATAAAATTTTAATCATAATGAAATTTTTAAATACATTTTCCACGTTAAATAAAATTTAAAAATCGAAAAAGAAAAAATGTAAATCATAAGAAATCTTATGATTTTCAGAAAAAATCATAAGATTTTTAATAAATTTGAAGAATTAAAAACATTTTTAAAGTAATAAACTGATTAGTTTGACTAAAATTGATTAGAGGCTTACTTTGTTTATTGAAAAACTCTTTCTGGTATTGACTTAACTTTCGGATAAAGAGAAAAATTTTCATTTCATTTATTGTATATCTTAACTTTTCAAATAAATCAACAAGAAATCAGAGAGAAATTCAGAGGAGGAGATCGCCATCTTGAGATTTTTTAATGTATCAAAGATAATATGAACTGTATTTATATTTTAAAATCTTTAATATCTTTATTGCGTTGTAAGTTTTATGTAGCTTATTTAACTAATTATTAAAACAATATAACTTTTACTTATTGTTTATTTTATTACACTAAAAATTGTTTTCCTGCTATTTGCTCCTAAATTCATGTCTGAGAGAAATCAATTAAAAATAAATGTTTAAGAATTCTAAGTTGATTAAATTTAAGTTTATATCACACTGTGTAAAATTCCTCACAAGTTTCTTGTTAAAAACTTTTTAAAAAATTTTAAATGTCTTTATACAATTCTTTAAGTATAAAAATTACATTGTAATTTACATAATACAGGAAACAAACTAAAAAAAAAAAAAATAATAATAATAAGATAACCGCAGTAAAGTAACGAGAACTGATATTAGGAGGGTCTGAATTAGAACAAAAAGTTTACATTTATCCGTGTACTGTTGTGGATGTAGTCACTAGTTCTGTGGATGAAGAGTAAACTCTTAGAACTGCTTTTGTCATATTCAAAACTTTTTTCTGTACTTTTTTAGCGTTTCTTCATTTATTTATTTTCAAGGCGAAGAGGACATAAGTTTTCCTGATTTTCCCTACCCTTGTTTGCTATTGACTCTTGGTTATCTATTGACCTTGATCTTACTTTAAAGCTTCTTGACCGCTTGCAAAGTGCACAAAAGAGAGCCATTGTAGATTTCTTTTAAATGAAAGTTAAAAAAGAAATTTAGAAATTGCTTCGATAAACTTAGAAAAGTTGTTAAATATGATTTAACAACTTTTCTAAATTTTTTAAACAACTGAAGTCTATTAAGTCTAAAGAATATAAATCTATAAAGTGTTATTCATAAGTAATTATTGCACTTTATGCAGATTTGAGTGGGTATGCGGGTGATCGTTGCGATGCATTGCAAGGGAGTAGAGGATGTTTACAAATACGTTACGTATTGCTAGAGTCTCAACTCTTGGGTAACAGAATAATTCATTTTGTTTCCGAAGTGTTGCATAGAGAACCGTACTGTTTAGTCGCTATTTTTTAAGTACAGTACATGTAACTAATAAAATAATGTAACGATTGGTACCCCGCGTTGTATATTATTCCTTAGTACAATTAAGGAGGTTGATCGAGGCTATGCGTTACGTCATTTTGAGGGTGAGTATGTGTGACAGCGTTACGGAGCGCTACAGGAGAATGAAATGATAGTTGAAATGTATAAAAATTACGTTACGTAATTTAAGGACGATCGCTAAGTCTAGGGAATATGTGTATTAAGTCTAATATACGTCTAAGGTATATAAGTCTATTATTAAAGAAATATATTCTATGTAAATGTAATAATTAGCAAAGATTAAAAATTATAACCATAATAGTCTTTAAAAGAGAAAACTATTAAGAAATTTATATAACAAATATAGGTATAATAATATTTATACTGTGTAACAAAATAATAAAAATTAAATTTATTCTCTTAATTAGACTTAATACAATAATGTTAAAATTTCTAATAATGTTAATGTTAATAAAATCTAAGATTCGATTTAAAAAAGTTTATAACAAAATGAAGAAAACAATTTTTAAATCGGAATGGTGCAAATATTACTTTAAACTTTTTTTGAACGAACCGATTTGACTTCCTTGATTTTATTATATTTGGATAATAACTTAAACAGGAATAATTTTAAATATTAAGAATTTATGAATTTCTGTAAAATTACTGTACGTGCTCTCCCGAACAGTAACCATTTATTTCTTGATACAACTTCACCAGTCAAGAGACTTGGTGTCATATTAAATAAAAATTTTAATAATGAAAAATTATTTTAAAAAAAGTATTTCTTTTAGTTTCCATACAGAAATTTCCACTCTCTTACTTGAAAGCTACTGTATTAAAGCTACTACATAAGATTTAAAGGCAATATATAGCATCTACACTGGTGGATAAATGCAATAATTATAAAAAGATATTTTTTGAAATTATTATCTGATGAATTACATCATTCAACCCCAATAAAAATAATTATTAATTAATCTTAATGATTAGAATTAATAACTGGAGAATTAAAGAATATACTGTGTACACATACGGTCAAACCTCAGAACAACGGCTACAGACAGGAACATACAACTGTATCTTCTAATTTTTATAACATCTAATTAATTATTTTTATTTTATAAATATAAGTATTATTTCAATGTAATTTCACGCTTAATATAATTATGTAGGTTATTAATTCTTAAAGCAAAATAAGTCCAATATTCCATTGAAAGAGCATTCACGAAACTTTTATCTATTTTAGCATAATGTCTATTTTATTCTATTTTATAATCTAATATATTCAAATTAAGGGCCAGATTTGTATCCGTGTGCATATTTTTCCTTGAATGCTATGATATTGAAACCTTGATAGAAACACGATTCGAATCCAAGTAGATCGTATTCAGATTGTCCGATAAAACATACTTTATATGCATTTTTAAAAACGCCTATAAAATGTGCATTTATAATTTTTACTGGACATTTTGCAGATTTGACCATTTTCAGGATTAAATAATTCTTTTATAAAGTTTATAGTTCGTTTACATAATGCAAGTGTTATTTATCAAGTGATTGTAGTTTGTTTTTGAAATCTTTTTTACACGTGTACAGTTTCTGTGAGAAATTTCATTATTCCATCCATATTTACAAATGACCGCGCGAAATTCAAATATTTTAAATTTTAACGTCTAAATCGCATTCTTTTAATCCAGTCGTCTTCAAGTATTTTGTAAACAATTATATATAAAAGTAAATTCAGTAATAATCGATTAGATAACATAGAAAGATAAAAGTTTATTAAACATGTAATTTTATTCATAATTGCACTTTCTACGTGAAACATTATTCTGATGGGTGTTTTGTGACGTTACCTATTGTCGCATATTTTTCCCCTCCCATCTAAAAATATGCATTAAATATAAAATAAAATGCATATAAAAATGCAACATAATAGACGTTAGTAAGATTTGCTCGCAGACAGAAGTACGTAAGCATTTTAACCTACAAATTTTAGTGTATATTACTGGTTCTTTTAAATGCATAATGTTTATTTCAAGTATGTTAGTGTTTATATAGCAGTGCATACATCTGAAATTTTTACGTGCATACGTATGCGCGTGTATTGCGATTTTAAACGCATATAAATCCGGATCTTAATTCTGATTATTGTGACTTTGAGGAGTTCATCCTTCATAGAGCGTACTTTTAAAAAATTCACAATTCCGGGTCAAAACCGACAAGAATAATCTATGCAGCATGCATCTAATCCTTCTTATCGACTTTTCCTATCTCCAGTTGTATTAATTGTACGCGGTTTCCGTTTTTGAAACCAAATGTTAAGAATTTCTCAGCGACTTACATGAATGTAAAACTGAATTTATTTTAATATTTCTAGACAAGAGAGTTATTTATCAATTGCCTTAAGACAATTTTTCAATCGACGTGTAATTTTCCAATTGACTTTTACTAAACAGATCCATAATGGACAATTAATGATGCTTGAACCAAATTAATTGATGTTCGTGTAAAATTTTGTTGTTTTTCTAAGATAAAAATAACAAAGAAGTATAAAAAAATTTACAATACAATAATTTGAGTAAAAAAATCAATTATTTTTTAAAAATACTAATCTAAATGTATAACATATCCTTAGAATTAGCTTTGCAACTAGTTAAAACATATATTTGGAATTAAAGAGGATTTCAAATTTTACAAATTCTTTCCACTTATCTTCTATAAAAGCGTTCGCATGGATTGGGGAGTGATGTTACGAGAAAGCCAATGTAGTGAAGTACAAGGAGCGGGAGTAGGTAGTCCATAAATGTACAAAAGAGACTTTTTATAGAGATTTATCCGCTCTTACTTAAATCATCCTTTTCGATAATGATAAAATCTTATTCTATAAAATTATATTATATTTATCCACTAAATTGTATAATAGATTTATTTATTTAGAAGACAACTTTTACACATCTGTAAATTTAAATATGTTTAATATCAGAGAGATTAAATAAAATAAATTTATGAATTTAAAATGCTAAAATATATTATGAAATATTCAGATTATTTAAATCTCTACTAATAACGTTATATAGCCTGTTTATAGATATAGTCCACTTATTTAGTGTCTTTGTGGTTGGATAAATGGGATCTATAGTTATAAGCTTGCTAGCAGACCATATATTCATGACAGGTTTGCAGAAAACCATTGAATTAACTTTATAATTATACAAAGCCTTGTTCTATATATCCTTTGTATTCTCCTTTCGGCAATGACGATGCTGTTATGCATCCATAATATTATATTAATGTCATCGTGTTTATGAAGTCATTATAATAGTGTCACAGCGAAGATCAAATCTACGTAACAGAAGTCAGATGTCAGGTTGTAATGTTACATCTACAGATTTAGAACACTTTAAAATGTCATACAGTTTGTCAACTTAGGGCAGGTTTCTCACTTTATCGTTAAGAAGTGATTAAGTCCATCTAGAACATTGAAAATTTTCCAAAAATGGAAAAATATTTCTGACTATATATATTAAAAGTTAGATAATTAAATGCTTAAAAATAAAATTTAGAAAGGGATTAGGCAGATAAAGTAGCAGAATTTAAATGTAGCCTACTGTATAATGTAGAATGCTATAAGTTTTAGGCTATTCCATTTACATTTTATACTCATTATATATAAAAATTCAACTTCGTAGTAAAATTTTATCTTAAGTACAATGAAAATATCACATCTAATAGCTTGATTAGAATGGTAGACTATAGATATTTAGGCCTACCTCAACTTTAAACACCTTCATATTTATTCGTTGTAAAATTAAGAATGTGACATTAAATTGATGTAAAGGTGCGGCTACCCCCACGAAACGAACAGGTGAACAAGATCACGTCGTGTTATCTGGAATGAAAATAAACATTCGCTTGTTCGTTAGAACTAAGTGGTAAGGAATCTAAGGAAGAGGAGTTCAATCCCTTTTCCTAGAAGATAAATAAAAAGAAGTGTAAGGAACAAACTCTAATATCTATAAGAATATTCCCCTTTATTCAATCCTATAACAATATTATCTTATCTTACAAAGTCTTGTCTGTTTTTAGGTTGTTTCTTATAAAGAAGACTATATGAAAACATAATTTTCTTCATAAGAAACAGCTGAAGTAGTCAAAGGAAATTTAAGAGCTGTAACTACCTTTATAAAAAGAAAAGTTTTAATGGAAAAAAATTTTCTTTTAACTAATTTTAATTTAAATGTAATACTGTAAACATTTTTTAAAATTGGCGACACTTGTATTAATAAAATATAAGAACATATAACAGCTGTAGTTTATTTACTAGCCTCTAGCAAACTTAATTCCTGACTACGCAATTATAAAAAAATATTTTAAAACCACGTAAGAATGCGACTATGCAAACGCGAGCGAGAATATATGGCGAGAAGAGGGGAGAGGCGATAAATATCAAATCCTGTCAGATATGTGCGAGAATCAGAAATTCGCTCAGGCCAGTGAGATTTCTCGCTTCTCGCTTGTGCATGTTTTCCTTTGCGAGAATTATATCGCTGGCAACTAAATTCGCGTCTGCATAGTCGCACCCTAATTGTTTAAAGAAACATCCTATTTGGTTTTTCTCGCTAATCTCTAAGAACTTCGATTGTTTCTGTAATTTGTTCTTATTTAATGTAAATATTTCCATTAATTCTTATTTATGGAGAAGACCGACAAACAAGACCGAAAAATAAGCTCGAGCGTAGGTAGCTTCGGCATTTTTGAGCGCGTGCTTCTATATCATATCGTTCTTTACTTCCGAACATTTAAAAAAATATTTATTTAATTTAATGAAAAATGTTTATAATTATAAAGCGTAATTATATAAAAATTAATTCAAATATTATTTGTAATTTTGTAGCTATTTAAGGAAAACTTCCGATAACGGAATTGTTGCATTTAACTCATTCGGTTTTTCAATATTTATCTTCTGTTTTAATATTAATCCAAAGTAATTTTACAGTCGAGCAGTAATGCAATTATAATAGAGAATTTTAATCATTTTTCAACAGCGTAGTAAACTTTATATACGTCAACGTTAAGCGTATCACGTGATGCATCGCCCGTTATTACAGTGTCGCCATCTGTGAACTATTTTCTGATATTCATAATATGTTACTCGTCTGGCTCTGAATGAAATGGTTTTATTCAAATATTTGAAAATTTCTCTGTTGAGGAGAAAAAATGTAAGTTCGTCATTGATAATTTTAATAAATAATAACTGTGTGGATTTCTATAACGCGCAATTCATATTATATTTTCATTTTTCAAAGTAAATGAGAATCCTTGAGAAGAAAACATGGATTCAATCGTCATTTCTTTAAAGTATTTGACTTTTAAATTCAAATTTAAATATAATTTTTAATTAAAATTATAATTAAACACTATTGACAATCATTGAATGATTCTGCAAGTAAGTAGCTCAATTTCCTTTTACCTTTGCATCCATGATGAAATTTTCTTAATTGCATAATTCTTACTGTGCAATTATTAAATGTATACCAATAATTACATAAAATACACCAATAATTATACAAAAAGACAAACCTTTTCCTTTAATAATGCAAAGTATTTGATAAAAAAAAGTCAATTTTTTCCTCCATTACACAATTATCTTTGGCCATTAATTAATTTATTCACATATTTACAAATATTCCATCA
This sequence comes from Centruroides vittatus, assembly GCF_030686945.1. Taxonomy (NCBI): domain Eukaryota; kingdom Metazoa; phylum Arthropoda; class Arachnida; order Scorpiones; family Buthidae; genus Centruroides; species Centruroides vittatus. Next base: position 2,280,484 of record NW_027122274.1, on the reverse strand, counting down.
GTTGAACGTTATCAATAGGGTGACGACTTGATTTTTGGGTGTTGACCCTACTTTTGCTTGTTTTTAATATTGTACAAACAATCTTTGAATAGAGTAATTTTACTAAAGCATCAATATAATGTCACCAATTTATAGATCAGTAAATAAATGAATTTAAAAAAATAACCGAAGTTTAATCGGTTTTAGACCCTGTTTTTGCTGATTCTGAAATGTGTCCCGGTTGGATTCCGAATGATATGGTTCGCTTATTTTCAACCTACAAATAAACTGTTTAATATGATTATAAAGTATGTAATTACAATATCGTGTTAATTCCTACATCTAAGATTTTCAAAATTATTCATGTAATAGCTAATGTAAGCTTTTATCATTCTGCTATTAGTACAGTACTTACATGTAAAATTATTTTTATAAAAACAAATACAAGTACTAATTTGCTTTTTAAACTATAAAATTAAAGTTTATGGTTTCATTGTTATGAATTTAGAATTTTACAAATTGTTGATAAAATATTAAGTGCCAAAACATACTTTGTAACAAGTTTGTTCTTTTATAGTTATTAGATTATCAGGTTTTATTCTGAAATAATGAAAATTGCTTTTCATTTTCTCAAACTGCAAATATTAAGGAAAAATAGATTAAAACTGCAATACGTAGATTAGAGATGTTTGGAAATTATTTTAAGCTGATTGCATTTTATAAGTTAAATTGTTATTAAATTTTGATAATTTAAGATATTTAAAGTAAAAAATATTATTATTCATCACTGTTTAAAATTAATATTGGCATGATGCTGAAAAATAATAAAGTTCCAATGTTCAATAAGTGCAAAAATCTTTCTTCTTAAACCTGTATTTATTAAAAATTTCTGTTATTAAAAGAATAACAGAAATTTTGTAAGTTTATGATTAAATTTTATTTTATAGTTTTGGAAGAAATACAGGATGTAAACATTACTGGTTATAAAATGTTGGGCTGTTGAGAGCTTGTATGGGGTTTAAATTTAGAACAGGCCCCTTTCATAATTTTTTTTTTGTTTTTGAACAAATGAAGTATATAAAATGTTTATTTATTAAAAGCAGTCTTAAAGATTTTATTTTTTGTTAATAAAAACAATATTAATTTATAGGAGTAGAAACCACTATGGGTCTTTAAGTTTTCTATGGGCCCAGGGAAAAATCTGCAGCTCTTGATGGCCCTGTTTAATACTTCTTCCTTGTACAGGGTGACCTAAAAAATGAATACACACTTTGATTGTTAATAGTTTCTCTTTTTATTTTGTTAACTTGTTAATTTTGAAATAAATATTATAACATTAAATTTAGATCTAAATTAAAAAATGGTTAAATTAAAGTTTAGAAGTTAACAATCATTGTTTGTATACATTTTTTTTTTCTTTGGGACACCCTGTAGTTGGGAATATCTAATAACTATTTCCTGTAGTTCAATTTACATCAATGAAGCATTATTAACTAGCGTTACTTAAAAATATTGAGGTAATGTCAGTTAACTATGCTTTATTGATATAAATTATAGTTCCTGCATGTTCTGCAAATATTTATGATTAATTATAGTTTTTTTCTTGTATCAGACCATTTGATGCTATATAATAAATTGTTAGATTATATTCTAATTTTGTTATGAAATGTATTATTTATTATTATTTTTTTTCTAAATAAATTTTAATTAATTTTATTTACATATATTTGTATCCTGTATAATTTAAAATTAAAGTGTATATTAAAATTTTGCTTTTGATTACAGTTAACACAAATATTTAAACATTTTAATACTATTTGTATGGATAAAGTAAAGATAAAAGATTGTTTGTTGAACAAATAAGATAAAATATCTAACAAGTACTTTTATCAGTTTATCCATTATAAGCAATTAGTTAATCAGTAATACTAACATATTTGTTGTTTTTACAGTGTTATGGATTATACCATCAAGTTCAATGGCTCTCTATGCCTACAAAAAGTTTTAAGGTATTTTATATTTATAAGATTATATGTTAATTTTCCATTGGATTAAACCTATAAACGAAAAATAATGCAATACTAACAAAAATTTAATGCAGATTTTTCATTACACTTTTTAAAAACTACTTACTTTTTTACTTCTTTACAAATTGGTATATTTACTTTTAACTTAAGTTTTATAAATTTTGATAATTGTTTTGAGTTTAAAATTGAATTATTTAATTTTTTAATTTCAGTACATTATTTTATTATTATTTATTATTTTTCAGTACATTTAACAGAATTTAAATAACTTTGTTCTTAATTTACTGAACTTGTTCGTTGATCATGTTAATTATAAATATTTAATGATTTTTATAAATGTTTTTCTTTTTTATAACTAAATTATTTTCTTGAAACAGCTTAAAAGTTATTTGCCTTTTGAATACCAAAGGAATTTACTTTAAAATAATAGATGTTGAAATATTAAACTATTAATAAAATTTATAAGTAATTTAATATACTGTATTTGTTTATTTCTTAATTTTTAAAATATATGTTCAAATGTAATCACATTGTGTATTAATTCATATCATAGTTTTAATTATGAAGTGATTAAAGTTTGCATTTTTTCAAAATATTTAAAATTTCATAATAATTTTTTATTGATGTAATTTTAATCTTTTTATCCTAGAAAATCAAGATAACATTGCATATAAACAAATGTTATTTAATTTAAAAAGTATCAGGAATTTTACTATGCTATATAGAATAATTTAAAAATTTGACCTGTTAATGAAAATGAAATAAGTCTGATAAAAATTTTCTGAATCAGATTATTATGAAATATTAATATAAAAAACAAAACAAAAGAAATATATATATTTATAAAGAGAATTTATAATTGGATACATGAAAATATCTTAAGATTAAGAGAGAAATAAAAATTAGATTTTATTTTCTGTTTTATTTTTTTAAGAAGTAATTTAGTCAGTTTTAAATTATAAATATCATAAAAGTATTTACAAATGACAATGTAACAAATTCACATATAACTGATGGTAACTGCAACTAAATTATGTCAAAGAATGTGATTCATTTGTTTTGATACATTATTTTGATTATATTACACTTATTTTGATATAACATAAAGCTATAATTAGTCTTCATATTTGAAAAATAAACTTTAGTATTAGCAAAATGAAAAATATACCGCTCTAGATATAATAGAATATACTTAAAAATGCTTAACTATTTTTAAAACATGAGAATTCACTGAATATATAACATAATGGAATAACTATCTAATCCAGCAGAGAATTTTCTAAAATTCCAAATTCAACTTCTGCTAAATATTAATTTGTCTGCCAAAAACATCTCAAAATCTGAATATTTTGAATGTCATTAGTTTTTAAAAATTTAATTTTTAATTGCTGACTTGTCTGATGCACGAGAAGAGTTTTGTAGTTTCCCCCCTCTAGAACTTGGACAGCATCCCAAATTGTTTCATTTATTGTAAAATGTTAACCACCAAGAAAATTCTGTAAGAAACTAAAATAGAAGTTATTGGGAACAGGCAAGACCATATGGACAATATAGAATAATTCATTTGCGATTAAATAGGGATGTTTCTTTTTCAATATATAGATGTCTTATAAAATCATCAATATTATCCATTTTGATTCATCTTATAATTCTATCTCTTAATGAAATCTAATAATATTTTTTTGAGATTGTGGTTGTGTTCTACTACTAAAATATCTTGATTTATCAATGTACAAGGTGCGGCGTGGGAACTTCCTTATTTGAAATGCGTGCCACACAGCGGGCATTACTCCTTGGAGAGTGGGGTTGAGCACATTTGAAAGGGCAAGGCCTAATGTTTTTTTGTATGGTTAGTTTAGTAACGATCATGCAATGGACGAGAGAGGAGCACGCGTTTGTTGTGGCAACTTACTTTTCCAGTGGCCGTTCGGTCATTGCAACCCAGCGTGCATTCAAGAAATAGTTTAATATTGCGCCTGCAGGTTGTTTTTCTGATCAAAGATCAATTGTTCAGTGGGTGGACACTTTTATGGATACTGGTAGTGTATAAAAAAAGAAACCAGGACCTTCAAGAACCACCAGGACACCAGAAAACGTCGAAAGAGTAAGGCAGATCACTTAGGGGGATTTCAAAATCCCCCTAAGTGATCTGCACGCAAACATGCAGCTGTGCTTAGAATTGAGGAATGTGTGGTTCCAACAAGATGGTGCCATGACTCACATGGCACGAATGTCAATGACTCTCTTGCGTGAACGTCTCATCTGTTTGAGGGGCGATCTTCAGTGGCCAGCACTCTTGCCAGATTTAGCCATCTGCAATTTTTTCTTTTGGGAATATGTTAAATCCTTGGTATATACCAATTGTCCAAAGACCCTGGGTGAGCTGAAGAACAATATTCGTGCTGCTATTGCCAACATAGACACAGACATGCTGGACAAAGTGGATAAAAACTTCCGATTTCGACTCTCCAAATGTATTGACCAGAACGGAGGCCACCTTCAAGATATCATTTTCAAAACCTAATGAAATAAAACTTTAAATGAACCTATGTAAAGAAAAAAGAATTAAATTGATATCTCCAATACTTTTTGTTTTATGATTTTTTAAAATAAGGAAGTTCCTGCACCGCATCCTGTATTAAAGTGAAGGCCCAGTTAGTATTTGGGTATATATATTTAACAATGGATATTGGATATAAATTCAATGTTCATATATATGTTTCTGATTGATATTGGGGTTATGACACAGTTTAAAAAACTTTATCCTTTTTCTTTCAATATTACTTAACTAATTTTCAAGTTTGAAATTAGTTTTGCTTAACTACTTTTATAGCCATTTATCAAATGCAGTTTCAGACATTGTTTAGATGCTCATGACTCAATGCTGCCAATTTTTAATTATTTCTCTTTATCAAATTTTTAACAAATATGTCTAAGAATCAGTTGCTCTGTTTGTTAAATGTTGATTGATTTGTAATAAATGCTATGGAGTTATTATATGCAAAAACAAAGAATATTTTTGATCTGCTAATTGTTTTCCTGAATTGCATTTTGAAGTTGTCTGTAAATTTTTAATTAAGTAATTTTACATATATTCAAACAAAATAAAATAAATTTTATAGTTCTATCTAAGTTGTAGCCATAAAATATACTTTCAGAATTGTCATATTTCAAATTTGATATTTTGTTAACTGAGCCTAAGTGAATATTATGTAAACTTTACTGTCATTAAAAAATATTTTTTTTAAACTCTAATAATAGCTTTAATAATAATAATAATCATAATTCTCCTGTGGTCACCACCTGGTCGTGGTGGTAATTTTACTGATCCATAGAGCAGGCTGGAGCAGAAGCTTCTGGTAGGGACACCCATGCCAGTAAGGTCTATGGGGAGAAATGAAGCTAAGAGTGACCACACCCATATTCTGTGGAGATATTTATCATGGTAGTAACCAGATTTAAGTTTGATACCAGCTCGGACGTCTCTCGGTTAACAAGGTCTGTGTATGTGGGTTAGGCAGAGACTCATGTTCGAAAAATATACCACAGTCTCCTTTGGTTACTGGTGGTGAAAGCAGCGCTGGCCCAAGCATGGCTACTGCAATGCCCTCAACAGATTGAGGAACCAACCCAGCCTTGGTGTTTCTGTGGCAATGCATCCACAGACCAGAAAGGCTGAAAAACCACGCCAACGGATGAAATGGACAATGTAAATGAACGAGTTTATCATCCGTACTTACTATACCATCACAAAACATGAAACAAACATAACAGCATATTGACAACAACTACACCATAGATTCACACAACAACTACACCATAGATTCACACAACAATATCCTCATCTCACTGTCACCAAACAAAGGATTGTTGAGCAAAATAGAACAATTATACACAACAACCTTATTCCACAAACAACACTTGAACTTATCAAACAACAGATTGTCGATCAAATACATCAATAGACAGAAACATTTAACATTAATGAAGATCACGTAACCTGTCAGGATAATCTAGCAACAAGCACTGATTACAGCACACACGCAGCAACTACCAATATTGATACTACAGACACTTCCTCATCCACCACTGATAACATTGACATAGATTTAGTTAATATGCTCTCACTTTTATTTCAGGAAACACTCACTAAATATACAGGCACAGATTCCACACAAAGACCACGAATACCAAAAATCAACACGTCAAAGGAAGTAGGAAAAACACTAAATCATGTAAACACTCACTACCATAGTACATTCATTCAATTTCTACACTCTCAGACATTCATACATTAGTTTATGCTGGTGCAGTCACAGTAGTGACACACCATGGGCTGAAAATACAATCACAGACAGATACACAGAAAACACAATTCTATCACAAGTTTGCCCGGAAGAGAAGAATAGAAACACAAATAAATGACATTAGACAGCAGTTAGTCAGGCTGACACAATACACTAAAAACAACATAACACCCAAATTAAAGAAACAGCTCAAAAACATTTTCAAGAAAATAAAAACAGACAAAGCATGAACATTGCAACACACACATTACAGAATACATTGATACACTAAAATAAAAATTCTTAGCCAAAGCACGTAGACTCAAACGATACAAAACATGTTCACTATGAAAACAACAAAATAAATTATTCACAAACAATGAAAAACTCTTCTACAGACAAATCAGTACCAAAACAAACACTGATACACAGCAAAGTGGCACACTAACAGAAGAACTCAACTTATTGGTCTTCTCTTTGGTCTAGTGATGTTCTGCACAATGCTGATGCAGGCTGGATTGAGGAGGAGAACAGAAACTTGCACAACATACCAACTATGTCCCGTGTTGAAATAAACATACATGATGTCCAATACACTGTTAACAGAACACACAACTGGAAGACACCTGGTGTAGACAACATTCACAATTTCTGGTACAGAAAGTTTACATCATTGCACCCAGAACTAGCTAAACACCTAACACACATTATCATCAATCCACAAGACATGCCAAAATTTCTTACTCAGGGCATCACCTACATGAAACCTAAAAACAACAATACCACGGACCCCACACAATACAGACCAATTACATGTCTTCCAACACTGTACAAATTATTGACATCCTGTATTGCAAACAAAATATACAAACATGTTGAAGAACACAACATTCTTACGGAACAAAAAGGTTTCCATAGAAATCACAGGGGATGCAAAAAACAGTTACTCATAGATTTAGTCATTCTACGGTAAGCACACAAACAACACAGAAACATACACATGGCATATATAGACTACAGAAAAGCATTCGACAGTGTTCCACACAATTGGCTACTACATATTCTACACATGTAGAAAATACATCCATCACTCGTTGCATTCTTCCAAAACACTACGCAGCACTGGAGAACAACACTACATCTCAGGGTTAGTAACACTTCCACACAAACAAACCAAATTTTTATTAGGCAAGAAATTTTTCAAGGAGATTTCCTTGAGTCCTCTCTGGTTCTGCCTAGCCTTGAACCCATTATCCAACATGTTAAACAACACACAATATGGCTACAATATCAGACATGAAAAAACAACACAGTTTACACTGTCACATCTCATGTACATGGATGACACAAAACTTTATGCATCCACACAAAAACAACTTCATAAATTCCTACAAATCACACATTCATATGCCAAGGATATACAAATGAAGTTTGGCCTAGATAAATGCAAAACACTTCACATAGAAAAAGGAAACCTGAAGAAAGAAGATTTTGCACTTGGAAATGGAGATGTTATTGAATCCATGGAAGAGGGTAAGTTCTACAAGTATTTAGGATTCCAACAGGCCAAACTAACAGAACATACACAAATAAAGCAAAGATTAATTAAAGAATACCAAAGTAGGTTAAATGCTATTCTCAGAACAGAGTTAAATGCAAAACACACAGTTAAAGCAATAAACACATATGTCATCTCCAGTACTCACATATTCTTTTGGAGTTATACATTGCACTCACACAGATCTTGAGCAACTCCAAAGGAAAACAAGGACACCGCTCACTAAGCACAAACATCATCATCCTAAATCCACCATAGAAAGACTAACCCTTCCACATAAAGAAGGTGGACGTGGCCTGATAGACATAGTTAACCTTCACTATAAACAAATACAGTCACTGTGAGAGTTTTTCTACAGAAAACAAGAAACATCACAGTTACATAAAGCAGTAACTCTAGCAGACTCGAATAACACACCATTAAACTTACACTCACATCATATGGACACGATACAACATATAAAAAGCATAGACACCATTAAGCAATCATAGGCTCAAAATGCACTCCATAGCAGACATCCTTATGACCTGGCCCAGGGTTTTGTTGACAAAACTGCGTCAAACAGCTGGGTAGCTCGAGGATGCCTCTTTGGGGAGACGGAAGGATTCATGATCGCCATACAGGATCAGGTCATAAATACTAAAAACTACAGAAAACACATACTCAAAGATACAACACTCACAAATGACACATGCAGAAAATGTCGTATCATGCCAGAAACTATACAATACATCACTTCCGGTTGCAAGCTCTTGGCACAGACAGATTATTTACACAGACATTATCAAGTACCAAATATAATACACCAAGAGCTTGCAAAGAAACACAAATTAGTAGACATCCACGAACCATACTACAAATACATTCCACAGACAGTATTGGAAAACAACACATGCAAAATGTACTATGACAGAGCCATAATCACAGATAAAACAATTTACCACAACATACCAGACATCACACTCATTGACAAACACAATAAAATCACATACATTATAGACATACCCATTCCAAGCACTCAGAATGTACAATACACATGCACTGAAAAAGTCAGCAAGAACTTGCCCAGGAAATAAGACATCTATGGAGGATGGATAGGGTGCTTATTGTACCTGTTGTTCTCTCCTCTACAGGTGTAATACCACACACACTACACCAGTGTTTCCCAACCTTTTTAGTGCTATGCTCCACCTAAGCCTTTCTAAAATTCTTATGCCTCCCAACATATACGTTGAACTATTTTGGAAGGTCTCTCGTTGTCGTGTTCGTTGAAGTTTTTCTTGCACTTAATTGCCACACTGTTTTATTGTAACCATGATAAAACCCAATCCTTTCATCAAAGTCTTTTGCACTTTCCAGTCATTGCCAAACGTGACCTGGAACACCACAATTCACGTCTGCCCATCTCGAGGTCTGGGCAAAGAATGTCCTTTCTCCTCTTTCACCAGCCTCAGGGTCTTGTTCATATCTTTGTTTTTAGTGGTTCTCAGAATTGTTAATCCCACTCCAAGGGAAAAGGGTTATAAAGGGAAGTTCTACAAGGAAAGGGAAATAAAGAACAAATAAAATTAAAACTAACTTAAATGAATATTTACAATTAATATGGCATACAGCGGCTATACGATTAACTTAACTCTGGATGAATCCATTTTCGAATTACCCCCCTTAACAATCAAATTGCCCCTCTGTGGGGCGTGCGCCCCACGTTGGGAAACACTGCACTACACAAAAGTCTGGGCACATTACAATTGAATAGAAATACGTACATCACACTACAGAAGGCCACTGTATTGAATACATGCCACATTGTTAGGAAATTCCTGAATACAGACACTGACACTGACACACTTACTTTATTTTAGTTTTATTTTGGTTGCTATGCCTTGACTCTGGTCCAGCATAGTACACAGCCACTGGTGTCAACTGAGTATAACTCACTAAACCCAACATAATAATAATAATACTGAAACAATAATGGAACAATGTTAATGGTTTTAATATTTCAAACAAGAAAACTTTTAGTTGAACACACTAATAAGTTCAACCAAAAATTTTTCTTGATTATGTACTACTAGTTGACATACAAAAATGTTTTATTAACATTTTAATCATTATTATACAAATTTTTATTTTGATTACTAATTTATGATATTTAGATTAGTTAAAATTTTTGTTGAAAAATGTAAATATAGTTCAGCATCATAATTTAATTTATCAATTATATCAATTTTAGATTTTCTTTTTTTTTGTTCAGTTTACAGATTTAGAAGTTATCCATGCTAAATCATCTCAATTAAATCCTAAACCAGATCCAAACCATTTGGTATTTGGAAGACATTTTAGTGATCATATGTTTGAAGTTGAATGGAATGCTTCAGTTGGATGGGGGACACCTCGTATATGCCCAATTCATCATTTAAATTTACATCCTGCAGCTAAAGTGTTTCATTATGCTCAAGAGGTGATAATTTATTTTTGTAACTTAATTATTTTGTAATATGTTTCTGAATTTTCAATGATAAGAAATATTTAGCTCTTTGAAGGTATGAAAGCTTTTTATGGTGTTGACAATAAAATAAGACTCTTTCGTCCAGATGTAAATATGAAAAGAATGCTTAGCACAGCAGAAAGATTAGATCTTCCAGTAAGTTTATTAATATGAATACATTATCTTATATAATTTTTTTTTCTAATAATATAATATGCATATATAATGTATATATATGAATTTATATATATATTATTCACATATATACATTTAATATATACACAGTGGGAACTTGATTATTTGAACTTGATGGGACCAGGGATGATCTGGATAAATGAAATTTGAGATAATCCAGAAACATTTGTTTTTTGTGGATACATCCAGCATTATATATTTAAAGTTTTGTAAACTATAAATAGTTTAAATAATTATATTTGAAAGTAAATTAATTTACTCAAAATCTAACATAATATTTTGTATATATGACCTAGCTTTGTGACACTACAATTAACAGATTACATAGTAATTTCCAGTTTCCAGTTATATGAAGATTTTGGTCTCTGTGTATTATACTCTATGGTATGTACTGTACATGGTTCTTTATTTATTGAAAACTGTTCTAAATAATTTGGACTTTAAGGTAATCAAGTTTTTACTGTATATATATATATATATATATATTTTTTTTTAATTCTAGCTTATTTATATGACACATTTATTTTCAAACTATAATTTATAGCAATACTTTGTTTGAACCATTCAATTATCAGAACAATAAATATTCAACATATTTATAAAGGTACAAAACTTATTAGTAATTGTGTTCTTTTATTACAGTTCTAAAAATTGCAACAAGTTGTATAACTTTCTTGGCAACATTTAAAACTGCAAGTGGTGCTATCTGTTATGATATTTTATTTTAAAAACTTTTTATATTTTTAACTATTATAAAATGGCAAAAAGCCTAATTTCGAGGGTAGGGATGGGTTTTATAAAAGATTGTAAATGCTAATAAAGAGTAAAATTGTCATTAAGTCTGACCCTACTCAAGATATGACATGTAACCCCTCTATCTACCCACCCCATAAACCTCTAACCACCAAAATTTAATAGCATCAATCTCCTAATACACAAACCTCCCTGCAAAATTTCAGAAATTTTTGACAAAAAAGCTCAGGAGTTATTAAGCTTTGAAGAGGGTGAACAAAATCATGTCCACTCACACACTAACAAAGAAAAAAACCTCTAAATGTTTTTTTTTTACATTTCTTGACATTTCAAGGTCCCAAGTCCAAAAGTGTAGAAATCTTGATTAGTCAAAAAACCAGGCCATACTTTCCCTTTGCTATATACCAGACATGGGCAAATGCGGCTCTTTTTGAGTTACATGTGGCTCTTGCTGAAAGTGTTAATTTCTGTTTTTTATTATTATTTTTACAATTTTATATTTATAATTTTGTGAAAATATGCTTATTAAAAAAATTCAATATTTGTTTTATATTATATTTATATTATATAATAAAATCACCAGTGGCGTGCCGTGACATTTGATGACAGGGAAGCTGTGTTTCTGTAAGAAGCCGACTTCCAGGGGCAACCAGTTAATTGCGCGTCAGTGATGGTCTAGGGCAGTGGTTCTTAACCTTTTTATACTTGCGGCCCACCAAATATTTCATAATTTTTTTGTGACCCCCATTTTTTAATAATAATTTATATTTGATAATTTGATAATTTATCTATAATAAATTGATTTTTTTATTATTGCTTTATTTTTTATATAATAAATGTAAATCATAACTTTATTATTTCATTATCTATTTAAATAACATTCAAACTTCACAATTAAACATGAAAACTCATTAATTTTTAACAGAAAATAAAATAAGAAACATGTCGATAAATCGATCCAATGTCGATGCTAAAACTAAACTAAAACTAAAACGCCCACTTGTCGTAAGGATTTTGCATAACTTTTGCAAAAATATTTAAATTTTGAAAGCCTACTATTTTTCCTAATTATTTTTAAAATTCCAAGCATTAATAGTTTCTTAAAATTGCTTTGGAATAAAAGAAGTAAATACTGCGGTGTAAGTAGCATATTTACATTTATTTCTTCTGTACTAACAAAGTTGTATGTAGGAAGAAATACAAAATAAATAAATAAAAACTAAATAGGAAAACTTTATCTTTCTTATTTCACTTTTCAATACGATATTCGGATTATACATCAATTTTCTTTTTATTATATTCTGAAGGAAATTTTGCATAATTTGGCGGCCCCGGCAAACTTCTTATGGAGCCCCAGGGGCCACGGCCCCCCTGTTAAGAATCACTGGTCTAGGGTCCATTCGTATTCATTTGTTTGATAAGCCAGTAAAAACTGTAAACTTCTCTAAATGTATTTTTAATATCACAATTACATTCTGAATCGCTAGCCACGATATAAGGGCTAAAATTAAAAATAAATTATAAAAACTTACTCGGTGAAATAAAATGTGCGGTGGATATACATACCTGGTACAATGTATTGTTCGATTGTATTAATATACTTTTAAAGAAAATTATAATTAAAATATAGCTTTGTAAAGAAACGTACATAAAAATAACATAAAATAGTCTTTACTTTTTAAATCTTAAAACAATCCACTTGAGTCAAATATCTTGATACGAGTAGCTAATGGATGGAACTAGTGACGGTCCAGGTAGGTGTGTAGTGAGTGTGTGCGTGCCAAATCCCGAGGGTGCCGATACCGGTCAATGTCAAATGCTTCTTTTGTCGCATCACTAGTATATCTCAAAGGACGCCACAGGGCTGTTGTAAATTTTAAACGTTTCTCACCGTAGCTGTAAAAATCTAACTATGTTAAACTTAATAGTCATTCGTTTTCTAACTAATTCGTTTTAATACCAGGTGTACACGGAAATCAGTTTCCCACTGTACTGAGCGAGTGATTGGTTCTGTTAAGCTTTTGTTGAAGTAAAATTCTGGCTCTTTCAACAGGGTTTTATTTATGTCCCCATTCCCTAATCTCTTAATTATTTAGTCACTTCTTAAGTAGAAATAAGTCGAAACCAGTTACTTTGTACCTGAATATCTGTAGTCTTGGGAAAACAGTGGAAAGACAAATTTTTATGACAACGGATATATAAATCATAAATTTAAGGAAAATAAATTCTAGAGCTTTTATTTTGGTACCATTGTATGTACTGTACGTCTCATTCATTAAATTTGGTTGTAAATGATGCTGCCAAAGTAACAGTTAATTTTTAACACTGTACTAGAATTGTACACGTTTTTTCTGCATCTCCTTACAGATGGGACATACTAAATCGTAATATCACCGGTTTAACATTGAAATCCGTAAGTAATATAAGATGGGAGAGCGGAATAAACGCAGAATAAATATATCAAATATTTTAATGGAGTTTTTTTAAACTCCTGTCAACTATACAGAACTATCATAAAAACGTGCCAGTAAACTCCTATCGGTTGGGTTGTTATAAATCTAGTCTAGGGTGGGCAACCCTTTTTATAACATGGGCCAGAATAAATTTTACGTTTTTTTCCGCGCCGTAGTAGTTAATTGACGCCTTCTTGTGACTCGTAATTTTTTTAGTCTGCAAATATGAAATAAATAAATAAAAAGTTAATTACTACATTTGTTTCTCTTATCGTTTTCGAAAATTACAAAGAATTGGAAAAATAACTATTAATTAGTTATTTTTCCAATTTAATAATCTATTAAAGATCTCGCGGGCCGGATAGAAACTTTTCGCCAGCCGTAGCTGGCCCGCGGGTTGCCCGCCGTTGATCTAGTCTGCTCGTGATTCACATAATCGGGCGAGGGTGGCCGAATATCTAGCAGGCGGCTAACAGCCCACAACCGCTCCGGGATATAAAGTCGCGTACTCTTTACGCGTGTGTCGCTTCTACCAGCTAAACCGTGACGTTTGTGCTATGTAAAGCGCATGCGCCAATGCCTATAATCTGGCTGCTTGGAAGTTGACAGGCAGGCGGATAACAGCCCACAACTGCTCCGGGATATAAAGCTGTACTCTTTACGAGTGTGTCGCTTCTACCAGCTAAACCGGGTGAGATTGGTGCACTGTAAACCGCATGTGCTAATGCCTATATAATCTGGCTGATTGGAGACTGACCCGGTTTCGACATTCCTTCCGCCACCGAATTATTCGAATATACAATAACAATCTTATCGTTTTTTTCACATGTAGTATAGAAATTTGTAAAAGATACATAATGCAGTTATAATAAAATATTAATTTTAATTAATTCAAAGTACGTTAAAATATGAAAATTTATATTTTATAAAATTCAAGGGAAGGTCATTGAAAGGTGGAATCTGCACTTCCATCGCTTCCAATGACGGCATGCCACTGAAAATCATGCGCCTTACCATACTATCCGCCACGACAGTACAGAACTGCAACTCCCATGCATTTTGCAAAACCTACATTTCGGCTCCCACTGAACTCTTGCTTGCCCACTTGTTATATAATATAACAAAGCAGGGAAAGTAAAACTCAATACAGTATTTATAGACTTAACTGCATTTAATATAAAAAAATATTTGGATACTATGTTAATAAATTTTTGTCTTTGGCTATTTCAAATAAGTTACATATAGCATAATATTGAATTTTAAGTTTTTAGTCTATGACAATAACTAACTGAAATTTTAAAATCTAATTTTAAAATCAAATTTTAAAATCAAATGCTATTTTATATGATTTGAACTTAAAAACTAATATATGAGAACTGGCACTTAAATGGGATTTTTAAATACGTAATAGAAAATGAAAATGTGAACAGATTTAATTATTGTAATAAAAAACCAGATGGTAAAATGTGAATGTTATGCTTAGGATTATTCAAAAATTAATATTTGAATGATGGAAACAAGTAGTAATTAAAAAGTTTTAGAATAGCATCAAGTTTTTCAAAATCAATACATTTAACTTTATCAAAATCCATATTGATACTAATTCATTTTTACTTTCCTGGCTGTTATAACAGAGGGAAATTATGGCAATCTGGCAAAAATGACCCCCCCAGATTTTTACATTTTTAGGCTCAGGACACCTTGAAACATCAAAAAATGCAAAAAAAAAATTTGGGGGTAATTTCTGTATGTATTGATGTTTTTTTTTTGTGTGTGTTTGTGTTGGGCATGATTTTGTTTCCCCTGTTTCAAGTTTAATAATTCCTCTGCTTTTTGTCGAAAATTTCTGAAATTTTGCAGGGAGGTTTGTTTATTAGGTGGATTGATGCTATTAAATTTTGGCAGTTAAAGGTCAAGGAGTGGGGCAATAATGGGGGTTGTGTGTATCTCCAGTAGGGTTGGACTTAATGACAATTTTACTCATTATTAGCATTTACAGATTTTCATAAAACCCATCTCTATCCTGAAAATTAAGCTTTTTGCTGTTTTATAATAGTTAAAAATATAAAAAGTTGTAAAATAAAATATGGTAACAGATGATGCCACCAAAATGTTAAATGTTGCTGGTGTACAAATAATCCTTCAAAAAAACCTTTAACTGGCGTGAAGTATGATTAATTGTCCAAGCTAACGTTTTCGGATCCTTCCTGGATACTTCTTCAAGCTACGTTTTGTTTGTAACGATCCATTATAACGAAGACTAGCCGTTTTTGGAACGAAAGTTTAATTAGCTTGGACAATCATACCTCACGCTGGTTAAAGGTTTTTTTGAAGGATTATTTGTGTATTACTCTGGTGTGTGTCAATTCTTTATTTGTTGCTGGTGTTTTGATTATATGAATCTTTTATATGATATAATATAGTTACTTTGTTAATGACTGATGCAGTATAGAAAATTATAAAATATCATATTTCTGTAATATTTTAAACATAATAAAGAAATCAAAAAATCTCTGAAGATAAAAACAAAAGATTTCTAAAGAACTATTTAAAATGTATATATTTTTATATAAAATATAACTTTAAATACAAAGAATTTATTTGTATTTAAAGTACAAATACTTTTATAAATATTTGTTCTTGAAGTAGAAGCTTAAATATTATCAAATGATAGGAAAATATTATATTACTGATACTACATGCAACCCTAAAGATTAAAAAATTTAAAATAACTTATGTAACACACACAGTTTTGTATAAATTTTAAGTTTTTGTTGAAGTTGAATTGTAAGATATATAATTTTAATTAGCTTCAATAGAAAATTTGGAATAAAGTGTGGTTTTATTTAATATTGAAATTTTAAAAAAAGAAAGTAAAAAGCAAATTTAATTTCATTAACAACAGATAATATTGATACAATACATCTACTGTATGTACTAAAATAAATAATTTTTTTTACATAATAGTTATTTGATGGAGAAGAATTAATAAAATGCATGAAAAAGTTAGTATCTATTGATAAAGATTGGGTTCCTAATCATAGTTCCAGTTCATTATACATTCGTCCAACTATGATAGGTATTGAACCATCTTTAGGAGTGGCTTCAGCTAATAAATCCTTATTATATATTATAACTGGGCCTGTTGGACCATATTTTAGCACAGGAGTTAAACCTGTTTCACTGTTAGCTGATCCTAAATTTATACGTGCATGGCCAGGAGGAATTGGAGACAAGAAAGCAGGATCGTAAGTTGTATTTATTGTAACTTTATTTTTTAAAATATTTGATCTATTCCTTTTTTATTTAATTAAAATAAAATTAGTTTTTCAATTTATTAATTAATCTTTTAATATTATATTATATTATTATTTTAGAGAGAAGGATTCATAATTTTTATGGATCTTTTTCTCTAGTTAATGACTGGAATTTTAATGTTTTTACAAATATGATTATATTGATTAAATTGTATTGGCAATAGGTTGTTTAGAAAGGTAAATATTTGAAATGGATTATAAATGTCTTTTATTTTTATAAATTTTCAAATTTTATGTAAAAGTAATTTATAGAATATAAATCTATTTTTTCATGTCATTTATGAAACTAATTTCTATGAATTAATTTTTAATATACATGACAAAAAATGTATATACAGTAGAGCATAGATTATCTGAATCAATTGGGGAATGGGGTTGTTTGGAAAATTGATTTTTCAGATAATTGATTATGTATGAAAAAATATATTATTAATATAGTATATTAGTACTGTATATCCCAATAATAGTATATTAGTATATCCCATGTTGAAATTTTTCTCTGTTGCGTGTTGCTTCGTGTTGAATTTTTGTCAATGTTAAGCCTAACGAAAATTTTTATAATAATAATCGTAGCTATTGTATTGTTAAATATTATACTTTAGACGTTAATCTAGTATCAAAAACGTTCGATTCAGCATGATACACGTCCCAACACAGCCTGACTGGAATGCTTTCGGATAACCGATGTTTCGGTTGATAGGTGTTCGGATAATCAATGCTCTACTGCATTTATTTTAATGCCACGTAATATATATTCATAATTTAAGCTATATTGATTTTTATGAATTTAAGAAGCAAACTTTAAAACACCTTTAAAATCTTAGAAATTATGGACCAACAGTAGCTATTCAAAAACATGCAGAAAAGATGAATTTACAGCAAGTTCTCTGGTTGTTTGGTGATGATCATCAGCTAACAGAAGTTGGAACTATGAATATATTTGTTTATTTTATTAATGATAAAGGAGGTTTGTTTATTAATATTTTTAAAACTTTTAAATAATTGTATTTTCTTAATTATAAATCAAAAAGTATTTTTTCTTTTAGAAAAAGAATTAATTACTCCTCCATTAAATGGAATAATACTGCCAGGTGTTACTCGTAAGAGTTTGATTGAACTAGCTGAAGAATGGGTAAGTTTTAATTTCATATAAAAAGATATGTATGCATTTATTTTATATTGTATAATTTAAAAATAATTTTATTTTATATAATTTTTTTCAGAAAGAATTTAAAATGACTGAAAGAGTAATAACAATGAAAGAAGTAATCAAATTATTACAAGAAAATAAGGTAGGATATATTAATGTTTAGATGTTTAGTAAAGGACAGTATATCTTTTTAGATCAAAGTTTATATTCAAAATCATTTACATGAAAATTTATTATGTAGACATGTTTATACAACTTTGATCTAAATGAAAATTATGATTTTTTAATTTCTATCTGAATATAGCTGTAATTTTTAATGTTTCAATAAACAATAAATTCATTTATCTATAATAAGTCAATACTTAAATACAGGTATACCTTGAGTTATGTCATTCTCGATTATATGTCGTTTGTCAAAAAAGTATATGGAAAAATAAAAATCAAGTTTAAGTCATTTTATTTGACTTTACATTTGTCCGCCACAAATATTGAAGTCATAATATCACTAGAAAAGCGTTAAAAGTGCACAAAATCATATTAAAATATGTACATTTACAGAAAATGTTAATATAATCATCATAAATCCTCGAGAACGAAACATGAAAACATCTGTGTTTCTGTATTGTCATCTTATTTAGCAGTCTTTAAGTGCTCATTATTGGCATTTTCCACCGTAGTTTCGACTTGCGTCGTAACTACACAAGTAAATTTGACTTACGTCGTTTTTCGACTTATGTCGCCTCTCCTGGAACCAATTACCGATGTAAGGTGAGGTATACCTGTACAATTTTTGGAATGGTTATTTATATATTTATATATATATATATAACAACTCCAAAAATTGTATATACAGTCAAACCTGTCTATAACAGAACATGTATATAGCGAAAACCTGACATTAATGGAAGATTTCATCAGTTTCTTGAATTTTCTGCAAAATTCAATGTAAATTAACCTTTATAAAGTGGAATCTGCCCAATGTGGAAACAGAAAGGCAAACCATACAGTATAACAGAAAAATTGTTATGTACTTTAAAATTTTATTTACTCTTTTATCAAATTAACTAAATTTCATTTTTATAAATAAAATTAATTATAATAAAAATGAGTATAATTTTTTCCTGTAATTTATAATAAATATTTGTTGTAATGCTGTAAATTTTGAAAGATTACTAACTTTTATGATTTTATTTGCTTCTAGTTATTAGAAATATTTGGGGCTGGAACTGCATGTGTTGTTTGTCCTGTCAATCATATCCATTATCTTGGTCAAGAATTACATATTCCCACAATGGAACATGTTGACCCTTTAAATTTAAGGTTTTTGAAAGCTTTGACAGATATACAGGTAAGAAAATTTTAATTTTGTTATTTTTTATAAGGAAAGGTATTTAATAATTTATTTTTTTTCAGTTTGGAAGAGTGAAACATGAATGGGCAGTGGAAATTGAATAAATGACAGATTAGTACAGACATTTTTAATATTGGATACTGAGAATTTGATTATTGCAAAGTAAATAAATAAAATATTGTTATTATTTATTTACTTTACTATCTATAATTCTGTTATTACTTTGAATATGTATTAAATTTAATATTTTATAATTTATATTTAAAACATTTTAAGTAATTAAATTTCCAAAATTTTGAATTAATATCACATAGTACAAATAAATACTGAGATCATGTAATATAAAGTTAAAGAAAAAAATTACAAAATAGCTTGTTCTGTAAATAAAACAAAAATGTTTTGATTGTAGTATATCTCAAGAAAAATTGTGGTTACATTTTGATTCAATATCATCACACATTGATGATTATGATTAAAACAAAATATTTTTTCTAGAAGAAAATTGCATTTTATTTTCATTCATGTACAGTGTACGTTAAATAAACTTCTTTCTGTTGCAACTTAGGATTTAAAAATTTTTAAGATACATTTTCCTTATGAAAATCAGTTTGTACAGGTTTCTTTAGTTTTGTTTTAAAATGTCAATTAAAATGTAATTGCTATTTGTTTTGGCCACATTTGTTTGAAATTGTATATTTTATCAATATAAATTTAATATAATGTTAATCTTGAATAAGAATAAATCACAATTTAACTCTTTGAAGTCACTTGTTTTCAGTTTTCTTTAATAGATAAACTAAAATGACTTGTCTTGATTTTTAAAATGCTAAAAATCTTTTCATGTATTCAATTCTGATCAATGTAGAGTTGATGAAATTTTACTTAAATGTAGAGTTGTTAGACAATGTAGTAATCAGTTGTTTAATCCTTGTGTGTTCATTCTGTTTCTCCTGGACTATGATTATCATTCTGTGTTACTGTATCTAGTCTTGGAATGTTTGATCAAAACTTGAGTCTTGTTTTAAATATCATTTCCTTTTTTCCATAAGCCAGCTATTGTGCACACATTTGCAGAGAAGTTTTGTTTGAGTTAGTCAAATCCAAAAATGTTGTGTAAATTAGTATCAGGTGACTCATGAGCAATATCTTTGTTTTTCACATAATTTATGTTAATTTTATTTCTCATCTCTTGGAGATTTGGTTGAATGAAGTTGTGTTTATGTGATGGAGCATGTGAAAACATAACTTTGTCCATCTTATGAGGATGTAGCTATGGTAGATGCTTTCCAAAGTGCAACTTAAAGACAATGTCATGATTATGGAGTAGCTCTCTGTTAATATTTGTCTTATGATGTCCACCTCAATTTTTTTTTTCCATTCACTTATGATGTCCTTTGATGAGTGGTAAGACACTGCATTCTCTGATTATACCAACTGCCATAAAGTCCACAGGTTAACCTTACATCATAGCATCTCAACCAATTTTTAAATGGTTTTCCAGATTTAATGTAACAAATTTTCCTTTTACCATTACAATAACATAGATACAGCCATATCTCATTTAACATGATGAGATATTGCCACTTATTAGCTGCAAATTTTTATAAGTTTTTGTAGTTTTTTCTGTATGGGGGAAAAAAGTAAATGGACTTGGAAGAGATTCCTCAAGATTTATTGAACAAAAATTTCAAGATAGGAAACAATGATACAGAGTGATAAAGTTCAGGGAAACAAATTTAACATACAAAAGGACAACACATCAATTATTGCATGTGTAATAACTTTACATTTTGATAAATAAAATATGATCATCCTTAGTTCATTTTTGTATATATAACAAATTTGAGAAACTATACTGATTATGGAAATTGCATAGGCTTTTATATGCAAAAAAGTTTATAACAGAAATGTCACATCACTTTTAAATGATAGAAATAAGCCTATTTTTTGTATATTTGGAATATACTAATATCTAAGGTCCCATCTACTTACAAATTAAGTGAAATGTAGCTCAGCAATAGTAAAGTTTGGACACCACTGCTTTAAATGAATGTAATGGACAAAAACAAGTTGTTATACATTTTATCATAAAGGATACTAGGAAAAAGTTATGAATGTAGTAATTTTAAGGTTTAATATTAAATGGCTTTTAAAGTTACATTAATACTTTTTTCCATTTATCTATAAGCTATGATTGTGTATAATTAGGCTTATGTGATGAAAAAAGTTTTTTTACTTGAAGCCTATTCTAACACATACTAAAGTAATTTTCATTATAAAAATCTAATTCTTATATTTTAAGAGTAATTCTTAGATGTTGTTCAAAAATAGAGGGAGTAGTTTTTTAAATTAAAATGTAGGACATGCAGTATGCAAAAGAAGATACGTCTTCCTGTTTGGATACTATCTGACCACAGTGTGCTGAGAATGGACTTCAGGGATTAGGCTAGTCCCCTAAATTCTTTGAAATACCATCTAAATATTATTTTTAATGCATTTGTATTTGAAACCTTTCACTTGAAGAATGTGTACGAGCCAACTTTAACACCCCTCAGGCTTCTTTAGTGACTTGTGGACAGGACTAGCTTGCATAGATGTGTTCCTGTTATACTATTGTTTTGTGCATGAGTCCAGGCAGTTCTGTAACAAGAGATTTTTAGTTTCCTGTGCTTATTGAAAACAGCATTGCATTAGTTGTTTTGTATTTATCACAAAACACTTAAAAGTTTATATGTAAAGTATGAATATATTTAAAAGACAATATATGAGATTAGAAAGCTTTGAATTCAACATGAAAGGGGACTCATTAGGAGAAGCAGGTCCTCACAGCAAAACATAACGCAGTTTGAATCTGTTAATGATGCAACTAATCTTGGTGAATCGTCACAGCAGAGTGAAGACAATCAACGATTTCTGTGCTGTATTCTGGATCGCCTGCTTGGAACGTTGTTTAGAGCCTTAAGTTTTCAAGAAAAACAGGATGTAATAGGAAAAGGTAGGCCTACACCCAATGTAAATCTTACCACGAAAATGAAGAACTATATTCGACATTTTAAGTTTGAATATTATAATTTATCAAAATGGTTGACTGCTTGTAAATCAAAGAACAAATTATTTTGTTAGTCTTATGTTCTTTTGAAACAGACAAAGGAGTGTGAAATAGGATTGATTTTTGTGACAGTAACTTCCACAAAGCAAAAATTCGCCACTGAATAGACAATCGCATTTGGCTCAAGTACATCATACTTTTCCTTTAACAATGGAGTCGTGCCGGTCATCTTTTCAGGGAAAGTTTTTGAAATAATTGACTTCCGGTTTGCTTCGGACGCTCGTATATCGTTTATTGGGGCCTCCTGCCCGAGGTTTCCATATCTGGCTTACTCTTTCATCTATCTAACTCCGTTATCGAGATTAAGGAAAGACGGACGGACGACAGTGGGAATTTATAGGTCTACAATTTTTTCAAATTGCAGTCCAATCAAGGAGAGATTTGTTGGACTTACAAATGCGAGCAAGGATCGCTCAGTAGTTGCTTTAAGCGAGCGTGTGTTTAAAGTGATTTCAGATTTTATATGTAAAGTCAAACTAGTGGCATAGGGCTATGATGGAGCTGCAACATTTTCTAGCCATTTGAATGGTCTTCAGACTCGTGTAAAGAAGAAATGTTCCAATGCACTTTTCGTGTATTGCTATACACACTTAATCTTGTCACAATCAGTGAATTTCATAAAAGAGTGCAAAATATTTTTTAAGACATTGAGTGGTCTTCTGTAATTTTTTTCACATTCTACAAAATGCGTAAATGCATTGAATGAGTCAGAAATGAGCGATTTCCTACAGTGGCAAATACACGACGGAACTACAACTCAAAAATTGTAAATATGGTCTACGAAAATAAAATAGAGTTGATCAAAGTTTTCGAAGTTATTGTTAATAATCAAGACGACAACTCATTCATAACTACAAAATCCTTTGGTAGTTGTGAATAGTTGTTGTCTTGATTATTAACAGTATCTTCAAAAACATCAAACATCTTTGAAGGATTTTAATTTCTTTTTGTCTGGAAATTTTCAGCCATATTTTTTCCCTTACTGATACATTATTCAATATTCTTCAAACTAAAACTTACTATATTAAATACTGCATTGAGAAAGTGAAAGAAACAATTTCTGTCCTCCAAGTAAGTTCGAAATAATTTCCAAGAAGTTTATGCAAATGTGAAAGAGCATCACAGAGAAAATGAACTAGAAGACACTAGAGCGAGATATTTGCATCGCTACAATTTTCGATACAATAATTGGTCAAATGCAAGTAAGATTTAATGATCTGAAAGAACTTCAGTTTCTGGAATTAATTGACTCGAAGAAATTTTAGTCATTTAAAACCATGTTTCCTGAATACTTATTTGCTTCTTTGAAATCTAGTTATAGGAGTGTGTTCAATTTGAAAATTTGAGAAGTGAGTTAATGACTACAGGTTGTCAGGATTCTCAAACAAAACAGTGACTGAAAATATAAGTTTCCTCAAATGTACCGAGTTAGCTGAAGAATATGTAGAAACATGCAAACTCTGCATGTTTCTACATATTCTAAATAATAATTGTTATAATCTATGAAAAGTGGGTTTTCTCACATCTGGTCCCTTCTGAAAATTGTCACCGTATGCCGCCGGTAACCCTATGTAAAATTGATTATCAGAAAAACTACAGATATCGATTAAATTGTCAAAAAGTTTTCAATCCTAGTAAATTTAGCGTCCTTTATTAATTAAAATATAACTACTTTTCATCCTTTCATCTCTAGGCTAATGTTAAAACAAACATATTATTTTATTTGGTTTTTCATTATTTTTGTATTTATTAAATTATAATCTGAAAATCAACGTGTCTTAAGAATGTTTAATTAGAAATTTGAGAACTAATTTTTTTTCTTTCCCTTGTAAAGGCATCAAGGCCTTCTATACTCCTCATTCGCCTCACGCTATTGGCCAGACCCGTAATGAGGGCAACAGGGTGGTGAAGACGGAGCCGGAGAACGATCCCTCAAAAAATTCCTGGTTTTCGACCTGCTCGATTCAGTTCCTGATCCTTAGAGTAATGGGGTGCGTTCTATTATTCCTCAGCGTAACTCCGCGGGAGCGACATCCGTTTAAAAATTCCTGCAGAATGCGTTCCTAAATTCCGGTGGGAGTGCGCGCCGTCGAACGGCAAAAACGGCCGTTTGTAGCAGTAGTTTACGGTGGAAAGCAAAATGGCCTTCTCCATGGCTCAGAGAGTTTCGTTTCGAGGTCCATTATGTGGTTTTATGAATGAAAATTTAGAAGTTGTGAAAGCGCAAGTTAGTGCACGCGGTGATGTGTCTTTTCGAATTTTTTTCGAATGATAGCCGGCATTCTAATTTTTTTCATAGCTATTTTGAATGCTCTTTCAACAAATAATCCATTTTATGGTTAAATTTTACAATTGGGACCCTTTTTTGCCTTTAAAAGCTCATATTTTAGAATTATAGATTCTTCCATCACCATACTATCGATAGTGCGGGCGCCGCCATCTTTCTTTCTTTCACCGTCGTTCCTAAATTCCTACAAACAGCAGCGCACTCCCGTAGTAGCGGCGACGCGGAACGACCGCAATTAAAGAACGCACCCATGGACTATTACTTTTAACTGCACGACCATCTCCGGGATTTGTTAGAAACGAGTTCAGGATCGTGGCATAAATTAGACTTAGCAAGAATTTTGCGTTACTAAACATAGTTCTTATCATTTATCGTGGTAATCCGAATTGTGGTGTCGCTGCGCCACAGTTCGTACGAGGACGTCGTTCCTCATTCGTCACGGATGATAAACGAGGACGGGAGACATCATTACGTTCTGACGAAAGTGCTAATTTATATTAAGCAAATTTTACATTTAATATAATCCATTTACTATTCTAGATAATTTGCCAACTTGAGGTACAAGTACTGTACATTTATATATTTCAATCCACAGGTGTTTTACACAAATTGGCCCGTTTTAAATACGACTAATAAAGATCTTTATGATGGGACGAATCACAAGTGCTTAGGACCACCTAAATCCGTAACGAGCCAAAGGCGAAAATATGAAGATTTTTCAACTTTATAACTATTTTTACAGTCACTCTTTTTTTAAGAACTGATTTGGGAAAATATGCTACTAAACATAGGCTGCCGGGAACAGCATACCGATGCTTGCGGTAGGTAGTAGGCCTGCGATCAGAGTGGATCAGGAGGCCCCATCATTCCACAAATAGAGCGAATGGATGCCTGATTTGGACAAATATGCTATTAAAGATTTGTGATCAGTATGTGTCAAACCACCACTACTAATAATAATTTTTAGGAAAATCAGTGAAATGAAAAATTCAGTGAATTTTTACGCTTTGGATATCAGAGCACTTCTTGTGTAATGAAGTTTCTAAGAAAAGCGATTACGAGCTTGCTGCAGCGATCGTGTTTGTGTATTGGTAAATAAATATGTTGGTTTTCTTTATTTTTTGCGTATTCAGTACACTATATTCAACAAAATGGTTATGCAGCTCGCGCTCGTGGCCCGTTGTGAAAAAAGTTTGGTGACCCCTGTTCTAGAGGATGAACAAATAGATCTAAAAAGCTCAAATTATAGACTCAAGTCTCTCTGATCCGCGATAAAAATTATTATGAAATACTTCTGTCGGGTATACTTAGTTTGTGGAAAATCTTTGTGTAAAACTAGATAAAATTTTCACACATTAAGCCACAAAGCCAATGTGAAGGCGACACACATTTTATGGTAGTTTTTTGATTTCCAGAAACTAATCCTGATTGCTTGACAGAATAACAATCAGGGAATAAAACTGGATATTCGTTGCTATTCGATTAATTCATTAAACTGAAATCGATGGCAAAAAATCCAATTATTAGGTTATTTTAATCAAATGTTTTTTTGGGGAATTCTCATAAAAATTTGTCAATTTAAAATAAATATACCAACGAATAAAAGATTACGTCAAAAATGTAAATATAACTAATATAGTATAATTTAAATAAATAATATATATAATATAAATAATATAAAAATGTATATATAATTGACGTAGATCAAAGACTCTCTCGTCGTCAAAAAGAACAATTTATATCCCGAAGGTCTCAACACCCAAATGAAGATCTGTCAGTCGACAGATCTTCATCTTCATCAAAAACAATTTACGGTTGGTAACAAGGTTTTCTCTTCTGTCAGTCGTCAGAAGAGAAAACCTTGTTACCAACTGTAAATTGTTTTTTAAAGCGAAATGTGAAAACTAACCTGAAAATAGAGTACAAGTGTATATTTTAATCTTTCACACCATACCATGTAAAAGCCGTTGGATCTTCAATAGAAAGAATGTTAATCACATTCTACATTTTGAATGTAGAACTTCCGAGTAAATAACATTAATGCTGGTCGCGGTTGAACCCAACATTAACTCTCGGTACAATTAGACCCCATAATAGATACTTGTTTCTAGCATTTTTATACATACATATGATTAATAATGTCTGTTTGTAAACTGCTAGGTTGGTTTGTAATACTCTACTATCGTAGTCAAAAGATATTTCCATGGATATTCTAATTCCAATAAGCCCCAAATGGGATTTTTATGAATCTTACTTTCCAGATGCATAACGTAGCGACCTTATGCTATCTGGAAATACACTGTACTGTACACACTGTTAGCCTCTAAGGTTTAATTTTGCAGTTGTTTAATATATGATGGGATGAGTCACAAGTGCTTAGGACCACCTAAATCTGTAACGAGCCAATGGCGAAAATATGAAGATTTTTCAACTTTATAACGATTTTTACAGTCAGTCCCTTTGAAGATCTGGTTTGGAAAAGTATGCTACTAAACATAGGCTACCAGGCACAGCATACCGATACTTGTAGTAGGTAGGCCTGCATCAGAGTTAATCATCTCGGTTCAGGAAGCCCCCATCATTCCACAAATAGAGTGAATGGATGCCTGATTTGGGCAAATATGCTACTAAACATAGGTTACCAAGAATAGCATACCGATGCATGCGGTAGGTAGGCCTGCTATCAGAGTGAATCTCGGATCAGGAGGTTCCCATCATCCTAAAGCAAAGTGAATGGATGCCTGATTTGGGTAAGTTTTGGGGAACTAAACTGTAAAAATTTAATATGGCTTGCGGTTTAATATGGTTAATTAAATAATGAATGTGATATTGCTGGGTGATGATTTCGTATTTTTGTTAACTATCACTTGATACCTTATTTCAGACCCCTGTTTTCAAATTTAGGTCAATGAAAAAATAGAAATTTTAATACAAAGACCTGGGTTATAAACAGCCTGTTTGACAACTAGTATAAGCTTAAATGTTGTTATTTCTATATAAGCTATAAAGTCAAATTTGTTTGAAGTGTTTTCAACAATTCTTCTTTTATCTTGATTTACAGTCAACTATGTGTGGTATTCAAGCATTTACATGGAGGGTTGAAATTTTCTAAAGCCAAACTGTTAGGACGAACGTCAGTAATTTTTATGATAAATGCTTATAAAAAAAGCATTTATCATAGAAATTACTGCATTATAATTACCAATCTTACAAACTCTGATGTACAGTACTGTACGTGGATATATTTTACAATAGTTGAAAACACTTTCAAATATAGGAATCGTCCATAAATTACGTAACGCTATTTTTATACTTTTTAACAACTATCGCACCTCTTGTAACGTTCTTTAACGTCATCGCACATACCTACCTCCAAAATTACGTAACGTATATCTTCGATCGACCCTCTTAATTGTACTAACAAGTAAGAAATAATACACAGCACGGGATATCAAACGTCTCATCACTTTATATTCAGAAACAAAAATGAGTCATTCTTTTATCCGGGAGATCCTAGCATTATGTAATGTTTTCATTAACACTTCACCTCTTGTAACGATTACTTGTATACCCACCACCCATATCTGCGTTATATAATTTATGGACAGCCGTACCTACTAATTTATTGTAGACAGAAACATCTGTAGAAGCTCCATTCCCGGTCCCATGTTCGTTAATGTTTACGTTAATGATTTAAGCATCTGAATGCAGAACTGTTTTGTTGCGACATATGCAGACAATATAATTAAGACCAATAGTTTTGTTACCGGTAAACAATTATATGAATTAACCATTAATATCAATAGTTGACGTAAAAAAGAGATTTTCGTGAATACTCCAATTCTAATAAGTCCCAAATGGATTTTTATGAATCTTACGGCGTTATTTATGCTAACTGTAGTTATCTCTTTGACACAAAGTAGTAAAATTATTGGTAAACAGATATGTAGTGTAACTTAGGGGTGTCAAACTCAAATTCCTTAAGTGCCAATTTTTTGTCTCGAGTATGGCAGCGGGCATATACAGGTGTTTTTGTAGCCAAATAGTTTCAAAAAAGTAGTCCAAAAGTAACCAACTCAAAAATTCCTTTTTTTAATAACCTGCGATTTGACAAAAAATAATAAAAAAAAAACATTATTCCTACTTTTCCAGAATAACTTTAATCACAGGACAAACATTTTCGGCTAATTTATAGACTATCTAGCTATTCTCTATAATTCTTGACAGTTTCATTTATTTAAAATGAAACAAAAGTCTTTATTTGTAGCAGACATTGACCACATATATATTATATGTTTGCTTTCCAAATTCAAATACATTATATCAAATCCATTGGTATCAATAGGCATCAGTCATATTATCAGTCAGGTTTTTTTTTTTTTTAACTCTTTCCTCCCTGTGGGCACTAAGAGGGCCTCTTTTAGAAGGCCCATTATGGGTTCGGCCAGGCCCACAATGGGGCGACCGGGTGGTGAGGGACGGGGCCCGACATATCCGAACGGACCACCCCCCGAAAAATTCCTGGGGATTTTCGACCCGTTCGGATTCGATCCCGGGTCCCCCAGAGCGGTAGGCTGCCACCTTCACCGCTCGGCCATCCGGCCGTCTTATCAGTCAGGTTGTCTACAGTTAAGAAAAATTGATGAATAAACAGAAAAAACTGAACAATTTGCTTTCTTCGATGCAGCGGTTCAAGAGTTTTCAGCGCCTTAGGGTACTGCCTAATGCGCTATAGCTCGGGCCCATCCGTCTTCCATATTCAATACAACAGAAATTTCTGCTTTACTACGTATAAAAATCCTTGGAATGTCTTTTCCTTTTGTACTTTCCGAACGGAAAAAGATTTAACTGATAAAAATGTTAATTTGTAAGAATATTTTATAACTATAGCTATATATATTTTAGCACTATAGCTAATAATTAGTTCCAAATATACTAAAAGGCACGGATTGCCATCCATCTTAGAGAAAAGATCATTTAAATTAAGGTCTCTAAGACTGAACTATTTTCTGAATATGTGAACTTTGTTAAAGACTCTGTTCAACTTGTAAACATTTAACTTCTATGAAAACTAAATAAACTGGTATAATTGGGTAGAATTTTGGTGCTTAACGGTCCATTTACTCACAACAATGACGTGCCGGCACAGTGACCGTTTGGTGACAGTGACGTCGAGCACGGCACAGTGATGAGTATTTACACACAACAGTGACGCGACCGTGCTGTCGGTGAGTCGTCATGGACTTTTCTTAGGATGAATTGGCTATGATAGCTATATCTTTGGATGAAGAAGAAAAAGAAATGCAATCAAGAAAGCGCCGCAAGTGGGTACATCAAGCATGGACAAAAAATATCAACAGAACGGGAGTTTCATACTCTTTATAAAAAATTGAGATGACAAATCTACATTTTTTGAATATTTTCGAAGGTCCCAGCATGCATTTCGTATTTTATTAAACAAAACAGAGAAAATATTCATTTTGTGCTCAATGTCTATGTATTTCGGATGAGATAAATCAAATAGAATAGGGTGTTGATGCACGATTTCAATTAAATGTTCGTCATCCATTGGAAAACAAAATTTACCGTCAGTGAAAACATCGTTCCCGTCAAATGTACTTTCACTGGTACGGTCACGCCACTGCCAGGTGCTATGCGCTGGAACTATTGGATGTGATTTCGATCTTGTAATTTCAGTTTTTTTTAATTTTTTACGTGTAACAAAATTATTTTATTATTTTACCGCATCATTAGCGTTATTATTACTATCATTATGCCTGACGTTTAAAGCTTGCTGCAGAACAAGGAATTAAAATATAGTGACGTCATTTCCCGTTTAGTAGAAAAGGAAGTCTCTGTAGATTTAACTTTGTTATGCCGTTAAATAAAATTTTTCTTTCTTCATATTTATTTTCAGGTATTTTCGTTCGTGGTTACATACTATGTCACCAGAAGCGTTACTGCACATGGACGAAAAAGACAAGTTTTATATGAAATAGCGTAGCATAGTTGCTACGTTTATTTTAATTGTTCGAACAAGCGAAAGATACGGATCATATTTGAACTTAGTTCCATCATAGCGATAAAATATTGGGAGCGTTGTTTGTCAAAACGGCTTTAATAGAGCTGCATAATCAAGCCAATGACATAGCTAGTTTCATTTGATCAATCACCGTCATTGGTTTGCTTATCCAGCTCTATAAGAGGTCGCCAATTTTTTAAAAAAATGTTTCCGTCCTGTGGGCACTAAGAGGACATCTTTTAGCAAGCCAATTATGGGTTCGGCTAGGTGGTGAGGGACGGGGGACGACATATTTAGTCGGACCACCTCCGAAAAATTCTTGGGAATTTTCCTACCCGGCCGGATTCGATCTCGGGTCCCCGGAGCAGTAGGTTGCCACCTTGACCGCTTGGCCATCCGGCCATCAAGGGGCCGCCAATCGGAAAATATACAATAAGACGAACGGACTGAAAAGGAAAGTGAAGTATTTATAATACTATTAAATAGAATAATTTTGAAAAGTAAAAAAAAATTAAGAAATAATTTTTATATTAAATAATTTACGAATTATTTAAAAAATTTTCTGCTAGATATTTCACTCGGAAACATTTTGATCTGGCAACACTACAGAATCTTTTTTCATATGGAAGTAGTTTTGTTGTTTTAGACAAAGTAAGTTTTTTCTTCTGTAAATTTGCGGTTCATTGTAACAAATTTACGATTTTCTGTTCGACACTATTGTATTTCTGAGGAAAATTCTTTAAATTGAAATGCTGCTAACTTTAAAATTATTTGAATTCGAAAATATAAAGCTAAATTTTGTTGAAATACAATTTTTATTGTAAAATAAAATAACAAAAAGTAATGCTTTATAAATCATACACCAACATTACGCTGTTAATTTGATTTACAATAGAGACATACATCTAGACATGTCCAAAACACACAGAATATATTAATGATTTACATTGATAATTCTACATAGAGTATTGCGCATATTGCCATTTTAACAAAGTCATTCTCCAAACTAATTCGCTCTGACTGGATGGCTGAGGTAGTTAAGGTGTCGGCCTACCGTTCGGGTGGAACTAGGATCAAATCTGTGCGGTTTAAAAACCCCAGAAATATTTTGGAGGGAGTGGTTTATTCCGATATGTTGGCCCTGTCCTTTGCTACCTGGTCAATTCGTTATTAGCCTGGCTGAACCCATAATGGCTTAAGAAAATAAAGCCATCTTAATGTTCGTAGACTGGAAAGAGTAAAAGAAACTGATTCTCTTTGTTGTAGACTCCATATTGATAAATTAATATATGTTTTTAACTTTCTAACATAGGGAATTCAGAACATCCCATTCGTAATCATAACAGTCCTTGAATCTTGGTATCATGATCAATATATTTTTTATTTTTTTCTATATTTTCTATTACTGATTGTTATGGAAACCAAATCTTGTAAGTCTTAATTAATTGGGAACATTTTTGACTGACCTTTTTGAATTAACTTCATCCAATAACTGTTGTAATTTCTAGAACAGTAGATGGAAAAAATATTTAAATTCAAAACAAATGAGTATTTTTAAAAAAGGAAAAAGTGCAAATATTTTTTGAGTTAGAATTCTGACATACAGAAGAAAAATTTAATTGCTTTAACATGTTTAATATAAATATTTAACATATTTTTATCTTATGTAGAAGAGATGAATATACAAGATTTGATCAAAATGTTTGGGGACTAGGACCACAGAGAATGTTAGAATCACCATCAGAATCTGTAAGCAGAACTTACAGGTTTGAGTCCTGCAAATTCTGGTTACTGTGCAGATACTTTACCAATTGTTAATCTGACTCTATCATTTGATTATTATTATTATTATTATAAAATAGACTTGGTTTTCTATATATGAGGCTTTGTCAAAAATTTCATGGAAAATACTTTTTAAAATTCCCTCTTTGCGATAGTGTTTCTTCTTTGTGTTGTTAGAGATCTTTGAAACTCACAGGCAAGAAAGCAACCTGTTTTGACATGGAGAAGTGCAATCATTTTACAAGTGCATCAATCCAGTCTGTCTTGCCTTCCTTGACTGAACATGAGAATTGTAATTTTGGTGCAGTGTTGCTTGTTGATGCACTCTCCAACAAGCAGTTTATGAGCAAGCCTCATATCAGACTACAGTGTACAAGAGGGAATTTCTGAATTGAAATAACGTGACTTCCAGTGCAAACTGGAAATTTGTGTATAGTTAATTGGGACCTCCTGCCCCCAAGCTTTCCATACCTGGTCTTGGCTTTATCTATCTAACACTGTTCTCAAGATTAAGGAAGGACAGACAGGTGGACAACAGTGGAAATTTATAGGTCTACAATTTTTTCAAATTACAGCCCAATAAAACTGAACCCCCTTTTTTCTTCATAATGCTTCAATGATGATATTACAATTAATTAATTACATATAAACAACCACTCCACAAATCTGATTTTTGATTTATTATAATTATTAAAATTATCATGATATGACAGATTAACTGCCTATGTCTAGACAAATTATTTCTTATCTAATTATTAACTTAGCCTTATTATAGCTTGATATAGACTCTAGTATACCTTTTAAACACAGCCGTTTATTGCTAATATTCGAACGTTTTCGGTTATTTTTAATAACCTTTCTCAAGAACAGTTACATTCGAAGCTTTCGAAATTGTAACACGTCGTTCTTGAAAAAGGTTATTAAAAATAACCGAAAACGTTCGAATATTAGCAATAAACGGCTGTGTTTAAAAGGTATACTAGAGTCTATAGTGCAAATCTACGCAGTCGTTGAAGAGTATATAGTTATAGCTTGATAATTTGGTAGATCTCTGGATAGGTAATTGTAGATCAACAGGCACCCTTGCAATGCCTCTTTCAGGAATTAGGGTTTTATCTGATCTTTAAACTCAATGTTTAAGTTCCCTTAAAACAAAACACATCTTTCTTTGAAAGACTAATTCCAACTCCTCCATTAAATGTTCTTGTGCAGTTTTGTTCTCAACATGCATTTCATGCTTCTTTTTCAAATGAATATGCTATCATATTCTTCTAAAATAAACAATCTGAATTTAGAATGAAATAAAGATATTCTAAATTTATCAGATTTAGTAAATACCATGAGATTATCTCATATAATCCAGACAATGATGAAGAAATACAGTGGACCCCCCGATATAACGCGCATGTTGGATGGGAAACAACACCCGCGTTATAAGGTGAACTGCGTTATACCGAGCGGTGTGGTGTAACATCGTTCACCTCTTTACTTTAGCTATAATGTCAAGCTTTTCTTTTACTCATCATGCATACAATAATTGTGTATGCTTTGAGTTCCTACATGTATTAGGCAGAAACTCAATACATACACAATTACTCAATACGCAGTAACAATAAAATGCGCTACTCGCTAACGCCACACGGACCTGTATAAATGTGTTTGAGCTTATCGCATCGCGAACATCGCCCGCGCTATAACCGAGTGTGCAGTATAGTGATCAGCGCTGTATTGTAATCTGTGAACTTGTTTAGGTAAGAAAGTATTATATTCTTTTCATGTTGTGGACATAAAAAGAGAAACTATATTAATTATTTTATATTTAATTGTTACATATTAACATTGATTAATAGCTATTAATCAATGTTAATATGTAATAATTAAATATAGAATAATTAATCTCTATACATTGTATGTAGATATTTTAAGTAGATGAACATGCTAAAATTAACAAGACAAGATTTTCAGACATGCTTTTCACATGCATAGCATTTTTTATGTAAATTGTTAATAAACTGCAATCATCTTTAATCTTAAGTTTTTTATACAAGATAAATATGATTTGAGATATATTAAAGAAAAAAAAGAGTATTTAATGTGAAAAGCTCTTGCAAGATTTTAATGTACAAAAGATATGAAATGATTGTTTTCTACAAAACATTGAACCATAAGATATATTGTATTATTGTTATGAACATTCAATGTTAATTATAGCTGTGAATGAATAAATTTTGTTTCCTTGCATAATGTTCTCTTTCTTTTAAAGCAGTTATCAATAATTTTTTATATATTTAGATTTGATTAAAAATATATTCGTTGCAAAATAGCCTAACTAAAATTTTATTATGAAACTTAGCATATACTGTATTTTTAATGCTGTAATTTGAAAACGAAAATAGTTAAATATATAACATAATAGTTATAAATAAAATAACTAAATAGTTGACAATATTTTCATGTAATTGCTATATGACTTGAATTTTTTTGTTTTTATTGGAATAGCCTGTAAGCAAACTGAATGTTCATTATTGTTTATCCATTTTTGTTCAAGTCATTAATAAAATTAAATGATTTTAAATTGTTTAATGATAATGTATATCTATTTAATAAATGGATGTATATTATGTTTGATGAATGATGATAAAAGGTACTAGTAGTATGAATATATTTTTTGTTTGTATATGAGTGTTTAAATTCAAATTTAATTATATTATACTGTTAGTAAACATTTCTGAATGGTGTTATATAAACTATATGTTTATAATTTGTTATCACATAAAATACAACTACTATAGTGCAGATTTTTAATGCACAAAACTTTGAATAAAAGTAAGTAAATAAAATCAAAATGCAAAATTTGTGCTCCATTTTTGTGGAGTACAAATTTACATAGAATTTTGTTTTATGCAAACCCCCTGAAAAACAAGACTATACTTTAACATCATCTTATTACAGTTTTAGCACCTGATTTAATTAAAGTTTAGCCTTAAAAATACTCAGAAGTTTATTTTGAGTTGTTTAGTGTATAATTCAGATTATAATTTATTTTTTTGATATGTAGACATTCTAAGAGTATTGATTTATCTGTTTTGTCTTTGCAGGTTTTTATTGCAAATTGAATTTGAAGGACACATGAAAAGTTGAAGATGTTTAATGGAAATAAATTTATAATTTTTGAACAAGTTTTAGATAATAATACTTACTTTTAAATCAGAATTTGGAAAATATTATAGTAACAGTATAACAAATAGTTATGCAATTAGTTTGTTTACTGTATTGCAACATGATATATGAATTATAGTTTTGACTTATGACTTATTGAAATTTGTAAGTTATTTATGAAATTGAAAAGTAAGAAAAAATCAACAAATGGAAAAAACTTATTGAAGACTATGGCTACTAGAATAACATTTTGGTTGAATTTATGAAAAACTTTCTAGGAAATTGTGCAACTGTATTAGAAAAGAAATTTGTCAAAGTAATCCATTGATCAAGATACATATCATATGGTAATATTAGATAATTATTTTTAACTTATTTTTGTTAGGTGATATTATATTTGATATTTAATGAATGATGAAATTATTATTAATTTTTAGACTATTTTTTTTTAACTAGAGTTTAATTATTTCTGAAAATATTTTATGTTTATACTCCTAATATTTCTCTTATACAGTCAAACCTGTTTTTATGCGGTCTTTTTTTGTGCGATTTTTTATTTTTGCGGTATAGTTGGCGACTAGTCTCATGTGTTTTGTCATGTCTCACGTTGACTTATTATAGCTAAATAAACTTATTATAGTATAAATGAACTTATTATAGTAATATTATTGCATGAATATGCGAAAAATGAAATAATTTATTTTTTAAGTCAACAAAACACCACCTGGACAAAAATATGTAAAACAGACAATAGACAAGACGATGCAGTCAAGTGCTGACATCTGTTGTCAATAAATTCTACATGTGTTTTAATTACGTTAATTAAACCTTCAAAGTGCTTTCACATTCTTGGACCATTAAGATAAGATTCAT
The DNA here is from genome assembly GCF_030686945.1 of Centruroides vittatus. Taxonomy (NCBI): domain Eukaryota; kingdom Metazoa; phylum Arthropoda; class Arachnida; order Scorpiones; family Buthidae; genus Centruroides; species Centruroides vittatus. Next base: position 2,243,695 of record NW_027122274.1, on the reverse strand, counting down.
TTCAAAGCATAAATGTACTGTATTATTTTTTCTATTTAGATATAAAATTTTAGGATTTTTATTTTATGTTTAGACCAGGGGTCCCCAACCTTTTTGTACCTAAGAGCACATTCTAGAATACCGGCTGGACGACGGGCACCATTTATTTTTTCAAGGTGAATTTATATTTGGACATAGTTAACAGCGCCGGATTAAGCCTCTAGCGGGCCCTAGACAAAATTTAAATTGGGGCCCCATTTAAATAAGTTGCTTCTAAACAAATCTTATATAATGTGACATTAGCATGGGTGACACCTGGTGCGGATATCGTGGTGTCACCCAGGAATATTTCTAGATGGTGCGAGAGATATCGTGGCGGAGATTACTTCTGACACACGGATCGCTGTTGACCTTTTTTTTTTTTTTTTTTTTTTTTTACTTAACGACTGCTGAAATTTCTAGGTCACTCCAAGTTACGGGCCCTACACGTTTCCCTACTTTGATTTTATGGTATTCAGAACGGACCGATTTACTTCATTTCAGGTATGGGAAATTGAATTGGTGCAGATTTGGCGGAGGGGAAAAAGAGATCGGTCGCATTTCGCTTTGTGCTTTCATCTGTGTTGGACGCCATTTCTACTTTTGAATGGTTAATCCTTCAAAGTGAAAAAACTTTTACATAGCAGTTTATCGAAAACCGAAATATTTTTATTTTTATCGTGGTCGCACAGTGGCGGGCACACACAAAACGATTGGCGGGCGCCATGGTGCCCGCGGGCATAGGGTTGGGGACCACTGGTTTAGACAATCCCTGAAAATGAATAAGGGCAAAAACAAAGCAAAGAGGAAGGTAATTTCCTTAGAGACTAAGACTACGATTTTAAAATGAGTTATTTTCTATGTGAGACTTTTTTTATGCGGTCCCTATTGACTGCATAAAAAAATATTTTTTTAATTGTGTTGCGAAAACTATTTTTTACAGCCACTCGTGAAGTTTTGTGCAATTTTTTTTTTTTATGCGGTCCCTGTCCACAGCATATAAACAGGTCTGACTGTATATGTTAAAGTTACATTAATATTAACATAATAATAAATATATTATAGTTAGCCTCTCATTGTATGCACCTCAGTATATTATTCTTTTTTTTTTTTTCTCCCAATTATAAAAGCATTTTAGCCAATAATTAAAAAAAAAAAAATTGGTTTTTATTGAATTTCTACTAACAAAGAAATATTACAATATTTTATATTTTGAACTACCATATGAAAACAATCTGCACAAAAGCAAATTGGCATGGAGACTGAAAATAGACAAAACATGTGGATAGATACATTTATTATATTGCACCACCTGATATAATGCTCATTGGTTCATCTCCAAACATATGTATTATAATGAGGGGCTACCATATCATGTAAACTTCACAAATAAACTGATTTTATTTTATAGTTTTTACTTAATTAATATTTTTAAACTTTTTAAATTTTTATCATTTTGATGTTAATGTTGATAATTTACTTATACTTGAATGAAGATAACTTCTATGGGTCAGATTTAATAACTAGTATGGATCAATTAAGCTAAGCAAACTATAGTATAAATCAGTGTTTCTCAGCAAGAGCCATGTGGCCAGTTGAGAAATGCTGGTTTATATTATAGTTTGTTAGTATACTGGCCATAGAATATTTCAAGGGAGTCATAGGCCAAAAAATCAACTTTTGGGGAGCCAGAGCAAACTCTAGGTGGGCCACAGTCAGAATAAAATATTAAAATTATATGAAAACAATATGAAACTTGAATAAATAAATTTTTAGAAAAATGTATGTAAATTATTAAAATATTATGTGTAAATAAAATACAAAAGTAAATTTATAACCTAAAACTTTGAATCCAAAATGTTTTGTTATCAGACAATATACAGTACACACAGTAGAGCATCGATTATCCGGCCCAATAGGGGACTGGGGTTGGTCGGATAACTGAAAAAACGGATAACCGAAAAGTATGAAAAAATATATTATTAGTATATTAGTATATTCTATGTAATTAGTATATTAGTATATCGCTATTAACCTACTTTGCGTTGAATTTTCATCGATGTTAAGCCTAACAAAAATTTTTAAAAATAATAATCGTTGCTATTGTATTGTTAAAAATGATTTCTTTATTTTCCACAAAATAAAGATAAAATAAAAAATTAAGCATGGTTTAAATACCGGCCTTCCTTTCATGGTCAAGCCAGTGTTGCCAGCTAAAACATGCAAAAATTTAACAAAAATAATATTAAAGTAGCCAAGATATAGCCAAATATTGTAGTGCCACATCACTAGCAGACATTTGAATTTGCCAACTAGAATGCGGTCGGTTAACCGATTTGATGGTTAATCGGGGGTTGGATAATCGATGCTCTACTGTACATTTGTTTTTTCTAAGTTGAAGATGCTGTATTTTCCGGCGTATAAGACGACCCCTGACTTTTACAGTTAAAATATAGAGTTTGGGATATACTCGCCCTATAAGATGACACCCGGCGTATAAGATGATCCCTGACTTTTGAGATTTTCCTGGGTTAAAAAGTCGTCTTATATGCCAGAATATACAGTATGTTGAATCTTGACATGTATGCAATCATTTTCATTTTTTCTTTTTCAAAGGACGTTTACTATCAATATTAAGATATAGGCTTATTGCATATAGATATATAGTGTGTCAATACTATGAATCTTAAATTTAGTGCCACCATTTGCCTCTGAAAGTGGCATAAAATTGAGTGTAGAGCTAAACTTAAATATTTAAAAAAAATAACAATTATATATAGTAATACCTTATGTTCACATGTTTTGAATTTGAAGGTTGAAAGTTACATGATTTAACATTAGCAATGTTGCGTAAAGTGATTGTTTCCATACTAATAGCATCATTTTGCCTATAAAACTTCTTTTATAGACAAAATGATGCTTAAGGTGATTGCTGGTTATTTCATAAAACTTATTACCAACAAAACAGTAATTATCATCAAAAGAATATTTAATCATATTTATGAAGAAATTATCTATATTATTTTCTTCCAAACTACTTTCAATTAATGATAATTTTATTGATGGGTACATAGAAATTATACATGGGCTAAATATGCAATAAGAGTGTTTAAAAAAGTTTAATACATTATTAATTGTGAATATGCTTAGACTATTTAAACAAATAAAAATAAAAAATGTGTACAGTCAATTTAAAGTTTTTAATTTGATTATTAAGAATTCAATAGGATATAAACTGTGACAAAATTTTAAGACTATACATATTTTGGTGGCCAACAGCAACCTGCATAACACAAATTGGTTTCACTATAAAAACTTAATTTCTTATAACATAATAAAATTTTATGCCAAAAAATTAATTATTTATTCATATAATAATGCAAGAAATAGACTTAAATGAAAAATATAGTGACAAAATTATAAGACAAAATCTTTTCTTCAATTTTTCTAATCAATTTTATTTAAAAAATTGTATTTTTAATACTTAGTTTTATTGCCTTTCTTTAAAATACACTGAAGTAGTCTATTTTGCATTGAGGAAATGAACTTTGGGCCTTCTGATTGCACAAATTTGAATCAAGCATCCTTGATGGTGATTTTGAGTGAATGGTGTCTGAAATTGCCAGCCACCATCATACCATCCTGGAGAGCTGTGACCAGAGGTTTTCAATCAGATTAAGATTGAGACTTATTGGTGGCTATGCAATAATGTCAATGTTGTAGTCTAGCTGAGTGAACAGGTGTGTTATCTTGTTGAAAAATCTATTGCCTCCTTCTGCAACTTGGAGGAGAGATTCTTGAAGCATCCACTGTTAGTCTACAGTCTTCATGCAACAATCACAGTGTCAGACTTTCCATCCTGTGAAATTGCAGTCCAAATCATCATGGATCCACCACCAAGTTGTTGCTTCAAGTATGTCTCCACTTCTTTCGTGGTGTCTCTCCAATATCATTGATATCCATCCAGTCTCTCCAGGTTGAACTTCTTTTCATTGCTGAAGATAACTGAATCATTTTTAAGCCCAGGCCATATGCCACTTGCTAAACTCCAATCACTGCTCCATATGTCTTGATGTCAAAGGTGGTATGCCCTTTCTTTTGGCAAATTGTAGACAATCTTCTTATTGAAGACATTGGAGGACAGCTATACACCAACCAATTCCAAATATTATCAGGCTAGAAACAGCTATAATATTAATAATTTATAAGACAATTTGACACTAGAGTTAGACGTTAGGTGCCATGTCTTGAAAAATTTAATAATTATAATTTTATTATTAACAACATAAAAACATATAAACAGATAATAAAAATATCTTCTTTACTCGTCATGTCCAATCACCAGGAACAAACTATTCTCCACAGCAGAGACGACCTTTCGAGGCTATGCCTCTGCCAAATTATCTGTTTACATGTTTTTACGTTGTTAATACTATGTTTCCACCAGCCCTGTTTTACAAAAAAATTATAATTTTAATTAAATAATAGTCTGATAATATTCGGCATTGGTTGGTGTGTAGCTTTTTAATATATCAGGTTTAGTGATGATGATTGTTTATATTGGAAGAATGAGACTTGAGTCCTAATTCAGCTTTAATCTGAAGAGAAATCCTGTTTTGGACCACTGTGGATTGGATAACTGTCAGTTTGTCTCTTTGTGAAAAACTGCTTGTGTCTACACTTAGGACTCTTGGAATTAATCTTTCATTGGAGATATTGAGTCACAGCAGTTTGACCTCTTAATTTCCATTGCTATAGTGTGATAGGACCAGCCAGAAGTGACCAGAACATCAGTTTGATCCTTTTCATAGATACTCAAGTCAGTACCTCTTCCTATGATCAATACTTAATCAAACTGTAGTAATTGTGGAAGTTGTAAACAATAAAAATTTACATAATTATGCACTTACTGCCAGTCATGCAGCCACCATGTTAGTAAATAATTTAAATAGCAAAATGCAACCAGAAAGGGATGGTCTTAAAATTTTATCACACTTCATTTTTACTTTTTACCTGTAATTTTTTTTTTATAAATAATTGCTATTAAGTCATAAAATTGTGAGAAAAGATTTTTCTTTAAATGAAATTAAAATACTACAATTAGAATAAAATAATGTGTGTTTATAACACAAAAAATGGCAAATAGTAATTGGTCTTAAAATTTTGTTGCATAATTTACTTCATCAATTTGGTGTTTAGAGAAATGTTATGTAGAGTACCAGGAATGTATTAAGGTTAAAGTTAATAGATTCAGTCTATTTCTATGTTATAAAGATAGCAATTAAATTGCTGTTAAACAAATAATGCAGATGCTAGAGAATAAGAACAATTGGTTATCTGGCTGCAGTTATCTAGTGTTTTAAACAAATATGGTTTTTCCATTGGTCCATTTTTTCCCATCATTTTTAGAAAGAAATGAGTTAAATTAGCTCTATTTCCCCAATTAATTTGTGTGGTATTTGAGACATCACTGACAAGAGATATTGGGAAAACAAGATAATTAAAGCATCATTATTGGTGTATAATAATTTTAAATTATCCTAAAATAATTATTTGTTTATTAATTTACTTTACAATGTTAAAAAGTTGCTTATTCTGAAAACTGTGTCATATTTTATTTGTTTTTTCTGTCATAACTAGGTTCTGTCTTGTCTATCTATGCACCTAGTTGTGACAGAAAAAAAGTCTTAAAAAGTTTTTATTCAGCTAAGTTTAAACAAAAATCAGAAAATTGTTAATGCAAATATATAATATAATATATATAATATTTTTTTAGAAAATATTTGTCAAATTGTCTAAAATTCATATTTTTTGTCTATACAAAGAAGGTTGTAAATTATGACGGACTTACAATTTACTCAAATTTGAAACTATTAGAGAAGAAGAAACTCTAATTGAATATTTACATGAAGTTAATGTAGCTATAATAATCTGTATAATTTCATTGAAATTTGTAAAGAAATTTTTAAAAAAATTAAATAGTAAAGTTATTGATTTTGTAGAAGTTAATTGGGATAGATCTAAAATAGAGAAGCAAAAGTAAATTGTATAAATAAAAACTTTTTCACCTAGTGTAGATCATTGCAGAGATCAGAGATGCCCTTTTATTAGAGGTGTAGACTCTAATAAAAAGTCTCTACAATGGAAGACTGGTGATTGGACATGATGAAAAGTGAAGACATTTTAGTTTCGTTTACATATTTTTTACTGTGCAAAAGTTTTTTGTTGCTTCTATATATTATGAAATCATAAGATACTGTAGATCTTATATTTGTTTCTTTTTTTTCTCTTTTCTGTTCTTTTATAAAAAAAAAAAAAGATTTTTAAGACAATAAAGTTTTGTTTGATTGGAAAGGTATATACAGTCGACACCTGGATAACTCGACACTCGTCGGTTGTGTAGTCAGTTTTTTGTGGTCCCGGCCGACTTACATAGGCATTAATGTTATTAATGTTAAAAAACTCGGTTTACTCGACATCGTTTAACTCGTCACCACTGGATAAATCAACATACTTTTTCTGTTTCACACTTTTTAGACATCTGATAAGTCGACTCCCCCCCTGATAAAATGAGTTTAAACCGTACAATAAGCTGTGTGGTGTGAACTCATTTTTCAGGGGGGGAGTCAACTTATCAGATGTCTAAAAAGTGTGAAACAGAAAAAGTATGTTGATTTATCCAGTGGTGACGAGTTAAACGATGTCGAGTAAACCGAGTTTTTTAACATTAATCATAAGATTTTATTCAGAAAGGGATGGTCTTAAAGGGATAGTCTTGAAGCATCCACTGATAGTCTACAGCCTTCATGCAACAATCACAGTGTCAGACTTTCCATCCTGTGAAATTGCAGTCCAAATCATCATGGATCCACCACCAAGTTATTACAAATTATTGCCTTTGTAAGTTGGCTGGGACCACAGAAAATTGACTAATTAACCTACAGTGTCGTTATCCGGGTGTTGGCTTATGCGGAGTCGACTGTAATAAAGATGTGATTTAATTTACTAAATATGTGATGATATATCGCATTATATATTTTTGTTAATATTATGATGATTTCATAGAAATTAAGAATACATTTTTAATTCAAGGAATTATGGGTACATCGTCGGAAGATGTTCTTTTAATGGTTAACCACGTTCGCTATAACAAAAATGATGGAACTCTGTATTTAATGGCAGAAAGGATTGCTTGGATGTTAGAAGGAAAAGATACTTTTTCTGTCAGTTTAAAATATGCTGATATTAAAAGTAAGTTTCAGAAAATTTTTAGTTTACTTTTATAATTTCAAAAAGTAATTTTCGTCTTTTATTTAGTGCAGAAAATTTCTCCTGATGGGAAATCAAAAGTACAATTACAAGTATTATTGCATACTGGAAGTGCAACTACATTTCATTTTACCAATCCATTAGGACAGGAATATCAATTAAAAGATCGTAATGAAGTGAAAGAGCTCTTGCAACAATTATTACCAAAATTTAAACGAAAAGTTAATAAGGAACTAGAAGAAAAAAACAAGTTAGTATAAAATATATTTGTGTAAATTTTTAATCATATTTATAAGTGAAGTATTTGTTCTGTGATGAAGAATTGTATGAACATTTTCCTCAAAAGTTATATTATCATTATATCTATATTTTATTTGATTAAATAATTATATTTAATATACAATTGTTAACTCATTAAAACTATAATAGTTTAATAGTAATTTTTATTTTGAAAAAATATTTAAATAATTTTGTACCAAACAGATGTTTTAGGAAAAATTCATTAATTTTATATATATATCTGGTACAATATATGAAATTGTATGACAAAGTGTTGTTTACAAATATTCAGTTGTCAAGCCAAACAACCACTGAATTATATTGGGCTACTTTTCTGATTATATTTAATTAATTACTAAATAATTTGTCAGTAGAGGGAGACATTAGGTGCCATCTCATTAAATTTAATAATTATAATTAAATGAATATTTATTAAATAATTTAGAATATTCTGGATGAAAAGAATCAGTCCAGAGCTGGTCTCAAACCTGTAACTCCCACTTATCATGTGGATGCATTGTCAGTTATGCTACCAGATTCTCCAGTCTGATCTCCTCTTCCAGAAATAGTTAAATGTGATATAATCATCTTCAGTTGCATACGGTGCCGCCTGGAGATGCATTCAGTGCACTTGTCCTATAAATTCTTATTCATTTCACTCAGCCAGCAATGAAAAGTACTGTAAAAACTGTAAAGAATCTGTTCACAGACAAAACAGAAGGGAGGAAACCTGGAAAGTAAATTTATTATGTATTCTCCTCACCTTGCAAACAGTGCCTCACTCATAAACAGATAAAGCTCCAGCAGAACTTTTAATGAACAGAAAGTAGTCAAATCAAAGCAAAATTCAAATGGACTTTTGTATGGTCCAGACACTCAGAAATGTAACCAGCCATGTAAAATGAGTGTCTAATCATATTCACATATTGTGGAGCACAGAATTGATGGAAAACAAGGATAACTAGTTTCAGCAAATTACTTCTTGTTGAAATTCTGAACTCCATTAATTCAATCAGAACAGTATCATTTATAAATCATAGATAAGATTTAAATGATCTTAAAAACAGTATATCCAATGGCTGAATAAGACTCATTGTTTGAAGCCTGGTGATGCACAATTTCACAACTTTTGAATCATTATACTCTTTGTATATTAGATGGTAATTGGTTCATCACTTTTCTGTCCTGCCCAGGATCTTGAAGAAGAATGTGTTCTGACATATTAAGCAGTAGCAACTTTTTCATGTAGTTTTTATCAAGTGTTCCAGAACACAACCATGTAACAATTGCAGGATTTTTAAACATTTGGTGACTTGGTCTTCAACTTTGATACTCAAGTTAGCTCCTGGTTTTGGAAATATTGGAATACAGGTACTCCTTGTATACATTCTTTGTGCTATGTGAATCCATGCTACACGACATAAAGGACTAGTGCAAAACATAGGGTTAGGATTCAAAAGTTAACTAAAGTATACTATTTTTTTTCATTACTAAGAGAAATATATTTATTAAAGCAATCAATAATTAATCAACAATCACAATTAAAAGTATTGTATTATGCATTAACGTTAATTTTAGTTAAATGAGTGCATTTTTTTTTTTTTTGCAAAGTATTCTCATCTTTTGAGCTTTTTTGTTGATCTTGATCAGAAATATCACAACACCTTCATTTATTATTATATTTTTATCAAAAAAAATTTTTAACGAATGACAAAATAAAAATATGTTATTAATCAAAAATTTGTTCTAGCGGGTTGCGTTTGTACAAAGTACCAAGCTATTCTTTTCCCAGAATTTGTGTTTGAATATTGAATTGTTTGAGTTGGGAACAGAGTATCAAAATACCACTATATTTTGTTCATAATTTTTACAGACCTACCTACAGTTAAAAAAAGTTTAATAACACTTACCTAAAAATGTTTAAATAAACTTTACTAAATATAAAGATTAATCTATAAAAACAAAATACGGTGAAAGTCTTAAAGGCTAAAGTCTGAATGCAATGACAATGACACCTGGTTGATAGAAAAGCTAAGACATGGAAGAAAAAAATTGCACTATCAGTTTTTGTTAGAGTAAACCTGACAAAAGGCATGAAACAAATTGAAAATTTCAATATTCTAAAATCCATGGGCAAATTTGAGACAACATGCATACTTACTTGAATAAAAAGAATATTGAGTAATGGAGTTTCCATGTAAAAATTGTGAAATTTTCTGGGGAGGATTTTCCAAATTCTTGAACCATGTTAGAGCAAAACTGTGTTGTAGAAATGCTGTGTTATATGAGGGTACCTGCACATAATTGGAAGTCATTTGCTTGTCTTCAAGATCACAACTTAAATTATAAATGAGTGAGTGGTAGTGTATACTGTCTGCATTGTATTCATTACTTGATGAACACCTTGCTATTTGAATATGCATCCAGAATGTGTGTCTTGTATGGCACTGCTGTGATTAGCATTAAGCACCTGCACCAATTCATTCCTATCATGAGAAAATCTGATTGTGACATTTTCAATTCATTTCCAATTTTTAACATGAGCCAGTGTGTGTGATTTTACAAGATATGATACAGAACTTTTTCTTGAAAGCATCGTTAATCCAACAACAGGAAAGAGTCTAGGTTCATGATTTTTGCACTATTTATGCCCAAATTTGAAGGTTGCATTTCTTTACAATGATGCCATGTTTTCTTTCATTGTTGAAGTGCTGCAATATGTACTCTGAAACAGATTTGCATTTGTATCTGAAATTTCCTGCAGTGCTGATTGTTTTCTCCATATTGAACAGTTGAATAGTTGACTTCGATAATCAATAATACTTTTGTTTCAACGATTGTTTTTAACAGTGAGGTGTGGATTTGCAGGATGCCAATAAGCAATAGTTTCATGCATCTTGTCAAGTAGAATATAACTTGTATCATGTTCATCTTTTAACATTTGTGAATCACATTCTTTGCTACTGTCACTAATCTAAACAGCACCATTTAAATCATCTTTGAAAAGCTCATAATTTTCAATTAAATCATCAGTGTAGTGATCAAGAGCAATGATGATATCCATTTTGCAAAGGTGCACAGGTTCAAATATTTTTGTAAAAGAAAGTCAAAGTTATTGTAAAGTAACTGCTGTTGTATTCCCAGATTCAGCTTTTGATTTACTAATTTCAAAACTTTAAAGTGTTAATAATGAATTTTCAATGAAAACAGCAAAGATACTGACTGAAAAAAAAGAATCATTGTTTAATGTGTTTTAGTTTTCTTTTTGAAGCAGACTTTTTGAACTTTTTTGACATACTTTTCTTCCAGCTCTCTTGTGGTCAAAAATTATTGTATTTATTTGTGTATTAATCTTCATGTTTGTGTATATATATATGTATGTATGTATGTGGATATCTTTTATTATTATTTTGTATTACTTTACATTAATTTTTGACAACATACAACAACTTGCAGAATTGTATAATTGCATCCTGTGTTGTTAGAAATGTCCTCTGTGGCTGAAATTATACCATCTATTATGTCATCAGCTGATCTCTAAAATAATGCATAAAAATCATGAAAATAAGAGTCAGTCCAAATGAACACTACTTGTGAGTGATGATAATTAACAGATGACTGAACAAATCTACATTTATACAAATCCTTGGTTACATTTATCAGGATGCATAGCAATTATGGAAACCTGAAAAATGTGAAATTTTTAAGGGAAGTACCACCCTGCGTTAATGCTAATGCTTTTATCCAAAATAATTGATTAATTGATGCAGTTGGTGTGCTAAGTTTCGTTCATGTATAATATGCAGGAATTTTCTGTTGTATCTAACTTCATTGAATCAAAGGGTTCATTCAGAATTGAGTTTTATCAGAAATTCTGAATGGAAGAGTTCAGCAATTATAAAATTCTCAGTACAAAACATCTGTTAAAAAAATAAACATCTGTTAAAATTCCTGGTTTACGGGTCATTATATACCATATATTTTTATGACATATACTATTGTAGTGTATCATATACCATGCACACCTAATATGTAAATTTAATTCAGATTAAATAGAAATTAAGATTATAGAATTCTATCCATTATCTATCCATCAGTTTGTACATTTCTGGTTACAGTTAAGTAATTTAATTTCTGTTGATTGTCCAAGTGGTGGTGTTTTGCTATTTTTATCTCATGGGTGTCAACTGTCTTGCTATTAAGGCCTGATTCACACTATCAAGCCATTTATAGTCCTGTGAAATATTTATCAGTTGTGTCCAATGCACCATACGAAGACTTGAGAGTTACTTCTATTGTAACTATGTACATTGGACACAATTGATAAATATGGCCAAAATAGGAGTGGATTAGGCCTAAAGTTACTCAAAGCATACTTCTAAGTTAATATTAATATTTGGTTGATATGGTCTGGATTATGCATTATGTCAAATTTGACTCTGTGATTTGTCATGCCAATTGATGTGATATGTTGATTTACTTTTGTTATCAACTGTACAAATTTTGTATTATTGCTGTGTTATGATAAACTTAATTTTGCTGTAATTACAGAACAATATTAAATCTAACAATATTAGGCACTGGAAATTTTTGATGATAACATGGAAATTTACAATGACAAACTGCTATGAATTCTGATATATACATTTATCATAGTTCAAATCAGAATAATAGAAATTAATTCGCAATGGTTTAATAATGATTCACCAATCTTTTGAAATTTTCGTCTTCCTTTATTCTTATATATCGGAGATGTACAGTACACCTCTGATATATTCTTTGCTACTGTCACTGATCTAAACATCACCATTGCAATCTTTTTCGAAAAGCTCATAATTTTCAATTAAATCATTAAGGCATCAGTAAATTTCAAAATTATAATAAAATATTTTCTTATGAACATATCATATATATATATATATATATATATAATTAGTATAATATGCAAGTTTTAATATAATATAGTTTGATAAATATGTATGATATGTTCATTAAAAAATATTTTATTATAATTTTAACAATGAAATGATTGAATAAAAATCATTCATTGCCAAAATAACTAAACGAAAAAGCCAATGAAATTTCTAATATATTTTAAAATATATTCTATGTTTCTATAGTATTCTAAAAGTTTTATATTTAACAGAATATTACAAGAGGACCCTATTCTGTTTCAACTATATCGAGATCTGGTAATGAGTCAAGTGATAACAGCTGAAGAATTTTGGTCCAATCATGCAGCTGTAGGTATTGTCTTTTCAATATAATGTCTCAATGTGTATACTGGTTAACAACTTGTAAATATCTAAGAATCAAATTATTTTATTATGTTGAGATATAATCTATATAATGTATTTCAACCAATTAAAATTTTCATTTTAATTTATTTTTTTTGATTTATTAGTAAATTAAGAAAACTCTTGTTTATTATTTCAAGAACTGCAAGTTATTCAGCCTTTCATTATTAAGGAACATTACACATACTGGATATAATTTTGTAAATGTTTTAATTAATTGTGAAACCTACTAAAATTATACAGAAATAGCATTTTAGATCATTAATACATCATAAAACTAAATAAATATTATTTCTAGACATAGTTTTCTTTGAAATTAATAAATTTTTGATTAGTTGTAAGTTATTTTCAGTTTGTTATATTCAAGTCAGATTTTTTTCTAACAGTCTTTGAATCAAAAATTTATAGCTTATAGATTATTATAAAAGTTTATAGAAACATTCATTACTTTACATGCAAATTTGTCATAATTATTCAAACAATTAAAATGACTTTTATTTTTATATAATAATTAATACCTATTGGTCACTTAAAGCAAAAAAATCAATTTGCATGTAATTTATTTTTTTTTATAAAACTAATTATAATTAAATAATAGTTGATATAAGTTTAATCTATGGTTGTTTCTAGATCAGTACTGATTAAAACCAGTGTGAAAAGTAAACTTGTAATTTGATACAGGACTGTGTGATTGGCTGGAAGGGATAAAATTTTATCCCAAGTGCATCCCAAGTCCATTTTGTATAGTGAGATCAAATCAAGTGTCACAAAGTTCCTATATATTGGTATCTGTTTTATACATGATGAAAGTACAGTATTTATCAGAATATAAGCAGCACTCTTATTTTTCAAACTCATTTTTAGTAAAAATATTCTGCAATGAGTTACTTAACTTTCCCAGCAACATTTTAAATTTTGGTGTTGCCATCTGTTATGATATTTCATTAAAAAAGTTTTTATATTTTTAATTATTATAAAATGGCAAAAAGTTCAATTTTGAGGGTAGGGATGAGTTTCATAAAAAATTGCAAATGCTAAAAACCATCAAGTCTGACTCTACTCGATATGACACACGACCCCTTTATCTCCCCAACCTATTAACCTTTAACCATCAAAATTTAATCGTATCTCTTTTAACCATTAAAATTTAATTTCCTAGTACACAAACCACCCTGCAAAACTTTCAAAAATTTTTGACAAAAAGCACAGGAGTTATTAAGCTTCAAAAAAGGTGAACAAAATCATGCCCCACACATATTCATACATACAGGAAAAAACCCGCAGTTTTTTTGCATTTCTTGACGTTTCAAGGTCTCAAGTCCAAAAATGTAAACTCTTGGGGGTGATTTTTTGACCAATTACCATACTTTTCCTTGAGCCGGAAAGGTAATATTTTCTTGAATATAAGGCATACCTCTTTTTTAGCCAATTTTCAGAACGAACAAATTTTAAAATGGTGTATTTTATGACAAAAAATTTACATTTTTGCATCATAACTTTTTCAGACATCAGATGAAATCTGATTTACTTGTGTAGAACAAACTTCCAGTACTTTCTGTGATTTCATGTTGTATTGTCAATGCCAAAGTATAAGCTAAAATTGATCAAATGCTTGATGCAGGTCAAGTGACTCAAAGTTGTGCCACTTAGTGTTTCTTTGTGCTGATATGGATACAATATTCAACTTGTGACAAAATTGATCTTAAGTAATGATTTATGGCTTTCAGTGTACTTCATAATATCTATCAAAAAGTATTTGATGGCATATTCTGTTAAATTTTGGTAATTAAATGGTAATGGCTTAAAAATTCATCCCTAGTGTCTGGCAATAGCATATTCGAACTGATAGAGGGCAGGAATGCTTATAAATAGTGTCACATTTCCAAAAACAAGACAAGGCATTTTTACAGTGCCAAAATTGGTAAAAAAAAAGTGAGCGTTATATTTGAATAAATACATTATATTTAAAATGTTAAATTACAGCCAGTGTTCTACTTTACAAATAATTGCTATATAATAATTGATGAAAAATATTATGCATAATTTGTAATACTTGGAATTGATATTTTAGTGATATGGGAAAAACTAAAAAATGATTTTATGTATTAAATGCAAGTAAAGTTTTCAACTATTAAATTTTATAAGTTTGTTATAAATTTATAAAGTAATATATTTAGTATTATATGTTGATGTAATTATAATGATAGTATTATAAGTTTCTAGTAACTCAACTAATATATTCTGATCTAACTATAAATGATTAGACGTATATTGATTGTTTATATAAATTTTCATTTTTACAGAAAAGGCAAAGTAATAATAAAGAAGGTAATGAACAACAAGAAGTAGGTGTGTCTGCAGCATTTTTAGCAGATATTAAACCACAAACAGATGGCTGTAATGGTTTAAAATATAATATAACTGCTGATATCATAGAATCAATATTTAGGACATATCCAGCAGGTATTTTTTTAATTAAAGTGATAAAAATTTATTATAATAATAATAATTTTCATTTTTTTATAAATAGAAATAAACAATGATTAATCTCTCTTAAATTTTAACAATTCTTTAGTTTAAAAAGTGACTAATCATTTATTTGTTCTAGTTGCTTTTTTAACAAATATTTTAATATTTTTGTTAATTGCAAAATATATACATATAAAGATATTTTCCTAAGATATTTTTAAGTATTAATTTATTTAAGTAAATTATTCTTTAAAGATCATATATATACTGTGTATTAATTTTATGCATGTACAGTAGAGAGTCGTTTATCCGAACCCCGGTTATCCGAACGCTTTCCAGTTGGACTGTGTCGTGCTGAATTGAACTTTTTTGATACTAGATTTACTTCTAAAGTATAATTTTTGTTTTTATATTTTTCAATATATTTATTTTGTTTGTACAAAATAAAGAAATAATTTTTAATGATACACTAGCCTCGATTATTATTATAAAAATTTTCGTTAGGCTTAAAATTGATGAAAATCCAACACGAAGCGACACGCAACAGAGAAAAATTCAACATGAAGCGACACGCAACGGAGAAAAATTTCAACATCGGATAGGTTAAAATATTTTTTCGTACATAATCGGTTATCCGAACAAATCACTTATCCAAACAACCCCAGTTACCAATTGATTCAGATAAATGACTCTCTACTGTAGTAATATTTTCATCTGAAAGTTAAAATTTTTAAGGGTGGAATTGATATTTTAATCTTATATAAAAGTGGGGTATTTGTTATAACAAGCAGCTTTCTTGGTAAAAGCAATTTCAGTGAAGATTTTTGTTTCGAAAATATTTCCTAATTAAAATTATTTATATGTTAAATTAAAAATATTTTTTTAATTTATGTACAATCAATTTTATAATTTTTGAGCAAAAATTAAAAAAATAATAATAATACTATTTTATATTAATAAATTTTATTTCAGTCTTTTAGAAAATTGATTATTTTAATTAAATGTGAAGTTTTAATTTAAAGCATAAATAATTGTTTCATTAGTCACTCAACACAATTTGAAATAATGGATTATTTGATGTAATATTTTATTTTTAAAAAATAATAATTTTAATTTAATAGTTAAAAAAAAGCACATGGAAAATGTTCCTAACAAGTTATCAGAAAGTGAATTTTGGACACGTTTCTTTCAATCTCATTATTTTCATAGAGATAGATTAAGTCTTGGAACAAAAGATATTTTTACAGAATGTGTTAAATATGATGAGCAAGGTAATAAAGTTTTTGAAAACTTTTTATTATGCACTATGATTTGTTAACTTATCAGTAGTTTGTTTTTTAAGATATCAAAAATGCATTGAAAGATGGCATTCAAGATCCTTTTGTAGATGTTACTAATTTTGAAGACACAAATTTAGATGATGTAAGTTGAAGTTATGCGAATTAATTTTTAATTAAAAAATAATAATAATTCAAATTTGAATTAATTTGTAATATTTATTAGGAATTGGGAAATTAGGAAAAACTACCTTAATATTTCAACTATAAGACGACAATGCTTTATTTTTAAAGTACTTACATTTTACTCATTTCTTCATACATATGCAGTAAACCTCACTTAGTCAAATTGCATTAATTTGAAACTGTTTACTGGTTTGGCACAGGTTCCATATAATATGCTTGCATTAAGCCAAAATTGTCAGTATTAACTCAAACCTATTTTCTCTTGTATCTTTAGCTCTTTGATAGGTCTGTGATTTTTGTTTTCTGTTATATTCTGTGTGAGTATAGATGATTAAAATAAAAAAATACTATGCTGTACACAATCGCACCATTACAACTTCATGTCGACATCCTTTTACCGATACAGTATGTTACTGGCATTGTGGTTGGACACAAGGCCTTGACAATGCACTCAAATGCATCATAAACTATGTACAATTTTATAATCACTCTATGAACAGATTCTTGAAAAATGACTTGATAAATTGAAATTTATGGCTACAGAAAAATGAAAAATTTAGGTATTGTTAACTCAAAGTTGGAAGTTTTTTAATCCCTTAAACTGATTTAATGAGGTTTTGCAAAATACTGTTTACTTACATAATATATGTTAATTTACCAAGATATATTGGAAATAATTTATTATTTCTGCAGTAATTATTAAAAATAATGCATTAAAGCAGTGTTTCTCAACCTTTTTTGTGCTATGCCTCACCTAAGCCTTTCTAAAATTCTTATGTTCCCCTCTACCATATACACAATTTTTAATATTCAAAAATTGAAATGTTCACTAAAGAAACTTGATTGATAGATTTTAGGAAGAAATCACTAGGAAATTATTGAGAAAACACAGTAAGTAAATTTTCAAAACATATAATGGAGAACTGAAATTCAAGTACAAAATAATTTTAATGAAAGATTTTCTATAATGTTTTAATTATTAGTAATTATTTATTATTTAAATTTAGTGAGACCCTTGCACTTGATGCTTGCTGCAAAGAGATTTTGTCAGGTTCCAATTTAATTAACTTTAGTCTCAAGTGTCCCCGTTTAGTTATATCCAGCTGATTTTTTTTTTTTTTTTTAGCAGCAAATCATTTATGGCACTAAATCCACATTCAGATAAATATGAAGATGGAAAAGGTAACAATAGTTCTCTTGCACAATTGGTTGCATTTGGATATTTGATTTCAGTTTCCTCACAAAGCCATGCCATCGCACCTTTTATATTAAATAAAGTTTTAATTGACTCATCATTTTGCATTTCTGATCGTTCTTCTTTGTACTGCATATTTGAAATATGAGACAAATCCACTAACATTGGCTGCATCATTCAAGTTGGGAAATAAACTTTTTTCAAATCACAAAATCTTTCTTTTAAATCAGCCGATAAAATTTTCAGATGATCGACAATAACAAGTATAGCGGTATCAGTAACTTCACATTTTTAAAGCCAATGAAACTTTTCAAAATTTTTGTTGTAAATATTTGTCTGACATAATTCAATAAAGTTAATGAAACCAAATATCTTCGCTTTTGCATCGACAAGAGTTTTATTTGTTCCTTCAAGTTGTTTATTTAATATATTTAGTTTTTCAAAGATATTGGCTAAATAACTCACAAATGCCTTACCATTGACAGGTAACAGATTTTTCATTTCAGGTTTGTCATGTAAAAAATCACTAAGAGTATCAAATAGTTCCATAAATCTTTTCAAGCAGTTCCCTTTTGAGATCTGCTTTACTTCAGTGTGAAGTATGACTCACATGGTCTTCATTTTGTTCTTCACAAAATAACTTGAAAAACATTCACATTTGGCACTTGCTTTAATAGTGTTGATACATTTTATAACTATATTTAGTACTTCATTTAGAACAGGCAAAATGTTTTTAGCTACTAAGTTTTCCCTGTGAATAACACAATGCACAAGAAGCATTTTTGTATTCTCATCTTTCATGAATTTTAAGCAACTATTTTTCTTCCCCATCATATTAGGAGCATCATATGCAGCACAAGATGTTATATTTTTCATTGGTATTGAAATCTAAGTAATTTTTTAGCTTACTATAATCTTACTATAATCTTAAGCTTACTAATCTTTGGAGGTCGTCGTGCTTCCTAATGATTTACAGAACATTTTTTCAGCAAACTCACCTTTTTCAATATATCGTATGTAAGTTATAAGTACGGCCTCACTGTCTCTCAAAGTTGATTCATCCATTTGCATTGAGAATTGTCTTGTTTTCATCTTTTCAACAAGTTGTTTTTCGATATCCTCACTCATTTCATCTGTTCTTCTGCTAACAGTATTGTTACTTAGTGGCATAGCTTTAACGTCTTCATCATCTTTTTCCAGGACTGTTTCAAGAAATGCTGATATTGATGGTTTGATTAAATCCTAAAATGATTATTATGAAATGATTGTTTGAAAAATGATATGATGTTGGATTCACGCGAAATGGTTAGAGCTGTAGACCGATAAAGGAAACACGTTTCAACGACTATGCGAACAGTATGGTCAACAAAGTAATTTATTTCGCGTAAATGTTTTTATTTTAGATTTCAACTCCATAGTATTATAAAATAAAATACAATAATACAGTGCAAACATGTACTGTTTGAGACAATATAAAAACTAAAACTAAAACTTATGTACTAACTTAAAACAAGCAATAGAAAAATTAGTAGGGAAAATTAATAGAGAAGATAGGAAATAGAACATAGAAAAGATTGGAATACCAGGGTTTTCTTTTCTTCCTGAACTCTACAATCTCTGGGTGGGATACCATGTTGAACTCTTTTGGAAAGTCTCTCGTTGTTGTGTTCGTTGAAGGTTTCTTGCACTTAATTGCCACACTGTTTTATCATAACCACAATAAAACTCAATCCTTTCATCAAAGTCTCTTGCACTTGCCAAACGCGACCTGGAACACCACAACTCACGTCTGTCCACCTTGAGGTCTGGGCAATCCTTTCTCCCCTTTCACCAGCCTTAGGGCCTCGTTTATCTCTTTGTTCTCAGTGGTTCCCAGAATTGTTAATCCCACCCTGAGGGAAAAGGGTGATAAAGGAAAGTTCTAGAAGGAAAGGGAAACAAAGAACAAAGAAAACTAAAATTAACTTAAATCAATATTTACAATAAATATGGCGTACAGCAGCTATATGATTAACGTAAACTCTGGATGAATCCATTTTCGAATTGCCCCCCTGTGGGGCATGGGCCCCATGTTGGGAAACACTGCATTAAAGTTATTGAATAATTTTTCACTGATTGTTTTGAATAAAGGCTCTCTCTTGAAAACATCTAGATTTTTTCAAAATAATTTGCTATTTTTCAGAATTTTTCAAATTCTCACAACTTTTGGAATATAAATTTTATGAATAAGAACCATTTATTTTATTATTATTAATGAATTTAAAATGTTTTATTTTAAATTAAAAGTTTTGTTCTTTTCTCTAGGGTTATGGAGTTAAAACTACAGATGTCGTTCAGTCAAGTATTAATGCTAATTTATCTATGATTCGTCGTTTTAATCATCATTCTATGATGGTTCTTAATTCAACTTGTCAAAATAATCAAGCTTCATTGGCAATGAATAGTAAATCAATAAATAATTCAAAACTCAATGAAAATGAGAAAGATGCAAAACAAACTTTCAATAACAGTAGAGACCCAACTGATTTAGAACAACACAGAAATATTAAAAAAGTAATAAAAACTAAAATAAAATTAGTTAATGAATTGCCATATGATTTAGTTTTTTAATTGCTTTTTTTTTAACAGATAAGATTAGAAGAAAAGATTCAGTATGAAGATCTTGGTAAGGATCAAGGCAATCAGTCTGCTTCTTTGAATTTAGCAAAGTGTGACAGATACATCCATGGTCCTACTCTAGTCACAGATTCTATTTATTTTACTGATGAAGAAATTAGACAATCCACTTTATATCAATGTAGACTAATAGCAAATTGGAATCCATCATTATCAAATGTAAGTTTTTAATATTATCTAAAAATATCAATTTCTGTACAGTACATAAACTATTAACAGCCAGGTTTTTTAAGAAAAATAATTATGAGAATCACTTTTTTGATTTAAATTATTTTTCATTATGAATTCTTTTCATAAATTATAGTTTAAACATATGTTATTTTGTTTTAAACTGATATATTTATCAAATTACACTTAAAACATTTAATTCATCTTATTATTCCAAAGAATATTTTAAAAGAGAAAATTGTATACATACAAAAATTTTTGCTTGGCATATGCATAAATAATGCCATAACTAGGCAGGTGCACAGGCACTGGGCCTGGGATAAAGGGAGCCTTGAAATGGAACTGACAAAAAAAAATTGTCAAATATACTGTAATAATATTTTTGTTTATTACTATATGTGAATGATCTTGTGTACTTCTTGTGTACACAAAAATATAAACAACTGTTTTATTATTATTTTTCCCTAAAAAATTAAAGGGCTAAAAATAAAACATTGCAGAGGACAGATGAAAAGTTAGTTCTGATACTGCATAATAATCAGTAAAATCTGTTATTTAATTGAAACAACATAAAAAAAACAATATTTGTTCTTTTTTAAAATATGCTAAGATATTTATTTTAGTTTATAACAGGCATTAGATTTTCTATACACCACTTGTTAACTGTGAAGAAATGTATTGGCCTTATCCCGAGCTAAAAGTTGTGTTATATATAACTGTACAATAGTTGGAGAACTATTTTAAGCTAGTTTTCATTCAAAATTTTATTAGGAATATAAATTATTTTTAGTTTTTTAGTGGATCCATGTAAAAATTTTTTATAAGAAAAAAAATATATATATAAACAATACTGTATTGTTTATATATAACTGTATTAAATTGTTTTATATTATTTACATACTAAAATTATGCAGAAATTATACTAAAAAAATATGCAGATTGTAACTTGTAAATGGAACAGTCCCATTTCTTTCAGATAAGGGACTAATGAACACTTTTTGTTTATATTTTTAGATATTTATTTCCCAGTACATCCGTTATTAGAAACTTTTTCCAAGAGAAATTTGCAATAGATGCTTATTTTTTGTAGAACTATTGAGATTATTTTTGTTAAACTGTCATATTCTAGATTTGTGTTTCATATCTATCAAATATTTTCTTTGACTGTAATAAAATGTTTAAGATTTCATAACTCTTCTTGGCAAATTATTAGATACCTTTTTCCAGGGGTTTTAGATAAACCTCTGATTCTGATTGTTGGCATGACATGTTTTGATGATGATTATTTTATATATAAATATATTACTTATTTTCTTGTATTAAATTAAGTTTATTTTAATCTAGGTTCAGTTATCACAACCTGCTACAGCTGCACTTGGAGAATTATCACCTGGTGGAGCAATTATGAAAAATTCTCATCATATATCAATAAAAGGTAAAAAATCAATTAATAAATATTAAAATATGATATTAAGAAAAAATTATTTTAAAGATTATTTAATGATATGAGATTAAACGATTTGTATTTGTAGATACAATAAGTATAGAAATTCAGCAAGAATTACAGCAGTTATATATTGCTCTGTGTGAATTAGTTCGACATTTTTGGCAGTGTTTTCCTACCACCACTTCGCAATTAGAAGAGAAGGTTTGAAAGTTTTTAAAGTAAATATATAATGAATTCCAAAAATTATAAAAATACTTTTTTTATAGGTAATTCGAATGCAATCTACACTGGAAAGATTTGAAGTTTCAAAAATACAGCCTTTCAGAGAACGTTTGCTTAGAGAACGTTATAATTTGGGTGTAAGTATTAAAAAATTGACATGGCTAAAAACTTTATTATTGATTATGAATTTAAAACTAAATTTTAATTATGCATATTAAAAAAATAAAACCACACACAAATAAAATTTTAATGAAATAATTTACAAAATAATAAATTTCAGGACAAAGTTAATCATTTTGTTATAAAGAGTGATTGTAATTCCAATCTCTTTATTTGTAAATTTATTGGAATATAGTATAATAAATGCATGGAAAATTGCATTATATTATACTATACATGAAAAGATTCTTGATTAAATATTCAATTATTTGAAATTCAAAAAAGTTGAAGAGAATAATTCTTAAGTTTCATCTGCAGTTAAATTTGTATGCTTCCAGGAGGTAGGACAAATTTCATTCCAAGTTTCAACAGTGTATCAAATGTACCAAAAGACTAATTCTGGGATTAACATATCCAGAATCCAAAGAATCACTTTCAGTTTGTCTAGCATTGACTTGAACAAACTTTGTGATTACATTTTAGTGCAGTCAATTACTCCTGTTTGATATATTAGGAGAAATGAAAAGTAGCTTCTGTATTTGCCAATTTCAAATCATTACTGTTATGAAAAGTTGCATTATCCAGTCTATCCTCTTGTCAATATGCATTATCCAGTCACAAAAAATTTCACAAATAATCCAAGCCTTTTTTTTTATTCTATTTGTAATGAATACATAATTGTTGCTTTCTGTTCAAATATAACAGGCACTGACAAATGTATTCAATTAATTAGTAATAAATTCAAGAATCCACAATACTTTGAATGCTGTAATATGAGAAAATTCACATAATCTTTATTCTGCTTCAGTGCTTTTAAAGGCTTAATTATTAGTGTTCTGTTGTGTTCAAGTTTTTTGAAGAAATCAGATTATATTATAAACATGTTCAGACTTGTATTGATCATCACATGCTTGAAGCTCAGCAACTCATTTTGAAAATTTCTACAAATTTTTGAAATGAGTTTTATGTGGTTATCAATAGCAGAAGTTGAAGATGCTTTTCTATGCAGTTTAATTTGCTTGAACTAGTGGCAGTTCTTAAACTTCTTAAGCTGTTCATTCGAGAGTTTCAAACCTTTAAAGTCTAGTTCTTCAGCAATTAAACTTTTAAGCTTGCAAAACCATTCTGAGGTTATTCTATCTATATATTTAAATGTTTTTATTGAGTTTAATTGTTCTGCTACTTGCAAAATGAATGTTACTTGACAGCTTGAAAATGCTAACCTGGACAATTACGAGAAAACTATGAATTCTACCAAAGTAGTTATTGTTTGTACGTATGCATGCAATTTCTTTTCAGGGAAAAACCTAGCTAAAAATTGAAGTTTAATTTGAATTTTAATAGAGATCTACTCTGATAAATTCTTTAATTATATTATACTACAATATTATGATTATACACATTAGCCTGATATTGCCTAGAAATATTTTCTTAAAGTTCAGTACAATAAAATTAACAATTTAAAGTGCTTTACTGTAGCACACAAAAATGATCATGTAGTTTTGTTTTTCTGTGAAAAAAGAAGCATTTTTTCACAAAACTTTATATTAGATACCGCTGCCATCTGTAGCAGAAACCAGCAAAATTGTGTTACGCTGAATTATCAGAGGTATGATTTTAGCTCCTATTTATTTGTATAAGTACAAACTTTGAGAGAGGAGCTTTTCCTGACTTTAAACTTAACAAAATAAATCTTCAAGTCCTATTTTATGATCAATTATTTGAATTGAGGAAATTTTTCACTGTTTTGCTGGAATTTGGTCATTTCCATATCAGTATTTTCTAAAGGAAATGAAAAGTGATCTGGTGAAGAATTAAAAATTACAGATATCCCCTGTACAACATGGTTTGAGAATTTGAGAAATTCTCTGTACAAAATTTCACAACTTTTAAGTGCATACTCAGTTATTCGATATTTCTTTATTCAAGTAAGCACGTGTTTCAAATTTGCCCATGGACTTAATATTTAATTTTTCAATTTGTTTCGTGTCTTTTGTCAGGTTTACTCTAATGAAAACTGATAGTGCAATTTTTTTCCTTCCTTTTCCTAGCTTTCCTGTCAACAAGGTGGTGTTGTCATTTAATAACACTTAAAAAAAGTTTAAACATTTTTAGGTAGCATAAAGACAAATGAAATAGAGCAGTATCTATGTACTTGAACT
This sequence comes from Centruroides vittatus, assembly GCF_030686945.1. NCBI lineage: Eukaryota > Metazoa > Arthropoda > Arachnida > Scorpiones > Buthidae > Centruroides > Centruroides vittatus. The sequence goes on along the minus strand of NW_027122274.1, from coordinate 2,218,871 downwards.
GTTCCAAACTCAGAAAATTTGAACACAAATTCTGGAAAAAAGTCACTTGTTACTTTATTATTAATTGAAAATTTGTTCAGTTTATTTTTATTTTGCCACCTATAAAATAATGATGATGTTGCTGACATTTCTAACAAAGATGACTTTTTTTAAATAAGGGCATTTTAATAATCATAATTACAGTACTTTTAATTGTGATTATTAAAGCAATCAATAATTATCTAATAAACATATTTCTCTTAGTAATGAAAAAGAATAGTAACTTATACTTTTGTTAACTTTTGGAACCAAACTGTTTTGCATAATGTGGCACTGTGTTATATGAGGGATGCCATATAAAATTACCCCTTGTTAAACATTGACACTATAGTTCTTGCATTAGGATTTACAAAAAATTCAAATACCAGAAAGAGGAACATTAAATTTACAACTTCTATAATTATTAAACAGATTTAATTTCAGAAAGCAAGAAATAATATGGTGCTCTCACTTAATTTGGCTTCATTTTTATCACAAATAGTTAGAAAAGATTTGTATTGCAACAAATCATAGATTAATATCATAATTATTTAAGTCAACTTATTTTCAAATTTTCTTTATAGGTTATTATATTTAAATTGTGACAGAACTAATCACATTATTAATTCTTTAAAAATTTTGACAAAAAATAATTTTATATATATTTTCTCTTACAGCTGACTGACCATATGATAAATATGTTAAGAGCTGCATATAGCAAATTTGCAACTTGGCAAGGAAAGAGGATTAGCATAATCAAGAAATAGTTCATTAACCGGTTTGAATATTTGATGCCGTTTGGCATTTTTTTTACACTGTCGGCAAAAGAATTATGTCAACGGCTGAAAAACTTTTTGTACATTTTTGTAATTTATTCATTAAAGTTTTTTAATTTGATATTTTTTTGCATTGAATTGTCTGCAAAATTATATGAATCTTGCAGTATAAACCATATTGAAGTCAAAAACATTCAAGATATTCAACTGCTATTAGAATTTCTGAATTATTAAGCATTCTGCAGATAAACAATAACAACACAACACCAAGTTGTAGTAAAAAACATACTCTATGAACCGAGGACCGGTGTGCGACAAAAGAATACAAAATAGAAAGTAAAGTTCACCATTAATCAGAAATTCTGTTTAACACCTGAAGAACTCGGAGGGAGTTCGAAAACATTAGTGGTGAACTTTCTCTTTTGTTTTTTTCGTTGCACATCAGTTCATAGAGTGTGTTTTTTACGTTCTGAACATGTTAGCATTTCAAATTTTCATCTGTAGCTGATGACAATGACTCATTTTAAAAAAATTTAATAGTTATAATTTAGAATTGGACAAAAATTAAATAACACAATTATTTGGTTCTCATAGCATGTAGTTAAATATTTAATTTAACTTACTGATAAAATTAGCTCAAACCTAGAAAAGATCAAACTTTTGATGGAGATGCTGACAATCCTTCACCTTACATGGAAATATCAAAATGAATCTCACTCCTTAATTTTAGGATTTTTCTAAAGTAATTAATATTATTTTAGAATAAATTATATCCAAACAAAAACATCAGATGTAAAAAAATTATGATAATTTAGACAATGGTCAAAATTTCTCATAGTTTTTCTTTGGTAAAGATACATTTGGAAGTGAAATGTAGAAAACAATAATACAGGTAAAAATCTTGTGGGTACCACTTCTTTCACATCTCAGATGTTTTTTGGATACCAATTGTTTTTGTTTAATAATTGTATTATGATGTCAAGACAAAATTGGTCAGCACTTCGAGACCACTAACTGAACAGTTGCAGACCAAATGCACTGCCAAACAAACACTTTCAATATTCATTTTGGTCAGTGTCAACTGATGTTTTTGATATGCTGTTTAGAAAAATCATTATAAAAACTTTAATTTGCATAAATTTGAGTTTTTGTAATTCTGAGTAACATTTTGAGTAAAATTCATTTGTTTCCAAGCAATTTTAGCCCTATAAGCTTAAAATTAAGCCATAAAACTAAATTAGCTCTATGGGGAAACCCTGTGAACTTTGACCTATCAACCCAGAAGTTTTGAGCCAGCACCTCACTGATAAAGAGAAAGGCTAAAATTTGAGCTTTCTAGACCCAGTAGTTTTTCTCTACAAGACTACAGTGCCAGATGAAAAAGAAGCAGAAGGTCAGCTTTTTTTTTGTGGTGATTTTTGCACTTTTGTGTAACCACTTAATGTGCCAAATTTTGAGATTTTCTATAATCTAATAGAACAATTTTCTTTTGAACAAGATATTCGGAATTACTTTGTTTGTGGGGGCAGAGAAATTGATGCCCCGATAATCGGCAACTCTGATTCCTGTATATATAGTCAGTGACTTTTTTACTTGGTGGGGAGTAACTGCCATGGCTCCTGATAACTGATAAATGTTATACAATTTTGGCTTAATTCTTATAGTGGTGGTGTTTGAGTGTAAACTAGTGCCTAGCACTATGCTGGACCAGATTAAGACATTCTGTTGTGCTGAGTGTGTTTATAACTTTGTCATACTAAACATATGTCATGTAGTCAGGAAATTCTTAAACAGAAGTACAGTACATAACTTCAGACAGTCTTCTGTAATGTATGTGGTATTGATACCTGTACAAAAAAGAACTACTGGCATGCTAAGAACAGCATTTATTCTCCACAGATATTTCATTTAGTGGGTGAGTCCTGAGTATTTACTAATTTTTTCAGTGTATGATATGTTTGGAACAGTTGTCTGGTATGACGTGTTATTTTCTGTGATTGTCTGAGATGTGTAGTAATTTGTGTTTGTGTGTAAGCTTTTGATGATTAACATAAGCAAATAGTAAAAACAACATAAGTAAACTGACTGTGCTAAAAGTTTACAATCTGATGTGACATGCCATACATAGTCTTGTACTGTACATGATGTGGCATTTCTTACAAGTGTCATCTGAAAATGTGTATTTTAAAATGTACAGTGATTGACAAATCGCCACCTCACACTGCTCAGCAAGATGATGATGTTACAGAGTCAAATTTGATATAATCCATAACCCAGATTATATCAATTAAATATCATTGTTAATTTAGAAATATGCTTTGAGTACATTTGATTCATTCTAAATTTTGATAAATTTCTTGAATTACTTTATCTTAAATATATTACAGTAAACTCAGAAAAAACATTGTTTTTTCTGAGTTTTTCTGAGATTGTTATCATTGTTGTGATAACGAATTAGATGATCTTAGTTTGGTGCATGGAATTTTGGGGAAATAAGACATACTTGGAAGAGAAAACAAGAAATATCATCTGAGAGAAGAAGGAACATGGTAGAATTCAAACTTTGTTTTTTTTCTGTATGAATAACATACTAAAATTGAAAAAAAAGACTTCATTTTGAACTGTGATAGAGGTAACTGTGTGCATATTTCTAAGTTTAACATTGACATTCAATTCATATAATCTTGGTAATGCATTCTCAAATTTGACTTCAAACATTGTCAGACTTAAAGTACAGTCATTAACTGTACTTTCTGTAGTTCCTTGGTTCCTTGTTTTTATGATATGGTTTTTTAGGGCAATCATGAATCTTTCCATTTCTCCTGAGAGCCAGCCAGCAGTTTGACACAGTTCTGTCAACATGATCCTGGTTAAGATGTTAGAGTGCCTGTTGTGGAATTCCTTCAGAGAACAGAACTGTGATGGTCTGGGATACTGTGTTAGATTCAGGTGACTGCCATGTAGTTTTAATGGTGTATTGTTTTAGTTTGCAAGAGTTTGTTTTGAGTAATTGTGATGTTTGACTTGAGTCAAACAGTAAAGAAAATGTACAGACAGTGTCAAGCAGTCTTGGGCTTGAAATGCATCCTAACAATTTCAGCCATCAGTTTAGTGCAGTTTTGGCTGGTTTATGGATGTCTCTTTGACAAGATGGGTAGGGTTTGTGACTGCCATTCAAAAAACCACAGAAATTACAAGTTTTTCTACAAATTAAATGTGCTGTCTGTATTTTAAAGTCTGAGATATAGTGTTGGATATATTTTGCATTGTTATTGCATACATTAAGATATAGTGTATACAATAACAACCATAGAATAGTGAAGGAAAGCACATGATTGATCTATTAATATATTGTGTATGGTTCAATTGTAGATGATCAGCAGGTGGTAATTAAGTTTAAAATTTCAATTCTACAAAGATTTGTTACCAGGGTCAGCTGAAAATCTACATTTATTAGTACTTACTTCTAGTAGATATAAAGCTCTACAGTCTTCTATTCAATTCAGTGCAAAGAAAGCTATGCTGACATTCTATTTTGATTGATAAGGACCAATTCTCATAGAGTCTTTTGAAAAAAGCAATACAATTAATGTAAACACTACTGCACAACTCTGCAGAAACTGAAGCAAGCTATAAAATCAAAATGGTAAGAATGCTCTCATGTGGAATTATTTTCCTATATGACATCTCGTGGCCCTATATGTTACCAACAGTATCAAACCACCAGGTGTGAATTTTCGGACACACCTCCGATTTAGACTATAAAAGACTAGTTATGTAAGGTGAGATGTGAGAGTAAGAGTCACTCTGAAGTCCAGGAATGAACCTCTCAGGAAGATGAATGCAAAATCAATTAAACCAACTTAAAAATAAAAAAGGAAAATTTATTACAAAAACTAAACACTAGAATTAAGTTTAAAATTATTATTATATTAAGGACAAAGTCTGTCTATAAAAATATATCTGTATCTGGATAGACTAAGGCTAACTTCCAAGGACTATTTGTATACTATTAAACCCAGGGGTACCTAGGATGAAATCAAACTTTGTGACTCACAAAATACCAGGAAAAGAGTTGTCTTTCCTTTGGTTCCTTTTTTTTCTTTCTTTTGCACCTTATCCTTATCTCTCTCTTTTCACCAACTTTTTCTTGATTTGAACTCTCCTCTGATGAGGCTCTCTACTGTTGTGTTGGCTCTTTCTGGTTGTTGTGCTCACTCTTCTCTCCTCTATTCCTTTCTCTTTCACTTTTTTGCTTTCTCTTTTTCTCAAATGTTTTTCATCATTTCCTTTTGTTTTATTCTTTTTTTTTCTAACCAATCGTGATTGTATTCTGGAGGAAGTTGATGGAATGATAGATAAGCTATTTTTAGTCCTCCTTCTCTCTCGTCTAATATGAATTGTGTGTGTCTATGTGAATGGATACAGTAACAACTTTCACTTAACACTAGTTGAAAATGGTCATCCCCTTTGTGTTTTTCTCTGAATATTGTGAGATTAATAACAATTAATTGATAAATTTTTATTCTAATTTGTTTCTCTTGATTATTTTTCATCTGTATTGACAAAAATTTAGTCCCTAAAATTGGAAAATAGGCTATTCCTTTACAGTGTTACTTGATAACAAACAATCCTGATGTCACATTCACACATTTACAAGATGCAAGTGCAAAGGGCATCTTGTTCAATAGCTAACAATTGTCTGATGAACAAACAGACAGAACAAAAAATATATATAAAATACATATATACTTTAAAATACAATAAAATTTTCACTTATTTTAAGACGATTATGTAATCTCTTTAAATGATAAGTTGATTAAAATTATACAAGATAATGATAATACTAATACAAGAATATATATATATATATACAGAGCTGCAATTTGAAAAAATTGTAGATCTATAAATTCCCACTGTTGTCCATCTGTCTTTCCTCAATCTCAAATATGGAGTTAGATAGATGAATGATGAGATCAGATATGGAAACCTTAGGGACAGGATGTTCTGATTAACTATATACAAACTTCTGATGCAAACTGGAAGTCATGTTATTTCAATTCAAAACTTTTCCCTGAAAGCAGTTAACACAACTCTGTTGATGAAGGAAAAGTATGATGTATAGGGGTAAGCCACTACTAATAATTTGAAGTGGAGAGCATATTTTTTAAATTAAATAAATTAAAAATATGATTAAAATTGCAGCCCAGCATTGTGATGATGTCACAATAAATAATTGCTTAATAATAATACATGTACATATATATAACCAAAATTTAGGGGAAATAGTGGGTCTCACCACAATAGTTAAGTTAAAAAAAAAGTGCAGGTGGGAAATCCTAGAACATCTTAACTATAGCCCAGAGCACTTGTGTCATTTTCACATCACATTTACATTTTTGGAAAATTGAGTGTTGATAAAAGTTACATCATTACACGTGAAAATTATAAGATACAATGTTATTATCTTATTGTACTTGGAAGAATAATTTCCTTAATGTTTAATTAACTAGTTTTGTTAGATTGATTATATTTTAGTCACAGTTTAACCGGCATGTTGGTCTCCTTCGTTTATATGCGGTATGCTGTTCATTCCACGAAAATACAGTATTTAAAATATTATTATTATATTCTTTAACAATATATCACCAGTTCCTTGATTAGAACAATATGGTGTGTTGAAACATAAATTATAATTTGATAATTAAACATCAATGTATGATTTTTGTTTATTACTTTATTTTTTAATATGATCTTCCACCTTGGTGCCATCAATTGGATAGCTTCTGGATTACCCAAAGGAAGTTATCTTTTGGCTATAGACTTAACTCTCTTGAACAACTTCAATTACTTTTCATTAGAGTAAATTGATGAGATTTGGATACACAAAAAAATTGACAATAAATGCAGGCTATTACCAGGTTCATAACCAATGAAAACAGTCATCCAAAACAAAGAGGAAAAAATCATTCCATCTGTTTCTTACAGAACAGCATCCATCTGCATGTTATCACACCAATTTCAGAATTGTGATGATTCAGAAATTAAAGTAGACTCTTCTACCTCTCTTCCATGCAGTCTCAACCTTGCTCATCCAACTTCCATCTATTTGGACTGACCAAAGTACTTTTAGGAGGAAAGAAGTTTACCTTTAATGAAGTGACTGAAATAGTTTGAGTGGATACATCTGCAGGCAAAAGATTTCTTAAGGGAAATCCAGAAGCTATCAACCAATAGCACCAATATATTTCCTAGGAGGAAGATCACGTTTGAAAATAAGGTAATAAACATCAATATACAAATTTTGTTTTATCATCAAATTATAATTTATATTTGAACTTACCTCATATATCACAATGTTTTTCAAAAAGGCAAAATTTTGTAATCCATGAAAAACTAAATGCAACTTTTGAGCTATGTAATAGAATTTTGTACTCTAAAAAAATTATAAAAAAACATGTGCATAATTCTCTCAAAGCAGGAATCCATCCATTCAAACTCATAATCTCCAATCCTCCACCTTGTCTTTTATTAATGTTATCTTATTCAGATCCAAGTCAGTTTAGAGATTTTTAAATAATACACATATATATGTAACTAACAATCATCGGATTTTTTTCAGTTATTGAAGCTTTAATATAAAAACATTTCTGGCATTTTTGCATAAAATAAATTTAACTACATTCAGACTGAAAACTTTTATTATGCATAGTTACATTATTTGTACACTTTAACAAATTTACATACAATCTTCCTTTATTGGATCTATCACAAGAAATGGAATCCATTGTCTTATATTTTAGTTTTACTGATTTGATTTATCATCACAATACATTTAACTACAAATTGTATTTTAGCCTTTTTCAGAAATGAATTTTTTTCAATGTTTATAGTCAACTTTGAAGTTTTTCTCTTAAAATTGTTTCCCATAATGATAAGAATATTCATTAAAGCTCATTAAGAAGCAATTCTTGTGTTCAATTATCTATTGTGACAAGAAAATCTTATAAGTGAGAAATGCAGGTTCAAATCTGATCTGGATCCTCACAGTTTTTTATGTTTAGTTCAAGTTAGGCTATTGCGATATATACGAGTGAATAAATTTTCCACACAAGATGACCTGAATAGGAAATGCAAACACAAGAGATGGTATACAATAACAGAAATATTAATTTTTCCAAAAACATTTCTATGTTCAGTAACTGTGCTTTGACTCAACAATTTTAATTATTGACTAGAGACTAACTGATCATTGAATAGAGCAGTAAGCAACAAATCTTTTGTCTTTAAGACAAAAGATTTGTTGCTTACTATTCTATTTTCTACTTTCATACTGACTCTTGTTGTATGACTTTGGCTCCTCATTTCTTGTTCAAGCTGACATCGAATGTCTGAGTCTAATCATAACAGGTAACATTGGTAATACATGACACTTCAAACAACTGATTTACTTTAAAATCTATTATTTTTTCTATGATTGATCAATGTTTCATGCAGTAAGACTGTTCATGATTAAATTTTGGACAGCTGGATAGTCCTAGCATAAAGGTGTCAGTTTTCCACTCTGTGAGGTCCAGATAAGAAGCACCAGCAATTTTTCATAGGCAGTCTGCCCCAGATATGTTGGGGTGGACAGGACTTATTGTGGGCCTGGCCAAACCCTACAATGCATATGAAAAAAAGAACTCTTAGTGCCTAATTAGCATACCAGCAGTGCCATGCATAACTGGGCATGGTACAAAAGTACTACTGTATTAATAAAGATTTGACTGATTGACTAAAGAGCAAAATTAAATTAAGAGGATGTTTATAAATAAAGAATTAGCTGTAAAAAATTTTTAATGTTCAAAAATTTATTTATTTAATTTAGTATTAATGCTCATTACTTTTTATATTGTACAGATACAAGCATATTAAAAAAATTCTGATTTATGGAAGGAAAAACTTGCACATTTGTAATTCAGCCATTAAAGTTCTTATCATGTTGAACTATTCATTAAATTGCATAAGTCGTTTAGCGAATCGTGTAAAATATAAAGGTGACGCAAATCTTCCGTGATATCTATAGAATAATCATTTAACACAGATTCAGAAATCATTTTCTTGTTGACAGAATTTTGCTCCTCCATTGTTTCTTTCTTGATAACAATTTTTTTAACAATTTCAAACATTTTTTTAATATACCTTAAACAATGATCTGCAAATCAAATGTTATTTAATTAATTTATGATGAAATTATGTATCAATCAAATAACTACTTACCTGCATTAAGTGAATGTCTTTCATCAATTTTAGAACTATACAAAATAATAAAAATGGATATGGCAGCTGCAACGGCAGTAAAGCTGTCCGAGTGAGGTAACAAGTTTTCATTTTCTTTATGTTTCAGAATATAATGGCTGAACACTTCATAAATAGGATTGAAGTTTTCTTCTATTAGGTTAAAAATGTATTAACAATGAATATATAATAGAATTGTCTGCATTTTACATTAAATTTGAAAATATTTTCATGAATACTTTCATATGTTAACATGAATTCATGTTAACATATGAAATTGTAGAAGAAATAATAGAATTTAAAGTAAATCAGTTGTTTGAAGTGTCATGTATTACCAATGCTATCTGTTATGATTAGACTCAGACATTTGATGTCAGCTAATTAATGTCAGCTTGAACGAGAGATGAGGAGCTATCTAAAGCCAAGGTCATGCAACAAGAGTCAGTATGAAAGTAGAAAATAGAGTAACAAGCAACAAATCTTTTGTCTTATAGTCAATGATTAAAATTGTTGAGTGACAGCACTATGACCTACCAGACAGTTACTGAACACAGAAATGTTTTTGGAAAAATTAAAATTTCCATTATTGTAGGTCATCTCCAGGTTTTGCATTTCATATTAAATAACTTTAATATTAAAATGGATGTTCCTTTCTGACTGAACACTTTTTGAATTTCTGGGCTCTTTACCTCATTACCGAGGGACCATAATATAGAGCTGACATTTGAACTCAATGTTTAGAGAACTTGGACATTTGACATTCACAGTTTTGTCTAGAGAAGTGTTTGATGACTCCAACACAAAATGTTTAAATTGAACTACTTTTGTTAAAAGTTATTCTGTTTGTTTTTTAAATGAGCTTTGTGTTATTTTAGTAAAATTTTGTTTATTTTTATAGTGTCTTTGTCAAAATAAATGCCTTTAGACTTTAGCTATTATTGGCACCTCCATCAAAAATGAATTTGAATAGAAGTAGAAGTACTCTACTTCTCTCACCAATCAGTCAAGTCAAGGACAAGCAGAAGACCTCAGAGATTAGTGCTCAAAGAACAAAAATCCTGACAGAAAGCATATCAGGTCTGTGTCAATATACCAGCACTTCTAATATATTCTAAATGTCAGTTGCTCAATCTATAATCTACCATCACTGATATGCCAAGAACTTCCAGTCTTCCACAATGATAGAATCAAAGATACCTGATGTTAGCTGGAAGACTGAATATATTACCCAATAAAATAAATGGGGCAGTGAGATCAAGCTTGCTAGACACTGATTTGCAAACAATGAAAGACAAATTAGCCTGTCATCTGTGAAACTTTCAGAGACAGGCAAAGTCCCACTTGACATGCCAAACTATCTGAGCAAAACTCCCAGGCAAGGACAGTGAGTCATACATCCAAGATGTCCTTTCTTTATGCCAAGAGGCCAACATGTCTGATAATGAGCAACTTGAATATATTAAAAATTTTATGAAGAATATGTTGCTCAACATCTTGCTAGTCCCAAAGTTTCAACTTCTCAATGTAACAGCAAGTGGTGATGAAATAAGCAGAAGTCTAAAACCCATCAAGTAGGTTGAACCCCTACTTTCTGCCAACTGATGAACAGTGTGGTCAATTTTGATGAAGAGAAATTTCACCTAGTAATACTAATTCTTATTGTCTAAGAAGAACATCAGAATCACACCAATATTCTTGCCATCATTTCTGGCCAAGAGAATGGAATGATCAACATTGTAAAAGCCTAGAAAATGCCTGTTGACATCACTAGTGGATCAACAAACTGGTTGAGACACACTGACATCTGCACACTGCTGACAGCAGCTTTGGACTTATTGAACTACACTCAAAATAATGGATATTCACTCATTTATTTTGACTACAATCAAGCCAGACATGTCTGGTAGTACTATTAAAATTGCTGAGGAGATTTCAACCTGTTGCTGCTTCATCACAATCTATTTATGACTCCCTTCATTACTGGGGGACACTAGGCCAGTTGCCCTGCAACACTAGAAAAGTCCTCCAGCAAGTATTGGGCTTCAGTTTGGCAAACACAAAGTTCAAGCCCAAGAGGATGCCAAAAATTAACACTTTGGATCCTCTTGGGCATTTAATAATTATTATTGGTGTATAAATATGACTCTACCTTTTTTCAGAATATAAGACATTCTTTCATTTTAAAAATAAACAAAAGATTTATTCAAAGTATTTTTCATCAGAAGCTATAGCATTTGCCCATCTAGATTCCATCATAATCCAGATGGGTGAATGTTGTAGCAAATGGATTCCATGAAGGAAGAAGTCTGGTTGTTTTGAAGCAATCAACCCAATTTTGGATATCCTTATAAGATCTGAACTGCTTTCCTGATAGGTCACTCTGCATGGATCGAAACAAATGGTAATCTAAAGGAACAACATCTGGAGAATATAGCAGGTGGGGTAATACATCCCAGCGAAGTGCTTATAAAGTTTCCTTGACTGGTCTTGCAACATGTGGGAGAGCATTGTCATGTTGGAAAATAACCGTGTTGTGTCTTTTGGCATATTTTGGACATTTTTGCTCCAATGCTTTGTTCAATTTGATTAACTGTTGTTTGTAATGTTTAGAATTGATTGTCTGACTTGCAACAGCTCATAGTATACTACACCCTTTTGGTCCCACCAGATATACAACATAACCTTATTTCCATGAATATTCTGTTTTAGCATTGATGGACCTGGTTCATCCGGACGCACCCATGCCTTTGGTCATTTAGGATTGTCAAAGTGAATCCATTTTTCATCTCCAGTAACAATTCGCAACAGAAAACCTTTTCCCTTTTGTCTTTGGAGCAATAATTTGCCTATGGTTTTTTGACATTCAATGTCTCTTTCTTTCAATTCATATGGGACCCAATTTCCTGCTTTTGAACCATTCCCATTGCATGTAGACATTGGGAAATGCATGGTTGGGTAACATTTAAAGCAGCAGCCAATTCCAGTTGTGTTTGGCAAGGATCTTCATCTTGGAATTTTTTTGGTGGTTTTCCATACTCTTTGTCATGTGTATCAAAATCATTATTTTTAAACTGTCAAAACAATTCTTTGCATGTTGTATTAGATGGAGCATGTTTACCATAAATTTCCAACAATGACATGTTTCTGCTGCAGTTTTCTTTGAAATAAAATAATAAAGTAAAATTTCCCACAAATGCTGTCTTCCTAGCACAAAACTCAACATTTTTAATCAAATAAAAATAATTATTGTTTATACTTTAAACAGATGTATCAGATTTATTTTTGAAGAATGCTGTCAAACCTTTTAAATAAAAGTATTGCCAGATTAAGTTGCATGCAAGCAGTACTACTATCGCCATCTATTAAAAAAGGCAGAGTCATATTTATACACCCAATATTATTGAAGAAGAGGTCAATGAACTGTTAGTTAAGAGTTAGGTGTACTATAATACAATCTAATGAGTCTCCAAGGGCCAATTCAATCATTTTGATTAACAAACACTCTGGTAAATAGCAGTTCTGTGTTGAAAAGTTAAATGCCATTAACCAAGAAAGATTGTATCAGCTCCCAAGAGGAAGAATCTAGTGTCCTAGTAGTAGTTCTTGCAGGCAGTCTAAGTGTTGATAGATTTAAAAGTTCAGTTATTGGCAAATTAAGGTTGATGAGCAACTTCGAAAGAAGGCAGTCTTTGTCACCTTGATAAGTTATGAGAATTAGACTCTTCTGTTCTGGCTCTGCAATGAATAGCAACATTTAAGCTATGTAGACTCCACTAAAGACCCCATAATAGTCCATCCATAGATGAACTGTTATGGGACCTTAGGTGAAACATCTGTCTTTGTTATCTTCAGGACATGGTTGTATTTGTCCCATCATTTTGGCTTCTCTTGCAACAAGGACAATTGACAAAACTGTCCTTGAATGTTTCTGATAAACAAATTACAACTGGTCCAGTCTCCAGATTCTCATCTATCTTGTTGACAGAAAAGAGATTCAGTCTGTCCCTGAAAAGCTATGGGTGTCCTTGAGTTTCCAACACTGACTAACTCAAACAAAGATCTAGGAAGCTTCAAACTGGCAAGTTAATCATTGCTTCATTGAGTGATTCACAAAGATTGCCAAGCTGCTCACCTCATTCCTGAAGACTAGCAACATCTAGTAGGATCCTGAGCAATAAGAGGTCTCAACTGATTACAAGATTCACTTAGTTGGGAACCTGGGCCACTTCAATCTTAACATATTGACTGAGATATATAATAAGTCCATAGCCACTGTTGTCTGCATCTTCTATGAAAGCAGAATCAAACTATTCAATGATGGAGAAGGAATGCTTTTCCATTATCTGGGCCATTAAAAAGTGCCAGCCATATCTATGTGAACATCCTTTTTGAATGATAATGGATTACTATTTGCTATGTTTGTTAGTCAGACTCTACGACCCTTTGAGCTAATGGGATCTGTATATACAAGTATATACAAATATAAGTATTGTAAACAAATCTGGGCAGAAACATCTGGAAGCTGATATTCTCTCATAGCCCAGTCAAAGTTCCTTTAATTAAGGAGGTGAAAATTATCATAGATTCATTCAGCAGGCTAATGAAGTGGTCCTGAAGTTTATCACCTCTCTGCTTCAACATTACCAGGTATTTGATGAAGCTATGATTCATCTGGTCCATCTTGGCACCTCATTATTCCAGTCTCTCACCATTCTGTTTTGGAAGCTTACCACAATAACATTGGTTATGCTTGTAACCATTATTGGAGAGAAATAAATCATCTTGTAACAATATATCACGGAATGCCAAGAATGCTTGAGGAAAAGGCTTGCAACATTGATATTGGCTTGGCAACTTTTATAGATTCCTCTACCAAGAGAACTTTTGACACCATTGGCAGTTCTTGGACTGTTTCACTACATTACTGTCAGGCAATAAATGGATTATCAATCATTACTATTACCAATCATTCATTCATCAATCATTACCATTTATTGATTACCTGAACCATTATACCATACCTGAACTATGGACAACTATCAGTCTTGCCAATTTTCTGTTCAGTGACATTATTATGAAAAATAGTGCACCAATGAGGCTGATTAGTGACATAAGACCAACCATTTCTTATTCATTTAATTCAGAAAATACTCTCCATCTTTGGCACATGCATCAGAGGACATCCACCTACCATTCCCCTAGATCAGTGATTCCCAAACTTTTTCGTTTGGGAATCACTGATCTAGGGGAATGGTAGGTGGATGTACTTTGATGTCGATCCACCACCCCCTTTGTTCAATAAAGTTATATCCAACGCCTCCTAACTCATTTTCTCTTGTGTGAGAAAGGATTGGAAATATTCTTAGGAAAACTTTTCTATGAATCTCACACTTTGTGTCCTTACTGTTCCTTGTTTTCAACATCTGGAAACCATTAAACACAGTGTTTCCTCTTATCAGTTTAACAGAGGAAAGGGAATGGCTGTCAGTGACCCCAACTTTTGCCTTTGGTCACTGTTCAGTACCCTGCCCCCCAGCATCCCCTAGATTTACTCACCACCCAACAAGGGGGCATTATTGCCCACTTTGAAAAATGCTGCCCTAGATCTATGAGCTTACAGAACGATTCAATTGGACCAAATGTTGTCTTTAGTCACCTTCCCTTATATTTTCTCCAAACAAAAGATGACAATATTTTCCATTCTTCCTTCACAGCTGACCCCAGCAGCATCCACATCAGTCTACACTTGTTTAGAGAAGGCCTGTTGGCCCAGGATCATGATAAGTGGTGTTAAGACATCCATCAACACCAGGCACCATAAACTTGCACAGGTCATCAAGATGATAAGTTTCAATCTGGCAACTAGGAAGTTTCGAAAAATTCTTTGTGCTGCTACTTTAGGCCATACCAAGTCATATCAGTGTCCTATGATATTTCAGCTTTCCCTAACACAAAAATCATCCATGTCATCAGGATAAAATTATACAATATATCTGATGAAGACATCTTAAGGAAGAAACAAAATGGAATTCCCCTCCAAGTGGACACTTTTAGAACTAGGCTCTTAGCCAATAGAGAGAGAACATTTGAGATTTGCTTTGCCATAAGACATTTCTTAGAATTAGTTTTTGTATTATTTTGTTTTGGTTCAATTTTGTTTATTTGCATAGTATCTTTGTCAAAATAAATGTCTTTCAATTTTAACTGCTACAATATATTGGGTTATTCGGAAAGTAATTTCGTTTTTTTATTACTAAAGGAATTAGGTGTATTTTTAGCAGCCAATTTTATTTTAAACCACATTTTCATTATATACTTCGACAGCTGACATTTTAAGGCTTATTTGTAAAAAATTTTGTTTGATTCTGTACAATTGTTTTTTTTTCACTGTCCCATCAAATATGGTAAATGGAAAGCATCAGTTTTGGCATGTTTTGCTTTTTTATTACCAAAAAATCAAAATGCTGTTCAAGTAAGAAAAAATTTGTGGTACATGTATGGAGAAGATGTATTAAGAGAAAGACAGTGCCAAAACTGGTTCATAAAATTTCGTTCTGGCAATTTCAATAATGAAGATGCACCACATTCTGGATGGCCAGTTGAAGCCAATGAAAACAAAATAAAGCTACTGATTTAAGCAAACTGCCAAATAACAACACATGAAATCACTAAGAGATTAAATTTGTAGAATTGAACTGTTTATGACTACTTGAAACAGATTGGTTTCACTTCAAAGCTTGATATAGGGGTTCCACACGTTCTTAAAAAGAGATGCTCTCTTTGGTGGGATTTTAAGGAATTTTTTTTGAGCTTTTACCAGACAATTTAACAATTGATTCGAAAGTGTACTGCTGTTGAGTAAACAAATTGAGTAATATCATCAAACAGAAAAGGCCAGAATTGATCAACAAAAAAGGTGTAGTGTTTTACCATGATAATTCCAAATTTCACACAAGTTTGGTAACTTGTCAGAAACTGTTACAGCTTAGACGGGATGTGCTATCACACCAACCATATTTGTCAGATCAGGCACCCTCAGATTATTATTTGTTCCAGTCTTTACAAAATTTTTTCAACATGTACTTTGGTAGCAATGCAACAAAGTATTCTATTGTGGTATTTGTTCTATACTATATTTTGGTGTTGTGTTTATACCTGAGGCATAGAATTTTTTCTGATTTCATTTGTTTATTTTTTGTTGCAATTAATTTAATTTAATTACATTAAATTAAAATATAGTAACTAAAATTATTTTAATGTTTCACTAAAAACAAAATAAGTCATCAACTCCAATGTTGCAGAAAACAAATTTTTGTTAATGCTGGGTTCACAATGAAGACAAACTAATGGTGCTTTGTATGATGAAATATTCCATGATAAAAACATTTAGTCTACATGCATGTTAAAGGTGATTCTGCAGAAGTACACACCTTTGTGTCAACTGTGATGTTTGTTCTTATTGGCAGGTGAAACAATTAAATTCTCATCTACAAAATGCCATGTACTAGTTAGAGCAGCAATGAGAAATAAGTTTCCAAGATGTATAAGAGAATGTATTTTTACTTCATCACTAACTGTCTTTGCTAATTTTTAAAGAAATTCTGACATGTACATGGTATGTATCAAAATTCATTAACAAAGAGAAATTTTTCGATGTAAAGGAAATTTGTTTTCATGTGGGAATATACAACAAAAATGAAATTTTCAACAAATTGTTTTATTAGGTGCACTCAATGCATTTTTTGCATGATTTTTGTAAGTACAATCTAAAGTATTATAAAGTAGAAAAAGAACAATAAAAATGTATAATATTACAATTTTCTGATAAATTTCTTTCTTATACTTTTGAATTAATTCTTTTCCTGCAATTTTAATAAAAAATAAATAAACTCATAAAACTAATAGATGTTTGAATTCTCTCTCTGATGTTAGAATAGCTGCCATTTAGGCTATTCAAGTTGAGATGCAGGTAAAAGATATGTCTGAAAAAAGAACCATTGCAGCTATTAAAAAAATAATAAACCTCGAATGTTTTCATTGTATATTTATAAAGTGGATAGTGTGTTATATAAAAGAATACTGTCATTAATTATAATTCTATTAAATTTTATAACTTATTTCATTGTCATCAAGTGTGATGATCAAGAAATAAGTTATGAAAATAATTGACTTATTATGCTTCTAGTGAAACTTTAACTGAAAAGAAGTAAAGAAAACAAAAACAAATAAAACAAGAAAAAGATTATGTTTCGAGTACAAACTCAAGGCAAAAATATAGCATAGAACAGATACCATGACTTTGTCACAGCATACGAAAGTATACTTGATGAATTGTTTATTTTTGGAATATATGCCACAAATGAATGATTATAACCTATCTTTGAAATGAAAAGGTTATGTAAATAATGCTTTTGTCTGATGGATATGTTAATATTGGAGTATAACAAAAGTTTTATCATGATCCAAGACATCAGATCTGTAAGGTGCAAATATGTTACATGATAGTTTCTTATCATTTAAAAATTTTCAATTAAAATTTGTAATTTTATGAAGAATTTGAACAATTATAAAAAATATATGCTATGTATTAAAAGATATTTAAACAATATTTATCAATAAATAATTTATGACAATATGCCTTACCCAAGTTGAAATGAATATTTTCCTGCTGTAAAAGAAAGTATAATGTGTGCCAAAATTCATCTAGAGCCTTATAATCATTTAGAGTTCTGAAAATAGAATATTTTTTATTACATGTAAATACACTTTTCAAAAGAAAAAAAGAAAAAAAAAACCTGAAGTCTAAGGTTCAATTTATCAAACTTTCATAAACAATATTTTATTAAAACATATTATAATCCAAGTGCTTTTAACCTTACTTGTCCTCCATCTTTATGGATACAACAGAATAAAGTTAAAACAATATTGTGGGTTGCAGAAAAGGCACCCAACTGTATACCATCAATTTCCAATGTTGCAGTAGATTTTGTTTAAGATGATAATCATTCTAGTACTTATAAATGAAAAAATAATTTAGTATAATTAAATTTCATGCATTTATTCTTTAGTAGAAATATATTAACTTTAGTCAAATATTTATATTTTGGAATGTAAAAAAATTGAAATTCTGAGCCAATTTATGATATATAGTACAGTACCTGTGATAATGACAGCCGAATGGCCTAGTGGTTAAGGTGGCAGCCTACTGCTCTGGGGAACCCAATATCAAATCTGAATGGGTTGAAAAATCCCCAGGAATTTTTTGGGGGTGGACCCTCCAGATATGTTGGGCCCCATCATTCACCACCCGGCTGAATCTATAATGGGCCTGCTAAAAAGAGGCCCTCTTAGTGCCCACAGGGTGGAAAGAGTTAAAAAAAAAAAAGTACCTGTGATAAATGTATGTAAAGAACTTAAGGAACCCCATATATATTCAGCTATTGAAATTAATTGATCACTGAGTAATCAAGAAGCTATTCAAACATATCAATTTATTATTTGAGCATTGAATAATAAAACTATCAAGTTTCCATCAAAATACATTGTTGAAAATTACTGAAATAAACAAAAAGAAATTCTTATTAACATATAATTCTTAAGAGTTATTTGACCATGACAAATTTAAAAGTATTTGAATGATAAATTCTTGATAATATTAAGTAATTCTAAAATTTTATATTTTATTTGAAATTGTATCTTAGCAGAAAATTATTTTTCTTGTATGAAAATAGGATATAAAATAATTAAATATAATTATAAATATTAATTATTAAAGGAAGACCACAAATTAAAATCTTAATACATGTAATTTTTAATATAATTCTTCAAAAATATATATTTATTCAATATGGTTGAATTAAACAAATATATAAATGATAATCAAACTATTAAAGATCCTTTTTTTTTTTTATCAAGATACAATTATAAGAAGAATTAAATTTTTGTTATATACAATAAACTCTTGTTCATATTCTGAGACTTTGGATAATTTAAATTTCTGTTTTTTGTCAAATTATCAAAAAATTTCTATATAAAATGTTCCATATAAAGAAATCCAACAAAATGGCAGCTAATATTTCAAGAAAACTCCACTGTAGATTAAAAAAGAAAAGAAAATAAGCAATAAGATATGGCTAGGTTAATTAGATCTGTCAGTCAAGCCAGCTTTATTGTTATTTATGTAAAAAATTGTCATTTGTAATGCATACTTTACTTTATCTCTTGAATTATCCAAAAGTATCTTAAATTTTGAATTAATGCATGCAATATAATGTGAATATCTATAGGAAATGACAACAAAATCTACTGACTTTGAATTAATGAAAGTTTACCAAAATTATATTCTATAAAGAGTTGTGGCTTGTTTGCAGATATACTGTATGTTTTCTAATCAAAACTCTGCTTAATTGGAAGTAATTTTGTTTGTAATATGATATTGATAATGATATTAAGAAATAAAAAGAAATCACAGATTACTTTTTAAAAACATGATAAAATTGTAAATCATGTACCATACATTTTCACAAAAATATATATTAAATACATTATAAAAATTTTTCAAACTACCAGTATATGCATTTGTCTAGAGTTCTTTTTCCTTCCATTTCAAATTAATTGTATTATATAGGAAAATATAATGCCATTAATCCAAAACAATCTCCTAAAGCAATTAGTTCAGATTAGAAAAAGTGCACTGTATCTGACTAATACAAATATTACTTACAACAACTGTTTTCCACTTTCAATAACTACTCCAATTAATTCTTGCATATTCCATTCTTTACAAAACGTTTCATCTTTATCCAAAATGCAATAAATTAATTTAAGTGTACCCTTTAATAGTTCACCTGAAAAATTTAATTTTGAATTAAATAAAATGAAAGTATTAGTATTAATATATGAAAAATTGAACTGTATATACTTTACATACAAAACCCAAAATATATATTATATAGGAAAACTATGACATACATGTACATTAGTTTGTTTAGTAGTATGTTTTAGTTTTGTAAAAACTACATTAGAAGTCATAGTATTTCTTTTTTAAAAGCGCTAAGAAGATTTATTTTGTATTCATTCATGTTTGGTTTATTATTGAGCAAGCAGATGAATATATTTTTTTTTAATAAAGTAAAAATTACATTACAGATACTAGACATATCTTCATTGCTCACCATGTTCAATCACTAGGAACAACTATTCTTCACTGCAGAAATGACCTTTCTTTGTAGGCTACTACTCTACACAAATATGTAAAACAGTGGAGAATAGTTGTTCTTGGTGATTGGACATGGCGAGTTATGAAGATATGTCTAGTATCTGTAATGTAATTTTTATTTTATTAAATTATAATTTCCATCAGCCCTTTTTTACAAAGCAGATGAATAATTCATCTGGATTAGTCATCCATAAAAAGCCAACAACAGATTTAGTAACCAATGTATTAGACATATGACTTTAGCCACTGGCCATTAATGTTTTTGTATTTTTTAAACAAAATGTAAAAACTTAAGAAGCATTTTACATATATTTCTCAATTCTTTTGTTTATACCAGTACAGTAGAGCGTCGTTTATCCAAAAGCCGGCTAAACAAAAGCTTTCCAGTCAGACTGTGTCGTGCTGAATCGAACGTTTTTGATACTAAATTAACTTCTAAAGTATAATTTTTTTTGTTTTTATATTTTTCAATATATTTATTTTGTTTGTACAAAATAAAGAAATAATTTTTAACGATACAATAGCCTCGATTATTATAATAAAAATTTTCGTTAGGCTTAAAATCAACGAAAATTCAACATGAAGCAACACACAACGGAGAAAAATTTCAACATCGGATAGGTTAATATATTTTTTTGTACACAATCGGTTATCCGAACAACCCCAGTCCCCAATTGATTCGGATAAACGACGTTCTACTGTATTTTCCTTTAGGGACTGGCAATTTTCCATAACTGTTTTTGAGGCTTAAAATAGCTATTATTATTAACAGGAAATAAAAAAAAGACTAATAAAAGACAGTAAAAGTCAGCTTTACAACAAACAACAAAAAACGTTTAGAAATTAATCAGTTAAAATAATTATTATAAATTTGTGCATATTTATTCTTCTAATTAGTTTAACAAATTATAGTATATTATCACTATATTTTAGAAACTAAAAAAATAAATGTAAAATAAAATTTTTACCATTTAAAGAACTTTTTAAGATAAATGATATATATACAATAAAATTTTTGTTATTCTTAATGGAATTAATCCATTCAGCACTTGATACATCATTTGTAATACACACATGAATTAATCTAATAAAAAAAAAGATATTAGATTATTTTTTATTATTAGAATTAAATAATTTCAATTAAAACATAATTTATTTTTTTATTTTAAATTCATAAATAAAATCTATATTTTTGCATTAATTTATATATTTTAATATTACATTTGTTATATTACATTATAATCTTATATTCAGAATCAAAATTTTATCATTAATTTAAATAAAACAGTTTAGATATTTTAATATAACACAGTTAAATTCAAACGTTATTTTTAATATCTGGAACTAAATTATTATGCGAATTATAATAAAATTTAAAATTATTGTCTTTTATCACTCAAACAAAAGATTTATATGCACCAAAAGAATTTTAAATGTAAACAAAATGGGTACTGAAACTGAAATAGTATCTTAAACATATGACTTCTTTTCAATTTTTAGGATGTTATCATATATTAATATATAAAGAATTAAAAAACTTTGCATCATTGGATATTATTTATTTTATTTAATATAGTACATTGAATTATAACTCTTTGCCTTAATGTATTTAACTAAATTTTAATTTAAATTATTTACACAACAACAATGTCAAATGGACATAAGAAAATATTAAATATATTCTAATAAATTTTTAAAAATAAAAATCTCTCTTGAAAGTCCCTTAGTAAATTAGTAATTTCTTGTGCATATTTATAAAAATGTTTTGTCACTATTAATTAAATTTATGTAATTTTGGAAGATGGATTGTAGTTTTTGATTCTAACTGATTTTCATAAAGTCTGAGTTTTGCTATGAATGCTTTTATATTTTGATAACAGTCTGTGCTCAATTTGTTTTCATCTTGAAGCTGCTTATTAAGTTCAATTAATTTCATTGTGATATTTGTAAGAAAACATAAATCCAAAAGCCACTGTCTATCATATAATTCAGGAACATTCAGGTCATTTTCATTCATACATTTTAAGCTTTGTTAAAAAAATATTTAAAAGAGCCACACAAAAACATTGAGTGGGCCACATGTGGTCCACAGGTTGGACTTGGCAGCTCTAGACTAATGTGTGTTAGATTAAAGTTTGTTTGATTAATCTGTATGTACATACAGGGTGGGGCATAATGGAGTCCCACATTTACGAGGTGAATTTAAAAAAAAAAAACGGTATAATAATATTGAAAAAACTTTTTATTTATTCAAAGTACATGTAAGAAAGTTTTTTTTGGTTAAGTTTTAAAAATGATGTCATTAAATCTTTACAGCTGTGCCTCCTAAAGGTATTGTGTGGAGTATATGCTCACAATGCTCTTGTTGTTTGTGAACTTTTGACCAAAAATTCAACAAATATGGTACTGCAAACTCCATATTCATCTGATATGAGTTATTTTACAATTTCATAGATTTTTTAATTTTACACCAATATTATTTATTCAGCTTTTGCCTATCACTGCTATCAGAATTTCTAAATGAAAGGTGATAAATATTTTAGAAGAAAATGCCAAATGTTAATACAATTACAATGACTTCAAGTTATTAAAAATTACATTGATGAAAGTAAAAATCACTGCAATATTAACATTTTCAAAAATAGGTTGTGATTTTTATACCAAGTACAGTTTCTTCAATTACTACTATTACAATTAAAGAAAATAAAATGAACTTCAATGAATGTATAATCAGTCACATAAAATATAATTCAACTTAACTGTATTTTCATTGTAACAATTCTGTTCTTAACTATAACTTCAAAATTTTTATAAGAAAATTTTTGGTAATAATCCATATTCTCTATCAGTACTTAAGTGTAACTTTCTGAGACAAATGGTGGAAACAAAGTGATTAAAATCTTTAAGTGTGCAATTATAGTAAAAATAAATTGAAGATATTTACAAATTCAACTATGAGGAAGAGAAGTTTAGAGTTGAAATAAATCTTGAATATACTTTTAATTCTTGATTTAATTATATTTTTTCTACAATAAATAATAAAATTTATACAATCTTTCTACATCAAAAATACATTTAAAGAATATAAATTGTACATACAATTACAGTAAGAGTCTGATTAACACTGATTCGATATAATACAGTCTGCTCAAAGCCAAAAATAAAAGCTCAAAATTTATGCTGATTCAAATTATTGCGGCATTTGATTGATTCGTATATAATATGATTATTCCCAAACACAAACCAATCAACAAAAGGTGGCAATTCATCGTAGTGCTGTACTTTCCTTTCTTTGTTTATTTGGAGTAATTTTGGAAAAAATATATCATAGATGCCATAGGCAATATTGACTTTGCTTGGCAAGAATTAACTGATAAATGCATGATCAGAGTGTGTAAGAAGTTATGGTTGGAGGTATCCAAGAATTCTCAACGAGAAGAGCCAGCCTATCATCCAAATTGTCAATCTAATCAATACAGCAGGATTAGTAGATGTAGATGAACAGGATATTGAGAAGGGACTGCAGGTTCTGGTGAGAGACTTACCAACAACGACCTTTAAGAACTGGCAGAACAAGGAATTCTTGTAGAACTGGAAAATAGTGATTCTGAAAACAAAGAACCCAAAGAATTTCTCTACAGATTTCCTTAGTAAAAGTTCAGTAACAATAACTGAAATCATTGATCAAATTGTAGCGAATGATCCAGATTTTGAAAGGAGTGCAAAAGCAAGTCAAGGCATTCTGGATGCAATCTCTGGCTACCAACATTTCCTTAAGGTAAGAAAAAGAAAGTGACAAATGAAACTACAAGACTTTATTGCAAAAAAATCAACAGTTTCAGAAGAGTCAAAACCTTCATCACAAAAAATAAACTTTACATTTCTGTGTGCACATTTATATTATTATGCAAATTAATATAAATGTGAGGTTAGCCAATTGAGTGGAAATGTCACGACAATCGATTGATCAACACTGTCATATGGGAGTGGAAAGACTCACTGAGGCAGGTTTTCCATCATCAACCGTTTATTAATATTATTTACAAAAAGTTTCTTACAACTTTCTTCAAAGCTTCAACATAATCCAACTCAGGGAGCAAATAAAAAGTTTTTTTTTGGTTGAGAGTCTGGTGTTTGGTCTGAAGTTCTTTCTGTCCCTCGACGTCACATGTTTCAATAGATCACCCTAGGGCACGTGGCACTGTTTTGAGTGAAAGTCTCGGGAGAAGAATGAATCTGGGTGAAGCAAGGCATTGTGGGGAGTGAAGGTTAGTTCCAGGAGTTGACCAGTCAGTCACTGTTGATCCACATGGTTGCAAATATCCTGAAGGCTAGCACCAACAACCAAGAACGTCATGTCCTTGAAACACACAGTTTTATTAGATCTTCACCCAAAGTTGTCTTTCCATTGGTCTCTCATCGTCACCTGGTGACAATTTGAAACCTGACGGAGGGGGTGAGAGAGGTCAATGTCATGACTAAATCCGATTCCTCTCGAACCATGTTTTTCCAGACTTTAGTCTTTTCAATTGTTTTAATAAAAACTTTTATTGTTCAATTGGGACATTTAATTCCTCCTATTTGTGTCTGATAAGAAGATCTTTAATTTCTCAATTGATAGCCCACATTCGGCCCTCCAAGTCAACCCCCATTTGGGTCCTCACATAAAAATAACTTAAAATTAAAGTAAAATCTGTTTATTTTTGGTTACATGTTCCCCTTTCCCTATTTACTTTGTGTTAAAATGACCTTGTTTAATGCTGTTTCATTTAGCACTTTGTCATCTAGGAACATATCCCCTGCATTAAGTAGAGTCTTACTGTATTACTATCTGTACAGTAGGCCCTTAATTCAATAGACTAATTTAGGGAAGAGGACCACTATTGTTGAATCTGATAAATCACACGTGTTTTAAAAACATATATTAATAATGAACTTACAATAAACAGGATGTATTAATAATATATAAGTATGAATAAAATATTACTATAATGTATGCACACTGAGTAATTATACTCGTTGACTCATTGACCTAACCTTTTAGTATGTTCTATTTGTGAATAAAAAAAAGGTTATAAATTTTTCCTTTAGGTCAAAACTTTTGTTTATTAAGTCCAAAGTCTGTTAAATTGAGATCTATTAAATCAAGTGTCTATATTTTTTTCTGAATGCATTTAAGATTAGGTGTAAATTAGATGGACATTATTTTATAGTGGTTTATCATCCTAATGACCTTTTTTCCTCTTCTTTAAACAATTTCTGTAACATAGTTGTTCACCATTTTATATTATTTGATTTTAATAATCTTTTGGCTAAAAATCCAATTTTATGATCACATTTTAAATATATGGCTAAAACAAAACACTTAATACTTTTTATTTAAACAGCACAGGGTATTAACTTATTTGAAAAAGTTTATAGACAAATTTTATATTTACAATTTATAAAAAATAATATTTAAAAATCTATAAAAATCATGGGAAAGTAGCAAACATTAAACTATTTGAAAAGTCAATTCTTTCTTTTTTGTAAATTATGCCAATGTTGAAGTTAATAATACATATAGTAGGAAATAAATTTATAAGAATAAATAATATTTATTTAAAAATGAAAAATAAATTACCTAATAACTTGTACTAGAATTGGAGGATCTGTTGATCCAACAAGTGTAATTATTTGTTCACTAAATAAACATAAATTCATTATTATTAATTGTTTAACATTTAATAATTTAAAAAGTATATTACTAATAACAATTTTAAAATATTTTAAGTATTAATAGATAAATTATGTTTATAAATTATTGTATTTAATACTCAAAAAAAATTTTTTTCTGTTATTTATATTTAGTAAAAATCAAATAAAACTTAGATATTTAAAATTATATTTCTTCTCAACGAATAAATTACAGAGATTAACAAAATATATTATAATGGGAAGAATCCAAATATATATCTGGATTTTTCCTAATATTATGGCTTTATTAATTTTAAGAACAAGTCAAAAAGATTTAATTGATTAACATTTTTTTAAACTTCTCAGATCTCTTCTAGAACATCAATTTTAGAAGACAATGTAATTTAAAAATATCCAAATCTTAAATAAAGACTTTTTCCCTTTAGCCATTTTTAAATTTGTTAGTATACTTATTTAACTAATTTATATTACAAACAATAATTATTATTTAAAGTATTTTATATACTTTATTTTATTTTATTTTACTTTTTAATACTTTTTATCTAAAATATCAAATCAATAAATGGAGAAATTTAAATTCCAAAATTAATTTCTTCATAATAAATAATTTAAACTCACTTTTTTCATAATTAAAAACAACTTTAACAAAATCTTACTTATTATGTATAATTAAAGCTAATTTATTTATTTAATTAAAACAATATTTACTGAATGATGAAATATGTGACTACCAGGTAAATATTCATAAATCTCAAAACTTAAATTTTTCAGAAAAAGCAATTTAATATTCAAATGATTGCTGTGTATAAGGGATTTATAATAGGAAACGGTTTGATGCAAATTTGGAAAGAGAAACGGGTGCACATGTACTTACTTAATTTTAAAACAAAATCATTGATTTCCTTGATATATCATTCTAAAATTAAGTAAAAATGGACTTTTATCCAAATGCCACAGAAACATTCTAATGTACAGGTTTGGTTTGATTTATTTGTTTATGGCAATGTGACATGTGGACAATCTGCCAAGAGAAGATGCCTCCCAGGAGGACTTTATCAGGGAAAGCAACTCTTATTTAGGTGTTAATAATGTGAATAAAACCTAGAAAACTCCATGTGGTGCAAACCCATAACAAACTACCAGTGTTCAATGGTTTTATCCACTTGGCCTGTATTGTACATTAGAACTGATAGGCTCTAATATACAGGTATCCCCCATAAGTCTGGAATCATAGAAGATATAATAATCTTTGTTAACTCTTTTACAGGTAAATCTTGGCATTAATAAGGAACAAATTTGTTATTTAAATGGTGAATTCCTATTATATTCTTTGATGATGTCAGGCTGACTGCAGGTCCTACTATTAAAATAGCTTGAATTCATTCTTCCTGACTCAGTGTTTTGTTTTACTTATATTAATATTTGTTTAATTTTTTACAACTCCTATGGTTCAAGACTTATGGGAAACCCTATATAAATCTGATACTACAAAAAGGTTAAATAAATTTCTCATTTATAAATTTTAAATAAATTAACTCACACTAATTTATCATTCTTGGTAATATATTCACAAATATCTCCAAAGAATGCCATGTTTCCTAATATTCCCACGATTATTTCCTAGAATAAAAAAAATTAATTAATAAAAATATCATTTTTGAAGACTCAATATTGTATTAGATGTAGAATGAATCAGCAATCTATTTATGATTCAATCTATTTAAAAACTGATTGAAACTGTTATGATAATTTAATTTAAGAATGTAATTGCATTTCATAAATTTTATATAATTTAGAAAAGATTCAAGAAATGACAGAGTTATCTCTTACAAGAATTTAAAATATTTTTAATAACAAAATTATATTTTAAATTTTTATAAAACTTAGTTTATATATAAGAAGCCACACTTTAAAAATGAAGGTTTAAAAGTAATTGTTTTCAACTTTGATACCAATTGATTATTGTTTGACAACAATTTATGTATGCAGAGATACAAGGCTTATGAAGAAAAAAATAGCTGATTTTTTTGAAACTAAGTTATTACAAGTATATTTAAAAACTAAAATATCGCTAAAGTAGTTGAAATTTGTACAATCATATTCTAACATATATACAATATATTGTAAACAGAATTTTGCATATCTAAACAATGTGAGAAAAAAATGCAATTGTATACTGTAGTCTCTTAATTATAACACTAATAAATTAAATTTTTCAATAATTGATATAATCCATTGGTCACTTAATTATGCAGTAAGAATCAGCCCAGTATCTTAGAGAATCCAAGTTTGAATACAGTTCAGACCTTCATAATTTATATTAGTAGTATAATCTTTGGATGTTGTTTCCTATCCTTCATGAATGCAAGCTGGGACACCATGCAATTCAAATCTTTTACAAAGTTTGAAATTACAGTTTACAATATGGTCATGTACTAATGTCTTATATTGACCAATTACCCAATCAATCATTAACCTAACATTATAATTTTTAATGAGGTGATGATTTATATAATTTATTGTTTTTAAATGTTATAATTAAATTATTATAAAATAATTATTTTAGTTAACAAATAATGTATTAAGAAAAATTAAAAATTAATATTAAATCAACACGAAGTAGACTAAAACAATAGTTTACTGTTAAATATTTTATTTGGAAAATAGTTATCAAGATTATCATAGCATATATGATGATTGCCAGAGATGAAGCAAAAGATAATCAACAAAGCAGGACAATATGTGTAACACATGGAAGTTCTTGTTCCTTATGAAATAAAGCAGTTTTGGAACTATGAATGTGTTGCCACTACTTTTTATCCAACCTAAGTATTTCAACAAAGTATATTTCAATGAAATTCTAAGATATAATTCCTTAAATCTTTCTTTGAATATATTGTAATAAAAATATAATTTCAATGAAATTAATTTCTAAACAAAAAGCATGAAATATAGTTTATATAACTTATCAAATTTAAAATACTTACTACAAGCCTAGGTGAAACTGTCATGTTAATCATTTCCAAAAATATTTCAATTGCTTTATTTTCAAGTAAAAAATGAGCAATATCCTGTAAATAAAAATAAATTCTTATAAGAATATAATGTTTAAAATATCTGAAAAAACTGTACTTTGTCATTATTATGTTGATTTATTTTGAATTTACAAGTAATTAAAGTTTTTAATATTAATAATATTTTACTGAAATTCATAAAAATTACTGTGTTTTCCATTTTATTTTATCCTTTCTACATTTCTTTCCATCCAGCCTTTAAGTTTGAAATGATATACAGGAATCCCTTGTACAACATGGCATTTCTACAACATGGTTTGAAATTTGGGGAATTTTCCCATACAACATGGTTTGAGAATTTGGGAAATCCTAGACACAAAATTTCACAACTTTTAAGTGCTAACTCTATTATTTGATATTTTTTTTTTATTCAAGTAATGTTTACTTGAAGAAATGTGCAAATTTGAGATAACATGCATGTTGCATGTTATCTCAAATTTGCCCACAGATTTTAAAATATTGTAATTTTCAATTAGTTTTGTTCCTTTTGTCAGATTTACTTCAATGAAAACTGATGGTGCAATTTTTTCTTCCTTGTCTTAGTTTTCCTATCAACCAACTGTCATTGTCATTGCCTTCAGACTTTAGCCATAATGACCGTCACTGTGTTTTGTTTTGATAGATATATCTTTGCCATATATTTTTCTTAGCCATAGGTTAGTAATCATTTGTTAAAATTATGAATGAAATACAGTGATATCTCAGTAATTGAACTGTTCCCAACTTGGGAAATTCAGTATCCCTTCAAAAATTTTGGAAAAAAAAAATAATTGTTCGGTACTCAACTGAACAAATGTGACTCTGATACAAATTTTTGATTAATAATATATTGTTATTTATTTATTCTGGATTAAGAAAAGTTCTAAAAAAGCTCCTACTTGATAGTTTTGTTTTAATTTGCATCCTTTACAAATTACAGAACATAAAAATACAATCAGTAAAAATTGTAAAAATAATACGCCAAAAAATTAAAGTTCATTCATAAAAAAACATTCAGATAAATATTTTAATCATTAAATCCTTCAAATGGGATGCGCAATAAAGTACAAATTTATAAATGACATATGTAAGAGATTGGAGATTGTTGGATGTCTTCATGTAGGGAATGCAGGAACTACACTAAGATTAAGAAAGGTGATTCCCTATGCTGGAGAACTGGTAAGCCTGAGGAGTCATTAAACAGATAGAAAAAATTTCAATGTTAATCCAACAATTCTTTTTATTATTCTTGATACGACTCTTCCATAATAGTGTTTAATTATATAAATAAATTAAAAAGTTAATATTCAAATTAATTAAACAGTTTTTAAAAATCGTATTAAAAATAATCTGATTATTAAATAATTTAACATTTTTGTAAAATAAATATCCATAAATTTTTAAAGATTTATTAAAATTTAGAAAAATTTTTAGTATACACAGAGTAGTTATAATTAAACAGATGTTTAGAGCTCTGTGTAGAAAGAACTGTTGGACCAAATGCAGCCAAAATTGGTATACATTCTTTCCTTTCCATGAGATTTTGATTTCCAAATGAAAAGTTTAGTTCCAAAATTTCCTGATAGAAAGAAATTTGGCATAATGTCATGACATTTGCATATTAGGTTGTGGATCACCTTTACGGTTTATATAGGATATCAAAGTGGGTTTATCATGGATTAGTAACAAGTCATGGTGTTAATATTACCTCACCACACATCATTTGTTAAACTTTAGTACCAAAGAAGCAGCAATACTAGTGCTACACTCAAGTGATTCTGATGTTTAAAATTCTTGTGAAAAGGTTTGCCAATCATTACTTATCTCAGGAAAATTATTTTGTGTTTTGAGAAAATGGAAATGTTCAATGTGAAACCAGGAAGGAGTCGTAAACTGGTGAAAACAAATAAGTTGCAATTGCCTGGAGCAATTTAATGGAGCAACAAATGGAGAATTCTCAAGGAAACTATAGTGTGCTTCTGATATCATGGCAACTGGATTTGCCCTACCCTAGTATAGAAAATTCTGCAGTGAATATTGCTGTGCTACTCTTATAGGATATCTCACAGTTACAAATTGCTTCCTGGTGATTATGGTCACTGAAAAACATTTACCATGCCATTCATAGTTCTAATGATGATTGACGATTCATGGCCTTTGCAAATTCCAAGGACTGATGAAGCCAAATTTTATTTGAATGGAGTGACAAAACACTCACAAAGGCTATATTTGGTCTGGAGAAAACAGACACATTTAACAATAAATTCCCTCATATCAACCAAAAATCATAAGTTCATGACTTTGTTCAATACTGAATTATATTTTTTTGAGAAAACACAGCATCTGGGACAGTGACATGTTCTGTCAATGCTACTAAATATGGGAACATGCTTCAAATCTTTTCATCCCTGCACCTCAGCAATAAAATTGTTTGGAAACCAATTATAACCACAATCTATACTATGAATACTATGCAAGATAAAGCAATCCTTCACATTGGCATCAATGTGCAAAGTTTATTGCATCAGTACTTCATGAATGAATCATTAGCTGATCAGATAGACGAATGAAACATATAGAACTGTTAGTCTAATTTATTAGTTACTTGAACATTTCCATATGTGCAATTTGACATGTGTAAAATTACCAAATGTGGTATTGTAACATAAGAAGAATTACAACTCATGGAATCTCTAATCATCCCACTAAATTGCAATAAAATCATTGCAACTTACAGGGGGATAGCTTCAATTTCTCTGTATTGAATGAATTTCTTTGAATCTTGAATCAGCTCCTCCAGTGAATGTATTCTATGAGGGTTGATTAAAACTAAGGTTACAAGACTGATATTCCTGGAGTTTCGTTTGTTATAAAGAAATGAGAAGTGTGTGGTAATTCCAATACATGTGGTTGGCAACTGTGCAGAGTTTCAGCCACCTACCACCTACAGTGCTAGTTGTAGGTAAACACAAATGGCGACTTGTTTGGAAACTGGTCTTGCAAAGAAATCCGCTTAGTTATTCGATTTCTGTGGATGAAACATGTAACTGCAACTGAAATTCACTGGCAGCCAGTAGAGGTTTACGGAGAGACTAATGTCTTGTTGGCATGTGTCGAAAGTTTGCGGCCAGTAGAGAAAACATCAAGAATCGCAGTGGCCAGCCCAGCATGGCATCAACAGACGTCAAATCAGCTTGCCTGGAGGAGATGATTCAGGACAACAGGAGGATCACATTACGGCATATGATGATAGAATTGGGAATGTCATTTGGAAGTGTTCATCACATTGTTCACCAGGATTTTTACAGGAGGGAATTTTCAAACTTATCACACCAAGTGACAAGTGCCTAAACTGATATGGAGACTATGTCAAAAAATAACCTAATATATGTACTATCAGTTGGCTGTATTGGTTGTATAAAATAAAATGTACACTTTTCACAGCAGGCTTTGTAACCTTACTTGATCATCCCTCATAATATGCATATTGCATTGAAATTAGTAACAAATTTCCTCCAATGGACAATTTTTAAACTAAACTTTTAATTTGTAAAATCAAAATCGCATGGTCAAGAAAGAGTTCACATCAAATTTGGTTGCATTTAGTCCATTAGTTTTTATACAGCTCGTGTTTAATTATAACCACTCAATTTAAAATTTTTTAATCAATTTTTCATTGAAGTGTTGAACACAAGATCATGTTAATAACAATCACTTGGCTTTTTCCACTAAATAAAGGTGGAAAAAGCCAAGTGATTGTTATTAACACGATCTTGTATTCAACACTTCTATGACAATACAACACAGTTTCACAACAAATCAATTTTTCATCCTTTAAATCAGAATATATTTCATAGCATTTTTTACCTACTGAACTTATAGAGTTCTTAGGTGAATATACTACTTTTTGTGTTCTTTATAAAAGATTTTTCAATTTGTTTGTGTTTGTTCAAAACAATTTTCATATTAACTTGCTAGATGAATTATAATTAATATTCAGTCTAAAAAGTTGATTTAATGCAACAGTGTTGTGAGTTTTGAATTGTTTCATATAGATTATTATTTTGTAATATAAAAATAAAAAAATTTATTGATATTATGAATTTTGTAATTACTAAAACTAAGCAATTTATATAATTTAGATGCATATTAATAATAATAACAACTAAATTTGACTTATAACTTTATCAAACAATCATTATATCAATCATATTTATATCTAATGATTACTAATTAATTAAAAGTTTCTACATATAATTTCATTTTCTAAAAATTTATTATTCATGTATTATCATCATTAAATTCAGCTACCATTTTGCAATTTGTAAAATATTTATGTATTTATTTATACATAGATAAATATTTTACAAATTATTGCAAAATAATCTGTTGCAAAAAGCAATAGATTTTAAATATACATATTTATATATTTTACTTGAATCTCAATATTATGTGCAACTTCACAAGTAGTTATGAACTGGTCAGCTCACTACTTTTGTCTTCATCTTAAAACCTTTTACTTTGCATTTTTACAATTGAATTCAACATTTTTGTCATTTTTAATAAAACTTTTTTTTCACAATTTTTGTGAGTATAGCATACTTTTAATTTGCTGAATAATGTTTATTATTTATTACTAAATTGTTATTATTATAAGTTTACTTTTATTTATTATATAGATTGACAGAAAAAAGTTATTATATGTTCATGATACATATATTGCACCCCAGCAAGAAAAGTGGCACAACTCAAAAAATGGCAATTTTGAGATTATGCATTAAAAAATATATATGAAGTGCCCCAACGTTCACAATAAGCATCACATCTCTATCTTGCAAAATAACAAAGTTATTAGAAAAGCAAGAAAAGTGACATAACTCAAAGACCTCACATATATATTTAACTGATAACACCTCATATTCGACGAGAGCAGAGCTACAGATCCATAATTACTATACTATAGAATATAATAGAATTTACTGCCATAATACTTACCTGAAATTTAAAAGCAGCTTATACTATAAATTTATAGTATTCTTTAAGTAGATTTTTCTCAAAAACTGCATTTTTGAGTTGTGTCACCTTTTGCCAGGGTGCGATATTTGTTTCATTTTTTACACTGAAATAATGTTTTTCTTTCTCCTACTGCAAACATCTGAAAAAATGTTCTTTTTAATTCTGAAGTTTGATTCTAGAGTATCTGCTAATTTTCATATTACTTGATGATATTTAAATTGCGTTATTCTCTTTTCAACAAACTATAAAATTCCAATATCAATTAACAGATAAATTTTAAAAATATATTTGCTATTTTTCAAATGGAAAAGCAAACCATAAAGTCCATAATTAGCAAGATGTTTGTGTAGGGTCCATTTCAAGGGTAATAATGTCTGTCAACATTATGTAAATCAACCCGAAGTGAATATACTGTAATGTTGTACATTTATCTGTTTCAAAATAACTAATAACAAAAAAATAAATTGAAACATTAAAACAAAATTAGTAGTTGCATTGCAGATAAAATGACAACTTATAAAATGAATAATTTGTAGCTTCTAATGAAATAATAATAAAAAGAATTTATACTGTAAATACATTCATAATAATTTAAGGAGACATTATAATAATCACTTTAATTATTGATAAAACAGAAGTTAGACAATATATAATAAAAATAAAACTATTGCTTGTTTTGACCAACATTCACACAACAATCACACAACATTCAAAATGCGCAGTCTTTTCTTCTCATGTAAAATAATTAAATAAATATATATACTGTATATAATAATTTCTCTTACTTTATTGGAAGACATATCCCATAGCATGCAAATTTTCTCTTCTAGTTCAGAGTCTAATTCCAAAACATCATTTTCAGTTTTATTTTCTTTCTCTACAGCCTTGAAAATAAAATTTATAATAACATTAACAGTTTAATTTTGAATTAAATAATAGATATTTGAAAAGCAAATACACAATTAAAAAGTAACAGATGTCTTAAAGAAAAACATTTAAATTTGATATCATCATTTAGTCTCATATAAACAAAGAAGCATTTATGTCTTATTTATATATAAGAATACTTATTCAAACTTTAAAATAATTAGTTTTAAGTTCACAGAACAAACACTGCTGATAGCTGAAATGACTACATTTTAAAATCTCTCTATGAAATTTAAATATTAAAATTAGAGTCACATCAGAGAATGAGATTTAATTCACTCAAAATAACCTCTGTTAGATTGATTTTGGATATGGGATGTTTTAGAATTATCATGTAAATTATCAATTTTATTGATAAATCTTATTGACAAATGCTTTAGTGCAAATTGCTTCATAACAAAAGAATTAAAATCACCTAATGACAAAATGTTTAGAATGTAAGCATCAATGTAAAATTTAAAGTATTACATTTTATTCTTAGATCTTATAGTAAAATGTTTTAAAATTTATTCATAAATATCAGCAATATTTTTTCTAGAATTAATTTAAAGATATTCTAAAACTTTATTTCTTGTTTGTCAAGTAAATAAAGATGAGATTAAAAGTTTAAAAATGTTTTTCTCCAAGCTTCTTGTAATATATTTGACTAGCAGAATGACTGCATATTTGAGCAGTTTTAATTTAAATGTTTGTAGTTTTATTCAGAGTAACTTATACTCAGGTACTGTACAATTTTGAAATGTTTACTTTCTTCTATTGTATGTCATAAATATATTCATTTCTGTTCAAATTTTATTTTTATATACAATAGTTTTCTAGAACACAACTTTATTTCAAAATACATGGTTAATCTATAACAGTAATAATTATAATAGTGTAATAACTTATGTAATAACAATTTTATTATACGTTAGTTATAAGCATAAATTTTGCTGGAGAGATCAAATCAAACAAAGAACACACCAGTAATTGACTATTCTAACTTTATTATAATGGAAAATGCATTTCAGGCCTTCTGTCCATCCTCAGTCCTTTACTACAAATCTTTGATTATTTCTTAAAATTGTTAGTGAACACTGGATGAATTAACTTTGTGTTCATAAGCTTTGTAAAAGTGAAAGTAAATGTGAATTTCTAAAAAAGTTAATTAAAAAGAAATATATAAAATAAAATTAAAAAAAATCTAAACAGCTGTGTATATTTGTGTAAAAATAAATGTAAATGCTTTAAAATGGTAATTAAATAAAATAAATCTTTTATAATAAAATTAAAAAGTTTCCTTTATACTGTTCAGAAACTGCTAATCTTTATCCTGTACTAAGGCCAAGACTCCACTAGCGTAAAAATGTGCGTAAAACTTTTCGTCGTAAAAGCCTTTTCTCATGTGACCATAATATTTTATGCATGAGCAGGTCGTAAAACCAGCATAAAAGCAAGTTGAGCAGTGTTCAACTTTCAATCCAAATACGGCCGTAAAACGGTACCATCCACCAATCAGAAGTCAGTGAAATCTAGGTCATTGTGACACGGTGCGAAAATGGTGGAAAACGAGCTTTTGTGTATGTTCTCTCATGGCTACTATAGAATAGATCTGGAAAGATTTATCGAAAACATCTGAAAGAATTATTCATGTATCTATTATATCCCGATTATAATAATGGATGCCTAAAACACGTGATATGGACAGCCAGAGGAAAATCTTTCGATTTCGAGGAGTATATAATAAAAAAGTTAAGCTTATAAGTACTGTATATTATCTTAATAATACGATAATAAAAGTTAATATATGAAAGTAAAGATATTATTTTTACTACATCGACAGCACCGTCGCCGTAAAAAGTTCGTCGGACCTCCACCACAATCTGAGTGCAAACGCAAATAGGTCACGTGATTAAAAGTTTTTACAACGAGGGGTTTTACGCCCGTTTTTACGCTAGTGGAGTCTCGGCCTAAGTTGTGTAAATAAAGTATCTTTATTTTTTCTTTATTTAAATAAGTACAGACAATGGACACATTTCCTGGTAAAGTGGCTTTAGTACAGTTGGACAAGTTGTATTAAACTATTAACAGCCTGTTTCAAGTAAAGTGGACTTGCTAATCTAGCTGTAATAAAGTCACTTTATTAGGCAATGCATCCATGTTTTACATTAAAAGCAAATAAAAATATAACCTCATCATAAAATAACAAAACATGTTTCAGTTAAAAAAAAATATTTCTGTTGTTTTGTCTGTCTTTCACTGTCTCTAAACAATTTTGTTAAATTTCTACATAATCAGAAATTCTAATAATGAAAATTTGAATTAAAATTAGATCACCATTGTAATAATATCTGACATTTAACACCAGTTTATGCATAATGTAGTAAACCTTATGACAAGGATAGTGTTAAAAATTATTCATCCTAAATAAAGTAATGGGCAGTCCTTTGACCATAAGAACAGGATTCTCTACTATACATTTATATTTTTGATTTTCATTATTTATATTTGCATAATGACTTAAACAAATTCAAAAATCAAAATATAAAATACCAAATATAAGTACCTACTTTAAATAATTAATTAAGTCAAATATAATGAGTGCAATGCTCAGTAATTTAATAATTTTATTAAAATTACTTTTCTGTTTTATCAAGTAATAATATAATAATTAACTGAAAAGAAAATAATTTTTACATACCTGCATAACAGATATCAACGATTGGAAAAGCCAATGTTTGCTAAATACTGTTTCCCCTATTTTGTCAGGAACCAGTTCATTATTATCAGTTAAAAGTTCAGGAGGTGGTGGTGGATTGCAGTCTGAAATATAATATGAAATTGTTATAGTTAAACTTAAGTTTTTTTTTTTCCATTTATTCAAGGATTTTTACATCTTCTGTAATAATACAGTACATTCTTGCTACTCTGATCTTTTATAATCTGGCTGGCCTTTCAATTATCCAGCTTACATGTGATCTATGTGCTCTGTTCCCATGAAAATGTTAGTCATGTCACACATCCCATTTAACTGTTTACTCAAGTTTTATTTCAGCTATGAACAGTAATGCATGTTATTGTGTGCATTATTTGTCTGCCTGAATCTAAAAAGAATCAGTTCTAAAGAATAACAGGTTACATCATTCATTATCTTTAGACAGGCTTTAGGCCTATACACTCAGTAAGCTGGCACTCTTACTAATCTGGTACAACTCTGTGAAAGGAATACTGAATTAGCAAAAGTCCACGTATTTTGCAAAAATTACTTAAGAATTTTTGCAAAATACATGGACAATTAAATTAAATTTAAAATTTAATTTTTAAAAATTAATATATTACCACAAGTAATTATTTTAGCAATTTATTATCAATAATGTTCATTTCAACAGCAATGGAGTTTTTGATATTCTCCATAGTAGCTTCTTAGTAACTTCACACATTAGATTTCAATTACTTTCACAAATAATCAATTCCACACATTTTAGTAAAATGGGAAAATGATTGCATTGAATTTTCTATAGAAAAACAATATTAAATCATTTAGAAATTAAATTCTAACAGCATTGATATAAAAAACTTTTATGTATAAACAGTAGTGTAGAATATGATGGCAATATCTACACTAATAGATATTGGGAAGATACAATAGAAAAATTTTAATATCTATTTGAAACTTGTTTATGAATATATGAACAAAACAAGATTTTTATAACACATTAAATATAAAAAGCAAGAAAATAAAAGTCTGTCAGGCATAAGAAATAATACTTTTAAAGTTTCATATAACTTTGTAATTTTGTTCATAAAGAAAGCTAAATTTATAAATTTGTTCTGGATGAAAGAATATAATCCATTATAAAACAACCAGTCAAAACTGGATAAACTTGATAAATGCAGTGACTGAAACCAAAACCAACAGAAAAAGTAACAGAGCTAATGTTTTCACCTGTGTTAAATGGGCATCATCAGGCTAAATGATCTCTTTGCAGCTGTTAAAACAACAGATGATTGCTGTACAAGAGTCAAGAGAAGAGGAGACATAAGAAAGAGGCCGGAAGGGAGAAAGGGGGAGAAGATAGAAAGTTTACAGTCCATAGAATGTCTTCCACACGAGGGAGGAATCCACATTTCAGATATTTAGAACAGGTAGAAATTACAAGGCTGCCCAAAAAAATACTGCCATTAACTTTTGAAATGTGGATTCCTCCCTATGTGAAAAACATTCTATGAACTGTGAACTTTCTATCCTCTCCCCTTCCCCTCCTTCTTAAGTCACTCCCCTCTTGACACTTGCACAGCAACTTCCCATTGTTTTAACAACTGCAAAGTCATTTAGTCTGATGATGCTCATTTAGCACAGATAAAAATATTAGCTCTACTACTTTTTCTGCTGGTTTTCGGTTTTGGTTGCTGCATTTATATTCCATTATATAACATATAATGCCATTGAATTTAAATAAGAACTAAAGTGCTTTTTCCCAATTAAAAACCTCTTGAAAACAGGATCTGATTTTATTAAATAGGTAATAATATTGATTGGAATATTACTCAATTTAAAAAAAAAACAAATTGTTCTACTTACCCATTTTAAATGTTTTTTTCACAACTTATTTAAATCTGTTAAAAAAAAATATTATTAAACTTATTAAAATCAAATATTATAAGACAAAAATAGATATGATGAATACTAGAAATAAATTAAATAACTGGAATTTAATAGTTCAAGTCATATGGACTTGAACTGTTAAATTCATTTGAATTTTATATTATTTTTATATTAATCAATCATATTTAAAACACTGATAAAAATGTAAAATTCTTTAAAACTAGAATTTAGTTTATCTTTTATTTATTAACTATTCCACCATTAAAAATGTACATATAAATTAATGTTTTATTATTTTTCATAAGTTAAACCTGAAGGTAAATATGCCATAATTATGTGTAACAAAAATATTTAATTATTAAAGTCTAAAGTTATTTCATCTTTCAAATAACAATTGTCAAAATACTGGCTTAATATGTAAATAAATCACACCACCAACACCAATTTTCAGCAAAAACAAATGTGTGTTATAAACAGACGAAAATGCTAGTTACAGTAAAAAAAATTTCATTTTCATTGTTATTTGTTGGTGGTGTGATTTATAAACAAAATATTACTAATACAGTAATATTATCCAAAACAGTAATAAACTCTGTTGTAAAGTACAGATATACCAAAGCAAAAAAAAAAAATGAACATTCAGACACAACATTTGAGTCTAACTATGATCTTTCAGTAACATGCAGGGGCGAATTCTCTGGGATTGCTTAGAGCATGCGCCACATGCTTAAGAGAAAGTTTTGACTGTCAATATACTTTTTATATGAGAACAAATATGCCAATAATAATTTATTCTAACATGTAAACTCTTTTATCATTTGTGTTTGCTTTTACATTGACAGCTATTGGCTAGCCGTTTTAAGTCAGTGCCATGCTTGTGGGAATTCAATTGCTTGCTCGTGTGGAGGTTTTCTGCAACAAACAAGTGCATCATTTGAAGCATTTAACATGGCCAGATTGTATTGAAAGCTTGCAGTACACAGTCAGCATACATGTGTTGTGTACAGGGGCGGATCTACATAGAGATTAATAGAGCTTCAGCCCTGGCCCTCCCAGTGTCAAGGACCCACAAAATTTGAATTATCATCATAAATTTTTAATACTTTTTCATTATAATGTATTTCATATATTTCATGTGTAGATATAATGGGCTGTATAATAGTCCATACTTTTTTATTAACACCAAATAATGTTTCTGCCTATTGTTTAGTGCCAGAGATAGGCCTATTATTCTTATTATAGTTTTCAGCATGCCCAAAAATTTTGGTCAGGATTCGCCCCTGGTAACATGTCAAAAAACATAACCATAAGCTATTGAAATATAATACTTAATTCATCCTAACACATCTAACACAGTGATTTCCAACTAGGGGTATGTGCTTAGTGATTTAGGGGTGCACAAAAAAATTAATAACGGCAAATGTACTATAAGAATATTTGTATTCTGCATTGAGGCCTTTGGCAATGTCACGGCACTCAATACTTAGCTTTAAATAAAAATAGAATTATATTTTTATTATATTTATCTATGTCCTTCCTGTAACATTTTTTGATTTAAAAAAAAAAATTTATATGTAATTGTACAGTGCTGTATAATTAACCAAGGCACCACTGTTTAACAAACAAATGAAATAAAACTTAGCAAAAATGGGCTGCCAATGGATATGCAAGTCAAAAAAGGTTGGGAACTGATGCTCTAACAGAACTTTATGTTAAAAACAATTCATTCTTATTTAAGTTTATCTAATAACAAATAATTTTTTAAACCAAACTTTTTCATATTCCTGTCAAAATACATTTATTTTATATAATAGAGATACTGGTAACAAACATTTTGAATGCAATTAGTTTATTAACAATATCTGCTGATGATTGGATGACTAAGGTAGTTAAAACACCAGCCTATCATTAGATAACCCAGGATCAAATTTGGGTGGTTGAAACACTGCAAGAATGTTTTGGGGGTATTCTGTCCTGTGTATGTCAGATCCTGTCTTCACCACCCATATGCTCCCACTATAGGTTAATGAATATTGAAAAAAGGCTCTCTTATTGTTCACAAGGCAGAAAGAGTAATAAAAAAAACCTGTCACTCAATTATTGTAATCATTAAATTTTCTTGCTCATTTTCAATTATATCAATTTTTAAAATAGAAATTAAAGCATTGCATTCTTAGATAAAATAGAAATCTAAAAACTTTAAATTAATATCAAAGTTTAAACTGATTAACAAGCAAACACATTAATAAATAAACTAACTTAAACTATGATGTCAGATTAAAATTTTTAGATTCAAATTTTAACTATAAAGTAAAACATTTTTATATTAATTTAAAATATTGCTTAAATCCATAGATTCTTATAAATAACTGTTTTTAAATTTTTATTCACTTTTCAAAATAATATAAAATTTATGCTGTACCAGTTTAAATTCCATATAATGCATAAAACAGTATGGAGTTGTGCCAAATATGATAGTGTCAACATGGATAGGACACTCATTTATTTTTTGCAGTTTATTTCTAAAAAATAAGATTTGTGAATATCATCAAATGCATAAGCATTATGAAACATGATATGCATTGTTCACATGTGCATTGGAATGCAAATGACACAATTAAGAATATAAGAATTGCACTTGCATAAGAATTGTGATAATTGATGATGTCATATTTAAAATAATCCCAACAAGAACAACTTATTTTTTAAACTGAATACATACATCAGAGAATAAATGAAGATTCAATGGACTCTATAACTTTCAATTGGAGTTTTCCTTTTCAAACAGATAACATTAAAATTTGATTTTTATCAAGATATGATAGCCACTTTTTATTAAATTATAATAGAATCATAGTGCAAGGAAAACTAAATACTTTTCATATTTTGATATCTCTTGAAAACATTAAAATATGATCCACTCTAAATGTTATAAATTTTTAAATCTAAACTTTCTAATGACAAGATTATCAATATTTACAAAATATTTTGCATTCTACTCAACAAAGCATTATTGCAGAATACATTTTTTATAACCACTCAAAAAACTTTAAAATTTTTCAGAAAGAAAAGTTATCATCTATTATTAATTCATATAATTTAAAATAACAAATATATCATTTAATTAATTAATTTGAATATAAAAGCTAACTTCTGAAAAATTACTGCTCAATGTAAACATCACTGAACTTAAATCCATTTGAAAGATAATATTTATCTATTATGTGATATTACTTATCTGTTTATGAATAATAATGAAGATAGCATATCTAGTTTTTTTCATAATACTGATATATCTGTTTGAAATATTAAAATACATTCTCCTTCATTTATATCACATTCTTCTAATAAACAAATTTGATCATAACTTTGCTGTTATTCTGATTACACTATTTTTCTATTGTTATATAATTTATTATTTGTTTTCTGAAATAATAATAATAATAATATTAGCTAAATTTTATGCCTACTATTAGGTAAACTTTTAAATTACAAAAATATATTTAACTCTAATTAATAGTAATAGTAATAGAATTATAATGGTATTATTAAGAACAAGGAACTTAAAATTCTTTATTTTTCTGTTGTTTCAATTAACTTATCTTTATTGTTTGTTTATAAAACTGATCTTATTTCAAGCTACATAAAAAAAAACTATATTAAATACTAACAACTTATCCAAGAACTTGTTTTTCTTTTGATTTTAATGAATTAATAAAATTTGGAATTTTGGTAAAATTATTGAAAAAACAGTGCATTTTGAATATCCTATATTCTTAAGATAAAAAATATCACTTGTTAATTTGTTATCTCGATAAACAGTTAACAAGATAAGTTAACAAATAACAAATATATAAAAAATAAGTATATCTAGAGAATACAAGAGCCTTTTTTAAGGATAACAATAATATTTATTAAACATATAAGCTGTTAAATAGTTTTTCTCATTTAAAGTGTTTTTCAAAATGCCAGGCATTAAGTTATTATTTAATTTCTCATTATTTTTTAAAAAATAACACCAACAAAATCCTTTAAAATTAAACCATCCTTCCTTCCAATAAAACATTCATCCATTCCGAGTGTCGAATTAGGCAGCCAATCATGTCATTTCTCCTTTACTCTATCATTCTCAAAATCTATCTCTTCTCTGTTGTCCCTTCCAACATTATTATTTTGTATATAGAGAAACTTATGTTTCTGTTTCCGCTCTTCATGTGCACATGGATTGACAGTTTGAGGAGAGGATGGGTAATTCACAAAATTCATATTTTGTTTTTCCATTGTTATGGAGATGCAAGAAATCTAGTGATAAGAAAAGGGAGATTGACTAAGGATGAAGGAGGACAATTTGGCTCTTTTCTGAGTGAGATAAAGTTGTATCCTTATAACCTGTGGGAAATGTCCTTTGTGTAATAAGTCAAACAGTTTTCCAACACCAAGATTACTACTTCATTGAAGAAAAAAATAATTTATTTTTAAATTCTAATTTTAATCTAAAGTTCAGCATTGTAAATTACAGAATGGAAAATAACAATAATTATAATAATAATAATATAAACATTAAAAATATCAATTATATAAACTACTTTAATCTTTCAGACAGTGTACCTACTTATGAATAATCATTTTTAACATTATCAACTTTTTTTTTTAATACACCTATCCCTCGATTTACACGGAAGATAGGTTCCTGAGAAAAACGTGTAAATCGAATTTGTATCTTTTTGAATGTAAAACCGTGTAAATCGAAAAGTATGCAAAAAACGCATAATTTCGTTGTTTATTAATTATGAATTTTTTTTCAATTTTTTTAAAGGTACATAAATCAAACAAAAATATTGAAAGGCAAAAAAAAAATATATTTTTTTATTAATTAAATACAAAGTACAAAGGAACAAAAAAGAAAATCTGAAAGATTCATAAAAATGTAATGTAATGTAATGTAAAAAATGTAATTAAAAATAATGTAATCGTTTGTTACTTATGAATATGAAAAATTAAAATTTTCTGGTTTAAAACTATGTGCAATGAATTCAACTTCGTGCGTATGGGGGAGTACCCTATTTCGGTTACTATTTGATGGATTGAAATAAAACTGTCACCTAGTATCGTAAATATCAACTATAACATATAATTAAGGTGGATTGAAATATAGATGTAGATTAGAGTTAAAAATTGTTCCTTTTGATCATAGCCAGTTTATTTTCTACATTTGTTTTTTAAACCGTGTAAAAGCGAA
The DNA here is from genome assembly GCF_030686945.1 of Centruroides vittatus. Lineage (NCBI taxonomy): Eukaryota > Metazoa > Arthropoda > Arachnida > Scorpiones > Buthidae > Centruroides > Centruroides vittatus. Next base: position 2,174,062 of record NW_027122274.1, on the reverse strand, counting down.
AACGTGTAAAACGAGGGATAGGTGTATTTCATAAAATCATTAGTTATCAACAATTTCCAAAAATAAAAATATCAAATCAACTAATATCTATATATTTATTCATAATGAAATAAGATATTCATAATTATAAATTTAGCAAGGGTTATTTCAGCAATGATTCCAATTATAGTCAACATTGATTGATTATATATTTGGAAATAAGGACATGCAAATTACTGATTCTTTATCAATTATTCATTTTCTTTTTACTCTTTCCACCATGTAGGTGCTGAAGATCTTTTTTCAAACCTATTGTGGTTTTGACTAGGTACACAATGAAGTGACCAGATGGTGAGAGATGGTGCCTGAGATATCTGGGATAGACCACTCCCAAAAATTGCTGTCTTTCAACCAACGCAGATTCAATCCCACTTCCTCAGGGCAATACACTGACACCTTAACTGCCTTAGCCATCTGGCCAATTTACTTTATACTTTATCTAAAACAATTTTGAAATATATGACAAAAATTCTATACTTTACTAACAAACTTTACCAAATTTTGAATTTTATTTCAAAGCTAAAAATATGATTACAGTAAAACCTGCCCAACATGGTACCTGAATAAAATGAAAACCTGGAAAAATTCTTTAGAACAGAGAGATTTTCTACATTAAGAAAAAACCCATTTAAAATGGAAACCTGCCAAATCAGAAAAAATATTCAATACCTGCATTTTGGTTCATGCAGATTTTACTATATTTAAAAATGATATTTCTACAATATAAATATTTTGATTTTATTCAAATTCTGCAAAGAATTCTATGAAGTTTTCCAAAAGCTGATTAAAAAGTCAGCATACACAACAGATTATATTATAACCAGTGCTGCCGCCTGCTTCTGATGGAACTACCTTGATGGCACCTTCGTTTTACCCTAGATTATCCTAAATTGAGAAAACTCTCCAAGCCTGAGCTCAAGCTCAACAATTATCGAGCTCATGCTCAGATTAAAAAAAAAATAAGACGAATGATTCTATGATGCAGATCCCTGTATTATTATAGTGAAATAATAGTCAGAACAATTCTTAATTCGTTATTTATCTAACCAACTAAAAGCAAACTAATATTGCTGGATTTATCCGATCTTAATTCATTGTTTTTAAAAATCTTAATAAGTAAAATGTCTTTGGATATTTAGGCTTTATCACAGGTATTAATTTGATATGGAGAAAACTGATGTTTTAGTTTGGTAATCCCAATTTGACAAATGAGAAAAATTTCACCTGGTCTTTAAATAATCATAAAATATATCCATAAGTCTAACAAAAACAATTATTTAACTGAATTTTAATTAGTTCAGTTTTAACATGTGTTGTGTATCTTAGCTGAAGATAAAAAATTAAATAAGCCATTCACTTGATTTCAAACATATTTAATATGTAAATGATCAGTTTTAAAAATTCATTTATTTACATCTATATTTGCATTTTAACATTCATTTTGAAGGTTCAAATGTTTTAATACCAGCTATGTCAGTGATGTATAATGCTAAACTAAAATCAGATTACATGGAATGGTTGGCTGCCTGGTGCGGTCGAAATGGTTTGCTTGCAGGCAAAGTTTGTGTCACATGTAGTGTCTGTCACAAAGTGAGATGAGCTAATGAATGATGTGAAAAGTTTTTACATCATTCAAAAGTTGTACGTGTACTGTAGTGTGCCAATGGCCCAATGGCATAAAGGTTGAAAAAAGCGAAATCCTACTGGGTGTAATATACAGTGTGCACCCATGTACCTAGCACCAATCTGCTTTATTTCTTTAGTTTCTGTTGTCATATCCTAAAACCCTCTAGTTATAGGGGAAAACAGAATAATTTTAGGCAAAAACTTTTTCCAGAGAAACTTGTGGTGCAATGGATAATAGCATCAGATCACAGGGCAGTTTACCCTAAATATAAGACTAACCTAAACATTACCCTGAGAGGTTGAAATTACCCTAGAAATGGCAGCACTGATTATAACAACAAGTTTGTTACACTATAATTTGTAATAATATTGGACAAATATGGTTGAAAAATGAAAGCTGTTATAAGAAACATAGGAGCATTCTATTTTTTCTTATCAGGTCTATCAGATGCGTCTTGCATAAAATATGATGCAAAATTCTTTTGATATTTGGAAGGCAGGATACTAAATGTCTTTGTGAAGAGAAACTGTTTTGTTCTTTTCATATGAACATTATAAAAATGCAAAAGTGGCTATCTGGACACAAAAATGATTATTTTAAGGACTAGCCATACTAATGGGGACCAAGGATCCTCTGAATATTGGACTCAATTGTATAAAACACTTTAAGATTTATCACTTTAGTTTAAAATTAAATATTCAAAGCTTTATGCATTTTAGGAAAACTTAAAAAACTTTAACTGGAATCTTTCAAAGGAATGCCTTTCAAAATATGATTATAAATATTTTAAAATAATTTAGTATTAAGATATTTTTATTAAACATGTAAAACAATTAAATTGGATTGAATAAAATTGAAATAAATAAAAAAACAAACCTTATAACCAAATACATAAACTTACAGTAAACAAATGTTTCCAGCCATTTTAAATGGTCATCTTAAAATTATAGAATAAGATTGTTTAAAATACAAAGTAGAACAAAAATTTTTATTAGCCATCTTTGCAGTTTTTTTTATTTAAAAGAATTCAATAAAAAGTTTACTTTTGACTATTTTTTTATATCATATTTTATGTTCTAAAGTAGACGTAAAAGCAGTAAATTAATAAAATCATATCACAAATTTCATAAAAAGGTAATATTAAATAAAAAAAAATTCAGATATGTACTGAACTCCCAAATATCTGTGCTCATTTTTTGGTACAAGAATGTGTACCAAAAAATGGAAAAAACAGATAATCCAAAATAGTCCTCTAAATTATAAAAAAGCTATTCAGAGGTTTTAAATGAACTACAGAGTATATACAGCTCAACTCCATTATAATGTGATGCAAGTGTGATCCCCAAGTTTCATAAGCTGAAATATATATTTAGTTAACAAACATAAAATGTAGATTTCTTCTATATGATATTTTTGAAAATAGAAATTTAAATTTTGAACTCCTATGTATAGTTATTATATTTTTCCCAAATAACTGTATTTTAATTTTAGGACTAGTAGGATATTTTTTTTTTTAAATCTGTTGTTTATAGCATCAACTTTGCCTACTGCAAAATAATATTCCAGGGATAACACACCTCATTTCCATTCCTTATAACTGACAGTTGAGGGAGGAAGGAAAACGAAAGATAAAATCAGTTATTGTAGTGACATAAAAGAACATATTTAAAACATTTCTTGGACAATTAATTTTTGTATTTTTATGGTTTGTAGACTGAACAGGGATTGACAAAGTTAGATCCAAAATGCATATAAATAAAACATCTGGAAATTAATTGTTTCTGAGTAATTCTTGAACTTGGGTAAAAGTTGGATTTGAAGGACATAACAATTTTTGTTTATTTGTTCAAAACCCCTTTTAAGTGGTTGGAAAAGTAAAAAAAGTTTTAAATATTTTGAACATTATCTGTCATGAAAAAAAAATATATAAAATAAAATTATCATACTGCTAAATAAATTCTATTGTTCAATTGACTATTACTATTCCAGTAACTTTCTATTTGGATATCAAACTCAAAAGTATCTTGTAAAGATTATGAGTAAAATCAAAAAGGATAGATAGTATCTGCAAACTGTTTTTCTCAAATTATAAAACTTTCTTTATAAAAGTGTTAGTTTCTTATAAATTACACATAACTATATTTAGAAATTTTTTAAATTTACATTTTAATATTTGCTGATAAATAGTATCCACAACTTAAATTTTACAGTAATGATTTTCAAACAAATTTGACAGGAAGCATCCTAAATGCCTTTTTAAATAATATTTAAATTCAATAATTTTAAATAAATTATAAAATTACATAAATAAAAAAATAAATTTTGTCTAATTACAAAACTCTTAACTGTTTTTAAATATAACAATAAAAATTATTAAAAATAAAAAATAAAATTAAAAAAATAATGTTTATTTGTAGTGTAAATATAGATAAAATGCATATCAATATACATTAAATTAGTGTTACTATCTTCTTAAAAAAATAAAACAAAACAACAAAACTAAACTAATACTGAACTGAACGTTAGTCTCTAGTATCTATTATTAGTCTATACAATCCAAATAATTTCCACAATGTTACAAAGACAAAGAAAGGAAAGGCAATTCCTATCATAAAAGAACACATGTAAATAAAAATGACACACCTTTCTCTGAGAGTTTTAATTTATAACTCTAGTTCTTCATTTAGATTGCAAACTCATTTTTCTTGTTATAAAAAAATAATTAATAAATGAAGTTTTACGATTTCTGTTTTTAATCATAAAACCTGATTTATTAATTAATTTCATTTTTAGGATGCAGATTCTTAGGATGATAAAATATGTAATAAATCCAAATTTTATGCTTTTTTTTTAAAATAATGTTTATTTATAAAATTAAATGAGTTATATGTAAACAAAAAAATAACATATTCATAATTTAGAAAGGAAGTGTAAAGAAAGATTTAAAATATATACTGTATATAAAATTATTGATTATTAAATTTTGAAAATTGAAGTAATAAATATGAATGAAACTAGACCAGCTTGTCATTAGAATATTGGACTTAGGCTTGTATTCTCAACCAAGATCAAGAGTTAAGTATTAGAAGTTTACCATTCAGTCAGTAGCGTAGCGAGGGGGGTGCAAGGGGGTGTATCATGTACCGGGTGCCACTCTCAGAGGGACGTCCAAATGGTCTCCAAGACAAACTATATGTGTTTCTGGAGGGAGAAGAGGGGCGCCAATAAAGTGTCGGGCCAGTTATGCCCTGGGCGCCAGTTATGTTCGCTACGCCACTGCATTCAGTTTACTTTTAGTATGCATATTCAGTTTACTTTTAGTAACTTCTAATTCTTAACTCTTGATCCCCAGTTATGAAAATGAACATAATAGGTTAACTATTAAAAAAAATTAATTGTTCAAAAGAAAGAAAAAAAAAAAATCATATACAAAAATAAAATTGTTTAGTTTGAGCTCATTTTACAAGAAAATAAAAATGTAATGTTCAAAATAAAAATATACATTTTGTTCATTGCATTATTAAATGTTAATCCCTTTAATTTCAAATGAATAAACCAAACCATTTTCTCAAAAAAGAATTTTTACATAAAGCAGTATTGGAAAAAAGGGTTAATGTTATCTTAGGTAGCCAAGATGGCGGCTCGTCTCTGAAACAGTGGGGATGCACGTACTAACCTAACCTAACCTATTCTAATAAATTACCCCTATTCTAATATTTTGGTTGGCAATAATTATGGTAATTTATTAGAATAGGTTAGGTTAGTATGTATTGTACGTCCCCACTGTTTCAGAGACAAGCAGCCATCTTGGCTACCTAAGGTAACATTAACCGAAAAAAGTTTCTAGACACACAGGAAGTTGGAAAGAAATATTTGAACACTTCTAAATTTACAAATTTTAGCATTTTAATTTGAATGAAAGAAACAATTAGCTTTAAGAGGTGTGTTTACATCATTTTCTAAGAAAACGGTGATATTTTACCTGTCTTTACTTAAACAATGACCCCAATCAAAGGATTTATTAATGATGTGAGAAAACAAATTATAAAGCTACTACAAGATGAAAAAATCAAACAAAAGTTACAATGTGTTTTAGTGAGTTGTTAGGAACTGTAAATTACAATTGAAAAAAATTTAAAGACAGTAGACATAAAAAATCATGTCAGAAGATTGTCCTAAAAACCAGCAAGACTCAAGATCATCTATTGAAAAAAATATGTTTAAAATCTTGACAAATGTCTTCCAAACAATAAAATGTGGAATGAAGAAAACTAAAACAAATGTTTGTGACAGAACAGTAAGAAATAGATTGAATGACATGGGATTTTCATTTGCAAAGCCAAAACAAAACCCTTTCTGATCAAGAAACAAAAAATTGTTTAAAATGATCAAGACAGCAAAAAAATTAGACCATAAAAGACTGGAAAAGGGTTATTTTTTCAGATGAGTCATATATACATTAGATGTGGTGAGGACACAGGAAAATTTGTTTAGAGATGTCCAGATGAGAAATTTAAGGAAGACTGCCCCTGAATACGAACACTAAGTTCCAACAAGTTTAATGATTTGGTGCTACATGTCAGTCTGTCTTTGAAGTTGTAAATTTGAATAACTGTAAAAAAAATTTATCACATGAAATAAATGGCTCTAAATTCTGTAATACTAATTATTGTTATTACTATTATTTTTTCTCATTAAAAATGATTTTCAGATTTTATTTTGGACATCAGTATATTTTCATGCTTTAATATAATTTTGTTTAGCTTATTTTATTATAATTTTGTTTAGCCATGAACATAACCAAGTAGAACTACGGACTAAAAAAGATGAAGCTTTTTGATACCAGTATTATGTTGTGAATCCATTTATTCTTATAAAAACAATTTAAGCAGTTATTATTATAATAATAAACACTGCAGAAACGTAATAAACAGAGAAAATTATAAACTAAGTGCAAATGCTTTCACCCATATTAAATAGGTATGGTCAAGCAACAAACTGCTGATAAAAAAGCTGGGGATTGTCAAACATGGTGTGTAGGGGAAGGGGGTATAATGTAAGAGAAGAGGAGAGGGACAAGAGAATTTATATATTTATAGAAAGTGTTGTAACGGATCGGTTGTAACTTGATCTGAGTGTCAGGTCAAGGGTGAAAATTCCTACATACTTTCGTTGTCTGAGAGAGAGTTCTTGTGTAGTCGTCACCCCAGTCAGTTGTATCCGAGAGGGAATAAAGTTAATTGTTAATTAACGATGTGTTTTATGTGAGACAGTGTCAAAAACAAAATTGATATAAAATTGGAGACGAGGATTAAGATAGAGACTTGCCAGCAAAAATTACAATTCGGGATAAAAAGCCAGAAATGTCAATCCCAGGAACTTCAACCAGTGGAGTTCGTTTTGAACCATTCAAGATGGACAGACAGTGGAAAACTTACAAGGACTGCTTTAATTTTTGCTTGAAGGCAAACCAGATTGAAAATGACCAAGATAAGTGTGCTTTATTTTTTACTGTATGCGGTGAAACTTTATATAAACTTGTAGTCACACTCATAGTCCCGAAAGAAACGACACAAGTTAACTTCAATGAAGTACATAATGCTCTTGATAGCTATTTTATCCCAAAACCTAGTGAAATCGTTGAATCGTTCAAATTTAACTAGAGGTCGCAAAAACTGGGAGAGAGTTTCAACGACTATGTCGCGGAACTACAGAAAATTGCAATGAATTGCAACTTCGGCACCTCACTAGAGTGTATGTTAAGAGATAGGCTAGTGACTGGTTTAAGGGATAAAAGAATACAACACATGTTATTGGCAAAAACAGACACTACTTATAAGGCCATTTTGGATGCAGCATCTAAAGATGTTAGCCAGCTTGGGTCAGACAGAAACAACATCTAAGTATATAACTTAAAGGCGGACTACAAGAGAAAGAATCAGCCAGCCATATTACGCTGTTTTCAGTGCACTGGAAATCATAACCCGAATAATTGCCGATTTGCTCAGGAAATCTGTAAATTCTGCGGAAACAAGGAACACACAGAAAAGGCATGTATCACGAAACGAAAGCGTGAACAAAGAAAAATTCCAAACCAGAGAAGAAACCAAATTGGGGCACAATGGAAAGAGGTATCCAGCCAGAGAGCCAAAGTACACCAAATTGACAAACAAAAATTTGACATCTAACCAGGTAGAGGAATATATACCTCTATTCAAAATACGGGAAGGTAGGATACCACCCTTAAAAATCTTAATCAACATTGAAAATATACCAGTCATGATGGAAATTGATTCAGGGGCAGGGTACACTGTAGTGAGCAAACGGACCTTAAAAGAAATTAAAATCCAGCGAGACAAGTTAGAACCGGAAGAAGTCAAATTACAGACATGGGCAGATCAGAATCTGGAGGTAGTGGGCACTACAATGATGAGGGTACAATTTAAAGAAAAAGTGATGAATCTGCCATTGTTAGTGATTAAAGGAAATGGACCAGGACTTGTTGGAAGAAATTGGTTTGAACCATTAGGAATCAGAATAGAGGGACTTTATCACCAACATGATGCAGACGATCTGATACAAGAATTCCAGCATTTATTCAATAATTCACAAATGGGTCTATTTAGAGGCGAGGCAGTCAGGTTAGCGATAAATAAAGAAGCCAAGCCTATTTTTATGCGGGCAAGACAGGTTCCTTTTGCATTGAGAACAAAGATAGAACAAGAGTTGAATCAACTTCATCAGTTAGGAGTTATAGAACCAGTTAGAACTTCTAAATGGGCCACTCCTGTAGTACCCGTTGCAAAACCAGATGGAAGCGTATGTTTATGTGGAGATTACCACTGCACTGTAAACAGAGAGGCAATAAAAGTAGATGTATACCTATTGCTGGCCATTAACGATATACTTGCTTCATTATCTGGAGGAAAGGTATTTGCCAAGCTTGATTTCAAGGAAGCGTACTTCCAATTTCCCGTGGACCAGGAGTCGTCTGAGATACTGACTATCAACACATGCAAGGGTTTATACAGAATGAAAAAATTACCATTTGGAGTGAGTAGTTGTCCAGCTATATGCCAGAGAGACATGGAAAAGATCGTAGGAGGTATTCCAGGGACAATTGTGATGATAGATGATATACTTGTCACGGGACTCAATGAAGAAGGCCTACATCAAAAGTTGAGAAAAATTCTTAACCGGATTTCAGAAGCTGAACTAAAACTGAACAAAAGCAAATGTCTATTCAAGACAAATCAACTTAAATTTTTAGGATATTTGATAGATGCTCAGGGCATTCGACCCAGACCAGATAAAATTGCGGCAATCCAACAGGTTCAGGACCTGAAAAACAAACAAGAGTTACAAGCAATTTTGGGATTTGTAAACTTCTATGATAGATTTTTGAAAGATAAAGCAACCAAAGCTGAACAATTATATAGACTCCTAGACAAAAACAAACCATGGATCTGGAAAAAGAACACAGCAAAGCATTCATAAAAATAAAAAAAAATGCTAACACCAGAAACATTATTAATCCATTATGATTTAAATAAACCAGTATTGTTGTCATGTGATGCTTCACCATATGGAGTTGGAGCAGTACTTTCACACATATTACCAGATGGATCCGAAGCTCCTATATACTTTGCATCAAGGACACTCCACCCAGCAGAAAGAAATTATTCACAATTCGAGAGAGAAGTATTAGCTATAATCTTTGGCATCACAAAATTTCATAATTACCTAGCTGCCCGAAATTTTACTATATATACGGATTGTAAGCCAGTTGTGGGCCTTCTGAACCCTGCTAAACCAATTCCTGATTTAATCTCACCCAGAATGATTCATTGGTGTTTGAGATTAGCAGCATACTCATATAAGATTGAACATCGTCGGTCAGCAGAGATGACTAATGTCGATGCATTATCTCATATACCAACTAATGTGGAAGACGAGACTATCCCTGAACCAGGAGAGATACTCCTTATATTTGAACAGCCAAAATTGCCCATTACATCTCAGGAAGTAAGCGGAGAGACAAACAAAGATTCAGTGTTAAAAAGAGTGGACCATGCAATCTTACACGGATGGCCACTTAGTAGTCCAGAAGAACTTATGCCTTTTTCTAGGCAAAAGCTAAAACTTTCAATTCACTGCAGTTACATTTTATGGGGACAAAGAATAGTTATCCCTAGAACCTTGCAACCACAGCTATTACACCTGTTACACTCCACACATGAGGGCATGTCTAGAATAAAAAGAACAGCCAGAAGCTATTTTTGGTGGCCTGAAATGGACTCCCAAATTGAAGAGATGGTATCGATGTGTAGAAAATGCCAAGAACAGGGGTCAAACCCAACCCCAGTTAAAGACACTCATTGGCCATGATCCTCGGGACCCTGGGATTGAGTACACATTGATCATGCAGGACCACACTATGAACGTACATATTTTATTCTAGTGGATGCTTATTTGAAGTGGGTGGAGGTAGAAGAAGTACAAATGCAATCAACCTAGGAAACCATGAAATTATTGAAGAGAATATTTAGTACACATGGACTACCAAATACAATTGTATCAGACAATCATCAAAGCTTTAAATCCCAAGAAATGGAAGAATTTATACGAAAAAATGGGATATGGCACATATTTACCCCTCCATATCATCCCTCTTCCAATGGACAAGTAGAGAGACAAGTGCAAACTATAAAGTGGAGTATTGAAAAATTACATCACAACCAAGAAAAAACTGAGGTGTTGTTTCCAGACTTTTGTTTAGCTTACGCACAACACCTAGTAGCACTACAGGTAAAACAGCAGCAGAACTGTTGATGGGAGAAGACTAAGTACCATCTATGATCGACTAAATCCACACCTATATAAGGATAGAAAAGAGGAAACAAGAATACGAAAATTCCAGATAGGAGACAACATCAATTACAGGTGCTATAGAGACACAAAGTGGAAACCAGGAAAGGTGACAAAGACCAGATCATATACATACATGATAGCTTCACCAGAAGGAACTATAGAAAAGAGACATATTGATCAACTGATAGTTCAAAGAGAACAACCACTCCAGAACAGGCAACATCCAGTTTGTCAGAATAACCAACATCCAGCTCTCCAGAATAATCAACATCAAGACAAAGGACCACCAGTTAGAAAGAACTCTAGAACACGGACACTACCTGCATATCTCCAAGACTTCGTTTTAGAGGGGGAAGATCTGTTGTAACAGATTCGTTGTAACTTAATCTGAGTGTCAGGTTAAGGGTGAAAATTCCTACATGTTTTCGTTGTCTGAGAGAGAGTTCTTGTGTAGTTGTCACCCCAGTCAGTTGTATCTGAGAGGGAATAAAGTTAATTGTTAATTAATGATGTGTTTTATGTAAAACAGTGTCGAAAACAAAATCAATATAAAAGAAAGACTTCCAGGCAGTGGGGAAGGAGTCAACATCACAATAGTTTATGGCTGAGTTATGGCAGGTGACCTTCCACTTGTTCCAGATATTTAAGGACATATGGTTTAGATTTCTTATGTAAGAGATGGTTGGTTAAATTTTTGCAGTGTTTATTATTTTCTAGTTTTAACCAGTTGTAAAGTAGCAGTTGTTAACTCATTATTATAATAGTAATAATAATGAAAGATAGTAAATATGACAGTTTAAGATGAATGAACACTTACATAAGTTTACATGTGCAGAATTTGGAATGTAATGAGAATAACAGGCACTAAAAATAAATGATCACAAAAGAAGTCAAAACAAAATCTATATTCACCAGCTAACTGCCAGCAAATATAGATTTTATTGTAAAAACATTTTCCATAATTTTAAATGCTGAAATCTCACATTTTGGCTAAAATTGTGAGTTTTGTTACCATGAAATAAACATGTTGTGCAATCAAGTGCTTTTTACTGCACTAAATTGTATTTATATAAGAAACAAAACTATATAGAGAACATAGTTCTGAAAGTGAAATAATTAAGTAAAAACTGGAAATGACTGGCAGCATTTAATAAGAGCTAAGAAAATCAGGAAATGGCCTTAAAAACAATTCTTCAAGTTCTAATTGAAGATGATCTATGCTCAAAATATGTCTTGGCTAATGTAATAAGTTTTGTTATTAAAAATAAAAATCTTATGTAAGTCAAGTGTTTTTTATTTCCTCTAATTCTGTTTCTGCAAGAAGTAATCAAAAATATTTGTTTTTACAACATATTAAAGTGCTGGTGAATGTTGGCTTTTGTTTTTCTTCTTTATGTTGATAGTAATTGTTGTTTTCAGTTTGAAAGTAATTGAAGAAATGATCACATATGTTACCCACATTTCCAATGAGACAGGATAATATAACTGCATATGATTCAAATAAGACTTCAATTCAAAGTACAGAAAAGGATCTGCAAACTTTTATAGAATCCATCCAATTGATAAATATATCACACTAACCTTATAATATTTTGCAGTTATTTTGTAACGTATCACAAATGTTTTTGGTACATTACAAAATAACTGCAAAGCATTATAACGTTAGTGTGATATATAGGCTTATAACTTTTATAGAGATTCTTGGAATAAAATTAATGCTTTTTAAAATAATGTTTCTAATAAGGAAGTAAAGGAATTGAGAATGTATTTTCAAAGAATACTATTCAACAATTAACATGAAAAGTAAATGCTATTGTACATAGAAATTAGAAAATTTTCTGATTTAAAGAGAAAGTATACTGTATAATCATCTTGAAGAAAAAAAAGATTAAAAGCAGGTTTCAGAGTTAATAACATTCAGTCAATTTTTTCAACAAAATATTTTCTAATTTTTATGTATATCTACAGCAAAATAAAATATATTGTGTAAGAATGGAAATAATTTATTTGCCTATACATTTATATACTGTATCTTAAAAATCCAACAATGTAGCAGTTATTTCCAGAGAATATAACTTTAACAAATAATTTTCTTTAGAAATGATTGTCTATTTAAAAAAAATTTTTAATTCTAATAATTCTATATAATTATGGAAATATATAAATAAAAAGAAAAAATAGTTTTTCTATTTGTAGATACCTGTTTTCTTTTTAATTACAACCTTCTCTCATATTCTTTGTTTTTATTATTATGTAAATAAGGAATAGGAAAGAAAGAGAGAGAGAGAGAGAGAGAAAAAAAAATTGCATTAGAATTAATTATAATGACTTCCTCCACAAACAACACATAGTACTAGTCATTTTATTTTAAAATATGGCTGTTTGTATATCTAAATGTTATTATAATAAAAATAATAAGTGAATTACAATTAAACTATTAATTTTTTTAAAATTAATCTATAAAATATTAAATGTTTTCAATTTAACAGGCTCTTATATACTTGTAGAATAAAGTTATAACAAGTACAGCTTTTCATATAATGACCAATTAAATATCTTCACATTTTAAAATTGTAATGTTAGGTTACCTGATCACCCAATTAATACATTAATTTTAAATTATTTGACAAATTTTAGTAATATTTAGATAATGGTTTCTAATTTCCTATATGATCATATCTATAAAGATTCTACATTTTATTTTGTATTTCATCAAAATAAGAACAAAACATAAAAAGAACCTTTTATCTGTTTAAATATGTATTTAAATTTTCCATAAGAAACCAATCTTATGGAAAATTTTATCATATATTTTACAAAATTGACTTTCTTGCTTAATGTACAGTACTTATCAATTTATTGATAAATATATTAAACAATAAAGAAACAATGAAATTGATTTCTTATTTTTTCATATTTTTTAATACTGCATTCAATAACAATATATTATTGTTTTCTTCTGTACTGCATATACAAAGAAATTACATAACTATATTATATAATTTTAAAACTACAGTAAATAATAGTTTTAAATCTGTGTGAAAATTTATTAACTTATTCAATTTCCTTCATAAATATTAATGAAAGGAAAATATAAAGTTTAATAAAACAAAGCATTTAATTAATCATTATATAACCAGATTTACACTTACAAATAACTCATATTAAAAAGCTCTACTTGTATGTAAAATCATATGTGAAAACAAAACAAATCTTATGCAAGTATACTAGTTTGTATTATTAAACTTGAAAAGAAAACAATCATAAAAAATTAATAAATTTTTTGAAAAGTTCAATTTTTAAATTACTGATACAAATGTTAAATGTTTAAGTTAATCAAAGTTGACTGATAACTAATAAATATTTTTAAAGCTTCATTTCATAATGATACACAGATAATATAATTCTTTCTAGAATAAACGAAATAATTATTATAATTTCAATTTGACAGCTTTCAATATTTTAAAATCATTTGTGGTTGACTACTCCTATAACACTATACTTATGGAACTCATGTACAGCTTTTCATATAATGACCATAATCATGTATAAACACAGTGTTTGTGGCATGGATTCCACAAACACTGTGTTTATACATGATTTTGAGTTCCATAAGTATAGTGCTATAGATGTAGTCTAACCACAAAATACCATATGACAACCTGTTTATAATTAGCGATTACAGCATTCATGGAAATTGGCCCACTTGCTCCACTTGTGTGCCAAACTTCTCTTCATGCCATAATTACCTATATTATAAACTAATTGCATAATATACTATTATGATTACTGAATAATGTAAACTAACATATTTTTAAAATTAAAAATAAATAAGTTAAGATAGAATAAATGTAATCTTTTATATTACAGTATTTTATCAATTATAATATATAGAAAGAAGTAAATATAAAAATTTGAATTGAAATTCAAAACAAAGTTAAGAAACTGTTAGTTGTCTCACAATACTTTACCAGTTAAAAAAGTGAAACTTTTATCTTGTTTACTTATATTCATTGCATTCATATGATACAAATTCTAAAGGCAAAAGATTTAGACGAAACTACAAGATGTGAATTAAGTTTATATACAAACTATACATTTTGTATGTTTCAGTAACCTTACATCCAATCCAGCAGGTAAAAAAATGTAATTCAAATGTTTTCAGCTTTCCTCACAAACAACCAAGTTCTAAAATGGAATGCTAACATACAATGGAACACAAACTTTAAAAACTTGAACCGACGGAATTTGAAGATTGAATGCCAAAATTAGAAACTTTCATTGGATACGTATTGGCTCACAGTGACAAATTGTAACAGGCTTGCCTTGCTCCAGAAATGGGTTTCTCACGCTCGTAATCGATGCAAATTACCCTTTAACGTAGTTTTAAAATTTCCAGGACCTCCATATCTCTAATGCGTTTGGCTTTTGTCGTCATCCCAAGAAGAGAGGCATTTTTACATTTGTGTTTTTTTACCTGTCAAATCAAATGTAAGGTTTCCAAAACATAACATGCATAGTTATAATTCTTCACCCCACCATTCTTCATGCATAGTTATTATCCAGTTTAAGCATGCAGTGCTATACATTTTGTGTATGTATGTATAACATTTATAAACATATATACTTTTACATGCAGAAAATGATAACCTATATTTTATAAATTTATAAAATCAATGTAAAACATTTAAAGGATATTTACAACATTAAATAACTTTTATATTAGTGATAAGAATACAATTGAAAATTAGGATTGAACTATAGTCATTAACAAACATTTTATTTTCTGCATTATATACTTTTAAATTAATTAAAGGACACCTACATTTTATAACACTAAATACATGTACAGTACATTAACAGAACAACTACTTTATCAAAATGTAAACAGAAAGATTGTGATCATTCATAAAATGAAAATCTTACAGAACTACTGGTACAATTATATCTTGTTTTTTTCCCTCCAATACGAAACTAATGATGAAATATCTAAATTACAAAATTTATCTGAAGGTTTTAACAGATATCAGCGGGCATAACTCATCAACAAGATTGTGTTATCATTACTGGAATGTTTTTAATAAAAAAGAGGAACTAAAAAAAATTGGAATTTTTACGATTAAAAGTGCATTAATCTCTAATAATTTATATTAATGATTCATTCTACGGATGAATCATTACGTATTTTTAGTCATTTTATTTGAAATATTATCTAAATACTGATGCCTTACTTTCCTAAGTCTGAAATGAAAATAAAAGTGCATTTAAACTAAACTAACCTATTTATTTGTTCTAAGTTGCTTTTAATATAAACCTGCACAAAATACAAATTATTATACAGAAACTGGAATATATAAACTACAAATAAATAAAATAATTTGAAATAAAAACCAGAATTGAGTATACTTTATAGAAGTAAATCAACACGTGCAAATCAACGGTTACGTTTTAATAATATATAAAAATTTAATACTTAAATTTTTAAAAGTTAATTATATTATTATTATTATTATTCATATTATAAAAATTTATAAAATTATATTTCTAAAATTCAATTAATTTAAAGTATTTGTATAACAATTCAAACGAATGTAAATGTATAGTTTGTATAATGACGTCGTATACAGCGATTAATTCATTTCATAAGAAAGAAAAATCATTTCGATCAATTGTTTATAACGTACTTCCTTTACTCCTTAATAAAAATATTTTCCCTTTCGACTGTCACGTGACTTTCGATTTTGATCGAATCTCCGCTGATAGTCCTAGCACTTGTTGTCACAATATTGATATTACTTGCGGGAAGTTTCGTAGCCGATCAGCCGATTAAATATATTTATATTTGATCGAAAATGCTTTTCGCACTCGTTGGTAAAGTGGATTCTCCGTTATATTCAAGGACATCAATTCACTGGGAGAGAATGAGAGGGGAAGAAAACGTTATCTGGTTACCGACAAAAACACCTCACGTGATTGCGAGATAAAGGAGAAGGTCATGTGTTCGCTAAACATTGGTATATTAAAAACGTTGACGTAGTTGATATTTACGTCGAATATACCGATATATACGCCAGTGACTGACTGATGTAGTTACTATTGTTTTACTGTCGACATCGTTAACTGTTTAGGCGATGAAAGATGAACATCTCGTTTTCTGGTTGTGGTTTTCTATGTATCTATCACGTTGGAGTTGCATCGTGTTTCAAACGTTATGCACCTCATATTCTTGTTGATAAAATAGCTGGTGCATCAGCTGGTGCTTTGGCTGCATGTGCTCTCATATGTAATGTTCCATTGGGTAAGTATCTGTTGACCACTTTCTTTGTTCTATGAATATTCATTAAATTAGTGTATTGTACATTTTCCTTTTATAGTGTTTAATATCTATTCAGATTTTGCTTTACAATCTAATAATACAGATCAGATAAAGTACAAATGAAGTAAAAGTAGTATTATAGACTTAATATTATACACCTCATATTAAGTCTATAGAATGCAATAATAATAACAAAATATTTATTGATAAATTACCTATAAGAATTGTAAGTTATTTAAGACATAATACAAATTTTCTGATTGTTATTTGCTTAACAGTAGTAAAATTGTTAACATGTGGTAGTAATATGTTTGACGATAGAGGATTATAGTATATTTAAATAGAATTAATTTAGAAAATTACTCCAGGAAAATGGTAAAAGGAAATTATTGAAAATCAAAAAATTGTTTGATCCTGATGAAAGTCAATTAATTGACTGAAAACATTAGATTACTTTAATAAAATAGATTGCATGTTAAAGGTTGGTAAAGTGTAGGAAATCTATTTTACCTATGCAGTAATCATTAAAGAGGAAATGAGGTTTTATTTATCAGATGTTGATATTAATGATATTTGTATCTACTAGTTTATATAATTTGTGAAGAATCAAGTAATGGGACATATAAAGTAGTAGTTACAGATATCATTAATGTAAACATCTGATAAATAACAGCATGATTAATTTAACATCTGATAAATAACATTTCTTTCCAGAGGGAATTCTGGAAAAATATTTGATATTTCAGTTGTCATGTCTTAATCATGTCAATTATCAATTCATATTATTTGTAATGTAGTTACACTGGTTGCAAACCAGTTAGTCCAGTTACAAATAGTCAATATAAAAAGATTAACTTACAGTATTTTTTATCAACTTAATTTTTTATTAAAAATTGTGAGGCTTCTCTGCATAGCTTTGAGCATTCATGCTCATGCAGAGAAGTCTCGTGCTTTCATTACTAATTTTTTTGGGTGTCCAGTCATTTCTTCCATTATTTTAATTGGACAAAAAGCATTAAAAGCTGGTCTAGAAACACTATAATTTTGTAGTTAAAATTATGCCATGATCTTTTTATAGGATTCAA
Organism: Centruroides vittatus; assembly: GCF_030686945.1. Classification (NCBI taxonomy): domain Eukaryota; kingdom Metazoa; phylum Arthropoda; class Arachnida; order Scorpiones; family Buthidae; genus Centruroides; species Centruroides vittatus. The sequence continues at coordinate 2,156,124 of NW_027122274.1, read as the reverse complement.
GATGGGGTTTGTTCTCATATATAGGGCATTCAAACCAACAAATAGCCTACTACAAATTTATCTATACATTTGCATTTAGTTATTAAGTAGAAAATGTGAGATATAGGGTGCTTTGCCTGGTAAAGTAGTTTGCATATTATCCAGCTATATTAAAGCCACTTTATTAGGCAAATATGCTCATAGCTTGGGTGTAATGTTTGTGTTTACATATTATATACTCTATAGTCATTTCAACAAATATGTTTATTTCATATAAATTAGGACAAGTTTTATAGTAGTTTATTTTAAATTTGGTTATTAGATGAATATGGAATACTTACTTTTTGACAATGAAATTTTAAAATAATTTATTAAAAAATTTAAATAAAATTTAATAAAATTTTAATTTTAAATCAAGCATGAAATTTTAACAGGGAAAGAAAAGTATGTTATTTTCTTAAATTTTTATGTGAGTCACTTAAAATTCTTTATGCATCATTTAATCAATTGTATACAACAGGGGTGGCCAACAAGTCGATCACAATCGACCGGTCGATCCAGCAATTTTGGTCGATCGCTAGCGATGTCTTGACTTAATGTATTATATTTGTAACCGAACGCAACTGTGTGCATGCAGTTATGACTTGACTCACAAGCAGTGAGTGCACTTCGTACTGAAACAGTGTATAAACATAGTATGTATTTCACACTTTCCCCTCCCTACTTAGACTATGCCTATGACAACAAGTCGATCGCGACACGTTTTTACGAGAAAAAGTAGATCTTATGTGCACAAAAGTTGGCCATTCCTGGTATACAAGCCTTGGTTTTCTTATATTTGGTTGATTAAATTTCAAGTAACTTAAAACTATTGATTTAACTCTACAAATAGTTTGAAACAATGATAGATTAACCCTATAAAATACTTTACAGGGTCAAGCTACTAATCAATTGATGATGCATTTTATTAAATTTTAGTAATATTGTTTTATTAGTTTGTGATAGACTATAAAAATATATTCTATTATTAATTGACCAAACAATCGCCTTAAATAATCAGGCTATAAAAGCTCAATTTGTTTAAGGCGATTGGTTTGGTTGAGTATCAATGTCAATGATTCTCAACCGTTGTGCCGCGAGATTTTTGAAGTGCACCACCACTGCAAATATCCATACATAAGCAACGTCAGACAAGTAGTTTAATCAGTTCTACCTTCCTAGAGCACGTTTGGAAATTGTAACTGGTGTTACTGGTAACTGCCAGTAGTTACCAAGGCGTGACCTAAATAACCAACTGCGTTTAAAAATCACTATTATGATGTCACTGGTTGTCCTGCAGTACTTACCGAAGTAACCGTGTGTGCTGCCAAATTTTTAAATTATTAAAAGTGTACCGTGACGAAAAAAAGGTTAAGAATCACTGATCTATGTATTGGGCTTTGGGATGTTTAGTATACTTCTATTATTAATGTTTATCTTTGCATATTATTTTAATTACTTAGTCATTATTTAAATATTTAAAAATGCAATTGCCAGAAACAAGTTCATTTTAAGTTTTAAAAAATCTTGTCTAATTAATCTGTTAATTTAATTTGAAAGTTTAATGATTTTTGATATGCATAAACAATGATAGTCTTTCATTATTACTATTAATATTATTCAGATGTAAAAAAATTGTTAGAACTGGTAGATGAAGTGAATTAGCTGAATTGACAGTGTTCATGCTGATTCTTCAAAGTTCAGTGATTTGAATTTATCATCTAATAATTATTATATCTTTTAACAGTTGGTAATGAAATCTGCAATATTGGATATTTCCATATTTTGATATTAAGCAGGACAAAATTCCAAAAACTTTCAGATAACTGAAAATCCAGTTAGATAAAGGATATCTGTTTTTTCCAGAATGTATTTAGGAAGAAAACAGATAATTGATAGTTGTATTACTAGGATACAGTTGCACAAATTTCCATTGGCTACCTTTATAAGAAATTATCTTTATAGTATTTGAGTTGAATGTTTAGGATTCTTTAAAAATATTTTTTAATGCTATGGAGGATATTCAATTATTAACCATCAATTAATTTGAAATAATCAATTTAAAACTTTTTAATTTTCAAGTTTAAATAAAATGTAATTGTTAATAAGACTAATTAGGAATCTGTCAGAAGATATAGTTACTAAACCACTAATTTATATATTTATTATACTTCAAATATTCATAATATTTTTGATCATCTGATCACTTTTTCAACAAGAAAATAATTTTAAAATGAAATAAAATAGTAACTTTATAATTTAAATCAAAACTAAATACAGTATATTCCATAAGAATTAATCATTTTGACAAGTAGCACATTTCAATGATTAATTATTTAAATAACAAAGAAATGAATTTAGTAAAATTTTTACATTTGTTTATTGAGTTTATTATTTGGTTAAAGTTTCATTTTTATATGAAAGTTATCTGTTTATACAAATAAGTAATAAACAAATATTGTAGAATTAAGAATATTTACATTTTTTATCGTAAAGAAAAATGGAAATATGATATGTCAGAACCCTTTATTTTTTTTCATTAGAAAAAAGTTTTAATAAAAGTAATGAGACAGATTCGATTTATTACTCATTCTTAAATATGCATTTTGTATGCAATCTGAAATAAATCACGGTAATAAAGATATGAGTGTATTTATTATAGACATTTATATTTGTACATTTCTAGCTGTTATGTATATTTAAGAAATAAGAATATTATAATTTTGACATGAATTCCTCAAAACGTTTCTGAAAAATATCACAAATAACGACATTTATCAATGTGATTGGCATCAATGCCAACCAAATTAATAAATGCCAAATAGCATGATTATATTTTATAGGCTTATCACTTAGTTTTCCCGTCATCAGAAATACAAATGTAAATTGAACTATATTGACATTTTGATTATCATCACAAATATTGAATGTTCTCATGGTTGTTGTATGTATAGGATGCTTATCAAACCAGAAAGAAAGAAATAAGCATTCTAATTCTTGAATAACAAATTCGCTTGCTATTATTTTATTATGAAATATAGAAAAATATTAGATTTACACATGTATAAATATTACAATCTAAACTATATTATTAAAAATATATGAAAATTATATAGTTGATGATTCAGAGTAAGCTAAATAATTTTATCAGATAATCTTGAAGATGAAGATTCATGAAGTAAACAATATTATTGATGTAATATGTATTTAAATTAAATTAAATTTTTTCATGTATAACTTAATTTCAATTTTTACTCTTAATAGTTTGAATTTTAAAAAGTTGTAAAATTATAAATTATAAATGAAGTTAAAAGAGTGTTATGTAATATTTTATAAGTCAAATAATACACAATTTACAAATTAAACTCTATTCTTTTTTTTATTTACGATATTACTTGATTTCAATATTTTTGATATGCTAATATATGTTAATTTTAGTAGGTTACTATTTATTTCAAAATATTAAAATTAGTGAAAATAATTTTAAAAATTAGCATTTTTTTAAAAAGAATTTCATGAACTTCAACATGCACTGTATAAAATGTTTCTATCTATACTTTATATGTAAGATGATCATTTTTTGTAGCATTGTTATCTATGCTATTAGATTATACAGTATTTGTAAATAAAATTTATCTAAATTTTGTTTTTTACTTATTAATAACTTATAGTTTTATTATTTATAGTTAAATGAGGAAATAGATTATTTTATTTACAGTATTTATGATTTATTATCATCATAAAAATCTGTTTTGAAATTTTTAAAATTCTTTTAAGTATTGGAAGCTAAGTATCTAATAAAAGCTCTTTCTAAAACCTTTGCATTACTCATTCTATCATAGTTTTTGCCTGTGGAAAGTCATTACTCCAAAAGCATATATTTTTGATTGCAAATTTAAATTGATTTACAATCCACACCCACTTTCAAATTGTCTTTTAAAAATATAATCTGTGGGTATACATATGAAAATATAGTATATGATACAAGTACTTTTTATATAGCTGAAACAGGCTTTTGATTTAAATAAACAGGATGGAGCATAATTGTGTTTGAATTAATGAGAGAATTTTTACATTGACTTAAATAGGAACAGATGGGACTAGCTTCTAATTGAATTAAGAGGAAATTTGATAATTCAAATTAATTAGAATCTACTGTATTTTAATAGTTTATTATTTTAATTCTACTCAGAGACAGTAGATGAAATTAAAAATTAGAAAATTCATAATAATTGATTTAATTTTTGAAACAAAAATGAATGAGCTTGATGTTTGTTTCTGAATATTGTATAACAATTTAAAAAATGTAAGTGTGACTGATTTTAATTAATCTAATTATAAAAATAAATATATAAATGTTTGAATAAGGCAGGTTGTATTATTTTTTAACATTTTATTTAATCTTGATTTTTTTTTAATTAAATTTATTAGTATTACAGAGTATTGCAGATAATTAATGAACTATCAATACCACCTTCTGTACCGAGAAATGTTTATTAAACAAAACACAAACATTACAGATAATACTTTATTAAATTTACAGATGAATATGTCCTACATTAAAAATCCATAGTTTTAATCCATAATTTAATTATTATCCATTATTGACAATTTTGTTAAAAGACCTACTTAATTTATTGATATATATATTTTTTTCTTTTATTAGAATTAAGAATTATTGTTAATATAAATCATTATTTATTTCAGTACAAACTTTGAGTGACAAATGATGAATCACAGATATAGATACATATTAATTATAATAGCAATGCAAGCTGGTATATCTCTATCTTGTTTCAGTTTGATCCATTGACCAACAATAAACAAGAATTGCACATGTTGAATATTGGTTGTGTTAGTTAACAAAAACAAAAATCTGAACGTTAACTGTCAGATACTTTGTCAATCAATTAACATTATCAATATAAACAGATTGATTTATACATAAACTTTTTAATTTGTCTGTTTATAAGAGATATGCAACAATATGAATAGTATGAAATTTGAAAATAAAACAAAAATAGCAAAACTAGCTTCATTGTGTAATTTTGAATATTTTAAGAAAAAGTTTCAAAGTAAAATGTTAATAGGAAAAAATATTCAGTTGTAGTAGTAGTGTTTGTAATTTTATTCATTTTTTTTAATAGTTTTCATTAAATAATATGAAGTGTTAATTCCTATAAGATATAATATGGTACTTTTATTTTTTGTACCATTAACTGCTTTGTTTCATAGTTATTGATCAATCTTTTATACTTAGAGATGATGCAAATAACATGTAAACTTTACTGTATCAGTTAGTTTTATAATGTTATACCTAGTATGTAAATAAAATTAATTACATTAATTTGTTGTTTAGAAACTATATGAAATATATATGATGATCAAACAAAAACACTGGGTGCTGCATTTATGCATATATGCTATATGATTTAAGCATTTCAATGAAAGTGAATTGGAAGAAGAGACAGAAAGCTGAATATGTCAAAATTATTTTGGATTATGGTATGTTGTTATCTGTAAAGTAGAAAATTTCCTACTATGTATTTGAAAGATTTATTCATAAATTTTTATAACAATTTTACAAGAAAAGCAATTTCGTTTTACATAGGGACAATTTTAACATTTATTTTTAAAATTGTAAATTTTATGATCCTGATTGTTTTAAAATTTTATTTTATTAAATTTTAAAACAAAATGAAATTTTTTAAATGTTTTAATCAGTTTAAAGTTAATATTTTTAGTTGTTAGTAGTTGACTAAATAAAACTTTATACAATAAAAATGTTTAGAAAAAAATTTCTTCAAATTTTTAATAGTATTATAGTATTAATATTTTAGGAAATACATTAAAAAACAAATATTAAATTTAAATTAATTCTATAACCTGATAAATAATTTTCATTTTTTTACTTCTCTATTGCATTTCTATCTCATCCTGTTTCATACATTTAAAGTGTTTAACTGTTAAAAAATTTTTTTATCTTGGTAACTTTGATCTTTTATCATGATTCTGAAGCATAATCATAAATTAGCATTTCTATATCTTCCAGCAATATACCTATATTATGACATTAAGGGATAAGAGTATCAATTTTTATTTTAAATCACAGAAGCCAAATTTGGATTAAAATATTTGTCTCAACTACAAAAAAAAAAAAAAAGTAATTTAAAGTATTGTTTAATAATTGTGCCAAATATATATTAAACTTGTTAAAAATATATTTTTAAAAATATTTTGTGGTTTTTTAAATTAAAAAAATTAATTTTAGTCTTTATAAGATTCTTTGTATAAAGTTAATAAAGTATAAAATTTCTGAAATTTAATTTAAATATTCTAACAATAAATATAAGCTTAAATATATTTTACAAATACAGTTTCTATTACAATTATTTTAATATGAATAATTTTAAAAATTATTTCTGAAATTTATAATCAATACCGGAATATGACAGGGATTATTGATTAGATATATGTATTAATATCAATTCAATAGTCAATTAATATCTGAACAAATAATATAAATTATGAAGAAAGGAAAGTACTTTGATCTTTTGTAGGTTAGTGACTTGGAATTTAATTTTTTTTTTTTTTCATCTTATTTTTGATCAAGGTTACAATTTCAAAATAATTCTTTTCTCTGCTCAGAAATAATGTCCTCAGCCTTGACCTGGTAATTTATCCAGCCAGCTATTCGTTTTTAAAACAGGTTTAATATATATTTTTACTGTTAATGGATAGCTAAAAATATAGAATTTAAATAAAAAGAAGGTCCAATACAGAATTAGCTTTTCTGACATTGTCATTTTCTTTTTACCATTTATTTTTATTCAGAACTTTTTCAGCATTAATATATGATATGTACAAACTAAGTTTTCTTAAAGTTTGCTCATTATTTTAAACAATATTTGAGAATATTAGAATTGTGTGTGTTAGTTAGTATTACAAATTCATTAGGTATGCATCTGAATATTAAAGAAATCATTTTTAAATTAATAATAATTAAATTTAACAAATTTTAAATTATTATTCTCTTCTTTTCCTTTTTTTCCTTAGATTTTTTTCATTTCATATTCTAAAATAAAACTTCATGGCATTAGACAGATTTAAATTTAGGAATATTCAAAAGTAGTTTGTTTTAAAATAATTAATTAATAAATTTGTTTATTAATTGTTTTGTTGTTGTTTAACAAATTGTTTAACAAATAAAAATAAATGTATATTTAACATTTTCTTTTCTGAAATGATCTAAATTTATTTTTAAAAATTTATTGGTTTTTATTAATCAAATCATTTCAAAACTATTAGAACTATTAAAATCATATAAAAATCAGTATAAGAAGGAAGAACAAACTGTTTTTGATATTAAATTCCATTTTTTTAATTAAAATTTTAATTTTTAACTTTATTGTTTTATTTTATTTTGTTAGTAAATTATATGATTGTCACCTGAATTGTTAAGACTATAATCTCAGTTTAAAATCATCTTATGATGAATCATAATGAGATAAATGGCTCTAAGAAATTTTAAAAATTATTACTTTTTAAATTTTGCAAGATATTAATACGGAGATATTAAATTTTGTACATTTAAGAAGTTTGTTGGCTCATTTATGAAATAAATTAAAAATCACTTTCATTATTACCAGTTTTATATCATCTATAACTAAAATCAAATTATTAGTGTTAGAATTAATATTTATAATTTTAAAAACTGAATATGCACACCAGTGACCAAGTGGATAAAACCACTAAACGTTGATAGTTGGTCATGGGTTTGCACCTCACTAATGAACTGGAAGTTTTCCGGGTTTTCTTGTTAATAACAGCTAAATAAGAGCCACTTTCCTATCAACTGAAGAGGAAACTTTAACCAAAATACATTTTGACTGATAGACAATTTTTGTAAAAAAGAAAAACTGTTATAAAAATAAGATTAAATTAGTAATTAAATAATAAAGGTATAACCATGTATGTAAGCCAAAAAATTGTTATATTAAAATAAAAACACAAAATTTAGTGTTTTTCCATTTCATATTATATGAATTTAATCTACATAAACATGGAATTATAAATATTGTATTAATTAATTTTATTAAATTGTACTTTTAAATTTAATATTTTTAATTTTTTAAAGAAATTCTTTATATTATTGAATGAGTATTCAAACACCAAAAAAAGAATTGAAAAAGGCAGTGGTGAATAATTAATTTGTTAAAAATATATAGTACATTGATTACTGCAGTCATAGATTACACAATTGTGGTGTTTTTAAAATAAACAATTGCAAATTAAATGGAATATTATCTAGAAAATGATAATTTGCATATATTTAATTAATAAACAAAATGTTCAAATTGTTATATAGAAAAGACATTACATTGAATTAGATATTAGAAATATAGATAATTTAGTTATTTGTGATTCAATATCATTAATCAGATTTAATCATCAACTATTTAGTCTTATTGATGAAATAATGAAATCAGTTTTTAATATATTCATTTAATATATTAAATTTTTTTTTTAACTCTATGAACAATAATAAATTTTTCACAGGGATAAAAATAATTCAATTTCAGTAATGGTAAAGCTACATTATATATTACATTTTCCTCTTACTGTATAGTAATAAAAATAATCATGATATTTAACTTTTAATAGAAATGAAATTATAAATTATTCTTTGTCAAATTTATAAATATTGTTTCTAATATTAAAAATATTTTCAATTTTTCAAAAAAGTATGAATTTGTATTATTGGTACAAATATAAATGAATGCGAGGTAAAAGAAATTATTTAGTTATTCATCTTGATTTATTAAATTTTCTATAGATGTTTGAAAAAGGCAAATTAAAGCAATTGATTGCTCTTATTTTATTGATATATTCAAGAAGAATTAATAATATAAAATTCAGTGTTGTTTTGTTTTTATTTTTAATCATATTTCAGTATGTAATATTGCAAAATCACATTTAATGAACAAATATTTAAATATTTGTTCATTAAATGTGATTTAATAATATTTAAATAAAAAGTATTTAATTACCAGGAACAACAACAACAACACATTTCCTATTTGCTACAAAACATTTTATTTTTAATGGTTTATTTAATATCGACTAAAATAAGTGTCAATGCTGTTTTCTTTAAGAAATATATGACATTTTTAGGATAACTTACTTTCTAATCAGGAAAATTTGAGAAATTTATTTGCTTGATTAAACATATGAATTTTTTTCTCTATGATATATATAAAATTCTCAAAATTTACAATAAAAATTATTTCTCCATGTGAAATAAATTTTGCATATATATTACTTTTCTCTCATAAATTATGAAAATTATCTACAAGTCAGACAAAGTTGTATTGTATTATAACCAGGGCTATTTTTCACAGGAAGTCTGGTCTGTTGTACCAGCAGTTGCTGAGTAAAAACAATTCTTTATGTTCAGTCACCATAAATGCTTACTTTACTTTGAAGTAAAATTTAAATATTATAAAAATAATTATAACAAAATTTTTGTCATTAATTTAAAGATTTTGTTCCAACGGTAATTCAGTAAAAAGCTTTTTCAGTATATTATATAATGTGAAATAAAATCTGAGTCTGTAATTTATATAAAGAAATAAATTAAATTTTATTATCCTCTAAATATAATGGCATGAAAAAAACCTTTTAACTTTGTAATAATTTGTATTTAAATTGGATAAATTTTCTTTACATTCAGATAATGACTCCTTATACAGTATTATAAATTCAGATATTTTAAAAATCAAAGCCCGTTTTTTTTTCTTTAAATTAAATATTTAATCCAATTCAAAAAGAAGTGATATTTAAAATGCTGTTATATTGTTTTTTTGATTTGAAAAATATTACTTTAAAATGAATAATCATGTATTTAGTATGTTAATATATTAACAGAATTTAACTGTCACTCTTATAAAAGCGTTACTAAAGCAAAAAATCTTATTAAATGCAATTTAAAATATCATTATTTTTTATTTGTTAAATATCATCTAAAATATGATTTGAAAGGCTAAGCAAGATATTGTTTTCAAAGAAACAAATCACAATTAAAAAAAATGTTTGGTTTTGATTGAGAAATTATTTCAAATTTGGAAAACCTGTAAAGAAAATAATAACTATAAAATAAAATGAAACATGTTGCTTAGCTTATTAGAATCAACACTTAACCGATTAAATTAATTACTTTTGTGATTTTTTCCTTCAAGTTATTTTTAATTTATTAATAACATAATATAATTTTATTACATTAATATAATATATTTCTAATAAATATCATATGGGTAGATATAGAATATTACAATTGTTGTTTTTATACGCTTTTGATATAATAATTAAAAGTAATTATTTAATATGTATTTATTCTATTATATAATAGCTGTTTCTTGAAAATATCCATTTCTATAATTATATTTTGCTATAAATAATAGTACTGCTAATAACAACTTTTTGTATAGTACCAAGTAAAATGAAATCTCATTCATTCTATCAACTTGTTGACTCACTTTACTGTGATTTATTGTGATAATGAGTAGCAATATTTAAATAAAACAATTGAGTTTTAAGCTGAAAACAAGATTTAAACACTTTTATAACTGTTTTCTAGTAGATATTGTCTTTTCAATATATTTTTGAGCTTTCTTCAGTTATTATTCATTCAGATTTTCAGTATAGAAAATCTTAATTTAATAAAGATTTTCATCTTTTATTTGAATGATTTTTATATTCATAAATTCTAAGTTTATCAAATAAATGAATTTTTATTTCTAAAAATAAATAATATAATTTTTTTTCTCTAAAATTATTAGTCGAAGCTTCCTTTTTTATGTAATTGTATCTATTGAAATAGTGACGAAATAAAACTACGTATTTGCAAAAATAGATGCAATATTTGACATTTGTAAGGAAATAGGTTTTTTTGCAATATTCAAAAATGAAATAAAATTGTTTCAAAAACCTGACCATCGCTTTGATCTACATAATACAATTTTTTGGCACTTGGCCAGATAAAGCTAACCTAAGTTTATCAGATTTATAAGTACGTAATAGATAAACTGTACAAGCTTATTCACACCAACATTTTAAAATGAACCAAAAAAATTTGAAAATTTCATTTTATGAAATTGTTTATTAAGACAAAATACAACAGTATTGATTTAGATAATTTTGATAATTTTTCTTTATAATGGAATCATATCAGTTGTTTTATGTTTTTGATTAACAAGTGGAACAGATGATTATCATTATTCTATTGTTCTTCCCATAATCAAAAATGATTATCATGCAAATAATGAACTTTCATATGTACTATGACAGATAATAACAATATAATTATGTTCTTTTATTTTTTGAGAACACATGGTAACATTCTTTATTTTTATTAGTGCATTGAGCAATAAAGTTTTAAACAAAGTTATTATTATAAATATGCACATGTTTAGCATATTTGTGTTAATTATTTGCATGGCTAATGTAATTATTAATCATTAATATTAAAGTGCCTTTCAGAATTTATCTGATTGGCAGATAGAAAATATGTAATCAAATGTTTATTATCTTGGAGGTCACTGATTTTGGATCTGTTTTGACAAGATTTGCTGACTAATTCAGAATTACTTTTAAAGATTTTAATTAATTCTAATTATTTTGTGTAGAAGGACTCATACTGATTCAAATTATTGTATTTTATTTGTGTGTTCATTTAGTTTTTTTTAATTTGAAATTATTTTCACTTGTTGTTAAATTGGAAGTAGCAAAATATCATTCAAATCATTTTAAAACATTTTTTATTTGATAGTTGTAGAAGCCTTAAAGTGAAAATGATGGTATTTTCAAGGTTTCAGTTATTTATTTATTGTTTATCTCATGCTGAATTTTATTTATTTTGAAATCTAAAGTATTAAATTGGAAACTGTTATTAACTAACTCTGTGATGTTATTTTAAAAAATGCTCATCACCACACTATATATAATTTATATTATTAGAAAAATAGTTTAGTTTTCAAATTTCATTCTATATAGTACCATGATGATTTCATTCAAATGAAAATTCATTCTTAAAATTTCAAATATCTTTTTACATATGACCTTTTTAGATAGTCTCTCTTCTAATAAATTATATAAACATGCCATTTTAAGATTTCATAGCATTTAGATTTTATTAAGATTTCTCTTCCTATTTATAGTCTGTTCATATTTTTCACTTTTGAAAGTTTTTTATAAATATAACTTGATTAATTTATGTATTATTTTTGAAATAATTATTTCACATTATAAAGGTAATTTATTCATTTAAATTACTTATTTGATAAATATTAATTTAATTCAATTTATCATTTTATGCTTAATATTGAAATACGTGCATATAGAATAAGAGTTAAATGTGAAAAAAATTATCTTTTTATAGGTGAGAGTACAAGCGATGTCTTAAGAATTGCAGGTGAAGCAAGAGCTCGTGTTCTCGGTCCGTTACATCCACGATTTGATCTCAATAAAATCTTGTATGAAGGATTAATTAGATTGTTACCAGAAGATGCTCATCTCAGATGTACTGGTCGTCTTCATGTTTCACTTACTCGCTGCAATGATGGAAAGAATTTATTGTTATCAGAATTTGACAGCAGAGACGAGCTTATTCAAGTAAAATAAAATTTAGATAATCTATTAATTGGAATTTTATTTTAAATTTTTTAAATTATTGTTTGTTTTATTTTAAAGGCATTGCTCTGTACTTGTTTCATTCCTCTCTATTCTGGTTTTATGCCCCCAACAATACGTGGAGTGGTAAGTTGAAAGATTAATAGCATTCATTTTTTGATAATATAAATGTTCCTTAAAAATATATGTTTAATTTTTTTTATCATTATCATAATCATCAGTCAAAGAAAGATTGGGTTTTTGTATAGAGGAAGATAGGGCGTTATTGACATAATAAACTTTTGCAATGTCCATACCTGTTTATAATAAGAGTTCTAGGAAAACAAAAAATATTGCAAATACATAAGCAAGATCTGTTCTAGACAGAAACAATATACTGTTTTTTATGCGTTAAACTGCTGATCATTTATTGGTCTAGAACAAGGATAGCGATCTTTTTTGAGTCCATGTGTCATATAGTAAGCATACTTATCTTTAAAATGTTTATGCATGCCCAAAGTTTCAGATTTCAAATAATGATATTTAAATAAATGAAATGAATATGCTTTAATTAGAGTCAATGTAAAAAAAAAATGATTGAAAAAGGATGTATGATGAAAAACCGAAAAGATAATTGATAAAGACAAGGTTATAAACCAAAATCATATATGTTGCTTAGCATAGGTTTGCCACCCTTGATTTAGAAGCCTTAATTAGGATTTTGCAAAACTAAAGATGGGCAAACGTCACTTTTCCCAAATTTGAATATTAACCAGATTTTGAATGTTTGAATACTTAGTGAACTTAATTAAAATAAACAATTTAAAAAATACAAACAATTTACTAAATTTATTTGTATTATGTAAATTTGTATTTGTAATTTAATGTAAATTTAACAATTGTTCAAACTTCAAAGTATTGCTTTTTAAAAACACTTATGATGACAAATACAGTTTATCAGACCATCTGCAATTCAGTTTGTCATGTATGTGTTAATAAAAGATTATTCAAATATTTTTAATTTTTGGGTTAGCCCCCTTTAGGTATTTCTGCCACTATGACTGTACATTTGATGAAATATTGGAGGTGGTTCTTAATTTTCGAATTTTTTTTTTTTTTTTTATGCAATATTAGAGATCTCAAATCTTGAGTATTTTCTAGTATTAGAGTATTTAAGTGTTTGTGGATAGTATTTGCCCATCTCTGGCAAAATGGGTCAAATTACTGGTTGTCTTAGGGATATCTGTTTTGGAGAATTATTGGTTTATAATTGTTATACAAAATCAGGTCTTAAACATATGACATGTATTTTCTATAATTTTTCATGTAAATTTATATTTTAATATGAGGAAAATGTCACAAATACCTGAAGCAATATAACATATTACATCAGGATGCAAGTCCTTATACTACAGTTACATGATGAAAGTTAATCCTAACAAAGCCTGTGAATGGAACTGAGTTAGCTAATCCTAATCTCTTTTCTAACAACTGGGTTATTTTAGCACCATTTCTGCAATGGAATTAACCTTTAAGTAGGTTAGTGGCATTACATCATATCATTTTGTTTTGTATATGCATTGTTTTTTGATTTTCCGTAATTTTATCTCATTTCATTCAAAACAACTTGATTATAAGTAATATGTAAAATATTATTTTACTATATATAAAAGATAAGTGAAAACAGATATTGGAATGAGAAAGAAGTTTATTAATAGAAGTTTGGGAAACTCATTTATGTGAACCTTGATCAAATAAGCTAAATTTTACAGTAAATTTTTAAAAAGTGCAAAAAATGTAAAAGATCTTTTATGATATTACTGAAGACATTCATGTCATTGTTTAATTAATGCCAGCAATTATAACTGCAAAACATCTAATTGCAGAATTTTCATATCTATCCTAGTAGATGTATTACTTGTGCCCTCTTCTGGAATTAATAACTAGAAGAATAACATTGTGCCAATCTAAATTAACTCAAATTTCTTATGCACAGTGTCTTGATTTTTATTGTTGGGATAAATCTTATCTTGATTATCTTTTTTGTCATCAGGGTCAGCCTTTTAATGGGACAAATGGGGCACATGGCCCAAGGTGAGATGCTGAAGGTGTAGGGGCATCAAAAATAAAGAAAAAAAATAAAACAAAAAATAATAGAAAATGTTAAAAATAAATTGTAAAATACAGAAATTATAAAAAGAAGAAAAAAAAAACATTCTTGAGAAGATGTGTGCTAGTCAAATGAAAGCAATGAAAATGCAATTATCTTAAATCTAAATAGGAGGAGGTTTCTGTAAAAGTTACTATCAATAAAATGTTTTAACCTGTATCTCTGTACCTCTGGAATTTTTATTTGGGAGGAGGAACTTGACATAGGGTGCAAAATCCACTCTTTCTTCAAGGTGCCATATTACCATATATTCCTGTTTGTTGTGTAAATGTAGTATTAATGCAGATCAAACATCAAATAACAAATGTAAACTATATTAAATCTTGCACATACATACAAATAAACATATCTTATCATGCAAATTAGCATGTGTATTTTATAATAATTATGGTAGTTTTTAATTACAGGTAAAACAAAACAGTCCATGACAATAAACCAGATATCACAGCCATTATTCTCAAACAAAATAAAATCATATGCTTAATGGATATTTATTTCAAATGCCAACAATATACAAAATACCCATTCAAATAAATTTAATAACTACACAAGACTTGTTTAAAAAATAAAACATTTAATGGAAAAAAATAAAACGTGGTTTCTGCCTTTAGTCTTTTTGTAAGTTTTTTAATTTAAATAATGTGTGCTTGAGTTGTTACTATTGGCTGTTAAATTTATTATCTTTTTCAATACTAAAAATTTTTTAAAAGACATTATTATTATTATTAAACTATTTTATGATAAAATGTATAGCTGGTTACATTTATAAAAATCTGTTTTTAATTTTTTTTATTTCTAGTCTTACATAGATGGAGGTTTCAGTAACAATCAACCTATTTTAGATGAAAATACAATAACTGTTTCTCCATTTGCTGGAGAGAGTGATATTTGCCCTGAAGACACATCATTTAATGTACTTCAGTTTCACGTGTCCAATACCAGTATTGCTGTAAGTTATAATGATTTTTTATATAAGCAACTAACATTTAGATTTGGACTTAAATAAAATTTAAAAGATTAAATATTAGATTTAGAGACTTTAATATTAATTTTGTTTAAATGTTTTCTTTTTTAAGAGGAGAAAAATATTCAGATTCTATATTTTATATATTTAAAATAAAAAATTGCTAAAAAAGATTGTTTAAACAAAACTACCATATATTTCTGCGGATAAGACTATAGTTGAATCATAAAAAAAGGCCCCCAAAATCCGGGGTCGTCTTATAGGACAGATACAAAACAATTAGATTGAAATTTATATAAATAAAAACCATTATAAAAAAACAGACAAACCATAATTATTTACTAGTAGAGACTAGGACATGTCCACAAAATAAAATAACCCATATGACGTTTTTGTGAATAGTCAAGGTGCCTGAATGCCCGAATCAGTGCAAATATTTGCAAGAAAGTAAGGCAGAAAATAAAATTTGTTCATTCGAAAAATTATGAATAGGTCATAATTCTGTATACACTATACAGTATCATTATCCAGATGATGATCGCTGATCTAAACTAAATTCATAGGCCATTGATAGTTTGGGGGTCGTCTTATAGGACAGATATATGCTAAAACTATAAAACTTTGCCGAAAATTTATACCTTGTTTTATCTGAAGGTCGTCTTATCCGCAGAAATATACGGTAATTACAATGGAAAGTTGAATATCTGAACTTGATGGACCAGAGTCTTTTGGATAAATGAAATTTCGAATAATCCAGAAACTCATTTGTTTCAAGTTTCAGGTACATCAAGCATTGTACATTTAAATTTTCATGAAGTATAAATACTGTAATGCAAATATTGTTGTATTTGAAAGTAAATTAATTTACTCAAAATCTAATTTATAATGTTGCTATAATTTTGTGGTGCTACAATCACTATTTGTTGTAGTAATTTCCTGTTATACGGAGAGTTGGGTCTTTATGTACTATTTGGTCTCTTGTACTATTATAGCGCAGAGTATAATACAGAATAAAAATAGAACGTATAGAATACAGTACATCTCTACGCATTTTTTTTTTTTTTTTAAATATTTTGGATAATCAAGTTTCTTTGTAATTGGATATAATCTTTCAAAACATTTATTCAGATCATTTGTCAAGTAATTGGAATTTTATTAGGCAAGAGATCTTATCTTTCATCAAAAATTACTTTGCAGTATGTTTGATTCATATTCATGATACAGTGATTCAAGATTCATCTTTAACTGTCTTGATTATCATTCAATATAGTAACTTTTAGTTATTTTTGAAATCCTAAACTATATATATCAGCAAATATGTATGAAAATAACAATATTAATATTATTCCTTTTGTATAAAAAAGACATTGCATACTGTTGTTGATTTTAATTTTGAGATGCTTGAATATGGTTGATGTATCAATAATCACATTAAGTTTGATTTATGCAGATAAATAGAAGTTTGTTTGTTTTAAGTTAAAAAATTCTGATGAAATTTTTAATTTGAAGAAAATACTATTTTATAACAAGCAAATATTTATTGTGACATCTTCACAATGTCAGGCTGTAATTTTTAATCAATCATTTTATTATTATTTAATCATATTTTTAATTTATTTAATTTAAAATATATGCTCTCCATCTCAAATTAGTAGTGGCTTGCCCCTGTGCATTGTATTTTTCCTTTAACAATAGAGTTGTGCCAGTCATCTGTCTAACACCTTTCATGAGAAAATGTTTGAATTGAAATAACATGACTTCTGGTACAAACCAGAAGTTCATATATGGTTATTCGAGGCCTCTTGCACCTAAGCTTTCCATATCTGGTCTCATCCTTTATCTAACTAACTCCTTTCTCAAGATTAAGGAAAGACTGACAGATGGATGGATAGACAGACAATAGTGGGAATTTATAGCTCTACAAATTTTTAAATTGCAGCCCAATAATAAATGAAGTAAACATGGTGTTAAAAAATTTTTTTTATAACAAGTATTTTTACAACAAAATCTTATATAACAAAATGCTGAGAATTTTAAAATTTACAGCAAAATTTGAGATATTCATTAGTCTGATTATGACAATTTTGTATCATTGAAAGTACTTGTGTTATAAGAAAGGATTTTAATGCCATCTGACGACATGTTTACATTATTTATTATTATATTACAACATTTGGCCTAGAGTTTGACTTACTATTCATCTAAATACTACTTTACTTTTTTCAGATTTTGTTTTTGGCATTTTTGTATTGTCAGATAATAATGTAGTTTTATTGTTAAAAGTTGTTGATATGAAATATAAACAAAACATTATTTAGTTTAAGAATTGAAATACTTTATTTTAAATGTAAAAAAAAATTATTAAAAATTTTTATGTAGCCAGTTTTTTTAAATTAAATATAAAGAATTTAAGTTTTTTAAAGATGTTAATGTAAAATACTATATTGTTATGGTTTAAAATGTGTATATAATTAATTTTAATTTTAGTATATGGAATTAAACAATTGCTTAAAGCAAAATGTGATGATACTAATCACTAATACTAATATTACAATACATGAAAAATAAAATTTAGATTTAGTTTTATCAAAAAACTAAAAATAAAATACTAAGTATTAATTTGTTTTATAACAAATATTTATTTAACCATTTAATAAATATTTTATTAAACTTTTTTAGATTTCAGCTGGTAATTTGTATAGATTTGCAAGTACCTTATTTCCTCCACATCCTGAAATATTGAGTCAGATATGTCAACAAGGATTTGATGATGCTTTAAAATTTCTTCAAAGAAATAGTAAGTAGTTAAATTATTAAGAAAATAATTAAATTACAATGAAAATGTAATCAATAAAATTTGATTTTTATTAAGACAATAATAATTAGAACAAAAATATTAGAATTTTTATTTGTCTCGATAATTTCTCATCAGTTTATCATATTTCAAAAACATTTTTTGTTTTTAATCTATTAATTATGTTTCTGATTTATTAAGTAAGTTAGATCTAACTGGAGAAATAAGCAAAAGAAACAATGCACCCTGTAACTCCAGCAGTATATTAAATATACTGCTGGAGTTACAAGGTGCATTCTGATTTAATTAAAAATTATTTCTTAAAACTATAAATGTTCTAAATTAACAAGTAATTTGTTCATTGTTAGTGAGTTTCTTATAAATATTCAATATGCTTAAATACTCAATTATTCGTTGAGAGTTTAAAATGGAATAAAAAAAATGTGTACTTAGAAAAGAATTGAAAAATGTAAATTTACATCAGTGGTGACCAAACTATGGTCCCATAGCCAAATCCAGCCATTGTATATGTTTTGTACACATTACTTATAAATGTTAGAAATAACTTACTTTTAGTGTATGTACAACTTATGTATAATTTTGCTTGCTAATTGAAAAGTTTTGACATCACTGCTTTATATCATTTATAAAAAAATGTAGACTAAAAAGTAATGAACAAAACAAAACAAAAAAAAATGAAGTATGAAGAAAAATTGTATTACATTTTGTTATTTTAATATAATATTACAATATTTTGATATAATATATAAAAATAATAAGGTATTTATTGTGCCAAGCCTTTGTTGCAAAGGTGTCCTACCACATACACTACAAAACAGTCTAGAAACATGAGAGCTTTATAACATCACACTACAGAAGACTGCCATAACACATGCTACACAGGAAATTCTTAAACACAGACAGCATATAAACAAAACATTTTTTTGTTCTGTTGCCTTTGGTTCAGCATAGCATAAGACATTAGTATATATGCTGTATAGAATACACTGCACATAAACACCATCATAGTAATAATACCTAAATTATAATGATTAAATTAAAGTTACATTTTGATAGTTTGCTATTTTTATTTTTACATAGTTAATAAATAAACTGAAAGGGAAATAATCTTGTCACTTTAACATAGTAATATATATTCAATATTGGGTAACCAATGAATAATTATAGTTTATTGCTATTATAAAATAATAAACTTTATTTAT
This sequence comes from Centruroides vittatus, assembly GCF_030686945.1. Lineage (NCBI taxonomy): Eukaryota > Metazoa > Arthropoda > Arachnida > Scorpiones > Buthidae > Centruroides > Centruroides vittatus. The sequence continues at coordinate 2,136,289 of NW_027122274.1, read as the reverse complement.
ATTTAATTTTCAGACATAATATCATGCACAAGGTGTCTAGCAGTTCAGTCTAGTTTTGGTATAGCAGAAAGTAAAGTACAGGTTGAGACTAAAGAAACTGAAATTAGAAATGAACATCCTGATGATGATTGTATTGACTGCAGGTATAGACGTCAAATGGCACTATTAGATAGTTTACCTGAAGCTGTAGTTAAAGGTAATTAACTTATATTTTTTCATATATTTGATGTGAATAATTGCAAACTTTATGTAATAATGATTTTTTTTTTTTTGTTTTAGCAATTCAAGAAGCTTCTGATAAAGTAAACAAAGGCATTATCAATTATCTCTTTAGGCATCATCCAATAAAAATATTACCATTCCTTGTTCTTCCTTATGTTCTGCCATTTGAACTTACTTTTTCTGTTGCCTGGAAGTAAGCAAATTGTTTTTTCAAACTTTATAAACTTACATTATAATTTGTAATGAAATGCACAAAGCATTTTTACATTGATATACAAGTTATTTGTCATTTCTGATATCATTCTAAAGACTATTAGCATATATATTGATAGTTGAACCCCATTTATTTGTTTCTCAGTTGTATGTTTTTTGCAGTTATGTTAAGTATTTTCTGTATGGTGCTTTCTCCATTGTAAAGCACTTCAATTACACATTTTTCATTTAAATGACTGCACTTATATGTCATATTTTTCAGTGTCCTACAGCACTTTTCTTCTCATTTATGTATTTTTTATTTTGAAATGGAAAAATTTTAAATGATAATTCACTTTTTCACGTTTTTAATAATATATTCACTTCTACCACTGACAGAAAATTGCCAGCAAATGCAAAAAGCAGAATAAATCATATCATGTACTTAACATGTGATGATGTTTCTGATGAATTTTTCCATTTAGCAAATAGCTCTGTTGGTCCAACACATTAAAAATTTTAACTTTTTCATAATTTGTAGTGTAAGCCAATTTCACTATGTGAATGAAAATCATTTTCCAGTTTTTCATTCATTTTCACTGTTTGCTATCAGTGCAAGCTAAGCTTTAGAATGACTGTTCATTCTTTCATGTGACTGGAGTTTAAACAGGAAGAGATAACTAATGTCACATACCAGTATGGGACAAGTCCATTGAAAAAAGAAACAGTTTGATTAATTTTTTAAAAGTATGACCTAATTTCACACAGTTTTAATTTTCCTTTTACATGTTCAAATCTATTATGCATATAGTAAATTGAAACTTTTTTGTTAAGAAGTGCAGTATTATGTACAAATTCATTTGTGCTGCACTATACTTATGACTTTTAAAGTCATTCTTGAAGCAAAAGTAGTTTCATTTATACATTTTTCTCAGTTATATGAGAGTTTTCTTAATTTCCATGAAAAACATATAAATGGAGTTTGACTAAATCAAACAAATTTTTCATTTTAAATTTTACCTATTTAATAAGTTGTTTTTAATTATGATAATTAGATTACTGACCACAGACACAAAGTTAGTATCTCTAAACTAAACTGTTCAAGAAATCTAAAAAACTGTTAAAGAAAATCTAGCCATTTTTGTTTTTAACCTGTTTTATGAACTACAAACAACAACATTGAGGAACTTCATCCTTCAATGCAAATTTTAAAAGCAAATTTAGAAAATTTTTATAATTTAGAATAAAATTAGAAAAGATCATTTTACAAATTTTACCATGAAAAACATTTTTACTGTTAACATCTTTTCATAAATTAAATTTTTATGGATCCAGGGTTTATTTTAAAAATAATAGCTCTAGAAATTTTTGTTCATTTTTCATTTCTTTTGTGTTATAGTTATCTTTGTCATAAGTCATTATTAACACATTTTTTAGTTAATCAAATAGAATTAGTATATATTTCAAACAAAATAGTTAAAATATAATTTATTTAATGTACAAAAGAAAAATTATGATTGTGATTGATTCTTATTGAACTGCACATTATATATTTTAAAAATATTTAAAAATTAATAATTATCAAAATAATTTAAATATAAATTTAAATTTTGTAATATCCTCTGTGTTGTTAAATCAAAATATATATTGAATTCATTTTTAATACTAGTAGATTAATACTGAGGTCCTTTAGAGTTATCAATTTTTACAACTTTTTTATTAGCAATGTTATTTATTTTATTTTAATGGATTAAAATGATGTTTTTTAAGTAAATGGGGTTAGTTTCATGTAATGTAATTTTTTCCCTATATCATCAATTTGCAATGCCTAATACTTGTAAAGTTTTTATCATTTGATATTCTGTATTCTGATTGTTCTAAAAATATTCTGTGTTTTTATAATATACAAACTATTTTTAGAACAATAATTTTGCATTTCAAGGTTATGAAACATGTTTAGCTTGTTTTGAAATGATCTCAGACAATTGATAATTTTGTACTTTTCTGTTTGATGCCCTCTAGATATGCTATTAATAGACATCATTTCATTGTTTTTCTTATATCAAAATTTCTTCTCCTTTAATGATTGAGACTCAGTTAAATTACTGAAGAAAGATCTGTAATTTAACTGTTTCAAAATTATTACCAAAGATGAATACACTTGCAGATCTTTATGAACTGTCCCAATACAATATTATATTTATAGTTATACTTTTACATTTTAAGATTTTAAATTTAAAATTTTAATAAAATCAAAATTATTATATTATAATTAATGTTACAAATATACTTCTACATAGAATTAAGAAAACCTTTTTTGATTAAGAATATTAGATTCAGTTTTATACATTGAAGAATGAATCTGTAAATATTTTTGTGTACATATTCATACATTTTTGTTTGAATATTTTATTGAGCATTAGCATTTTATTCAGATAATTAATGTTAAAGTACATTTTTCAATATGAAGGAGTTAAAAATTTAATTTTAAAATCAAGGCCAACAACAGTCAAATTTTGTTTTTTAAACTTCAATATTACCTTGATTATATTATAGATGCCTTTAATTGACCTTGATTATATTATAATTATATTATATTATATAATTAAAATTGGCCTTGATTATATTATAGATACGGCTGATAGTTAACAGGAAAGTTAATAAGAATATTTTTTTGAAAACAAACTTAAAATTAAGTCAGTTTCTACAACTTTATTTTTAATTTTACTAATAAAAGTTTTATGAAATTTAATAAAATTTCTGATTTTATGAATGGGAGATGGTAAAATAGTCAGATTTAAATTTTTAAAAATATATATATCTAAATTTTATAAATTCATTCTATTTCTTCTGTAAAAAATTTATTATATAAAATATGATTTTCCAATGTACTTGATACAGTTTTAACAAAAAAATGAATTTAGATTTTTGTGCCTTTGTATCAGTAATCTCAAAATTAAATATTTATTTACAATTTAATCACATATTTCAATAGTTAAGAATCAGTATTCAAGTCTATTGTAAATAGTTAATATTTAATATTACACTTTATTTCCTTATAGAGTATGGAAATTATTACCATTTATACAAGCTGAAATGAAAAATAGTTTTCATGGATTTATATCATTAGCAAAAGGATTGTTGAACAAATTTGATAGCAAAAGGCATCAATACAGTGCAAAGTAAGTGTTAATTGTTGATTTATTTCAAGTATATTTATATTATATGTTGAATTTTTTTAATTAACTTTAACTAAAGTTAAAGCTAATTAATTAACTAGTTTAAACATTACATATAGTTCTATGATCATATTCTTTACTTGATAATTGTGATCAGTCATATTTTAAGTACTTTTCCCATGGCAATAAATATACATGAACCCCATTTGTGGTTATTACAAAACAGTAAAAAAATTGGACTTGTTTATTTTGAAACAAAATTTGTTTAACAAATAAAGTACTGTATTTGAGCTATGGTTTCAAAAAAATTGGCTCAATCACTGTAACAATTGTGCATTACATGCCTGAAAGCATTACTCTTCCAAAAAATTGGAGGCAATAAAGGTACACACAAACAACATTTGCCAGACATTCCTCAGCTGGACATGCAAATATTTTGCTGCTTTGTTTATTGCTCAGTTGGCAATGTGCAAATAAATGAAATATAAAATTTTGTGTAGTCTTTGTTTAAAATGTAAAAATGGCAAGACAAAAACTATGATTGCAAATATACTATAAGATCCTCCAGAAACAACTATACAGCTGATTGATTAAGAATTGTATTTAAATCAGTCTACAGTCAGAATTTTTCTCAGACATTAACTGGTTCTACCTGCATCTGGATGCAGTAATAGCAGATCACCACTGATTGCTGTCAGGAAAGATTGAATTTTCCATTGGCTTGTCATAAAATATCAATTTGGTACATTCATGGAAGCTTCCATGAATATACCAAAAACTGTGGAGTGAACAAATAGGCTGACCTGTATCTCAATGAATTGCTGGCAACAGATTATGTGACATTGCATACAATTCATACAAGAGTAAGCAAAAGCCTATTTTGATGCCAGTTCAGTAAAAGAAGTGGTTTGCACATATGGGCTAGGGACCTCCTGTCTTGGATTATCTCAGTGACTGGGGGTAATTTGGTATGATGAGTGATCTTTTCCAGTCGTGTATGGAAATATTGGACATGTTCATTTGGCTGGTAGATGATTAACTCACCTAAAACTGTGTGAAGCAGGAGGTCAAGTTCCCAAGCATAGTTTGAGTGTGGGGAGTGTTTTAGTATTCTAGCATTGATGATTTGTTTCTGAATGATGGAATTGTCAATGTGGAATGCTACCAGGCAATTTTGCGTTATCATTTATTGCATTTTGTAGTCCATCTTTGGTCACAGGAAGATGCAATCTTCCAGCAATATCTTACCAAGCCACACACTGTGTACCCTTCTAATGCTTGGTTTTTCCAAAATCGAATCCAAGTCTTGGACTGGGTTCCAAATTCTCTTGATCTGAACCCAATCGAAGACCTTTGGCATATCCTCAAGAAAGAGGTATGAAAACACAAGCCCAAACAAATGATCAGCTGAAAATAGTTCTTCAGGAAGCATGGATCAACATTCCACAAGATCTTTACCATGCCTATGTCACATTGATGTGTAGGCCAATGAGTATGCTGCAAAGGGAGGGACCTGCTAAATGGTAATTGTTTGTGAATGCTGGTTGCATGTAAATTTATTGCCTCCAATTTTTTGGAGGAGTAATAATTTCAGGAATTTATGGAGACACCTGTTAGTGATTGAGCCAATTTCTTTTTAGAAATCATAACTCAAGTAGAATATGTTATTTGTTATAAATTAGTTTTGTTTCAAATGCAAACAAGTCCAGCATTCTTACTATTTATAACCATGAATAGGTTGTGCATATGTTTATTGTTATGAGAAAGGTAATTTATGAAATATTGATCATTATATTAAACTGAAGATTAGACAAAATGAATTTTAGATAAAGTGAAACATGGAATTACTAAATAATAATTTAGAAATTTTTAAAAGATTTGAGTGACTTGTAAAATTTCATTGTAATTATTTCTTCATTTTCCAGATGTTTTATGAAATAGGAAAAGCCTAAAACAATATTTGATCATTTTTATGTGAAATATTGAAACTTTTTCTGTAATGTTAAGTTTCATTTTTACTTCAATTACCAATCTTGGCATTTTCTGGCTTCTTTGAAACTTTTTATAAATTTATGTGGTGGATACAAGTGGTTTAACAACTGAGAAGATTAATTTTATAGTATTTATTTTAAATACTCAGACTTACTGCTGGATTTTCAAGGCAGTTAAAAGGCATTAGCCACTTTGGCAATATCAAATCTGGACAAATTCTGGAAAAATTTTACAAGTTTTTCATGGATGGTTTATCTTAGTTATGTTGGACCCCATCCCTCACTACCCAGTTTCTCCAATCCACACCCATTGTTGGTTTGGCCCTCAATGGGTATAGGAAAAAAGACCTTAGTGCTCACAAGACAGAAGGAGCAAAAAAGTGCTTAGAACATTGAGGAAAATTATTTATAAATACAATGTTATAAAATTATTTTGCATATTATTGTAATGTATCAAATTTTCTATAACTAGAAACTGTTGATCATAAGTATTTAAATTCTGAAAAAACATCTTTTTACATTTTGAGAATAGACTTTTTTAAATCTTCATGCAAGTCATTTTTTTTTATTTCATATCCATTAATTGCATAGATTTGTTGCTATGAATTCATAGCATACAATAGCATTTTCAGTTGTTTAAAAAGTGGCTAAAACTTTTGATAACTTTCTCAAATTTTTTAATTTGAAGAAGTTGTCAATGTTAAATTTGTTTTTATAATTTAATCATCTTTAATGATTTAAATGAATAGATTATATTTGAATATTGCTTCAGTTACTTATTAAATTTTAGAATGTATAAATTATAATCACACTTATATAATGATCAATCATGATTTAATTTTGTTTTTTACTCTTAAACTAAAAAATCTCTAAAATATTTTAAAAATTAACATTTTATTTTAATTTACACTAATTATTTTGTATTTTCAGGTTCTCTCCTGTCAATTGGCTATTACTGAATTTGATTATGCGAACAAAGATATGTCTTCCATTTTACCAGAATTTGATAATCTGGCCGAGTCTACCGGAAATAAGGAATTATCTTGGACCGAAAGAAACAAATCTGCCAGGCAGAAACGAATGTCTTATGCTGGATTTGGAAATACTCCTTGCCAGCAACCGCTACGAAGAAAATCCATGGTTGAGATTATGCCCGAGAGGGTGATGAAAAACATGAAATTTGGATTTACTGTCAACTGGGCTGAACCTAATGTCATCACTGAAAAGAAGAAGAAAACGGTCATTGATGCTTTCAAGAATTTACAAAATAACAGCACAGAATCCAATCCATTTGAAATAGCAAGTAAAGTACTGGATTGGGAAAAGGATTATATCGAGTATATAGAACCCGAAAATGCAGATTCTTTTGAACAAGCACTAGAAGTGACAAATAGCAACGAGGCAGTAATGGCCTTTTTCTATAAAGATGACAAGAATGTTAAAGTTACAGAAATATTTAATATATCTGAGGATAACAATACCATTAGTATGACAGATGACGAAAAAGAATTAAATAGTAATCTGCAGTGGGACTCAGACTATGACATGTGTTCCTCTTCTCATTCAGAATTTGAAGTAATGGACTACTCTCAGTCAGTTTCATTAGAAGACAATATTATAGATTCTTCCACCCATAAGACCTCACCCTTCAATTTGGAAACCGTAGACTCTTATAGTCGGGAAGTTCACGCCGAACAGTTATGCCGTACTCGTAAGAAGTCTGTACTTAGAAAATCTTCCTTTATCTATGCTGACAAGTAAAATTAGATGATTACATTGCAATGTATATACAGTATATATGATTTGGAGTTTCGCTATCATATACATATCAAGTGCAATTTTTAAAACACAAAAATATTTTACATGTTTTTAATGTAATTATATAATTTAATTTCATATTTTAATATAAAATCCTGTGTACATGTGCATGAAATCTGTGCAGCTAAACTTTTAACAGTAAGATTTTATGCAATAAATGTTATGTTTAATATTATGATGTATTTATTATAAGTATTTAAATAATTGTAATACTTAATTACAGGAATTTTTAATTGAGTAAAATACATTTTAAAAAATATGTATTGTAATTTTAAATTAATTCAAACTGGAGATAATTTTGGCATTTTTACCTAATGATAATTATCATTAGAAGTTGTATTTTGATCTGTAAACATTTAAGTGTATTTAATCCATTATAGGGTTGCTTTATGAAGATTAATTTAAATTTTATAATAAGCAAAGTGATACCTAATATTCAAATTATTTGATAGCTTTGATTTTAATTATTGAAAGTCTTTTATTTAATTGCCATGAAATCCTGGGTTTTTTATTTATACCAGTATTTTTTAGGAATTTTTAAAAAGTATTGAGTAAATATATTTTTAGGAATCATTATTAGTATACAGTATGTCCTATAAATCACTTCATTTATTCACTATGCTACGATTTGGCTGAAAGTAAACAGTGAAAACGTTTGTGATGTGACATATACCAGGTTATAAAAATAGGTTGCCTGCCCTCTGGTTCCTGTTCCAACGTCTGTGATAATACATTTGATTAAAATTTGTATTTAGTATTAAAACGCAAATGTGAACAAAAACCATAACACCCATGTCTACAAGAGAAATTTCTATGTAGAATGTGAATAGGATGCCAAAATCCGTGGATGCTCAAGTACTTCATATATTAGTAAAATGGCATTAGTATTTGCACATCTTCCCGTATAATTTAAATTACGCAGCATTTACATTGTATTAGGTATTTTATGATAATGGTTATTATACAAGCTTTTTGGGATGCAATTTGAAAAAAATTGTAGACGTATAAATTCCCCACTGTCTTTCCTTAATTTCGAGAAAGAAATTAGATAGATGAATTCCGAGACCAGATATGAAAACCTTAGGGGCAGGAAACCCTATTGACTATACACGAACTTCCGGTCCAAACCGGAAGTCACGTTATTTCAATTCAAAATTTTTCCCTAAAAGCAGTTAATAGAGGTTGCGGCCGAAGTTCAAACGTTAAACTTGTACGGCAAGCAGAAGTACACATTTGACGTTTGAACTCCAAGTAAAACACTGCGCCACACGTTCACGTCGTACACTGACAACAACATCCTCATGGGATGTTGAAAAATGGCGAAACACGTTTAACAACGACGAATGTTACTAGTGAAGGTAAATAAACAAATTAAACTGTTTAAAAGTGTTTGTAGGATGTTTAATAACACTAAATAATTATTTTTAATTAGCGTCGTGTCTCCTACCATACGATAGGACTAGCTCATACTTTTGTTGAAGGAAGTAGTGGCTTATGTATATCCGAAAGCAGCTCGGGAAATTATTTGTAGAAAATTTACAAACCTATTACGCTGTTGATGGTAAAAGATGCCGTGAAAGAACAAACCTACTTTACAGAATTATCATAAGCTATTATGAACACAAATATGTGTGAATTCTATAGGCACTTCACATCGCTTGCAAAAAAATTGAATAATTAGACAATTTTAATCCAGAAATTATTTGTTTCTTTACAATACTATTCATAAATGCTTAAATAATGATTATTTTTAAAAAAATACGTCATCATTTTAACCGCAAACACAAAAAAATAAAGACGTTTAGGCCGAACTTTTACTTGCTATGCTAGACGTAGCGAACGCCATTATCAACCTTCTAGAATTACCAGATGGCGGCGCTCGACGACCGACGTTCACGTTTTGGGCTGAAAACGACGGCTGCAACCTCTAATACATGATCGGCATGATTCTATTGTTAAAGGATGTACAGGGGCAAGACACTACTAATTGGAGGTGGAGTACTAATTTTAAATGAAATAAATTAAAAATTGCAGCCCGCCATTGTGACGATCTCACAATAAATAATCACTCGTTTTACTTTTTAAAATAATACAGTATATAGGACTATTCAGTACAGACGAAATCGTCGTAAGCCTAACTACAGTATATAGTACAAGTCAGCAGTCATTTTCTTTCAACACTCAGGTCATTAAACGAAAGCAATCTGCAAGAATAAACGCATTATTTAAGATACAAGCAAATTCAATGTTTAGGTTTTGAATCCTTCTGGAATTTTTTTCTGAATGAAAATATTCGGAATCCGCGGCTACGGAGGGCCGACTATACTTGGTACAGGGCCGGATCATCTCATAGACAAACGAGACAAATGTCTAGGGCCCGGTCAAACCGTCTATTTTGAAAAGATTTGTAAATAAGATAGTTTACTTTTCTGAATTTTTAAATAAAGTTTATTCATATTTATATACTTTTTAAAAACTATCTTGGCTTTTATTTAAATGATCTTTTTCATTATTCAATTTACCTCTCATTGGTAAAATATTATATTATTTAAATATTAACCAAAAATGTTAAATTAAACAATTAATATTTTAAGGTAATATTGTTATTGTATAACAACTTTTGTTAGACATTTAATAAAATAAATTTCAATTTTTTTTTAAATTTATAAACAAACTGTTCAAAGTTTTCTAGAAAAACTAAAATTTATTGTTGTATATTAAATATTTTTTATTAATAAAAATGTAAGATTTGTTTTAGTTTTTCACATTATTTAGTTTTGTTTTATTTATTGTTTTATATTTTCTGTGTGCTCTATTTCTTGTGAGAGAGGGAGGTGGCCCGGAAAGAAGAAAATGTCCAGGGGCCCCAAAGTGAGTTAATCCGGCCCTGGCTTGGTATACTCCACATCAATAAAAGAAAAATATAGAAATTTTACATCTGTATTTCGTTATTTTATATTATTTAGTACATTTCGAATATAGCTAGTGTAGTTTGTTCAAAAGAATAGAAATGAATCAAGAATGGCATTTCGTGCAGAAGTAGAAAGTAAAATAGTCATGTCAAAAGACGGAATGATCATTGTATAATCATCATCAAGATCAATTCAAGGAATTTATTGCATACAAATTTTTTAAAATAGGAACTTAGTCTTTTAACAAGAACTTTTCCTTTACTTTTTCTGGTTGCTATGCATACTTAATTAACAGGGAAAAGTATTGGAATCGTACCAAATTTACCTTCCGGTTTTTTTATTTTTTTATTTTTTGCAAATCTCCACGTTTTGAGACCTGAACCCAAAATGGTAAAAAAAAAGCGAAAAATTCCGTTGATATGTATGTAAGAGAGAGTGTGTGTATGTTGGCATCTATTTCGTTTAATATCTCAGGACGGGGTAAAGATTAAGAAACGAATTTTGGAATGGTGGCTTGTATATGAGGAGCATTAATGCTATTTAAGTTTGGTAATGAAAGGTCGAGGAGTTAGAGAAATAGAGAGGGTGATCACGTGTCGAGAGGGGTCGGACTTAATAAAGGTATTACTTGTTTTCAGAATTTAAAGTTATTATTATTATTATTATTATTATTATTGAACTCATCTCTATCCTCAAAGTAAAGTGTTTTGTCATTTTATGATAATTAAAAACATAGACAATTTTTATTACAGAATCTCGTAACAGATGGCGCCACAAAACATTTTATTTGTTTATTATGATTAATAATATAAAAGTTATTTTTTAAATAAAATCCCCACACATAATAAATAAGGTTACACAAGTCGTTACTGGATTTTTTCTTTATAGCGACATTATTTTTCGCGCGAATATTGTACATCTTAGAGGGTCGAGTGATACATTACTGATCTTAGTTTATCGTAAAGATAAATAATGTACCAAATATATCGATCTACAATGATGGTAAAAATTTTGAGTGGAAAACACATGATATAGTTATATAGTCGTATATAGTTAATCGGCACTTCCGGCACTCAAGCTTTCCGTATCTAGTCTCAATTTTCATCTAACTCCGTTTTCGAGATTAACGAAGGACAGACATTTGGAATGTACAGGTCGCGATATGAAAATTGCAGCTCAATTAAAGTATATTTAAAAAACTTTGAAGGTTGAACCGCCTCATCATATAACTTACATTACTACAGTCATTTACACATCTAAAATATTAATTACAGATGATATTACCGATTAAATTTTTCTTTTAATATTTTTTTAGCGATTGAAGTCGGAGGTGACTACCCCTGCCTTACTAAAATCATTTTAGTCGAATTTTGATTTTAAAAAAACTGCAAAAATCATTTAGTAATACGGGCACACAGCTATATTTATTTTTAATTGAACGAGACTTTTGTAAATAAATATTAAATTTAAGATAAGGGCGTTTGACCATTAATACAATAGACAATACGCGTAAAAATTAGAAATTAACTTGATCACTGTTACAAAAGTTACAAGGTGACAATAGGCCGTAAGAGAAACGGACCTTAAAAAATCAAAATAATGAAATGTTAAACGAATAAAATGTATTATTGTAAGAAGAATAACACTAACTTGTAAAATACGTGAAATTATGTATTATAAAACAGTGAAAGGCAAGATGTTCTCGCAAGTCGTCCACTGAACCAAACAAACTAACATACAAACAGATTTCTTACAAAACTAAATAATATAGATTCTCATTGAACATGCGAAGTACACTTGCACTGCATTCGAAGTACACTATGATATCAAACTCGTTATGAACACGTACAATTAAAAAAGACCCTTGAAACTGCAAGAAGAAATAAAATATTCAGTAATTTGCTTGTAACCACTATTAATCGCTCGTACTCGTGAAAGCGGTTACCTCAATAAACTACCATCTTAGATTTTGACCGTGATCCATGGAGGACATCGTTGTGCCATCTCTATGTAATATTTGTTGTATGTATAAGAGTATAATTACTATTAAAATTTTTATCGTAGGATAATTGTTTCAGAATCCGTTATATAAAATTTAAATTTATATTTTGATTTTTTCAAATTTTTTACAAATGAATCCACTATTGTCATCTTAAATTTTTGAGATGATAACAGTGAATTCGTTTAGACATAATTTGGCTAGTTAAATATATAAATATAAAGTAATTTCGCTAAAGGTAGGCGATTAAGTCGCCATCTTATAGTAAATTTAATAATTAGAATTAAATTAATTACTATAATTTATAGTTGTTTAGAGAGAGTTGAAAGGAACACGTTTAGCTTAGCTGTATTAAAGCCGCTTTACTAGGCAACGCGCCTGTACTACATAATGTTAACAATACAGTTAATGTATCTGTTATTTTGTCTGTTCGTTTCTATTGTAATCATTCTATTTTTATCTTCTGAAAAAAATTATCTGATAAGATTCATTTAAAAGCTATTTCATTCTGTCACAACTTGTTTCTATTTTTTTCTAAGTACGTTACCATAGAAAATTCGATTACTCTAACCGACTACAACATTTACAACGTCACTATAATTCGAAACGCTTTATGAAGACCGTTAATTAGTCATAAAAACCGAAGATATTCTTTAAAATAGGTCAAAATTTAATGAAAATTAATTTGTGACGTGTTTTATTGATTATTTTAATATAAAATATATTTAAGTAACAAGAAAATGGGTTTAGACCTATAGTTCTTAGTTACACTCTAAATTAGGTGAAATGGATTTATATAGTTCTTTGTTATGCTCTAAACTCTTCATAAAGTTAGAAATTTATAAGAAAAGATATAAAAATAAAATTTTGACGTTTTATAACGAAGTATACTTTATTTTTTTTAGAGATAGAATCGAACCTCCAATAACGGCCACCTCCCAACAACGGGCACCACTAAACAGTGGTCATGTTTTCAGGAACGTTTTTTTAAATGCTCAAAACACATAAAAAAAAGCAAATACGTCCTTAATACAGAGTTTTCATGAGTAAATGTATTGTAAAAGGTGATGATAATTAATTAAAGAGTACGCGTTAGAGCTTTGTAAAAAGAATTGGGCAAATATTAACCAAATTTGATATAAATGTTATTACTGTCCTGAATATGCGGTTTCGATTTTTAGAAAAAAATTATACTTCAAAATTCAGCCGCTAGGGAGAAATTTTGCGCTGTTATGTCTATAATGTGCATATCTAACGTTTTCTAGCGAATGACTTTTTATCCGTCAAAGAATTGTGAAAAACTCCTTTTATACGCGAAATTCGTTAGAAAACGCACGTAATATGAATAGCGGCGCAAAATTTTGCCCTGGCGGCTGAATTTTTAATTAAAACTGATTCTCAAAAATCGAAATCGCATAATTAGGACAGTATGTATACCAAATTTGGTTTAAGACTTACCCAATAATTCTTTCTACAGAGAGGTGTAAACATCTACTCTCAGGATCGTCGATAGGGAGGGGTTGGAGATTTTTTCCTAACTCAGATAAAACAGGAGTTTGTAGTGGTTGCTATCCGTATAAATTAATGTTATTTTTTCAAAAAAGTACTGTAAGGCTGCTTTTTTGATTCACGAAGAAACATTCTTTGTATTTCATTTGTTCAAAAAAAAAAAAAAAAAAAAAAAGAAAAGGATTAAAGGGGCCTGCAAAGAGGCAAATGGGCCCGGTACAAGCTTTCAATGGCCCTACATGCAGTTATTAAAAGAGCGCAATTGTAAGTAGCTTTAAAGAAAGAGAGATGTGTAATATATTTGCAGCTTTGTTATTTCCTTAAAATATCATGAATTATCTAATTTAATAAATAAATTAATTTATTTACTCCTAAATTTTGATTTTCCTCATCAACAAAAGCTTAATTCTCACTTTTTAACATATTATTATATTTAATTAAATGTTTAATTTCGTTTTTAGCTCCATCCCCAAGAAATATGAATTCTAAAATTATTCGAATATTTCTTTTCAAATTAATAAATTCTTAATTATATACAATCAAACCTCTGAACAACGGGCACTGGCGAGCACATAAAAAAATAACCACTGTTAGAAGATGTCCGCTATTGGCGGTTCGAATGTATTCAATTATGAATTTATGATAATGACCTTTTAAATCTATAATGATCCTTATATATATATATAAATTTGTTATAAATTATTAATGAATTTATTAATTTAAAGAGGTAAAGCGGGCTCTTGTTAATCAATGTCACACATGTTTTCCTACTTACTTGGGTTTTATTTCTGTTTAGTGTTGTATGTCAGCGCGCCTCCAAAAAGAATCAATACCAAAGGGCACAGGGCGTCATTTATTGTTTTCAGTAAGACTTTAGGCCTCAACTCTCTCGCTAATCCGTGCAAGGGGTGCCCGGATTAGCGAGAGTCGAGCATATTTCAATAATGAAATAAAGAATTCCTATCAAACATAAAGGATAATTAAACTTAATACTGTAATATTTTAATAGAAAATCTCAATTAAATTATAATGAACTTTTCTGACTTTAAACAACTAAAAAATAATTCTCATTTAAACTGTTCCATTTAAATATTTAATTATATTTAGCTTGCTTAGGTAGTTCAAATTATTAAATTTTTATATAGGCCCACTTTTATTTCGTTTAAAGCTCGGTAAAATTGAATTTAGATCAAAGTATTAATTAAAAATATAAGTTTCTGTCTCGTATGCCCCTATTCAATGTATATATATTTTTTTTCATGTAGTACAAACCGAAATTTTCTTGAAATTGGTGACAAAAATAGCATCGTTATTTTTAGTTTTAATATTCAAGTCGATATAAAAACTTGCACAGTAAAACCTGTTTAAACCGGGATCGCACGTAACCCAATATTCTTCCCGATGTAAAGGGTTTCCGTCTTAGACAGGTTTTTTTAAAACAGAAAATCGCTCCGTTCCAAATAACTTTTTCGGTTTAGGCAGTTTTCCGTTATATTCAGGTTCCGTCTTGACAGGTTTTACTGTATTATAATTTCGGGAGGAGGCAGATGAGGTGATCTACTCCATCTTCTTCCTCCCATTCATATTTAAAGTGGGTTGGGATGGATTTATGCGTAAGATAAACAAGCTAAAGCGTAGGGTCTTTATTCTTAAGTTTTTAAATTTATTATTATTATTATTGTTAGGGCATCATAGTTTAGGGCTTTAACAAGTCTAAATTCGACCTTGAATATTATAGAACAGGATGAAGATCGGATGATCACAACAGCCAGATGGAAATATAAAAAGTAAGTTTATTTGGAGATGGCCGTTATTTGGAGGTTATTTTTGTGTTAATTTTTTGTTTAAAAAAAAAACGTTTCTGAAAAATGACGTATATTTAGAGGTGTCCATTGTTTGGAGGTCATTTCGTAATGTTAGAACAGAGGAAGAGGAAAATCGAAAAGGATACTTTACTATTTAATTAAAATAAATTAATTTTCGATACAAAATATGTAAGAAAAATATAATATAAAGATAAGCACGAGCATTAATGGTATTTTCCATTTTATTCTATGGAAATTCAGATCGAATCAGTTGAATAAAAGCATAGAAGATGATGAAAAATCTGCGAAGATAACTTGTCGTCTCGAGTTTAAACAGCATTTATTTCACAAATAAAACTACAAAACTGTATATGGAATTCAAGTAGCAAATTTTGTTACATTTTGCTTCCAGATAAACGTACAACAACATTTTAAAAATAGCTATACTGTGACGAATTTAAAAGAATTTACATTTTTCTTACGTCATAGGCGAATGATAGGAAGAGGCAATGTGGGCGAAAGCGATTACTCGCATCTTTATACATTTTAAGTTCGAAATTTACCCTTTTTCCTATTCTAAGGTCGAGATGAAGGATCTAAAAATCCTCTGAGTCCTCTGTAGGAGGTCGATTTTCTTCTTCTTCACCCGCAAAACTCCCTGGACTCTACCCAAATGTGTGTGTTGCGTGTTGTAGATTTATACCTTTAAAATCCGATATATGGAAATATAGAGGGGTGCGAAAGTGTAACTTTTTAAAAGATGAAGGTAGAACCAAAATAAAATCTCAATTGGAGCGAGGGATAAAGAAAAAGATACTTGGCAAAGGATTAATTTTTAATTACAAAGTGTACACGTTAGCAAAACTTTCATCTCCTGTTGGCAGGGAATGAGTGGGGGATGAGGTATTAACTCCGTCTAAACATTCCGCCCTTTAAATAAAACATAAAAATAAATATTTTTTTCATAAAATTTGTCAAAAAAGCTGAAAATTTAATAGAGAGAAGAGGAACGAAGCATGAGAAAGTGCACAATAGCCAGCCGCTTGCATTCCGAGTTAAACGTCTATTCTCAGATTTCTCTCCCTCCTTTTATGGAAGTTGAGGTGCACGTGAGATCGAGTCCGGCACGTGCTCACTGAGGACCCGGGGTTGGTCAGGAGTGGGGGTGGTCTTTGCTAAATAGTAGAAGTGGAGCCGATGACGTAGCAGCCGAGTGTCGACATCTAACGAAGAGTTTTGGGAAGTTTCGGTTGAAAGGTTCGTATAAGCTTTTTGTTCGATTTCTAGAATAATTTATTTCATTTAAAAAAACTTAGTGAGTAAAACTTTATTAAAAAATACTTTACTCTTAAGAAAGTTCTTTAATCGTTTCCGTCAAAGAAACGTTTCGGTGAGAGAAAAATTACGATTTCTCCTTTCGAAGTCGGGAAAACTGGAACATTTTATGTAATTTTGGTCATTTTTCCAACGCTAATTTATATTTCTTCTTGAAAAAGAGCATTTCTGTTTAAAATTTTTAATAATCTAAAAAATGGACGCCTTAAACAAGTGCAGCATTCATATCCTTGTAATGCAGATTGGCTTTACGAAAATTATTCGTGATATTTCCGCAATCTTGGAAAGTTTTCATATAATTCCTTTATCATTTTCCAATTGAAGATTTAAATAGACAAATTATCTGATGATCCTAAGCTATAAGAATACAGCAAAGATAAGAGAAAGCCAAGGATACATTTGATATCGAGGAAATTCGTTCTCGCATACACAAAGGAGAAAGAACTCTTTCACGTAACCAATTAGTGATTAAAATCTCGACTTTTTTCTGAAATAAATTATGAATGACAACCTAAATTGATATAATTTATGCAGCGAGAAGATATTCGTATATTTAAAAACTTTTCTGTAATTATAATTAATTATAATTAACGAAATTCGGCGTGATAATAATCGACGAAAACTGCATTTATTCGGTGGATAAAGTCCTTTATTTTCGCTCTACCAGACATTTTGGTTAAGCAAGGAAAGATATTTCTATGTTTATATTTTCTTTACTTCTCCTCTTACAGTTATATTTATAGATTATCTTCTATATGTAAGTTTTAATAAGATTAAAAAATATTTTTTAGATAAGACGTTCCAAGATGTCTGACGACGAAAGAGAATACAGGTAAACTTTTTTCATTAAAAATTTGAGTAGTTATACTTGACTTTTCTTGCTAATAATTAATATTTTTATTGTTATAATAAACAGAATTATGTTTACTTTAAATATATTTACGAGAATTTATAAGGTACAGATGATTACGATGAGGAAAAATGTGTTAAAGATGAGGAGGAGCCAAGAGTTTGATGCTCTTAATGCAGCTCTAACCGACTTTTTTGTGGATTATTAATATTTTTAGTGTTATAATAGATTAATTTATTCGTTTAATAAGCACAATTATATTTATTTTAGATAGATTTAAGAAATTTTATAAGGTTACAGTTGATTATGACACGGAAAAATGCGTTAAAGATGAGGAGGAGCCAAGAGTTTGTTTATGACATTTTTCAAACTCGTACCTTAAAATATTAAGAGCAGAAAAAATAGGAGAAGAGAAAAAATTTGAAGGAAAATGAGCTTAAAATTTGTTAAAAAATCGAAATGATTTGGAAACTAGAGCAATTAAAAGTTGAGAAATGCCAGGAAATGAATTAATTAAAACGTTTTACGGTACATTTTCAAGGAAGCTATATAAATATAACGTCCATTAATCATAAAAGTGGAGTTAGAATTCATATTTTGGCTTAGGGGTGAAGTGCTGAGAAAAGTGAAATCCGAGTTTTGCGATGGAAACAGCTGCAGATGATAAATATAGAAAGAAACAACTTAAAAATATAACCGTCAAGAACTTATTTTGACTCATCCATGCCAGAAAGATTGTGAGAAATAAAATCATCTTCGAATTTTCTTACCGGGATTGCCGTGAAAGCGGTTGATGGGGGTTATCGTTCGTTTCTCGTGTGACGTGTCATTTGTAAGTTTTATGTATTTCCGGCATCGGGATACGTCACCGGTTGCTTAGCAACGGCGCGACATTCAATCCTGTGTTTATAGAAGAGTGTTGCCATTTAGGGCATTGATTTTTACGTCGCTCCGATGACCAAAACCCTCCTTATTTTGCCACAGTGCGCCTTCGACGACATTCTACACCTTTCACCCTCTACTCTTGTACTACAATGCGCTATTTTCACGTTGAATGGATCTTTATGAGAAATCGTTTCTTTGCCTTATTGTTTTATATTTTAAATAAACTCGTGATTTTAGTCATTATCTATTGTTTAAATCATTTAATAAATGTCTGTTAGCGCCATTTTCTTATTTATACGTCTTTTCAACTCGTAAAATAATCTTAATTAGGTAATATAAAAATGTTTAAACTTCCGAAAAAGTATTGAAATTAAGATAATTTTACGAAATATTTATTCTTTTTTTAATATTTAAAAAAAATCTTATTATTATTACTTTATACGCCTTATTAATTCTTTATTCAGTACTTAAAACCCTTATTACTTTTGATAAAGTACTCTAAAAACCTTATTTTTTTTCATTCAACAATAATTAAAAGCCTTTTAAAAATAGCCCTTATTCAGCCCTTCAAAATCTTGATTATTATTTTTCGTGGCAGCTTAGAACTTACTTATGTAATAATTAAAAACACTTTATTAATTGCCTATAAACCTTATTATTTTCTTATTCAGCAGTTAAAAAAACCTTATTAATGCCTTCTACAGATTTTAAAACTTTATTATTTCTGTATTTATTACTTAAAAGTCTTTATCAGTGCCCTATACAATACTCTTAAACCTTATTTCTTTATTCAATACTTTAAAGCATCATTTTAAAGCCTAAAACCGCTTATACATTCTATCAAATTTTCTTTTCTTCCCTTCTCGCACTTATCATTTGTTTTAAAACGAAAATTCATTTAAAATAATATCAAACATTTTAATTTCGATCCCTATTTTTACTTTACAAATGTCAAAGGGATTAATTTTCAGAATAAACATAAGTGACAGAGGAAAAATGAAGCGAAATAGCTTAGAGATATTTATAATTGTAAGTTTTCCAGAGTGATAAACCGCACAACATCATGATACATGCGAATAGAAATCATGTGCAGTACTTGAACATGAGTTTTGAAGATTGGCATTTCGAAAGAAAGGAATGTTTCATCCTTCTTTTACATGCCAATGGTAGAAAATACAATAAATATTTTCTGTCAGTAAAATCTACAGTTTTTTCCTTTTTTTTATACGTGTTTAATGCTAGAGAATATGGATATTTTGCCAAATGTTTTTACATCTAGTTAGTAATCTGAGTGCCAAATTATATAATTAAACCTTCTTGACAGTGGCAAAACTAACATTTTGTTCAATGCTTTGTATAGTACATTGCATAATAATATATCAAAAAGCATAATACATCAGGGATACTTTCTTTTTCTAGCGGATCCGAGGAAGAGCAGGAGCAAGTAGTCCAGTGAGTAGAACTTTAAAGACCTATGATAATAATTAAAAATATATCAAAACCTGTCTAGAACGGAAACCTGCCTAAACGGAAATAATATTCTGGTTTACGCAGGTTCTAACGTATATTATTCTTAATAACACTGAAATAAATAATTAAATACTGAACACAGAAATTTAGTAATTTAATTAATTTTACACATTAACTAATAACGTATACAACCATTCAGGATTTGTGTGCTAAGATATGAAAATAAAACTTAATTTTTGTAAAAAATACAGAAATTTCAGAAAAATATATTGATACAATCAAACCCCGTTATTACGTTATCGGTTTATGCGAAGCTCGCATTAATACGAAGCAAATTTGCGGCCCTGCGGACGAAAGACAATAGGCATTTCAATGTTAACGAGTTCGATTAATACGAATTTCGTTAATACAAAGAATCAATTTTAAGTCGTATTAACGAGCTTCGGGCTTTGATTTGTAATTAAATATCAATTAACTTTTCCTTTTGTATTTGTTCTTTTTCAAATTTGTATTTTTGGCTTTCGATTCAAATATTCGAGAATTTGAAAAATCCAAAAAACATACAAAAAATAAAAGAAAAAATATTTGAAAAATCTAAAAATATTTGGATTTTATCCAAATTTTTATCCCTATCCTAATTTCTGTATTTGTAGTTATCCATATTTGTATTCGTGGATCCATATCCAAAACTAAAACTTAAAAAAAAAACAATTTTTAATAAAAATTGATAGAAATTTTAGATATTTTTATAAAGAAAACTTTAATTTTTAATTAATATTATAATTAAGTTTAATTATTTTTATTTCTATTTTTAGGAAAAAGTAAGGAAAAAAAATCAAGTTTGCTTCTTTAGAATATAATCGACGTTAAGAAGAATATTTTCAGTTTGAAATTTTAATTTTTTAATGTTATTTTTTTATTTTAAAAATTAATTAATAACAATATTTTAGGGAAGTGGAACAACCGAAAATATCCGAAGCCGAAATGGCCATGGAAGTATGTCCCATTTTAAAATATTAAAATGAATATAATTATAATAATTTTAATTATTAAATCTTTAATTAATAATTTGATTATATTAAAAATTTCAACAGGAGAAATTAAAGAAGAAGAAGGAAGAAGAGGAACAGATGTGGCAAGAGTACTTGGAACAACGAAAAAAACAACGACAAAAAGAAGAGGAGGATTTGAGAAAATTAAAAGAGAGACAAGTAAATTTTAATTAGGAATAATTAAATTAATGCTTTGTTGATAATTATTTAAATAATACAATATAAAGTTTACAAGAAGTGTCGTATCAGAAGAGGTGAGAGTGTCTAAGTTTCACGATAACCTATATTTTCCGGGGTTCTATCAAAAATTTGGTACAGATCAGCTTGGAAGTATATAGAGAACAGACAGGCTAACAGATACTTTTATCTAAATAAGTATTTGGATCATTAACTTTGGGGAATTTCCAACAAGGTTATCGTTTTCACCAAGTATACAGACAAACGTTTCCATCTACGTCATTTCAAGTGCTTAAAACTTATATAATATATATTAATATTTGGTGATGCTATACTTATTGTTTACTTGGTGATGCTATAAAAGTTGTTTAAGGGTTATATTACAATAATACACAAAGAAATAACGTGAATTATAATTCTTTTGGTTTAACGAATCAGACTTTTGAACCTACAAAAAAATAATTATATAAATGTAAAATATATCCGGTAGAATTTTTAAAAATGATTAATATTTAATAATTGCTCAATAATAATAATTATAATTGATAACAGTATTTGCTTCGTTACGTATCACTGTGTTATCTTTATGTCAATCTTTAAGTCAAACTTATTCCGGTTTTTATTGTTTGAATCAGCTTTATAGAATTTAATCTGAGATTTCATAAAGTTATATGCAGGGGCGGATCTACATAGGGAATAATAGGGCTTAAGCCCTGTGCCCCCAAGTAACAAGGGTCCACAAAAATTGAATTATCATCATAAATTTTTAACACTTTTTCATTAAAATTTCATAAATAAATATATTTCAACTCTGATTTTGATGATATTATAAATGAATTGTAAACCCCAATTTAAAGATTTTTAATCTAACAAAAAATGGGGCTCATTGGATTTCAATGAGCCCTAGGCTCCGAAAAACCTAGATCCGCCCCTGGTTATATGCCTTACTTTTGAATGAATTTCTGGACATAACAATTTTCTTTACGTTTCTCTCTACGTATTTTCTCGTATTTTACTTTTCCAGCATAAAACTGATCAAAAAGTCGAGCATGTTGAAGCGCTGCTCGATTTTTTGTTAGTCTTTTTGATCCTATCGACTTTTTGACCATATTCACTTTATTATCCGCTTTTTCGATTATCCTTTTTATCTTCCTTTCGATGTTATTGACTTATATAACTTCTACAGATACTGGATAAAGTACAAAATCATTATATTCAATTATTGAACTATAAACGCTAATTAAATGGTTACAGAATTATAAATTGTAACTCTATTTGATATAGGGGATGAGTTATTTTGCGAGATAGTTCTTTAATTAATTCACTGTGATATCAACCGAATTGTGTATCAAGTCTAAGCGAAAATAAAATAATAATATGAATCATTGGATAAATTCGACTAGAGCCATACAAAAATAAGTTTTTATTTATATCCTAGCAGCTTACTCTTCAATAGTAGAATTGGTTTTTAATATTTAATCCAAAATCTGCAAGTTGATACTGGCAATTTATTTTCGGTAAGGGCCAATAAACGATTAATAAATCAAACCTGGTGTCTAAACCTATCCAAAATCTAAAGCGACTTTCGCTCGTGTTTACATAATTCTATTTAAATATAGTTTCTTCAAAACTGGTTTAACTAAATTTAAATAGTAAGTACCCAAAGCCATCAGGCAGAATTCCAAAAACGACCGCTTCGTCTTCCTTATCCTTGAAAGATGAAAATCTATTGAAAATTTTTATATTTTTTATATACGCTCTGTGTGATATAAATGAGTTTTATTGCTTATAACTTTTTCCCTCGTTCTCTACGTATATACAGTCAAATCTGTCTATAACGGAATCCCATGGGACCGAGCCATTTCTTCGTAGTAGACAGGTTTTCGCTATATACAGGTTCCGTTATAGACAGGTTTGACTATATATAGGCTATTGTATTGCCCACCAGTGGCTGAGTGGGTAAAAACACTGAATACTGGTTAGTTACGGGTTTTTTACACGTGTATAACACCTAAATAGGACCAGTTTCTCATAGAAAGTTCTCCCCGGAGGCACCCCCTTCCTTGGCAGATTGCCCATGCGCTGCTTTGCTTTATTTCATCAATACATGTAATTATATATGATTAAATAAAAATGTTTAATTGTAAAGAAGTAAAAAACAAGTCCGCATAAAAGAGTTACTGTTAAAATATAAATTTAATTTTAGAACAGTAATGGAACACAGGAAAAATTATATAAGTTAGTAGTATTAAAAAATAATAATAATACAATATACAATCAAACTTTTGAACAACGGCCATTAACGGGAACATAACAATATCTTGGAGGGAATATGGAGGATATTTTATATGCATTTTTAAAAGAAAAGTTCCTGAAAAAAATGGCCGCCGTTTAGAAGTGGCGTTATTGGAGGTTCGATTGTATTTAGAAATCTTATAGTATAAATGTAACTTATACAAAAGTTACGAAGTTCGCACATAGACTTAAACCCTAAACTAAACAATGTCTTACGCTAAGAAGATACAGTTTAAATTTATTGTTTGATGGCGAGGAAGAGTTTCTTATGTGTTACAGTTTAGGCCCACAAGTCTAAATCCCTCTCTGTTATAGATAATCCACTATGAAATATATCTGAAAAATTTTGAAAATTAACAGAAGAATAACTGTAACATAAGTTAAATTCTATTAATAAATAAATATTACATTGAATAAGAAAGATATTCGTATTTTGCGTCATATCCTGCAAACGTTATAAGCATGAATGCTACTCTTAATATATTAATTAATTTGATTGTGTTATAAAACTAGAGCAAATATATTAAAATGCTACTTTTAGGTTAGCACACATTTAGAGTTGCATTTCGTGGACGTAATCATAGTTTATGAAGCTGATAGGAAATAAGAGGGTTGGCTTTACGAAGGTTTTCAAAAAAGAAAAACTATACAAGCGAATGAATGTTTTTGCAGATCAGATTTATTTAAGAAAATGATTTATATAAATATAAAAAGTTTTAATACATAAGAAGTGAGTAAAATATTTATATACGTATAAATTACGAAGTGTATTTCCCAAAAGGGGTGAGACTTCTAGACTTCTCTCTTCATACTTCTTTCGCTTCTGTCACTATCATATCTTTCCTAGTACACTTTTTCACACCTCTCATGCTCATAATTTTTTGCACCTTCAAATGCTCGTCAACTTGTTCTACCCAGGAATTTCTTGGCCATTCTCTGCTTCTCTTCCCTTTCACTCTTCTCAACTTTACTCTTTTCAGCGATTTTTCATTTCTTCTCTCAACAAGGCTAAACCACCGTAAGCATTTTTTTCTTTTGTATAACATTTACACCTCAATTCTCCATGTTTCTTGTGTATTTCATCTTCGTCACTTTACACACTTTCCTCATTTCACACTCAGAGATAAAACTTCTGTGCCTCTGCTGTCATGTCGAATAAGATGAGCCTTAAAATGTTAATTTTGAGTTAAAGTCAGATCTGTTCTCTTAGACTAAAAGTTATGAAGCATATAAATAAGATATTTAATGAATCGTCCTCTGTATTTGCTTAAGGTTATTTCACATTTTCCAATTGCTAAAATGTGAAATAACATTTAGACTTTGGATATAATTTTATGCTCTTTTCATAAAGTATATAATGTTTACACTCTAATATATTTAAGAAAAGTGTGTATTTGAACGGAAAAAACAGAAAATTAAACGTCCAGGGGGAAATAATAAATTAAGAAAAATCAATTACAGAAAAAGATTTAAATGTGACAAACGAACTTATATATAAATATATGATTAAATATATGGGTTTACTCTTCATCCACAGGGTAAACACATTCTAATTCCGACCTCCCTCCTTAATATTGATTCTAGCTAAGCTACTTATAACTATATACAAGCTATAAATAGGGTAGGGTAACGCTATGTATTGGGATATATTAGGCATTAAATAAGTAAATATACTACTATGGTTACATATAACTATCCAACGTTTATAAAATACACAACACATTAAAATTAATTAGATTAATTAGAGCATAAAATTCAAGTTTTTAGCATCCTTTTTAAAGAAACTAATGATGTTCTAAAGCATATACTAATTTCAAAGGAGTTGTTATTATAATTTATTGGTTCTTACGGCCACGAGGATTCGTGATTGCCTTAGCAAGCACCCTCCATTCTTTGTTAAGAACTAGCTCTCTCCAGCCAGTACTTTCTCCACGGATTTGTTTGTGTCCCTTCTAGTCTCGAGTTTTGTCGGTAACCACACGAATGTGTTGGAAACTGTCATGAACTCACTCAGTAAAAGGTCTCACTGAACATTTGGTTCACGTGATACTATCAACACATTTGCTTTACTCGAGATTATGCATCCTAATTGAGTCTTCCTACTTAAATGAGATCTACCAGATCGTTTCTTCCTTTAGGAGTTCCAGTTAATATATGATGGAGATGTGTGTTTGGCTCGATGCGAATTGCACGGGAGTTAGAATATAATCAATTATCTATTTAGAGTGATATATTTTAGTTATTTTCAATAAATATATAAGTATTTTCAAAAGTAATTAAAATAATTTGCCATTAATCTTAACATTTTTAAGTTTTCGTAAAAGAGAGATGAGAAATTATATCGATGCCTTTGGCATTTTATAATGTTTGCACAGAATTTTTGATATGAAAAACATTAATAAATTATTGATTAAAAGTTTAAAACATTTATTCTAAAATATATATTCAGGAAGTTACTTACTTTAAATAGTTTACGTTAGGGATCGGCAAACTTTTTTGACAATGAGCTGCTTAAAAAAGTAATTTGGTTGGATGGGATAAGGCAACTCAACACGTGGGAGATGTGCCAAGGGAAGGATGTCTTCCGGGAGGTTTTTCTATAAAAAAAAAAAACTGAAGGTGTTAGACACGCGAAAAAAATTCCGGGAAACTTTACGTGACTAGCCTGTTAGTACAATTGCTAGTGTTTTGCGGTTTTAGCCACTCGGCTACTGATGGGTACCTAAAGAAATGAAATTTATGTGGATGGAATATAAAATTCTAATTAAGGTTAAATATTTAACCTTAATATTTAACCTTAAAATAATTAAGATTAATTTAAATTAATCTAACAATAAATATTTAAACGATTTGAATGCATTGTAATTTGCTTTATTCTATTTTTTATTTATCTAAACAAAGTACTGAAAATCATTAATAAACTTTATAAATGTTTGAAAATATTAGTTAGATGCTGCAAAATTAATAGTCATAAAACTAAAAATCGCGTTCGTTTCTTACAGAAGAATTAAATTAATTTTTCTGTACGAATCAAATAGTTTATTGCACGAGAATTACTTTAATTGTATACGAAATAGGCTGTATGTATGTATGTTCTTAGTGTGTATTTATCAAATTATCGCTCACCTATGGCCGACGGATAAAAGCACTAAACACCGATAGTTGGATTTGTATTGGCCTAACCAATGAGCTGGCCACGTAAAGTTTCCCGGCTTTCCTTCACGTGACTAACACCTAAATACGGGTCATTTTCCCACAGAAAGTCCTCTCGGAAGGCACCCTCTTGTACAATACAAATAGCCCAAGTGTACAAGATCGCTCAAGTATTACGTTGTTCTTTCATCAAGTCATTCCACAAAATATCATTTTTCAATTTTTATATTATTTAATATAATTTAGATCTGGTTTGCTTTACATTCTCTAATCTGATCTATTAAATATTTTAAATAAAAATGCAATTTATAACCTTCATAAATTTATATAAAAAGTAGCGTGACATTCTATAATGTTTTTTTTTTTTTACGTTACCGTTAAAGGTTATAACACGTTCTTACAAAACGTACTAGAACATTACACGTATAAAATCAGTCATTGTGAAGTCAAAATAAGTTATCAACTCGTTGTTTCACATCAGTCACACGTCTCATTGACGTAACACTGACGTGAATAAATGTTTGGCACCTA
Source organism: Centruroides vittatus (assembly GCF_030686945.1). NCBI lineage: Eukaryota > Metazoa > Arthropoda > Arachnida > Scorpiones > Buthidae > Centruroides > Centruroides vittatus. The sequence goes on along the minus strand of NW_027122274.1, from coordinate 2,108,914 downwards.
TAGTGACGTCTGGATGAGACGGTTACATTCAACGTGTGAAATTCCCATTAGGTGCACTCACCCCATTTAAAAGAAAATACTGGTTAGTAGGTTACGGTGACGGAACTTTGTAGGCCTGTATAATGTTACTTCAGAATCGGAATAGCGCTTACGTTTGTCGAAAGTGATTACGATTTTGTGACAAATATGATTTTAAACAGTTTATTAACGTGATTACTTTAGTTAAAAATTTTAAAAGAAAAATTCGGACGGGCGAAGAATTCCAGGAATTTTTCATAGGTTCGTTATCCCGTTCTTCACCACCCGGTAGTAATGAATGCCCTTACGAGTTCTCCCCAAAATTAGGGGGAAGCCTCCTCTACCCTAAAGTGAACATTTTGTGTTTTTCTGGATTGTCAAAAGACTATTTTTTTTCATAAAGCATTGCACCTGGTGCAAAACTATTTAGGAGGAACTTGTCTTAGTTTTTAGAGAAACTCTGTTAATTTTAGGAAAAATTTCTGGTCTGTTTAGAATATTTTCACGCTGAATGTTAGCAACACTTTCACCCAGCCTCTCCATTGTAGGTCTGGCCGTTAAGAAAAGACCTCTTATTGCCCACAGGTCGGAAAGAGTCCAAAAAAAACTAAGGATGTCATTTTTATTAAAAGATTTTCGAGTCGTTTTTTTAAAATAAGATCTTAATAAGAATATATAATTAGGTATTTTTTCTGTGGCAAATCTCTAACCTAGGCCTAAATGTTTTTACATTAAAATAAAATAATAACAACAATTAATAATAACAAAAACAAAGAGCATTCTTGGAATTTATCAATTTTTTCGACTTAATATCGTCTCTTTTGAATTTAAAAATAAATAAACTGTGATGTGTAAATTATACGTCTATCTAACATAGTGACCGAGTGGATAAAACCACCAAACACTAGTAGGGTTCTCGCCTAATCAAAGGGCTGGCCACGGAGAGCTTTCTGGGCTTTCTTTACGGGTATAACACCCAATTTTCCATAGAAAGTCTTCTCGGGAAGTATTCCTTTTGGCAGATTGCCCATGTGTTGGTTTTTTTAAAACTCTTTCCGCTCTGTGGGCACTAAGAAGGCCTCTTTTAGAAGGCCCATTATGGGTTCGGCCAGGCCCACAATGGGGCGACCGGGTGGTAAGGGACGGGGCCCGACATATCCGAACCATGTGTTGGTTGTTGTAGCTCATCAAATCAATCAGCCATCTAATATAAAGACTGTGGGATATATAAGGTCATCCAATGGGACCCCTTATTAATAAGCCTTTTTTTTATATTTTAAATATCAGCTCAGACACCAGATGGCTGAGAGACTCGTGACTGAATTGAACCAATCGCAGCTCTCCTAGGAATTTTTCGTAGGCGGTTGGTTGGGACCAACCACTTATAGGACAGAAGGAGTAAATAAACAAAGCTAGTTTACACTTTTCTACTTATTAATGGATGCTTTTGGTTAATTCGTTAATGGAATAAGGCAACGCAACTCATGGGAGGTCTTCCAAGAGGGTGCCTTTCGGGAGGACTTATATGGTAAACTGTCATCTATTTAGGTATTAGATACGTGAAGAAAAGCCGTAATTCCACATTGTCAGCACATTGATGAGGCACGAACCTACGACCAACTAACGTTCAATGGTTTTATCCGTTCGACCCCTGCCATTCATGCAATATGGGATTTTTGACTTTGGAACTAGTCAACAGAATGTTATCTAAATTTATTTTTGTATTAATTCTGATATACTGTAGTAATTTTTCAGTTTGTGGTAATAATTCGAGCCTGAGATACCTATCGGATCGAAATCATTATTAATCACGCATTAACTAAAAACGTCTATATTTGGTTTTAGATTCTTAATCTATATAGATTTAAATGATTTTCAAGAACTTTTAATTAATTTAATTTGAAGTTCAGTTAATCACAAGTTAAATTTAAACGGTAAAACGTTGAGTAATGCTAAAATTGTGTAGGCAGGTATTTTTTAATGGCAGCCAACAGTAGATATTTTAATCACAAAATTCGGAAGACGAAGAAGGTAAACATATTAACTTTCTGCTTTAAATGAAAAAAGTATAAAACTTCTTTCTCAAAGTTTTCACCTTTCTAAAATCAGTATTTAACGATTTATTTTTTAATGCACCAAATATTATCGAATTAAATAAAATCTTATTTAAAAAAATTTTTCTCTTTGCCAATTATAGTTAATTAAAAGTAACAAATCACTAATTAAAGGTGTAATTTCTTTTAAATGGGTCTATTTTGTTCTATACAGTAAAACTTATCTAAAACAGAAACGTGTCTAAGCGGGGAAAATTTTCGTTATCCGTGTTATTCCGCTTTACACAGGTTTTACAAAATCTAATAAAAATTGCCTTTAATATTAACATTAACGTACTATAGGCAAAATAGCTGTTGAAATGATATATTCGATGTGAGTGCTGTCTTGTAAAAAACAAAGTAAGGGACACTCTTAACACCGAATGTCCCTTAAGGTCTGCACCTTAAGGGATCTTAAGGGACACTCTGTGTTAAGAAAATTCGGCACCTGAGAGCATATAATCCTTTCTACCACTGTCTCGCTGCGCGCCTAGTTCACTCCTTTTATCTTTGTTGTTTCAAGTGCTAAATAAGTTAGATCTATAATAAATCATCCAACACCTGTTGCTGAGAAAACGTTTATTAAAGAAACATTAACGTTTTCGACCCACTACGATAGGCCATCTTCAGATATACCAGAAATTCGAACGTATTTAACATTTAAACAACAGAACGTTCGAACGCTTTTTACATTTAAATTTAAACAAAATACTGGGTAAATTAACAAATAAATGTTAAATACACTGAATTAACAAATATAAAACCGATCTAAATAATGTAATAAAATAAAAATAAAAATAATAAAATAAATACACAAAAAATACCACTAAGTGTAAGGGCAGGAGCGGATTAAGAATTTTTGTGTTTTAGGTAGAACTTCCATGCGGAAGCTAGTCCATCTGCATCTCTGGCGTTAATACAACCATTTTTTAGTTTACTTTTATATATTTCGATTTTTTCTTCGTGCATTGCGAGCGATGGAGAACGCACAATCCTGAGGATAGTGGCTTCATTCCACTTGACCACCGAGTTCTCTGCTTGTGCCATACAGGATAATACTGTGTTGCAGTGCCCTTTGTTGATATCGTATTTGTGCTACTTAAGTCTGGTAGCTAAATTACGTCTTGTGATCCCAATATAGTCCTTCCTAATTCCTGTTTCTCAAACGGAATTCTATATACGCTCGCTTTTTCTTCTTTTTTAATCATGTCTTTGTCATTTCTTAAAATACTGTATACATTAGGCGCTCTTTTGAAAACCATTTTTGAATGCTTTCTGTCCGACACTTGCTTCATGATTTTTTCGATGTTTGGATTATAGCTGAACTTGGAGATTTTTTTAAAAATGATTTGCTTGGTAATTGGGTTTTAAAAAGAGTACAATAGAAGGGCTAATTAAAAGATAAGGAGGCAATGTAATAAGAACTCAAACACTGGTAGTTATTCGCGGGTTCGTGCCTGACAACGTGAAATTTTTCGCATTTTCTTTACCTGTCTAACGTCTAAATAGAATCAGTTTCTGGACATAGAAAATCTTCCCGGGAGGCACTCTCCTTGGCAGATTGCTCGTGTGTTGTATTGTTCCATCAACCAACCAACCAACCGTTAATTTTAAGATACATTTAAAAAGTAAATTGGACGTTTAACGCATATTTATTTTATTTATTGTAAACTGTTTCATGGTTTACCAGCTCACATATAAATATTTTTACCTCTTTTTTTATTCGACTACATATCGAGGTTTGGCCACTGTTACGTCTCTATCTAAACAAACCTTTCATTAAAATAATTAAAGGACAAACTGTCCAAATAAGAGAGATATAATGGCCAAATTATATCCAATGTAAACTCCCAACATAAACAAAATGAAAGATAAATTAAAAATTAAAATATCAAGAAAAATGAGTAAAGTAGATTTTTTAAATAATTATTTTTACCAATTAGAAACTTAATTAAATATAAATCGTGTTGCAAAACTTAAGTAATGTTTTCTATTGACGGTTTGGTTTGATGGGAGAAGGTAACCCCATGAATACATGGCAACCATGTCCATGCCAAAAGGAGTGTGTCTTCCAGGAGGATTTTCTATGGGAAACTGGCCCTTATTTAGGTTCTAATTGATAAAAGATACATTAAAAGGAAATTATATTATTGTTTTTCTTCTTTAATTTAAATAAAGTAAAGAATTAAAGATTTTTTTATTTTATTTAACTTGTTTACTTAAATTTATGAAATAAAATACTTAAAATATATTCATATAATTATGTGAATACATGTTAACGTCTTGCCTCATGAATGTGAGTTAAAAATTCTTAAATTTTTTACTTTATTTAATTTAAATCTGATATCAAATAGCAAATAGACTTGAGAATTTTTATTTATTTATATTTACCGGTATTTATTTTAAGGTTTTATTCGTCTTGTGGGCACTGAGGTCTTTCTTTTTTCATACCTGTCGTGAGTTTGTCCAGACCCACAATGGGAACGTAGGATGGGACCGATATATCCGGAAATATTTTCTAGGAATTTAGATTCCTTTAATTTATTTAATTTATTTGTTAACAGATGGCATTAACGTAATTTTATGTCAACAAACGAATTCATTTTTTAAAAATTCTAAAGCCAAAATTTAGTACGTTTAACTGATAAGCACCGATAAAAAATGATATAAAATAATTAACCCCTTATATAATTTAAAAGGTTTACTTAATAATTTATAAATTTTTATATTATTTTTTAAAATAATAATGTCGCATCTTTTGCTCTAATAAATTTGATATATCTGAATTGTTATGATGATTCTAAATCTGAACACGATCAACGGTTTTATGCCTTAACATCTATTGTTTTTGTTGTTTACATATAGAGAATGTCCAAAACGTCAGTTAACCACTGTAAAGACTAAATTGCTATCTAATCCAAATATAGCTAAACAAGCTGCAGCTCAGGGCCACAAGTTATGACTTTATACTTTAGGATTTCACACTTTCATAAGTATTATTATTTAGTGCAGGGAAATGTTTGTTATATGTTATAGTTTAGGCCCACAACAGGTCTTAAGTCAGTCCTGTTCCTTACAAATTTCTAAAAAGTTGCTCAAAATGAAATCTTTTTTGTTAATATACATCGTGTATAACACGCGACAAAAGTAATGCCGATATAAATGAAAATATAAGCACTTTCATAGTCAATTTTTATTTATACAAATTATTTTTATATATTAAAATTTGTATATCTATAATTAATTTACACGGAAAAATTAGAAATTTAGAGTTAAGCTAAGTAAAATTATCATGTCAGGTTAATACATTAACTATATATACCGACTGAAATTAATGCATATAATTTATTACACCTATTCCTCGATTTACACGGAAGATAGGTTCCTGAGAAAAACGTGTAAATCGAATTTGTATCTTTTTGAATGTAAAACCGTGTAAATCGAAAAGTATGCAAAAAACGCATAATTTCGTTGTTTATTAATTATGAATTTTTTTCAATTTTTTGAAGGTACATAAATCAAACAAAAATATTGAAAGGCAAAAAAATATATTCTTTTATTAATTAAATACAAAGTACACAGGAACAAAAAATAAAATCTGAAAGATTCATAAAAATGTAATGTAATTGTGTAATGTAATGTAATGTAATGTAAAAAATGTAATTAAAAATAATGTAATCGTTTGTTACTTATGAATATGAAAAATTAAAATTTTCTGGTTTAAAACTATGTGCAATGAATGCAACTTCGTGCGTATGGGGGAGTACCCTATATCGGTTTATCGGTTACTATTTGACGGATTGAAATAAAACTGTCACCTAGTATCCTAAATATCAACTACAACATATAATTAAGGTGGATTGGAATATAGATGTAAATTAGAGTTAAAAATTGTTCCTTTTGATCATAGCCAGTTTATTTTCTACGTTTATTTTTTAAACCGTGTAAAAGCGAAAACGTGTAAAAGAAGTATCGTGTAAAACGAGGGATAGGTGTATTTTTTATGGTTTTTAAATGATGCAGCCATAATAAAATTTTCAAAAATGCTTGGATTAATGCTTAAAGTTATTAAAAAATTAAATTTAATCAAGGTAAATATAATTTAGATTTAATAGGAAATTAAGAAAAACAATTTCAATTTCCACTTAATTTGCAAGTATTTCGATATTTAGGTGTTAGACATGTGCAAAAAACCGGAAAAACTCCACGTGATCAGCTCGTTGGTGAAGCGCGAACCCCAACTAACTATTAGTAATGGGTGATGTCATCATCCACTCGGCCACTGGTAGACCTATATAGATTTGATGAAATTATATAAATTAATGATAATGTTGACATTTTATGATATATTTTAATAATTAATAAAATTGCATTTCAGTCAAAGAAAGATATACAATATACAATGAATTCCTTTTTGTTCAAGAGTGAATAGAAGAAAAAGGAATTCATTGTATATTGTATATCTTTCTTTGACTGAAATGCAATTTTATTAATTATTAAAATATATCATAAAAATGTCAACACTATCATTAATTTATATAATTGAAAAACTCAGCATATAGCTATTTCTCAGATAGATATGCAAATATTACGTATTGCCAGCAGAGCATCTTAAATTTGCTACTCCAGTACTGTATAAAAAGGGTCTTAGAGGCTTATTATGTTCAGTATTTTCTGTATACTTGTTTGAGATCCTTGAACACAAGGAATACCTCTACGACGCATTCAAAAAAGTATTAACAACTGATTGAGTTTGAGAGAAATCACATCATTGGACAGAGAAGCAGGGTGGTCGTTCCTTCCAATTGGTAGCTATTTTGAATAATGAGACTTTATTGTGAGGAGATGCTGGCAACAGTGCAGGAAGGGACATACGTAGTCTGGGAAGTCTTTGGTCGACTCATACGAACTACTCAAAAGAGGGCCGCTTAATAACAGACAGGTATAATCATATCTCTCTCCACCGTTCTTATGTTGATAATAGGGTATCATTCCGCACGATTATGAGACTTGCAAAGGCAGAATTGCATTCACTGTGTTTCTTATACTAACTACTAAATACCATTAACGTCCCGACACCGGTGACTTCATTTACAGTGATCCGTGACCATCAAGCAAAGGCGGCTTCGGAATGGCAACGCTTCTGTCTGTAACTGATACCACCATATTCCAGTATGGAAAAGGACTAAGAAACTCCAAAATCTTAATTTCATCGTTGAGTGTTATATCAGTGTTGGCAGTATAACGCTCTACAATGAACTGGTACCGACATTGGTAGCATCATGGCGTGGGGATCCACTTCCTACGATGGTCTTATCTCCTTTCCCAGAAGTTCTTCCGTAATGTTTACGCTCTTCCTTGGCCATCCAGTCTGCAGGTTTGTTGCCTACAGCATATGTGTGAGACATGCCAGAACGTCAGCTTCAGTCATCAACGGATCTGTGGAATATGACAGGCATTAAAAATCCTTGGAAAAATCTGTCTGAAGACAGCATGAGGCGTCTCTACCATTCCATACCCAGATCATATCTCTGCTGTGTAACGTAAGAGGGGCTATTATAAGATCACAACCATAATGCTTAAACTGTACAGTTATTCATAATTTACATTTACCATGATAATTGTAATCAGTCATTTCTATTCTCATTACCATTGTACATGTGCAGTCTCAGTCTATTCAGACGCTTCCTTCTTGGTATGCAAAATTTTTTGTTAAAGAGTTTACCGTCAACCGAAAATTAGATTTCAATAGCAATATTAAGTAGATATTTAGCAAAATAAATTTAGTTACAATATACAGGGTGGTTATAATTAAAGTTGCCCTACTCAAACCTGTCTAGAGCCTATTCTAGTGGACGTATTTTTATGTAACTTGGTATATATGTTATGTGTACCATGGGGAAAAAGGAAAATGCAAAAAAATATTTAGTTCGAATTTTTACCACTAGGTGAAAAATGACGCATGAAGAACAAGAAATACAAAATGGAAAACACGCAAAGGTTTTTATTCACAACATTTGTTCAATGTACAATCCAATTCTTTGAAATATTAAGCTATTTTCTATTTTTATATTCAGGTATTATAAATCTAAAGAATAAATTACAATAATATACAGTCAAACCTGTCTACAACGGAACCTGTATATAGTGAAAACCTGTCATTAACGGAAAATTTCTTCTGTCCCTTGAATTTTTTGCAAAAATTAATGTAAATGAACATGTATGTAGCGGAACCTGTCTAACGCGGAAACAGAAAGGAAAATCGGGTCATATAACAGAGAAATCGGCATCTTTATCCAATTTAACACAAATTTAACGAGAAGTTTAAAAGCCTAGCGTGTATAAATTATATAAAAAGTAAAAACATGATAAGCACTGATAAAATGCTTATCATGTTTGTTATAGCGCTGCTCAGCACTATATTTCGCGGCACTGAGGCTTACCAACCCACAATAAACTACTAGTGGCTTAACACTGGTAGTTGGTCGCAGATTCGCGCCTCACCAAAAAGTGCCTCACCACATGGAGTTTTTCAGTTTTCTTCTAGTGTCTAACACTTAAATATAGGTGTTTTCTTAGAAAGTCTTCCTAATGGCACTCCTTATAGCTCGCCCAAGTGTTGCATTTTCTTCTTCCATCAGTTCGTTCGTGACACTTTTGAAGCGTTGTTTGGTACCCCGTTGAAATTACCGATTTAAGGGTTCAATTTTAAGTTTAATTAATGAATATAGTGAGATGATTGAATAAAGCAAAGCAATATGTAAGCGATTTGCCAAGGGGAAAGATTTTCTATGGGAAACTGGTCCCTATTTATATTTTAGACACGTTATGAAAACCCGGAAAACTCCACACGGTCAGCCCGTTAGTTGGATCCGAATTTACGACCAACTATCAGTGTTCAGTGTTTTATCCATACCGTAACTTGGTGTGGATAAAACCACTTTATTAATAAAATATTACCTCTATAACTTTTTAATTTTTACTTTTCCGTCTATTATATATAACAGAGGGAAAGTATGACGATCGGTAAAAAAATGATTTTTGATCGATTTTTAATTTTTGGACTCAGGAGACTGGAAAGTCTAGGTCTCCTGAATAAAAATATTCTGAGTTTTTTCTCTGTGTATGGATGTTAGTGTGTGGAAGGCACGATTATGTTTACCCACTTTAAAGCTTACCCACTTTAAAGCGTGTCTTTTGTCGAAGATTATTGAAATTTTGTAGAGAGATTTATGTATTAGGAAGAGCAATGCTAATAAATTTTGGTGCTAAAGGTCAAAGGGGTCCTCGAGGAGATATAGGGAGTCATGTGTCTCGAGTGGGGTTTTAATGAAGATTAATGAAGATTTTACTCGTTATTAGCATTCGTTGTTTTTATAAAACAAAATTGTAAATGCTAATAACGAGTAAAGTCTCTACCCTCAAAATTAAACTTTTTGTCATTTTATTATAATAATAATAATATAAAAAGTTTTTAAGTTAAATATCATAACAGCGCATAATTTTTAAAACTCCATACGCAGTTTCAAATATTGTTGCCGGGAAAGTTACTCAACTCATTGCTGGATTTTTTTAAAATAGATTACATCTTTATTTTAAGTAATATTCAGAATTTTTATTTATAATTCATTAACATAACTGAGCGAGGATTTGCAATTGAGAAATTCTTAACATTTCTGACTAATTTAACTAATTCTAAAGTTTGATTATAACGAATTATCACATATGAAGAGAATTCAAATGGATTTAAATCAAAAATGATGTAATTGGAAATATAAAGTCAACATTTCTCAATAAATGTAGCATTTATTTTTCATAGTTTCTCATACAGACTTTCTGATTCTTTCTTTCTCACTTCTCATAGGGCGCTGAGTCCTATTGAGACTTTCTTTCCTCTTTCTTATCCTCTCGCTCTCTTCCTTTCTTCTGTCAGACCCTCAAATAGGCTCTACCCCTAATAATATGCAAGGTGGTTTAAAAGTCGATTAATCATTGTAAAGGTAACTATCAATTAATTAACTAAACATTTTTTAACATAATTTTCATCAAATTTTTAAAATTAAGATTTACTTCGTATTTGTAAATACAACATACCTAGAACTCATACACTTTACAAAAATTATTTGTTCAGTCGATGTGAGATTCTAATATTTTCAATCATAAAATACGAAAAATATTCAAATTATCAATTGAAAATAATAAGATTTTTAAAATTAATTTTTCAATTTAATATCGTTATTTTATGTTTTTTTTTTTGCAAATAGACGTTTGGTTTGATCCAATTTCGATAAGATGCAAGAACGCTGTTAAAGTATATGTTTAAGATTTGAAATACCCAATGAAATTTAATATATGAGGTGCGTAACCATACCCAAGAAATCCGGGATATAAATAAATAAATAAATGAAGAAAAATCAAAGTACAAGAAAAAGATTTGAATATGACAAACTCACTATACATATGTACTGTACAGTACATACAATATCTAAAGAGTGCGTTTTCATGTTGTAATTCGGCTCTTTCTAATATTGGTCTCAGTTAAGGTACTGAATGTATATAAACGTTGCTGCAATAAGTTTGCTTTTTTCCAAAGAGTTAATTCCGAAATTTATCCTTTCTAGGAGTAAAAACTTCAGATATTTGACATGTTTTACTCTCAGCAATATCAAAATGCTGTTGCCTATACTGTAGTCTGTTTTAATACGGTATATACTTCAAAAATCAATCGTTTTGTAGAGTAAATATGGGAGGAATACGTCTCAATTCGGGAGTAGGAGAATTTAAAAAGTTTTTGCTAACTTCCAGGAGAGTTGGAAACCTTATTCTCTAATGAACATTTATTCATATATTGTAAAAAAAATACTTTTCTAAAAAATGGCCCTGCAATAATTACAATTTACACCGAAATTTAATTTGAAATAAGATGATTCGATATGTTCGAATTACTTTTATATCAATTGCAAAAAACATACATAAATTATTAATTATTTTTTAAAGTTTCTTAATGGATTCTAAGTGTGAAAAGGTATTAAATATCGAAATATTTATTAATATTTTGTTAAATGGTTAATAAATGGTAAAGTTGCATACAAATTACAAAATTATCAAAGAATCAAAATTGCTACAATTACAGTATTGACAAAATTATAATTAGAAAAATAATTTATAAAATTAATGTATTTTAAAATGATTTTCTTATAACTTTAATCAATTGTATAAATTTAAATTTAAAAATAAATGCCAATTTTTATATAAAAAAAATATCTGCAATTGAGAAAATACATTAGCTTTTATAATTTTAGTATTTATGCACAGGATCTAATAAATAATGCTCTTTCTTACTGACAAATTATTATAGTCAAAGATTTACAGCTGCGTTAATAACTTTTATTATATTTTATTTATTTATAATTGAAGAATATAAGCCAGTGTTTTTCAAACTTTTTTGTCTCATGGCACACTTCAACCTATAATTAAATTTTTTCAGCACACTTAAATTAGAATGATTAAAAAAAGAGTAAAAGGAAAGATTGTATTTTTCATAATTTATTTATTAACACAAAGCAATCTACTATAATTTCTAACAAATAGATAATAATCAAAATTTTTAAAAAGTCTTATTTATTTTTTCGGTTTATTTTAACTGAACATTTAATGAGATATCTGATCTAAGAAAAGCAATAAACATTAAGTCTTAATTTGCATTTAAAAGTGGCTAATGTCACTTTTAAATGTCAATTAGAAAGGACATTTAAAAGTGTGACATTTAAATTAGCCATTTTTAAATGTCCTTTCTAAAGGCACTTATAATTGCCTTTATAAATCTGCCCAATTCCCGTTATTTCTAAGTTGAAATAATTTGAACTAAATATGAACAATTATACATACATATTTGATTTAAATAAAATTTAATTTTAAATGAAAATACCCGGTGTTATGTACTGTACATATAATTTTGCTTATGGATATATATTTTTTACACATTAAGTATAGATTTATTTACCATAACAATGGAAAACTCGTGTTTTAATTTTGACATGTACACTTATTGTTTTTAGGCTTCTTTCGAAAATAATTTTATTTAATAACCAAAAATTTTTGCGGCACACCGGTTGAAAATCGCTGATATAAGTATTTAGTTAATGGCATCTTCACGAATATGAAAGAACAAGTAGACTACTTGTACTGCACAATGGAATTCTTTTATTTTTCTGGATGCGATCTATAAAAAATAAAATAAACATAAACTTATAATATGTCAACCATTTAAACTATTTTAAGAATATTCTTAAGTATAGTTATGCCAGAAATGAATAAGAATAAAAAAAAGTCGTATAACATTTTGTTAATAAATGCAAACACACGCGTACACATATTTACATCCATACGTATCTATACATAAGAAAAAGCAAGGAAAGTTGACATGGGTAAAAGAATAGACGAGAGTTTCTATTTTCAAGTTTTCAAGCAGGTATTAGTAGACAATGAACAGCGAAGAAGAACGATCAAGTACTTAAATTAGTTCCGAAATCTGCACAGTTTTGTGTAGTTTAGAAAGGGGTTATTTTGATAACTAACATTTTTAAGTATCTGAATTTTTATGAAGTCAACGTAATACTTTTATTTTTAATAAGAGTATTTATAAAACAAATAATATTAAAATTGCTAATGATAATTGAAGTTAAGATCATAGTCATGTTGTATAATAAATTTTGTATTGTTCCACCATGTTTGTATGGAAAAATCAATGTGCGTTGTCTCTCCTTTCTATTTAGGAGAGATGACTTATTATGAAGAAAGAGGAGATAACGCTGATTTCATATAGGCTATGTTTTAATATAAGGAGAGTACAATGAAAGAAAGAAAGAAAGAAAAAAACTAAAGCAATTTTTATGTTTTAGACATTTTATCATTTATGGATAAAGATTCAATATTTTTTCGTTTACATTAAGAATTAAAATGTATTTATTTTCTGTCGGCTTATTATTGTCTTTTTTCGGTGTAATACCTACAACACTGATGGAAAAAAAATGTTTCTTTTAACACATCGTACACGTTTCTAACTTGTTACCCGCATTGATTCTTCATGCGGCAACTCTCATACCAACCCTACATACAACCTAACATAGTGCGTCATCCTACCAACCCTAGTAGGAGAGATAAGTACCACATATATATTTGTTATAATTAATTTTTATTAATATGGTTTTAGAATTCTATCTTGAGGAAACCGTGTTTTGTATTTTCGTTTCTTTTCTTTTCTTTCGAAGACACAATGTAGTGACGTAAACTTAAACACTGGGCGAATTTTTCATCCTTTTTATTCGGTTGGAATGCTTTTTTATTACATAACGCGTTTCGGGCCGATGCCCCTCTTCAGCCAACTTCTAAATCCTGGTAAGAGCTTGTATACCGTTAAAAGCTGGTCCGTACCTCATTCGGTAGTTTAGACGTATGTAATAGTCCAAGGGTACGAATCTTTTATCCTTTGTTGGTATTTGTTGTCTTGGTATTGGGCCATGTTCTTCTCTTAGGTGTACCCTTGGACTATTACATCCGTCTAAACTACCGAATGAGGTACGGACCAGCTTTTAACGGTATACAAGCTCTTACCAGGATTTAGAAGTTGGCTGAAGAGGGGCATCGGCCCGAAACGCGTTATGTAATAAAAAAGCGTTCCAACCGAATAAAAAGGATGAAAAATTCGCCCAGTGTTTAAGTTTACGTCACTACATTGTGTCTTCGAAAGAAAAGAAAAGATGGTTTTAGAAAATAACACTTTTTCTAAAGAGCTTAACAATTATAGAATGTCCCATTACAATTCATTCTTTAATGTGTCCCATATTATTGAATACAGAACGATTTTCTGAAATGTGCGTCCTCTTCCTTGGCTCTACCTTTGATCGATTGTACACATGTTAATCTGATATATATATATATACGTGTGTGTATAGGAACAGGAATAATGAAAACAAGACAAAATATAGGTATGTATGAGCCAATAACCGACAAAAACAAAAACATTGCTTCGCTTCTTAACTCAAAAATATTTGAATATTTATGAGGGCATTTTATTAACACGTACAAAACAATTGTATTGAGGATGATCCGATAAATCATATTGAACTGCAATTTGAAAAAATTGTAGACCTATAAATTCCCACTGTTGTCCATTTGTCCGTCCGCCTGTTTGTCTTTCCTTAATATCGAGAACAGAGTTAAATAGATGAAAGACGAGACACATATGAAAGCTTTAGGGGCAGATGGCTCCAATTAACTATATACACTTCTGATGCAAACCGAAAGTCATGTTATTTCAATTCAAAAATTTTTCCCGAAATGTGTTAGATGACCGTCACGACTCTATTGTTAAAGGAAAAGCGTGATGTACAGGAGCAAGCCACTACTAATTTGAGGTGGAGAGCGTATATTTTTAATTTATTTAATTATTTAATTATGATTAAAAATTGCAGCCCGGCATTGTGATCATGTCACAATAAATAATTGCTCGTAAGTCATTATAAATGTTTTTTTAAAAACAACGTTTTGAAGTTCGGATAAATAAATTTTAATTTTTTTCCGTGACAATGAGGAGGACTTAAGCACCTGTAGCCCCCATAGAAACGCCCCAGTACATACATGTATGTGTAATCTTTATGTGACTCAAAATAAACTACATCTTCTTGGTCCTAGCATTTTCCACATACTGGTCGGGGTCTGCTTTCTTGTACGCCTTCTTCCACTTGATTCGATCGAGAGTATCTCCGGAGGCGACATAGACTCATTGTATATACGCTCTCGGTCGGAATATATATATAGCTTATACAGTATACAGGGTGGGCCAGCGAAAACGAAACGGCAGAGTGTTCGTGTTCGTCCAAGCAAAGCGCTCGGACAGGTCGATTTTACTCTCGAGGGGACATCTTTTGCAATAAAGTTTTTGCGATTCTGAATACAACAGACAACAAAAAATTTTAAAAACTCATTTATTTTAAATTAAGTAAACAAGCATTTATTTCGAAAAAAATGTTTGTTTAGTTAATATTCAGAATCGCAAAAACTTTATTGCAAAAGATGTCCCCTCGAGAGTAAAATCGACCTGTCCGAGCGCTTTGCTTGGACGAACACGAACACTCTGCCGTTTCGTTTTCGCTGGCCCACCCTGTATATAAATTATATAATAATAATACATATGTAAACAAAGTAATGATAACAATAATACTGTTGTCACATTCATATTAATGTAATGCATGAAACTTATCAAATATTCATAATTAATATTTGTTAGAATGAACTTTATTTTCTTACTTTTAATTTTATTTTAAATTGATTTATGTTGATTTAATTATTATTATAATTTTAGTATATTTAAATGTAAGAGGTATTGATTATATTTAAAAGTGTTTTATTGGTTTTAAAATGTATAGAGAATAGACAGCCGGCCAGACATTCTACTTTATATATAGAGAGTATTCTATAAATTAGTATTATAATAAATATAATTTATTAATACTGTAATAACTTAATAAATCAAAATTTTTATACGAGGACGAGCAACAACACATTATTTTTACTTTAACAAACTATTAATATTTTTAATTAAAACTTAAATTATCATTGATAATAGTAATTTTAAGAAAAATTTTGAAATTACTAAGATACTAAATTAATTCTGAAACCTATTATAATTAGGCGAGACGTAAGACTCAACGACAAGAACAAGAGAAAAAGCTCAGCGAAATGAGAAAAAGGCAAGAGGAACAGAGAATAAGAGAAATGGTAGTAATATGTTTACTTTAGTCAATTTCTACGTACAAAATGAATTACTGTATATTTATTTTTATTTCTTTATGTTTTAATAGGAAGAAAAAAAAGCTAAAGAAGAGGAAGCCAAGAAGAAAAGATTGGAAGAGGCAGAAAGAAAGCGTCAGGCTATGCAACAAGCTCTGCAGAAGAGAAAAGATGAGCCAGTTCAGCGTAATTTTGTCATCCAAAAAAAAGATGACGGAGGAATTACTCTGGGCTCAGGATTCGATAAGGTAAAAATCTTTCTTTACACTCATTGAAATATATACATTTTCGAGAAATTTATAAAAATAAATAATTATTAGGTTATGATTCGAGGTGAGTTGACTAAAACTAGAGAACAGCTGGAAGAAGATAAGAAATTAGCTCTGAGTGTAAGAGTCAAGCCTTTGAATATCGAAGCTCTAAGCGTTCAGGAATTGAGACAAAAGGCTCAAGAACTGTGGGAGAAATTGGTAACACTAGAAAGTGAAAAGTACGATCTGGAAGAGAGAAAGAAAAGACAGGATTACGATGTGAGTTTCAAAAATAATTGATAATAAAATTTGTATAAAGGCTAAAATGTTCTGCATTTTCAGTTGAAAGAACTTTCGGAACGTCAAAGACAAATCAACCGAAACAAAGCTCTTAAAAAAGGTTTAGATCCAGAGTGAGTGAACTTCATTTTTATTGTTTTGTTTTCTTTTATTTATAAATTAGACCTAACAAGTCTAATGAAAATTTTTTAGTTCTTGCAATTAAATAAATTCTTTTGATTTTGAAACTTTAAAATATATTTTTTTAAACTTTATAAGTTTAAATTTATCTTTGTATACTAGTACATTTATCAATTAACAGGACTTATTATACTGGAAAATTATGGATGCAGATATTATTTCTGATCTGTAAGACTAAATATCTGCATCCATAATTTTCCAGTATAATAAGTCCTGTTAATTGATAAATGTACTAGTATACAAAGATAAATTTAAGCTATGATAAAGGACACAAAGGCATAATAATTTATAAGTTTAATTTAAAATTTTTTTTTAAATTCTGTTTTATCGTGAAATAAAAGGGCATTTTGAGTAATGAAACTGTAAAAGTCACATTGGCTGATTTGTTTTTCGTTCAGTTTACGTTGTTTTATTAATTGAGACGTTTTATATTATGATAGGCTAATAACAGCTATCAATAGTTTCTTTCTTCTCATAACTTTATGACAGTATCTTATGAATTTGATCAAAATTATGCAAATATTACTTTTATAAAAATATCTATAGCTGGAAATATTCATATAAATAAAAATATAATCTCCTATTTTAATAAAAATGAATGAATGATGATGATGATGAAATACAAATATCTATAAGATCGGATTGATGGAAGAAAGCAAATCAACACATAGCCGCTCTTCCAAGAGACTGCTTTTGAGAAATACTTTCTATGGCAAATTAATCTCTATTCATTGTTAGACATGTGAAGAAAAGCGGAAAAACATGCGTCCAGCCCTTTGAGGAGGTGTAAATCGACGACTAATTACCAGTTTTCAGTTGTTTTATCCACTCAGACACTGGTGGGTCTATGATTAAATGAGATGAAAAGAAATTAAAGTTTTAACTTATTTACAAAAGAATTATTACGCCCAATTTATGTCAAAGTTTAATAGCTTATCCTTTTGGATATCAAATTAATATCAGCTTTTTTTAAAGATAAAACATAACATTCATATGCATCAAAAATTTACTTCATATAACATGGCATACATAACAATATATGAAATATACTTAATGAAAATATTAAAAGTTTAATTAAATATATGAAATATGTTTAATTATATAATAAAGTATCATTAATGTTGAATTCAAAATATTATTATGAAAAAATTAATTTGATCAAATTTATCAATTTTCAGAGAAATTAAAAAGACATTTTAATATTAGTTTTTACATTTAATTGTTCATTATTAAGTAACTTTTTCTTATTATGATTTACCAATATTTGTCATAATTAGTATTATATTTGCTTATCATTAATAATTGATTTTCACTTAATTTAATAAACAATTCTGAAGGACAATACTAAAATGTGATTACAAATTATCCCTCGGTACTAACATATCAACAGTTACTTCAATTTTCGTTTAATATTTATATGTCTAAAGCGATATAAAGATCTTGAAGTAGCCTATATCAAACAAATATCTACTGATAATGTTTGAGTTCAATCATAAGTGTATATATTCTCATGGAGAGAGACAACAAATACAGTCAAACCTGTTTTTGTGCGGTCTTTTTCTGTGCGATTTTTATTTGTGCGATTTGTTTTGTGCGATTTTTTTTTGTGCCGTATATGAAAATTTCAATCAAATTCAAACATAATTGACTCCTGTAAAATTTTTAAAAACTCTATTGGTTGTTTTCTATGACATCAGCAGGTTTTTTCATTTTTTATTCAGTAACATTTTTTTCTCATACGTTTATTTCGGTCCCCTCTTATTTTAATAACATAAAAACCATAAATATTATGTTATATTTGAACAGATGCGGTAAGTTAGCTCCCCTCCAGCTTTAGACTGCAGGTGTGAAATTTCACGCCTTGTTAAATGAAATAACACTTCCTGCAGCTATATTTATCAAATAAAATCATTATTTAACGATTATTTTTAACTTTTTAATGTTAGATTGGTATTTAAATGGAAATAATTAATTAATATAAAAATTAAAATTCTTAGAGGATTTTTCCCCATTAGGTGTTGCAGAAAAAGGCCCAAGGAGTTAAAAAAACAATTCCTAGTTATTTCGTACGGTTTCGAGTTATTTTCTACGTGAGACTTTTTTTACGCGGTCCCTATTCACCGCATAAAAATATTTTTTTAATTGTGTTGCGAAAACTATTTTTTATAGCCACTCGTGAAGTTTCGCGCGATTTTTTTATGCGTTTTCTTTTATGCGGTCCCTATCCCCCGCATAAAAACAGGTTTGACTGTATTATGGGTTCAGTGGTGAGTTATTCAAGCTCTTGAGAGCTTGATTGGATAGGTATTGGAAATCAGATGGGAGCATTGTAGAGAGGCAATTTTTGTAAATGTGTTCCGATGCTTGAAGTTTGTAAAAATAAATGCAAGAATTAGTGAACCTCCCTCGACATCTGGCCATACGTCAAGTAGTGAAGTGATTATTGGCCATATGCAGACTTCTAACACTAACTTGAAAGTAGTAGAGTATTTCTGTGTATTTTCCTTAAATATAAAGTTTTTAAATGATTCTTCAGATAAATTTTGAAAAAATGTTTTTTCAAAAAAGCTAGAAAATTTTCAGGGACTTTGATAATCCTTCTCGTTCAAATGTTTATAAATAGTCAGGGTACAGATAAAAGGCAAAGAAATTTATTAAAACGTGATTTTTAAACATAATTTTATGTTCTGCCAATAATAAATTTAATGCAAAATTTTAATTAAATTACAATTAAAATAAAATTAAAATATAATAATTTTGTATTCGCAAGTACAGTTTTTTCCATCTTTTTTTTATTTTTAAATAAAATTTACGATTGCCTTCACATTATATTTATTTTTTGATATATAAACATAGAGGCCTTATTTAACAATCTCAGTATGATTTTTACAATTTTAACAGAAAGTATTTTAGTATTGATAAATGCAATTCAGTTAAAATTATTACTTATAACAAGACATAAATTTATTAACAGTGTACTAGTTTCCTTAAAAGATAAAATATTAATTTAATGAAGTTTTTAAGAATATTTAAGAGTAGAAGGGGGAAAATTCTTGACCTATTCGTTCCCTTTTGTAAATTTTAAAAGCTTCAATTAGTTTATATTCTTATACAGTATATAACTGTGTTATATTTTTCAGTAAAAGGTTTCTCTTCGAGTTTTTTTCATCTAACTATTTTATAAAAGAATACTTGATTAAACATTGAAATGTAATGTATCTCTATTAATGATATAACAATTCTAAGGTATTCAATATCTTGTATTGGGAAATGATACTCCATAGACAAGAAAAATCAAATGAAAAAACATCGTCACAATGCCTGACTACAATTTTTAATCACATTTTTAATTTATTTAATTTAAAATACATGCTTTCTATCTCAAATTAGTGACAGCTTGCCCCTGTACATCATACTTTTCCTGTTAGCAACAGAGTCGTGCCGGTCATCTATCTAACTCCTTTCAGGGGATAATTTTTAAATTGAAATAACGTGACTTCCGAACATTCCGAGGCAAACAAAAATAGTTAATTGGATAGTTAATAATATATAGTTAATCGGGGCCTCCTGCCGCTAAGCTTTCCATGTCTCGTCTCGTCTTTGATTTATCCAACGCCTTTCTCGAGATTAAGGAAGGACAGACATAGAAAGACAAACAATAGTGGGAATTTATAGGGAATTTACAATTAGTGGAAATTTACAATTTTTTCAAATTGCAGCCCAACAAATCTAGTGTAACTTTAAGAGAAAATCTCTACAAATAAAATAAGATTAGGTTCTATTTGGGTGATCTACCAAGAAGATGCCGCTGGGAAAGACTTTTTATGGGAAATCGACCTTTAATTAGGTTTTAGTCGTGAAGAAAACCCAGAAAACTTCACGCGGCTCGTTGGGAACCATTCAGTAATTAAGTGTACGTTACACTTTTTGAACCAATTTTGACCTCCCTCCCTCCTTCTCTTCCTGTTGCGTACGTGCGCAATGATGTAGGCCTCTCCCTCCTCCCTTCCGCCCTCAAACTATACACGTAATTAATAGACGTTGAGACACGAATTTAAAATTATTTATTTATTTTATTTAATCTTTGTGTTATATTGAGTGATGCTGTAATTATATATAGTGATAAAAAGATGGAATTTATTGCATGTTTTTTGTGACAAACAAGCAAAATTAATTATAGTTAAACTTCTAATAACGGCCAATATAAAAAACCGTTAAAGAATGGCCGTTGTTTAGAGGTGGCCATTATTGGAGATTCGACTGTATTTATTTTGAAAGGAAGGGTGAAGATTAGGCTATTTGCTTGAAAGAAATTTGGAATTAATTTTGGATATAAATATCAAAAATTTAATTATAATTTTAATACCAAATAAATAAATTGTTAGAATAAAGATTTGTTTTATTTATATAAATATAAATTATATAAGTGTATAGTTTATACTAATAAATTTACATATAATAAATCTGCTTACCAACAGATGGAGTTAGCATCCGGAATTTTAATTGTTAACTTGAAATATATACAGTCGAACCTCCAATAACGACCACCTCTAAACGGCGATCACTTTTTTAGAAAATTTTTAAACAAATATGCATACAAAATAACCTCCGAATCAGTGGCCATTTGGTCATTGTTCAGAGATTTGACTTTATTTACATATTTTTTAAATATTATTTAATATTAACCAATATATTGATGAAAATGATAATTTTTCTGTGATTCTCATCGATTATATTTAAATTATTTCCAGCGCATTGCAAGGAAAATATCCGGTAAATATTAAAAACATAAATTAATTTGTTATAAATTCGTTTTCTATTATTTTATTTATATTAAAAAAATTCTTTTTTTAGCCGAAAATTCAAGTAGCCAGCAAATACGAACGCCGAATCGACAGAAGAACTTTTTCTGATAAAAAAGGATTGTTTGAAGGCGTAAGTATATTCGATTTTAATTAAAATAAAATTAGAATTTAATGTACATTTGAGTAAAAATTCGTTTAATTTAAAAATACTTCGTTCGATTATATATATATATATATATGTTTTCTATGTAATTAATTAAACAACATATAATTAGATATAGTTATACAACCGGATGGCAGGCAGTTAAAATGTAAGGCTGCGCTCAGACAGTCTCTTCTTATATTACGTTACGTCTAGCCAATCAAAGAAGACGTTATTTGTATCGCCTTAAATAATGCCTTATTTCGTTGGCCAGACGTAACGTAACGTAAGAAAAGACTGTCTAAACACAGCCTAAGCCTACGGCTCTGGGGGACCCGCGAATTATTCCGGACGAGAAATCCCAATTTTTTATGAGCGATCTCTTCTGGATATGTCGGGTCTCATCTCCATCATCCGACCTATCCATTGTGAGCTTGGCCAAATCCATAATGGGCTTAAAAATGGGCCTTTTAGCGTCCGCAGGGCAGGAGGAGACAAAAAAGAACAAAAGAACAAAAAGAAAAGCTTCGCTCGAAGCTTTATTTTTAGGTTTAAAAGGAGACGACCTCAAAATAAGTGTGAAAAAGGCCCTCTTTCTGCCTACCAGGCGAAAATAAAGTTGTATAACTATCTAAAGTATAGGCTTATATGTATGCATGTAACTAAACGAAAGTATTGTCACATTATTGAATCACTGAACTTTGTATTCCAATGACACACTGTTTACTCTTAACATACAAAGGTCTCTCCTTTGTTTACTGATTTGTAAACTCCATTGTAAGATCATCTGTCAGAGTACATTTGCCAAAACTAATGCCTTAGATAACATTATAGAAAGGCCCAGGTTATCAATTAGTATCTATAATTATTTCTCAAATTAATGGGAAAACTGCCATAGAATGTAATGATATATTCAACGTTGCACAATGTTTGGAAATCGCGAACTTCTATTTAAAGTAAGGGAAAACTGTAGGTTTTTCTTCGCTGAATTTAGAAAATCTGCAATCTGAATGACAAATTAGATGATAAAATTTGTATTTTTGAAAAAGATTTTATCATATAAATTTATAATAAAAGTATATACATTTTATTACAAACTTTTTATTTAGGCTACATAAATTATTTATATTTGTATTCACATTCAGGGCCGTCGAGAGGCTCTTACTTCAATAAATTAATGTTGTTTTTACTAATAGAAAATAAAGTATTTTCTAACTGATTTTTATTAATAAAGAAACATTCCACATATTTCATTTGTTCCGAAAAATGGTAAATGAGGTCACTCTGCTCCCGGGTCTATATAAACTCTTGACAGCCTTGACAGCTGATAGCATATATCATATGCTATGTATATCAGATTAATGAATATAAAATCAGTTAC
Source organism: Centruroides vittatus (assembly GCF_030686945.1). Lineage (NCBI taxonomy): Eukaryota > Metazoa > Arthropoda > Arachnida > Scorpiones > Buthidae > Centruroides > Centruroides vittatus. The sequence continues at coordinate 2,085,953 of NW_027122274.1, read as the reverse complement.
TTTTATATTCATTTATAATTCCGTTTTTAATTATTTATAGAATTCATATCAAAGGAAGTAAAAAAGTTTTTCCTATTAATATTATCATTTTTCATATACTGTATTAAAATTTGAAAATATCTATTGTTAACACAGGCCTATTCTCTATATACATCAGTAGATTTATTTGATATTAAACTAATGAAAGATTAATTTAGTAAATAAAGAATATTTAAAATAAAATATTAGAAATTGTAGAAGCAAAAGAAGGTGAGGAAATTTAAACTGTAATGGTTAATTTATATACTTTTAATCCAATTACAGTAAATCTATAAAACTTTTAGATTCCGTTTCTCTAAACATAATTTGAATTTTATAAATATTGATTCGAAGTGAAAAAATAAACTTTAATTATGTTCGATCCAATTGTTCTAATACATATATATATATATATTTTAAACAGTTAAGTCGTATTATTTACCTCGAACATTGGCAAAATAGAAGCAAGTATCCACAAGGCTTGTGTTATGGTAGGGCCCCGAAATAGAGAACCTTAGTCAGAAAACTCTTATCATAAAATCACTTGACTTTCAGACTCTTAAACTTAAACTTGTTGTAGACCTCATTACTGTATACATATTATAATCACTAAATAGTGGAATGGTCGTGGTTTCGAGTCTCACCAACGGAACGGGCTGGCCACTTTCCGGGTTTTCTTTACGTCTAACACCTAAATAGGGACCAATTTCCCGTAGAAAGTTTCCCAGGAGTCATCTCCCCTTGGCAGACCGCTCACGTGCTCATCCAACAAACCAAACCAAACCAAATCATATTGCTTAGGTCCTTTAGTTTAGCCGTCTCAGTCGATTTAGCGCCACTGTTTGTTCACTTCTGAAATTGACATTAAATCGCGAGTGGCGCTAAACCGAAGGATCTTAAGCAATAAGATTTGTGTTCAGTAATTAGGTCGACAAACAAGTTTGAATTTGAGAGTCTGAAAGTCTCATGATTTGTTGATACGTTCTCTGAAGAGTTCTCTATTCATTACTTACATGAAAAATCAGTTCATAAATATTCGTTGGCGATTTGAGAAAGTGGCGCTACTCAGGAGGACGCTATATCGAGACTTGACTGTGTTGTACTGTACTTATCACTCCAAATGAGCTTTTTATAGTAGAAGTAATGATAGACTCCAATATAATGTTACTGGGGTAATGCTGTATATAAATATCATATTCTAAATCATCTCAGTAACACTATTGAGCCTCTTCTCATCAGCGTACTTCCATAAAAAAGCTCACTCGTAGCGATAAGGATAATACAATCAAATCTCGTTATAGAGACCTCCTGAATAACTTCACCTTCCCGAAGTGCCAATGAATAATTTTAATTTAGAGTGTGATGTTTTTATATTAATAGAAAATATTTTAAAAACGAAATGTATTAGCACATCCACTTTTAAAAAATACAATAAATTATAATGTTCTATTATTACATATTCATATTAATAAAGGGAAGATTTAAGAATAAAACGAATTATTAATTTTAATATTTAATTTACAAAATTGTAATTATAAATCAATTTGTAAGTAAAATATTCAAAATAAATATAGATTGTCCATTTGGGAAATAATAAAACTATTAAAAACTTTTATTAAATATTAATTAATATCGAATGCGATTTAATGACAAGAATTAGAGCCAAATTCTTCAAAAAATTATATTACTTTTAAATTAAATTAATGACTTCTAAATATTTACAGTTGAAACACAATGACGCACTAAATTTGGTTTAGTACAATTTAACGAATCCTCATTTGAATTTATTATGTATATTAGTACCTTTTTTACATTATTTACTGTTTGGAAAACACATTTCGTGTTTTCAGTAATGTTTTCAGTCATTTTAACATCATAAAATTGATCCAGCTGGAAGAAGAAACGTCCAAAAATCCTAAAACAGAAAACTTGAGATCCAAAATACTGTAACGAGTGGGAAAAATGGAGAGAATGAAACGGTTGAATTGTAAGAATGTCAGTGGATCTTCCAATTTCATTCATGCTCCATTCTTCATGAAAGAAAAATGAAAAAATAAACATTTGTGCCAAGGATAAAGCTATTTTTATTAATTTATTCATCCCAAAATATTATTTTTGTCCTTTGCCAAAATTAATTCTTATTCACACTTTTTCTCTTATTTTCAAGATATGGAAAGAGAACGAATTTTTTTTTCTTTTCATTTCTTCTTTTCCTTATTAATATTATTATTATTATTATAAAATTTTAAGTAAAGACTTTCAATAAACCTTAACTATTATATATAGTGTTATAAATTATGCAAATTTATAAACACCTATCAGATTAGTTCCAAATTTTATTATTTACTTTACGTTTTCGTTACGTTTAAGTCATCATTTCAGGATTTTGCTTAATTATCTTTATTTTTTATTAAAATTTGTTAATTTCTTTGCTGTTATATTCCTGTAGGGTATTGAAGCTCAAAATGAAGAGGTTATGGTAAAGAATTGGGAAGAAAGAATGAATGCCTTCAAAGAACGCGGTGAATCTAAATTGCCAAAATGGGATCCTTCCAATCCTAAAGTCAAGGAACCTCACGATGCTCGTCAAGAAATTGAGGAAGAGGACGACCTAGAACTGGAACCTCCACCAACTTTTGGAGAACCTGAACCATCACCTCCCAGGGAGACTCATAAAGAAGAGGAAGAGGAGGAAGAAGAAGAAGAGGAAGATGAAGAGGAGGAAGAGGAGGAAGAGGAAGAGGAAGAAGAATAATAAAAGTGAAGGTAAAAATTAAAATAATTAATAACTGGAATAAATATGAATGATATACAATATATCAAATATTTTAATTAATAACATACAGTATTTATAGGCTATATATTTTTTAGAAACATTTGGTTTAGTATATTGCTTAAATCACATTAAAATGTCGATTATTAAAGAATATCCCATTGATATATTTAATCACAATTAAATATTTCTCTAGTTCAGCTTTACTAAACTTTAAAGCTGAGAATAACTATTCGCAAATCATTTTCTTCATAATCTTCCTGCTTATGCAGTGAATACATAAATGAACACACAATTTAAGGATGCAGTTTAATGTTATATATACAAATATAATTTATTAATTACCTTAAAAATCCAAAGGCATGGAATAAAAGCAAGATTTTACAATTTTGAGAATAAAATAGACTTTTTCATCTATCAAATCATTTCAAAAATTAGCTAAAATAAAAAAAGTGTAGCAGTAATTATATTTTAATAATGAAAAAGAAAACATTAAAAATGTTTGTACATTTACATAATCTTAAATACTAGGCCTATATACACCTTATTGCTGAGAATCATTTACATAATCATAAATATATAGCCTATTGGCATTAAGTCCCATCTCCTTTACATTCATATGATTTAAATCGTTGGTATAATTATTCAGTATTAATAATAATTGAATAATTTATTAGCTTATTTTGTTATCTCTTGCCTCTACTTATACTCATGTCAAAAATTTTACAAATGATTTAAATTTTATTAAAATGTCTTTGCATTTCGGGAATGTAAGTCTTTTATTCTTTGTCCAATTAAGCACGCTCAAAATTCTACATGATTAATTTCAAGTGAAAATATAGTAAGATTCTATATTCGCTTTAAAATAATTTTCAGAATATAAATTGTAGGCTTTGAGTAAATGTTATTAATGCAACTGCAAACAACTTTTCATCGTTGTATAAAAACTAATAATATAACGATATATTTTTATAAGTTAATAATACCAACCATTAAAACTGTTAAACTGTAGAAAAATTTAACTTTGTACAATTGATTCGTTAATTATACTTGTAGAATGGTTATCTTTCTACAGTTTTATGGTTGAGTGATGACTAAAACTAGAACATCTAAACACTAAAAATCATATAAGTTATGATTTGTATAACTATTTAAGATTTTTTTAGTGCGTCCTAACTTTAGTTATTTATTAACTTATAACTAAGGGTAGGACATCTAGGTATTAAAAATCATATAACTTATATGATTTTGAATGCCTCGATGTCCTAGCCTTAGTGATGACCCACTTACCCACCCGCTGAAAAAAGAACCAAACTAAAAGAGAAATGTTACTTCTATCACTTTCATGCAGTTCGCATCTGTCAAAAATTACCAGAATAAATTGACAAATGTAATAAAATCCAAGCTTTTAAAAGTCTTCTTAACATAAAATAGTCGGATAATATTCTTCTATCCCACACAATATTTGACTTATTTGTGAACAGATAAGACTATGCCAGTTGTCTTAGATATTGATTTAACTCATTCCATCTGTTGTTGTTGTAAGTCTACCTGTATCTTTCAGAAAAATTTGCCATCCTCTTGGAACTTTTTCCTAACGGTACCGAACGACGTTCTGCAATGAATCAGATTAACTTACTTGCATATTGGCTTGTTACCAAGTTTTCAATTGGTCTCCACCTCATTTCAGTATTTAATTTATGTCTCTGGCTATTCGAACAAATGCAAACGAATTCTTTGCAACAGAAACAGAAATATCTGGGATTTAATTTAAATTTACAGCTTCTACACAGCTTAAAAAGATAATGTTCTCTTATGTAACATGTAACGTTTCGTAACAAAGTATTAATATATTTAACAAGTAATTAAAGTATTTCTTATCATTTTATGTCCTCAGATTTGGAATTTAGCACAGTATAGTGTCAAATATCTATTTTGTATCATATATAATCATAATATTAGTTTATTAATATATAGGCTAAATATAGATTTATACTTGTATAGTAAATTAATTTGTTTATATTATAACTCTGTAGAAATTTACTTGCATTTTAATCAAACTAATTTAAAAAGTTATTAATTTTAATTATTATTATTATTATTTTTCAGATCGAACCGAGAAGGTTTTTGGCCAAGTTGTGCAGCGGTTTGATTGGGTTATAACAAACCATCTCATACGCTTCTTCCGCTTCAATTATCAAATTAACAAATAAATATAATTTGCTTGTACTTTCAAAAACTGGTTTAAATAAAATTATTTCCAAATGTAAATATGTGTTTCACATGTGTTTAATTAATACTTATAAATTACCAAAACATATAAACCCGTAAGAATTTCTCAGGAATTAAGTCTCTCTTTTTTTTAAGAATTTATCGTTAAGAGCGTTGGATTATGGAATTATTTTGGCAAGCCCATCGAGATGTAAATAGTAGCTTGGTGTCAGAATGATTAAAGGAAAGGAGTTTAGTTCTTCTATCATGTGATCGCTGCTTTACGTCAACTCTGTCGTGTAAATTAATCTAATTTTATCAAATCAATCAAGCAATTTTCAATTTATACAATAATTTTTGGTTATAAAATTTTAAAAAAATTGATGCTCGAGTAAAAATTCTCCATCGTTTTCTCAAATTTCTCATAGATTTGGAATGATTCTCCCAACATTTTTTGCTTTGTTCTGCCTTTAAATACTTTAACCCTATTTCTTTAATTAGCTTACTAAACATGTACACAGTTTCAAACAATGTCTTTTTTATTTTTTGACTCAGCCGCTTAAGACTTTCTACTTTAAACCTTTTTGGTATCTTCGGTACCTTTTTCTTTTAGTTTTAAAGCTTAAATTCTGTTTTCTTACTTTTCCAAAATTACCAAAAGTTTATATAAATATTTAAGTACTTATATATTTTTTTTCTATGAAACAAATTATATTATTATTTTTAAAAATTTAATTAGTCAGATAGATAAAATACCAGCAATATTGATTGCATGAGTATGAAGAATATACTGTTAATAACAAGAATGTAGAATAAAATCTCAAAAATGCACAATGTTAAATTAATAATGTATCAATTTTATTAAGAAAAATAATATTATATAAATTATTTCTATGCATGACACTTGTGCAATATAGAATTTATTGTCGCAGGGTAATATGTTTGGAAACACATAATATAGAATTTATAGACAAAGCCTGATTTAAACTTGTTCAAGTCCTACACTATAATATATAAGAGGTCTTTCTTCCTTCACAGTAATAAATATAAAACCTGTACTTTACCTAAATTCTGTGATTTAACTGTAGCCTAGTATGATAACATCCTAAATTTTATCCTGGTAAGAGATGATCCTGAATGGAATAGGATTATAAGCTGAAACCCGTTTAGCTTATGTATATACATCTGGTTTCGCTTATAGGGAATATCAAAATAGTTTAAAAATTAATTTTTAGATATTTGCATATTAATAATAACAATTGAAAACCGCAAATTCTCATAATATAGAATATAAATTCGGCACTCAATTCAATATCCTCGATTGCGCTCACGAAATGTTAAATTTAAAAAGAATAAATCAATTGTTTCTTAGTTTATTTAATATAACTTTATTAATAAAATGTACAATGAAGTATTAAATTGAAAATAATATTTTATACAGATTTTTTGTACTTCGATCAATGCTATTCTAAAAATAAGTATAATCTAATAATACCAAGCCGACCATTTGTATAAGAAAATGAGAGGTATGAAAAGTTTATTTAGATAACATTTTATTAATGATAAATAAATAAATAAGCATTTGTAATAGAAGATAATGATTAAAATCCCGTTACATATTTCAAATATGAAAAATAATAAATACAGCAATATTTAATTCGGATAATTTAAAAAAATCGAAAATCGTTGTTTTATTATTGCGGAGTTTAGAATAAATATTTTAATGTAAACTAAACGATTAACGAAAAAAAATTTAAACGAATAATTTGTTAAAGGAAGAAAAAAAAAAGCATGACAATTGGATGGCGCTAGGGTCGGGGAAAGTTTAGTAACAGACGACAAAATTAAAACAGCGCATGCGTCGAAGGAACAGTCGGTAGATGTTCGTCTGCTGAAGAAATAATTGCGAGTTTCTTCTTTGGATAATGAACGAGGTCTAGTGCATTTTGGAGGTAAGTAGTTACTTAAGCATTCTTTCCACAAACGGCGATTAAAAGAGAAGATGATCGGCAACGATTATCGACCCCCTTTTAATAGTTTCTTCCCGAAAGGTCGAAAATTGTATTCGGACTGAGTCTGCGCCAAGCGACACGTGATACCGTGATATTCATCGTCAGTTTTCTTATTAAGCTTTCATTTCTGTGTGTTTTTATCGTGGAATGACTCGCTTACTCTACCAGTTGGTCTTCTTTTTGCCTAGATAAAGACTATTTATGACGGCACCAAGCCAGGTACCGCTCGTGTTTTCAATGCGTTTTCAAACGCCTGGCATTTTTCTCTAAAAATAACGAGATAAGCTAATTTATTTTTAAGAATCTGGATAAAACCTCTTATATTTCCGTTTGGGAAGATTGTTGTCATTTTCCTTCTACTTTCTCATTCTTCACATCAGTTAACTTTTTTCGCCTGTTAAACGAGTTTGTTCTACTCTATTCTCCAACCATTGCTACGGTATATATTTCTATTTATTCAATAAATTTTTCTAAATAATAATTATTGCAGTTCGATTAAAAGAACAAAAACAAGTTATATTTTGACGTTCTTATTTACATACGTTATACATTATAAACAGTAAGGGTTTATGTACTGTACATGTGTATAGTACAATACACTTCATAAAGTGTACAGTACATAAGCTGTATATATACTATATATATATATATATATATATATAAGATGTATATTGTACAGTACATATATTGTACTGTACAATATATTAGAAATAGATTAAAGACTGTTAAACCAAGAATTGTAACTTGATAAGTGTAAAAGTAATATCATTGTCAAAACTGTGGGCTTTTATTATAATTTATTTATTAAATTTATATTAGGTTCAATTATTTATTTACGCGGCCGTATATGTAACAAAATGATTTGCTGAGGAATTTTAAATATCGTTTACGGCGTAACGTTAGTCACAATAAATCATTTTTATTACTCAGTGTAAAGTTTGAGTAAGCATTCGATTACAATATGAATGTGGGCTATATCGATTACAGTAACAAACGTAAGTGATTTGTCACTGTTTATTAACTGCTGTAATATTAATAAAATCAATTATTTAAGAATAACACATTAATATATTAAGATTGATTTCATTTTAATATTTATTTATTTTTTGATTGAAGTCAAGCGAATTAATCTTTTCGTTCAGGCGTGGATCCAAGTAAGAGTATTAAGGGGTAATTACCCTCCAGCTAATGCTTTAAATTCTATTTGAATTAAATAAGTAACAATTTATTTCTATTCAAGGTCCTGTTAGTAGAGCAATTAATCTAAGATTCTTATCTGAAGCCGTTTTTGTTTATTTTATAATGTTAAAACATTATTTATTTAGACAGACTATTTTTTGATAGTTATACCTTTTTATTATTCGCAAAAATGTATTAAATAATAATAAAAATAAATATTTTTAATGTTTATTGTCATTTTATAAAATAACTATAGTTTTATATTCAATTCGAAATATATAAAAAGTTAAGGTTAATTCATTTAAAATTTGGCTTAGTTAAACCTATTTAAATTTTAAATTATATTTGTTTACGACTTTATAACTGGGATATATAGGACAGATGAATTGTCAGACGTAAAAATAACCCCCTCATTCTTCCTTTCTTCAGCCTAAAGGCCCTAGATACTTGAATGGGCTCTACTCCTAATAATAATACGTAAAAAGATTTGATTTACATCAAGCTGAGTTACAAAAAATTGAATAATCGTATATTAGAATAAATTAATATCACAGATTTAATTTAATTAATCATTTTATAGAATTAAGGTTTTACTCTGAGGAATTCTGAAGTTTTAACTATAATTTTACATTTTCATTCAAATTTACTTTCGTAATCCGAGAAGTCAAAAAATTTTTTATATCGTTGAGTAGGATCTTACGCTAAAGAATCAGAAAAGCTAAAATGATAAAATTAGAATTTTGGAAACGAAACGTTGACACTGACATTGAAACTGATTCTTACTGTTTTTGTTCTGTTTCATTACTTGCCTGGTTTTAAAAAAGTATTACAGAAATATTAATAAAAGTTATACATTTGTAATTAAATAAGATCCTTTGGTTTTAAAATATTGAATTAATTTGTTTTAAAGTAATTTTATGTAAATTTTTCTTAAGTAAAGATTTGAAAACTTTAAATGATTTTTTTTTTAAAGTTAGAGATCTCCAAACGTTCTAATTTAATTTTAAACATTTTACACAAAGTGTTTAATTTTGTCTTGTATTTCAGGAAGAAAAAGAAATACGGTAACCATTTCATTTCCTATTTAGGTTCTACGCATATTCTGTTGAAAGTGTAGTTGTTAAGCAAGTCTATATTGTTTATTTACGAATAGAAATCCTAACTAAATTCGCGTTTATCTTAGTAAATGAATTATTGATATAATTCATTTACCTTCGTTTTAAAACATTTAAAACTTCAATTGTAGGCTTTTGAATGAGGAAATAATTCAGGTAACATTTATCTGCTTAATTTCTGTTTTGAGTGTTATTATTTCTCTTATATTTTTCGATAAATATCTTTTTAGAGATGTAATTTTTCATATATCTATTAGTATAAAGAGTCATTTCTTGCGAATCATAGCAATTTTAATTATTTATTTTTGTTTTGACATAGGTTTATTTCGAAATTATTAATATATAAAATAAATTATTTGTTAGTGTTAGTTTCGAAATTGAATAATGTAAATAGTTTAAAGTTTTAAAATGTAGACTGCATAATGATTAATAAACAATTTGTTTATAATATAAAGTGAAAATATTTTTGTTTTGTTTTAAATAAATCGACTTACAGCCGTTGTTGGAGGTTATTTTCAATGCAATTTCGTCCAAAAAGGTTCCTGAAAAAATGGCTGCTGTTTAGACATGGCAATTGTACTTAAAAATACTTTCTTAATCGTATGCTGTTTGAAAGCTATTAAGTCCAATTTTAGTTTTAAAACATCATTATTGTTTTAAATATATATTTAAATTCTCAAATAAATTGTTATAAAAGAATTAAGTTTAAAAAAAGATATTTTACATTTCGACGAAAATAATTCATATATGATGATTCTTTCGGTTTAATTATATATTATCCTGCTTATTATAAAAATATAGATATTTAATTTTTATGAAATAATTTATGATATTCTAAATTGGCTAATTTAAACAATGAATTGAAAGAATTATCCTATTCTACTTGTGAAAGTTAGTTTAATTTTTTTTACATGTTTTAATATAAATAATTTATTAATAAGTAATTTATTATTCCACTGTTTACAAAAACTAATAAATTCTTCAGTAACTTTTAAAGATAATTTTATGAAATGTTCTCTTTTCATTTGTCCGTTTTATTCTAATGTGACTGTGGAAAATAAATTAACAATTGTTAAACAATAAAAAATTAATCATCGTTTCTGTGAAATTTATGTAAATTGTAATTTTCAAATTTCAACTATTTCACATTAAAATTTAAAATTCATTTGTCAAAACTACTGCTTTTCGAAGAGACAGGAGGGTTCGTAAAGGGTCCATACAAGATCAGATCATAAATATAAGAAACTGCAGAAAGTATATTTTAGAAGACAGGACACAGATGACACTTGTAGAAAATGTCATATCAGGCTCGATATTATATAACACATCACATCGGGTTGCGAGCTTTTAGTGCAAACAGACTACTTATATCCAGGGCCGGATTATCCAATAGACAAATTAAACAAATGTCTAGGGCCCGTAATTCGGAGGGGCCCGGCTTCAGTGCAAAATCTTTCTCTGTTTTAAAACGAGTTAAAAATTATTTAAGAAATTCAATAGGACAGGAAAGGGTCTTTAATAATGCTTACTAAAGAAACAGACACTCTCAAACGGCTAGATTGATCAATTTTCTGAAGTGAAAATCCAAAAACGAAAAATTTAAATATTTGAAAGGCTGATTAATGGCTAAAATTATATACAGTAAGACCCCGCTTATCGCTGATTCAATATAACGCGGTCTGCTTGACGCCTAAAAAACACTCAAAATTTATGCTGATTCAAATTAACGCGGTATTTCATTGATTCATATATAATACGATTATTCTGAAACACGAATCAATCAGCAAAAGGTGGCAATTTGTCTTAGCGCTGTACTTCCCTTAAACCTATGTTTGTTTCGTTCAATTTTGGAAAAAATATAACATTATAGATGCCATAGGAAACACCGACTTCTCTTGGCAAGAATTAACTGATAAATGCATGAACGGAGTGTGGAAGAAGTTATGGCTGGAGGTATCCAAGAATTTTCATCGAGAAGAGTCTATCGCTGTTTCACAGCGAAAATCAGATACAGACACAGCTATTTCAATCACTCACAATATAGAAAACACATACATTGAAAAAATTAGCATATACTCAAACTTTCCCACGAAATAAACAGAATGGATAAAGTATGTATGCTAATAGTCTTTTCTTGTATAGGCGTCATACGATATACACGATCTAAAAGGATAGAAACATTAGGGCTTCACGGCAGTACATACATCATACTATAGAAAACTGCCATACTAAACACAAGTCATATAAGAAATTTTTATACACAAATACATACACGAACAGCAAGTAAATAAAATAATAGCTTGTTCTATAACTGCGCCTTGACCTTGATCTGGCATAGCATTAGGCACCAGTATGTAAACCGAGCAGTATACATATCACCAACATAATATTATTTATTATTATTCTATTTTATATAAATTTTAAAACCTAATACAAGTTAATGGACTTTTTCATGGCGTCGTTTATGAATTATTTGATACATCTATGTTGTACGATCTATTAATGTAGCCGGTATATAGCCCGATGGCATACGGCAGTGGTTTACTTTGTTGTTATAATGTATCGGGTTTTCGGAGCGTATATAATATATATAATAAATACCTTGCCGGGGTATACGATGGCCAGTTGAGCGCCTTATTTGGGGGCATCTATGATATTAATCTTTTTCGCTAAACTTTTCTTATGGGTATAAAAGTAAGTTATTAAGAAGAATTATAATTTCTTATCATTATCTATTCTATTTTATATCTTTTGTATGTAAATATATGCAAGCATGTATTTAAATAGAATATTAATGTTAATAAATGTTGATGGAAAATTGTGACTTGAAAACTTAAATGTGACTTTGTAAATTTGTCTTTTGCTATTCGTCTACCCCTATTATGGGACTGATCGAATCAATAATTTGCTTGCAAAAAACAAACAAATAAAAATTACAAAAGTGTGTGTGTGTGTATATATATGTACCATATTATATTTAAAGGTCCACAAAATAAGTGTTAATTTTTCTAAGAAACTCCTTTTTCAAAATCTTTTTAAAACAGTTTCAATTACTGTTAGAAAGGTATGAAAATATTAAATTTCAGGTGATTTTATTTACATTATTGTACTTAACAATCTGATAGCTGCATCTAATAGAACACGTACTTCACCTTTCCAATTCCAAAATGAGAATGAAACGAATTGCGCAAAATTGTTTAGCTATCTAATTTAAAACAATTACTTTTTATAATTAAAGTAGAAAAATACAGTCAAACCTGTTTTTGTGCGGTCTTTTTCTGTGCGATTTTTATTTGTGCGATTTGTTTTGTGCGATTTTTTTTGTGCGGTATATGAAAATTTCAATCAAATTGGAACATAATTGATTCCTGTAAAATTTTTAAAAACTCTATTGGTTGTTTTCTATGACATCAGCAGGTTTTTTCATTTTTTATTCAGTAAAATTTTTTTCTCATACGTTTATTTCGGTCCCCTCTTATTTTAATAGCATAAAAACCATAAATATTATGTTATATTTGAACAGATGCGGTAAGTTAGCTCCTCTCCAGCTTTAGACTGCAGGTGTGAAATTTCACGCCTTGTTAAATGAAATAACACTTCCTGCAGCTATATTTATCAAATAAAATCATTATTTAACGATTATTTTTAACTTTTTAATGTTAGATTGGTATTTAAGTGGAAATAATTAATTAATATAAAAATTAAAATTCTTAGAGGATTTTTTCCCCATTAGGTGTTGCAGAAAAAGGCCCAAGGAGTTAAAAAAGCAATTCCTAGTTATTTCGTACGGTTTCGAGTTATTTTCTACGTGAGACTTTTTTTATGCGGTCCCTATTCACCGCATAAAAACAGGTTTGACTGTACATTGTTTTGTATATTAAATAACAATGTATGTAAATTAAATTAAAAATTGTGTTTTCATTCTTTTTATACTTGATTTACGCCGTTGTAAAAATGTTTAAACATTCCTTGAGAGAAATTCCTTAAAAATTAAATTATTATATCATGTATTATGTCATTCTTTTAAACGGAATTAGAACTTGGAAATGATAAATATTCTAAACATTTATATTTGGACATTTTAAAATTTTTCATCTGTAGCTTAATTACGCATTCATTGTATTATATTCGAAAAAGTAAAATATTCATATATTATAATATATAGACATTTTTATAGGTTTATAAATTATATAAGACTTATGTTTATATTTTCAATAAAACTATAAAAATAAGGTTTTTAATTATAAATTTTTAAATGAATTATTTTTAATATAAAGAAATATAAAATTATATATTTTTCTTTGCAGCATAATTTATTATTAAGACCAGTTTAAAACGCACAATCTAATATGATCCATGTCGATGAAACAGATTTTGATGATGGTAAGTTTTTATCATTAATCATACTCAATTTAGATTTACATTACAACAAACAATAATGTTTGTGTGAAATTATATGACTGTTAATGTTTCTGTTGTCTTAAAATATATTTATATTGATTTAGTCTCATTTGTCTCAGTACAACATACGTCAGTTGGCTTAAAATATTCTGGAATGATTAATTTGCTATGTAATTATGGTCAAATTAGATATCTTCCAATTATAAAATGATGCGATTACATTTTAAACTTAGTATGGTTTTAAAAAAGCTGATGGAAATACCTCGTATTTTCCATTATACGTTTTTAATTATTTTGTTAATTATAAAGCGGATAGATAATGTCTTATTTTGTCTTCTACACCCAAGTGGCTCTTAGTAAGCCATTTCATTATTTTCGCATTCTTGTCATGCTGCCCGTTCACAAACACATCTATAGCCGTTTTCCATTAATACTTTCACGGATTCAGTTGTTCTTAAAGCAGACAATTCCAAACATTTGTATGACCTTCAACGAAAATAAGACATGTTGTGATATTCCGATCGACGTATTAGATTACTTCCTAAACATTACAAATCTCCCATCTTTGCTGTTATCCTATTATTCTGAAATATAAACACGGCCGACCGCAATAAATTGAAGGAGAAAAGTCAAAACATGTCACTTTAATCTTTTATAAATAATCAAATTATAATTTTAATTAAAATGACATGTATTATTAATAATAATAATTTTAAATTAATAATTTAGAGTTAGAAGTACCCTTCGAACCAAGAAATGTTGTTGTCAAAGTTGGAGAAGATGTGAAAAAAGACTATGATCTACAGGATGAACTTGGAAGGTAAGACTGCTTATTAAATTTTAGGATCTTTAGATTGAATTTCTTAATCTGGTATACCAAATTATCTTCGCAACAGAATAGGATATTATCGAATATATGCATCTAGTCTAAGTAAGGAAAAGTGAAAACTTTAACTAAGCAACTCCTTCAGACTGAAGTGTTGTGGGATTGTAAAAAATGTTTAAATGATGATTTTGGGAATGAATTTTGTCAAATTGCCAAACTAAAAGAACGAAACTATTACGTCATGAAACAACACTTCAGGTTGGCTCTTATATTAGTTCCTATATAAAAATCAACATGTTTCAAGTTATTGCCATTTCAAAAATTCTTATTTTAGAAAACAAATTTTTAATATTCTTTAAACATTTTCTTATTTTAAAGTTATAACAAGGAAAATGTTTTAATTCGGTTTTCACCTATTAGCGTATCATTAATACAGTGTAGCTACATTGCCAGGCGTAACGATCATTTTAGTAAAGAATAAATAAATAATTCAAATTTAAATGTTTACGTAGAAACATGAAATAGTTTTAATTTTTGAGTTCTTAAAATTATTACCATTGTTCAGAAACTTAGTTGACAAGAACAAAACTTCACATACAACCACATATCGTATTTTACAGTCAAACTTAACCTGAGCGCCTTGCAAGAGATGTTTATGTAACAACTTCTTCAAGGCAGTCTTAGTTTACTGCTTGCCATATTTGTTCTTCATGACCTAATTCCTTGTCTCCGATCCAAATGTTGCTCCTCTATGTTTACACAGTTAATTCATGCGAAAAAGTTTATGATTAAATGTGGGAATACAAACCAAAAAGATACGTTTTGTGCGAAAATTGCGGTATTTAAAAAAAATAATAAATATCCATATTATCATTTAAAGACTGTTAACTGTTATAATTTTTATAATAATTTATTAATTTATTATTTTTCGTGTTTTATTATCGTATATTATTTTCGTAGGTAGATTTATGTCATCAATAATTTTTAAAATTATTTTCAGAGGTAAATTTGGAGTCGTATATAAATGTTCAGAAAAGGCTTCAGGAAGAATTTTTGCTGCCAAATTCATAATAACTCCCCGGAAAGATGATCGAAAAGATGTGTTGAGAGAGGTGGAGATTATGAGATGTCTGCAACATCCTCGTCTCTTACAACTTTATGATGCGTACGATGATGGAAAGAAGGAGATGTGTCTAATATTAGAACTGTGAATAATTTTTCCAATTCTTTATTCTTAGATATGTTACAAAACATAATTTATAATTATAAAACTGAATCATATTCGTTTGATACCAATAAATATATTTTTATTAATTGAAAACAATTATGATATGTTTATGAATATGAACTTAGGATAGATTACCATCAAAATTAATCGAAGTGAAATCAAAATAAAAATGGAAGAATAAATGAAATTTAACCTTTAAATTTACTTCTATATATCTTGTAAATTTCTAAAATTTAAACTTTCAAACTGATAATGTAAAATTATTTTCTTGATGCAGCCTATATAAAGGCTTAAAGTATATTAATGCATGAATACTTAGGAGTTAAAATTTATTTTATATTCTAGCATAACCGGAGGAGAACTGTTTGAAAGAGTTATTGATGATGATTTTATCTTGACCGAAAAAGCATGTACTATATTTATGAGACAGATATGTGATGGTGTTTTATATATGCATTCGAAAAACATCTTGCACTTGGATATGAAGGTAAACAACTTTTTCATATACAGTTTTAATATCATCATATGTGGCCTAACATTTCTTTTTTCAGCCAGAGAATGTGCTTTGTTTAACAAGAAGTGGTAACAGAATTAAGCTGATTGATTTTGGCTTAGCTAGAAAATTAGAACCTGGTAAGAAATTGCAAGTGTTGTTCGGTACTCCCGAATTTGTGGCCCCAGAAGTAATTAGTTTTGATCGTGTATCCTATCAGACGGATATGTGGAGTGTCGGTGTTATTTGTTATGTTCTGTAAGTCTCTTTTGTTAATCCCGTAAATCTATCATTTATGATCGAAGAGCTACTTTTTCTTTTTTAGTCTTTCTGGTCTCTCCCCATTTATGGGTGATAATGATGCAGAAACTATGGCCAATGTCACAAGAGCTGTTTATGATTTCGATGACGAAAGTTTTGACAAAATTTCAGATGAAGCCAAAGACTTTATTGAAAAGTTATTAGTCAAAGAGCTAGAGTAAGTCGAATAAATTATAAAAACAAATATATCTTTATTGATTGGAGTTAACGAAATTCCATGTGACTTGTAATAACAATTCATAGTAAACAACTTTCCATAATTATGAAAAGTTGTTTACTATGAATGCGCTTATTTACTTTGCTAATAATTATTTTTCTTTACTTACAGAGAAAGATTAACAGCCGCTCAATGTTTAGAACATCCGTGGCTGAGGGCAAGTTTCTATTTTATTACTCAAATAACTTTGAAAATTTTAAAATTTTTTTGAATGTTTTTAAATTTTATTTAAAGCATTATTATGTTAAAACTATTTTTAAAAAGATTAGACTAAATATTTTTATTTTTACGAAACTATTTCGAACTATAGAGAGATAAGAAAACAGAAGAGAAGACTTTAGACAAAAAGAAATTGAGGCGGTTCGTCATAAGAAGAAAATGGCAGGTAAGTAGAATAAAGACATGTAATAATTATGTTTTTAGGTGTTAGTGATAAAGTACAAACGTTATTATTTAAATTTAAAATGTAGAAAGCTGTCAATGCACTTTTGGCCCTGAAGAGGATGGGAGCAGTTATTTAATCATCATAATAATAAATGTAAGTATGCTAGTTTTTGTTTCTGGTAATTTCGCTTGAGATCAAATCAAAAATAAATTAATAATTTAAAACTTTTCAAAATAAAAAAATAGGCATTTTCTTATCGATTTATAAGAATGTACAACGTGGCTACTAAATTCGGGGATTGAATTTATAAAAAGCAAGTTTTTGGCAGAAATGATTCAATTTAGTATCAGTCTTCAAAATAAACTCTACCGTGACCTATACAAAATTTTACACGCTCTAGTAATTTACGTATGCCCTCATGAAAGGATCTTTTCTGAAGTGCTGTTTAGTTCCTTCCGTATAGCCTTTTGGATTTCCAAAATTGAGTGAAATTGTCTCCCTTTCAAAGCAAATTTTAATTTGGGGAACAGGAAGTGGTCAGGCTGTTGGAAATTCCTGTTCTCAAATTAAAATTTGCTTTGAAAGGAAGACAATTTCAGTCAATTTTAGAAATCCGAGAGGCTAAACGTAAGGAACTAAACAGCACTCCAAAAAGATCCTTTCATGAAGGCATAGGTAAGTAGAGCGTGCAAAAATTTGTACAGGTTAGAGGAGTTTATTTTGAAGACTGATACTAAATTGCCAAAAACTTCTTTTACAAATTCAGTATCCGAACATAGAAAACGCACCTTGTAGAACAAGTCACTAACAGTAAGTCAAGAAATATTTCGAATAATTCATACAATAATGTTAAATTATCGGATAAGAAGCGTTTTAATGTTTAAATTAAAACAAAAAAAAAAAAAACTTTTCAAAACCGTTGGTAATTGGTACAACATTGTGTTCAAAGTCTTATGATGAAAATATCTTATCAAGATAATTTAATTTAAAATGAAATATAGTCTTTGAATAAATTTAAAAATATATCTAAATTTGATGCTAGTTCATTCAGCTTTGGAACTGATATTGACTTATTCGTGTTATAAGAAATGCCAAATAAATGCCAAATTTTGCTCGGTAATATAATCAATTTGCGATTTGATCTCAAGCGTTTGTTAATAAAATACTATTGAAAATTGATTACTTTGAATATTCTAATTCGTTTCAATTTAAATTATACTGTTATGTAAATTAGTATCATCTAATCTTGATCATTTCGTACGCAGATATTTCCAGTATTGGATTGCTACCTAATAATCCACAAGGTGAACGAGGGTGATTCCTCGCTCTCCCTTCCTGCAATCCCCTCTAGGTACATTCCTTAGTCCGATTCCCCATCCCATCGGATATCGATCCGAAAGAAAGTAGTGTAAATAACGAACCCCCTCCAACAACTTGCTCTTTCAAAATAGTACATATCGTACAGAAACTAGCTTGGAAAAATAGCATTCTGTCCAATTGACACGATCAGGAAAAAGACATTTTTTTTACATACTTTGTAAATCCTTCTCGAGTGAGAAACCATTGCTTGTACATTTAAATCGAAATCACGGAAAAATATATTCAAAGTTACGTCCATTTACCTATTGGATAGTTTTGATAAGAATGAAGATTCAGTTGGACTCTTGTAACAATTTTTGTTGTTAATTATAAAAAATAAAATAAGAAAAAAAGCATTTCTGATGTTTTTCAATTTTGTTAAATCATATCACAATGCATTAACTGTTTTGATGTAGAATAAATGTTAATAAATTTTATTTCGATTAATTCTGTTTTATTTTTAAATGAAAATAAATTCATTTTCATTTAAAGGTAAACTTGATATTTTAATTATTTGTTTTTCCTTTTTATTTTCTTATATCATGCATCCTAATTAAATTTATATTATAAAACCGAAATCACTATATTTTACTCTGTAAACTAATATTTTCAAATAGTATATAAAATCGATAACTTAAGTTAAATAAAATATACTTTTTTTTACTTTTTACTGAATATAAAGTAAAAAATATTTTATATAAAATAATAAAATGGCATATGATATATTCAGTAGTAGACTGACACATCCATCATTTTCTCACTAGTTTCAATTATGCGAAAGAATCGATTTGAATTAGCCATAAAAATCAGTCATTTTTTATTCTAAAAATTGTTTTTAATGCTTTCTTACGGCTTTCTTCACGATATTATGACTCTTAATAATTAAAATTTAGTTTAAAAATAGATAAATTAATCGGTAAAAGCATACATAATGTAGTATGTATAAAACAATGTTTTCATAGTTTTTTTTAGATACATTAAAAATTCGAAGAGGATTAAGTATATTGATTTTTGGCTAATTAACTCCTTTTACATTAAGCTATTTTTTGATTATCAAGTGTGAAAAATTAATGAATCATTAACTTCTACGACTAGTTATGACACAGTTAAAATATCGATTTAACAAGAAATGATTGTGAAAGAAAGAAGGCACGGTATACATAATGGAGAATTTCGATGTTTATTAAGTAAAAAAATAATTTAGCTACAAAAATATTCTTTAAAGCTGAAAAGTAAAAAAGTTTGTAAAAAAGAAGATTTGTTTATGTAGCATTCTTATTAACATTCTAAATCAGATGTGGGATTTTACATCTCTGTGTAATATAGAGAAATCACGTAACTGTAATAAATTTTGATTTATTACAGTTACGTGATCTTTATTTTCACTTACATCAGTATCACAATTACACGTTTCACTGAAATAATTATTTTGACTTGAAATATGCAAGTCAGTTAAATAGATTGCTTTTTTCCTGCAGTTTTCTTTTAATTCTTTTTGCACTGTGAACCTTCTTCAGGCTCATCATGGGTTCGGCTAGGCCACAATGCAGCGGGGCCCGAAAAATTCCTGGGCTCTTTTCAATCTGCCCGGATTCGATCCCGGGCAGATTGGGTCCGGGAAAAGATGTCAGCCTCTCTTCCTCTCTGGAAGACCCTCTGGTCTTCCAGAGAGGAAGAGAGGCTGACATCTTTTCTGTAGTTGTGAATTAAAATATAGTTTGTTTACCAACTAGGGTTGCTGCTTTAGGTTCAACGTTTGGGAATAGCACTCCTCCTCAAGTATTAACAAGCCTTACATTTTGCATAAATTATGACAATACTTTAATGGCTTATGATACATTGCTAATATCATTTCATTATCTAATATATTTCGTGACAAAAAGTGCTTTTCTTGATGATGATTGTATAAAAATAATTTCCCAATACTTCTACTATAGGATTAATGTGATAAGACAATGCAACACAAAATCGATATATGAAAGGTGATGCCTGTCGAGAGGATTTTCTGAAACTGACTCTATTGAGGTGTTAGAAACGTAAAGAAAACCCAGAAAACTTCACGTAGCCAACCAACTGGTGAGACTTGAACCCGCAACCAACTACCAGCGTTCAATAGTTTTATTCATTCGGTCCCTAGAGAACTTTTACTACAGACAAGCAAGTCTATCTGAGAATAAAATGTACAGACTTCAAGCAGTTACTGCTTTTACGACTTTTTACGCGCGCACATATATGGTCATAATAGGAGAGCTTCATACTGGTTGAGTTAACCAGGCCGCGCACTACTAGATCTTGTTATTGACTTTATAAACTTTGTTTATGTCGTTACATATAAAGAACAAAGAGTAACAAAATAAGACAAACTAAAGGACATTCTATAAATAGTTCAGACCTACAGTTGGTGACCTTGTTTGACGTACAGTATTTCATTATTTTGCAGTGAGATTTATTACATAAAAGGATATAATATATTCAAAACACTAGATGTTATCTGTCTATAACGTGTATTATGGCTGAATTTCCCATAGTATTATTCAAGCGGTCTTTTCCCAAAAGATTTTGTACCAATCCATTATTAATATAGCGTTTTTGAAGATTTATGTTCAAATAATTTGTAACTAACTCAAGAATATAAATAATAAATTCAATAGATACAGGGTTTAACATATTCTGTTTTATGATAACAATTTATCACATTACATTAAAAAATAGACGAAATAAAATCATTTTCGAAGTGTGTTTCAATAATTTGAAAATGTTTAAAATAGTTTTTACTTATAAATTTCGAATCGCTAAACCGTAAAATGCATATGTGCATTATATATTACATACACAAGATTCTGTATAGATTTGCTTTTCGTGTAGACCTCATATATTTTTGATTTAAGAATGCTATGATATTAATGTAGACTATTTCCTGAATACAATTCGTGAAACATTAATTTCATTGATATATTAATAAAAATTCTTTGGATTATTTCCAACATCTATACAATGTAACAATTTATCAAGTTTATTGTCTGTCAATGTAAATGCAATACATATATTGAGCCACTAGTTTTAGGGGCATTTCTTTCTAAAATTAAATAAATAAATATCTAATAATTTAAATCACAATAAATGATACCACAAGGTCAAGAGATGAAGAATAATAAATCCAACTAAAACAAATAAAAAAATAATGTTAATAGTATACTTATTGTACACAAATTTTAAGGTTTTAAATCTTCGAGTAGAAAGTGCTGTTAGGTCTTATAATTGTAAAACATAAGGACGAGTAAAATATATTAATTATTTTTATTGAAATAATATCAGAATAGATGAATGCGTATACAGTACATGTGTATAGACACACACACAAGCTTGAGCTTGGCGCTTCGCGTTACGAGTCATAGAGCTTCACATTTTTATATATGTATTATTATTTGGTTGAAGGGAAGCACCTGTTATATGTTATAGCTTAAGATCACAAGTCTAAGTGCAGTCCTGACAGATAGACACACACCTACACACGCATACACATATACATGTCCTATATGTGTATTTAGGGCTTGTTTTATTTGGTTGTAAAGCACATATCTCTTAATTTTTTTAAACTTTATATTGCATCTGATAAAACCAAATGGATAAAATAATAAACCACGTATTAACAACTGCAATACTTCTTATTTTCAGAAATAAATCTTACAAGTATTCTCTAAATAAATTCATTTTCTTATGTAATTAAATAGATCAGTTTGTAAATTACTTTATAAGTGCAACGTTCAAAACTCAAATAAAAATATAAAAGTAAGTAAAATCATTATAATTCAAACGCTTTCCATAAAAGTGATGCAATTACAAAAGCGAATAAAAATAAAGACTTGAAGTTTGAACAGCTTTAACAATGTAAATCTGGTTATAATCAAACGGAGAAGGCTTCTTTCCAAAAGTATCCAACTATCCTTCAAGATCAAACGGAAATAACTTTTATACTTTTTATTCGGTTTGGCCTACATAAGTCAAGTCCCGTTTAATTTAAAGTCTAGAGATTTCTTAAGAATTTAATTTAGTTCGTCTACAGTTTAACTTTAATTTATTTAATACAGTGCCAATTTCAATATTAATTTTACAAATTTAGTCTAATTTTTATTACAGATGTTATAATTCTTTGGATATAATATATTGAAAAAGATCACTGAATATATTAAACTATATCCAAATGAATGAATCAATAAAACAATGTTCAATCATTAACATATATCTCAATTTTTAAAAATGATAATCTTCTTTAACAATTCAAAAAATTTAAAAACCAATGGGATCGGTAAAAAATTTCAATTCTAAAAACTTTAAATTAAAATCCGAGTAAAAAGCTACGTTTTTCTTAATATAAAATAAAAAAGTGTATATACTTATGTATTATGCTCCCTCATAACTGAAGAACGACTAAGTGGATGCTCATCAAATATGCTAAAATATACCTGAAGACATATCTCTTCCGATCCTCCAAAGTCCTAAATTTTTTTCAACTATTCGTGAATATAAGCTGAAGTCCTGAAGAATCTCAGTCTTTCTTATTAAATTGCCCACTGAGTGAACGAGTGAACAAAACCAATGGGTTTGTCACGTGGATTTTTTTGGGCTTTATTCACGTGTCTAACACCTAAACGGGAACTAGTTTCCTACAGGAAGGCCTTCCGTGAGGCACTCACCTTGGCAGATCGCATTGCCTTATTCCATCAACCCATTTATCCTTTCCTTTCTGACTACATTACAATATAGTATATGGAAACTTATAAAAAAATGTTTCCAGTAATTAATCAAATTAATTTTTACAGATACAATAAACGCAAATTTAATATTCGTGTCTACTTCCTAATATTATAGGCCTAAATCATATTATATAATAAGAAAAATCATTTGAATGAGACTAAACATTATTTGTTAATGTACTTCTCATTTTTCTTAATAAATTTCGTAACCAATGCTGTATATTAGTTAACACAGGGATTTACGGAATTTATTAATAACAAGAATGGGTTCAGGTATAGAATAAGTCTGAATAGAAGCGATCTGACAAGAAGGTGTGCCTCCAGAGAGGATTTCCTACGAGACACTGATTCCTATATAGATATTAGACAGGAGAAAACTCAGGAAACTCCAATTCGATGGTGAGATGCGAACCTCCGATCAACTACCACAGGTTTTATCCGCTCGGATTGGAAAATATTGATACACGTTAAATTATAAAAGTTAAAAATTTACTTTTTTAAAAATTATAAGAATGTTTTTTTTTCCTTTTTTAAAAATTACCACACGTTTTTGTCATTATCAAATATGAAAATTCAATAAATTAATTAAATCATTAAACATATTTATGTAATAAATATAAAAAATAATATAATGAATTACCAACGATTGTTGGTAATTCATTATATACTCATCGGGCCAGATATTTATTATTTATATAAAAAGTAATGTTTTATACACAAATTATGCGATAAAATATATTTATTTAATAAAACCATTTAAATATTTAAGGTAAAAGAATACTGTATTAGTTTTAATTATGGATATTGATCTTTCGCCTTTAGTGGGGAAAAAATTCGATTTTAGATCCGATAACTTTCAAACACTTTCTAAATAATAAAATCTTCGTCTGAAAGAGCTTAAACTTATTTTTAGATTTAAAAATTATATCTAAAAATAAATATGATTGATTGTTGCAATTCTAAATCGTAGCATTTCTTACATGTGTTTGTTACACTGCGAATTCATAATTTAATGATTTGACTGACTTGATTATGTAAATTATTATTATGTCAGTAGTAATAATAATTAATTAAATTTTAAAAATTATTACAATTAAAAACAACTATAAATAAAATTTGAAGTATTCTTAAGCACCTCACAATTACAGTAATACAAAACATTAATTCTGAACAGAATTAATGTTTCTGCATGAAAATATAATCAAACTCCACTAGTTCAGTGTATATTGAGATTATTTTATCTTTATTAAATAAATTTTAAATTATAGAAACTTTTTTTGTAGTAAGATTGAAGGACTAATGGTATAAGTCAACGCAACACATGGTCGATCTTCCATGGGAGAATGCCTCCTGGGAGGACATTCTATAGGAAATTGGCCCCTATTTAGGTGTTAGACACCTAAATAGGGGCTAGTTTCTCAGAAACTTCTCCCGGGATACGACAATGCAACACGTAGGCGATCTTGGCAGATCGCTTACGTTCCGTCAAACAAATCAACCAATCAATACTAATGACTAAAAATATAATTTTCCGAAATTCATAGAAGCGGATGGGAATATTACGTTATTTACCCGCATAGGAGTTAATCTATAATATGAAGAAATGCGATCAAAATGTATAATTGCATCTGGATATTTATAGTACGCATCCAAATAGAAGGAGTTTGTTTAAATAAATGATCAATATGAAAATGGTTACAGCATCCATTTACATAGTTTTATTCAAAAAGAATTGTTAATAAAAGTAAGGAAACTCAATTTCAAAAATGAAATATTCTTAATTGAAATTAGAAAATAAGAGATGAAGACAGAAACTGACATTACGGAGAAAATATCGATTTTTTTTTTTTCGTTCTTGCAGTTAATGTTGTCGTGGATTGAAGATTCTTTCATAGGCAGTAAATTTCAGAAGAAAAAGTAATAAAGTTACATAAGCAAATTTTAAATATATATATCGTAAAATCTTGATATTAAAAATTTTTTTAATGTCACAGTTATAAATTATATTTCATTATGGAAAAACAGATTGAATAGGATGCAACGCGACACAAGGGGATCTGCCCCTTTTTAGGTGTTGCTCCACGCGCTCAGCCCGTTGGCAAAGTACGAACCCGTGACCACACTGGTCGCGGGTTCGTACCTCGCACCCAGCGTTTAATAATTTTTATTCATTCGGCCATTGATGAGCGGAAAAGAAAGGTTCAAACGGAAATAACGCTTCATAAAAGAAAATGAATAACTGCTAATATATAATTTTAGTTTAATTAATTAATAACTTCGTTTATTTTTGCATATAATCTCTAAAATTATGGAAATAAATATAACGCTAAAGCTTATTGATGTATCAGGATTTGCTAAAATCCCGATTGACCTATTTATATGAATAATGTTTTCCTGCTTATTAAGAGTATGTGAGCCATTTCGATGAAAAGTTTCTAAGAGACAATTTTCTATCAATTTTCTTCAGCATATAACTAATCAAAAAGATATAACTACAGCGAATAGTCTTTAAATGTGAACGTGTTCCTCAAGGATGTAAAACGTATCTACGAGTCGTTTATTTAGTAAACATATCGAAGATCAGTATAACGCTATAATGTTGTCTTGTATTAAATTTAATTTATTCGTATTTAATAAATAAACGGGTGTTTAGTGACTCGATTTACAAACTTAGCGATATGAAATTTAAATATAGGCTTTTAATAAGCAGAAAGTAGATAAAGTATATATTTAATCATCAATTTTAGATTATTAAATATTTTTATAAACAGGTTATGTTTATAAAAATATTTAGTAATCTAAAATTCAAGTATGCTTTAAATGATGAATATCAGACTCATACTTTTGATTTATGTTGATTCAAGGATTGTAAAAAATTCGGAGCGCTTTCAATTATAGAAAGGACGAGTGAGAAAAAGGAGAAAATTAAAATTCAAAAATTGAATTAATAAGACATGTTTCTGGGAATTTCAAAGAAGCTATAGACGAAGATTACAAAATGTATTTTAAAACAAACAGTAAAGAATAAATATAGATTCTATTACTTACCATTGAAGCAGATACAGTACTTGACCACTACCTTTTCCAGTACATTGACTTTCGGGAGCTGTTAGTTATCATTATATTTACGATACTTTTTACAATATTGCAACTTACGGTGTGCTTTGTGAATATGAGACATTTCATATCTAGCAACGTACGTGGAAATTCGTCGTGACTTACGATACGAGGTGTTTATGAATCAGGCCTCTGGGAATAGGATTGATGGGATAAAGCATCGCAACACATGGGAGATGTCTCGTGGGAGAATTTACTAAAAAAACTGGTCCCTATTTATGTATTAGACACGTTAAAAAAATCCCCTCGAAAACGCCACGTGACCACGCTCCGTTGATGAAGCGCGAATCCCTGACCAACTAACAGTGTTTAGTGGCTTTATCCATTCGGTCACTGGCAGGCCTGGGATAATTTTAGAAGTGTAAAGCTCTGATAAGAATTTTATCAGGATAAGATCGAAAAATCCACAGTTCTGATATAAAATTTTGACAGAAATTTCAGAATAATTCAAATATTATAATTTTTTATACAGGGTGTCAAAAGTCCCTTGCATCCTTCTCATTTCAAAAGTACTAGGAAATATAATTTTGTTAATATAGTTACATAGGAAGTTATCAGATGGAACTTTTTTTAACCTTGAAAATCATTTTCAAGGTCACTTATACCCAGAATTGTACTGCTACAGAGAGCAAACGTTCAACACATATTAAACTAAGAGTTTTTCTTCATAATTGCTGACTTCACTTTCCCCTTGCTTAATTAAATCCTGACGCTCCTTAGTCAGCATTGTGTAAACAGATATTCAAGGTATTAATCTTTTTAAAGAATGAATTTTAAATTCATGAGGAGTAAAAGTGATTTTAAGTAACCTTAAAAATCATTTTCAAGGTCAACAAAAAAGCTCTATCTGATTTTCCATGCATAACCTCTTATGTGACTACATTAGCAAATTTCAGCAATAGCAAGATACCAATTATCAAATTAATATATTTTTAGTACTTTTAAAATTAGGAGAAGCTACAAGGGACTTTTGACTCACGGTATAATTATTCACATTTCAGTACCAATAATTTAATTTATTATCGAATTCTTTACATTTTGTTTTGAATTCTTTGGCGTTAAAATGACTTTTAAGTAATTAACTAAGTTTACAGTTTTTATTTTTTAATGTTTCTATTGAAAAAACCTATAACTTGGCGTCTATTAAATACTACTATATAGAAAGGAAAACTTGGTAAACTGTATCAAATATTATGCGTAGTAAAAAGTTTGATTTGATAAGATAAGGCAATGCAACACTTAAACGATCTGCCGGGGAAGCACTTACGAGGATTTTATATGAGAAACTGGTCCCATTTCCATGTTAGACACACGAAGAAAATCCGGAAAACTTCACGTGGCCAGCCCATTGGTTAGGCGCAAATCCGCGACCAGTGTTTAGAAGTAAAAAGTATATAAATTATAACTTGGTATATAGTAAGTAAAATCATATACGGTAGTATTGTAAATAAATATTTTTTATTTTTTTAAAACTTTATTATTTATATATAAAAAGTGATAATTATATCTCATTTGATATTATTATGACGTTAGTTTTATTGATTTTTTAGTATTATTATTTAAATAAGTTCAGTTGTAGTGAACCATTTAAAACTTTCACGTTAATTTTAATTTTATTTCTTGTTTTTTTTTTGTTTTTTAATTTGACTCCAAAATTGAAAGAATTATTTGATTTTTCTAACATTTAAGTTTTTCAGAACAGATTTAATATTACAAAGAGGTGGATTATTAAATTTAGAATTCTTATCAAGAAATTTAATACTGTTTTTTAAAGAGAGGTGGAGAACCGTTTTTCTCATTATAAGTCCAAAAATCGTTCCAGGAGTTCAATTATGCTGTAGACACACAGTTTAAACAATGCATTATGTAACACTTTGCTATGCTGCATGTAATAAATTACAAGATATATTTCATACAACAAAGCTAGGATGAATTATGAAATGATTTAACTTTTAAAAGTAGTAAAAATGTTCAATAATTTTACATACATTTTTAAAGTTATTTATTGCAATAAAATGCGACACAATTTATTATAATTATAATTATGTGTGGAGAAATATAAATTTTATGATAAAAACTTAATTTCTTTTACTAATAACTACATGTACAGAATAATCGTAATTAAAGCATGTCTATTCATTTCTAGAGAAATATTTAGCAGTTCTGATTTGGTAACAATTAAAAGGTAGTACCATAAATAACCACTACGGCACTTTTAGCGCTTTAGAGCTTTATCCGTGCGATACAAATATCGCACGGATAAAGCTCTAAAGCGCTTGTAGGACCATTAAAAAAGTGTGGCTTATGGAAGACACGTTGCAAATTTGAAAGTCTTTAGAGTATTACACTCATGTGAGAAGTATCGCAGAGGATAAATTACGTTAAAATGTCTCTCTAGAGAGCGTTGGATAAGAATGCTTTAATTACAGTCACCTAGTATACTGACTTATTTATTGAATAATAGAGTTGTAAATAAATTAGTAATCAAAATTTAGAAATTGATTTAATCTAAAGAAGGTTATTTACAGGAATCTAAACAAAATATTATTTTTTAGTATAGTCTTTATATAAAACTCCGAGTAATCTGTAATTCATTATTTGTTATTTCTAAAGGAGAAAGATTCATAAGGAAGGAACTGTGATTTAAACAAAAATTATTTATATTGACTATCCGATTTTTGTTTCCAAACTGTATCAGAGTTAAGAGATAAATTGCAACCAATGCAAAGGCATGGAATGTAAAATAACTATTCTATTTTATTTTTTAATTTTCGTCTAAATGATAAAAATTTTCTCTGAGATAATTAGAATCCTTTTTGTCTTATATACTGATTAAAAATTTGAGTTAATTTGGCAAATATTTAACACACTTTAAAAACTTTTATTTATTTTCAAAATTTAATTTTATTTAATTTATAAATTATAACTATTTTTTAAAATAGGAATTGTTTTCATTTTCTAAAAATAACGATTTGAAATGTATAAAAATCAATAAAAATATACTGTTTAAATAGAATTTTTCCCTCATTTATCGTAATTTTATAGTGTTTAGGTAACAAACAAATATCTATTATACTATATATAAAGAAAACCACTGTCTTTTTTAAATTAGAGATTATTTTCATAAATTATTTTTAAAATTCCTTACTGCCCGCTAGTGCCCGAATGGATAAAACCACTGAGCACTGGTTAGTAATGGGTTCATGCCTCATCAACGAGCTGTTCCACGTGAAGTTTTCTGAGTTTTCTTCACGTGTCTAACACCTAAATGGAGACCAGTTTCTATGGAAACTGGTAAATCATCTAAGTTTTGTTGCCTTATCCCATCAATCTAATCCTTTCTATATGCAATCTTATATAAATATATTTTTTTAAAAGAATATATGACTTCACGCTTCATCATTCATATTCATAAAAGAGACAATTTATAACGTTTACTCTTAAAATTTGTTTTTCAATTGCTAATATACTTTCTATATTTGAAAAAAGTAAAGGATATAGGCCTAATATATTTACTTTTTATTTATTCTTTTATTTGTTTTCTATTATTTAAAATAATTCTCATGACATTCTTTATATGAAAATTGTTCATTGAGTAAATTACTGGATATAGATTCTAAAATCTTTTTGAATTCTTTAATTCATAAGATTTTGCTCAATTAAATCCAGTTTTATTTTGCATTAGAGATGCTTATTTAATGATATTTTGCTTTGCAATCTCCAAGTAACTTATAATCATCGCACTAGGCCTTAAATGCGTTGATAAGCACCAAACTTTTTACAAATGTTATGAAAACTAAGTATAAAAATTTGCTTATTAATACCTTAAGCAGCAACAGTCTGCATTTCTCATTAATTAAAAACATAATTGTAATAAATGATGCACAATGTTACATGAGTCTAATTCTTCGGTTATAATGAGTATTTTAACAAAACTTTTCATATTTTTATTTTAAAAATGATAACGAGTAAGTTTCAATTTATTTAAAAAAAACAAAAGATTAGTTAGAAATATAATTCAAATATTGGTTTGATTTAACTAAACGCACGTGCGATCTGCCGAGGGGATGCCTTCTGGGAGGACTTTTTTTGTGAGAAACTGGTCTCTATTTAGATGATAGTCACATGGAGAAAACCCGGAAGGATTCACGTACCCAGCTCGCTGAGCAGGCGCGAATCCACTACAAGCTCCAGTTTTCAATGGTTTTATTCGCTTAGCTACTACTGGGTCATTTAGCTGAAAGACTTGAGAAACACTGAAAGAGACAATACAGTAGGATCTTATTTTAAGCAAGATTGATATACATGTATTCGTGTTTTTGTAAATGGCGAATGTTTACGTTAACGTAAACATTTGCCATTTACAAAAACAGTCGAAATGGTCCTGCGCAAAGATGCGCAGATCCATTTCGACTATTAAATGCGTACGCTGTTTATTCTTATTATGAAATCCAGAAAAAATATAGAAAAACTCCGATTATCCGTTACTCTTTAACCGTCAGAATGCTAAATTCAGTTATGAGGAGTAGGGTTACTATATATATATATATATATTTTATTTTTTGTCATTGACATAATGAAGTATATAGATACTGCATTGCATATAAATACTGCATTGTAAGTAAATAAATAGTTAGTTGATTGTACAATATTGTACGTATAAGACTGTACATGAATTGTGGAATTTTATTATTCATTTATTCCTATTAGGGGAAAATTTATTATTCATCTATTCTCATATATCGTCATGGCCTCGGTCCCGACCCCTGACAGATAGAAGAGTTTCTACTATATATCAAAAGCAGAAGTAAAACACTTTAAACATATTTTAACATTTTTCTTTAATTGTAAATAGTTGCATAAGTGTCTGGGCAATTATCTGGAACTATTTGGAGAAGAGGACGAATTTATGAAAACTTTGTTTTACTCTGCACTTGCTGATGCGCAACCCCGCGTAAAACATGGCTATACTGCATTTAAAAATTTTATTGCTTTGATAACTGCTTAAAATAAGTTATATATGCTTAAAAACATAAAAATATAACAAAATTGAAAATTGTACCTGTAATAAAGTATCCTATTTTAAAAAATAATGACGATCGTGTATTATTTAGGAATTTAGGAAGATTCCTAAATGTCAAATAATCAAAAAATGTGACACAGCCAATCAGAATAAAGTTTCAGAATAAATCAAACAAGTTTAACTCCGCAATATGACAAACCGGAAGTGCCGTTATCATTTATTTCTCGCTTTGAAAATTTAATTGACGATTTCAAATACTTACAGCTCATTTTTATCTGCAAGTTTGTCTTAATCTGCATAAGTTTTGATAGTAGTAAAATATCTATTAAATACTTTCCTAATTATTTTCGCGTTTATCGTTGTTCGAGACCATTCCTATTCACGTCGATAATAATTGAGGCATATCCGGTTTCTTACGTTACGATTCTATTTTGTCTTTTAAAATTTACTTTCTTAATTTTTTAAATTAACTTTTGAATTGAAATTTTTATATTATACTGTATAAATTTTTTCTCTAAGTATCCGCATTAATTTAAAATAATTCTTTGTTTTATTAACGCATACTGATTTCTAAATATCCTTATAAATGTATAACTATAAGGAAAACAATACAATTAACATTAGAACGCAAAAGGAATTTAATATATCATGTAGGCTTATATATTAGCGGCGTGATAGCATTGCTTGCATTAATTTACATTAATGGCTTATAATAAACATAAAACATTATTGTAAATTAATGTGTTATACTTTCTAATTAAATACAATTATATAAATTAATAATACAAATAAAAACAAATTAATAATACAAGTAATGTACAATACAAATTAAATACAATAAAATTTCTAATCAATTAAATAAATCAAGAGTTGATTTAATATTCTATAAGAATATCTTTGAATATTTTAAATTAATAATAATGGTTCGACTGTTTAGTGTAATTGATAATTTACATAATTTGTATAAGTGAAATAAACGACATAAATTTTGTAAACGACTGCACAATAAGTTCAATAATTTTAAAAACATCCGAACAGCGGCCATATTTTTATGTGTCCGTTGTTCGGAGGTTTGAGTATATATTTGAATAAACGTTATACAATTAAACATGATTTGTAATCTACTAAAATTAAAGAACATAGACTATTGAAATATTTACACACCGTTTCATTAACATCTACTATGTATTTCATGAATATTTCATAAACGAAATTTAAATTTTCAGTGTAATTATACTAATTAAATTGATAAATTTTAATTAAATAAATCGTGGGATTTGATGTGTAAACATAATCAAAGTGAATAGTCATTAAATGTGAAGTAAATGGATTCCTTGAGGATGTGAAACATCAAATTTATTTATGAAATTTATTCAATTAATTCAACGTTGATATAAAAATGCAAGTATTTCGTTTAATGAATTTTATTTAGTTTTTTATACATCAATATAGTCGAATCTCCAATAATGGCCACCTTTAAACGTCGGCCATTTTTTCAGGAACGTTTCTTTATAATATGCAAACAAAATAACCTCCAAACAACGGCCACTTTTATGTCCTTGTTACTGACCGTTGTTCAGAGATTTGACTGTATTCGTGTGATAAATTAAATGTTTTTTCCTAATTGAAAAAGTGTTTAGGTGACAGAATAAATCATATTTTAAGCTTTTATTTCTTAAATTTTATTAATTTTTTTTTAAGTTTAGAAACGAATTTTAAAAAATAATATTTATTTAGTAGAACAAATATATGAGCAGAAAAAAGTTAAAACAGAAGGATTTGATGGTCTGAAATGGTTTTCGATTTGGCAATGATCGATAGTCAGTGGGAAAGTACCCCAATTACTTCTACAGGAACCGTATAATTTAAGCATGGCTACATACGGTTTTGTTTAAAACACATATTTTTAGTTGAGTTAGGCTTATTTTTCTGAGAAAATTAAAAAAAAAAAAATTTAAGCAGAAATACAAGCTCTTACTAACCCCATTGATCAAATTCCACACTTGTTTTTTTTCAAAAATTGTAGAGGGATTCGTTCAAAAAACTGTCGAATAATCATTATAATTTATAAAATCTTTCAATTGTGATCTTATAAATGTTTTATTCAGAATGGCTATTTTTGCACACAAAAAAATGTCTTGAACTATAATCATTATTCTGTATAACCAGGTCAATTTTATTACTTCGACAATAGTCCTGTATAGATATTTTTATTTTTAGTAAATGTAAAAGTTCTCAGTAAATAGAACACAAGTAAATAAATAACAAATATTCCGTTTTGTTTTTAATGAACTGACTCCAGTTTTTCATAAATTTAATTACTGTCAACCTCTGAACAACGATCACTGACGGGACAGTAAAAATGAGCGTTGTTCGGGGTGGTCGTTGTATAGGTGTTATTGGGCTACAATTTGAAAAAGAAAAAAACTGTAGACCTATAAAGTCCCACTTCGTCAGTCCACCTGTCTTTCCTTAATCTCTATAACGAAGTTAGATAGATTAAAGACGAGACCAGATATGGAAATCTATGGGAAGGAAGCCCCGATTAACTATATAGGAAGTTGAAATGCAAACCGGAAGTCATATTATTTCAATTCAAAAATTTCCCCCTGAAAGGCTTTAGATAGATGACCGACACGACTCTATTATTAAAGGAAAAGTATAATGTACAGGGGCAAGCCACCAAGAATTTGAGGTGAAGAGCATATATTTTAAATTAAATAAATTAAAAATGTGATTAAAAATTGCAGCCCGGCATTGTGACTATGTCACAATAAATAATTCCTCGTTTTGTATCTATTTCAAAAAGAAACATTTTTGAAAAATTTGCTGCTGTTTAGAAGTAGCCGTTATTGGAGGTTCGACTCTAATTATAAACTTTGTTTATATGTAATTCTTTATAATATGTTAAAACGGAAGTATTTAATATAAAACGATTAACGAATGAATTCAATTAAGACTACAATTTTAAATAAATTAAATTTATTATAATAATACATAATATTAATATATTAGTACAGAAGACTTTGTAAAAATTAATACAGATAATTGGAATAAAATTAGACTATTTTATATTACTTAAACCTATAAATTATAGATTAAAAAGAGCTAATAATATTTGACTTTGTTATTTAAAAAATAATTTTGAAGAATGCAGTGTACTAAGGTAAAGTGAATTTTAAGAAAATTATTTTGGTTCTGACTGTTCGTCGGGTATCGAATACAATAGGCTCAATTATATTTAATTTAAATTTGGACCTCTAAAGATAACAGAGGAACGTTTTATTTCAATGATTTTAATTTTAAAAATTCCAAAAATATTATGTATTTATCAAGCGATATGTTTAGTACGAAATTTAACATGCTTTACATTTAAAATAAATTACTGTATTTAACTTTTATTACATATTTATCATTTAATAATTGTAATTAATGTAAACTGTATATATATTATTTACTTACAGAATGCGGTTTAAGGAAGACCGAATGGATAAAATCGCTGAACGGTGGTCGCGGGTTCGCACCTCACCAACGGTCTGACACGTGCAGTTTTCCAGGTTTTATTCATGTCTAACACCTAATTAGGGCCCGGGTTTCTAGTGAAATCCTCTCGGAAAGCATCCCCTTGGCAGATCGTCCATGTGTTGCGTTGCCGTATTCCATCGATGAAGACCTGAGAAAATCATTGAACATTGTTCCAATTTATTTCTTAATAAATACAGTATATAAATCAATTTGTAAGTAGATCAATAAATTTCAAGAATTTTTAATTTTGTTTTGGATTTATATACAAATAAAAACGTTCTGTTTACTTTAAAAAATAAACACGTTAAAAAATATTATCATCAAATTACGACTATAGCATCTATTAATATTACTGGTATTAGCCTTGTAAACAGAGAAATGAACTTCATAAATACTATATGAGAAGTATGAAGACGTGAGAAGTGTTAATATTTATTCCAAATGCTTTATTAAATGTTATTTTCTCAATTTGTAAAATTATTGTCCCATATAAAGTTATACTGACTGCACATTTTCAATTCTAATACTTAATCGAACTTAGTGTAAAAATTAAAATAAGATTATATTACGCTGAAAATTTACGAAAATATTCTCTGAATTTCTAAAGATTCACAGAAAATATTATATTTTAATATTCTAAGGCTTAAGTTAGATCTGTTGTGATTGGGATGGATTGATGGGATAAGGCAACTAAACACATGAAAGATCTGCCGAGGGAGGCACCTCGCCAACCCGAGAGGACTTTCTATGGAAACTAAGCTCTATTTAGGTATTAAATACGTGAATAAACCAGGTAAATTCCACGTAGCAGCCCGTTGGTCAGACGTAAAGCCACAATAACTATTAGTGTTTAGTTGTTTTATTCAAAGGTCTGTTGGGAAATCTGATAGAAAGTGTGGAAATAATTTTTGAACTTTAAAATGAAATCGTAAGTTTTGTAAGATATTTTTAATCTAAAACAAAAAGTTGTTTGTGTTTGGTCTAACCGCCTATCTTTAAGCCAAATTATATTGTTTATTCATTTACTAATTATAGACTGAATGTAATCTTGTTTTAGATGTTTGATTAAAAAACGAATCCTCAAGCCTTAGTGAGATAACAATTTCCAAGTAATCTCTTCAAATGATGTTTTTTTTTTGGTATTAATTTTCCTTGTAAAAAGTGTTTTATATGTCTTGAAACTTAATTAAATCTTAAAATAAATGATAAAATTAAGAATTTTTTCCCTTGAATTACGTAAGACATAACAGAATTAAAAAATAGGATTTCATTATACTATATATTTGAGGGTTGCATTTTTGTATGTTCGTATCAAGTGTAACTAGAGACTATTATATAAAGTAGAAACCAAATAAAATAAAGATTTTACATTTATAATACTGTATAATTCAAACATTACATTTCAAAATTTATATTTTACAGTTTAACTTCGTTTATTACTTAATAAAACAACTCTCAATGTTTTTCTGAGTTAAGTCTTCAGACTACAAAATATTAGACTATGGTATTTAAAATGAATGTTATTTTATAAAATATATTTTAAATGTGCTCATATATTCTTATATCGTTCTTAAAGCAAAAATAGCGTGCGAATCCTCTGAAAACTATCAAATATTGATATTTAAATTTTGTATTTCTAAAAATATAAATTGTTCAAAATTAATAAAGTAAAATTGCTAATATTACACCCATAAAGCGAAGTAGCCCAGTGGATATAACCACTCGATAACGCCGGTAGTTACAGGTAGATAATAGTGTTCAGTGGTCACGGGTTCACGGGCTGGTTTTCCGGTTTTCTATTTAGTTGCCTGACACATAAATAGGGGCCAGTTTCCCCTACTTATGTTCCCATAAAAGTTTTTCCGGGAGACACCCTCTTTGGGAGATCGCCCATGTGTTGAGTTGCCTTATTCCTTTAATTCAATTCCTAATTATAAACTTATCAATGTTGCCATAAGCATAAATTCAAATAATATAACAAATAATATGTCAAAAAAGAGATATACATTTGACGTTTTCCTAATACTAAAACGAAGTTTAAACTTTAAGTTTAGGCAATCTGTGAAAATCGAGAGATTTTTAATTATTTTAGTCAAATGCCACTTTCAATTTGCGCTTTTTTGAAATGAAAAATGACGCATTTTTATACTTATAAAATATTTCAACTGTATATTTTATAAAATATTTTTTTGATTTTAGGCCTAAGTCATTAGCGAAAAAAAATTTATCAAATTTTCACATACTTTTTAGTTTTAAATAAAAATCTGGACTAACATTAACACTTGAAACACTTTTTTTTATATTAGAAAAAGAAAATACACACGAATCGTTAAAAACATTCCTTTTAATTACGTCCCGAAGACTGAAATTTCGTAGTATATTATAAAAAATTCGCTTTTAAATCGACTTAAGGGAAATTTAACCTATAAAAAGAACTAATTTATCAATTGTGGAGAAATTAAAATTGCCGTTTTTTTATTGAAGTTACAATATTGTGATTTGATTGGATATAAGGCAACGCAATACTTAGGCGATCTGTCAAAGGGGTGACTCCCGAGAGGATTTTGTATGAGAAACTTACCCCTACTTAAGTGTCGACACATAAAAGAAATTCAGAAAACACGTGGCCAGCCCGCTGGTCAGGCGCGAACCCACTACCAGTATTCAGTGGTTGTATCCACTCCTCCAACAGTGGGCTTCCAATGAGAGTGTACTTATTTGAAAATCGATCGTTCAAATTGAATACGATAAGAATTGCAATTTCTGATGAATTAAAATTAGAAATTAACAGTATCTTATTTATATTACAATAATTTAAATATTTTTATATTTTAGATAATTAATAATATAAATATATAAAACCACTTACTTTGTAAAATCAGTGATAAATCTTTTACAGGCCTATATTCTGAATTTTAACAATATATTAAGTAATCTGTGCATACAAAATAGAATGTGTCTGTCTGTTTGTCTGTTTTGTACACACTTTTAACTATTGGCCCATCGGCACCATATTTTTTATACTCTGAAGGACCTGAGGAAAAAATAGGCTACCGTGAAACCTCAACACCCCTGATTTCATTCCCCTATTTACTTGAATGACTTAAACCAAGTGAAAAATTTGGTTCAGATCGGTCACTGTCACAAATATAGACTAGGAGTTACTGTCTAGGATCATATGAAAAATATAGACTATCTGATACTAGACACCCACTTCTCCTGATTTCATCCCCTTGACATTTCGTGATAAACATAACCAATTCTAAGTTAAAATAACCAAATTTTACTATAATGTATATAAAAATTTTGTGTTGTAAATTCATCTAAAATGGAAATAAAATGAAATTCTTGTTAGGTGTTCATGTGATAATCAATAATATCATAATAAGCAGAATTTTTTGAATAGACGACAATCGATTTGGTAGAAGAGGTCATAAACATGTTGTTCTATGTACTATGTGCCTTGGAAAAGAAAATAGAAGTACAAAACCACTTCACTAGAGTTTCTTGGATTATTAATATATCCCTAGGATTAGCCTTAACCCATGCAGCCTGGCCAACTGCTGATTGTTAAGCCCCTCGACCACCAAATGATCTCATTTGTAAGTTGGCGAGAAAAGAAAGTTATTTATGGAATTATTAATAAATATAGACTTTCTCCCTTTTTTATATAATTATCTTAATATTAAAATATCAGTTAAATTCACTTGATGATCATCTCTATGAATTTACTCTAATTACTTTGAAGGCGTATTAAAGAAAGTCTTTATATACGTTACGTCAACATATTATAAATAAGATTAATTTATTAAAAATTTTTTAAAAAATGGTTAAATAATTGAAAAATTAATATTAAATTGGGCTTATCTGAATATTGATTGTAATTGCATGATTTATATTCATCGGAACAAACTTTTATTTAAGTTTATGCGTTATTTATTAAATCAACACCAAAAAAATATCAAATTAAACATGAATATTTCATGATGATTGTCATTTAATTTAACTAGATATAAATTATTTGATTAAATTTAAATTAGATATATGTTAGGCACAACAATTAAAAACAGAAATTAATTTATAAACATTGTCTGATTCATTGTAACAAGACAATTATTAACTTAAGTATAATCCATAGTGATTAATACATAATTCATAATTGTAGTCATTTCAAATATTAAAATACAACAGGTCTGCATGCACAACTTTCAGAAAGGTTTGAGGTTTGAAACAAAACACATTATTTCTTCATAATGGGCCGTATATTTATTATATGTACAGCTTAAGGAGTAAAGGGATCGAGAAAAGTACTGTACATCAGTGTATACGATGGGGTACGAGGGAGTCTAGAAATTGTCTGCATAGACTATTTAATTATATACATATAACAAAGGGAAAGTCTGGTAAGCGATCGAAAATGACTCTCCAAGATTTTTACATTTTTGGACTCAGGAGACCTTCAAACGTCGAGAAATGCAAAAAATTTGGGTTTTTTCTCCTCTATGTATGGATGTTAATGTGTATGGAGGCACGATTTCGTTCACCCATCTTGCAGCTTAATAACTCCTGTCGAAAATTTCTGAAATTTTGTGAAGAGGTTTGTATTAGGGGAAGTGATGCTAATAAATTTTGGTGATTAAAGGTTAGGCGATAGGGAGACATCGTGTGTCATATCTCGACTATGGTGGGATATAATGAAGATTTTACTCTTTATTAGCATTTATAATTTTTTATAAAACTTATTTGTACACTCAAAATTAAGTATTTCGCCGTTTTATAATAATTAATATTATAAAAAGTTTTTTTAAACAAAGTATCATAATAAATGGCATCACACACAATTTATATTCCTTTGCCGGGAAAGTTACGCAACTCGTTACAGGAATTTTTTTACTGGTATTAGTGACATACGAAGTCTGCTAACTAGTAATGTGAATCTTCAATGTCTGGGTGCATGAAATACTCTAAATGTAATTAAAGGGGAAGGAGTTTGCCAAAAGTGCATCTTTGTACAGTACATAATAGGGAGAGAGAAGATTAAAAGTGGTTCGAAAACTGTATATGTAATTAATTTATGGTTCTTAATGTAGTTTGTTAAACAGAACAGACATGAAAAACAAAAATATGGCCTATGTTATACAATATACTGCTTTATTAATATTTCTGCTCGGATTACCAAGTAGAAGAAGTTAAACCCCTAAAACCCCGCGTGCACGGTTTCGAAATAGAAGAGAAATAAAATTACTGCTTTTAATGAAGTTAAAGAAATAATTTTTGGAAGTTTATATACTGATTAATTCAATAATTACAGTATCATATGACTAGATGTATTATTATTTTCAAAATTTTCGAGAAAATCAGTGAAACCAATGCTAAATGTCGTTATAAATTTGAAATTTTAAGTGTAACGAAATTGGATAAAGGTTTTTAAATCCGTTTTGAAACTTATTTTTACGTATTGCGGGTTTACATTAGCAATTTTTTCCATCGTTTTTCGTCAGAGAGACGTCATATTTTATAAAAGAAAAAGTGGATAAAAGCCGAAAATCTATTTTTGATTTTCTAAATCCTCGTTTTTCCTTTCACACATTAAATAAAAGCGAATTTATCATTTAAATAATCCGACACGCACAATAGATATCAATTTGTGTATTTCTTCCAAGTTGAATCCTCTAGATCCAAACTGTGTCAAAAATTCCAGATAAATAACTTTTTTAGGGATAAAAATCGGTTTAATGGCTTATTTGCACGTTTCAAACCATTCGATTATAGCTTTAATATTTAAGAATATTTCATCGTTTATTCGATAAATTAAGAAAAATACGAAGTAAATAAAAAAAATCGATTAAATAAGAAGTAAACGTCTAGCGGCGTATCCATGAAAATGAGAAAACTACTACTTATAATTGATGCGTAATGAGATCTGTCAAGGTGGCTTTCGTCATCTTCACTTACAAATGCTAGCGGGACATTAAAAGGATTGTATAAGTTGTCAATTGTTCGCACTTTCAATTGGATTAAGTCACCCGATATTAGTCTTCTTCCAAGATCCTATTTTATAAAATTCAAGATTATAGACAATGCTACCAAGAAACTAAATCTTTCGCATTTGATTTTATTTAAATAATTTGTTTTAATGAAAATTAAAGGTGACAAGTTTTTAATATTTAGTTCTAAATGTTGTGTTTATCTAACGCTCAAAATTCTGCACGCTTGTATGAATCACGTGATAACTTTTTTAATTTAATCGACAGATCGAAGAAATTTTTGGCATCGTTTTAAAAACATATCTACGAGTTACGAAAGGTAAGATTTAACTTTTCATCAAATCATCTAATTAAAAATAAATCCCCCCTTTTTTCCTAATAGCACAAAGTAATATTGTCTTCTTTATTTATTTATTTTTTCTGTTCTGCCAAGCGTGGCGCAGGTTTAATAATGCCTTACAGATCTCTCAATCCAAGTTAATCCTATTTAGGAATGTCTAAGTCAATCGTACATGATCCACTTGTGAGGGGTTGTGCTAGCAATCTCCGACTGCAACACCAATTTATCAGGACCACCCTTGAAGAAACGAATCTCGTTTTCGATCCGACTAACCCAACCACGCATCTTCTTGTACGCATTCTCTATAAGATATATGTTTGGCCATTCGAAGTGTCTTAGCTCACTCTCTGCTTTGCTACCATTCCGAGAGCCATGACCACGCTTTATTGTTGGCTATTACTCCTTGGATATTGCTACGGTAAGTCTTAGACTTTCTTATAGAAGAATAGAGAAATTTATAAGGTCAATCTCTTGTAAATTTCTTAAATTACTTCCGAATAATGCAAAAATTTCGCTTATACTTAAAAAGTTAAAATTAATTTTACTTTTTTTCTCGTTAGCAGAACTTTTATTTACGTTAGATTTTACTAAATGTTTAAAAATTTTAACATTTAATTGTGTATTTAAAGGTTGCTTTGCTTTCGACGAAGACAAACAAAGTGACGGGCAAAACAAATTTCTGATATTTAACGATGATCCCGAAAATCCGGCCATTTTCATGGTTCCTTCAGAAAGTCATTCTTTAGCTTCTTATTTGTTGGATAATATGTTAGATTCGTACGATCGTCAACTTTCCTATAAGAGGGCTCAAGCCTTTACTCCGCGAATAGGAAGAAAGAAGAGGTCTACCGAAACT
Organism: Centruroides vittatus; assembly: GCF_030686945.1. Lineage (NCBI taxonomy): Eukaryota > Metazoa > Arthropoda > Arachnida > Scorpiones > Buthidae > Centruroides > Centruroides vittatus. The sequence goes on along the minus strand of NW_027122274.1, from coordinate 2,043,813 downwards.
TCTTTGTTAGAACGAATGATGCCTGCACCCAGAGTTGGAAGGGGTGATCAAGATGTTGGAGGGATACAATTAAGGGCCGCTTTTATTCCTCGCCTAGGAAAAAGAATCTTCGATAGGGATGAGGATAAAAGAGCTCGAGCAGCGTTTACACCCCGAATCGGAAGGACAGCCTTCACACCTCGTTTGGGCCGTTAAATTTCGAAGAGGAAAAAAAAAACATTAGAAAATGTCTGAATTGTAAGAAATAAAAAAAATAATTATAATAAATCTGACTCGCATAGAGTTCTTTTGTATTTCTATTCCTTAGTGTTTTTGAATCGAATAAACAAACAATAATTACCTCCCCTCACTTATGTTAAATCACATTTTAAATTGTAATATCGTAATTTATAAACATTAAAAATATTTTGGAACCATTTCGTTACCTTATTTCATTATACTCAAATAATAAATTTATTAAACACTATTTTGTAGTGATAAATTCGTAAGAAATATGGATAAATGTATGGCTAGAATTAAACACGAGCTAATACTAATAAAATTTAGTAATAATTAGAATTAATTTATCTTTAATTTATGAAATATTTTATAAAGAAATATAATAAATAAAATAATTGAAATTTAATGTAATTATAAATAAAACTTTTACGCTTTAATTTAAAAAGAAATTCTTATTTATTTATTTAAAAAATTAAAACTAATTTTCTCATAAATGTAAGTTTTCATACTTTTTCAATTTTTGACTCTTATCTCTCTAGAAACTAAGATGACATTTTCCCATACTCATGGTGGGTAAGGGAAAAGTGGAAAAGCCAGTGGACAAGGGGAAAATCACTATCACACTGGTCAAACCCATCGTAGATTCGACCAGGCTCACAATGGGCAGTGAGAAAAGGGGTACGACATATTCAGAACAAACCGCCCACGAAAAATCGACGGGATTCGATGCCGGTCCCCCAAAACGATAGGCTGACGCCTTAACCCAGTTCTCATACCTAAGCTATAAATAATTTTTAACGTTTCTTCTAATGTATAAACGCCTAATAAAAACTGGACCTTTTTAACGAAACTTTGAAGAAAAAGTTAAAATATCACAGTTAAAATTATAAAAAAAAATTATACTTAAAGTTTTGTCAATAATTTTACACGAAAATATTTTTATCAAAGTTCATTTTAAAACTTTTCAAAAGTAATAAACATCATCATCTCTTCCATATAAATATTTTAAAAATGTAATTCTGTATTTTAAATTTTTTAGATTTATAAACCTAACCGAAATTTCGTATTCTGAATAAAAATATTTGGTTAACTTTATTTTATCCAGCAGTAATTCTACCTCTACTTATATTATTCATGTATTTAGATAACTGTGTAAAATATATATCTACTGCATAAGCAATAGAGTCATAGGAAAAATATTCATTAATGTATACACAAATGATAAAGTAAATATTTGTAAAAGTAATAATAAATTCTATATAATATTTAAAAGATTAGAAAACTTTTAATGTGAAATAAAACAAGTAGTTTAAGTTATCTCTTTGTGAAAGCCGCCAATTCATTATAAATTAAACGAATCTACTTTCTAGTAATGGAAAGAAAATTAATAAATGTAAATAAAATGAAAGTGATAAAATATTTGTCTAAACATTATTTGTAAATTAATTCTTTTATTATTTAAATTTTTTACTTATTTTCCTTAATGAAAAAATCTTTAAGATGGATTGGCTTGGATTGATGAATTAGGCAACGCAACACAAAGGCAATCTGTTAAGTGAGGATACCTCCTGGGATAACTTTTTACAAAAATCTTCCCTCTATTTAGGTGAAGATAACCTGGAAGATTCCACACGGATGTTGTCGAGATGTAAACTCGCAACCTACTACTAGTGTTCGGCGGTTTTATCACGCGATCACTGATCGGCACATTTTCCCCAAGATATCCGTATATGGACCGTTTTGTCTAAAGATCCAAGCATCTAAAGGTTTGATATTTAATATCGCTACAGTTCTACAGTTTTACAGTTATACAGTTTTACATCAACAAAAAAGTTAACGCAATTATCTTTTGTAATGCCTATATAATTTTCTAATAAGACTGTGTTTATGTGCAAGTTATGAAACTAATAACATGTAAATGATCATAAACAAACTATTATAGACTTATTAATTCATATAAATTCTTTTCATGTCTTTCAATTTAGCAAGCTTTTACTAGTTTAGCAGGCCTGCCTGTAGCAACTCATCTCATTGCGTCACTTACAATGAGAGAAATTACTATATTTGAGTGATAATGAAAGAATTTCTTATTCAAACGATTTACTAAACGTTACGAGGATCTGTATGAATTCAGAAAATTCTTGTCGCTCGACTTTCTAGTTTGCTCATTTTAATATAAATTTTAAAATTTGCATGTTTGCCTTTTCATTTTGCATTAACATTTTGGTTTTAAGTTATTTTCGACAATTCATTAAAATCAAAGTTGTAACTCACCAAAGACAGTAAAAAGTCTGAAGAATTCAAATTATAACTCAAAACTTAATTTTTATCTATAGCGAATTCCTTTATACATTTATGTAGTGGGGCTCTTCCCTGTCATTCTGGATATTAAACTTAACTCCCATCCAGAAGACTGACTGGTTAAGATGGTATCCCATTGCTTTGGGGAACCCGGGATCGAATTCGAACAGGTTCCCCAAAATCCCGAGAAATTTTTCGAGAATGGTCTGTCCAGAAAGACAGTGTCTAGAGTATTTGGCACCAGGTGCAAACTTAAATATGACACCTTTAGATAAGTTTTTCATTAGTCTGTTACGAATTTAAAAATCATAAAAAAAACACTTTTTATTAATATTAAATTTAACATATATTTTATATAATTGTTCATACTCGTATGGAGCAGTCTTGTCAATTTATTAGTTCGCCATGTAACAATTTTGGAATTTTGGCACCCCATCATCTCGGCGTCTTAAGTACGTGCCCATTCTATCCTCGCCTTTCCACGGCTCTGCTGTCCAGATACGTCGGGCCCGTCCCTCGCCACCCAGCTATGGGCCTGGCCAAACCCATAATGGGCTTGCTAAAAAGACGATCTCTTAGTGCCTGCAGAGTGGAAAGAGTTAAAAGAAACCCATTCACTAACAACTCTTCTGAGAATAACTCGTCGAGTTGACATTTTTTTATTCATTCCCAATTACTTTTTAATTTTGTTATCAACAGAAAGACTATTGTAAATTAAATTTTGGTCAAGAGTTCTAACGTCATTTCTTTTCAATAAAATGGCGCCTAAGAAGAAGAACCCTTAAAAAACCAAAAACGATGTTCGATTAAATGTCATCGAATTAGGTATTCATTTCTCGTGATTGTTGATTGTTAATATTAGTCTTTATTAGAACTAATCAGGAATAGGATCGAATCTATATATGTATGCATCTAAATGTCTACGCAGAATATGCTAAGGCGATATCTTTTTTCAATTCGTTAAAATATTACTCTTGTATACCGAGAAATGCTATCTTATATTAATAAATTTTATGTAAATCAATTTATTTGCTTCTTTATTTTTTCTATTTATTTGTAACTTAACAACAATTTTTTACAACAAATATTTTGCTGAGTACAACTAGTTCAGTCAGAATATCGGAGTTAATTTGATGCCAATTTGATGCAAATTCAAATTAGCTAATATTTTGCAAATATAAAGTAAAAATATCGTTTAATATATCCAAAAATTATAACTTAATTTGAAATAATTTTGTTTGGATTGAAATGATGTGATAAGGCAACGGAACATACGAGAGATTTGTCCATGTGTTGCTTTATCTTATCTGCAAATTGCCAACTCAGAAAGGGGACTTTCTATGGAAAACTGGCCTATAGGTATTGTGAAATAAGTACACATGTGAATAAAACCCGAAAACTCCACGTGGCCAGTCCGTGAATTGTTTTATACAACCAGAATAAACAGAAACACAGTTAACTCGTGCGGTGAAAACTCATCGCAATCGGAGTGCGTGATCTGCGCTATCTATCCATTCAATTTCCATCTTTTTTATGCTCGTGTCGTTTCTCAGGAGAAACAAGACAATTATCTTTAATATTCTTAAATGCATGGGCGTTCTCAGAAGGGACAAACGGAGTATTTGTCGCCTGGGATCGGGTAAAAATTCACAAATTATAATCGTAAAAGCTATTGAAATATATAACTTTACACTCTCGACCATGGGACACTTTATCTGCTTTCTATATTCTACTGTGAAAAACATTCCAAAAAATTAAATAAAAACTTATTGATATAATTATTTGTCTCCAAGCTTTGCCCTCTGAAAAATATTTTCTGGGCTACCGCATAAAGTTATATTAAATTATGTTTAATGTTAAAATATGTTAACATACATATTGAACTGCAATTAGGAATATGATTATGTAAAAAATATTGGTGAATACAAATACGCAAATATAAAATCACAAAACTGAAATAGCTTTCATTTTTAATTTTAAATCTTTAAAATTTTTTAACGTGTTTGTCAACTAAAATGTAAAAATCACGATATTTATATAACAATTTAGTATAAAACATCATATTTAAAGTCAGGCGCAACCTTTAGCTATGACGTAATGCAGTCTAATGGTGTTATCCATTCAGCTACTGGCGATCCAATTTTGGTTTTCCCTATTAATATTCGCAGTTATTTATTCAATCAATTTGTAAAAATTTACATTTTAATCGCTTGGTGGCTAATCTGCAAATGATGAACACCAACTTCAAATAACCAAGAAAACAATTCTTTAAGGAATTATAAACAATTTATAAAATAATTAGTTAAATCATAAAAAGGATATTTAAAGATATACTTTTTATGTTTTATTATGTTATATTTTTATGTTGTTTTTTTTTTATTTGAAGTTGGTTTTCATCATTTGCAGGTAAAGGAACGATATGTTCTTCATTTTCGGTTGAGCGATCTCGGAAAAAGGACATTTGGATAACGAGTTTTCCATCCTTTCGTCCCAAGATCCATCTTCTTGTCTATTTTTATTAATGATTTCATCCACGCAATGAATAGCATGATACAATTTTTTTCTGTTGCTTTTGAAGAGTTTTTTGGCCAATCTTTCTTCTATGTTTAGTTCTAAAGTTATACTTTTACAATAACTTTTATTTATCCTCAAGTACTCAGCAAATCACCAAACACATAAATAACACCTTATTCTTGCCGAGAAACGTAATTTATTACAATAACAAACGTTTTCAGCCTGATTTACAGGCCATCTTCAGCTTGAGAACGAAAATGGAACTAAAGCATTCCGTTAATAGAATACAAAATTCAAATTAAAATTAAATAAGCAATGGAATAACGTAAAAACAAAAAACAAAAAATTAAAAAATTAAAATTAAAATTAAAATAATCAAAAGAATAACCCAAAAACAGAACAAAACTATGTACAGTACACAGAACTATAAAATTGAAATTAACATAACTCTTCTATTAAAATCATTAATTTAGTTCTTAGTGAGTTCTTTAACCATAAATTTCCATGCAAATGGAAGACCTTCTGCATCTCTTACATTTAAACATCCCTCCTGTAGTTTACTCCTATATATCTGAATCTTTTCAGCGGTCATCGCCAAAGATGGGGAATATAGAGGTTTTATGATGGCTGCGTCAGGAATTCTAGGAATGGTTAGGAAATTTGAGACGAACTTCAAGAAAAAATCTTTTAAAGATGTTCCCACTGGAGTAGTAAAATTTACTTATAACGAAAGTATGTATAAAGTTATGAAAGAAGTGGCGGACAAAAAAACTTCGATAATGCTTGTAAAGAGGGCACCAGGTTCATACAAAATCCTGAGAAATGATAAAGATAGTATAAAACCAGAGGAGAGAGCAGGGGTTTATAGAATTTCTTATGAAAACACGCAGTTGGGCATTAAAAAAGATTATATTGGAGTAACCACTAGGATCTTGGGACTTAGACTCAAGGAGCATAACTATAATATCAGAAAAGAGTCTAATACTACAATTTTGTTTCAAATGGCGCAAACAAGGTTCTATAGTCAAATAGAATGACGCAGCCATCATCAAACCTCTATATTCCCCATCTTTGGCGATGACCGCTGAAAACATTCAGATATATAGGAGTAAACTACAGGAGGGACGTTTAAATGCAAGAGATGCAGAAAGTCTTCCATTGCATGGAAATTTATGGTTAAAAAACTCACTAAGAACTCTAACCAGTTAAATTAATGACTTTAATAGAAGAATTATGTTAATTTCAATTTCATAATTCTATGTACATATTTTTGTCCTGTTTTTGGGTTATTCCTTTGATTATTTTAATTTTAATTTTTAATTTTTTGTTTTTTGTTTTTTGTTTTTACGTTATTCCATTGGTTATTTAATTTTAATTCGAATTTTGTATTCTATTAACGAAATGCTTTAGTTCCATTTTCGTTCTCAAGCTGAAGATGGCCTGTAAATCAGGCTGAAAACGTTTGTTATTGTAATAAATTACGTTTCTCGGCAAGAATAAGGTGTTACTATTATTTATTTATTTGTATGTGTGTGTGTCTTCAACAAGCTAAGAAAATTTAATTCATTGAACTGAGTGAATTTAATTTTCTTAACTGTTTGATGTCAAATACAATCATCACCGAAAGACCAAAATTTAGAAATGGGAATATACAAAATTTTGGTAGTTTTGTATATTTCCATTTCTCATTTTAACTATTTTAACCATAATAATTTTTAAACTTTTTGTCAAAATTGCATTTTATCATAACATAAATTATTAAGAATGAAAATTTTATGAATAAAAAAACATTTAATCACTTTAAAACAGATGTGACCAAGGGCGTAGTCAGGATTTTCTACGGGGGGGCAAATATAAGATAACGTTGTTTATTAAAAAATGGTTTTATTTGAACATTTGAAAACGCTAAAAGTAATTAGTTGCAATGCTATTCGAACCTATCTAAATCTTATTTCAACACTAGCCTACGGGAGTTCTGGCTAAATCTTGTCAAGATTTCTTTCTCAAATTTATTTTTAGTTTCCAGAACCCTCTTTTTGTGCACACTTATCATACAAAGACCGACAAGCCGATTTTCTGTCATTGTTGATTGTATTTAAGTTTTTACCCTGAGTAAGGTTCTGAAGGATCTTTCGATAGTGCACGTTGTCCAGGGCTGTGCAAATGAGATAAGTAGCACCCGTTTTATGGATGGGTAGAACAATTGCATTTCTTTAACTAGTGCAGCTATTCTATCTCCTTCAGTTCGATATTTGGCACATTTTTCCTTCCCATTGGTTGCACCAAAGTTCAGCTTCACCGAGGAAATTATTCAAATTGTAGTTTTTTAAAAAATTTCTCATATTGTGCATTAGATGAGAGTGCAACGTAAGCAATGAGAATGAGGGTAAGTTCTCCTCAGAAAAACGCTGTTCCAGAGACATTATTAGTGAATCTATGTACGGAATAATTAGTGATCTTCTCCAAAACTCGCTAGGAGTCTGTGCTGGTGAATTCGCACGATGTCTCTGATGATTTATGACTCGCGACATATTGAAATCTATTCCAAGATACTCGGCGATTGTTCAGCCTCTGCTATACACTTTGACTTTCAACAACCGCATTTCCACGATGTTTTCTCATGATGTCTGTGATTTTTTATGTGATTTGCACATTGAAATAAGTCCACACTTTCTGACTGAAGAGCATTTACCACCGGTTGAGGGAGCGCTGAATATTTTGCTATTAGACAAACACTAACAATGAATTCTGATTTTGTAGCAGCGCAATGCATTTGAAAAGCAGCTTTTCTCGTTGCATTGTTACCGTCTGCTGATAGTTTTTCAAGCGCCATTTGTACATAATATTCCTTGAATGTGGCGATACTGTTATATTTTTGAGACCAACGGGTTTCAGATAGCATTGGTATATTCCAGGGGTGAGCAAGCAAGAGTTCAGTGGGAGCCGAAATGTAGGTTTTGCAAAATGCATGGGAGCCGCAATTCTGTACTGTCCTGGCGGAGAGAATGGTAAGGCGCGCGATTTTATTATATAATATAAATATAATATAAAGCAAATATTGAATTTTTTAAATAAACATATTTCACAAAATTATAAAAATAAAATTGTAAAAATAATAATAAAAAACAGAAATTAACACTTTCAGCAAGAGCTTCATGTAACTCAAAAAGAGCCGCATTTGCCCATGCCTGGTATATTCGGTATGCATTTTCGACGAAGGGCCGATTCACGGAAGAATCTTATTATTTCTTTTATTGTGGAGACAGTATTTCGTATCACTGCTACTTCGTTTAAGTCGTTTACAACTAAATTCAGTTTGTAACTAGCGCAGTGAGAGTATAACGCTCTCGTATACTTTTCTCGAAGAATTTTCTGGACACCACCATCATTTCCTGCCATAGTGGAATACCCACTGGGACAACACACTCAAATACAGCTGGTTAGCGGATTATGCTCCTTTTCAGGATCAAGGCCTACCTTTTCTACAAAGTTGTTAATTGCAGATGCTACAGATTTTGCATCTATGTCAGTCAACTCTACAAAACCTAGAAATTCCTCACGAACCATCATCTTTTCTTTGTCAAAAAATCTAACCCCATGAAAAGTTGCTCTTTCCCTGATACGTCATTGCTCTCGTCTGCCAGGATACTGTAAGCACATGCTTTCTTTACGTCAGTAGTGATGTCGTCTCTAATGACGTCGCTATATAGGTCGATTATTTCATTTTGAATCTGTGTCATGTAAGTGGCATTTTTTGAACCCTTTTCTATATGCTCTTTTAAAATGTGGTCACCAGCGTCAATTTTGAGTTTGATCATGTCTTCAAAAACAGCTTCACGATGTTCTTCGCCCTTCAAGGATAGGTCATGTGAACCACAAAACATCACAGTCGAAATTATTGATGCAACAATTCTCTTGTTGGCTTCTATTTCTTGTTGGTGGACAGAAATCAACTGTACATCAATCAGGTCCGGCCCGTACATATAGGCGAATTAGGCGATGGCCTAGGGCACTTGAATTCTGGGGGGCGGCATGGCAAAAGTACACACATACATTACAATAAATAATGAAAAAATAAATGTATTTTGATTACAATCCTGTACTATGCTGTTTTATTACGTATTTGAATAAAAATTCTGGGTCATCAACTCCAATGTTTTACATTGTCACCTAGTGACAATTCGAAATCGGTCGGAGGACGCGGGAGAGGTCGCGACTAAATACAACTTCTCTCTAATCATGTTCCCTCGACTTTGGTCTTTTTCCTACAATTCATTCTTTGTTTTAATAATAAAACTTTCATTGTTCAACCGAGACCTTTAATTCTTCCTATTTGTGTCCAAAAAGGAGATCTTTAATTTCTCGATTGATTGTCCGCATTCGGACCCCCATATCGACTTCCGTCCGGGGCACATTAGTTGGTGGAAAACAACATACAGTAAATGCACAACGCGCCCTTTAATTTCTTGGAATACGCCAGCCAAAGAGCACAATCCGCCAACTGATATGAATTTTCTTTTTAATTGCACAGCATCCTTAGCAAAGTCATAACTTGGAGTTGGTGACCAACAGTTTTTAAAACTTCCATTTTTTGAGATGAAGTCATACTAAACAAACGTTCAAGCCAGAGACCTACATCATTATCAAAATACGTTTGACTGTGTACCAGAACCAGATGGCAGCGAAGATCCACTTGATGCTCTTAAAACAGCAATAGGTGCAGTTGTGCAAGCGCCAACATTCTGCTTCTATTTCTCTTCTCTGCCGGTATCACTTTCGCTACTACTTTTAACTGGTTGCTTCCTCTTCTGTCTCCCTAAAAGAAAATAAATAACTATTACGACACTTTCCAAAAAAAATTAAAATAACTAAAAATTTAAGCTTTTGAACGAACTCTCTACACTAGAAATTTCAATCTTAAAAAAACCTTTAATATTTTGTACAAATTTGTTTTATTATTTGCAACTAGCAGAAGTAGCTAGTTGCATAATCAACTATTAATATTTCAAAACCATCTAATTAAGCAAAACTGCTGAAAAAATAACTAATTACAATTTTCAATCGTTACTTAAAATTATTTGAGGGTGGTATACTTGTTATTATTTCCTTATTTAGTGTTGTATGAATTTTCTTAAAATTTCAATAATAAAGACATCAAAATCACTATATATATATATAAAAAAAAAAAAAAAAAAAAAACAGTCTTCGCATTTCCTGAAGATTTTAGGTTACTGTAATTAGATTGTTTTTCAACTCATCGACTCAAATAAAAATAATATAGACACATACCTTACGTGCTAAAAAGTTTCTAATATCCATTTTAGATTGCTATTGTTACGGGATTGCGGTCCAAAAATTAAATAAACAAGCGAAAAATGTTAACAGATTTATTAAAACACAACATACAGTAGGATTCAAATGAAAATTGGATGTACTGTACAAATTTCTACATCCTACAATTTCTACATTTCTAAATTTTTACAAATTTCTACATCCAATTTTCATTTGAATCTGGACATTAATTTTAAAATTACTTCGATCAAAATAAAACGATCCTGTAAGAATAACGAAATTATAATTACTTCAACAACAAAAAAATACTAATAACCTTGGATCTTCACTAATTATTAAGCTATTTTTATTAGTAGTACAATAAAAAATTGGACGTAGAAATTTGTAAACATTTCTAAAAATTTCTACATCCAATTTGAAAATTTTGATGTAGAAATTGGATGTAGAAATTTGTAAAGATTTCTACATCCAATTTCTACACCAAATTTTTATAAATTTCTTACAGCTAATTTAATGAAAATAGGAAAATAACATTTTTATAAATTAAAATAAGACAAATTTTTGCCATAAAATGCGATAAAGGATATAAGAATTTTCCAAGCTAAATATGATTATGATTTATGTCTGTATGAGCATGCAATAAGATACCAAAGCCCGTTCTTCTCCAAATGAATATTTACTCTCTCCTCTCTCTCTCTCTCTCTCTCTATATATATATATATATATAAGATGTATAACCGACTGTATAAGATTTTAATTATATATATATATATATATATATAATTAAAATATTATTTTAAATAATTAAATCTCAATTAAAATCTTATCTTAATAAGGTTGTTCCACAATCTTATTAAAATATTGTATATATACAGTATTTTAATTTATATAAGTAATACATTTGGGTACTGACTTTCAAACTTGTCAGCGATTTTGCCAGGCTTATTACGGGACGGCCAGGTAGAGGAGCGTGGCCCGATATAACCAAGACAGATAACTCTCGATAACTTCCTGAAGCCGCCGAATTTGATCTCGGGTTCCCAGGTAGTAGACTCATATAGACCGATCACGTGGTGTTTGCTGAATTTTCTTTACGTTTGTAACGCCTAAACAGAGGCCAGTTTACTATAAAAAAATCCTCCGAATCCTTTTGGCAGATTGCACAACCAAACCAAAACATGTCGCCAAACAGCTTTGACCGGCTCAAATTAACATTAAAAAAATTTTATTCAAATATATTATAGTATTTGAATTTTATTACTTGTACCTCACATAAAATTTAAACTACTGAAATGAAATTAAATATATAAATTCAAAAGTAAATTTAATTTTTAATTTCATTAAAAAATACATACGACCATTTAATAAATATTAAATTTGTGATTAATTCAATTAAATGTAAATTAAATTAATGTGATTAATTCATTAATTACTTAGTTTAAAGTGATTTTAATAAGCTTTTTATTGAATAAAATAGGCCTATATTTAATTATAAATTATTAATTTATTTTTAATAAAATACATTTATTGTTAAAATTTAATGATATTTAAACTATCATAACAAAAGAAAAATGGAGAAAAAATCTTTACTGAAACTACTAATTGAAGTAACGAGTTAACTAGTGAACGGCATTTAAGGCACATTCATTTCATCAGAATAATGTTTACTTTTACGTCACTCTGATATTATGTTTTTTATTTTCTGTACTGGAAAAGTGTGAAATGACGCTACATGTATTGTACGTAACAACGTATTCTGACAAAACGAATGCACCTCTAGATTATTCAGCAAATTCATTTCTCGAATATTAAATTATTACTTTCCTACTCAAAATTTATATTAAGCTGTCGATTTGTAAAATTCAAAAAATTTTATAACGTTTTACCTTTTTAGAATTACTTTGATTTTGCATCTCAGAAAGCAATAAGTATAGGTAATACAATAATTAAATATAATAAGGACATAGCCCATTTCATTTGAAACTGATTATGTCATCCATTTTGATTGGTTTTGCTTCGTATATCCAGCATGACATATCGGTTTGATTATCTAGCTATTTTAAAGCCGCTTTACTATGCAACGAACCTATTGAGAAACTTGTCAGGATTAACAACAGTGATAAACTTTATCAATATCAAGTACGAATTAAAAAAATAACAGATATGAATAAGAATTTTTTGTTTTAACTTGTTTATAATATAACTTTATACATTATACATTAAACATTATATCAATATTTTATTAATTTTTAAATCATAATAGAAATAATTTTAAATATTTTATTTTTCTACTTATGATAATAACGACCATATGCGTCGCTAACAAACAAATTAATGTGAGCACGTGTTAAGGGACGTCATATCAGTTTGACTTTAAACTGAAAAATGATAAGAAGCGTCAGCGATTTTAAACTTTATATTAACAAAATAATGTCTAAATGATGTAAACGAGTGCTTGTAAAGTTGCTTTTTAAAAATGATGCTGGTGAGATTAAAATCAACAACGTAAAATAGAATCTGTGGGAGTGAGTGAGCTTCAGTCAATTGCCTTATGATTATTTTATCAAATATATTATCTTTATATGTAAAATCAAGAGAACCTTGATTTGATTTTTGTATTTATCTCGAGTTAGAGAGTCATTTTAAAATTGAAATCGTAAAAAATCAAATCGTTGTAAATGGAACCCTATATATTAAAGAAGCTCTATTTGTTACCTCTCGTTATGGGAGTTTGGATTTCTTGTGGTATGATTATTTGTTTCATAATGGCGCTTTCAGAAGGTCATGTGAGTGCTTATGTCCCCTTCATCAGGTATTTATTATTATTTTAATTTTCAATGAAATATTCTTAAAGATTGGAATTAAATTACTTTAAAAATTTCTCCAATTAATGACAATAAGTGAGGTATATAATAAATTACTATTAATCATAAAGAAATTTTTTATATAATTAAATTAAATTAACAAAATTTATTTATTTAAATTTTCAGACAATTTCGATTTAAATTTGCATATATTATATGTAAAATTAAGTTTTGTAAATGAAATTTAGTTAAACTTCTCAACAATGGTCACTGATGGGGACATACATATTGACCTTGTTTGCAGGTTATTCTGTATACGTGTCAAAAACAAATATTCCTAAAAATGGTTCGCCGTTTTGAGGTGGCCGTTATGAGAGGTTCGACTGAACTTGGATCATTTATTACATTTATAAAATCTTAATATAAATTACTTCGCGTAAAGATAGTTGTTTAAAAATTACATTATGCTTTTACAAAATGACGAATCAATCTCTCCTATTTTTTTTCTTTTTTTTTTTAAGTGAAACTGGAGGTAAATTACCAGAAAGCGGAATTTTCGGAATTTTTCTCGTTTTTACCGCAAGTTTCGGTAAGTTTTTAAAATATTTTCTATTTGATAAAGATAAATCAGTTTATACTAGAATTTTGATTTTTAAAAATCAAAAAAACATATTTCATGTATGGGCATAAAGGCCGTATATAAATTGCCTAGTCCGTAGTTGCTGAGTGGTTAATATAGTATAGATTTAACTTTGTCTACAAAATCATTATCATGGGTATTGTTAATTTGTAATGAATTTAAATGACATAAAGAACATGAATCTATCAGAGATCAGTTTTTTAAATTTATATGTTGTTTTAAATGAAAATACAAAGTGTATAGAATATTTGAATGTATAATGTTTAGTAATAAAATATTTGTTTTCAAATATTTTTTATACTAAGATTGTCGTGTAATCAACAAATTGTGATTACGAACCTGTGAAAATATTGTTACCACCAAACATAAATAAATTCACTTGTGATGAATAAATTGTTTATTTGCTCGATCTCCTGTGAGGTATAATTTTTTAAAAAGTCCTGAGGATGGCCTGTAGAACAGGTTTTCAATCTGTTCTACAGGCCATCCTCAGGATTTTTTAAAAATTGTGGAACATTGATAACTGTTCTTTTTTTGTATAGAACAGTTAAGAAACATTTAAAATGCAAAATTCTTTGGAATATTGGAGCTATTTGAATCCAAAGAATGAATTACAGTAATATATATACAATTTTAAAAAACAAAATAATAAAATAGGTAAAAAAAACATTTGGTTAAAGGTTGAAAACGTTCGTTACGATTAATAAATAATTCTCAGTGAGATAGTGTTTTTGCGTAGTTATACACATAAAAGCAATTATTCTCACATAAAATCATTGACAAAATTTTTTTTATTTAAACAAGTCATACGAAGTCTTTCAACATTATGGTTAGCAACTTGATCATAATCTGTCTAACACGGATCACTTTTCATATATTAATTAGTAGTAGACCGATATTAATTAGTAGTGGTTGACCATTCTATCTTTCAGGAGGAGGTCAACGACTATTTTTGCTCGAATTACTTCGACCCCCTTCCGCAACGGTCCCTTAAAGCTATCTGACCAACGGTATGATGGCATTGGAATTGGAAATTCCAAAATACGAGGCCTGCACAAAATATGATTTAAGTGGTTTTCGAGGGTGCCGTGTTTAAATATTTGGTCCATTTTTCGCAAAATTTGATTCGTTGTCAGCTGACTATTTGATATTCGGCTGTGAATGAAACAGTTACTTAGAGGTAACAAATACTACAATATAATATAATAGAAGATTTAGAAGTACTCAAAAATCTATTAATCTTAATGTTTGTTGATATTTTTTGCCCGCTCGACGCCGGAGTCATCTGCTAGTTATTACTATAAATATGAGTGTATCATAAAATATATCATATTGTGATGGATATATAGTAAGAATCTTAATAAATATTATCTTTTTTTTTTAATTTTAAGCGTTATAAAGTTATTTTCAAATGTTTAAATTAAAAATATATAAAAGAATTTGTGTGCATGTATCATCATCACCATAATCATGGTTAACCATTGTCAATCCACTGCTGGATGAAGATTTGCTCTAATTTTTTCCATTTTCCTTTGCTTAATGCTTTGGTTTTCCAATTTATGTCATCCACTTTCCTTACTTCGTCGCTCCGTCGTTCTTGGAAATAAAGTTTGCACTATATAATATAATGCTTAAATGGCCACAGATTAAGATACTTAAATATAGAATAATCTTAATAGAAAATTTATATCAATTATAAAAATGAAACGGTCGCAACCTGAGGGAGCTAAAGTATTATTTTGCTGCCTGAAAACCGACGCGGTTAAGGGATCATCCTACTGTTCGAGAGATCCGGAAGTCGAAAACCCCAGGAATTTTTGGAGAAAGGATCTGTCTCGTCTATATGGGGCCACATCTTACCATCCGGAAACCTTATTGTATGCGGTCTTGGATGAAACCACGATGTAATTTTGATTTATTCTCAACAGGAATGGCAGTTATGACGATTCGTTATTTAATCGTATCCGAGTTAAATGAAGGAGGTATCCGAAAAATAGATATTTTAAACAAAATATCTGTATTTGTCGGTTATTTATCTTTGTGCGGAATGATAATTGTGGGCTGTTATCCTGTAAGTAAAATAATATTACTATTTGTTCTTTAATAGAATTTTTTAATTAAAAGACAAATTATTTTCAGATGTATGGCATAATAAGTGCTCATTTAACAGGAGCACTCTTACTATTTTTTGGAGGTCTTCTCTATGGTATTCTGCAGACTATCCTCACATTTTGGATGTATCCTACTTACAATGGAATTTCGATCTTCCGCATCCGTTTGGTCATATGCACTTTATGTATTCTCTCGCTATTAACAGGTAAATTTAATTATTTAATTTATTTTTATAATAATATAACACACAACGACTGAAATTGACTTTAAAATTTTAAAGCGTTTATTGTAATTCCAATCGCCCGAAAATATTCGAATAAAATAATGCCAAGAGCTGATAAAGTGCCATCAGACAAGGTAAGAAATTTATTTTGTTATATAAATTTATCAATTAATAAATTTTATTTAATTATTCCAGGGCTTTACAGAGATATTAATTATTGCTGTATGCGAATGGATTCTGGCCATGTCTTTTATTTCCTTCTTCTTTACATTTGTTAGAGAATTTAGAAAAGTTACGCTTCATTTATCACTCGTCCCTTTAGTTCGCCATTTTGATGATGAAGTCAGTTAATTGAAAGAAAATTCAGATATTAAAGGCGAAAAGGTAGGATTCATTGATAAAGTGCTCAAATACAAATCAGAATTTCATTATAGAAATTTATAAAGAAACCGTTTTATTAAGAAAAAAATATTTTGTCAATGTTTTGATTCACATTTAACTGATGCCTTGATTCTTTGATTCACATTGATTCATATTTACATTAAAATATTTTGTTTCACATTATAATTTTTATACTTATAATACAGATGTGACATATTTACAATTTTTAACAAAAAAGTGTAAAGTTGAATAAATCTAAAGAATTTTCCTTTAATTTTTTTATCTTAAAAATATTGTTCTGTAGTTCTAAAAATTTGTTTTGGATAAAATATGTAATTTAATAAGAGAAATTATTTAAATGTAAAAATATGTATATTTATAATAAATATTTTTATAATTTATGCCGTATATATGAAATAAATGTTGTTTTTATTTTAGAAAATTTCAAAATTTAATAATTTCAATGTTTATAGCTTTATCATTCACATATAGCAAATTATAGTTTAAATTATTTGAATTAAATAATTTAATAATTTTAGATAGGTTGCTATAGTTCATAAGTTTATAACGTTTTAAGATTATTTTTTATCTTAAAGTTTCATTGTGCCAGAATTTTGCGTTCAAATAACTGACCGACACTCGCCTAAAGTTTCAGAAAAATCAATAAAGATTTTTAGGGTTTCTTTTTATTTAAAAATAAATTTAAAATATCATCATTTTGTGTATAAAGTCTATTTTTATTATTTCCATTTCCGCTTCTTTAGCAGTGAGGTATCTGTACATTCAATATGATTTCAGGATTTATTCCTTTTGAATTAAAAAATTAGAAATCAGCAAGGCAATTATTTTGTTTTGTTGATTACTATGGTGTCGATTTATATTTTAAGTCCTTGTTGCTTGCTGAACTGAATCTGGGTAGTTTTATTTTATACTGTGGAACATTTAACTAAAGAAGAGAAAGGAGAAAGAGCATGTCACATCTTGATAGCCGTATCTTTAGACATCATACTTACACACTTCGCCTTGTATTCTTATCTTACATTTTTCTTCGATTTCAATTTAAAAAATAATAATTTTTTAAACTGTGCGATTAAGCTAAATAATGCCAAAAGAAGCAGCATCGGTTTAATCTAAATTATGATCGCGGATAAACGAATTCCCAGATAAAGTGCTTACGGTAGATGGGAAAGACCGGATGACCGAGCTGTTAAGGTGACAGCCTACCGCTCTGGTGGACTCGGACGGGTCGAAACATCCCCAGGAATTTTTTGGGGGAGTGCTTCCCTCATCATTCGGCCACTCCACTGTGGGCCTGGCCGAACTCATAATGGTGGTCTTAATAAAAAAAGGGGCTTTCTTAATGCCACAGAACGGTAAGAGTTATAAAAGGAAAAAATTACATGGGAAAATTGTTTTCTGCCAGCCATGCCACAAAAAAGATAAAGTGAACTCAGCTATTCTTCAGCTAAAACAGTATGCTGCAACAAAAATTCACAAAGGAAATGTAAAACGCTATAAAAGATATACCACGTAAACAACTTCTAACCAACTTATGCAGCAAGACTGCACAAAATGAACAAAAGAAAAAAAAAATATTTAACTCGGATATCTATCTTGCGTTTTTAGTAGTCACTGGATAAAGTATATCCTGTTTCAATATCCCATGAACCTCTTTCTTCTTTTCATGGAAGTACTTTAAGTAATTTCTTTGTAATGCCTACTCCTCGGTACAGAACGGTGACACCACTTTAAAAGTAGTTCTTCTCATTTAATAGGCTATGATTCTTAATAATTCGAAAAAATATCAAAATATTGGCTAATAAAGTAATGTTAGACAACAGGACTGATCTGTATGGAGTCGTATATTTGGTCAACCGTCGACGAAATCACGAACAAAATGCGGACGTTACATGGCAAACTTGCTGTTGTCAAACTTGCCTGGTAAACTGTTGGGCAAATTTACCTCCTTTTACAGTGTAAACCACCTGCTCACCGCATGCGGTGAGCTTGAAGAAGACTATTACACGTTTTGTAAATGTTTCCTTGTGTAAGAAAAAATTATTAATTTCTTAAAATTATAGTCCTTCAGTGGCCGAATGGATAAAACTGCTGAACATTAGTTTTGGATCGTGGTTTCGCGTCTTGCCAACTCTTGTCAACGGGAGCTGGTCCTGTGACGTTTTCTGGGTTTTCTTTACATTAGTAAATCTAACTAGGATCCAGTTTTCACAGATCGCTCATGTGTCGCGTTGCCGTATACAAAATAAACCAAATCTTAAAATTATATTTTATTACACATTACAGAAATATGCTTATTTAAAAATAGCTATTTTTTTTTTTTTTTTTATAAGAATCTTATGGACAAATGGCACGAAGAAAGACAAACTATTAATTTGAATAACTAATGTCACTCCCTTACATGCCTTTATCATAAAAGGGACGGCATTAGTTATCCAGAATAGGTTGGAAATATTCTCAGGGTTCTTTATTCAAACATATTCTCTTGCACATGGCTTCTATCTAGTTTCAGAGGAGGTTAGAGCCGCATTTGGTGAGGTCGACACCCCGAGTGTAATCACGACTTATCTTTACTCCCTTATCCAATTATAACTCTTTGGAAACCTGGATAGAAGCAGCTGTTTTCTTTAGCAAAAAAGTTTTCAGCCGTGAAACAGGTTCGTATTAATCAGCCTGATAATTTTTAATTTTTCGGGGGTAAATTTAACAGTTTTCCAATTATTTTAGGTGATCGACACGTTTTCAAGTAAAGATGCATGCTGCATTGCAATAGCTCAAGAAATGTTTGAATGGACATCCGTTAAGAAAGACAGTTTTCATTTTTTATTGTACTTGTAAGACGATAATAAATTAAACCAAAGGAAACCCAGGGATTGAAACTTTCTGAACATCTACAAATTCTTTGTTGCTTTTACAATTTCGATTGAATTAGTGGAGGTAGGCAGACAAATGGTCAGAAAATTGAGTGCAGTCGATAAAAAAACTCCAGATCTAGAGATAATTAAGCAAGCAAATCAGAGTAATTGATGGTGAAATTATACACGATGAAATTCCAGGTAGCTTGAACCATCAGCAGTGACAAGTGCAAGTTCTGTCCACTGATCTCTTCCGATATTGAAAGATCCTTTTCTGTATAGTGTAAAAGTATCCTGACCGACTACAGAACATTTTTTAAAACACTTAACACCCAAAAGTGTTTTAAAAAAGGTTCTGTAGTCGGTCAGGATATAGATTACCATGCCAATTCTGCATACAAGTCGTCGTTTAATACATCTCAGTAATCGGAAAATATCAGATTGTCCTCTGTAAATTTAATGTGTTATTCTGTAAATTTATTGGTATAAAAAAGCGCATAAAAATAAAAAATAAGTGTTTATTTTCCGTATTTGTATGTTTATTTACATATTTTAACTATTTAACCATTTTAAATGCAATGCAGTAAACTCTAATCCGGCTTTTCAATTATTCGCTCTCCGACTATGATATAAATGGAGTTGCGTCACATAGATAGCCTTTCAGTGTTATGTCACTTATCGAAACTGAAACTTCCCAAAAATTCTGTTGCTACTGACTTATGAGTACAATGTCTGACGTGCCAGTATTTATGACATAAACATGAAAGAGAATAAACCTCGATAGTACGCCTGCCAAATGGGCAGTAAATTGGGAAAACGAAAAGTTATGCAAAAGGGTGAAACTTGATGCGGCCGTTTATAAATGGTTCACACAGCAACGCGGTAAAGGACTACCTGTCAGTAGCCCGATAATCAAATAAAAAACAGTGCATTTAACAAAGAACTTGGCGGCAGTAAACTGTTTACAGCAAGCGAGAGCTGGCTATCAAAAGTGAAAGGACATACTGTGCTGTAGCTGACAGTCTCAGGGGAAAGCGGGTCAACAAACAAAAAATATGCAGAAGAATTTAAAAACAAGCTGGGAAAACATGATAAAAGAAGAATGCTATGTACAATGCAAGTTACAATGCTGATGAGACTGGCCTATTTTTCAAAATGCTCCCTTCAAAAATCCTTTCTGCCAAAAACAAAAAGGAAGCTCGTGGGTATAAACAAGAGAAACGATGCGTCACACTGATGGTACATTGTAATGCCGATGGGAGCCATAAAGTTGCCCTCCTGATAATTGGAAAAGCCCCGTAGCCACGATGTTTTCAGCATAGCGAGATGAGTACACTTACGATAGACGGTTAATGTTACCCTAGGATCCAAAATGGCGGCCAGGGAAATTTTTCCCTACTTCGGAGACTGGGACGGGAAAAAATTTTCCCCTGCATTCAAGATGGCCGCGGTTCCGGCCGCCATCTTGAATTTCTCTGCAGACTCCGTGGATTTTTTAACCAAAATAAACAATAATAAACAACAAAAAGAGGAGTTTTTTACTCACTTTTCGATTGTTCGATATTCTGAGTATGATCTCCTGTTTGGGAGTCGATGAAATTTTACGAATGGTTGACTGTTCTATGTTCGACCGCTACTCCTTCTATGTCGTCAATGTGCATATATCCTTTCTATTCGTCCGTTATTATCGTACTGCCGGAATTCACGTATTTACAAACGATCCAATTCTGTTTTCTGATCTGTCGTTCACCTGACATATGAAGCATTTCTTATCTTCATCGCAATGAATGCAAACGGACTCGGTCGGCTGTATGCTTAATTTTACAGCAAAATTCGATGCGTTATCGATACGGGGAGGCAAACCTAGCTCCGAAAAGTCGTCTTCCATTAACTTGTAGAAATCACGGGAAGTGTATCTCGACCAAAATTCGTAATAATAAATATTCACCGATAGCAATTTGTGTGCAAATGAAATATCATTACGAAAAAAAAAACACAGCAATTAATCCAATACGCAATTCGTCGCAACACAGCAGTAAACGATTCCAACAGGAAACTAGTCGATTTGCATAAAATTGCCCAGAAATGACCAGAAATCACGTCGCAGATCGTGCATTTGCATATTCGTTCGTAACACCTTTACGAATTTCCCGCCGATTTTACTCTCGCACGACGTCACGAAAAGACTCCATCTACCGTCGCAAATTTACACAATACCGTCTCCGTTTCGAGGTTACAGAATACTCGGCAACGTCGAACGCAGGGTAGAAAACGAACGGGGAAAAAATACCCACGTCGTCGACGTCTCGACTCTAGGGAAAAATTTTTTCCCCGTCGCAGTCTCCGAAGTAGGGAAAAATTTCCCCGGCCGCCATTTTGGATCCTAAGGTAACATTAACCCGATAGGTTATGGTGCTCAAAAGCAACCGTAGATAAACTCAGAAATTTTCTCTCTGTGATTCCATGAAAAATTCGTACCAGCTGTGAAGGAAAAACTGAAGAAAAACCGTTAAAAGCCATCCTCCTAATCGATAACGCTTCCGATCATCCTTTTGACGTAGTCGTGATTTCAGATCAGGTGATATACAAGCTTTCTCCCACCAAATGTGACAGCTCTAATCAAACCCATGAATCAGGGAATTTTAAAATTAATTAAGCGTCACTATCGACATGTAATTCTTACCTCCCTATTGGATAAATGTGAAAACGATACTACCTAGGCTATGCTGAAGGCGTGGAAAGCGATCAACATGCATGTTTTCCAAACAGAAGCATGGGATATTGTGGAGGACTACAACAGTGAAGTGTTGGAAAAAGGCATGGCCTTCGATTGACACTGAGTTAGAATCTGCATTGAGTGATAGTCAATTCAGAATCATTTTCGGATGCTGTGTTCGTTGATACGTTCCACAAGCTTCCATGAGAAGTTAACGAAGAGGACATTCAACCAATTAGTAATGTCTTACTAATTAGTTGAATGAGGAATATGGGGTAGGCCAGGCTTTTAAAGATGACGAAATCATGACAAGTGTGCAGGATGAAAGTGAAGGGGAAGAACACCCCATACAGGCAGAGGGACGAACACTTCTCACTCTGCCGGCGTCGAAGCTGCCGACATTTTCTTGCAGTACATAATGCAACAACCAGATACATGCAGTAGCGATGTAAAGCTCTACAAAGCGTGTCATCGACGAGCGTTTTTATTAATTAAAGAAAATAAAAATCTGTGACATTTTTCGAAGTGAGGATTGCAACATGTCAATCGTGTTTATTACATTTTAAATTTCTTTTTACTGTATATAGATACTTGTTTCTTATTTATTTCTTAAATACATGTGTACTACAGACAGTAAACATGTAACATTTAATTTAATAAAGAATTAACTGACGTTTTTTATTTCTCGGTAATCCGACAATCCTCAGTGCAAGGAATGGCCGGATTAGCAAAAGTCGACTGTGTTTGAATGGTTTTTAACATATAAATTTATTTCCTATTGGTCACAGAAAACCTTATCTTAATACCAAGTACAGTAATGAAATTTATTGATTTAAAGCGAGACACCAGCTCGTTTAAACTACCTTGTCATCACTAAAATGCCAGGCCTAACCTCAACGGGATCGCGAGTATGGATGAGATGTAGAGGAGGAGACTCGTACTCATCATTGTTAGCAACAAATTTTGGCTCTGGGAGTTTGTTTATTACTTTCAAATGAAATATAATGTATTTTAAATAGGGAACGGTCCAGAGGAAAATTCTAGATTTTCTGGTGGATCAGTCCACTATTGTTCTTACTACTAAGGAAAAATGACCGAGGTGGTTCAGCCTATCGCTCTGGGGACCCGAACAGTTTTTCTTGGGCGAAATGTCCTGGATAAGTGGCTAACCACCCGGCTGTCACCATTGTGGGCTGGATAGGAAGAATCCATAATGGATAGGAAGAAAATCCCTCTCAGTATTTGTAGGACAGAAAAAGTTAAAAAATAAAAAATGAAAATCAAACCGAAATAAATTATGAGAGGTCCAAATCGCGTTCGAACTCTTACCTGTGTAGGTATGATAACATCCTATCTTTCGGACATGCTACTAACAATTGGAATAATGTTTTCAATTAATGTAAAGAAATTAATTAAATAAAATGAAAATTACAAAGAGTTCTATCAAGAGTCACGATAGTAACTCCTCGCCAAGTAAAAACGTCACTGACTGTCTATAGAGAGGTTTCAAGGTCGCATGTCACACAATAAAAAGCACGTTTTCTCCGCTCCTTCACTATGTTTGTGATCTTCCGCTTGCTTAGCTTGCACGTGGTTTATTGTTTGACAGGTTAGCAGTGCTTTTTTTCAGTTTAAACTTAATAGAACTGCAGTATTAATAATAGTAATAGAACTTTGTCCAGAATATAAAATCCTGGACAAAGTCAAAAAAGATGGTTTTCTGCCGGGTTATTCTTGCAGTCTGACAGGACAAGATACAGCTTTATATGAAGAGAAAGTTTCATTATGTCAAGGTGTCGATCCATACGAAGCCAGCATCTTCGTTGTAGATCAAGAGTTGTGGGCTAAAGTTGAATTTGGCGACGACATAAACTATTTGGTTTTGACGACAAATTACAACTCTTTCACAAATGAAAGCTTACAAATCTTTAGAGGCCCATAGCTATCTTACAAGTGACTGCGTTTCTCCTGATTACGTGCTCTTTTACAATGTTCTTGATAGGCGGTTGGGTTGTGGCCACTCATACCTCATGTTTAACGTTGGCACCCAGTCTGGTGACTCATAAAATGAGAAATGTTTTCCTTTGGGGTAAAATGCTTTTTTCAATAATAAATTATTAAAAATAACTTATCATTATGGTAGGTTATATATAAATAATAAATAAGAATCTGTCAGGAACAACTTGAAGGTTACTATATAATGATTATTTGTTACTAATGTAAAAAAATCATTGTAAAAAGTAACATCTTAAAGAAATGTTAATGTTGCTCACCAAAATAACCTAACTTAGCTATTTGTAAATGAACAATGGAAATTATTGGTTTATATCTTTAAAAATATACACACTTTTATTTATGCAAATTAGATTGGAAGGACAATTGGTTTAAAATTCATTTCTAATTCTTTATCTGCTAAGCGATTAGCTTTGCTTAACACTTTAATATTAACTCTACTGTATATTTATTATAAGCAGAGACTAAGAAAACAAACTGAAAAGTGAAAAACAAAGTTAGAACACGATTATTATCTATTCAAACATTTATCTAATCATTTATTGAAAACTAGTTATCAAATGTTAATGCTTACCTGAAATGAAATGTTTCTGACAAACATTTGTATTGATATTCACTTTATTCGTATTGAAATTTTTCTGGTTAATTCTCGAGAGCCATGAAAATTGCCTTCGTCGTGAAAACGCCTCAGTTTGGGGTCCTTGATGATAAATAATGCAGGGAATTTTAAACAATGACGTTTCTTTGTTTTTGAGTGAATTATTATTCAATTCACTATAGTGATATTCGCGACGAATAAACAACACAAGAACTCCAGCTAAAGCACGCATAAACACAAATAAAACGTAAACAAACCACAAACGTGGCACCAGACAATTGCGCATGCTCATGACGCCATTCGTGATGTCGACTTGAAACCTCTCTCTATATACAAGAATCAGAGTTGCCGATTTTCGGGGATCGATTTCTCCGCTCCCCAAACGCCTGAAGTAATACCGAATAGCTCGTTCGAAACAGAATTGTTTTCTTAGATAGTGTGCAAAATTTCAAGATTTTATAATTAACGAGTGGCGGAGCTACAATGGAGCAAAGCGGTTTAAGTGAACCAGGGCTGGAGTCAATGGACCCAAATATGTCAAGCAAAAAAAAGACTTTTTTAAAAACTTTTTCCGCCCTGTAAACCCAAAAGGGTATTTTTTAGTAAGCCCGTTATGGATTCGAACATAACACAATGGGGAGGCCGACATATCCAATAAGGGACGGATCCGACATATATGGACAAACCACTCTCTCGAAAAATTTCAGGGTTTCTCGATTGCTCGGAGTCGAACCTGGGTCTCCAGAGCTGTAGGCTTTTTTTTTGGGATCTGAATATCTTGTTTTGTGGCGCTATGGATTAGAATGCTAAGAGACCCGCACTATAAGCCAGTTTCAAACCATGGCTCGAAATAAAATGATTTCCCTCTCTAAATAATTCTCTCAATAAAATTCTCTTAATAAAATCTCAGTAATATGATCTAGTATAGTCTAATGTAAGATATTCAGGTAAACAAGTTTGTATCAATATTTCAAACAAAAAATATATAAGAATTTATATATTTTTTGTCTGAAATATTGATACAAACTTGTACAAAAATATATAAGAATTTATATATTTTTTGTCTGAAATATTGATACAAACTTGTTTACCTGAATATCTTACATTAGACTATACTAGATCATATTACTGAGATTTTAAAAAATAGGAAAACTTCACAAGCAAAACGATAAGAAATTTTAAGCAAAGAAACATTCATGAAACTTTTTATTATATAGATTTAAAATAAGTTAAAGGTAAGTATAAGGTAAGTTTGTATTGTTAGATTGTATCTACTTGATTGGTGATACGTTCTAATAATTAAGAAATATTCATCGTTTTATACAGATTAACATACACACAAGCATTCTATTAATCTGGATTGTTTTAGTGATCTATTCAAGATAATCAAGAATCAACTATGCTGTTTTGTTCAAAGCTGGCATTTGACTGATTAATGACTTCGTGTGGCCATTTACTATTGTTAACTTACCTCAAATGCATTGGCTTCGGTCCAACTAGAAGTTTTTATTATACTAATAGTAAAAATAGCTTAAAAATTAGTGAAGATCTAAGAATATTAGTAATTTTCGTTGTTGAAATAATTATAATTTTGTTATTCCTTTTGAATAAAATCCTCATCAGTGGCAGAATAGATCGAACACTGAACAGCGAGTTCGCTCCAATTACTAGTGACTAGACCAACATGGTCATCTGTATTAAAACCGCTTAATTTGGCACTGCGACTATTGAGAAACTTATCAAGATTAACAAGAATGTGATAAACTTTATTATCAATAAATTCTGTATTATATTAGATAATAATAAAGTAAGTATATATACATAAATTTTGCAATACTTTCTCTGGATCTAATCACACAAAGAGGACGATTTACTGTATTAGAAGTATTTTATTGTCCACATTTCGGCCAAAAATGCATTTTGGGTAGTGATCAGTTTGACCTAGTTTAACACGAGATAAACATACACATGATAAATTTACATAAATTTCAATACACTGGCCTAATATATAACAAAAATATAAAATTCACGTAAAACTTATGCAGACACAAAAAAGATTTAGAAATCATTTAAAATAATACCATGATGTTTTACAAATAAAGGCATTTATTCATAGGCAATTACACTTCCCTAACCTTACGCTTAATAGTATGGTTAAAGTTTTTTTTTTTTTTTTTTTGTAACTTTTTCCGCCCAGTGGGCACTAAGAGGGCCTCTTATAGCAAGCCCATTATGGGTTCGGCCAGGCCCACAATGAGGCGGCCGGATGGTGAGGGACGAGGCCCGACATATCCGGACGGACCACCCCCCGAAAAATACCTGGGGATTTCTCGACCCGTCCGGATTCGATCCCGGGTCCCCCAGGGCGGCAGGCTGCTAACATTGACCGCTCGGCCATCCGGCCGCTGTATGGTTAAAGTTAGGTTGGATGGTTTTATTTTAATAGGTATATTTTTTTTATCTTCAATTTTATTTTTGCTAGTTTTATCAATTTATTTTTATAAGTTATTTTTCATTTTGGGGTGTACTATAGATTACTCCCTATGGAATTTCAGGACTTTGATTATATATTTGAACTCAGGGGACCGAGACGAGTTCAACGGTACCCTATTTTTGGACCGGAGATGAAAAATAAAAAAACTTATCACACTTTTTAAGTTACCATACTTTTTTAATGCTCTCATGCAGATGGCACCGTAGTTGTTAGTATTGCCATCTTGCGGTAAAGTCTGAAAACCGTGACGTCGGACTACGGTCATCTCCCGGAGCGTTAAACACGCGATACGAGAGCGGAGAGAGCGACGCGACTTCCGATCATCGCGCGATCGCCATTTCGGTTAATGTTGCTTAGGGCAGCGAACATGGCGGCCCGACTGACCTCTCGTATGGGCGCCACCACACGCCGCCATGTGCTAAACTAGTGATCGATTCACGGTAGTTCTTGAACAAAGTAAAAAAAGGGGGGAAACGTCTATAAGGCAATTTTAACGGCAAGCCCGGACGCGACTCCCGATCGCGATAGCGAGGCCGACTTAGCGACTCCCTATCATCGCGCGATCGCTGGAAAAAAGTATGATAACTTTTTTATTTTTCGTCTCCGGTCCAAAAGTAAAGTATCGTTGAACTCGTCTTGGTCCCCTGAGTTCAGATGTATACCCAAACACACAAATTCCATAGGGAGTAATCTATAGTATACCCTAATTTTGACTTAATTTTTTTAAATTTCTTATTTAAAGTTTACAATACCCGAGAAACATAAACGTGTGCTTGTAAACGTCGCAATACTTTAGTGTTGTTGGAATAATTCAATTTTCGAACTGGTATATTTATAATTTAACACATTTGGTTTAATTTATTTTATTTTATTTATATTATAAATATATTTAATTTATTTTAGTCCCCTTCTTTTATGGCATTTGAGTTCAATGATCAAGTTTATATTTGTTCTAAGAGTTAATATTTTATTTATTATAAATTTGTTTGAAATGTTAATTATTTTTACGTTTTGAATTTTAGATCTGTTTATTTGTAAAACATTATAGTATTATTCTAAATGATTTCTAAATCCTTTTTGTGTCTGCATAAGTTGTACATGAATTTTATATGTTCGTTATATGTTATGTATTGAAATTATGTAAATTAATCATGTATACGTACCTTGTGTAAAACTAGGTCAAACTGATGAGGACCATCGCCCGAAATGTGAACAATAAAATACTTCTAATACAGTAAATCGTCCTCCTTGTGTGATTAGTAGAGCCGTAAGTTTTAGTCAGTTTTTGGGCCTAAAATCGCCAATTTTTTGCCTTAAATTCGCCAAAAAAAATCGCCAATTATTTATTTCAAAAACGAGTTAAAACGAATTACACTTAGATATTTCAAATAATCCTCGCTTAAACAATGACGTCGATCGCCCAATATCGATGAATGTAATGAGAACGAACGTTCAACGTCGACATAGTACTTTTCAGCGTTTAACCAAGACTCCTAGCGAGTGACAATTCGTTCTGGAGGAATATTACTAATTCCAGTTGCATTCTTAAAATCATTTTGTCTTTCTCTTGTCTTCACAAAAAACTTCTTCATTTCTGTTATAAGCGAATTTGTTAATTTGTACTCATTCTGAATCCTGAATGCAACGTTATGTAAGGCGTGAGCGATATACGTGACGTGATGTACAGTACATTTGGTAAAATCAATGCATGTTTCTTAATCTCACTTACTGGTTTCATCGTGTATTTTGCTCGATCTGTCACTATTAACTTCAGTTTTGAATATTTTAAATAATTTGGCCACAATTTTCTAGACACGTTGAGTATACATTCTTGTATTATAATGTTGTCAATTGTTGAGTGAAATGTCACATCATTGATTTTGCTTTCTCGACATTCAATTTTCCTAAAAGCACGTTGACCACTTTACGTTGCACTTTGTCACTAGTTTCGTCAACAATGAAATAGACATCATGTCCATTAATTTTTTCTGTTACTGAGTTGAAGATGTGCCCACAGTGCTAAAAAAAAATAAATAAATAACGCAATGACACTTCAAATAAAATCATATTTCAGCTAAATTATGAGCACAATCGCAAACAGCAAACAGCAGCATCAATTTCAATAAAATAAACGTTACATTAAAAAAACTAATTACAATAAAAAAATACCTGGAACACTTTTGATCGGCTTCTTCATATATTTCTCGTGAAACAATCTCAGTTTTTCGTTATTTAATTTTTCAAGCGGAATATCTGCACTGGTGAATGATTCAACCATTTTTTTTTTAAATTAAAATCGCTTCCATTTTCAAACAACAGTGTTTGTGACTGTAGCGTGTTATGTTTCTTGTGTTTTGCACTGTTGAGATGTTCCGAAAGTCGTTTCTTAATTGTATCACGTTCGTAGTTGACGTGTGTAGAGCACTTAACATGGAGAAATGTTTTTTTTTTTTTTTTTATTTTTTGTACGGCAAAATATATTGCCACCTAATTTCTTAATTACAGAATCAATTTTAAATTCAATTGACTGTTTTCTAGACATGGGAAACTGACGATTTCGCCACTTAACGCCAAATTCGCCAGTTAGGGTGAAAATCGCCGATTTTCGCCAAAAAAAACTTAGTCATATTGAAACCAGATTTTTAAATTACTGTAGTACTAATTGAAAGATGCTCATTCCAGGCGAATATAGCCGAGAAATTCGCCAAAAGCGAAAATTTTCGGCTCTAGTGATTAGATCCCGAGAAAGTATTGCAAAATTTATGCGTATTATTTATTATTCATAAATTTTGCAATACTTTACAATATATTACCTTATTATTATGTGATAAACTTTATCAATGTGAACTAGGAATTAACGAATAGTAGATATGAATAAGAATTTTTTATCCTTTAATTTTTTTAAATATAATTTTATAAATTCTTTACTTAAATATTTTACATATATAACAAAAACAATTTTAAACATCTTATTGTTCTACTTGCGATAATAACGCCTACACCCGACGCTAACAAATAAATTAATGTGAGTACGTGTTAAGGGACGTCATATCAGTTTGACTTTAAACTGAAAAATGATAAGAAGCTTCAGTGATTTTAAGCTTTATGTTAAAAAGTAATGTCTAAATGATGTAAACGAGTGCTTGTAAAGTTGTTTTTTAAAAATGACGCTAATGAGATTAAAATCAACAACGTAAAATAGAATCTGTAGGAGTGAGTGAGCTTCAGTCATTGCCTTATGATCACTTTATCAAATATATTATCTTTATATGTAAAATCAAGAGAACCTTGATTTGATTTTTGTATTTATCTCGAGTTAGAGAGTCATTTTAAAATTGAAATCGTAAGAAATCAAATCGCTGTAAATGGAACCCTATATATTAAAGAAGCTCTATTTGTTACCTCTCGTTATGGGAGTTTGGATGTTCTGTGGTATGATTATTTGTTTCATAATGGCGCTTTTAGAAGGTCATGTGAGTGCTTATGTCCCCTTCATCAGGTATTTATTATTATTATTATTATTTTAATATTTCATAAAATATTCTTAAAGATAGAAATAAACTTTTGTGTTTTTGTGAGTTAAATTATTAAAAAAATTTCTCCAATTAATGGCAATAAGTGAAGTTCATAATAAATTACTACTAATCATAAAGAAATTTTTATATAATTAAATTAACAGAAGTTATTTTTTAAACTTTAAGAAATTCATTAATTAATATTTGTTTCCTTATCTCGGAAATTCAGAAAAATTTGGATTTAAATTTGTGCATATTGTATTTAGACTTTACTTATTGTAAATGAAACACAAATCTCTGAACAACTGTCACCGACAAAAATATAAAATGTACCACCATTTAGGGGTGGCCTTTTGTTAGAAGGTAGCCGTTATTAGGGATTCAATTGTGTTTGGATCATTTATTAAATTTATAAAACCTTAATGTAAATTATTTCGCGTAAAGATAATTGTTTAAAAATATGTTTACTTTTTAAATTGATTCATTTTCTATTTTAAAATATATATATATATATATATATAGGCCTATATATTTTTTTTAAGTGAAACTGGAGGGAAATTACCAGAAAGCGGAATTTTCGGAATTTTTCTAGTTTTCACTGCATACATGGGTAAGTTTTCTTATAATTATTTTCCTATTTGATAAAAAAATCCAACAACGAATTGCACAACCCTGTGAAATTATTAAGACAAATTACAAAATTTCAATTGTCTGTGGCGCCATCTGTTAAGAGATTTTCTTTAAAATAACGTTTACATTTTTAATTATTATAAAATGGCCAAAGCTTAATTTTGAGGGTAGAGACGATGCTTATATAAAAGATATGCAAAGGCTAATAACGAGTGAATCACTTTCGAGATCTATGGCACGTTATCCTGGGGGCAAAATGGACAATTACCTGCTGTCCCCACCAGCAGGGGTCCTAAACCAATGTTTTATAAAAAAAATATTTCCTCCAAAAATGTCTCCCGGTGAAAAATATCGAAAGTTAATACTGTACATGGGGATTTTCTAATTCAAATTCGTTTATGCCCCATGAAGTTATAACGTGCCACTGCTCGGTATATGACACAAGACCCTCCTGTTTCCCACCTTCTCTACCTTTAACCACCAAAATCTAATAGCATCAACGCCCCTTAAACACAAGCTACCATGCCAAATTTCATTTCTTAATCACTACCCCACACTGATATATTAAACGAAATAGAGGCCAACACAAACACACATCCACGAATTTTTCCATGTTTTTGACTTTTTGGGTTCAGGAGGTCTCAAAACTTGGAAATTTGAAAAAACTTGGATTTTCAAATTTGACATAATCCCGTGTTATATACATGACAAGCCGAGAAAGAAAAAATATATTAGTTTATACAAAGAAGTTTTTAAATTTTCAAAGCAGTTTATATGCAAAGTTTATGGGACTTATGGAGTGTAAAGAAATTGCTTATGTCCTCTAGCTCATTCACCAGTTGCCGAGTGGATAAAATTACTATTGAACATTGGTGGTTGGTCTCATTAAGATCGGTTTCCCACAGAAAGTCCTTGCTGGGCCCTGTTGAATAAAAATTAGGCGTTACAAGCTATTAACTATAATCTACAAAATTTGTAATACTTATTGCTTGTAGCAAGTACTGTACTTGTAGCATTTGTAACTTGTAGCTTCAGCTTGTAACAACTACAAGAGTTTTATGTGAGGAGGTACTTCTTGGGCAAATTGCCCATGTGTTGCGTTGCCTTTTTCCATCAATCCAATCCAACTTAGCTAGTCTGTTTAAGAAATTCTTCGAAAATTTTTAAAAATAAAATAAACTTAAATGGATACAAATATAGTACTTTAAATCCATTTTAATTAATATAAAATTAATATATTATAGACTTAATATTGACTACAATAGGCTTATAATTATTATAGTATTATTACTATGTAGGCCCTAATAAATTTAAACAACATAAAGGACACGAAATCTGTTTTTTGAATTTATATATGATTATTTATTTATTTTAATTGAAAATCGAAAGTTTATATAGAATATTTGACCAAGTTATTTAAATATTCGATATTAAGATTGCTGTAGTCAAGAAATTTTTATCTTGCACCTGTTAAGTCTAATGATAATTAAATGTATTTGTGATGAATAACTTGTTTATTAATTTCTGTTTGAACGTTGTAATATAACAAGACTGGGGTGGAGAACTTGTGTCCTCTAAAGTGGGAGTTCAAGGTAAATCAGGCATGTAACGTATCATGTGATTTCAGTACATCACTTGTATTTTTCAATCATCCTTTCAGTTTATCAATCGATCATCTTTTCAGTTAGCTTCTTTACATTTATTCTAGTTACAGCATATTCGTTTCACTTATTAAAAAATATCGTTATTCAAATTATAAAACTTCGGTACGCATAAACATTTTAAAAGACAAATATGCTTACCATATGGACGCAAACTCGAAAAGGTTTACCATCCTTAAGTTTATTATCACTAATGACAATTAAGGAAGGCGTTTTAAAATTTATTCAGTTGTCAACTATAAAACAATAGTCGGCCTAAAGCAATAGTACAAAAGACAAATCAAATTGTGATGGATGTTACACTTGGTAATATATTCAATATAGTTCAAAATTCATTTTTATACGGATTTTTTATGTTAGTTTTTTAAATAAAATTTCCCATACTATTACATGAAATAATAGACATTTAATGTAGAATTTTCGGATGAATCTTTTCATTTCTTTGTAAACTTGGCCAATCTATCATGTGTGATGTACTTTTATGTACCAAATGACCGATGATCTTTCGCATAATTTTATTGCCATTATTCCCACGTAAAAAAGGCTAAGTGGATTAAATCACATAAGACTCAAGACTGGTAGTTAGAAGGAAGAAAAAATGAAAAAACCAAGTGTATTTTCTTTTCTAAACATCTATTAATTGTTAACTTTAATATATTTTCTGAAAATGAAAATGCTTTCAAACGAAGTTTTGAACTTTAATTATAATTTAGAAAATTAACATTTTCCATTTATTTATTTATTTTTTTAAATCCAGCAACGAGTTGCATAACTTTCTTGGCAACATTTAAAATTGCGTGTGGCGCCATCTGTTATGATATTATTATTATTATTATTATAAAATGATATAAAGCTTAATTTTGAGGGTAAAGATGAGTGTTTTTTTATATAAAAAAACTGTAAATGCCAATAACGAGTAAAATCTTCATTAAGTCCGATCCCATTCGAGATACGACACACG
This sequence comes from Centruroides vittatus, assembly GCF_030686945.1. Taxonomy (NCBI): domain Eukaryota; kingdom Metazoa; phylum Arthropoda; class Arachnida; order Scorpiones; family Buthidae; genus Centruroides; species Centruroides vittatus. The sequence goes on along the minus strand of NW_027122274.1, from coordinate 2,009,866 downwards.
ACTGACTTCTGACGACTGACGACACGACTCTTTATCTTCCCACCCCGTCGACTTTTAACTACCAAAATTTAATAGCATCAATTTCTCTAATACACAAATCTCCTTGCAATATTTCAGAAATTTTCGACAAAAAAGCACAGGAGGTATTAAGCTTCAAAGGGGATGAACAAAATCGTGCCCCCCACACACATCCATACATACAGAAAAATCCTCCAAATCGTGTTTCATTTCTCGCCGTTTCAAGGACCCTGAGTCCAAACCTATAAAAATCTTGGGGATCGTTTTTTGACCGATTGCCACACTTTTCCTCTGTTATATGTAGCAGAGCCAGAAAAGTAAAAGTAATGAGTATTTAGTGGATGGTCTCGACTGGCTCGCTTCGTGGCGTTTTGTAGTGGCACTTTGGAAAAGGATTATATTCTTTGTTAACACGTGGAATTGATGCTATTATCAAGTGTTGTCAATGAAGAAAGATAACTTATTTGATCCTAGTGTTAAAGTTAAATTAGATTACATTTTTCTTTCTTTTTTTTCGAACGAAGTGACGATCTTTACGGAATTTTCTAGTATTGAAAGTCAAGTTTCCGCGACTCTACTGTAATAGTAAAATAATTTTTTCTTTAAATTTCGTTCATTTTATTGTAATATTTTAATATAAACTTCTATTAATATGAATTTAGTAAAATATTTTATTTATAAATATTATACAATCATTTGTTTTCTAGGTTAAATTTTATAGACTGAAAAAGTAGGTAAAATGGCAATAGGTCAATGCAATGGCATTTGACCTACTGTCAAATGTCTTGACACCCACCATACTATTATTTAACAATGATCTAATTTATTCTAAAGTTAAGAAATTTTAGAAAAAAGTAATCTATAAAATAATTTTTACTGTATTTAGTTTTTGTACATTGTAGTGATTCAACAAACTTGAATTTATTTATATCTGTCACCATTTTTCTTTTGATTTTACGGAGGACTAAAACTTGTTTTTATACTTGAAAATCATGATTTCATTCTTGGTTATTAATTAAAACATCTATATATATTAACACCATGTATCAATATAAAAAGAAAGAAATTTAAATATGTAGTGCCAGGAACATTATGACCTTTTAAGATTCCAGACATTGTCGATATATTATTAAGGATATTTGTTATTTAATGTAAAAAAAAAAAAACACTATTTAATTAACCAAACATTATGATAAATTACTTAACTTCAATAACATAAAAATTAAAATTATTACAAACAAATTGAAAAGTTTTAACCTCTTTTCGCCCTTTTTGTAGTCGACGCCCTTACGTGTGTGCCATTCGTGTCTTGCCTTAAAATCAGTCTTGGTATATTATAGTCAATTCCTGTTTAATGGCTGTTCGTAAAACCACCGTCATTTTTAAAAATATTAAATTTAAAAATTTTATATTGAAGACCGACTGCTTGTTTGAGAGCAAGATCGATCTACATAAAATATATGACAATCTCAGGATGGTTTGCGTTGTGAATTTTTTTATTTTTAATAACTCTATTCGTATAGTATATAGGGCCGGTTTTGGACTTTTAGCCGCCTACGTGCTACAGATATTTTCCGCCTTATCAATGCTTATCGCGTAACCTAACGCAATCCATGAAATCCTACTAAAGACTTATTCTGAGTTGTATTGTTACGCTAACGAATACAATAAAAACCATATTCTATCGGAACCACGTGATTGGCGTTTAATCAACTGTGAAAATGCTATTCTGAGCCGTTAAGTATGTTTCATTTTCGTTTCCGGTAGACAGGGCACCAGTTGTGTGTGGCGTCATCTATTATGAGCTCTTATTTAAAAACTTTTTATATTATTATTATTATTATTATAAAATGACAAATAGCTTAATTTTGAGGGTAAAGATGAATTTTTAATAAAAAATTATAAATGCTAATAACGAGTAAAATCTTCATCAAGTCCGATCTCAATCGAGATATGAAACATGTAACCCCTCCATTTCTCCATCCCCTTGACCTTTAACCATCGAAATTTAATAGCACCAATCCCCTAAAACAGTGTATTTTAATTTTGGGGTGCGCAGATTTTACCAAATTATCATTTTTTAATACAAACAAACAAAAAAAGGTCAAATCGATGTCTAAAAAATAAATCAGCAAAACGGTTATGCCTAATTCACAACTCTCTCCGAACGAATGCTAAAAATCTATCCATACTCTTGCCGAAACATCTCGACAAGAGTCGAGTCCCAGCGAACAATGTACTTTATTTAATAAGACATATTGTTTTGTAGGCCATTAAATAAATTATAAGGACAGTATTTATGAAATTAGACTATTACGAAAATTGAGAGGCGCAACAATATTTTTTCTGAAAAAGAGGGGGCGGAGGTACGGAAAGTTTGGAAACCACTGCCCTCAAACATAAAACTCCCTGCAAAATTTCACAAATTTTCGACAAAACGCACTTATTATTACCCTTAAATTATTAAGCTTTAAAGTGAGTGAACAAAATCGTGTCTCGCACTCCCACATACACAAACATTCACACATACCAAAAGAAATCCCAACTTTTTTGCCTTTCTAACGTTTCAATATGCCTGGAGTCAAAAAAATATAAAAGTCTTGGAAGATCATATTTTTCACCGATCGCTGTACTTTCCCTGTTAATATGATCAATCAATAAATTTCGTATATATAACAGCCGGGAAAGTAATAATCCCGTTTTGTCTTTGTCTGAAATTCGCCCAGGTCGTAGTTCAGTAGAATTTTCGGTAATTATCCACGTAATCCTCCTGCACACTTCTGCACTTTTATCAGAGATTTTATTAAAAATTATTCCATGTCTCCTCTTAAATCTAACTAATCATTCACTGCTTGCTTTGAATCCGATATGTCACAAGTATTGTCCAAATTGTTCAGTTTTTTCTCTAAGAAGTTTTCCATCGTCAGGAGTATTTCTGCAATTTTCAGCTTCTGGATACCCACGTTTATGCTTGCTTTTCTGTTCTATCTGTTTCTGTTCGTTATTGAAGCTTTCCAAAATCCTCTTTCTGTTTTCTGGATATGTAGAGAGAGAGAGAGAGAGAGAGAGAGAGAGTACTCGATAAAACGCAAATTCTTCCTCAATTTCAGATCTTTTGTTTTTTTTACTTTCACTGTCTTACGTTTTCTGCTATGGACAACACCTGAAGTTCGCTCTTGTTCGCCATTTCTATCTGTTTTTGAATAAAAATGGTTGATACACTGATTAACTGGTCGAAAATGTCAACATGTTAATTCAAACTGTATAATGAAATTTATACAGTATGAATGCTTTGTTTCAAATAGGATGAAATAGACACTCATAAATTTGATGGGTCAATAATTCAATAAGTTGTCAAATCACAGATGTGTTCGTTACATTTTTTAAAAAAAATTTAAAGAAACGATTTTAAAACGCTAAATTTAATCGATTAAAGTATAACGATCGTTAATTTTGGCGCGAAACGTCGTTAAAATTTTAAATTTTACACATTATAATCAGAAAGGGGACAGACGATATTATAACGAAGATTCGTGTTCACTGTTGTGTATAACTACGTTTCTGATTATAAGGTGAAAAATTATAGAGAAAGCACACAAAATTGGAGATAAAATAGTCTCCGGATCTTAAATTTCGAGTTAACAAAATGGGAGCGAATTGTTTATTGAAGCTTTCCTGAAGTGTGATTGTTAATTAATTATTGATTAGAAATAAAGTATCGATTGCCTTAATGAACATATTTCTCTAAGCAAAAGTATACTATTTTTCGTTACTAACTTCTGGAACCTAACCCCTTGTTTTGCATTAGTCTTTTGTTTCGTATAGCACGGATTCGCATAACACGGCACTTTTTCGGAACGTAACTACCGTGTTAAACGAGGAATACCTGTATATCACTTTCAGTAATTTTGATTTATTCTCAACAGGAATGGCAGTTATGACGACTCGTTATTTAATCGTATCCGAGTTAAATGAAGGAGGTATGCGAAAAATAGATATTTTAAACAAAATATCTGTATTTGTCGGTTATTTATCTTTGTGCGGAATGATAATTGTGGGCTGTTATCCTGTAAGTAAAATAATATTACTTTTTGTTCTTTAATAGAATTTTTTAATTAGAAGACGAATTATTTTCAGATGTATGGCCTAATAAGTGCTCATTTAACAGGAGCACTGTTACTATTTTTTGGATGCCTTTTCTATGGTATTCTGCAGACTATCCTCACATTTTGGATGTATCCTACTTATAATGGAATTTCGATCTTCCGCATCCGTTTGGCCATATCCACTTTTTGTATTTTATTTCTTATAACAAGTAAATTTAATTATTGATTTTATTTTTATAATAATTTATTCAAAACGACTGAAATTGATTTTAAAATTTTTAAGTGACTATTGTATTTCCACTTGGCCAAAGATTTTGGAATCAAAGTAAACCAAAAGCTGATAAAGTGCCATCAGACAAGGTAAGAAAATTTATTTTGTTATATAAATTTATCAATTAATAAATTCTATTTAATTATTCCAGGGCTTTACAGAGATATTAACTAGTGCTGTATGTGAATGGTTTCTGGCCATGTCTTTTATTTTCTTTTTCTTTACTTTTGTTAGAGAATTTCGAAAGGTTACGCTTCGTTTATCACTCGTCCCTTTAGTTCGCCATTTTGATGATGAAGTCAGTTAATTGAAAGAAAATTCAAATATTATAAACAAAAATTAAAATTCAAAATTTCATTATACAAATTTATTAAGATAATTATTTTAATTTCTTAAAATTGTTAACGTTTTGATTCACTTTTAACTGGTGCCTTAATTCTATAATTTACGTTAAAATTATTTAAAAGAACATAGCATAAATATTTTGTTTCACATCATAATTTTCATACTATTAATACAGATGTGACAATTTACACCTTTTTTTTTGTTAGAAAATAATAAAGTTGAATAATTTTAAAGAATTTTCCTTTAATTTTTTATCTTAAAAATACTGTTCTGTAATTATTAAAAATTCTGAATAAACATATGTAATTTAATAAGATAATTTATTTAAAATGTAAAAATATATATATTTATAATAAATATTTTTATAATTTATATTTGAAATAAATGTTATTTATTAAAATTTTAAGTTTCCTATTTAAATTTTTAGATTGATAATTGACATGCAGTGAATTATATATGTTAAATTATTTAATAATTTAAACAGCTTGTTATGGATTTTATGTATAAGTTAATAAGTTATGAATGTATATACTGCATTGTATCTATACTGAATCAGTATTTTAAACTGCTATAACACTATTGTTTACATTATATACAGTATATTTAATGTACTGATACCGTATATACAAATTATATATATATATATTATTATTATATTATATGTATATTATATTATATACAGTAAATATATACAAATTATATACGGTATCCTTATTTTACTGTATATTTATTTTCCTCTTTCCGAATGTTAAAAATACTTTTATTGTCTCAAAAACAGTTTCTCATTGTATATTTATAGAATTTACGTTTTCTAAGATGAATTATATTAAATTTCTTATATTTTGCATGAATATTACTTCTATTAAATAAAACATCATTTGTTAAAACATTAAATAATTCAATTTTATAAAAATTATAAGAATACTGAGAAATACTCATCAATAAAACTATTATTAATTTAAAATATTTTGCTTATACAGTAATAATAATTGTTAATTAATATATGCCATGTTTACTTCTAATTTTTAATTATAATAAAATATGTCTAGATGAAACAGCTCAAACATTTATTAACAACGATGATAAATATTCACAATTTACTATAATAAATTACAATTTAAAAATTTAATTACCCAAAACGGTAATAGAAGTAAGAATTCTAATCTAAAATTACTTGCACTATTGCACAGATCTCCCCTACAGAAACACATAAAAACTTTGTGATGTTTGTATAATGTATTAGAACATCGCTCTTCGCTATCACCGGGTGGTCGCTGTAAACACATTCTCTCCGTTGCAGTGGCGTAATCTGAAGACAATTTTTACCTTTAATAAGGTTGTAAATACCATATTTAAGCACTTTCAAATATGACTCACCGTCTTTTTTGCCTTCGATAATTTTAGCACACCAAGAAGACGCACAGGGTATTGCTTCTACTCCTCTCAAAGATTCCACAGTTGTGGCATTGTAGGGGAAGGGGTCCTTACAATCTCCTAAGTCACCACGAGATCTACAGACAAAGCACCTCTTAACTCGCCCACCTGTATCGTTATAAAATGGCCTTGAGTGATAGGACGATGGCAAAGTGACAAAGAGTACACGTGTACATGCAATTAATGAAGTAGGCTTACTTACCTATAACGGCATTTGTTATAAGGAAGAAGTAAATGCAGCAAATCAACCATTTCATGTCTTTCTATCGAAGTGAATCTTTATAAAAGAATGACTAGACAGCTGATAGACTAGTTGGGTGAACCGGTCCGGCTGCATTTACTGACCTCGTTCTATATTTCTGAATATTATTTTCTACTCGCTTTACAACTTTCAATACGAATCATTAAATATCATTTAAATTCTTAAATTATATACCTTTAAGTAAAATTTTACAAAGATGCTATTAGAGAGGTTTTTGAACTTCTCTATCGTTAATTGTGGCGGCATGAGACATTCATATAAAAAGTTTGATGTTATTTCTTTTTATTAAATCATTTTAATTTCTTAAATTATACTACGTTCAAAACTATTAAAATAAATTCTAACGCTAATTTTTTTCTCCTGTTTTATATACATTTTGCATGGGTTAAGGAAATAGAATTTAATAATTAACTTTTTTTCAAGTGATATTCTGGAAATGTCATTTCGAAAATTAATTTCTTTGAATAGAGCAATCTTAATGTAAAATGCTACGTTTTGTACGTTACTTTTTAATAGTTATTATACAGTTGAACCTTTAACAACGGCCACCTCTAACGGCGGCCATTGTTTCAGGAACGTTTCTTTTTGAAATGCACACAAAATAACCTTCAAAAAACGTCCATTTTTTGTTTCCGTCAATGACGATTGTTTAAAGGTTTGACTATATTTCTTAAATTTACATATAAATAAGTTTTTTCGATCCTGTTTTAAACACTTTATGTTATCTGATCCATAAATTACTTGTTTAATTTTTTTCTACACAATATATAATAAACTCCAAAATTTACATATATTTTACTGTCGTTTCTTTCAATTACAAGATTAATATTATATTAAAATTTCGATAGAATTTACTTTGCAATACGCTTAGAATTTAAAACTATTGTATTCGTTTACCGTGCGTTCCACCCGCTTCACAACAATATATTGTCTATAAAAACTTGTATCTCTGTACTATTAACGGTCTAGCTAATTTTACAGTTAAAAAGGATATGCATGTTGTTAACGGAAATAAGAAACAGGTAGATCGTTAACTTTGTAGGATATTTATTTTTCCGGATCACGCACAAGTCACGCTGTAATCTTACAGCGAATAGTGAAGCGTAGTATAAATTTTTATTGAAAGGAAAGGGGGGGGGAGTTGTTAAGCGTATCAAAAATGTACATCAGTTATATTAAAATTATTTCTTCAATTATAAATATGGGCGCGTTGCCTGGTTTTTTACCAGGCAACGCGCCCATATTTATAATTGAATACAGTTGGATAAGCAAACCAATGACATAGCCCGTTTTAAATGAAACGAATTACACTTATCAAGTAGTATTAAAGCCGCTTTACTAAGCGACGCGCCCTATGATATAAAATTAATTAAAAATTATATTTTTTGGATGTTATTCAAGATGGCAAAAACAACACAAAAAACATATTGTTTTACTATTCTTATTTTTTTTAATTGTGCAATGACTGCTTTTAAACAGGATGGTTGAGTTATGTGGGTCGAGCAAATTCCTTTGCCATGCTTTACCCATCAGACAAGTATTTCTACATCTTTATCATTTTTCTTTTGATTTTTATCAAGAAATACTTTTTTTTTAAATATGACTTTCAATATCTTTGTGTGTATGGCATATTATATTTGAACGCCCTTATTAGCATACTGAGATAGTTTTCTATAATTTATTCTAATTAAAAATAATCCACAGATCTCGTCGAATGACACAAATTATATATATATAGTTTACTAATATTCTTAATTTTTTATTTATTGGCAATAGGAGAATCGTCTAACATTAGCAATTTTCAATTTATAACTTGTTATACTATCGACCAATATAAATTAGTAAACTCTTTGTAAGAATACTTAAAGTATAATTTATATTTTTATCACAAGGAAGAATCTATAAAGAGCATTATAATTCTACTCTATAATTAAAAGCATAATCGAGCTTCACAGACACGTGAGTTAATCTTCATTCCATAATATATATTGCCTACATAGCAGTGCATGATTGTTAGGAAAATACTAAAGTTCAGTCTAAAATCTATAGAATGTCTGTTGTCTGTCCAACTGTCTGTTCTTTATACACTTCTAATTTGGTCTGGATCTGTCTATTCACTTTAACCGATTCGGACCAAATTTTTTATAGTTATTCTGTAGGTCCTCGTGGTAAATCTAGGTTATCATTAAACCTCGACATTCCACTCCTTCCCTGATTTTATCCCCTTAACACTTCGTGATAAACATAACAACTGCAGGCTAAAATAACCAAAGTTTTGATATGGTTTTCATTTTAATGTTTGTCCTTATTACTTTCGCTCGAGTAATGCCGGGCATATCTGCTAGTAATAACAATAAATATTTATCATTATACTGTAATATTATACACATTTCCATGAAATACTGAAATATCACAGCTCTTAGATTTGTTTTTCTTTGTATATTTTTGATACAGCCGAACCTCCAATAACGGCCACTTCTAAACGGCAGCCATTTTTTTTTTTTTTTAATCTTTTCGTCAGTGGCCATTGTTCAGAGCTTTGACTGTATTTATCAAGTGTGCTTTGCATATAAATTTGAAATACTTGGAACATTTTATTTTATTGTTTTTAACTCTTGAAAAGTCAATGAACGCTTTCTACTTTTTCATTTTGTTAATATTAGATTATCATTTATTTTTGCCTCGTCTATTTTTGTCAGATTCTTAATCTAATGAAATAACTCCGTTTAATTTATTTAGATTTAATCTCAAATTCAAAATTATATACATGATGAATAAATAATTTTTATTCGGAAAAATTCCTTAAATTCAATTAAACTTCACGATTCGTAAAAAAGAAACAAATCCAAATAAAATAAAATCTAATTTTTTCTTGTTGCAAAATTAACTAATTTAAAGCCATTTTTTAAAGCACGATGTCGGGCTTTAAAAATTTCATCCAATAATTAATTTTTTTTCAACTTGCGTATACTTTGACGTCAATTTGACATCATTTCAATACTTGTTCATTATAAATGTGGCAAAGTGAGGTCAATTTGACGTAAGAACATAAATGAAATAAACAGATCAAGTATTGGCATTGGGCATATTTAGGTTGCCAAAAAGGTTATACGTTTTTAACTGCAATTAATTTAGTCCGAATCGTACTGTCAGTATTTAAGGATGCAATTTAACTATTATTTATTATATTATATTATGTCGTATATCATGCTATAATGCGTTTTATAGTGCATCACATTATTAATCATTATACCGTGATAAAGACTTTACAAATAATCGCAAAGCCTTTCCAATAAACGTTTATCTAGGCTGAAATAATATTTAAAATGCTATTTATGTAATAAATAAAGATTTATATGTTATTTATTATTGAAAAATTTGTTATTGATTTTCTAAGTGATTGAATACTCTAAGATTTATCTGTTTAGGATTGTTGCAATATATTTGTAATTAAAGCACTTATTCAATTTAAAAGGGATGAATATATATTAGTAAACTAAGAAATGAGCTTTATTTCTATTTTAAATGTACATGATTAAAGTACATTTTATTTTAATAATGTCAGTTATTAATTTTTTTTCATTTTTTCATTAGGGGTGTATTTCTAATTCTAAAACAATATATATATGTATATATATATTGTTTTAGAATTATTCATCTGTTTTTTTTTCAAATAAGAGTGTATATATATTAGCCTATCTGTTAAAATGAAATTTTTTAACGAAGATTAGGCCTATCGTTACTAATGACAAAGTTATCCTGATTTTATTATATTTTGCTAAGATGAGTTTGGAGATTTTTGCTCTTCAAAACGTTTTATTTGCCGCAATACATCAATAACGCACTACTCAACAATATCATTAGTTTTTTCCATAGACTATTTAAATCTAATAATATAAGCCATTGATCGCGCTGTTTGTAGGTATGTCTCGGTATTCCTAATTTAAAATCATCGCTAAGGGCGCCCAAGCGATGATATTAAATTAACAATAAATTATTTTTATTTGTAATAGGAATTTATTATTTATATCACGGAATGACACCGCTGCTGTTAGAATGCTCTTCCCGTGGGGGGAGAGGGTTAAGAATTACCCTCTCCTCGTGGGGAGTAAGCCTTCACCCCCTCCCCAAGCGGAGGGGAAAAATTAGAGCTAATCTATATGGACATGGTTCTCTTTCCCCGTGGGGAGGGGAATTCCCCCTAGGAAAGTGGAAAAATTCCCCATTAATATGAATTTATTATTTATACTACGGAATGACACTGCTGCTGCTAGAACGTCCACTAGGGGCGGCCCGGGCTACAGTATATAATAACATTTTGAGGTAACATTTTTTTTGTTAATCTTATATTATATTATTAGTCATTCGTACGCATAGATTATTTTAGTATTATCATCAGCGTAGAAATTCGAATCTGCATTCTTGTACACCGTTTCGTACTAACCATTCTAAATACAGTCGAACCTCCATAACGGCCACCTTTAAACAGCGGTGATTTTTTACGTTCTCATCAATGACCGTTTTTCAGAGGTTTGACTGTACACCAATCTGACTGTTATAATGTATTTTCATATTTGTTATAATAACATACTTTTCAAGTTTTTCTCTTTCTTGCCATATTTATTTTAAGAGTAAATTAAGTTCGCTAAATTAAATGTGCAATTATTGATTTTATTGTTTATTATGCCGATAAAGAAAATCACTTTCCAGTTAAATAGCCGTTTCATATCATAATTTGTTCTTAAAACAATCTTATGGTATTCTTAATGTTAATTTTACAATTACGGCTTACTATATATGATGAATACAAAATAAGTCTCAACTGTGGTAAATATATCTTTTTATCTAATTTAGTAATGTAAGTTGCTCAATAATACATTGTTATATGTTCTAAAAATATTGTTAAACACCAGGAATATGTACAATAATTTATTTATAATACATCTATAATATATAGCTATAGATGTGTATTGTGTTTAGGTGTGTAGGTGTATGCTTTGGGTATGCTTAGATGTGTGTTTGTGAATCTGTTTGTGTTTATTTATTTGTCTATTTTACATAGTGCATGTATTTGCATCTTATCTGCCATTAAACTATTCAATTTATTTTAATCTATCTTTATATTTATTTTTTTGTATGTTTATTTATTTACCATTTTATCGTTGCTCGTTTATCCTGATAGTTAGGCTCTTTGTACTAAAAGTACCATAAGTGTAACTATTACAGTATTTGTAAATAAAAATAAAGATGAATTGTTTGTTGTTAAAATAAAAAGTTAAAAACGATAACTAGTTTCATTCATTTATAGTTACTTAATTATTAAGAATCATTCTACAAGAATTTAGGCAAATTTATACAGAATGATTCTGAATTTGCTAAGAATTTGCATATCTGTAATAAAGAACGATTAGACAGTAATCTTGTTTATATTTGGTTTGTAATCAGAAATAAATAACTTGTAATGTCAATCTCAAAATACTAATAAATAAACTTAAATGTTGTTATTAGAAGACTCTAAACTAATTAATTCCTAAAAAAGTGTCGAAAACTTTGGTGTGAATCATTTTTTTTTTTACTTTTCTGGTTATAGCCTATAACAAAGGGAAGTATGATGAAAAATGAGCCTCCAGATTTTTACATTTTTGGACTCGGAGGACCTTGAAAGGTCGAAAATTAAATTTTGGTGGTTAAAGGTCAAAGAAATGGGGAGATACATGGGGTACACGTGCCCTATCTCGAGTATAATCAGACTTAAAGATTTTATTCGTTATTAGCATTTATAATTTTTTATTTTTTTTTTAAATAAAACTAACCTCTACCCTCAAAATGAAATTTTTGCTATTTTATAATAATTAAGAGAATAATATAAAAATTATTTTTAAATAAAATGTTACAACAGATAGCGCCACGCACGATTTAAATTATTTTGCCGGTAAAGTTACGCATCTCGTTGCATAAAAGCTTCGAGAAAGGATTCAGTAGACAATTACTCGAAGTACCTTATTAGGTAAAATTTCACCGTTTTAATAAATCGGTTAAAGATTGAATCAGTTTCTTGGGTTAATGTGATGCTTATGCTGTGGCCTAGGTTCTTGGTTTACAACATTGTTGTATGATTTTGGCAAAATTTTTTTAATGCTTTTAGGAGATTTCTATTTAGCACTTATCATCAATGTTCAGATATGTAGAGATAAAGTCTTGGATTTGCATTTTAAACTTTTACAAATGTTATGCAGATAATGTCTTCATATAAAAATAATACTCTGCTCTATTGAGCCTGACTGATTTTAGATTTATCTTGAAATATTCTGTATAATAAACGATGATAATCTTATTATCTTCATTCAGTTTATGTTCTAGTGAGAGTTGTTCTCCAAAACGTATTGTTTGACAAATACTTTAATAAGACAGTAAAGAATCATTACTAAAACAGTTTTTTAATAGTCATAAACAATGCATTTAAACAAAAAAGAATTATCATAATGTTTGTAAAAATCAATACAGTCAAACCTCAATATAGCGCAACCCTCATTCAGCGCCAATAAATGCTAGTGAACGTTCATTCTCATACGGTAACTATTATACAGTATCCTTCGGGATCTCTGAATTACCACGTGTATGATTTTGCACTGCAAAGGACATTATTATCATGAAAGCATGTGACTTTCAAACTTTTGAATCTCAAACTTGTGTTTAAAAATTTTATTATTATTTGAGATCCTTCGGTTAAGCACCACATTCAATTTAGCGCCAATTTTAGAGAGGAAAAAATGGCGATGCTATATCGAGGTTTGGCGTGTATATATCAACATTACTTAATTAAATCTTCAGTGGCGTATCCAGGATTTTGAGAATATGGGTACTGCTCACGGCAAATTCGGGGGACCAAGGCATGTGTACCCCTAATAATTTTTCGAAGAATGTTACTTAATTATCTTACAATTACTTTACTTAGGTGAGATTAGGTAAGTCATGCGATATGCATTATTATATTTATTTTTATTTTGGAGTAACAAAACTGATTGCTTTATTATAAATGGAGGTGATGTAGCACCAAATGCACCCCCAGATATCATAGTAATCATATAGTTAACACCACTGAATTTTAATTTATTATTTCAGTATTTATTATCATTAACGTCTCATAAATATATTTTTCTGAAAAATTCTTCTCGAACATAACAATCTTATCATCGATCATTCCAGTTCATGAATCTGTGTATTGGGATCAAAATTACAATTGTGTTTCCAGAAGATTTTTTCGATCTAACCTAAATTCTTATACTAAATTGCATAAATTAATTTTAGAAAATTTCTTTTACAAATTGTAAAATTCATACATGTAACAACGAAAACGTTTTACTGACCTTCGTACACTTACTTGCAATTGATCTGTAAGTTACTATCTCATAATTAAATTATTTGTTAATATAATATTAAGTGTAGGCGATGAACAAGTTAAATCTTTCATTAATTTAATTATTGGTTAATAAAGCAAAATTATTTCTGGCGTTATATTCCATATTAATAAGAGTTTTAAAGTTTAATAAAGATATCTGAAAAATAAATATTAAAGATGCATCATGAATATTAAGATAAGCCGTTCGTTCATTTGCATTCTAGGTAGATAGCCTACATGATTTAAGATACTACGTTATCGTTATACCACAGATAAAACTATTAGTTTACTTATCTATTTTATCATCTCCACGAGGTTATTCACAGCTATTTTCTTACTTTGTATTTTCACATTTTTTTCTAAGTTTTCTTTGCGTGTCTAACAACAAAATAGGAGCCAGTTTTTCCATACAAAGATCTCTCGGAAGGCAACCCCTTTTGGCTGATGTGTTGCGTTGCCTTATTCCATCAATTCGATTCAATTTCTTATTTCTATGTAAAACAATTTTAACTGTTTTCACATAATACTAAATATCTGATGGCTTTATTATTAAAGTATTCTGCCAAACAACTCCAAATACATTGACCCAGCATTAGTGGAGTGCATAACACCGCACTGGCTAGTCACGGATTCACGCTTCACCCACGGACTGGCTGTATGAAGTTGAAGTCGAAAATTAGAAACGTGGCTACATCATCTTTCATATTTCACAAAAAATTCAAATCAGTTGATCTTGCTACTGTTATTCTTATTATCTATAGTGCTTAACTAATCGAATCAAATGTTATTTTATCTAATGCACAAGCAACCAATCTATAGCATAGTCATATTTATTAGCAATATGCATCACAAATAGCTTTGGATAAATGTTTGAATATATTAATAAACTATTACGCGATTTATATCTTTTTTTCCATCTCTGCAATAATTAATATGTTTAGATTAATTCTCAAAAAATATAATGTATACATAATTGAATGGAATTTTATTTTAAATTATTATTTTTACTAAATTAAGTTGGATACAATAAAAATTATATTTTTAATTTATTTAATTTAAAATACAGTGGAACCTCGGTATACGACCTTAATCCGTTCCCGATGTTTGGACTTACCAAATAGGACGTATACCAAACCAACCTTTCCCATAAGAAGTAATGTAAGAATGATTAATCCGTTCTCACGTAAAAAAACTTTTCTTGATATGGTATATTAATGAGGTTGTAAAATAATTGAAACACTGTTTGAGCACATTAATAAAAAATAAATTTTATTATAGATTTTTAAAGTTATTACAGTAATAATCACAAATAATTGCTTCTGATACGCTGTCGCCAACACACTGTTTTTCAGTTATCCGAAGCAAAAGCAATTTCTCAACATGATCTAATGTCTCCGATCTCTGTTTAGAAATTGTTATAACCTC
Source organism: Centruroides vittatus (assembly GCF_030686945.1). Taxonomy (NCBI): domain Eukaryota; kingdom Metazoa; phylum Arthropoda; class Arachnida; order Scorpiones; family Buthidae; genus Centruroides; species Centruroides vittatus. The sequence goes on along the minus strand of NW_027122274.1, from coordinate 1,994,606 downwards.
TTTCGCAACGTTAGCAGATTTAATAATGTCTTTATTTTTCACGATTGTCGATATCGTCGTTCTCGGAATACGGTATGCAACAGTTAAATCTCGAACACGTATGTCACCTTCATATTTCTCAACAATCTCTTTTTTCAGTTCCATTGTGTTTCTAGTCATTTTTTTTTAGTTTTTTGTTGCTTTTGCCTTTTTGCAATTCATGATTAATAAAAAGTTTTACTTACAAATTAAAATCAGAAGAAATTTAACAAACTTATAGACCGTGGCACCGCAAACGTCTAGTCCGGTCTAGTACACCGATAGTGCTACTTGTTCATAGATGGCGCGTATAATTGAATTAAGTCGTATACCGAACAAAAGTCGTATACCGAACAAAATTTGTTTCGTCCAAATAGGACGTATTCCGAATTGGACGTATTCTAAAGCAGACGTATGCCGAGGTACCACTGTATATGCTTTCCATCTCAAATTAGTAGTGGCTTGCCCCTGTACATCATACTTTTCCTTTAGCATTCGAGTAGTGTTGGTCATCTATCTAAAACCTTTCAGGGGACAATTTTTGAATTGAAATAACGTGATTTTCGATTTGGTTTGCATCGGAAGTTCGTATAATTGGGGCCTCTGTTCCTTCGCTGTCCCTTCGCTTTCTAGATCTAGTCTCATCTTTCATCTGTTTAACTCCATCCTCGAGATTAAGGAACAGACAGACAAACGGATGACAGTGAGAATTTATAGGTCTACAAATTTTTTTTTAAATTGCAGCCCAATAATTAGTTATTTCTAATCTAATTAGCATTTATTCTAATAAACATTTTAAAGTTTCGTATTATTGGGCTGCAATTTGAAAAAATTGTACAGCTATAAATTCCCACTGCGACATTCTGTCTGTCCGTCCGTCCGTCTGTCGTTCCTTAATCTCGATAAAAAACGTCAGATAGATGAAAGGCGAGACCAGATATGGAAAGATTAGAGACGGAAAGCCCCGATTAACTATATACGAATTTTTGAATTGAAATAACACGACTTCCGGAGTCGTGTTATTTCAATTCAAAAATTTTTCTCTAAAAGGTGTTAGATAGATGTTACAACTCTATTGTTTAAGGAAAAGTATGATGTACAGGGGCAAGTTACTACTAATTTGAGGTGGATAGGTGGTATATTTTAAATTAAATAAATTAAAAATTTGATTAAAAATTGTAGCCCGACATTGTGACGATATCACAATAAATAATTGCTCGTGAATACAATATAAAAACGTAGAGCAACAAGTGAACAGACAAATGTAGTGGTAGATAAGTTTATTGATTTTCAATACAATACATGATTATACTGTATTGAGTTGGGAGTAATTGATAATAGAAGAAAGCCAAGTGATCTAACTTATAAACAATTTTTAGCAATGCATGAACTACAGATAAACAGCCGATTGTTCATCATCGTCCAAATGGACGATGATGAACAATCGAATAAGTGACTAATAAAACAAATTAGAAAAGAATGAATATATTGCATACAGGTAGCGTTATTAAATCGATATTAAAGGATTCGAATCAGAACGTGCAAACCCAGAGTCACCCCTGTACCACAGTGATTCAATTCAAGATGGTACAGGCTATTCTCACTCGCACTACCACTGTGAATGAAGAGTAAACTCTTAGATATTATATATAAATACGTATAGGTGCGTTTGCCATATTAAAATCTTTTCTCTATACTTACTTGATTATATCTAATTTAATTACTTACAAAGATAACGGGCTCGAATCCCTGGGCTCCTAGTTACGCTACTATAACTACCATTTGACATATTCATTCTTCTATACAGAACGAAAAGATATCAATTAAACCAAAGGATGTACAGATATTTTCCCTCTTACTTTAGAAAAAGTATTCATCAGTAAAGTATGATTTGAATGTCATCTAAAATTTTTATGTGTTATTAAAGTTTCGTGTCACGGTAATTTAGAATGTCACAAATGATTTGAATTGTCAATCGATTGACAATTCAAATCATTTGTGACATTCCAAATTACCGTGTTAGCTGTCAAGTCATTTTTCCAGTAAAATATTTCAAATTGCAAATCAAAATCAATCAAAAGCTAAAGATTGGATTGGATTGATGAGATATCCCAACATTAGAGAGACCAGGGTCTGCTTTCCGGGAAGACGTTCTATGGAAAACGTCCCTATTTAGGTATGAAATATGTTTACAAAGCCCAGTAAACTCTAGCCCGTTGGTGAGGTGTAAACTCTCGACCAACTACCAATGTTCTGTGATTTTATCCACTAAACACTAATTCTATTAATTATAATACTGGTGGGCTCAAGTTAAAAAATTTATGATGATAAATTATAGTATAAAACAAAAATATTCAGGTTTATCGTAAATATAATAATAGGCTAATAATGATATCCATGGATTGCGAATTAATAATGAAATTATGCAAGCTGAAGCGATACATTGATTACCTATCAAAAATTATCATCAGTAATAAAAGCAATTTACAGTAATAATTAAAACACTATCTGATGATTAGTATTGCATATTAATTTAATAAATTAAAGCTTTATACCAATAAAAATTTTAATTACAGTAATATTTTGTAATTAATGGAATCAACATGTCAACTATTTGTACATAGAGAATTTGAAATAACAATTAGTACTAAATGGATTATGTTTTCTAATTATTTATTAAATTATAATCAATTTAATTATATACTAGTCTGGATGATGTACTAAATATTTAAAATTAAATTCAAATTTATAATTTATAATGTTATTTTTCTCATTATAAATGAGAAATAAATACAAGAATTGGATGCAAAATTTGCTTATTCTTGACAGGAGAAAAATGTCAATAATTTGAATTCTTTATAATAAAATATGAATTTATTGAAGGCTTTATACAAAAATAAAATAAAATAAAAAAATATGAAGATTGTTTTCGAAAGTAATACCATGAAACAATAGGGTTTTTGGTACTCTTTCTGTTCTGTGGAACTATACTAAGAAAGCCATTTTCCATATCCATGAGTTCAGCCAAACATACAATGGAGACAGTCCATGGTGGGCCAAGATTTCAGCACACGAAGTGGAGACTTTCCCACTTTTTTCTTTGAGATCCTACAACTATATATTATGAAAACGAGCAATTATTTATTGTGACATGATCATAATGCCGGGCTACAAGTTTTAATCATATTTTAAATTTATTTAACTAAAAATATATGCTCTCCACCTCAAATTAGTAGTGGCTTGCCCCTGTACTGTACATCATACTTTTCCTTTAACAATAGAGTCATGTCGGTCATCTATCTAAAGCCTTTCAGGGGAAAAGTTTTGAATTGAAATAATATGACTTCCAGTTTGCATCAGAAGTTATATTAATCGGGACCTCCTGCCGCCAAGGTTCCATATTTGATCTCCTCTTTGATCTATCTAACTTTGTTATCGAGATTAAGGAAAGACAGACAGACAGACGGATGGACGACAATGGGAATTTATATGTCGCTTTCCAATATCTCTGTTAGAATAAATTTTCTATAATAATCTAAATTCCACTTTTTCATAAATAACTTTTTAAAATAAATTTATGTAATAACATAGTTAAAAACTCGAAACTTTTTAAAATAATTTAATGCCTCGAATTACTAGCCACACTCAAACACCACTTAATATTTTAATTGAGTTAAAAAATGTATAAAATTATAGCAATGTAAATTAATTGAAGAAAATTGCATTTTTTCATTACAACTCCCCAGTCTCTTGACATTACTAGAGAAGTCGCGATCTACCGGTTGAGAAATTCTCAGGTAATTTATTGCTGCTTAACCATTTCATGCAACTAACACCATCTGTTAACGCACTAGAGAACTAAGCATTTAAAATTTAGTTTAAACAGGAATTAAATATACTAAAAAATAAATATATACAGTTTAATATTACTTTAAATAACAATTTTTTCATAAAATAATTTTCTTTAATTCCATATTTTAAAAAATTAGTAGTGTCACTGTCACCCCTTTTTTTAAATTATATAAATGAGTTGCCGACCTTTCGATCTTCGAAAAAAGAAGAAATTAAAAATTAAAATTTTGATTAATTCGTACAAATAACAATAAAATCCTGTGAAATTCTTATTAACTCGTTTAATAGTTTGATTCAAATTAAATAAATAAACTACTTTAAAACGTGAATAAAATCTTGAAACGAAATCTAATCAAACATTTTAATTTTGGAAAAAATATGGAGAAAAAAATTTAATTTCTAGAAGATTTTATTTAAAAAAATTCTTGACGAAATAAGTGTAAAGACACGTGTTGATAGGTTAGAACGAAGTGTAGAAAATAATATAATGTGCAACACCCCCACCTCCCTGTGACGATAGGAAGCGTTCTTTATTGATTGGTTGTTGCAAAACATTAAAGTGTAAAAATTCAGCTCGTGGACCACACATTAGTCGTCTTGGTAACGACTCTGATCAACACAACTTGTTTTCAAAGCTCGCTGCGTGTTTTATACGAAATTGTTTAAGAGTTTTCATTTTATAACAGGTTAGTTATTTACTAAAAGTATTTTTACTTAAAAAACTGTAAAATTTACTTAGATTTTTTTAAATATTAAATTTAATTGTATTGAAGTTTTTTTTAATTTATAGAAAAACTATTTAACATTTAAGAAAAATACTTTATTTCGATTCATTTTAATGCATTAGACAAGTTTTTTGGGGAGAATTTTATATTTTCTATAAGAAAACATTTATTAATATCGATTTTTATAAACTATTTAATAAAAGTTTTGATATTTTTGACGTCGAAACTTATATATGTAGAACATTTTACAACTTTTAAACTAATTTTATAGCTTATTTTTTCATTTCTACACTTACCCGAAGAAAAATTTCCATTCAGTTAATAGAGTTTTATCATTATAGTGTCTATTAACATTAATTAAATTAATTAAAAAGATAAATATTATTTATAATTATACGAAACGAATAAATTTATTACTAATTTTATTAATTTAATATTATCTAATTAATCTAAATATTTACATATTACTTTCATTAGAATTTCTTTAACAATATTGGATTTGTTTCCTGAATAACTACGAAATATCAAAGTAAGTATCAATATAAATTCAACTAAAATAAGTTCTTCCATGCATTTTTCAGAAATTTATTTAATTTGTATAAGAATTAAATATTTAAGTCAGAGAAATTACATTATGAATTAGTTTAATTGCTTTTATGAGTTAGCTTTAATAATAATAATAATAATGAAAATTATAAGGAAATTACATAAGAGTGTAATTAACTTGTAGTTTATATTTTATCTCTAATTACATCTTTCTCAGTATAACTAACATGTAGCGTAACCAGGGAGGTGCCCGGTTCCCCTATCCTTGTAAGTAAATAAACGAATAAAAAATCAAATAAGTACAGGAAAAAGATTTGAATGTGGATAAAAGCACTTATATATAACGTTTATACAATATCAAAGAGTTTACTCTTCTTCCACAGCGCTATTGGTAAAGGAGCGAATATAAGTTTTGCACGTTCTAATTACGGCCCTTCTAATATCGGTTCTAATTGTGTCACCTTAATTAACTACATAGAAATGTAATACTCTAATGAAAACTTGATGTTCTTTATGTAACTCTCAATCCAATTTTTCTTCATGGAATTTGAAAATTACTTATTGATATAAATTAATGTTATGATAATGAATTTTTATTATAGAATTTTAACTAATTTTTAAGAAAAGATGACCTTTTTCAAGGATTATTTAGCGATTTAATATATATAAAACTACTTAAATTTGAATAAATTTTCTATTAAATTTATTGAGAATTAATTAAGAAATAACAAATTGAGAAAACATTTCTAATCGACTTTCACTAAAGTTAATTATTTTATTCAAAATCTTTTGTTTTTTATTGAAATACAATTTAATATCTCAATAATAATAATAATAAAATTATTAAATATTTCTTTTTAAGGCTAAATTATATGAAAATAAATATAATAATGCAAAATTTACTTATAAAGGTAAGGGGACCCGGGCCAATTGGCTCCTTTCTGGCTACACTACCGTATCTTCTACTTATTAAATCATTTTTGTTTACTATAATCTATATCAATTATCTGCATTCAAAGTATTTTACAATCGATTTTGAATTGAATCATATCATGATAGAGTAAAATAATTTACGAATGGTGTGAAGGTATAATTAATCTTCAATATTTAATTTGAGCCATTTGTAAAATACAGTAATTTAACGTATAGGCTATATAATTTCAGAATTTGAAATTATATCGTAAAACTTATTTTCCAGTAACTGAAATTATTTATTCAAATTACAGGAAGCGTATCAAATAGTTATGTATTATAGGAATATAAAAAAGAACCGGAAAGGGAAATTATTAATATATTAACTGGCGCTACGAATGCTTAATTTATGAAAGAAATACTCCGGGTTGCATTTGACGTGATAAAATAACATTTCTGATCATTTCCGTTTCCGGTTTCGGGTCATTCTGAGAAGCAATAACTAAGGAAACAGTTAACCTGTCGTCCGACGTATCTAAGCCACAAGTTAACTGCTTCTTCACTTCCTCTGACTGTCCTGTTTCCTGGGTTCGAGAGGGAGCGGGAAGCTAGAGATTTTTCCCAGTCTGGAGGGTTCAGTAGAGGTTCCTATTCCTATAAATGAATGTTATTTTTACTAACAAAAAATAACATCTATAAGACTCTTTTTTATTACTAAAGAAACATTCTAAGTATTTCATTTATTCAAAAAGAAGAAAAACAATATGGCAAAAGGAGCCCTCTAAGAGACAGTGGAGGTCCACTCTATCCCCGCCCATACAAGCTTTCGGCGGTCTCTCTGTCTTCCATAACTAAAAATTCGATATGTGTTGGTACGTATTTTCTTGAACAATTTCAATAGGATGACATGTGGGATCTCGTCCCTTACTATCCGATTGCCTTCATTTTAGATCTGGTTAAATCCATGATGAACACGAAAAAAAAATAATAATATTAGTGCCTAGTGTCTGTAGGGCGCGATTAAAAAATAAGATAAAAAAACAAAGAGAAAAAGATAAACACAAATAATAACTAACATACCATTAAACAAAAAATAAAATAAAATAGGCCTACTTTTAAATATATATTTTTTGTTTAATCTCTTCTATTCTTTTATCTAAATTATTATATATTCACTAAGCAAACAAAATATAGAAACGTTATCTCGATACTACTGAAAGCGTGTTCCAGATGTTTAATTTCAGTAGCAATTTAGGTAATGATTTTTTCCCTATATAAATTATCCTTAATACTAAATATTAAGGCCTCCTGCTATTATTCGAGATTAAATCCAGGCGGTCAAAACACCCAAGAATTTTTCGGGCATCGTCCCTCACCACCCGGTAGTCCCCATTGTGAGATTGGTCAAATCCTCCATAAGCATGATTAAAAGTCTCTATTAGTGACTACTTTTTCTAAAATATAGCAAAGATTCCATAAATCCTATTGAATTTAAAATATATTTCATAAATGAAATTCTAACTTCGTAAAGATTGATAATACATATAAAATGATATATATATTTTAATGAAATTATAGCTATTCATAAGTAGAGACATTTATCATTTTACAATAAATTAATTTCAATTTTTTCATTCTATAATGCAAAAGGAATCCTTCAAAATGGAGCCACACTTTAACATACCATAATATTAAAATTAGAAAATGAATTTTGTATTGTTGTAAATTAATTGTCAAATAATTTATAGAATACATAGAATTATCCATTTATTAGCTTTACCAAATATTTATTAAGAAATTATAAGTTTTTAAATTACTGTATTAACTTGTTTAATGATTGCTACACAAGGACTATGTCCACTGGCAAAGGTTCTATATTAGCATAAACTCAGAAAGATAAGTTTAAATATAGATATTAAAAGATGAAAATCTGACAGCAAATTAGAGCAAATGTAAAATGTCAAAATCAAAAACATTTATAAATTAATAAACACTTTCAAAAAAACAAAGTATAAAATCTCAAATAAGGTATTAAATTATTAAAAAATATTTTGAAATGCTATAAATAAAGTTCAGAATATTTATAGATTTCAAAATATAACAACCAAAATAATATTTATCTAACCCTATTGTTATGACAACCGTTTCCAATGTTTTGTAATCTTAATTTTATTGTAAACTAGGTTTATATAATCACCTCAAGTCCGATTTTTTTCTGGTTTTTGTATCCGTTGTTCCGTAAGAAAGATTTTAAATGTGTAGAAAATTAAAATTTGTAGATCAAACGCACGTGCTTATAAAAGTTAAATATAAAATTATAAATAGCTTGCAAGTTAAAAAATAAAAATAAGAGAGTTGTAGTTAATTTAAACCTATTGTTAAAACACTTTTTTAATATTAATTCTATAAATATTCATCTTTAATTACATAATAAACTATTTATAGTTAAATTTCCAACACGTTGAACCTAGTTAATGCTCACTTAAATCGTAAATGCTTAGTTACAAGCAATTTGTTTGGATTTTTTCGCTTAAAATTTATGTTTGATTTTTATTTTAAACGTTTACACGTCGCATGAAATATAACCTCTTAAAACAACTGGTTACTTTAGAGAACGAATTATATGAAGAAGAACGCAGAGTCTTATTTTAAACAATTGTAAATGAATTTATAAGATTAAATATGATAAATTAATATCATAATTACGCTAAAAGCTCGTGAAAGAATTAATAGTTTACTAATTATAGTTTAATATTAACTAATTTTTATCCAGTTTTATTAATATATTTAAATTTATTATATAAGTCATTGTCTAGCCCGAAAATATATAAAATGAAATAAATTCTGCAACTATTTTAAAATCAAAATAGATTGATAAAGATGAAAAAAGATATTAAAAACAAAGAAACTTCTATTATAACGATATTTATTTTAGACGTATTAAACAATTTTAGAAAATTATCATTTATTTCCATGGTGATTTTCTGTTTTTTTTTATAAGGTGCTTGACCTCTAAGTCATTCACTTTTAGGGTCGGTAATGTATATGTAAGTTCAAAATATCAATATTCCAGGAAAAATATAGTTAAATACACGAAAAAAATATTTTTCTAACATTTATTCAGTTTTAGAGTTCAATTCTCATGTTTTGAACTTATTATACGCAAAGCCAGACTTGTAGCATCAACAGCTACAGCTTAGGGACTCGCGTTATGAGTCTATAGTTTAGATCAGTGGTTCCCAACCTTCTTTTGACCAGGGACCACTTTGATTTCATTGTTGTTAGCAGGGACCACAAGGTTTAAGAAAAATAAACTTTAATCAAAACTTTTAATATAAGTAATCGTTAAACTCAAGACTTTTGCTTTAACAGTACCATTATAATAGAAAACATAACATTTTTAGTAAAAATTAAATTCAGTTTGTATCAATATGGAAATAATCATTTAAAATAAATAAAAGTTTTAAATCTTTCGAGGACCATATTTTAGTTCTTGCGGACCACTGGTTGGGAACCGCTGGTTTAGATCCTCACATTTTAATATGTATCAATATTTGATGGAGGAGAAGGGCCTGTTATATGTTATAGTTTAAGGCCACAGCTCTAACTATAGCTATATATTAAGTCAATTATAATATTGTTTTTGTTTACGAATGCTTGTCATCGGGACAAGTTATGTTACTCTAATGTAATTTTCATATCACGAAGATTGAAGACCAACTGCAATTACTTATATATTAATTTATGCTTTTTCGTGCCGAACTTATAATAAAATATCGAATTTAATTTACAAACAATTCAAATAACCTGATATTGAAAAAAAATTTCTTAGAATTTCATAACGTAGTGAAATTTATTTACATATTTTGAAATATACACAATGCAAATATCCTCATTTCATTGTATAATTAATATCTGTTGAAATGTTTCGGAGAATATCTAGAGTTTATTTTATATAAAGATAAACGAAGTGCAAGTAAAGTCTCTTCATTATGAAATTTAAAAAATCCACGTAAATAAAATGTATAGACAAGACACATAAAATGTTAATATTAAGGATAGAGCCTACTCAGAGCCGGACCTAAGCTATAAAATATATTGTAACATATATATTTCATTACATATAACATTTATATTCTTATAAATATATTTTCCTCCAACAAATAATAATGCATGTAAAAACGTATAAGGTAAATCAGAAAGTATGAAAATAAATTCGATGTTTGTTGAGAAATGTGTTTACGTAGTAGTTGTAATACACATAAAATACAGAAACAAATCTTTAATATTTAAACACTTATTTAAAATATTTATTATACAATTTGTTGTATTATTTCTCAAATTTTTATAATAAAGGAAACCCCTGCTTTCTAACTGATTCCTGGAAAACCGTCGTAAAACGAGTCGTTCTGTTTCCCAAATGCTCAGCATTGTAAACTAAGATTACGTTCCTGGAAATAGTGCTTAACCAAATAATACATTACTTAAACACGGAACACACACGCTTAAATGACAGTAAATTTATTCTAAATACAAATCATAAAACGGGAATCCATTTTGTACGTACATATAGGCTAATAATTTAATTACAACACATTTCTTTAGAGGTCTTAAGTGTAAATCCAGCCCTGAGCCGACTCCAGAAACTAGGCTGAAGAAAGGAAGAGAGAATGGGTGGATAAGAAAGAGGACACAAGGTCCCGGAAGGGATTTCCGAAGATTGAAAAAATAAAATAAGGAATTTCTAATTTAAATCTTAGTTTTAGAAAAGTATCGCGTTAGTATACCTCATTCATTAACGGCCGTATACACAACCAAAGATCAGGAGTAAGAAGGTAACCAATAAGCGTTCACGTACTAAAAGTATCGCGAATGGTAATTGGCTGACTTCTAATTCAAATTCTCGATCCTTGATTGTGAATACTGCCTTAAGTGTTCTTATAATAAAACAATTTATGTTTGTTTAATAAAGGTTTTTATAATTAGAAAGCAATCAGATGAATGATAAAGCGGTTTAAATTAGTGTTAAAGCGAAAGTACACACGAACTCATGCACATTGTTTTTTTTCCTTCTCGATACGCTTGGAAGACATATGGGTTAACAAAGTGAAAGCGACGGGAGCATTTATCTTTTTGTAATATTTAATTTAAATTAATTTATTTTTCATTTTTATCCGGATTATCATCACTTTGCTATGTTATAACGATTATAATAATTTATTATTTATAGGCTAAAGTTTAATTCACGGTCAGTAATAAAACAATAATTAGTGTGTAAAAATAAGAAATTAAATGATCAATTAATATTTTATTCGACCTCGTTTCTTTCGTTCAAGCCTTCTCCTATCTACGCAATTATATCATTTACTAGAGCAAATGTATGATTTAGTAGTTTGTAACTCTTAACAAGAAACTTTTAATCTTTTAAAATTTAAATAAATTTGTACATTTTAAAAATAAATTTTAAAAATATATATACAAATTTCATTATTTAAATTCATCGATAACAAATTTTAGAAAATGAGTGTGAATTTTTAGCATTTAAATCCATAATTTTCATGATAAAAATCACTTTAAAGCAAATTTAATTTAAGCAAAATAATTAATAATAATTTTTGTTTTTAAATTACAAAATAAATTGTGAAATAAATACATTCAATTTTTAAAATAAATTAATAAATAATGTTTTGGGATTTGAAAATACTTTTGCTTTTTATATTTTGTTACTTTTTAAATTAAAAATACAAATTATTAAATATTAAAATAATCAATAAATCAAAAGATAAGTTTTAAAAAATATATTAAAACATTAGAAACATAGCTTAAAAATGATAAGGGGCCGTCTATCTCTCATTGCCCCAACTATATCCAACAGGAAGGGAGGGAGGGAGATGGGTTAAAAATGGCTCAAAAACTGTAATTAATTAATGAACAGTCCCCAATTCAAGATTGAGACCTGGCATTTTTTATTAAAACATATCCAATTTCTTTAAAATAAGTTCAAATGTTTAATAGAGGTAATTAAAAATTATTTTTTTGAGTTATTAAAATGTCAAATTTGAAGTTTAAAACTTCCTACTTAGAAACTTTTAGTCTTTTAGCCTAAAAGATATAGATGTGGAACCATTAACGCGAGAAACATCAAGCAAGCGTCACTTTAATAAATGTGATAACAATGAATATGATAGAATGGTTCTAAAAATATACAATTTTTTCCTTCTTGGCGGGTTAGAGGAAAAACTTTACAATTAAAGTCTCTGATGGACTTAAAAGCGCGTATAGAAATTGGTTGTTTGACATGATTCTGTTTTCATTACTCCACCTAAGATTATTTCAAAAGTTATTGGTAAAAGTTAACATTATGTTGGGTCAGTCCTGTATGATTAATGCGATCCGGATTTTCATTGTTGACTTATCACGTGGCGTGGAATATTTCGCAATTGGGAATTCTAGAAATAATACCATGATGTGGAAAAAACATTTAAAGCCTCACACCAGCTTTACTTCATTTTTCTACTGATAATAATAGATTTAACCGTTTAATTTTAAAACTAGTTTGAACTTTAGGTTAGTTACGTCACTATCATTCAGGTATTCCTATATATATTTTTTTCTTTTTTAACTTATAATATACGTTGTTACTTATTATTTTATTCATCTTTAATAAGAATAATTTAAACTAAAAACGGAAACGAAAAGCGTTTACTTTTGAAAATTTTAATTTATAAAATCGAAATGATTTACAGGCCTACTTACGTAATAACACTATAGGTGTCTCTTATAAATTGTCGATTTAAGAAAAAATAAATACGTTTATATTAAAACAAACATATACGAAAACGATGAAAATAATGCTTATTCGTAAAGAGAATTTATGTTTAATTTATTGTTTTTTCTCGAAAACTTGTTAATTATTTTAGCGGCACTTTAATCGATATCAAACATTTTTGAGCTTTCTTGCCAGTCCGCTAGATGTTGCTAGTGGTTATTGATTCCTCACCTGTCAAAGAAAGGAATTTTGAATGGTTTTAATTCTGAGTGAAAAAACATGTATATAAGAAAGAAATTTTAAAAGGTAGCGACTAGTAAACGTTTTAAATAAAAAAATAAACTGTCGTTTTATTTATTGTAACTATAAAATGACGTGATTTATATTTCAGATAGACGAAAATGGTGGAAGGAATGGGGAAAGCCATCAAATATGCATTGTTTGCGGCAAATTTCGTCATTTTGGTAAGTTTCTATTAAAATATGTTACTTTGCGTAATGTCCTATTCAAATTTATCTATTAATTAATAAAGTTGTATTATAATGAGAGTATTTTTACATCAATTTTAATTAAGTACCAATTTATTAATGACAATTACATTATATAAAAGATACATAAATTTGGTAGAGGTTACTTTTAGGTTATTTGTGTATGTATACGTATATAAACAAATTATCTAAAAGTAAACTTACACGACTTTACTATTTTTCCTCTTAGTTTTATAATGTAATGAATATTGATCTAGCAATTTTAAGAAAATAAAACTAAAATTCGAACAAAATCTGGTCCAATAATTTAGTTTAAAATCAAACTGTTTGATCAGATTTTATTTATTTATTTTTTTTAATGGTTATGATGAATTATAAATTAGGCTTGTATTAATAATGAGAAAGCATGAATTTAACTTTGAAGATTTTCTTGATCATTCTATATATTTTTTGTAGATATTGTAAAGACAGGAAAAAATAACTGTTTTTTTTTTCTTTTTTTAAAAATTAATAATGAACAATCATTAAAATTAAATATATGTATTAGTTATTTTTAAATGCGGTAGAACTGCATTATCAGAGGTGAATCTGTAAGTGAATACACTACTTTTCTTAACTCTTAAAGGAGTTTTTAAAGAGTCTAAAACAATAACTTGTATTACGAAGTTGAAGTTATTTGTTTCAGTTCTCTTTTATCATTTTAACTTTAATGTGAGATGAACCATTTGTATTAAAATGTAAATGCAATAATACACATTTTTATTTGTAAAACTATTGTACGATGTGTATTTGCATTGTAATAAATGATGTAAAAAAATATTGTTCTTATGATTAAAGTCACTAAGATATAGAAAAAAAGGCTTAAAAGTGATACCAAAAAAATCTTTTATAAGTTGTTTTTAATTTTAATTCAAAATGACAGCGACAGTCCATATCAGTTCTTGGTTATTCAAGGTATTGTTGGTTCACATTAATTCAAATAATCTGAGTTCTACTGTAATTAACATTAGGCTTGTTAATTTCTTTTGATATTTTTAAAAATATACAGAGTTCTAATTTCATGATAGGAGTTGAAATGATATCCTGAAACATTTATTTTAACATTAACATTTATAAACATGTTCCTTGCAAGTTAAAATTCAATTTATAGTCTTATTATATTATATAATTTATAAATAAAAAGTAATTTTAAATATTATTTGAAAAACAAATCATTCAGAAGAAAAGAAATATTTATTAGAAAATTTTTCTATTGAAATATGTTTATGAATTTAATCAGAGTTGTATTAATCTACAAACATTATAACTTTATTTGAAATTACATAAGCAGTTAGTAAAAAAGAATGATCTTCAATATTTCCTTACTGACAAAATTGCTTATTAGCTTTATTTAACAATATGATATAATGTCAGCACAATGTAAAAAATTCTCATGTATAATTCCACCTTAAGATTTTACTATTACTATTTTCTTTTTAAAAAATATTATGGACATGAATTTTATAGTTAAATTGTGTATTAATAATTTAATTAGATGGTAAATGTCTAAAATTTCAAATAAGTATTAAGATTTTTCAAAAATGATGACTGTTTTGAATGTTATAATAGTAGCAGTAAAAACATACTTTAAGAAGATAGCCTTTTTTTTTACTGTTAATATTAAATTTATAATTGTTGGTAATTTTAATATTTAGCTAATTTAGCTTCTAAGAAATAATGAGATACATAGTCAGTACACATTTGGAAGTGCTGCACAATTTGTTTTGAATTTTCAGGAGCTTTAATAAAATAAATTAGTATCATTCCTCATGAGAAGTGATTGAGTGTGATGAAAAAAAAATTTTTTTTTAACCTAGAATTTTAAATTTAAGCCAAGTTTTTTCATAGAATTTATTAATAACTTATTAAACTTATTAATAAAAGAATTTTATTGAGATAATGAGATATTCTAATTAAACTCTAATAATGTATTTTATTTTCATATGTTGTTTCCTTTACTTACAATTATTTATAATGAATGAAATTCAGAGTAATCTTAGAAACATGTGTTAATCATAAACATTTTTGGCATATGATTTTCACTTGATAAGGAAAAATATTTAATTTCTACATTTTTAATGTATTGTATTTAAAGTACATTGAAAATTAAAATGAAATTTAAAAAATTAAATTGAATATTAAAGCACTATATTCTCTTAATTTCTATAATTTATTTATAAATTATTAAAATTATAAATAAGATAACTGGATCTTAAATCAACTAAAAATAAACTAAATTACTTCTATTGATCAAACATAAATTAATTATATCTTTATACATTTGGTATTAATGTATAGAAGTATTCAATAAATAAATGTAGTTTTGTAAATATTTACTGATTATAATATTAAAAATTTATTTAATGATAAATAATACAGTAGATATATTTTGCTTTGCACATCCAAATAAATAAATTATATTAAATCCATACTAAAAGAATATATTACAGAATCTTAACCTTGTGGTTATATGATAAATGAATTCTAATATGTTCATTAATTTAAAATATATACATTACATATGGAATTATCAATAGATTTCTTAGTGATTAATTAATTACTTTTTAAGAAAACATTTTTGTTTTCTTGGAATTATGTTTGTTAAAATTTCATTTTTCTTCAGATTTTAATTAATTTTTTAAATATTCTTTCTATTTATAATTTTATAAAGAGAATCTTTGGCTAAACTTTTTTGCAAACATTCATGGCAGTAGTTGCCTGATTGCACTTAAATCAGTTCTGATTTTGTGTAATGTATATATATGCAGTAATAGTGTGTTTTTAAATAAAAAGTTCAACATAAATACATTTTATTATGTTTTTAGATCTGAGGGTAACAATGTTGATGTCATATCTGTTGTGATATGTGTATACATTTTGTTTGTGTAACATTTTTCCATAACTGCTAACCTTTCATTCCATTAATTCATGACTATTTGTATTAGAATCCTTTGTTTTTGTTTGAGAAAACTGCAAACAAAATCTCTTCCTACCTGCAAAATTAGATTAAGTGTAGTTTATACAATGAGCTCCTATATTATACTTACTATTAAGCTACTGAATTTCTATATTGAAAGAGTAAAATAATTAATAATACGTCAAGCCACCTTGTAATATTATGAAGACATTTTACACCTGTCTTCTTTGCATTCTTTTAATGTTTACTGCTCATACCTTATAGTGGTTTGTTTGGTTGGAATAGTTTATGTATAATTACTCTTTTATATTAATACCAACCGAAGAGAGACTATTCTAATAGTCTGAAATGCATTTTGGTTTATATTATTGTAAAAAAAATAATTCATACTCATGTAGTTGTTTTTACTGTACACCCCTTTATGTCTAAATGATCCACATTGATTCCCGAGTGTTTGTACTTTTTATCATTGGTGTGATAAGTCCTTATTTTATTTACCTCACATTAATAGATATTTTAATCTCTATAATTATGTTGTTACTGCAACAAGTATTACAATATAAACTATTATGCTAAAGATGTGTTGAGTTTATTCATATAGTAATATAAATGATTATTTATAAGTAAACAATACTAAAATAAAAATATTGCAAAAGTTAAAAATTTTGACAGGTAGAATAGAATTATCAATGTTAGGTATGTAGGACAAAACAAAATCCAGACAATTGTCTTGCTGAAAATTAGTTTATTAAAATGTAAACAAATTATAGTTCTGTAGTTAACAATTAGAAAAAATCATCAAGATTTTACAATTGTTCTACTCTCTATTTCAGAATTTGCTTTATTTTATTTAGTATTTTACCACTGTTCTCAGTTGTACAATGTGAAATTTAAATTTAGTACATTTGAGAGAACATATAACAAAATTACTGTTATTATTTGAGTGAATTGATATTTAACTAAGTTTTTAGATGAAAAAGTTTTACAAATACCTATTTGTCATATCAAACCAATTTGTACAGAAACAAAAGTATAATTTTCTTATTAGAATATTAAAACATGTAAAAATTAGCTAATAAACCATAATATAGTTTTTCTTGCTTTTTTTAATGTAGAAATAATGATTAACTCATAAATTACTTTTAGTTTTATCTTTAACTTTTTTGTGTAAATAACAAGAATAAGTATTTTTCAAAAGAGTACTATTTATTATTTTTGTTAGATTTTCTAGTTTTGAACTTGTTGTTGGTAAGATTTATTTCAAAAATATTTAAGCATATAATAAAAGTTAACTTCAAATAATTCAATATATTGGCAATAAATCAATTAAAGGTTTAAGAATTTTTATATATATTTAAATTTAAAATTGATTGTAAAAAATTGATAATGTTTGCATAATTCATTTTAAATTAAATTACTACATATAATCCCATTTTTATTTATATATAACTTAGCTCTGTTAGTATTTTCTTATCTTAAACTATGCTTATATAATGTTAAGTAAATATTTAAAAATGTCAAATTTATGAATACAGTTTCAAAGAAGTTTGACAACAAAATAAATTTTTGTATGTAATTTCAATTAACAACTGAAAGGTTTTATAGAATGATTTTCATTAGAAACCAGAATATAAAAATAATTTACTGTTTTTGTGTTTCTTATGAATTTCATTATTTCAAATGATTTTTCTGGCAGTTGTTTCTCATAGATTTTTATTCATTAAAACTAACATTAAATTGCCTAAGTAAATAATGTGATTTTAAACAGTATTTAAGAAAGCTATGAATCACTTATCCCAATAATAATAAAATATTCATTTATTTAAAACTTTATTAATTATTAATAAATTATTATAAATTTATTATTTATTTTTATTTTTTTGTTTTTAAAAAAATTGTTTTGCTTAATTGAAATATTTTTTTGGAAAACAAAAGTTTTAAAATATTTTTTGACTTTTAGGATATGATATTTAACATGTAATGGCTGACCTGCTTTGAATAGATTCAAATTGACATTAGATATTGTTTGTTTAATTTTTGTGCAATAGTTTTTAAAATAGGCTAATAGCTTTGTTTAGTTAAAAGATTAAAAAAAGTTTTTAATAATATTTTTTATTTATTATCTTCCTTCTTTGTTTAGTTTGAATTAAATTTATTTTTCAAAATATATTTATTCAGAATAAAATGTAATAAAATTGAAATATATTATCATCATCATTATTCTTAAATTTATAATTTTGCTAATAAATGCTTAAATATTATATAATACTATTCATTTAAGTAAAGATTAATAGAGCTTTAGCATTAAATTGTTTTTTCAAAGAATGTCTTGGCACTGATTCAATTCAAGATATAGATCTATGTAGATTTGTTAGTTTTATTATGATTTAATAATAATACTATGCTAAAAATAAGAATCAGTTTTGAAATAAATCATTTCTTATGTTTATTTTTATCTGTTTTATGTAATAAATTTAAAGTTTATACTTGTTATAATTAAATTATTTATTACATTAAATTCTATTATATAAATAATTAAATTTCATAAGTTAATGAAATTATATAGTTTTAACAAGTTTTTAATAAGTAAATCTGATAAGTAATTAACACATCTGTAACAAAATTATCAAAATATAAATTTTTATAATTCTAATTGTACTATTAATTGTAATAGCAATTTATTAAAAAATAACTAATATAATTTCTCATGTAAATTTACATACAGGCAAGAATTTCTTGCCATTATTAATAGTCTGATATTAAATATCTGAAGTTATGCATGTTTACTAGAAATTTAATAAAAATATATATAATTATTAAAAAATGCTATTACAATGAATTTTAAAATTAATACATAAATTGCCATTACAAATTATTAAATTTAATATATAATTTTCTTAAATTCATTAATTTTTTTAGAATATTATCTTTAAGGATTTTATCATTTTACCTATGCAAGTAACTATAAATTGCAGTTGTGATTAAATAATCTTCAAAATTTAACAATACCAAATTACTTAAAAATTATAAACTTTGTAAATATCTGTAAATAATATATTAATATAATAACTTTAACTTATATTTTCAGATTTATTAATTTTTATTTTTAATTATTTAATATAAATATTTTAATATTCAAATAATAAAATGAATTAAAGTTTTTATTATTTTTTAACTGTTTTATTATTATTGAATACTGACTAAAGGAATGAATATGAACTTGTTAGGCCAGTGGTTTCCAAACTTTTGTTACTTGTGGCTCCCTTAAGCTACTGCTATCAGATAGCAGGCAGACAGACACACACACACACACACACAGATAAATACACACAAACCTACAATATTGGGAACTGAATATTGTGTGTGTGTGTGTGTGTGTGTGTTTGTTTGTTTGTTTGTTTGTTGTGTTTGTTTATGTATGTGTGTGTCTGTCTTTTGAAGGAAAAACAAAGCTATTTCATACTATATCTAAGAGTAATTGTTGTATTGGTATTATAATTTAATGATGTAAACAAATAAAGGAAAATAGGTTCTTACACAAAGAATAAATATTATGGTTATGTTATATAATGGAGCCTTAGAGATATATTAAATCTTTACTACTAACAAATATTGATATTATAAGAGTTTTTCTACAGAAAAAAAGAAAAATCACATTTACCAATGCTGTAACTCTTGCAGGCAAAAGTAATACACCATTAATCTTAATAATGATCTGAATATAACAAATACACAAAATACATAGACACCATTAGGTAGTCTTGGACACTTTATGATAAGCTTTATGATAAGTATTGTAATAACCTCAGCCAGGATAACATTGACAGAACAGTGTCATATTGCTAGCTGGCTTGGAGATAACTTTGAAGAGACAAAGATTTATCATTGCCATATAAGAACAGATCATAAATACAAGAAACTACAGAAAACTCATTGTAAAAAGCACAATAATCAGGTGACGCTTGTAGGAAATGCCACATCATTCATAAAATGATATACCATATTATGTCAGATTGCAACTTTTTAAGCACAAACTGACTACTTACATTAACATAACTAATTAACAAATATAATATATCAAAACTTGCCATACTACACCCAGAAGCCATACTACAAATACATGTCTCACTTGTCAGACCAAGGTCATGCATTCAAGGGTTTTGGTATTGAACTCCCCATTTGGGAAAAATAAAATAAAATATTTTATTGTATATAAAACAGTTATTTTGTATTCATTCAGTTCCTTAGTCTACTGTATTGTGTTACTCTATTTTTTTTTTTATTCTGTAATTTATTATTTTTTTCAACATAATGTGTTTTCTTTAAAACTCCACTCTTAAAAATGTTGCACATACAGTCTCTATCCTAGTCAGTCATACAAAACAATACAAATAATATATTGTGATTAAGCCATCATTATAGACAAAGCAATACATTATAATATACCAGAAACCACATTTATTTACAAACACATCATCATCATAGATATAGCTGTTCCATATATTAGGAGTCAATATAAAAAATTAATAGATACTTAGAACTTGCCTAAGAATTAAATCATCTGCAGAGAATGAATGCCTTTAGTCCATTCTTGCAAAGGCATCATAACATATACATAGGCTTACCATAATATTTTTTTCCTCAAACCAGGACAATTTTTAGAAAATTCTTACAACAGAAAATAAAGCCTACTAGGATAAGTACCCATGATTGAAAAAATTAAATGAAGAAGTTGAGCATCAAACACAAGACCGTGTTATTTATTAAACACTTGGCACTTTTCCACTTCTATTAGTTGAGACGAGATTTTATTTCACTCGTTTCGGGCATTTCGCCCCTCTTCAGTCAACTAATAAAACAATATACAACATTTCAAGTAATATAACACACACTAACAGATACCACAAAAATTAATTTAAAACGTACCGTTGGTTCCTCGAACTCAAGGGTGCGCGTGCATAGCACAATTTGGACCTCAAAGTTACAGCAACAAATGTAAATGTTCTACGTACGGCTAATTAAATTGTAAAATTTCTTTTAAAATATATAAACATACAGGCTTATTTTATACATATTGGTATATTAAACATATTCGGTATCTTACTTTGGGCGAAATGCCCGAAACGAGTGAAATAAAATCTCGTCTCAACTAATAGAAGTGGAAAAGTGCCAAGTGTTTAATAAATAACACGGTCTTGTGTTTGATGCTCAACATATAAGAAAACACGGTTTCAAGAATACCTAAATGAAGAAGTTGTTAAAAAAAAACAACAATGAGTTAAAAGCAGTTTTTAATAACTCAACTGAACATACCTTATTATTAAAAAGATTTTTCACTAGTGTAAACTTTCTTAAAAATTTTTTGTAAGACTGAGACTCCACTAGTGTAAAAACCCTCACCGTAAATACTTTTAATCACGTGACCATTTGCATTTGCACTTGGATTACGGTGGAGGACAGGTTTTACTAGCAAAGTTTTTACTTTGCTTTGATGGTACTATTAAAGTTACGATTGTATACATGACATATTGATATAAAGACAATGATTATTATACGAGTTTTTTTCTGTACTATAATTACAAATGTAGTAAAAATAATATCTTTACTTTCATATATTAACTTTTATTATCATATTATTAAGGTAATATACAACACTTATAAGCTTAGCATTTTTATTATGTACTCATCTAAATTGAAGGATTTTCCTTAGACTATCCATATCATGTGTTTTAGGCATCCATTCATTATTATAATCAGGATACCTCTTGTCATAGATACATGAATAGTTTAGGAAGTTTTTGATAAAATCTTTCCAGATCTATTCTAGGTCTTTTCCAAGTAGCCACGAGAGAACATACACAAAAGCTTGTTTTCTGCCATTTTCGCACATCACAATGACCTAGATTCCACTGACTTCTGATTGGTGGATGGTACCATTTTATGGATGTATTTGCCTCAAATGTTGAACACTGCTCAGGTTCTTTATGCTGGTATTACAACCTCCTTTGGCATAAAATATCACGGTCACATGATTAAAAGTTTTTATGGTGAGGATTTTTACACTTACGTGTTATAGGGAGGTCTACTGTATCTAAAAAATGAAATAAAAATATCTGGATCTCATAGGCTACATGCATACTATTATAAATTCTGAGAAAAAAAAGCTGGATGAAAAAATAAAACATCTAAATTCATTAGGCCAGATGCTATAAATTTTGGGGGAAAACATTAGACAACATTAAAAGTACTTAGATCTAGATCCAAAATATTTAGATTGGCAACAGTGAGTGTAATAGGGGGGATATTTTAGTTGCCAAATTGTCATTTTACCCAAGGCCTCACTATTTTTACTTCTTGTATATTCAGCACTTAAAATTTTACCAAATAACTGGGACAGAATGACAAACTGGCTGGAATGCAGGGACCACATCAAACCGGCACAGTCCTGGTCAAATTGGGATGTCTGGTAAGCCTAAATATTCGTCATACAAAAGTTTGGAACATCTTAACTTTTAATGAAGTACATACTATGCATTACAGAAAGCACCTATACTAAATTCACATGTCATAGTACAGTAAGACCCCACTTAATATGGGGATGCCAATGCGTTCTTAGATAACAAAGCGCTAAGCAAAACAGTATTAAACGAGGTCATTTTAACATGGAGTAAATAGCGAAAGGGGAACATGCAACCACAAATAAACAAATTTTACTATAATTTTGTTATTTTTATATTAATTTGCATAATAATATATGTTAAATAACACACAAACCACATGTTTGGTTATTTAAATCACATATGAAGTCTGTTCAAAAAATACTCGGACTATTTGAATTGAGCGGTTCCAGTTGGTTTCAGAGGAATCTGCTTGGTGTTGCTAGGTTTATACAGATTGTCTGGTGATAAAGCCATTTCCTGATTACAGATATCTTTATTTGTTGATTAGCTATGCGGTTTTTAGTAAAGTGCAATTTTTTCGTTTGTTGGATCTCAGAATGAATGATCTGAAGGAGCAAAGACTTGCTGTGAAATTTTGTGTTGAACTTGGAAAATCTACAACTGAAACATTTGCTATGCTCAACACGGCTTACGGTAATGTTGCTATGAAGCGTATGGCATGTTTAAAGTGGCATGAATGTTTTAAGGGTGGTCGACAGTCGATTGAAGACAATGAGCATCCTGGATGTCTTCCATGTCAACTGACAACCCACATGTCGACAAAATCAACACCCTGGTGCTGGCAAATCAACCTCTGACCATCAGGGAGCTTGCTGAAGAGTGTATCATATCAGTTGGATCTTGTTACGAAATTTTGACCGAAAAATTGAAGATGCACTGCATTGCTGTGAAATTTGTGCCACACCTGATGACGGACGACCAAAAAGCCAGTTGTGTCCAGGTTTGTCAGGAACTGCTTGATCGTTCAGAAAAAGATGAAAACTTCTTGTTACGGATCATAACAGGTGATGAATCATGGGTTTACGGTTATGACATTGAAACGCAGGTCCAATTGTCCCAGTGGGTGGGTGAAACATCCCCCAGACCCAAATAAGCTTGCCAAGTTCAATCCAATGTCAAGATGATACTGACAGTTTTCTTTGATGCTAAGGGTGTTGTTCACCACGAGTACCTCCCCAAGGCTCCACAGTGAACCAGACTTACTACATTGAAGTTCTGAAACATCTGAGGGACGCCATCCGTCGCAAAAGGCCAGAAATGTGGAGGAGTGGCGACTGGTTTCTCCATCACGACAATGCTCCAGCCCATTCAGCCCTCAGAACTCTTGAGTTTTTGTCCAAACACTTGATCACTGCTCTTCCCCGCCCTCCCTACTCACCTGCTTTTCCTCCTTGTGACTTTTTCTTGTTCCCCAAACTCAAAAGACCCTTGAAAGGAGGAAGATTTAGATGATTCCCGAGATTAAGGCAAATACGATGAAAGGTGCTGAAGGACATTACAAAAGAAGCGTACCAGAACAGTGGAAACACTGTTGGGATAAGTGTGTGTGTTGGGAGGAGAGTACTTTGAAGGCGACCCAGGGGACCCAGACATGTAACTTCTACATAAAGTACATTTTGTTTATGACGTCAGTCTGCGTATTTTTTGAACAGACCTTGTACAATGTATCCAAAACTGTAATTGTGTAAACTGTAAATACTGTACATATATATATGTATACACACATTTGTATATAAAAAGTTCTAATCTTCAACTGTGTGTACATATTTAATCTAGTTTTTCTACACACTATACAGTGGAACCTCGCTTAACAAGCACTTTGCACAACGAGTATTTCGCATAACGAGCAAAACAAATTGTGAAAATTTACCTCTCTTAATGAGCGATATTTCGCATAACGAGTGATGAGGAGAGGGGAAGTCCCGAATTGTGCGCATGTGGCATGTTCTATCAGTCTGTAGCACTCATTCCACTAGCATCTTAGTGTTGCTTGCGATCACACATTTTTCCAAACTTGTGTTCACACATGTTACTTATAAACATCAACAACCATAGCCCGTTATATAATAAACACTCCAAACAACATGCCAAACTCTTTGGTCATTAAATTTAATGACCAATTCCAAATTAAATTTTAGAAATGTCTGAATTAAAAATTAACTATTTATAATTATTAAATTTAATACGAGATGGAAACATAACTGCCTACCTCTAGTCAAATTAATTAATTTCTAATACTTAATTATAGCCTTTACATAACCCAAGAATTTGGCATATTGTTTGGAGTGTTTATCAAACATATTAGCTGTGATGTTTTTTTTGTTTCTGCAAATTGAATTCTTATTCCAGGATGGTTCATTTCGCGCTAGAAGAAAAGATGATGATGATGATTCACGCTCTTTAACAGTGTATATTGTATACAATTTTTTTTGAATAAATGTTATACACAAAACATTTGAGCATTTTTTTGATGTGGAACGCATTATTGTATTTTACATTAATTTCTATGGAAAAAATTGTTTTGCTTAATGAGTGTTTCGCATTACGAGTAAGACTCTGGAACCAATTATGCTCGTTAAGCAAGGTTCCACTGTATTATTTTATTATGTACTGTACATTTTAAGTGATTTTCATTGAGCTCATATAGGCCTCAATAGTTATTGTAATTGGTACCAAGAGATATTATCAGTATAGTTAAAAATTGCATTGATAGAAAAGTAGTATAACATGAATAGCCATTTTAGTAATTATTTGTTGTTAAATTTTAAAATATATTGCTTTTCTGTACATATGTTGGTTAGCTACAGTATCAACAATTGAAGCTTGAAAGTTAATAGTTCTGGCAAATGATGATTATAATTTGTATACTCATTTGTAATAAGCACTTATAATAAATGTGCTTACTGCAGAGTTAAAAATAAAATAAAATAGAGATAGGATATATTTCAAAAAATTGATAAAAACAATACATTTTATACACTGCATTAATGTCTTTAGAAAGATAATAATATATTACTTGTATAATAATACTTTTAAATATTTTAATTTAAAAAATGATACGGTGTGATTCTAATATTCTAGATATAGTTTTTAATGAATTTCAAAGTAATAATAAAATTGGTTCATTAATATTATATTTGTTTATCATTGAAGATTGGAGGGATTGTTGTCTTTTCCATTGGAGTATGGACTTTAGCGGACAAAGCATTTATGGAACGTCTTTTAGGTAGTGACTTGTATACAAGTTCTGCCAGCATTTTAATTGCCACTGGTGTTATTGTTACTGTCATATCATTTTTGGGATGCATGGGAGCTATGAAGGAAATCAAATGCATGCTTTTGACTGTAAGTAATTTTAGCACTTGATTATTTTAAATTTTTATGAATTTAACATAATATTTTAAAATATTGTAAAATTCTTTACTTTTATCTATTTCATAAATATGCAAACTTTATAATTAATCCTGACAAAATAAGTATTCAGTTATAGTTATAATATAATCTTTTCATTTCAATGTGAATTAAAATCTAAAAAGTAACTACTTTGCTTTAAAAAAACTGTTGTAAAACTTTTCATTACTAAACATTATTTTCTAATAGTTCATAGATTTAATTCTACACTATTTTCCAAATAGTGTAGAATTAAATCATGAAGAAGTATGATATCGTATTTCATTGCATAAATGAATATTTAAGTACAGTGGGTGATTGGTTAATGAACAGTTCGAACTGTGAACAAATTGGACAACGAACACTTTTGCGAAAGATTTTTATGTTCGGATAACAAACACCTGACAGAACAAACACAAGAGGAAGTGATGCTGCGTTTAAGATTTGTAAAACTATATTTTAATGGCAGCTATACATGGTTTATGGAACGAGACTATCACAGTTGTATAAATAACCTCTTTTGCACTAGTTAATTTCTGTTCTCTGAATTTTTTATTTAAAAACTGATAATATTGTGGAGTGTCAAGAACTGTGTTCACTATAGAAACTAAGGAAGAGATAATAGCCAAGGTAGAGAGTGGGAAGATGTCTGATATTGTAGGCAGATGACTTCAACAGATCTACAGTAGATACAATCTTAGCGAAGAAAGATATAATCAAAAAGACTCAAGCAGATAAAGGAGTAACAAAAATTGCATTTGAGAAACAAAGATGTGCCATCTATGAAAAAATGGAGAGATGGCTTTTAGGTTGTTATTACATGTAAATCAACATAATAAGAAAGTATATAATTTAATTAATTCTGGAGACCCCAAAAAATAACCAAATTTCCACAAAAAGTGTATGGTAAATTGATAATTGGTTAATGAACAATTCGAATAGTGAACATGGTCTTGGAACGGATTATGTTCGTTAACCAATCATCCACTGTATTGAAATATAACATTATAACTTCAGTGTATAAATATAACATTTTTTACAGATTAAAAAAGTGTTATATTACACAAGTCAAAATAATTTTTTATTAATATTAATCTCCGTAATAATGGTAGGGAAAAAAATATATTTTTTGTAATGAATACAAGTTTACATTAAAAGAAAATAAGCACAAATGTGTAAGATTTTGTATTTTGGGAATTGATAAATATTCAATTAAGACCTATAAATGTTTAAATGGAAAATACTCATTTTTCTAATAAGTTTGCATAAAGAAAATATTTTAAAAAATACGTAATTTTTAGATTTTTTTGACAGTTAATTAAAAACTGTTACATTTCTATTAAAGAAAACTTATATATTTACATTGATATGTGATATATATCAGTTTAAATTAGTAGAATACTTTTATCAAAATATATTTTGAGTAACTTAAAAGTAATATTACCAAACAATAGTCCTCAACTTTTTTGTCTGGCCACATGGAGATTTTTGTGTTTGGGCTGTTTTGTCTAATACTTTAATTGTATACTATAGAAAGTCCTCTCAGCAGGTAGCCTAACCCCCTTTAGTTTATCTTTGTCTGTTGTGTTGCCTTATTCTATCACACATTTTTTTTTTTTTTTTTTTGCACTAGTTTTCTTACAATCCTCAAATTTTGCTGTCTAGATGGGGAAATTCCTAATTTCCTTCTCATTTTTGAAGTTATTTTAAACGTAGTTAAGAAAGAGAAAATAATTTAACACACGTTAAATAAATTCTTAAACTATTTTAAAAATGACAATAAACAATGTACAGTATACTATCAATATGATCAAGACTAGAGAAATGATAACAACTGAATATTTTTGTGCTCTGTTACTCTAAGTATTTTTCTTTAAGTAAAGGTTGATGGGGTGGAGAGATAAAGGGGGTCATGTGTATCTCCAGTAGGGTTGGACTTAATGATGATTTTACTTGTTCTTAGCATTTACAGTTTTTTACAAAACTCATTCCTAACCTCACAATTGAGCTTTTTGCTGTTTTATAATAGTTAAAAATATAAAACGTTTTTTTAATAAAATATGATAACAGATGGCACCACCACAAATTTTAAAGGTTGCCGAGAAAGTTGAGCAACTCATTGCTGGCTTATTATATTCTACTTCATAAATTAGTATGATCACTTATAGTTTTGGTAGTCCCCAATCTTCTAAATTTTTTCTTTGGCATTCTTGAAATGTTTTGTGGCTCCTATTGATAACTACTGCTATAGAAGATTAATAATAAGAATATATTATTTTAGGAATGAAGCATTCGTTTTTGAAATAATTTTATTCATTCATTATATTAAAGACAATATACATATAATTCTGAAATATAGATTTATAATCTTTAATATTTATAATTAAAAGATATTTTCAATGAATTTATTTCAAGTTTTGTTTTATTAAGATATATCTTCGATTCATACCTCTCTTCATTTAAGCCTTTTCTTTTCATTTTGTTGTGGGAGAATAGAAAAATAGTTTAATATTTCATATGCAGAAACATAAACTTATCAAATTAATTATTTAAATTTGAAAATTATATTATTACTACTTTTAAAAATTAAAATATTCTATATAATTTCATTTAATTAAATTTTTGAAAAATTTATTTAGTTCTTCATCATTCTCTTTATGATCTTCATAACAATGCTTGTTGGAGGAATTCTTGCCTATGTCTTCAGAAATGAGGTATGTTGTCCAATTTAGTTTTTTCTAGTTACAACAAATATATTTTTAATTTAAAATAAATTAAAAAATTATGAGAATTATCAAGAAAAAATTTATTATTTTTATTCAAAGAAAAAATTCAATTTATTAAAGTTTGAATACATTCTTAAATAATATTGAAATAAAATAATATGATCTTTTATTTTTACTGTTCTAACTATTGAATATGTTCAGCATTTTATTTAAATATATATATTTTTATTTTCATGAATAAATAATGTTAAATAAATTCAAATCAATAATATTTCATGTTAATTGATGTATAACATTATTTGACAGATGAACATGTGATGAAGATTAAAGTGAAAAGTGCATTTGTTAAATGTTGATTTAACTGATGCTATTCATATTTGTAATTATTTATTATGATAGTATTAACATATCAATGTTTTATTATTGAAAAAGGAAAACACTGTTTCAGATTATTAGTTATAATGCTAAAAAATAATTTGATAAATTATATCATACAGGAATGTGTTTTAGAGATGGACAAATTAAGTTCTTTGAATAGCCATTATGCCGAATACATTTTGGGTTAAGATCCCACTTCAGCTGCAGATTATTTCATAAGGTAACAATGGTTCTGAGCAATTCAAAGGAAAATATATATATATTTTTTAAAATAATTGTTCATAAATCCTATTGAATTATTTATATACTGTACTGTACAAGTATATTGAGATTAATGAAATATGTAAAATTGAAATAAAGTAATTTAAAAAAAGGGAGGTAATTGTTACCTGAAGTTTTTAGAAAAGATTATTAAAAAGAGATTGTAAAATAAATTGATGAATTAAATAAATATAAAAGTAAAATTGATGGCTTATAAATTTTTTAGGATAAAAGTATAAAATAAAAAATAAAAAAAAATCTAATAAAGTAGTAGAAAATTTAAAAGGAACCTAAAATTATAATTAGAGTAAAAAAATTTTTTATATTAAATTATAAATTTAGATTGAATTATTTAGCCTAATAAATAGGGTTGTAATAAACTGGAGGGCTTATCACCTCTGATGTGATAAGCTTTCCAATTTATTACAACCTTATTTATTAGGCTGAATAATTCAATCTAAATTAAAGTTTTGGGCTAGAAGTGTTATTTAATATTAAACTATAAAAATGAAATTTAGCTAAAATCAATATAAGAATGTTAAAATGTGTAACTTTTTCTATACTTGTTATAAAGTAAGAAAAAACAGGATATAAAGCAAAAGCATTATATAAGGGGCTTTTCCTCATTTTACTTTAATGGACTCTTTGAACCTAAGTGAACACATATTGCCAAATCTCACTTAAAAACCATCATTTAAATTGATTTTTATAATTTTTAAATGTTCATAAAGTTTTTTTATAATATTTCTTTCTTTCAATAAAATTTAAACACTAGTAAGATCTTACTAAACAGTTTAAATTATATGATTTAAGAAATATATATTAGACAAGACCTTTATTTTGATGTTTTTCATTAAAGCAGAGGACAAGTTAATACATTAGAAATAAACAATTACAAATATTTAGCAATTAATAAAATGCTTAAAAAAATACATGTCAAATATACCTTGTAAATACACCTATCCCTCGATTTACACGGAAGATAGGTTCCTGAGAAAAATGTGTAAATCGAATTTGTATCTTTTTGAATGTAAAACCGTGTAAATCGAAAAGTATGCAAAAAACGCATAATTTCGTTGTTTATTAATTATGAATTTTTTTCAATTTTTTAAAGGTACATAAATCAAACAAAAATATTGAAAGGCAAAAAAATATATTCTTTTATTAATTAAATACAAAGTACAAAGAAACAAAAAATAAAATCTGAAAGATTCATAAAAATGTAATGTAATTGTGTAATGTAATGTAAAAAATGTAATTAAAAATAATGTAATCGTTTGTTACTTATGAATACAAAAAATTAAAATTTTCTGGTTTAAAACTATGTGCAATGAATGCAACTTCGTGCTTATGGGGGAGTACCTTATATCGGTTTATTGGTTAGTATTTGACGGATTGAAATAAAACTGTCACCTAGTATTCTAAATATCAACTATAACATATAATTAAGGTGGATTGGAATATAGATGTAGATTAGAGTTAAAAACTGTTCCTTTTGATCATAGCCAGTTTATTTTCTACATTTATTTTTTAAATCGTGTAAAAGCGAAAACGTGTAAAAAAAGTACCGTGTAAAACGAGGGATAGGTGTATATATACCAAAATCTTAAATTTGATTTTTAATTATTTGAAAATTTGAACACTCAGTATTTACACTTTTATATATAAAATTAAGTGATACTGAAAAATTTTAAAGTAGTAATGAAATATTAAAAACTTTATTTTATTATTCTTTCAGGTAGAGAATAGAATGCGTACAGAGATGATCATGACCATTCCATTGTACGACAATGATACAGCAGTAACTGATGCTTGGAATGCTGTTCAGTCTGAGGTAAACCAATTAGAATTAATGTGTTTTATTGATAAACTGTAATTTAGAGATAATTCATTTCAGTAATTTCAATAATAGACACTTAAAATTTTTTTTATTAACTCAAAATTTCATGTTTAAAAAAATTTAAATATTAAATAATCTATTAAATATTCAATTAATAATAGAAATGATAGTTAACCAAATCAGAATTAATGCCATTAATTGCATAAATATTTTGCTGTTTTCTAAAGTACAAGTTTGAAAATTTTTCCTGTTGAATCAGATAACTTTTAAATTTATATAAATGACTAGTAGACAT
The DNA here is from genome assembly GCF_030686945.1 of Centruroides vittatus. NCBI lineage: Eukaryota > Metazoa > Arthropoda > Arachnida > Scorpiones > Buthidae > Centruroides > Centruroides vittatus. The sequence continues at coordinate 1,962,989 of NW_027122274.1, read as the reverse complement.
AACTGGCTTCACTTAGGAAAATGATATATTAAGCATCTTGCTTTGGAATAGTATTTCAGATTTTTTAACTAAATCAAAACTGAATTTATTTATATAGAAAAATATTTCTAGGTTTAGTGGAAAGTATTTTTTTCTCATTATTTTAATATATCATAATGTAGTGTTACAAAGGAAGAATTTATCATAAGCAAAGACTAACATATTTTCAATTATGATCTACAAATTATCAAAAATAAAAATAATAATACTATTTCAAATAAATTAAGAATTGTTACTTTAACAATATGTAAATATTTTCTTAATTTTTTAGAGTTATCCATAACCTGACATTTGAGTCTTCATTTAAATAAAATCTGATTGTTTTTTCTATGGTTTTTTTTTCAATGTTAAATTAAGATTTCCATTAATTAAGATTGTTTTTACAAATTATTTTTGAGACTGTCCAAGTAAAATATTTAATGTTAGATTTCTTTTTTTGATAAAATATATTACTTATTTAGTATTTAAATGCTAAAAATTTTGAAATTTGGTAGAAATATTTTAATGAATCAAACAAAATTAAAAATAATTTTTAATATTAGATTTTCTGTCTGGATATGTCTGGCCCCATTGTGGGCCTGGCTGAACCTATAATGGGCTTGCTAAAAGAGGCCTTCTTAGTGCCCACAGGGCAGAAAGAGTTAAAAAAAAATTGAAATTGTGATTTTTATTAACTTTAGATTTTTACTGAACATTATCTGATATATATATATTTTTTTAACTTCAAATATTGAAAAATTTTTTAATAAAAAATTCAGCATTTATGATATATGTTGAGTTTGTATAAAATGAAAAGTTACTGATATTATTTACAGATCAAATTATGTGCCTGAGAAATTTTGATAGTTAAAAATTTATCTGCATGATAGCATGCAGCTGAAGTTAGTGAATATAGGAGAATCAGTTTGAAAATTTATTCAGGTTTTGCAAATGTCAAAAGAGGCATAAAATTTATTTATTAAATTTAAACATTAAATAGGCAAATATTACTAGTAATAAGTATACCTTAGTATATCCTTCAAATATTCCAAGTAATTTATTAATTTATTTCATTACCTTACTAAGATATACTAAATGTACCTTAGTATATGTAAAATATGTACATTTGCAATTGCAATATTTACTGTTACATTTCAAATATACAAATATATTTTAATGTAATGAAATAAAAACTGTTATGATTATCTGTCGATAGATAACTAAAGGAAAATATCTTCATATTTCTTGAGAGAATAAATATCTTAAGTAATATAAAATTTTATGTGTAATATTTGATCTATTGCCTGTGAGATGATGATGTACAAGCTGATTTTAATTTGTTGTAAATCACTATTTACATTTGATTCAAAGTGTGTTTAATAATGTTTTACTGTTTTGCTAAGTCATTTGTTGTTCTGTTTATTAGATTGCAAGTTTGATATCTTATTCCATGTAGATTTATTAGTTTTAAATGATAATGATACTTCTCAAGAAAAAACATTAATGTTTATAATATAATATGGTAAAATACTCAAGCTAGAACTTGATATTGTCATTTATAGTGTCAAATATGATGATGATTTGTTGGAATTTACACTAAGTCATTAACATATCTGATTTTGAAAGACATAAATAAGAATAAAAAGGAGCTATAGTGTTGATAAATTAAATAAATGTTTCAGAAATCCACTGTAATAAACTTAACTTTACAATTAAAAATTTTATAATAACAAAGAAATTACAGTCCATAAATCATTCCATGCAAAAAAAATCATCCAAAATAGTAATTTAAAAATTGCACTAAAGGATTTAAATAAATAATAATTATTTTATTTATAATAGTTTAAATGTTGTGGTATTGATGAGGATGGAGAACAGGGATATAGCATTTGGGCCAAAAAAAATAGTAAGTTTTCTGGTGAAAAGAAAGTACCAGCAAGTTGCTGCAAGTCTAAAGATAAAACAGAAATTAATAAATGTCAAGATGCTCCAAATGAAAATGATGCTTATTTAGAAGTAAGTTGTATCTTATATTAATTTATAATCTTGTTATTAACTTTAAAAAAGTTTTCTTTTATATTTTGATGTGAATTTTACTATTAATGCTAAAAAATAGCTTTCCTTAATAAGAGAGAAATATATTTTTCTGTATAATTTTAATTTCAAAAACAGATAATCATTTTTTTTTGTATGAAGTCAAAAACAAAAATAAAATATTGTTGTTATTAATGCATATCTGCATATCACTACTAACCATGTTGAATGTGTACAGATACATATACATCATGTAATTTACTCCTATGCTGTTCATAATAATCTACTGCATTTTCATATATATTATTGTGTTTAACATTCAGTTTGATTTTGCAGTTTTTGAAAAATACTAGAATTATATTATGTCTATCACTAATCAATAACTTAGCATATTTTAGTACACACAACACACACATATTTTAGTACACACACACACACACAATATATATATTTAAATCCAAAAAATGTTTTGATTTAATAAAGATTCTTTAAATGTGACTTTCTGGAATCTGTTAACATTTTTTAAAAATTTGATAAATCCATTAAGAAATTTTATAAAATAATTTGGAAAAATAATGTAATTTTCAAATTGCATAATTTTATTCTATTTCAAAACAAAATGGATAGTCTTAGTTAATTTTACATGCAATATGATGATAGCACCAGTTTTCTGTTTTCTATAGGATTTCATTTTAATACAGTTTATCTTCATGTTTAAGAAAATGATACACTAAAATAATTTTCTTGGATTTAACTTTATAATAAACTTATATATATATATATATTAATTAAAGTTTATAATAATTTTTCAGTTTTATTTGAATAATAGCTGCAGCTGTATATTTTCTCTGTGGTCATTCTTTTCTTTGCATATACTGATTAAATATCTTATTGATAATAGGCAAACATTTTAAAAATCAATTTTTTGTAAATAAACAAATTATACTTGTAATAGCAACTGATATTTTTTCGTCTATATATCAGTAATGTCATTATAAAGTAACAATGAAAACTATACAATAGATGTATTTTTTAAATTTTGTACATTTTACATATTTCATTTTCTATGTTAGTTTGCTAAATAAACATTATACCTACCTACCTACCATACTTTATGGTATGTATTATTTTACATTGTTTCCCTGTGTTTTCAGAAATCCTTTTACAATAGCTGCAGCTATTATTTGAGGGCAGTTATTATTTCAACCTTTACGGACAAGATGTGGTTACTATTTGAAAGCTGTTATTATTCAAATAAAATTGGTAATTGGAAACATGTAAAGCTAAAACATTTTGAATTATATAAACAATTGTAATTAGTTCAACATTAATTATACATTAATTATTTTTAATGCGTAAGTAAAGTCAAGAATAGTTAATTTAAAACAGTCGGTACAGTAAAACAGTAAACATTATACAATTAAGTTTGTAAACTTAATTGTATAATGTTTACTGAATTTGATATCAATTTATACATTAAATATTACTGTCTATTATTTTAATGCATTTCAAATATTTTTTTATCAAATAAATATTTGAATTATTTTTTTTCAGAGTTGTTATGGTGCTGTTAGAGATTTTGTCAGAGACCATGCATTAGTGGTAGGTGGAATTGGCATTGGAATTGCATGTATCTTGGTAAGTCTTAGCTCCTTTAATTTATGTAATAGCTAAAATTGTTTCCATTAAGATTCAACATAACATAGAATAGATTCAAAACATTATATTGCTTATAAAATAATTAGCATTCTTTACTAAAAGAAAAATGTGTATGTTTTAAAGAACAATAAAATCATTTATCATATTATGGATGGATAAATTAGATCAAACTCTCTATTACAGTTTAATTTTCAAATTAGTTTTTTGCACTATTGTAATTTCAATACAACTGCATTAACAGAAAAAAATCATATAATAAACAATTAAAAGTTATTAACTTTTATTTCAAATACACTGAAGATCAAACATCTGGATTTGGCTGTTGAAAAATGGATGACCCTTTCAATTGGTTATTTCATTGATGATGATATTTTGACCTTGCATTGTTGATGTTGTAACATTTACTCAGAATTTGTAATTTTGAAATTACACTAAATAATACACTAAAGATTCGAAATACAATTTACAAAATTAACTAAGTATCTACATTTGAAATAATATTTTGAACTTAGAACATGTAATCTTGATTTACAATGTATTTGGAGCTTACAGTACTTAAAATTTTAATTTATATGTATACCATCAGATAAGCTCGGTGTTGCCTGGGCAAAAAATAACAAAGATTAAGATTAAAAGTATGAAATAATCTATTAGATTATTTCATACTTTTAATCTTAATCTTTCATATTCTAACCCTTCTATTATATAAATCAAATATCAATACTATAATATAATATAACTACAAAGGTTATCTTAGGTGAGGGTTTATCACACTAAGTGATCAATCTAACACATTTTAAAAATTCTTTAAATTGTGTACAGTAGAGGAATAAAGAATTTTTAAAATGTGTTAGATTGGTCACTTAGTGTGATAAACCCTCACCTAAGATAATCTTTGTAGTTATATAAATTAAATACTATACTATAACACATGTAAAACGAAAACCATATAAAGAGTTTGGTTATTTCAATCTACTGTTGTCGTGTTTATTGTGATACTTGGATGGTATGAAATGGCACAATTTCATTGGTCAAGTAGATAAAAAAACCTAAGATGTCACATTTCAGTTGGTAAGATATATTTTTTCCTAATGTTAACTCTAAGAAGCTGTACCATTTACAGCCAAATATCAAATGGTATGTCATATAAATATCTGCCAACAATCAAATTTTATGAAAAGCAGATCAAATATTTAAACTCTGCACTCTCAAAAACCATTTAAATTCTATTTTGTGCTTGCCAGTAACCTTATATCATATAATTTTCCTATTTGAATGCCACTGTACTGTTGGTCTGATGGAAAGAAGGGACTGTTGTGGAAGGGAGTTGAAGTAATTTCATCAAAAGTAGTTGTTGACCTCCCGGAAGAGAGGATGATCAACAACTATTAATTAATACTGGTTAACCATTAATATTTGGAAAGTGATCTGTGTTCAATCACTTGTGGGGCCATCACAACCTATCTAAGTTGCTACCCTTAATGTCTGAAAGACTTGATATGACTTTTTTATTTAAAAAAGTATTGTCAAAATGCAAGAATAATAGTGTTTATCTAATAAAAGCAATTTTTTTGCAACAGATTATATAAACTACATGGGAAGTATGTTCTCATAAATATTGCATTTATAGAAAAATTATTGGGTTGCAATTTGAAAAAATTGTAGCCTATAAATTCTGACTGTCAGCTGCCTGTCTGTGCATCTGTCCTTTCTCAAGATTGAGGAGTTAGATAGATGAAAGTTGATACCAGATGTGGAAAGCTTATGGGCAGGAGACACAGGTTAACTATATACAAATTTCCAGATTAAACTGGAAGTCACATTACTTCAATTCAAAATTTTTCCCTGAAAGGAGTTAGATAACTGACATGACTCTATTGCTAACAGGAAAAGTGTGATGTACAGAGGCAAGACACTGCTAAAAGAATTGAGAACATTGTGATGAAATATTGCAGCCTGGCATTGTGATGTCAGAATATATAATCGCTCATTAGAATTAATTTGCTCTATTTGGTTACGGCAATGCAACACGTGAGCGATCTGCTGAGGGGATACATCCCAGAAAAACTTTTATGGGAAGCTGGACCCTGTTTAGGTGTTACTAACATGAAGAAAACTTGGAAAACTCCATATGGCCAGCCTGTTGGCGATGCTCAAACCCACGACTAACTATCTGCCAGTTTTTGATGGTTTTATCCACTTAATTCTAGTAATTGGAATCCAGTAGCTAAGAAAGTAATGAAAAAAAACCTGTGACTTTTCACAGGCCTAAACTATATGCTACCTGTTACAGTAATGATATAGTGCATCTATTTCACACTATATCATTGTCACAGTAATTAAGTTTATAATTTTAAAAATATATATTATATCTTCTTTTTTTGTAAGAATTAAATAATAAACTAAATAGCACCATCTATTTGCAAAATATTTAGTTATATGTGTAAAGGCAGCAAATCGAACGTAGATGGAAATTAATTGATTTATAAAAGTCCAATTGAAATTTTGGGTTGGGATGTACAGTACAACATTATCTAAGTTAGAAGTATGTGAACATAACTGCTGAGTTTTTTAGCAATTGGTCGAATGGCCTAGGAAGATAAAATAAGGAAATGTTTATTAATAATGGAAACTCTTAATAAAATTTAGTGTTAAAATCCAAGGATTGTTAAATGATGGTACTTGTGGAATGGACTCAAATAAATCTGAATAGTTCCTATTGGATCTTATATCATTCTGTAGAATGTAATTAAGCTTCTTAAGATGGAAGAGGAGATATATTACTCATTCTTATTTTCTGAAAACTGATCAGAATGATGTTTACTTCTGGTGACTGTGTTGTCCAAGGAAGATGTTTAACTTCATCTTTATGCTCCACAACCAAAACTTAACTCTTTGAAATACTCTTTGAAACCCATTTTATTAAATAAAAATGAATTCATCTTCCAGATTTAGCTCTGTAGTAATTTTTTTTGTTGTACTAGAAATTTTGGATATAATCTTGTTCAACAACAGTGAATGTCTTTCAGTTAACTGTTTACTCTCATAGCAATTACACCATTCATGTTACATTGTCTATAAAATATGTTAAGAATTATGGAACTGTAAATTAACATATTGCTAAATTCATATACATACTCTTGTCATATAATTTTATTTAATTAATTTGTTGTGTTGGAACTTTATAAATAATTATAATTTGTTTTTATTATTTAGATTGTTGGCATGATTCTCTCCTGTACCTTGTTCATGCTAATTAATTAGAGATACAAGTGAAGCTTTCAGTTTGAATTCTAAAGTTTATTGGACATAAAGTGGTTTGTGCTTTGTATTTGAACTTTGTGATAACAAATATTCTAAGATTTATTAATTTATAACCTTTTAATTCTCTGCATTTCTTATTGAACTGTAAAAGAATGAAACTATAGATATCTTATATGCATCTTATATAATTTATATATAATCTTTTTCTATTTAATTTTTAAGATAAAAATAGTGATCAAATTATATTTGTTAGAAATTCGTTGCAGAAATATTCCGTCCATGCCTCAACTGAAAAATTGTCTTTCATTTACAGCATGTCTATTTTTGTTTTTTTTAATATAAAATTTTTTATTGTATGCTAACTTATAATTATGTTTTTTTAACATTTCAGTTAAAAATCCTGCATTTATTGTGGATATTTGTCATATATATAATTTTTAAAAATATATCACAAAATAAACAAAAGCAATATAACTTGAATTGCTAAATGCAGAAAGATATAATGCTTCCCAAAGAAAATTGTTTTTACATTAAATATTATATAACAAAATTTCTTAGGAAAATAAGAGATGGATTTTTGTTAATCAGAGAATTTGTACATTGTTCTACAATATATTAATTGTAATTTTTTAATAAACAAAATTATCTTTAAAAGGAATATTGTTTTAACTACTGTCAATTTGCAACTTTCTGCATTTACCAGTTATTTTAAATAAAACAACAAGAACTTTTCTATTAAGTAGTTTCAGAAAAACAACTTATAACCTTTTTACTGAACTGTACTTAAAAATTAAATTGTATTACTTCCACCAAACAAATTTAATTATGTTTGTGATTATTTAATCAAGATTTTTTATTTAATCTAAATATATTTGATATTTATTGATGTTTTTGTAAATACAAAATGCTGGAACAGGCATGTTTCTTATTTTATATACAATATATATAGATTTCAATTAAAAAATATTTTATGTACAAATAACAATTTTTTTATGAAAAATGTAGGCTACAGTTTTCATGTAATGTGTGTTAAGCTTGGATTTTTTTTCTACACTGAACGATACAAGCATGCACAAATTTTATATTACACTGAATCTGTTTTTAAATAAAAATTAAAAGAATTTTAATTTTTATTTAGGATAGTTATGGTATTTATTTCTTAAGAATGAAACATCATACTGTGTGTGTATGTGTGTATGTATATGTTAAAATGTACAATATTACTTATTTAAAAAAAGTAGTACTAAATAAATATTTACAAATTCTGATTGAAAACCATTGTGTTATTTTATTAATATTATGATAACTGAGTTATTACACACTTGTATCTGTTACTGGCAAGGATAAATCTTCTGTTTCTTTTTCATTATCCTAGAATTGATTTTAAAATAAGTAATTTTAATAATAGCATAATATAAATTAAAATATATTAATGTTAACCTTTTTTGAATCTGTTTCCTGTGGAATAATCTGAATATTATAATCGGGTAAATTGGTCTCCAGAGGACAAACAAAATCTTCCATGTCCAGCATGGATCTGTTTCGGAAACTGAGTCTAAAGTGTCTCTTTCGCCCTGCCTGTAGTACAGATTGCTTAATATACCAACTTTTAAACTAACTATAAATTAGAAGAAAACTGACCTTGATTTTAGCAGTTGGTGTGAGGATGATAAAACCAGGTTTGTTTTCAGAATCTCTCTTATTCTGCATTACTTCATTGCCTAAAAGTTCTTTAAAGCGAAGAGACAGATGTCTTCTTAAAAGTGTCTTAGAAGAAGGTATATTGAGTAAAGATGCTAAAAGATCTCCATTAAAACTATTTTCATACACCTGAAATTATACAAAATTGGAAGAGTAGTTAAATATTCTAAATTCAACTATCATGGAAGCTTCCTGTATGCCAGTTACGATTAATTTAGAAACATCAAGGTAAGGCATATCTAAAAACTAAACAATAACAGTGCAACTTGCTGCTTTTACTCTTAATATAGTATAATGTGCAATAATACCATTAAAGCTCCATGGACACCACTTCCTCTTAAATTAGGAGCATATTCTGAAAGATCAACAGTTTTCAACCACTCCATAATCCTGTGATTTGTCCATCTAATAATTAAGTTTGCTGAGATTTCCTGAAAAAGTTTTATTTAAAAAAATTGCATTTAATGTGCCAACTGTTAATTTAAAGTGATGATTTACTTCATTTGGAACCGATCTTCTTATCAAGCAAGAAGGATAAAAATTATATCTTCTCAGCATTTGAATGCCTCTCTTGATACTGGTGAAATGTAATAAATTTGTTACTTTTAAAGTAATCAAATCTTCCTGTAAAAAGAAGAGAAAGCATTTAATTCTTGACATTACATAAAAATAACAATGATCACAATAATTGATAATTACAACAGTGAGATAGTGCAAAACCCTTCCGTCTATACGAGCCTCGGCAAATATATCTTTGTACTGTGGCAAGCCAATATCATCTAACCAGCTAATTACCCAATGATAATCTAACTGTCCTGCTATCTCGTCCAGTCCTCTGCTTTCAGATCCTATTGTCTGTAAAGCTAGTCGAAGTTTCTTACGATGCAGACTATTTTTGATTTTTAATTCCTGGTTAATTAAAAGAGTGATTAGAAAATAATTTAGTATTAAGTAACAAATTATTAATAATAAAATTTTTAAGGATTCATGTGTACTTTTTCTAGATTGGCATTAGTTGCTTTTAATAACTGATCACCATTTTTGATCCACTTTTTGCATTCATTACGATACATTCCTAGACCAATTTCGTCCATCCATTCGACAACTGTGTCAGTATCCCAATTAGAGAAAGGTACACCAATTCTAAAGATTAAAAAAATTCTATTAAAATTATCAAAAATGACCAGAATCTAATAGACTTCTTGTTAATTTTTTTTCATTGTTATTGGAACCCATGAACACAAGCACACCATTAATGAGTTAGTGTCTTGGAAAAAACTGATAGAAACTCACCCTTCTACAGTGAATTTCATTTTTGTTTTGGGGCTGGAAAGAGTTTTTGTATGTAGAAAATGGCAATTTTTAATTAAAAATATTCTACATTCATACTTACATTGGATCAGTTGTGAGAGAAGGTGACCATTCTTTGTTTAGCCTGTCTAAAGTTTGTTCATTTTGATTTAATTTTGAAAATTTATCTTGTTTTGCTCTAATAAATCAAATTTTTGTTGTTATTCAACATATATATATATAAAAATAGTAGATGCAGTGTAAATAATATATTAATACCTGCCAAATAATTTCCTAAAACCTTTTTTTTCCTTTCCAATTGGTACAGGACTTGTGGGTAAAGATGAATAACGACTTCTAGAACTGCGCATAGAGGCTCTTTCATCAAAATCTTTCATTTCACATTGTGCTATGGAAAATTAAAGTTTTATTGTCACTTAATATACAATACTTAAAAGCAGGGCTGTGGAGTCGGAGTCAGAAAAAGTGTTGACTCTGACTCTGACATTTTAAATTTAATTAAATTTTTTTCATTTAAATAAAAAAACTAATTATATATTTATTAATTTTTTAAAATTGTTTTGTATTTTGTTATAATTCATTTATTTTAAATACAAAATCCAGCAATTTAATTTATTAAATATGTAATGTTCTTTATAGTATTTGTGTTTAGTAGTTAAATTATTTTGACCCAATTGAATTTGAATATTTTTGAATCATTCCTTTATTATCCTGCTCTAAATAAGTACTCTATTTTTCCGAATGAACCAGACTAATTGATCAGAGTATATATTTTTCTTTTCTGAACAAGGAGCTGAAGTAGCTAGATTGCACACTTTTTAGTTGGACTAACTTCTGGAAAGGTGAAATTGAAGTGCAAATGCTGTTGAATATATGTAGATGTAAAATTTTATCGTCCCCTTTCTCCTCTTATTAAATATTTAATAAAAATAACTTAATTTTTTATACAAATAAATATTAATGTAGAATATTAAAAATACTAACTATAAAAGTATTTGGGTAAATGCCCTGGGCTCCTTTCAGAGTTCAGGGTAGGGTACCCCTATGAGTGTCTGCCCCCCATAAAATGACTTGGTATTTAATTTTGCCGGAGTAGGAGTGGCCTACTAAAATTATCAGGAGTCAGAGTTGAGTGTTTTTTTACCAACTCTGCAGCCCTGCTTAAAAGTCTATTTTTATTATAGACATACCTAATTCTGGAGTACTGTTGCTTCGCTTTTTCCTTCTAAACCAACTGTTATGCATAAATCCTGAACGTTTATTCCTTGCAGTATTGAAATTATCCAAACTGGGATTGTAAAGACTTTGATATGATATGGCTTGAGTAGTGGGAGAAGTAGGATTCGATTTACTTTGTGGTGTTTCCCATATGTCACTGCCACTTATTACTGATTTAGTAGGAATGTGTATAAACGATGATGCTTCAAAGCTTGGTGGTCTAGACAAACTGCTGGAATGAAATCTGGGTGGTGGAGTCTGTAATAATTTTAACGTATCATTATAGATTAAAATAAAATTAAATGCGATGAGAGAGTGATATATTTTTAATACTTTGGAATAAGGGCGAAGTAAGTTTCCACCACTTTGAATATTTGGTTCCTTGAAAGGACTAGATCGAAACAAATCTGCAGAAAATGGCCTCGTGACATCTATAGATCTTGGTGTGGGAGGAGGCTTACTGAAGGAATGATAATTATATTCAGATTTCTGAAATGAAATAGAAATTAATTAAAATCTTAAAATTGCCACAGACAAAAGTGTGTTTAAGATCATACTTTTGAATTTACTGTTCCATAGGGAGAGGGAACAAATAATGAATCGTGAGAAGTTCGAAGATCTTGAGGAACATCTATTGAAATAAATAAATTATTATTAGGTTTAGGTGATGTATTTTCTAATTAATTCTGAAAATATATTTATTGGTCCTGTAATTTTTTCTTTTATTTCCTTACAAAATTTGTCAAAAATACTTTTTCTCATCAAACAAAAATCATGATATTGCACCATATATATGTTACGGACCAAGTGATTGATATGGGCATTATAAACAATGCCTGGTCATTATGAATAATGACAATCATCATCAGGTGTAATAAATTTTACATTCTTTGTGATAATTTATCACATTGACTAGACAATATGAATACTGCTATCATCCATCAAGCAAAGTGGTGATGATGATACTTTGAGGAGTGATCATCTGACAAAATATTAAATTTTTTTTATACCAAATACCAAAAAGTTTCCTTTAAGTTGATTTTTACAATACTTTTTGTTAACATTAGAACATTGTGTGAAAATTTCACTTACTTTTTAAAAAATATTCAAGTTTGACACAGTTTTAATAATACTTACATTTTGTTGAATGCTGTATGCAAAGTAATTGCTGATGTTTACTTATTTAATAATGATTCTGTTGATTAATAAAGTGTTTAATACAGTGGTTCTCAAAGTGGGCACTACCGCCTGTGGGCGGTGAGTAAATCTAGGGGGCACTGGAGCCAGGGTACTGAACGGTGACCAAAGGCAAAAGTTGGGGTCACTGACAGCCGTTCCCTTTCCTCTGTTAAACGGATAAGAGGAAACATTGCATTTAATGGTTTCCAGATGTTGAGAACAATGTACAGTAAGGGCACAAAGTGTGATATTCATAGAAAAGTTTTCCTAAGGATATTTCCAATCTTTTCTCACACAAGAGAAAATGGGTTAGGGAAGTTGGGTATAACTTTATGGAACAAAGGGTGCAGTGGATTGAAAAAGAATCACTGGTTTAATACAATAAATACACCTGTATTAATATCAACCATATGAGTGAGTCTTTCTTAAAATATTTTGAAATAATTTACAAAAATAAATTAGTTTTTAATGAAAATAGTGAGCTTTTTTTTTGAGAATCAAATTGCCCAAAAGAGTGTAGCTTCATGCATAATGGTCAATTAAATATTAACTTATTAATCAGGCTGTATTGCTGTTTTAGTCACTATTCATCATTTGGCCCATAACATATATATATATATATATATATATATATATATATATGAAGCGTGAAATGCCATAATGTTGTAAATGCCAAAAAACAAACTTTTCAGGAGAGAGAAAAAACACTTTTTCTAATAAACAAACTTTAATCAAATGCTATAAAAATTGTTTTAACAATTTACACTTTGAAATAAAACATTGGGTTTAATTTCAAACACCTAAGTATGATGGTAAGGAAACAAAAAAAGTTTAAAAACAGAGTTAGAGCCATAACGTTGTAAATGCCAAAATTGTGCAAGTGCATAAAGTTGTAAATGCCAAAAACAATTGCAATCATAAAATTAATGTTTCTACAGCTGAAAAACGGTTTTGAATACCAAAAACTTACATTTAAATTATTAAACACAATTTACAAATTCAATATCAATTTTAACATTAAAAACTGGCAATAATCTATTAAAAATGAATAACGAACCTACTGGAACTGGTATAATAAAGAGAAAACAACACCTTTCTTAAATTCCAGCAAAAGTTTAACTATATAAGAACGTTTTCAACTGATTTCATCAGTCTTCTTCAGTTACTTGAACAAAAAAACAAAGAAGAAAGAACCAAATTCAAATTTACAAAATCACGAGAATGGAAAGAATTCTCGTGATTGCGCAGACTATGCAAAAACGATGTACCGATAAACGGTAAAAAATGCAAATTCTTGACAAAAAATGCAGATTCTTGACAAACTATATATAATATCACAATCTTACGTTATCCAATGAATGATTTCCAAGCAGACGATAGCCCATCTGCGTCCCTGTGGTTGATGCAATGGGATGTTAATTGTGCCCTATATATTTCTAATTTCTCCAAATGTCTAACGGCCTGTTTAGATTTAGTGGCTTTTATGATGGAAGCACTATCCCAGTGTACCGTGATCTCCTGTTGCTTAGCAAATGCTGCTAGGACTGTGCTGTCAACTGTCCTCTTAACTGATTGCTTATGCTCTTTTATTCTTTGCTGTAAACCACGCAAGGTGGCCCCAATGTACACTAGATCGGATTTAAAACGTTGGTCCCTGATTGGAATTGAGTACACTCCTGTTAGCTCATTTGGTTTCTCTTTCCTCTTATCATTCCTTAACAGACGGTATACTGTCGGGTTGCGCCTATATATTATGCGTAAGTTCCTTTCTTTGGATACCTTCTTAACAATACTTTTAATAAACGGAATATAGTCCATGACCACTGTTTTTTTCTGTTCAGTTCTGTGTTGTTGATGTTTACGTCTCTGTATATCCGTAATTAGACGGTTCACTACCCTTCTCTGATAGCCAAACTGTGTTGCTACGCTTCTTACGTACTCCAACTCCTTGTACGTGTCGCAAATACTTGAGCAATGTGTGTAAGCTCGTTGTATCCATGCTCGTAAAGCCGCTAACTTAAACTGTTCAGGATCCACGGAGTTTCTGGGTATGATGCTAGGTTGATATACCGGTTTCCTGAAGATATCCGTCTGTATCTCCCCATCCTTACATGTGATCGTCAAGTCCAAGAAGTTAACCCTAAAGTCACTCTCTTGGTCCAACTCCAATGTGAGTCCGTAGGGGTTGCTGTTGATTGCATCAAGAAAGCGACGGGTATTGCGATCATTATGCCATATGATGAATATGTCATCAACATATCTGGTATAGAAAACTATGTCTTCTTGGAATGAAGGTAATATATTGCATTCTAGGTTTCGTAGGACCAATTCACAGAGCATCGCTGATATGGGACTACCCATCGGGACTCCCCTTCCTTGCATGTATGTTTTCCCTTGAAATTCAAAGAAAGAAGAATGACAGATGAGATCAGCTAATTCCAAAATTTGCCTTTTGTATTTGAATGAATTCACGATGTTGTTAAACAAGAAGTCCCTTAAGGCGCAGAAGCACGGAGGGAGTTTTATCGAGGGATACAAGGCCTTAAAGTCCATAACCGTCATGTGTTCCTTGTCCTTAAGCATAATTACATTCATTCTATGTACGAGTTGCAAGGAGTCTTTGATGCAATAAGGGTAATCCTGGATCTTATCCCGAATAAATCTGACAAGTTGCTTTTCTAGTGCGAACGTGGGTGCATTACATTTTTCCACTACGGGTCTTATCTGATAGCCTGGTTTGTGCGTCTTGCGCACAATGCAAAGCAACTTGTGCAGATTTATTCGGGATAAGATCCAGGATTACCCTTATTGCATCAAAGACTCCTTGCAACTCGTACATAGAATGAATGTAATTATGCTTAAGGACAAGGAACACATGACGGTTATGGACTTTAAGGCCTTGTATCCCTCGATAAAACTCCCTCCGTGCTTCTGCGCCTTAAGGGACTTCTTGTTTAACAACATCGTGAATTCATTCAAATACAAAAGGCAAATTTTGGAATTAGCTGATCTCATCTGTCATTCTTCTTTCTTTGAATTTCAAGGGAAAACATACATGCAAGGAAGGGGAGTCCCGATGGGTAGTCCCATATCAGCGATGCTCTGTGAATTGGTCCTACGAAACCTAGAATGCAATATATTACCTTCATTCCAAGAAGACATAGTTTTCTATACCAGATATGTTGATGACATATTCATCATATGGCATAATGATCGCAATACCCGTCGCTTTCTTGATGCAATCAACAGCAACCCCTACGGACTCACATTGGAGTTGGACCAAGAGAGTGACTTTAGGGTTAACTTCTTGGACTTGACGATCACATGTAAGGATGGGGAGATACAGACGGATATCTTCAGGAAACCGGTATATCAACCTAGCATCATACCCAGAAACTCCGTGGATCCTGAACAGTTTAAGTTAGCGGCTTTACGAGCATGGATACAACGAGCTTACACACATTGCTCAAGTATTTGCGACACGTACAAGGAGTTGGAGTACGTAAGAAGCGTAGCAACACAGTTTGGCTATCAGAGAAGGGTAGTGAACCGTCTAATTACGGATATACAGAGACGTAAACATCAACAACACAGAACTGAACAGAAAAAAACAGTGGTCATGGACTATATTCCGTTTATTAAAAGTATTGTTAAGAAGGTATCCAAAGAAAGGAACTTACGCATAATATATAGGCGCAACCCGACAGTATACCGTCTGTTAAGGAATGATAAGAGGAAAGAGAAACCAAATGAGCTAACAGGAGTGTACTCAATTCCAATCAGGGACCAACGTTTTAAATCCGATCTAGTGTACATTGGGGCCACCTTGCGTGGTTTACAGCAAAGAATAAAAGAGCATAAGCAATCAGTTAAGAGGACAGTTGACAGCACAGTCCTAGCAGCATTTGCTAAGCAACAGGAGATCACGGTACACTGGGATAGTGCTTCCATCATAAAAGCCACTAAATCTAAACAGGCCGTTAGACATTTGGAGAAATTAGAAATATATAGGGCACAATTAACATCCCATTGCATCAACCACAGGGACGCAGATGGGCTATCGTCTGCTTGGAAATCATTCATTGGATAACGTAAGATTGTGATATTATATATAGTTTGTCAAGAATCTGCATTTTTTTGTCAAGAATTTGCATTTTTTACCGTTTATCGGTACATCGTTTTTGCATAGTCTGCGCAATCACGAGAATTCTTTCCATTCTCGTGATTTTGTAAATTTGAATTTGGTTCTTTCTTCTTTTTGTTTTTGTTCAAGTAACTGAAGAAGACTGATGAAATCAGTTGAAAACGTTCTTATATAGTTAAACTTTTGCTGGAATTTAAGAAAGGTGTTGTTTTCTCTTTAATAATCTATTAGTCACTGCTTCCTGGCTTCAACAATGTTGGGCCCACAGTTTTGGTACTTGAACTGGGCTGTAATCTTTATCAATTGTAATATAATTATGATAAACAAAGGAAAATATAAACAATAAGGTATTAATTTAGTGTAATAAAAGTTAAAATGTATTTAAAAACTTCAAATTTGAAAGATTAATGGAAATCCGAATATCATTTTGAAATATCAAATAATAAAATGATACAGGTTAACTATTAATAAACTGGCATTCAGTTATCCGGTTCTACGTAAAAAACTCACTGCAATACAAATTGGAATAACAAAATGATGTAAATGTAAACCGTAACATCTTACGCGCCAAAAGTCACGTGGCTTGCACTTTGGCACTTAAAACATTATGGCTTGCACATAAATTCATCTTCAAAATATAGCCACTTAGAGCGCCACTATTGCCACAATATTTTTTGTAGGAAAAAACATTGCATTTAAAATTCATTTCTTCAATAAAACGTATTTTGAGAAAAATGGCATTTACAACCTTATGGCATTGCACGCTTCATATATATAATGCATTTTTTTTAAATCATAAATTACCTTTTTTCATAATTTAATACATAAATATAAATTAATTGAAATGTCTATTAAATACTTTTATTTAAGAATCTATTTTATAAGTCAAAAATTAATGTTATTTGTCAAATATTTTGAAACTGGTCAAAAAATGTTGTAAGATATTTGAAATTGATATTTATACATATTTGAATATGTTAACATAAATTTGGAAAAAAAATGAATTTTAAACATATATAATTAATCTCCATTAATTTTTCTGTTGTGAATTACTTTTAAATTCTTCTATTCATGATTGAAATAAATTAATTACAGAATACATATTTCAAAAGTTTGATTATCCATCCAGAAAATACTTTAACTTAGCATAAAATTCTTCTGGATAAATTTTTTCTGAAAGAAATTGGAAATAATAGCATAACAACAAAATTTATAGCTTAAAAAGTCTAGACACAAACATTGCATTGGGTTATATCAGGCTTTTGCTACTAGATAAAGAAATGCAGTTGCATTATTTGTTGGCTTGGATGTTGTGCACCTCCAATCCCATTTGCATGGAAATAAATCCTATCTGGAGTCCCATGAAAGATAATGGCATGATTAATTATTTGAAGACAAAGTCCTTCCCAAAATAAGGAACCACCATTTATTGTGTTCTGGACATTACATTTTTGGCGACTGACCTTTCCTTTGAGGCTACTGGCCGCCAAACATTCCTTTAAAAAACACAAATATAAAGTAATTAAAAATGTAATGTCCAGAAACACAATAAATGGTGGTTCCTTATTTTGGAAGGACTTTGTCTTCAAATAATTAATCATAATTATCGCCATTGGACGAAGATTTACAAAGATAATGGCATGGTTTAAATGGCAGAATTATAGAGCACCTGTGTGAAATGTTTGAATCCTTTCAGTATTTTAGTTTGACTAAAGACAGCTGGACACATGACAAGAAGGTGAAACAATTTGAGGCCTCTCTCTGTAACCTTCAGGTATGCAAGGCCATACAGAGAAGCCCCAAACTTTTTCCCCATTCATTTAATGCTTGTATTTAGCTCAATGTTTTTTATCCTCTTTTTCATAGTAATACTTTAACTTCATAACTTTTGTTTTTATTGAAGCACCCATACCTCTTTACAAAATATGCAATAACCCTATATTGATACTTTTAGTAATATATGAAAGAGTGCTATTGTGCAGTTCAGCCCATATTTCATGGCACTCTTGTTGAAAACCAATGATTTAGCCATTATGTAGCAAAGTGGGGTATAGCCTGATGCAATGTTTGTATCTACACTCTAAGTTCTTGTGTTTTGGGATACATACAAAATTTTACAGAAGAATTAAATATTTCTATAAATATATTATACAACTTTAAGAATTTCAAATGAAAATATTTGGTTAAAAATTGCTCTATTATGATTTTATAATTGTTTCTTTTTGTATTACTGTGATTTCCATGATTCTAAGACACTGGACAAGTAAAAATGCATTTAAAATAAAGTGAAAGCACATCTTAGAATTGATGGCTTCTCATATTCATTGTTCAAAAAATAATTGGAAATCATTGTGAATAGAGAACATTATGCATTATGCATCAATACTAGATTGCTTTGGATGTGTTTCTTGATGCTCACATAAGTTCAAATGACCTTTGCTGCTAAAGAATGGCATATTAAACTTTTTTTTAACATTTAAATACCCATGTTTTTATGATGATATGATAGATCCTACACAGAATGAAAATAGAGTTGCCATAAAACATTATCTTTTTCATGGCACATGTAATACTGTTTTGATTTGTTGGTCAGTTTTATTAAATGTTATGGAAGGAAATATTGTTAAAAAGTTAATGAAAAAATCTGAAAATTCAATTTCAAACTGGTGCATCTTAGAATCCAGGAAATAAATGGTATTATGGTACACACATACCCTTTCCTTCTTCACCTGAAAGAATTTCTTGCAGATCTTTATATCTGTTAACAGCTGTTTTTAAGTCTATGATTTTCTTTTCCTAAATAATTTTTGAAATTCAATAAAAAAAAATAATATATATATATATAATATAAAAGGTAATTGCCAAATATCTTTAGAATACATACTTTATCTTTATTAGCTTCCATAACTGATTCTAAAGTTTTCCTGAGTTTTTCAATTTCTGTACCTAACAATCAAACATTATATTTAAATATTTTAGAAGTATGTAAATTGATTTATCTAAACAGAATCAAAAGGAAGTTTTACTTGGTTCTGCAGTAGACTTTGTACTCAGCATCCAAGGCTGAAGCACTGATTCAGTACTCTTAGTTAAAAGCCTGTTCCTTAATAGTTCATTCTATATTGATTGAATACCATTATTACTAATTATAAGTGTAATCTGCTCTTATTAATGATTAGATAATACCTCCAATTTTTTATATTTCTCTTCAAAGCCAAATTGTTTTTGCTGAGATGCAGCCAGCTGCAGTCGTAAGCTGGAAATTTCGGTCAAAAGATCTAAACGACTGTTTTCCAAAGAGGCACGAGACATAATTTCCTAAATGTATAAACTGTAATTTAATTAAAAATCTTCAAAGAATTAACATCACGTTTACTTACCTGCTGCAACATCTCTTCCGAATTAGTGAGCTGTTTCTTTTTCTTTTGTAATTCAGTTTCCAATTCCTGAATTTTATCTGTCTGGATGTCAATCTGTTCCGTTAGCACATTCACCTGTTATAATTTGGGAACGAATAGGATTTTAATTTGTAGAGTTTATTAATATTTAATACAATCGAAGCTAATTAGTATTTTCTATGCAGTGGCTTTTAAAACTTTAATGCAATTTTTTTTAAATTAAAGAATATAAGCACAACTCACTGATTTATCTTCTCATCTATTAGTGACAGATGTGTTAATGCTTCATGCATGGCATTTCTGGAACAGAACTTATTAGTGAGAGTTAGATATATTATATTATTTGAGTGTTTGTCATCTATCTAATAGCAGTTTTATATATGAGATAATGCAGGAAACAATCTGCTCAGCCTTGAAATTAGAAACTTCAGAATAAGCAAACAAGCAAATAATCTGAAAATATTTTTTATTTATTTAAATCATGCATAAATCAAGTGGCATGCTGGATATTTTATGTGATAAGCATCCAAATTTCAAAGAAAGAGAACTAACCTGCAGCAGCAAGTTCTGTTTATCATTTTCTAAAGTTTGCAACTTTTCCTGCAACTGCTGGCATTCTTCAGACTGGTCCTGGGGCTAAAACAGATAAAATATTGTTTACAAGGATACTAAATAACAAACGTCTCTACTGTAATACCTTGAAATACTTCCTCCAAGGGTCCTCCCCCCTGGAATAGTTAGGAGTATGACAGACCATTTGAGGTGTGGGAGAACTCCTCATCCACAGGGGAGTACACGGATAAGGATGCTGACAACAGTATGGCATGACATCCATCTGTACACAGCGAGGAACTGGGCTGCAACAATACGTAGGAGTAGGTATTCGACAGCATTCTAAAGCGTAAGGCCGCCTGGGGGAAGAGCAATGCCTGGAAGGCGATCTAACCCTTAAAGAATGGGTTAAAACGGGACTGTGCGGTCTCTCCTCCCTCAACTCCTCTAAAGAATCCCTCTCCAAATTGGGGCTAGTACGTGACCAGTCTTCGGAAGTGTCCCGTGAGTTTTTATCGTCGGTAAACATCGTCAGTCGATGGAGTCGAAGCGTCGAGTAATTCGAGCTGGGCGTAAGTTATATTTTTGGGACACGTCCTTGCCAGTGGGCGAGGCGACGCTGCGCCGATTTCCTTCCCACCCGATATTAACTGCAGCCAAGAAACTCGTTTCGATTCCATCAGTCGCGCGACGAAGGGGAGAGGCGAAACCTCGTCGAGTGCCTCTTAAATTCGACAAAGCTTTATTCATATTTCGTGTTTGACATAAAACAGAGTTCGATTGTCTAAAAAACCGAAGATCGCCTTCTTTAAGTACCCGATCACGTGACCCCGCTTTTAAAGCAAACAAAACGCGCCTTTTTATTCGTTATTATTTCATTTTTAGTAAGCCGCGTCATTAATATTTACGTAAACAACCGAAACGATTACGTCTTTAGGTAACGCGAGAAATCGTGACAAGTCGTGACATTTGAATGACCAATTGTGTGTATTTAATGAAATTAAATACGAAATATTTAATTAGGAAATTTAAAAATTATATATTTTGAAAATGATTATTAAAAGGCCGGTGAAAAATCTATAGAGAGAGTAATTTATTGACGTCATCATCGCCAGATGTAAGTATGACGTCGGCATCGCTTCGCTTCCGATTGGTCGAAAGTGGAAGGAAAACAGATGTTTTCGCGCGCGAGAAGGAAGTTATCGCTTAACACATTATTTTATGAATTAAAAAAAACAAGAGAGTTCACTTACTTCATTCGGATGATAACCGTAACAGGGAGGAGGTTGGACGTACCAGGAAGGCGTCCAAGGTGGTACCCCGAACCAATAAGGATTAGGGGGACCACGGAAGTCATTCGGCCTCCTGATCTTGTTGCCTAGTCTCCTTCCGTACCTAGTGGGGGTGGACAGACCCGAATCGGGTCTGCAACTGTCGCTGTCGGACGGGGTAGAGGGTCGAACCCTTCTCTGTCGAATTCCTACCGGTGGTGGTGGTTTGCCACGTTCGGGTTTCCACGAATCGTCGCTGCTGTCCGACTCTCCCGATTTTTTGTAAGAGTTGTGCCCTCGCGATTTGTCGCTGTCCATCCTCCTCCGAAGAATGATCTTCAGAGGCCTTATCCGGTGACGAGCATAACACGTGACGGTCGAATGACCAATCGAAATCAATTACTTATCTAAATAGAATTTAATAGCCGAATTCTTTAATGCGAAACACAAAGGGACTTTCTCGGTAAGGAACCATTTATCAATTAGAGGGGGCAATCTTCCTTTCTCGGTTTACTAACTCAAGCAGGATGTTTAAATCTCCGCAATCAACCTGAGACTAATTATTGTCTAACCTTCGGGTATTTTTTAAGTGTTTTTATCAAAAATGGAGAATAATCGAGAAAAACCACTTGTCGTTGATTACAAGGAATTGAAGGACTTTCAGAGAAATTCAATTAAGAGGATTAGGACCAGAAGTTATGGCATTTTATTGTAAACTGAGAAGCATTGTTTGATAAAATCGCAATCTAACTTTCTAACTTCGTCTCGAATTTTATCATACAAAAACAACACAACTTAGATTAAAAATTTGCACTTTTTATAAATTATTTGAATTTTAATTTTGCTTCTTCGCCACGAAGCAAACTCGATGAATTGACATTGGAACAATCTAATGTACTTTTTGCGCATATAAACCGCTGTTTAATACAATAAAACTCACTTTATTCTGATTTAATTTGGAAAATTCGACTCTCTTCAACGGAAAAGTATTTGTGTTATCTAATCATAAATAAAGTTAAGGACGACTCTCAATGCGCTCGATCAAATTACACATCTGTTGACAGAACGTCGCACAGTAAATTAATTACTTAAAATTATTTTATACTCTAATTAAAAGAAAATATAGCACATTTTAGTCTCAACGGTTGATATCTGATATTGTCAGTGCATCGAAATCAACGTTTTATTTCGTATCCACGAAGAGAACTTTATGAAAGATCCAGAGAGATTGCTGTTCGGTTGCAAAACAGGATCAATAGAATAAGTATAGAGTAATTATTATATGGGTCGAACCATAAAAAAATTTAGGACACCGGAAAATTGAACGGAATGAGTCAATCGCCAAATTAACTCGGTCTTAACAATGCGCTTACATCGAGAAGAAAACAGTTACTATTCATTTATGGGAAAATTGGGAACGCGTCAAAGTAATAACCGTAAACAAGTTTTTACAGAATTCTAAGCCAACGATGCAAAGAAATTATAAAATTATTAGCAAACTCAAAAGTAACTTAATCTAATATTTCGAAATAGATTAAGAAATTTAGCGTCATCGTTCGTCTTTGTGAAATGAAACCCCTTATAGACTAACGGAATTACAACCTGCTGTGCGTAAATGATACTACGAGTGATATCCCGACGCGCTATAGTTTGATACAATTGACAACGTTAATGTACTTCTCGAGAAAAGTAATCTCTTAATGAATCTGTAATCAAATAGAAGACGTTAGCAAATTTAATATCTGTATTTTAATCTTAAAAACACCGCCACAATACTTAGGTTGAAATAAGCCTAATTATAAAACAATCTTATAATTAATAAATCCGTACGACGCTTAATTTCTTTCTTATATTCGACAATTTATTCACAAATTAATATATTTTATTAGTGGAACCTTATAATTAACATAGTCTAACTCTAGTTTTTACCATATAGGCTACTCCATTCTGAAAGACAATCCACTACTGACTTCCACCTCTTTCTAACAACTGTTTGCAAATGAGAATAATAATACTATACAAATGTACGACATAATATATAAATATAAAATTTGTTACTAATCTGCAGTAGCGTAACTAGATTCTACGTAAAGGGGTCTAGTTAAAATTTAGTACGAGTCGCTACGCGTTTTAATAAATTTGTGTCTTTAATACTTAGTCTGTATCAATAGTTATGTTTGTCGTAATCTCTTATAACTCCACAATTAATAAAAAGTGCTAAATATACAAAAATAACTTTTCCATTACGAAACGGGGGACAAGGCCCTGGATCCCTCCTTGCTTATGCCAGTGAAGTAGCTCTTTAAGTCGTGCTTAATGCATTAAAAATGTCGATTTAAATGGAATTAATACAGGGCCGTGCCGTGCTATGATGCAAAGAGGCGGCACAGTAAGGGGGCGGCATAAAAAACATTTAAGGGGCGGAATTTCAAAGACTCGCATCATACTGAAAAAATCTACCGCACGATCCTGAATTAATATTATTCCTGTTAACTAATTTTTCCACGGGCCAACAACAATGCGAAGAGAATCTAGGTTTGGGGTTGTCTAAATAAAGCCACAGATCTCGTGAAGTCACGAGTTCTCGGAATCTGGATGCGTCGGCGTGGGTCAGTGTTCTTAGCGTGTTACCGAGCGATTTATAGTTGATTCGTTACGTTATTTCTAAAGATCTGATGCTTATTCGTTACCCGTCTGCCAGTGTAAACGTCATATAATTAACTGCGCGAATTTCGATGCAATCTGATATCGTACAATTAAGATGAGAGATAAATCGACGCTCTCTTCTTTACTGAACGATTAAATTTACTTTGTGATAAAATGTTAGAAAGAATAGTATAGATAATTGTACTGTTCCTAAATAACATCATTTATATTAACATGTTTCGAAATACAATTAACGTATTAACACTTTAAATACTTATAATTTGTAAAAACAAATTGAAAAGGGCCAGATAGATCGAAATGCGTACTGGGTAAATAAAGAGGTGATAATATTGGTTGAGCGTGTAATAAGTTTGATTTAATGATCTAGATAACTGATATATGAAAACTTATAATAAAGCGTCAAGCATAAAATTTTGCATGAATATTAATGCATAATACGGTAGTTTTAAGCAAATTCCGAAATTTGCCGTTTTAAGAAGTTCCTAGCCATTTCTTGAACGGGTGTATATTTCTGCATCTCTAATGAAAGTAGACTAGGGGTCCCTAAAGTGATCGATATAGACTTCCAGGGGTCGATTCGGACTCGAGGGTCGATGGAAAAAGTTAATTAAAAATCACCAATATAATAAATAACTAGTTTCAGCCATGTTAATTGCAAACTAAACAAAATAGAGAAATAAGTTAGATATAGAATTTCGTGGAGATTAAAGACTGAAACTCACTAATCTTGAACCCAACAATTACGCAATAGTAAAGTAGAGGGAATCGATAAAAACTCGAAGGGATCGACTGTCAAAAAAGTTTCGGAGTCCCTGAACTAGACGTTTCGTGTAATCTAATGGCTTATACATTTCCATAAGTTACTCGATAATAATTAGAATTAATCAACCTTAAACAATTTTTTATTGTATTAAGATGTTCTTTTAATTTCGGAGTGAATAAAAATCAGAATTTCCACTAAGTTATGGTTTTGTTTGCTTTACTCTCTCGTTAATGCTATCAGTCGGTTATTATAAATATCTACAGGAAAGTCCCAAGTGTTTACATATCTACCTTCTTTTAAAGCGTTACATATCGTATTTCAGCATAGAATATTTAGGAAAAAATATTTACCGTATTTTCAATGAATGATTTTGGGGAAGTCATTAACCTATGGGAGATCGTAACTTAATATTTAAGACTCATGGTGATTTTTTAAGCCTTTTTTTGGACAAAAGTTGCGTCTTATATGCCATAAAATACTATTTATCATAAGTAGAGAAAATTCTCATAAATTTCTGCAGCTTTGACTGTTCCCCGTATCAATTGTTTTTCTTTGAAGTCACTGTTTAGAATTGTTTCCACGAATTAAGACAATGCTGGAATCCCCTTTTTGCCCAGAGATACAGTAAAGCAGATAAACAGTAATGTTTCTTGATAGGATAAAAACTCCTATGATAAGAAATTATTTATTTTGAATTGAAATGTTTATATAACTGGAAGAATGGTTTTATCTTCCAGTTGGATAAACGTGTTATATGCTTGTTTAATTCGTGTTTTCATGTGTCAATGGTAAACAAATGCAGAATATGACTTTCTATATCCGTTTATGACATCGCTTATTAATATATTTTCGATAATTATACTCCGTAAAAAGCTAATGAACATTATTTTATTTTCGAAGCTTTTTACTTGCATAGGCTACACTTGAGCTTAAACTTGTAGCACTAAACGATCCTTATTGCATATTCTAGACTACGTTTACCCAGGGGCGGATCTACATAGGGTCTAATAGGCTTAAGCCCTGGGCCCCAAGTGTCAAGGGCCCACAAAAATTGAATTATTATCAAGTTTTTTATATTCTATTTCTTATGTTTTTTATATAAGATATAAAGTTTGTCATTCAACACCATTTCATAAATAAATATATTTCAACTCTGATTTCGATGTTATTAAAACTGAATTATAAACCCCAATTTAAAGATGAATTTAAGAAAATAACTACCTTGAAACCCGGACAAAATACAAACAAGAACGTTCAGTACCCCTAATTTCGACAATTCTTTACAAGTAATAAGCATTTTCTTTGATTTATCGAAGACCATTGATTCAATTCCACTTTCTAGAACTGTCTAGTTCTAGAGAATAAAAAATGTTGAATAAAGATGGAAAAAAAAAAAAATGAAAATTTTCCATTTATATCACGCTCGACATCGCAA
This sequence comes from Centruroides vittatus, assembly GCF_030686945.1. Taxonomy (NCBI): domain Eukaryota; kingdom Metazoa; phylum Arthropoda; class Arachnida; order Scorpiones; family Buthidae; genus Centruroides; species Centruroides vittatus. The sequence continues at coordinate 1,936,375 of NW_027122274.1, read as the reverse complement.
AGGAATGTCAAGCGTTCATACACCATTTATTTTTTTTATTTTTATTTTTAACTCTTTCCGCCCAGTGGGCACTAAGAGGGCCTCTTTTAGTAGGCCCATTATGGGTTCGGCCAGGCCCACAATGGGGCGACCGGGTGGTGAGGGACGGGGCCCGACATATCCGAACGGACCACCCCCCGAAAAATTCCTGGGGATACACCATTTATTTGTAAATGATATCTTTCAAATTTTGCCCATACACATGGATGTGGATCTATATGGTACAGAAGGGACACATCTCCCACAATATTTTTATATCAGCGTATGTTTATTTTATCCCATACTATAAAAATTAGGAGTAGAAACGTCTATTATACACATTTTATATCTACTCAAAACCCGAGGATGAAAAATTCTTATTTATTGTCATTGCATCGTCCCCAATATATACAAAAACTGACGCAGATGCTGAAAGATTGGTTACTTATGTTAACGACATAGTAATAACTACCTCTTAGTTCGTACCGTAGTAATGAAAGCAAATTAGTTCTTACAAATAGTTAATTATTTAAAGGAAATCAGTATGTAATTTTGAAAAACTTGAAATTATCAGCTTCAATTGTGTTAATTTTCTTATTGTTGTTCCTTCACCAGTTCGAGATGGCCGTGTTTCCGGTAATCTCGAATCAGATTCTCGAGTGATAATCTGGAAGAAGATTAACAATGGATAATCTCGAAGTAGAATACCGAGTGATCTAAACGTTAGGGGGCGTATCCGTACTATCTGTCGCATTATGCAAATTAATAAATTTCCCTGTCGCCGTCTAGTATCTAGGGAAAAAAATTTCCCCATCGCCATCTTCGATACTACGGGTAACATTAACATAATTATTAATACTTTAAATGGAGTTTTAGCAGTTTGTAATGAAAATTGAAATCAACAGGCAGTAGCTCAATCGGTAAAATGCAAGGATTTCAATATTTTTCACGTGAAGGTGAATGCGAGTTCAATTCTTGCGAAAATCGATAAATTTTTGAAAATTTTTGCTACGTTTTATCCAAATGATTTTCGAGAATGAGTTAGCAGTTGTGGCTTAGTGGTTAGAATGAAGGATTTTTCTCAGAAAATAAAATTGAAGAAATTTTATGCTTTGGGTTCAATTCCGATTTCTCTTTCTATTTTGCCACTTAATATCGGGATTCTGTCATATGTATATACATATTTATATTAATTGTAATTATTTAATAAAAAGTAACTAAAATAAAATTTTTCTTTGTTGGCCTAAGTAGGAATTGACTTTTAAAAAATTTTTATATTACATGCTTAAATGTTTAAAATTAAAATTTTAATTTCTTTCCTCCAAAGTTTAAATTAATTCAATAAAGACAATGTTTCAAATGGATATACGATTTTAAAATATAATAAAATGCTTTATCATTCATCGAAATAAAAAAAAGTATAGAAAAACCCCTTGTTCATGTTTACACGATCAGGTGCTAATATAAACAAATGCCAGTTTCTAATGGCGAGAAGGTCGTTAAACGAAAAGAAAGATTTATTTGGCCTTGGAGACATTTTAACACTACAAAATCCAAATGAATGAAGTCACTGACGAACAGAGACAAATCATTTAATTATTTCGCGATTATAAAAATAAATGTCGGCTCTTTTCATTTTCTGTGTCGCCAATATGTTACACTCGATTTTATGACGATTTGGGCATAAAAATAACAATTAAAATTTAATATTAAACATTATAATCGATTGTAATCGAAACGAACTACTTGAAACGATATTTTGAAAACCATGAAAATAGGAGAGCATTTGAAATTATTTTTCCACTGAAATTGGTCGCGAGTTCACTTCTGACCAACGAGCTGGCCGCAGGAACTTAAATAAAGGCCAGTTTCCCATAGAAACCCTCCCGGATGACATCTCATTCGCAGATCGCATTGTCTTGCGTTGTTGTATCCTATTTAATCATTTTTCGAATTCTCTCCTATTTTCTATACAATTTAATCTCATCCCGCTCGTTTACATACATATTTTCATTTGTTACTAAATCTATGTTCTCGAAAACAGATAATTTCACCAATTTTACACAGTGTAATATGTAACCTGAGCGCGTATCAGTTCCTAATGGATAACACCATTGAACATTGATAGAATGTGGTGGATTCTTACCTGACCAACGGGCTACCAATATGGAGTTTCTGGGTTTTTTCACATTTGAACGCCTAACTAGAGGCCGCTTTTTCGTAAAGTCTTCCTGGGTGGCATCTCCTTGGCAGAACGTCCACGTGTTGTGTTGCCGTATCCCATTAAACCAAACCATGACTTCAGTGGAAGTTCAAGCCTTACTTACGGATCTCTGAGGGGAGACTCACAAGACGTGAGTTCCCTTTTAAATATCAGTCCAAAAATATTCTAACCTCAAATACATAGAAATCTCTGATTTCTTGCACTCGGGCCCCAAGCACCTTTGCATGATTGATATACATCATTTTAACTTTTGTTTACTTGTAAATAACTGTTATATATAACAGAGTTGGGAAAGTAAAAAGAAAAGTACGGTGATCGGTCAAAAATGACTCCCCCAAAAATATTTGCATTTTTGAACTCGGGACCTTGAAACGTCGAGAAATGCAAAAAAAGAAAAAATTGGGGTTTTTCTTCTGTGTTTGGATGTTAGTGTGTCTGTATGGGGAGGCATTATTCATCAATTTTGCTTTTCGCGTTTTCGTTCATCAACAGCTTAATAACTCCTGTCTTGTCTTCTGTCGACATTTTCTGAAATTTTGCAGGGAGGTTTGTATATTGAGGAGATTGATGCTATTAAAGTTTCGTGGATAAAGGTCAATGGGATGGAGGGGTTACATGTGTTGTATCTGCAGTAGGAACGGACTTAATGAAGATTTTACTCGTTATTAGCATTTACAATTTTATTTTTATAAAATTCATCTCTATCCTCAAAATTAAGCCTTTATGTCATTAATTATTATAAAATGGCAATGTATTTAAAATAAAATACCTTAATAAATGGTGCTAGCAAGGCCGATATAGAAGTCCATTTTTTACCATTGATTACCACTAGCAACAATTGCCAAATTGAATTGTAATTTGTGTTAATTTCAATAAAATTAGTGAAATTTACATAATCTGAAAGTACTAGAATACTTGTATAATTTTCTAAAATCTTCATTAGATATTTTTATACTCTTGTGGCCGCCAGCGCCAGAGATCCCGAACACTGCCTGGCAACATTGCCAACGAGAGTTGCTGGCAACGTGAAAAAGATGCGAAAAAGTTTGCAGGATTTTGCCTGGGTGTTGGCCGAGGATGTCGGTGACAGTTCTCACCTTTTTAATAAAGTTTTTTGTTACTGTTCGTGTTTGACTGCTTAGCGTTAGTTCTAAAGATCAGTAGGATCGAATGACAAAGTGGTGACCCGAACGTGATCCGATTAACGAACTACCTGGACTTTCGACTGAATTGGATAGTGAACAACTCTGTGTCTATGAAGGAACATTTTTAACAGGACATGCAGAAATGATCAGTTTCTGAATCGTAAATTCAATAAGACGACTAAGAGTACGTGACCCGGGCTAAGCCTAATCCAAGACTATCCCGCCTTCCTTGTAGCTGCATAGCTAGGCGTCCGAAATGGCGGAACAGAACGAGTTGGAAATCGGACGTGTATAGGCAAAAATGCCTATCTTCGCTAAAACCAACATCAAATTATTTTTTGTGCATCTAGACGCAGCTTTTGCCATTAATCGGATTACAAGTGAGAACACTAAGTACAACTATTTAGTCAATTCCCTGGACGCGGAGATTCTATCTAACATCAGTGACTTAGTATTTGACCGTCCAGCCGAGGCTCCGTTTACTAAACTCAAAGATCGACTCCTCGAAATTTTTCAGAACTCCGCTGCTAAAGAGGCTAAAATTCTGCTTGAAGATCTGGCGTTAGGGGATCAGAAACTCAGCGTTTTACTCCGTAAAATGAGGGAGCTTTCAGCGGGCAAGATTACCGAAGAATTTCTTAGAAACTTGTGGCTCCAACGTCTCCAATGCCAAGACCAGCGACAACTAAATGTACCGCAGACAATCCAGCCCCAACGCGACGAACTATCACACGCTCTGGCCGACATGTATCCTTTTCCGCTCGTTTCGTGTCGCAGATACTGGTGGGGGAGTAGCTGTGGCCGCCAGCGCCAGAGATCCTGAACACTGCCTGGCCAACGAGAGTTGGCTGGCAACGTGAAAAAGATGCGCGAAAGTTTGCGGGATTTTGCCTGGGTGTTGACCGAGGATGTCGGTGACAGTTCTCACCTTTTTAATAAAGTTTTTTGTTACTGTTCGTGTTTGACTGCTTAGCGTTAGTTCTAAAGATCAGTAAGATCGAAGGGAATACTATAGATTACCACCTATGGAATTTCGGGTCTTTGAGTATATATCTGAACTCAGGAGACCGAGACGAGTTCAACGATACCGTACTTTTGGACCGGAGACGAAAAATAATAAAGTTATCATACTTTTTTCCAGCGATCGCGCGATGATAGGGAGTCGCGTCGCTCTCCGCTAAGTCGGCCTCGCTATCGCGATCGGAAGTCGCGTCGCTTGCCGTTAAAATTGCTTTAGTAGACGTTTCCCCTTTTTTTTTACTTCGTTCAAGAACTAACGTGAATCAATAACTAGTGACGTTTAGCACATGGCGGCCTGCCGGCGGCTCCCCTCCGGGAGGTCAGTCGGGAGCACGAACAGTGGAACGGCCGCCATGTTCGCTGCCATAAGTAACATTAACCGAAATGGCGATCGCGCGATGATCGGAAGTCGCGTCGCTCTCTCCGCTCTCGTATCGCTACTGGAGATGACTGTAGTCCGACGTCATGGTTTGCAGACTTTACCGCAAGATGGCAATACTAGCAACTATGGTGCCGTCTTCATGAGAGCATTAAAAAGGTATGATAACTTAAAAAGTATGATAACTTTTTTAGTTTTCGTCTCCGGTTCAAAAATAGGGTACCGTTGAACTCATCTCGGTACCCTGAGTTCAAATATATAATCGAAGTCCTGAAATTCCATAGGTGGTAATCTATAGTACACCCGGATCGAATGACAAACTCTAAAAAGATTTAAAATATATAATACTTTAATTGTTAAATGTAATTTAAAGCTCAAACCATCGAAAGCTTTTTAATTTCGTCCCGTAAAAATTTTGTGACAGTATAGCCGACGTTATGACATCCGATGTGCATGTCAGTCAATAAATATATATATATATAAACAACTTCATTCAGAAAGAAATTTGGAATATTTTCGTTTCTCTTGAAATTCCTTGAAATTTCCTGTTATGTGTTTGGCAAATTACCTTAAGCTTAGAAGTACATAATATTTTACATTTCATTTTTATATGCTTTAAATGGAAACGTGATTCTTTTTATGTGACAATGCTTCTGCAATGTTATTCAGAAAGTCATTACTAAGTCCGCTGACTGATAACTGTTGTTCAATTTGATTAAGTAGTGAAAAAAAGAAAAGTATTTGGGTATGTGAGCCTGTTTTTTCTTTTGAGGTTAGTCAACTGTGCCACGGGTTGATAACTTTCATTTTTGGTCAATACCTTAATACAAACTTCACAACCTGTAAAATTTTTAAGTTTGTTTGCAACAAAGCCAGCGACATTAATCTATTATGCATTCTAATACATCTACAGTGGCATAATCATGATCAATTATCTCACCACACTCCTAAATACCTTTCTCAATATGTCCATCTAATTTATATTTTGATTTTTCAAGTGGGTAAGATCCTCTTTGAATTTCTTTTCGAATGGTTTTTTTTTCTTCTTCATAATGAACTCTCGGTTTCTCATCAAACGGAATTTGGCAAATAACACATCTTGGTGGTTTTAATAAGGAATATAATAACAACAATATATGTACAGTACAATATATATATATATATAGTTCAATACACAGTTAATATAATATATATATGTCATTATATAGTGGCAAAAATTTTGGAAAGCAGTGTGTTTATTTTGACATCCAGTCTTCTAATTGTCTCAAAAAACCATTATAAATAGAACTATTTGGATTTTTTTACAGTGCTGTAGAAAAAAAATGCAGCAATTTGAAGTATGTTTCAGGTTATGGTGGGTTGGTTAAATATTTTATAAACTATAATAAAGGTAAAAGACTTTCGAAGTGCTTTGCGGTTTAGAAAGATATGATGGGCAATTCGGAAATAAACTGGGCACTGCATTTTTAATTTATGAAGGAACGGTGATGATTTCCTTTCCATCTTTATATATCCTCCACGAACGAAGAATTTGATGCGGAGCAAAATGATTTTCACAAATATCGTAGCATTCAGTCAGTTCTCTATCCGCACGCGATATCTCTAGTTTCTATTTTTTAAACAATTCCAAATCTTTTGGTTTCTTAAATACATTTACTGTTTGTTTCTTTGGATAATAATCGCCTTTGCAATTATGCACGTGTCATTTAAAAGAAAGGATTTTGTGAGAATTTCTTAAAAATACTGTCGAGCGAGGCGATAGTATATGGCAGGGATTCCCAACCTTGTGCCCGCGGCAAAGTTTTGAAATAACGAAAAAAAAATTAAATGTTAAAAATACAGAAAATAAAAAGTTTTAAAATTTTGCTAGATGTGAGAAATTTGCTAAATTGGGCTACACTGACCCTTTCTAATTTATCAGGCCTATTAGGCTTATAATCACGTCTCCACGGCGTCTATATTGTATTAGTAGTATAGTATTAGTTGTAAACTCGTACTGTTGTCATCACATGCTATCGTTGAGTTGTGTTTTTTGTATATAAGCACTTTACCCAAAATAAGTAATCCATGTAAAAAACAACGAACCTATCATTTTAACAAAGATTTGGAAGAAAACAACTCTGCTATCGAAAGTAAGGAGAAATGTATTTGCTTAATATGCAACAGTTTTGTGTCGTGGCAAAAAAAAACACACACACACACACAACGTCGAACATCATTACAAAACCAATCAGTTCTTATGAGGTTAATGAAAACGCAAATTTTACATTAAAAGTTTTCCTATTTTAAGACTCAAAGCTGCAAATAGCAATGCTTTTCAAAATTCAGATGAAGAGAAAATGTTTCATCAAAGAGGATTTACAATTTGGGGACCGAAAAACACCTCATTCGTAGCTTGAATCGGTCCGCTGGAAGTTGACACAACTAGCTATACTATCAACCAGTACCGTAACTAGGGCGGTGCCAGTTCTGCACAGGGCGTAGATCCTGGGAGGCGCAGAAATGACCTGGACCAAATTTTGGGTCATAGTTTTGGGGCGTAGTTACAGATGCTCGCACCGGGCGCATAAAAGGTTAGTTACGGCGCTGCTATCGACTGAACAGAAAATTTCAACAAATATAAATTGCGTTATTAGAAGTCGATTTACATAACGTTTCGCTCCATACGCGGGCTCGAACCTTTTCGAGCCCGCGTGCCATGTAGTAGTATACTTAGCTTTAAAGATGTTTATGCGTGCCAAAGTTTCAGACTTCGGATAACGATATTTAAAATAAATTAAACGAATACGTTTTAATTAGAATAAATGTAAAAAAGCTGATTGAAAAAGGATAATCGGGTGATAAACCTAAGGGATGATTGAAAAAGACAGATGATCAATCGAAATCGTATGATACGTTACGCGCCACAGGTTCGCTCTATAAAATTGCATTTATTACGTATTTATATTTATGTGAGAATATAAAGACCAACAACTGCCGAATTATCGGGCTAGCAAATGGCTATAGTAATATTAATAATTTAAGTTAATTTGGTACTAGAGTTAGGCGTTAGGCGTTATCTCTTGCTAAATTTAATAATTAGAATTTTAATTAAATAATTTAAATAAATTTAGGCTTAACTGGAAGAAAAGAATCGGCCCGAAGCGGGATGGCGCCTAACGCCTAACTCTAGTACCAAATTAACTTAAATTATTAATATTACTATAGCCATTTGCTAGCCCGATAATTCGGCAGTTGTTGGTCTTTATATATAACGGGTTAGTTGTTGTTTATTTATATGTGAGAATAGTTTTCTGTCTGTAATAAATAGTCTATTGCCACATATCTATAAAAGTATTATTGCCTTTCCCTTGGCCCTTACCATCTCAGCAACTGCGAAGAGGCGGCATAAATTTGGCTCGCCTCAGGAGGCAATTTTTTGGCACGCCAGCCCCTGGATGCCATACGCAATTTTAAATGGTTTTGGAAAGTTACACAGTTCGTTTCTGTGTTTTTTAAATTTCGTAACACACCATCAGTTATTTTTAGAATTTTCTTGCCAGTCAATGATTTTAATATTTCTTCAAATCATTTAATATTCTTTTTGTTTCAATTCGTGATTGACGTCAAATCAGTTACCTCTGTTCTAGAACGGTCAATCCACAGTAGGTGCGAGAAAAGGCCCTTTTAGTGGGCCTTTTCTCGCACCAACTGTGCGAGAAAAGCAAACAAAAAAAAAAATAATTTTGCTGTTTCTTCCTCCTGTCTTTCGGAGTGTTTCTAGGAGCAAAGCTTCTATGTCTCGCCCGATGTCGCCAAATTCCGCTGAACAATGGGCAAAGTAACTCCATTAAAAGAGTATCGGGAATGGTTCATTTAAACTGGGTTCGGTAAGACTTTCATCGACATTTAGCAGCCATCAGTAAATTTTGATAAATAAATTCAAATCTTGCGTTTTATTGAACCATACCTGATACTTTTTGATCAGGGGTAATTTTTTTGGAATTAAGAGACATACAATAGTACAGAAAGGGACATGACCGCATGAGGGATAATGATAATGGGAAGGAAATCCAGTCTTCTTGACTGGAACTTTGTGCAAACTATCCGTATCAGCCAGTATTAGTCGGTAAATTCAGTCTACAAGCCTCCACACATTTTTTAACTTTTGAACCAATTAAAAAGTAAAAAAGCTTATGTAACCAACATTAAAACTAAAATAAAACATGGTATAGAACAATATAAAGAAACAGAACCAAGAACCATAAGCATTAATGATCACTGTGACCAGGCTATGTGGAGTTCTCTTCATCAAGCAAACTACTTACCAACTTTGCACATATTTTTCAAATTTTCTCCTTGTGCAGTGGCATGCTGTGACGTTTGATGACAGGGAAGCTGTGTTTCTGTAAGAAGCCGACTTCCAGGGGAAATCAGTTAATTGCGCGTCAGTGATGATCTAGGGCAACCTGCGGCCCGCGACGCATAAAATGTGAATAAATATATCAATTTCCCAGCTTAAGGAAGTATGTAGAAAAAATTCAAACATTAATTTTACAACTTATGTTTGTGAATAGTTTTTCCCGGAATAAATTTAGTAAAAATTAAAACAAGAAACCGGCTAACAGACACATGGAAACTAATTTAAAACTAGCAGTGACGAATATTTAACCAAATAATTCCAATATATTACGTTTACATCAGTTCCAGAAGCTAAATTATATACCTTTATGCTAATTTATAATTACTGTATATATGAATAAATAATTCTGATTTATCAACATTTTTTCTCTTTCTCTTGTATGCGGCCCGCATCAGTTCAAAAGTCTTAAAATGCGGCCCTTACATAGAAAAAGGTTGCCCATCCCTGGTCTAGGGGGTCCATTCGTATTCATTTGTTCGATAAGCCAGTAAAAACTGTAGGCTTCTCTAAATGTATTTTTAATATTACAATTACATTCTGAATCGCTAGCCACGATATAAGGGCTAAAACTAAAACTAAATTATAAAAACTTACTTGGTGAAATAAAATGTGCGGTGGATATACATACCTGGTACAATATATTGTTCAGTTGTATTAATATACTTTAAAAATAAATTATAATTAAATGTAGCTTTGTAAAGAAACGTACATAAAATTAACATAAAATATTCTTTACTTATTAAATTTTAAAACAATCCACTTAGTCAAATAGCTCGATACGAGTGGGTAATGGATGGAATCAGAGACGGTCCAGTTAGGTGTGCAGTGTGTGCATGCGAAATCCCGAGGGTGTCGATACCGGTCAATGTCAAATGCCTCTTGTTGCATCACTAGTGTGAGATAAGCAGAGGATCAGGGAAAAAACCTCGCTGACCACTTACGCTGCACGGGTTGGTAAAACCCGACCTCGTTGTCGTCGGATGGCTAGGAGGGCAAAAGTGAGTGGGGAGGTGCTTCAGTAAGTCGACAGGCGTCCTTACTTTGACAGGAGACAGGTTTGACAAAAACAATAAAGGTTTATTAACTAACAAAAGCGCACATATACTAAAGATACACATAAAATAAAGATATACAGATAATTACTGCTAACATGCGGATAATATATGCCTAGTGCTAACCGCGAGCTAACCAATACAGTCTAGTGGGAGAGAGTTTACAAAGTCAATATACCTTGATAGGTGTGGTCCGATGACCGTATGCGACGATCTCCTGGACTATGGAAGCTGGAATCAGTCTTATGTCCGGGACTGGAGACACTGGATTCAGTCCTTCCTAGATGATCGCCCTCTTTCCAGAGTTGATCAGGTTTTTATACCATCGTTGTTGGCATTGAGCCAGTCTATTATTCAATGTTCGATGACTAATGTCTGACTCGCGATGACTGGGACTTCTGTTTTCTCTTTTTGATCTGATCGCGATGCTTTGGATCTTTGGTTTCTCTTCCTGATCGGATCGGATCTTTCTGCGGGCTCACACTAGTGTACCTCAAAGAACGCGACAGGGGGTTCTTTGGTTGTTGTAAACTTTAAACGTTTCTCACCATAGCTGTAAAAATCTAAATATGTTAAACTTAATACTAAGTAGATTGTCCGTCATTTGTTTTCTAACTAATTCGCTTTAGACCAGTGTCCACGAGAATTTCCAAAATTTACAACTATTTAGTCATTTTCATTGAACTGGAAAAATTTCTGTCTTTATTATCTAATATTACAAGAAATCAGTCCCCACTGTACTTGGCTAGAGATTGGTTCGGTTAAGCTTTTGTTTAAGTAAAATTCTGGCTCTTTCGGCAGGGTTTTATTTATGTCCCCAATTCCCTAATCTCTTAATTATTTAATTACTTCTTAAGTAGAAATAAGTCGAAACCAGTTACTTTGTACCTGAATATTTGTAGTTGTGGGAAAAAGTGGAAAGACAAATTTTTATGACAACGGATATATAAATCGTAAATTTAAGGAAAATAAATTCTGGAGCTTTTTTATACATTGTGCGTCTCATTCATTAAATTTGGTTGTAAATGATGCTACCAAAGTAACAGTTAATTTTTTAACATTGTAAAAGAACTGTACACATTTTTTTTTTCTACATACCCTTATAGATGGGGCATACGAAATCGTAATATCATTGAAATCCGTAAGTAATATAAGATGGGAGAGCAGAATAAAAATATCAAATGTTTTAATGGATTTTTTAAAACTTTTGTCAACTATACAAAACTATCATAAAAACATACTAGTAAATTCCTATCGGTTGGTTAAGTTATAAATGTACTGTGGTCTGAAGACCACGAGTTCTGTTGCGTAACCGGCTCGTGACCAGCCCTTCGGGTGGTTCACGTGGTAAAGGAGGGATGGGCCCTCATAAAGTAAAAGTTTCCCGTTTGTTGTTGTTAAAGTTAATGGGAGAAGGAGAGATATATGGTCTGAAGATCACGTGTTCTATTGCGTAACCAACTCCTTGAGTGGGCTACAGGGTAAAGAAGGGATATGCATTCTCGATGACAACCGAAAAACCCGGATCAAGGAGGAAAGGAGGTGGATCGCGCATGCTCAAGGGAAGAAGAGGGACTTTTTCGGAAGAAAGAAAGGGAGGGAGGACGTGTAGAGGAGAGAGTCGCGAGATTGTTTTTTTTTGTTTGTGTTGTTTCCTTTGTTCTTGTGTCTGTTATAGTGGAAGGACAGAGTAGTGATTGGAAGGACTAAAATAAACTTTAAGTTCCTTGCATTGGAGTCATGGAGTGTATGACTTATTTCTGTTTCTTTTTGTTTTATTCCTGCACGGGAATACTCTCAAGATCGAGTACTTCCCCACAGTACTTATGATTCACATAATCGGGCGAGGGCGGCTAACAGTCCAGAACCGGTTCGGGATAGAATCATTGGAAGCATAATACGTGTGTAGCTTCCACCAGCTAAACTGTGTGAGGTTGGTGCTCTGTAAACCGCGTGCGCGAATGAGTATAATCTGGCTGCTTGGAAGCTGACTCGGTTTCGACAATACAGCGCTTCCATTCCGCCACCGATATTCGAATATACAATAACAATCTTATCGTTTATTTCACATGTAGTATAGAAATTTGTAATACGATACATAATGCAATTATGGTAAAATATTAATTTTAATTAATTCAAACTACTTTAAAATATGAAAATTTATATTTTAGAAAATACAAGGGAAGCGGCGCTTCTACCGCTTCCAATGAAGGCATGCCAGTGTCCTTGTGTTTTGCCTATTCATATGAATGATTTTACTTGTTTATACAGGGTATCGAGATGATAAATTATAATTCAATAAAATAGCATTTTAATAAAAAGTGGACGTAGCAACTTGTAGCCTTCCTTTACAAGGGCGTCGCCAGAGGGGGGCAGAGGGGCAGTTGCCCCTCCCTAGACATGCGAAAAAAATTATTTAAATGCTAAGTCATTTATTGCCCGATTTATAATTCCCGCGCGAAAAACCCAAGAAGATTATGTTTTAATTAAAATAATCTTCTTAAGCTTCTTAAAATTTATGAATCGTTTTTATTTTACCTACATACAATTCATATCCTCTATCAATTTATATCATCTTGCCCCCCCCCTGGCCCATTGGCTGGCGACGCCCTTGTTCCTTTGTGAGTAGTGGTACCTATCTTCAGATATCAGCAATACAATAGTTATTAAAGTAGAGCTATTCTTTCCTCAGAATGAGTCCAGATATTGTTTGAGATCATTATTAATTTAATATTTTTATTCTAATGTTAAATTGTTAAGTTTTAAGATTTAAACTGGCCAATTAAATTTGAGTAATCTGATCAATTGTAACTGTGATGTATTCATGTGACTGCCTTCATTAATCTTGTTAAGATTTCCCATTTTTAATTTGCATGTTTTGTTACTAAATGTTTGAAATGTTTATTATTTTAAAAAAATGTAAGAATAAATTCCAAGTACTTATGTTTTTTAAAATAATAAATTGATTTAAAATTTCTATAATGTTCTCTTTCTCCTCATTGCATCTTTATAACTATAGAGAAATTGCAATGTTGAGACTTTCACTTTCCTGTTTATCTATCTAATTCAGATTCTATCTTTACCTGTTCATTGTTTGAACTGGATATTGTTAAACTATTGTCAAACATGAAAATGCCACTTCATACACATTAGGCATCCTCGTGTAGAGGTGCCTTTGTGCAAAAGTATATTTTGCACCCCAAAAATCTTTAATTTTTAAACTAAAAAGATTAACCTTTTAAATTAAAATAAGGATAGCAACTATGTGAAAAATTAAACAGTGATGAGTTTTATTGTTTAATTTCCATATTCTGCCTTTCCTAGCTCAATTTTTAATTATATTACTCACATTAATTATTTCCAAACATCATCTCAGTTATATCAAAATGATCTGCTGGATCATTTTATCATATTAATATGGTGATTGAATAATCTGGAGATTGTTTAAATCAAAGAAAATTAATTTAAATTAAATTAAAGAAAAAAAATAATATACAGTATCATTATAAAAATAGAGAAAAGATATTTCTGTGATCATCTTACTGTCCATACATGAAATGTATGGACAGTAAGATTGCTTTTTCACTTGCAGAAAGAAAAAAAAAATCACACTTTTCTGACAAAAGATTGCAACTGTGAAGGACATTTCATCAAGCAACTGAAAGAGAAGTTCAGACATCCACTAATTCCAGAATAAAATGAACAAATAAACTTTAATGTTCGAATGTTTTCAGCCATCTTTCAGAGGCCCTCCTCAGGAATGTATGAAACACATAAAAAACAGTTCTATCTTTTAAAAATTTCTAACCATCAAATATAAGCTGTGTTCCAAGTTTTAAATATTTAAACAATGTACGATACAAAAATTGTTACGTTTACAACATATAAATTAATTATTTTTAAATAAAGCTATAAAAAAATTATTATTATAGTGTTGTAAAAGTTAATCCGATGTTTTAACCTATAAATGATGTTCGATACGGAAACTGTTTCCTTTACATTGCAGAAAGATAAATATATAATTACACATAAAAAATTATCGCTGTGCTTTGTAGCATTGTAAATAATATTTCCACTATTGTGGAACCGGAATATAGTCGGAGTTGATGCAACCTCCCTTCATGCCCTCTATATAAATCTCAGGAGCCTCCAATGAGTGTAAGTCGTGTCGGTCAAAGGCCCTGTGTAAAAGAATAGCTTCATCCCAACATGGAGAAACCCCGGGTTTGGTAGCATACTGTGCTAGTGCAGTATTGTATTTTCCCTTGGACACATCATATTTGTGTCATGTATTCTAGCCTCAAGCTATCTGTACGTGGATCCAATGTATGTTATACATCTAAAGAGGGAAATTTATGTGGGTAACCCACATACATCTCCTCTTTGTACCTGCTAACTCAAAGGACCTTGGCCTTTTAAGGTAGCGGCATTCTGGGCCCTAGTCTCAAGGACTCACTCCCATTGCTTGGAAATTTCTGATATCTACAACAAACTGAAACCCATCGAGTATATAGCATCTGCACACAGGTACCACCAGTCCTTAATAAACAGGCTCGCTGCCAACCAGCAATCTACAATAGCTATCACCAACACAAGGGTTAATGATGCAGAGCACAATAAGGTTGTTATATCTTACGAACCATTCCTCCAACAAATTTATAATAGAAATGCTAAGAACTTAAACTTGCGCTTAACATATAAGAGAAAATGGAACATTTTCCGGCTTTTTTATCTAATGCAAAAGACAAGTCCAATGACAAGAAAGCGCCAGGAGTGTACCGCATTCCAGTGCAGGACAAATGCTTCAATAGATGTATAACATACATCAGATCCATATACAGTTTCAACACTCATTTTTTGATAATGTTTAGCTCCTATCAGTCTTTTATCTACATGCACACAAAAAAACTGGTCTTGGATGCAGTGGCATAACGAACAGAACTGGCACCCAGGACTTGACACTTTATTGGCACCCCCTCCCCCCCTCCCCCCAGAAACACATATAGTTTGTCTTGGAGACCATTTGGGCACCCCTCTGCGAGTGGTGCCGAGTGCATGATACACCCCTCTTGCACCCCCCTTGCTACGCCACTGAGGGATGATTTACAACTGATTTAAACCATGCAGTTATCTTATGTAAAACCAAAGACAGAATTTTCCCCCACGCAAATAGAGTGAAGGGATGTATAGCATCCAAACCAACAGCCCACTACGTTACCTACACTCCAGTGCAATTGCATTCAGTTATTATGTAGTAGACACAACATACAGCTGGTGCAATGTTTCTCTCTAATTCTGGCAGTTGAATTGATGATCTTTTGTTAGAAAACTGGTTTCATATAATTTTAAAGGGAAATTTATAATTAAAAATTAGTCATTTTACAAAATAATGTAATTAATCATTTATTTAAATAATTCTCATTCATAAAATTTTTAGTGATGCAACTACATACATACAAACAAATTTTATGTAAAAATGGATTAACGTGCATTAACTTGACCTTCAGGTCCTGATGCACCAGATATTAGAAGGAAAATCAGAAGTGGCACTATATACATCCACTAGAAATAAAAAAGAAACATATTATTATTATTATAATTAACTATGTCTTTAAATATAAAATTACAATTTTATACTTACATATTTTGCTAAAAAGGATCTATTATCTCCTTGTTCTCCTCGAGCTTTCTCTGCCTTCTCTTGTTCTAATCGTTGTATGTAAGTTTGAGTGTCAGGCCTTAGAAAGACATTTTTAGTTTTATTATTCAATTAACATTATTCTGTTAAAATTAATAAATATTTGACTTACGCAGGACCATTCATAGGAGATATGATGGTAACGGTTGTGTTGAAAGTGGAAAGACGGAAATCTGGCAGAAATATGTCTTTACATTGAGACGTTTTGCCTGTAATTGCAACTCCCAACAAATTCCCAGCTTGGTCAATTGTTAATGTAATACTATCCGAAAGATTGGATTCATATAGAGAACACTAGTTATTAATTAAAAAATATGATTATTAATAACTAACCATTAATCAATATATTAATATTGTATAAAAATTACAACAGTCATTCATAATCACTTGTTTTCTATATGAAATACCATGCAATTTCATTCAACTTTTGGAAAATTCTATTTATTAAAAAATAAAGTAATATACTGTACATAATGTAATTACATTATATTGCAAATAACTATTTCTTTTCAAATTTCTTGCTAAACTGAAGATAATTTTATTCTAATTTCAAATTTTCTAATTTATAAGTCATTAAGTTTGCAATCTGAAAAACCTATATAATATAAAAAATTTGAGTGGAAATATTTAAACTAAAATAGACAGTACTGCCTAACACAGAACCTGATTAAAATGGAAATCTGTCTAAATAGGAAAAGATTATCAGAATGGAGCAATTTTCTTTAAGAAAATCCTATTCAAAATGAAAACCTGCCAAAGTGGAAAAATTTTTGGTACCATGTAATTGCAGGTTTTACTGTAATAAATAAATAAAAGTATTTCAAGAATTTTTAACTATAAACATTCTTCTTTATGACAGAATTAAAATGCCTTTATATTTTATATCACATTATTGTAGAGACTTCTCATTAAATGAATTATTATTTATTTATAATTTTCATTTTAACTTTGGGAGGTGCAAACAGTATTGCATAATTTTTTATTTCATAATATTTATTAATACAGTATACCAAAATTGTTGTTTTGACTCAAATTGAACCGAGACAAAATACTAATATTGAAATTATTTTATTTTATTTTATTTTTGATTTGAAATTAATAATGCCAAAAAAGCAATAACTATACTAAAGAAAACACAAAACAAGAAAACCCAATAAAAGTACAAAATTAAAAAATACAATAAAAAGCTGGCAAGGGTTCTCACTTGACTTTCCCAGCACTTGAATGGGAGATTAACAAGACCAGGAAGTCCAATAGCTTTCAATTATTTGCATTTTTCACCAAATGCTCACCCTCTGGTGTTTAATAACAAAAACTATTTTATCTGGGTCATTTGATTCATTCTTGTGTATTATCAGCAATAAAGATGGATAGCAATAGAAAGAGCAAAGCTTTCTGTTGTGTTCCAAATTGCAATTTCAAAGCCTTACGGGAGCCTGATATAAGTTTTTGTCTATTCCCACATGAAAATCAGATGATTATTTGGAAATCAGTCAGTTATATCTGAGCTTCTCTGAATTCTGAAAGAGTGGAATAGACTGTTAAGAATTGGCAGTTTCCCAATTGTCCAGCTTTATGTTGTCAATTTTAAAACATATTTTCTTAAAGTTTAAAATGCCAGTAATTTTATGTGGAACACAGGGTCAGATTTCAAAGCCCTAAGCTGAATTCTTAAGTCCCTTTACCAACTCTTCACAATTTTAGAAGTGAATCATAAAAGAAAAGAATTAAATCAGATTATGTCTGATTTAATATGGATATTGGAAGAAAAAGATGAGGTTTCACTAGTTTTCTGTTTTATAACTGAATTTAATTCAATTTTTATACCCATTCCATTAAAAATCTTTTTTGAAATTGGTTTTATCAATTTTTTAAAAAATATCTTATGTTAATTCTTAGAAAAAAAATTAATGAACTTCTACACAAAATAAAAAGTATATTTTGTTGGTTTGTAAAAAAATGTTTATTACAAAATTTGACTTCAATTTTCTTTTTTGTACAAATGTTTGAGGCCCCTTGAAAGTTGAGGCCATAAGCAACAACTTACATAGTTTTTTACTTATAAATCCGGCCCTGATAGGAGAATGTCAAAGCTGATGTTTTTTAACACAAAGGGCACAAATATGTATAGAACAATCTCGCTCATTTGTTTCAATACCATATAATGACATGTCCTGCTAACAATAATTGTTCTCCTTCTATAAAATTTCTTGATAAACAGCTACAAGCAGCATATATCATTATATCAGACAGTAATATATGATTAATTTTACATTACTAGTTACAAGCGACTCAGATAAAGTAGCCCTTTTGTAAAAATGAAGTGCTCTCTATAGTTCATGAAAAATGCAAATAGTATTATACAGAATTTATAATAAATAATAATAAAGGCTTAAAAAGAGTAAAATTACTCTTTTTAAATTATGAGAAATTTCTGTATTTAAAAAAAATATTTAAATTTGAAAAACTCTAAGACACATTAACACAGAGTTAAAATTGTGTATGATGCCATCTGTTATGCAATTTTATTAAAAATAATTTTTATAAAAAAGGCAAAAAGCTTAATTTTGAGGATGGAGATGAGTTTCTATAAAAATTATAAATACCAAAAATGAGTAAAATTTTCATTAAGCCTAATCCAACTCAAGACATAACACTTGACTCCTCAACTCCCACCTCCTTGATCTTCAACCACTAAAATTTAAGTCTCAACATACCATATATAGAAATAATTCTTGTCAAGTTTCAAAATTTTTGGTTTGTCCTTTCCTGAGATGTAATGCAAAATAGACACAAACAAACAAACACACACACACTTTGTATGTTTTTTCTTTTACATTTTTGGATCCTTGAGTATCAAAACATTGAAAAATGTTTTGATACTCAATTGGGGGCAAATTAAATGGTGTTCAAATCTGAATTAATTCATTAAAAATGTGAGAAAGATCAACAGCAGCTGTAGAATTAATATCAATATGAAAAGGAGGAGGAATAAAATTATGGAATGTAGAAATTGGCAAACACTATCCATGAATAAAAAGATACAAGTAAATTCACCATGTTGAAATGATCATGAAGTAAACAGTAATAAAAACACTGTCTTTTCAATGAAAAAGATACCAAGATACATTTTCTAGATCTTTTAATAACTAGATTGCCTACTGATCTTTATTATAGTTTACATCACAAGTTGGAGCTAAGTCCTCATATCATACCTATCACTTCCTTCCAACCCACTAGTATGTAAATAATGCTATTACATTTGCACTGGATTGCCTTTATTATAATGCTATTACAGCACTTGTTCATAGAGCTTACTTCCCTGTTTGCAAATATCCCTTTACTGCATAAATTTTTTTTTGTTATGAAAAAATATTTGTTGTTAATCTATAATCAGTATTACTATAAAAAATACCAAAAAAAGTAGACTAATGTGTTGATATTATAAGAGCACAAAAGATCATTGTATCAGATCTGCTACAAATTGGGTTTAGGCACATAAATTTGTGAAACAATTTTAACACAGGTTTGTTTGCATCACACTTATCACACTTTACATAGCTGAAGTCATTGTATTCTTTTAAGTTGCAGTATTGGCATATTTATGACCAGAATGGCCAATGGTCTACTTAGTCAACTCAAAAATCTTTAGGTGGAGTGTAAACTGCTCTTTTTCTGTGTTGAATTGCTGCCTCAATACTTCCACTCAGTGTTCTTCATATTTGTTGACTAATTGATCCCACATTGCAAAGGCACATGCTGACCTCTTCCTGGAAATCTGCTAGTGAAATGACTGAATTTTTGCAGTTTGATGTAGAATTTGCATTATTTTCAGCACTTTTCAGGTGTCTGTTTAGCAGCCAGGCATTGATGACTGCTAAATCTAAAAGATGATAAAAAATCCTGAAATATAACTTGTGAGATCTCATTCCTATTCTTGTTGCATCCAACATGGCTATCTAATAAGTCTGCTCTGCCCTTGTGTTTGTTGTATTGCCACACAACTTTAGGACATGAGACAGAAAAATGTTCTTTCTCCTGAAAATGAGCTTTCCTCCAAAGAACTCTTGCCCCTGTTGCATTCTGATGAAGTGGAGTTGGTGTTGCTGACAAATGAAGCCACTGTCACATTTTGCTGGCATCTTGGGGCTATCGATGCTACTGTTACAGCAGATGATGGATTTGCTATTGAACTTCCACTTCCTTTGTCCAGCAATGAATTGTTGCTATTCTCATCTGATGAGTCATCTTGATCCAATGCATGTCACCAATGCATGTCGATAATCTTCCTTAATAACACTTGTCATCAGAGAAATCTTCTTCACTGCCAATTGGAAAGTTCTGGGAATGCAATGACTATAGAATGTTGAGAATCTCATTCCTAGACTTCACAAATTCAGAAGGCTGTGGGGTTTAGCACGTTCCAAGATATGTTTGAGAATGATGACCAAAAAAGAATATGCTGAGAAAATATGGGAAACAATCAATTACTGTTTGGACATTTGTTTGTAGTTACATGTGCGAATTGAACATCCATACAATGCAAAACATAACAATGAGGACTGGAAAAATTCTCAATACAAGTTTAATGGCACTACCATTTCCAGAATGTAGAAAATATGCTACATCATGCAGTGAAGGGAAATAAGTGTGTGAGGAATTGCAGATTGTTGTTACAGTGTTACATAATGCAGGCTACTTACATGCAAAGTTTAAATACATCCATACCTTGAACATAGATCACTTTTCCTATCCACATCGTTAGATACAAGAAAGGAAAATTTCACCTTCATAAGCCCTCCTATTCCATAAATTGGGTCTGTCTCTCTATGCATTGCTAGAAGGTTTATAAAATTTGGGCTCAATCTCCCAATAAAACCATAAAATATTATGTAATGACATAGGCATTTACTTGATTCCCCTACTGCATAAGAAACAGTAATACAAAAATATGTTACATTACAACCACAACAAGAAAGCCACATAACTGCATATTAGATGCACCAGAGTGACATATGTAACAACAGATATACATGGAGCTAGATAAAAAAAGTAATAGAGCCTAACTTTATATCAGCTTGGAATGAGATTGCCCTCTTAGTGCAATGTATTGACTGCAAAATCATGTTAAATATATTTATCTGGAAGGCTTTGTTCAAAAACAGAGCCCTGCAATAAACCCTCATTGAAATGCCTGAGAGTATGGGTCATGCTGTTCAAATCCATAATGGATTAATGTGCAGTAGAGAGCACTACTTTGAGTTTAGTGCTTCTATAATGAAATGAACTAACCTATATTCTGCATGGTTATCTTTCTTTGTAACAACCAAGTTCATCCTTGTGTTCAAATTTTATAATCATTTCAAGCTCTTCAAATTTCATAATTTTGTACTAACTAGAATGAATTAACATTAAAAAATTAAAAAATTTATATTAACATTCTAGAATATGTTCTTTTTCACCTGATGAAGACATTTTTGTAAATGTTGAAAGTACTTGTATGAATGTTTTAATTTTGTTATTAAAGGCAATTAATGTTGAAAATTGCATTTGTATTACTTTTATCATGTATTTTTTATTACACACAGAAATATTAACTTATTATGACCTTACATTTTTGTCAAATTACTATTATTATTAGCTAAATTAAAAGTATTAATATACTTACTGCTTTCATAAACGTAGATACTGCATGTGTATTGTCACCTGATTTACTTACAGCCTTTAATCTATATAATCCTCCTTCTTTTGCTGATTTCTAGAAAATAAAATAATCTAAAATAAATTTATTAGAAGTGTTGAACACAAGTTGTGTTAATAACAATCACTTGGTTTTTTCCACCTTTATTTAGTTGATACGGTACACGTTTTGGGCCTTGTGCCCCTAATCAGTCAACTAAAACAATATAAAAAATAGTGTATACAGCGTTTTAATATTATTTACAGGCAAATTGTAAACATTTTAAAACGTATGTAATGTACCAATTTTCCCCAGTTAGTTGAACATACCGTATCAACTAAATAAAGGTGGAAAAAGCCGAGTGATTGTTATTAACACAACTTGTGTTCAACACTTCTAAGACAATACAACATGGTTTCACAACAAATCAATTAAAATAAATTTATGTTAAATGTTATTGAAATAATAATCAAAAATAATTCTGGATTAAAAAAAACCATTAAACTTTATATAACATAAGATAATGCAGGTAATTATACAAGGGCAGTTTTTTTCAACTTCCGATAGTCAATAAAACAAAGACAAGTGTAAATATCTAAATGAATTTATTATCAAAAGTTAGGTACAAACATGGTTACTTTTCAACATAATCAATGTGAAGATTGTGCATTTGTCATATCTGTGGATAAGCTTTGCAATCCCCTCTTCATAGAACCTTGCCACCAGTGACTTGAGATGGGCCTTAACATTGTTTTGAAGATCATCATTAGTCACAAACCTCTGCCCTCCTAGCCATGACGTTATCAGTTCAGGAAAGAGGTGGAAGTCACTCAGCACTAAATCAGGGCTATACGCTAGGTGTTTAAAAAGTTCCAGCTGGGAGAAAGTCTGAAAGATGGAATTCTTCACATACCTTTAATGTGAGAAGACTTTCACCCCCTCCCTGAACTGAAAACATGGCTAGGAGAGTAGAGGTTCAAGACTAATGACAATCTTCAAAACAATGTTAAGACCCATCTCAAGTCACTGGCAGCAACATTCTATCACATGCAAAGTCTTCCACAGATATGTCAAATGCCTCAATCTTCACAGTGATTATGTTGAAAAGCAACCATGTTTGTACCTAACTTTTGGTAATAAATTCATTTTGTTATTTACACTTGTCTTTTTTTTATGGACCATTGGAGGTTGAAAAAAACACAGCCAAGATTACAAGGTCTGTTCAAAAAGAATCCAGGTTAAATTTAAAAAGAATTACAAATTTGTAACTTGATCATCTTCAAAGCAGCATCTTCTGAAGCCACACACTTAGTATATTGCTGTTTTCTTGCTTGAAATATATTTTAAAGTCATTATCTTATATAACAATTAGGTACCTTGTCACATTCTCTTGTGTTTCTTCAACATCCTGAAATCTTTTTCCTTTCAAATGGATTTTGATTTTTGGGAAGAGGAAAAATTTACAGAGATTGAGATCTGGAGAACAGTGTGGCTATTGGACTTCTGGAATGTAATACTTTGTGAGAAACACCTCTACAAATTGAATATATATATGTTATCATTGATTGGTATGTTATGATGGTGAAGTTGCATATGTGGCTCTGAAGCAATATTGGCCATTTGCAATGAACTGCATCCCTTAAACACCACAAAACTTGGATATAATACTCCTTGTTTATTGTCTCACCTGATGGATACTCAAGATGTACAGTACAATACCCTAATCATCATAAAAAACAGTCAGCATAACTTGACATTGCTGTGGCACTATTCTGCTTTTTTTGGACTGGGAGTTTGAGGTCTTCCACCATAAAGACTGAACCTTCATTTTAGGGTCACACCCATAAACATACATTTCATCATTAGTTATTATTGTTTATGAAAAGTTATCACTATTTTTGCTCCACTGAAAGTAGGTCACAAGCAGTTGAAACATAAACCTGGTTTTGATTGATAATTCAGTCAAAATAACAAGTTGCATAAAAACTATAATTAATATAAAAATATATTTCCCTAATTTTAGGTATTCAGGCATCCTAATGAAACAAAATCATCAATAATTTTTCTTTCTTTATATCTACATGATTACTTAATTCATATTTGATTTTTGTATTTGTATTTGATTCATAGAATAACCAAGTTTAACAATTTTTATTGACCAAGACAATATCTCAGATAATTTTTAATTATTTTAAGTTTGCTGTAGCATCTTCCTGCCAATGTCTTTCTGCCGGCTAAACACCTCGTGTACGGCCAATGTCTTTGTTGTATGTAGCATCTTTCTGTAGTAGCTACAGTAATTGGTAATGTTAAAATATTTTTAATATAACTCAAATCTGAATACAAATGAAACTCATAAGTTAGCTTTAAAAGATCTAAACTAGTACATACTTTTGTATCTGGAATTATTGAAATTGCATGTTTTTAAAACTATATATTTCTGGCATAATTTCTTCAGTATTTGTATCACTTGGATATTTAAGTGTTAAGTCACAAACTTCTTTAGTTAATCTAAATTCAATATTATTAAGTTTTCACCAGTTAGAAATTGAAAATTGGAAGATATTCCATTTAACTTTTCATATCTCCATTTTAGCTTTAAAATCAAAACATCTATTATTTCTTTCATTCCTACTGTAAAAATTATTTTTCTGAAAAATTAATTTTTTTATCAAATATTCGGCTGATTTTTGATTATCTAATTTCTTAATCTTTCTTTCCTGTTTCTCTTCAAATTATGTTAATATACTCATACATTCAACTTTCACATTTATCAAAATTTTCTCTCATTTGCTGTAAAGAAAGACAATCCCTCTATTAAACATGCAGCTCTCTGTACGGTTGTCATTTTTGATTGCAAGGATTTATTTTCTTTTTATTTCTTGCAGTATTAAATTCTATGCAGGTAGCATAACATAAAAATTTTAAATTGATTTGTTTCAAAATACTGTTAATTTCAGCAAACTGCAATGATTTATCACTTTATGTTATATCTTTTAATAACTGATAAACTTCTGTTATCTGTTGATACCCATCACTTGTCCTTTTAATGTTTTTTAAAATAGACATAAGTGTCCCCATCTATTCACTAAATTTACTGTACAATTCCAAGTTACCAAACTTGAATTTGTAGAAGTGGCATTTTTACATATCAAATTAAGACTGAACCAAACAAAAAATGTATTTGGCTTAATTATTTCTTTGGCAAATAATGGCTTAGATACTCTTTTATACTCCTGCCATATTTGTCCTATTATCATATTCTTAGCTGCAAATATTTTCCATGTTTCGGTCCCAGAAGTGGCTTAGTGGATGAACAAGTCACTGAAGACTGGTAGTTGGTTGCAAGTTTGTGTCTGACCAATAGATTGGCTACGTGACATTTTCCAGCTGTTTCTTTGTCTGTCTAACACAAAAATAAGGGACAAATTCTCATAGAAAGTCCTCTTGGAAATATTTCCCTTGAATGATTACCCATGTGTTGCATTACCATTCCCACCAAACCAAGCATCAAGATCATCCTTTTTTAATCTATAAACAATTTTGTCAGCTAAACCAGATTTTCTTTTGTTTGTATAAAATTTTTAATTAATATCTTTATTTTTATTGATAGTTAAAACATCTCCTAGTTGCTTACATGAAGTTAGTGCCTTCCTCATCTCACCCTTGTCCCAGCCCTGATTTGCATACACCTCAGGGGTTTTTTCTCGTATTTCCTTTATATTTCTGATGCCATTTTTCTTAGCAGATTTTCTTTTGGAAACTTGTTCCAGAATTACATTTGTTATTTGGAATATAATAAAGCTAAAATTGCTTAAGAGAAAAAGAATAAGTCAACAGAAAATGACGTTAAACAGCTTTTTAAGTTCTTTTGCTAGTGCTTTCGATATTGATATAAATATCGTCACCAGGCAACTGAAACGACTTAAAAAAGCCCTTTAATGCTGTTTTCTATTGACTCATTCTTTTTCTCTCAAGTAAGTGTGTTGGCATGAATTCCATACTATGTTTTTAAGCTAAAATTGCTTATTATATCATTCTTTATAACCTTGAAATTGACATTATTGACTTATTTCCATTAAAATCTGATTGTTGCCACTGCTTCCTTCACGCAACATAAGAAAAAAAAACAAGATAATGGTACTATCATTTAGTGCAGTCTTAATTTAATGTATATTGGCATAAGATCATTAATGGTCACACTAACGAGTCTAATGATCTAACATTTGCATTTCAGAAAGCCATTATAAGATAATTTATTACATAGTTAAGTGAGATGATTTGTACAAATTTTCTTTCTCTTCATAATCACAAATGATAAATGAGATTTCAAATTTTATGTTTAATTTATATTTTATATAATAAGAAAATATTAAAGCATTTTAGATACAAAATTACTAATGTCAAATAAATTTCTTAACATTTAAATCATTTATTAATAAAAAAATTAAATTAAATTCTGTTTTGTTAATGTAAATAAATAATTGTTAAAATGTTTTCAGTATTTAAATAATATATGCTGAATTATTTGAATACTGAAGAAATAAAATAAATACTAAATTAAACAAGCAATTAGTTATTGTGACATCATCACAATGCCTGATTACAATTTTTAATCATATTTTTAATTTATTTAATTCAAGACATATGCTTTCCATCTCAAATTAATACTGTAGTGTCTTGCCTCTTTACATCATACTTTTCTGTTAGCAATGGAGTTGTGTCAGTCTTCTATCTAACTCCTTTCAGAAGAAAAGTTTTGAATTGAAATAATGGGACTTGCATTGAAAGTTCATATATAGTTAAGTGGGGCCTCCTGCCCTAAGCTTTCTATATCTGGTCTTGACTTTCATGTATCTAACTCCACTCTCAAGATTAAGGAATAACAGACAGATGGACAACAGTAGGAATTTATAGATCTACAATTTTTTCAAATTTCAGCCAATGAAAGTCCAAGAGAGAAAAATCTAAACTTCAACCCTTTATGTGAATTGAGTACATTTCTAGGGTAAGTATGTTATGACTTATAAAAACCCAACTGAAAATAAAATTTATATTCATTATTGAAATGTTTTTATTGATGATAATTTTTTAAAATCTCAGAAAATTGTGATTATAGAGTGTTATCTAAAATTTAAAATTTGTTGACATTTGACTAATTTGTTTATAAAATCCATTTTCAAAATTTATTACAATAAGACCCTGCTTAATGCTGCCTCGATTAACCCTGATTCGATATAATGCAGTCTGCTCAAAGCCTGAAAAAAAGCTCAAAATTTACACTAATTCAAATTATCGTGGCATTTCATTGATTATTCCCAAACACAAACCAATCAGCAAAAGGTGGCAATTCGTCGTAGGCTGTACTTTCCTTAAATCTATATTTGTTTGGTGCAATTTTGGAAAAAATATATCATCATGGATGTCATAGGCAATATTGACTATGCTTGGCACGGTGGGCAACCCCCAGCCTGCAGGCCAGCTACGGCCCATGAAAAGTTTCTATCCGGCCCGCGATATCTTTAATAGATTATTAAATTGGAAAAATAACTATTTAATAGTTATTTTTCCAATTCTTTGTAATTTTTCGAAAACAATAAGAGAAATAAATGTAGTAGTTAACTTCTTTTTTTTATTTGTTTCATATTTGAAGACTAAAAGATTACAGGTCACAAGAAGGCGTCAATTAACTACTACAGCCCGCTGAAAAAATGTAAAATTTATTCTGGCCCATGTTATAAAAAAGGTTGCCCACCCTTGATCTAGTACAGTATGGTTTTGCTTTATGCAGGGGGTATTGTCAGCATTAACACACAAAATGAAATTTCATGTAAATTAGTATTCCACATCAAATAGTTTCAGATGATTACTTATACACTTGCACAACTGTTTACAATTAACACAAAAAACATTAAAATGTGGTTACAAATTTTACTTATGTTTTTACTTTAATAAATAATATTTTAGTCTGATGTTGTGAATATGAAAAGTAAAATTTATTTAAGTTGTACACTGTATCAAGTACAATACTTGAGAAAAATACATGTAAACCGAGACATTCACCACACTGAGTAACATTCAATAATTCTTTGTGTTTAGAATATCAGAAACTAAAGAAACATAATTTGCTGACTTAAGAGTCAGATTCAGTGGTATTAAGAGTGGGTTAACCAAAGCATTTGCCATCCATAAAAATATAAATCCACATATAACAATCCTGCATAAATTAAGATCTATTGTTCAAAAGATTTCTATATTAATGAGTTCACTTACTTTCAATTGTTGAATTTCGCCAAGTGATAGTACACCATCTTGCTGAAACACACCTTGTTTCTGAGAATTTACAGTTATAATACCTCTAGAAAAATATTTTGAAGATGGAACTAAAATGTAAAAACAAAAATTTTAATGCATGAAATACAGTTACTATCAAATTCAGCTTAATGAAACTAGGTATACAATTAATACAGATATATACTGATGCAGTATAAATTTTTCTATTAATAATTTTAATAAAATAAATTTTAAAGGACTGATTTTTCATTAAGCTTTTGTATTATGCAAGAATATCTTAAATTATAATACTTATACTATAATAGGCTTAGAAATAAATTTTTTGTTTTTAAATGCACATAAAGCATATTAAAATTGTAATTTATTACAAGATTTGATATTTATTAGATTAACCTTCAATTGCAGTATAACATCGGGCTATAATTTGGTAATTATAATTATAAATTACTAATGAATTTGACACTAGAGGGAGACATTAGGCACCATCTTGTATTAAATTTAATAATTATAATTTAATTAAATAATTTTACATTAACCTGGAAGAAAAGAATCGGCCTGGAGCAGTTGCAAACCTGCAACTGCCAATTACCATGTGGATATTTATTATTACCAAATTATATCCCAATGTTATACGGAAATTGAAGGTGGGTTATTGCAATGTATGGGTGTTGTTGAGATGTTTAAATTTATTTGATTATAATGTTGTATGAATAATAACATTTATTCGACAAACAACAAAAGAAAAAACCTTATATTCAGCAATGAAACTTTAATGATGATACTGTTTTTGTTCTTGTTAAAAGACATACTTTAGGATCACAAATAAATAAAAGACTATACAATAGAAAGTCTTCTTTTTCTCATGCCTCAGAAAATAATGGCACAGTCAACTTACATTTAGAACCTACTTGTCCACCTTAAAATGCAATCATTATAATTCAAACAAGTTGTAAAATAATATAGAAATATAAAATGATTCATTCAATGTATAAATCAGTGTTTATGGCATTAAAATTACCAATGAAGGAAAATTCAGTTTTACTTTCCCTTGTTATGTATACATAACAATGGAAAGTACTGAAATCGTGTCAAATTTGACCTTCTGAGTTTTTTCAAATCTTCAAATTTTGAGACCTGCTGAATCAAAAAAAAAAGGCAAAAATATTCCATGGATGTGTGTGTGTTAGTGTCTATTTCACTTAACATTTCAGGATGGGCAAAAGAAATGAAATTTGGCATGGTGACTTGCCTATAAAGGGCACTGATGCTATTAAATTTTGGAGATAAAAGATCGAGAGGGTGGGGAGATAGAGGAATGGGTAGGATTTAATAACAAATAAAATCTTCATTAACATTTACACTTTTTCATAAAACTCATTCTTATCTTCAAAATTATGCTTTTTTGCCATTTTATAGTAATTAAAATTATAAAAATTTTTATTAAAAAAATCTGATAACATATGACACCAAATACAATTTTATATTTTTGCTTAATAATGTAAAAGTTTTCTTTTTAATAAAAACTCATAACAGCTAGGAGAGTTATGCAACTCTTGCTAGATTTATTTTGTATGAGAAAAGTTCAGATAAATAGCCACAAAATATTCAAATGTTTTTGATTGTGTATGACTGTGATTGACTTGACTGTGTGTGTGTATATATATATATACATACACAGTCAAGTCCGCATAAGTCGTCATAGGTATAACTTGACACTCAGTTAAGTAGTCAGTTTTCTGTGGTCCCAACTGACTTACATAGACATTAATGTTAAAAAACTCTGGTTTACTCAACACCATTTAACTCATCAATACTGGATAAATCAACATACTTTTGCTGTCCCACACTCGTTTAGACATCTGATAAGTCAACTCCCCTCCTGAAAAAATGAGTTTGCACCATACAGTTTACTGTGCGGTGTGAACTCATATTTTTCAGTAGGGAAGTCAACTTACTTATTAATATATACATAGTAATAAAAATGCTTTAACATTTTATGTATTTTTATACATAAAATAATAACAGATAAACAAAAAGAAAATATACAATCTATAGCAATGTCACAGAAGAATCCAATTTTGCATTTTCTCACGTCAAGCATTATTTGTAGCATGTGTTTCACATTTCTGTTAGAAATGAGTGTCCGAAATTTAACAACACTTACACTGAAAGAAAAATATGAACTTGTTTCTGAATTTGAATGTAAGAAAACTACACAAGCTGAATTTGTAAAACAAAAAAAAACCTTCCAAAAACAACATTGGTGGAAATCCTGAAGAAAAAAGAGAAAATTAAGAAACCTTTTCTTGGATTTTCATCGCAGCTGTCTTGAAAATGCCAGAGCAAGTCACCGTACAAAGATGTTGAAGATGCTCTCGTACGTTGGCTAAAGCAAATTTGTTCATCGAATCTTCCTGTTTCAGGACCGAAAACAGGAAGATTCAATGAACTGAAACAAAAGGCAATGGAAATTGCTAGGGTACTTGGAGTAGAAACCAACTTTAGTACCAGTGATAGACGGTCAGAGAGGTACATTGCACTACTGTATTTTCCTAATTGTAGTATTGCGGTTTTTTCAACTTTGCTTTAGTCTTCATATTGGATAACTCGGCACATTTTCACTTCCCCTAGGGGTGTCGACTTATGCTGACTTAACTGTAAATATATACCAGCTTCCTCTGTAGCACTTAGCAGCTATCACTTTCACCTGGCATAATGTGCATATATATATATATATACACATTATGCCTCTTTCTGCATTGATACTTTCTTGTGTTTATGCTTTACACTATTATTGACAAGTTTACTACATTTGAAAGCCATAACTAGAGATAAATTTAAGTAAAATATGCTACAATGTCCCAAGTCAGTGGATCTGTAACAGCCATTGATATCCAGATTTTCAATAATAGCAAATAGTATACAGTACCAACAGTAATGACCTAGTGACCTAGTCTGATCGGTTGCAAGAAATTCACATGTTCACTCATAATTATATCTGAATTAAAATAGGTACCATATCATCAGCTGATGGAAATATCGTGATAAATCTTTATTGTAGTCTCATGTAGATGATAATTCATGTTATAATTGTTTCAATCTGCAATAGTTTTCTATGTTATTGTAAAATTAAAAACTAATATATTTGATTAAAATTTTTCAAAAACTACAGAAGAACCTCAATTATCCAAGGTAATGTGGACTGCTGCTATCTCAGATAACTGAAAATTCAAATAAAACAGATATCCACGGCTATTTTACAGTAGATGAAAAATTACAAATATAAAAGATTTATATGGAATATTACTTTTAAATCCCTTTTCAGGGTGTCTATCAATGGGAAAAACAGAAATTTAAAACGAAAGTTTTGTTTCTTAATTCTTCACCATGATAGTGTAAATTTTACACAATTTTATAAAAACAACAATTTGAAACTACTACACTAAAATGACTATTTATGATAGAATATTAGCATGTATATAATGTGTCAAGTTAAATTTTTAAAAATTTTAAAACTTACCTGAATCCATGGAATGATATAAATAAAATGTTAAATGTCCATCATGATCTTCATTCTGTGAAAATATAAATTGCATAAATTCTATTTGTTTACTATTAATATTACATTAACTTTAGAATATGACTGCTACATCTCAAAATTATTTCAAGTTTGGTACATTAATTTCTTATTTCATATTTAATACAAAACATCAATAGTATGGAGCTTATCTAATATATTTTCAGTACTGAATTCATATGACATCATGTGATAATTATGACCACCACTGAAAATCAGAAACTTTTATAAAAAGTATAATTTTTAAAAGCATCAAAAAATTATATTTTATATAGAATAGTATTAATAACTGCAGTGACAAATATTTTTTGTTTAAAAATTAATTTTGTAAAATATTTTTAGTTGTATCAAATGACGAATTAATAAAGAAAGTTTTGTTTTAAAGGAATTTAAATTTTTAATATTCTTGTATGTCCTATTTTTATAAAGAGAATGAAATGGGAAGAATCTTCATATGCTAATGGTAATGATAATGTTGAAGTTAGTACAATTAGGTTATAGCTATATCTCTACCATTGTCATTCCTTTTCTTCATATAATATGGAATGGATTTTCTGAAAGGCTGAAGCCTAGGATGCCAAATATTTTAAAAGGACCAAGTTATTTTTCTTGTAAAACTTCTTACAGGTATATAAATATAATTTTAAAGGCAATAAATATGATTTATGTTAAATTTTTAAAAGTAATATTATAGCATATTGTTACCTGAAAAAGTAAAATGAAAGTTGTAGTCTAGGGGCAAACAAAATATTAAATCTAGCTCTGATAACAACAATCTATTCATTTAACTAATTTCTATCTGATTTAGTATTATTTTATATAATTAGTATTTTCCTAGATTCTGCCTTCAGTGGTTGTTTTCTATTTATACCATTTGATATTTCTATTCTAAAACATTAATAAATTTTACTATTATATATCCCAATGATAAGTAATCTTGTAATAAATTCTGATTATAATTAAGTTAATAGGAAAGTACAGTGGGTGATCAGGTAACAAACAGTTTGGACAGCGAACAAATCGGATAACAAACATTTCACAGAACAAACAGAAAAAGAAGCGACATAAAATAGTGAATACTTTGTCTCCAGGGGACAATTCGAAACCCTTTCAGAGCTCTTAAGACGTTGACACAATGTTCAAACTGATACTGATCAGATAGTATTCCTCCAAATTTTGAAACTCTCCCTTGTAATTCCAGCTTTATGTTTACCTTTCTGACAAATAATTTTTTATAGTCTTCAAGAGACTGTCGAGCGGGTACTCATTAAGTTTTGCGTCAGTTTTTATTTACAAAAGGTGAGAGTTTAACCGTCCTATTGGATATTCGTTAACATTTTAATACCAAATTTCAAATTTCATCTGGGCATTTAAATAATTTTTTGTGTGCTAATTGATTTCTGTTCTCTGAATTTTTTAAGTGCTTTTCTGAACTTTTTATGTAAAAAAGAAACTGATATTATTATGGAGCCTAAAAAAAGTGGAGTTTCAAGAACTGTGCTCACCGTAGAAACCAAGGAAGAGATAATAGCCAAGGTAAAGTGGGCACAAGATGTCTGATGTTGCTAGGCAGTATGGCTTGAACAGATCTACAGTAAGCACAATGTTAGGTATGAAAGATATATCAAGAAGTCTCAAGCAGCTAAAGGAGTAATGAAAATCACAAGATAAGAGAGATAAAGAGCATTGAACAGCTCATAATGGAACCTGAAACTGATGTGACGACAGAAAAACTCTTAAATGAAGAACACCAAGAAAATCGGTGAGATGTGTTTTCTTTTGTAAAAGACAACAAAAGAGAACCAGTGCCAACATCTGCTATTAAAGATCTTTTGAAGAAGTGGGAGGTTGTCAAAACAATGGTCATCCAAATGGCATCCAAACCAGAATGAGGTTAATAGGCATAGAGATCTCTACAATTATAATGCTATTACTTCCAAAAAATCCTAAAGAGAGAAAAGCAATTGACATTGGACAGATTCTTAACCCCCACAAAACAGGACTAATAAAAATGTATGACACTATATATATATATATGTATTTTTACTATTACATATAAATAAATGTAGTAAGAAAGTATATATTTTTTATTTTTTGGGGTCTCCAGAACGAATTAATCAAATTCCCATAAAAACCTTTGGTAAATCGATAATCGGTTAACAAACAATTCGGATAGCAAACAAAGTCTTGGAACGGTTTATGTTCGTTAACCAATCACCCACTGTATAAAATTTAATTATATGATGCAAGATGTGTTATTCAGTAATTTTTTTTTTACTTTTTTGAGTCTTTAGGGGGCTTTTTATCAAGCCCATTGTTGGTCTACCCAGACCCATCATAGGGCAGCAGGTGATGAGATACAGGGCAGACCCAACATATAAAGAAATGGACCATGCTCCCAAAAAATTACTGAGGGTTTTTCAACCCAACCAGATTCATCCTTGGGTGTCTTCCAGAGCAGTAAGTGGTAGACTTTAAATGATGGCACAGTGCCTAAATGATCAGCCATCCAGCGTGTTTGTTATTCAGTAATGAAAAGCATTTCTCTCTCTCTACATTATACTTCAAATGTACATTATGCATTTGGTATATATTTGGGATGTCTTTAGTGGTAG
This sequence comes from Centruroides vittatus, assembly GCF_030686945.1. NCBI lineage: Eukaryota > Metazoa > Arthropoda > Arachnida > Scorpiones > Buthidae > Centruroides > Centruroides vittatus. The sequence goes on along the minus strand of NW_027122274.1, from coordinate 1,902,271 downwards.
AAATTAACTTTACATCATTCGTTTATATTCGTTTATGTATTTTATATAAATTGCTTATAAGTAACTTCTACTAATATAAATGCAACTGAATAGCGTACCAAGGAACACTTGAATGAAACAATACTTACTGCAATACAACTGGTATAAATTACCGATGAAAGTACAATATATAAAGTTAACAATTTTCCTGTTTTTGAAATAATTTTGAAATCCATCTCTACCTGAAATATATAACACATTCAATAACTACACATGTCCATTTAAATTTATTTCATTCCGACAGATGGCGCGAAGATAAAACGAGAAATACTGTTGCCAGATTTCTGAAATATTTTATGCATATTTAAATTTCTCTTCGAATTTCTTTATTTTATAATAACGCTTAATATAAATTTATATTGATTAGATTATAGTATTAATTAAGAATGTTATATATGTTTGGCCTTAGAAAATTACCATTTTTTAAATATTGAAATAAGATTGGTGGTTAGGGCGTTATCCACTGTTCTGGTAGATCCGAAATCGAACCCTGGAGATCAAATTAAAAATGTTTATATATTTTGAATTCGTGCCATTAACCGCACAAGACATTCCAATATAAGTAAAAAAACTGTAACTATACATAGTTACAGTTTTAGTTCTTAAGTTTAAGCAGTATTAAATGTAAATAATGTGATCAGGAAAGTCTCGCTGATATCATCGTGACAAAATTCCCCCCAAAAAATCTTCATAATCGAGCAAGAACAATAACAAATGACACCAAGATTGTAAAGAATTTTGTCGCAAAACCTTTAAGTGAAGTCCCTATTTTTCTATAATAAATGTCTAATTTTTAAACACAAAGGACTTTTCATTTATTTATTGTACTGTACGTATTTTAGCTATTAGTTAGTTGTCCTTTATGCTAGAGCAATTTTTACTATTCTGTCTTGTAGGCTTGACTGTATTTCGACGGAAGAGAACAGAGCGCTTGCAGTAGAGTTACGTCGAACCTATATTTTGAACTGTCATTTCCCAGTCTTGAAAATCTCGTATGCAACGGCTTTTGTCACCTACTTACTGTATTTATACATTCAATTGTATTTTCAGCACAAAAAAAGTTTGCATTTTTTTCGTACATGTCGTTGGAAAAAAAATACTATATATATGGCGTCCCATGTAAAACGGACCAAATTTCGCTTGAGTAAATTATTGCAATCTTCATATCGGGTGAAACGGGAAAAATGAGACAAAATACAATTAGTGAAAGAAAATTTCGCGGTCCTCCAGACAGAGAGTTTACATAAGATTCGCGTGGAGATAAATACCTGTGGTGTGAAGTATCCGTTTGTAAACCTGATGCAGGAGAGGATTCGGTCTGTCCCTTAGGAAGGTTGAATAAACGAGGAAATTGGCACGTTAGAAGAGTTATGGATAATGTTCCGGGTCAGAGTCGATCGTATATCCGTTTCGGGGACCCAGAGTTAACGGTATCGGGCGGAGAATTGGCGACGACTTCCGTTATAGGACCGGGTGATGACTGTAACTATCGGAGGAACGGGTGATGCCTTCTTGAAGCGGAGAGGAATGGGCGACGACTGCACTATCGGAAGAACGGGCGACGACTGCCCAAAAATTCGGTTTCGTGTTGTAGTCAACTGATGAACTTGCGACAATAGGTCGGGAGGTTATGAGAAAGCGTCACTTAGCTGCTGAGAACTTACCGAACGATTAACTCCCAGGTGTGAAAGTTGAGTTATTCGACAAAATGGTATTGTTAGAAAGTTATTTTAGGATGTAGTTAAGTAAACAAAGTACATAGTGCTGAGTCTCACATCTATAACATAAGGTAGGAAAGCTCAGTTTTGTGAGACAGATAACCAGGTTATCCTAATAATGAAAATTTCCTTGTTGTGGTTTGTTTTTTCATTATTATTTAAGTGTAACTGCTATTAAAGTCAAACCATATAAGACCCCAAACCATTATAAATATTGTTTCTATTAAATTTTATTGTCAGAACTTTACAATACGTAAGGTCTCTCTTTTGACGTTCTCCATATCCTGGAACTCTGTATTTCAATTCTGTAAGCTCTGGACGCAATTCAGTATTTTTCAAATCCAATATGAAACTATTGGAACTAACGCGAACATAAGTTAAATGCAAAGAATGTTAAACAATATGGTCATATAGCCACCACAAGCTGCTAATCATGTTGAATAATGTCACACACAAATTAGCAGGGTCTGAGAAGCATTGATCTCGGGCATAGACCAATGAAAAACTGTACTTTGACAGACGAATCATGATACACAAGATAACCATCTGATGATTATCAGACTGGTAGATTGCTAAGATTTCGTCATTAATTTCTAAATGTGTCAAATTGCTTTTTTATATATTTTTTAAACCAAAACAATCATTTGTTTTGTTCTTTATTTTATAATAAAGAGCAAGATTATGCTCTTGTTTTTCTAATTCAAACATTTTTACATTGGGGAAATTAAATAGACTTTTTAACATTAAAACCAAACGTCTATAAAATAAAAAGCGTCATGCCAATGCGCGATTTCAACCATGGCCCAATTAATTGCCTACCGTGGATAAAGCCACTGAATCACCGGTATCTGGTCGCGGGTTTCTAGCAAGTTAGTAAGGCTGGACACGCACATGTTTTTCAGGTTTTCTTCACGTGTAATACCTAAATAGGGAACAGCTTCCCATAGAAAGTCCTCTGGGAAGGCACTTCTCGCAGATCTCCCATGTGTTATGTTGCCTTCAATCCAATTCAATCCAAGTTAAATAATGCAACTTTTTGGACAAGGAAAAAATTCTACATCAATTATTGAAAAAATGAAACTTTATTAAAACGAAATACTTGATTATTATAATAATGAAATTTATTCTGGAAACAAGTATTATCAACATTAGTTTTCCATATTAATTACTTTTAGCGATTTCAGAAATTTCAAATTAATGTATCAACCTTAAATGTGTATAAAAATAAATTGAAATTTTAACTGTTATTGAAATTTTTCGGTCACATATTATACAATATTATGTCCTAAAATGACAAATTTAAATCTTGTAATAATGTAGGAATTATATTCATAATTTCTAAATTTGTATTCTTATTCCAAAATTTATATTTAAGAGAAATATATGAAAATAAAATTTCATATAGTAAATATTCGAACAAGTTCCTTTGTTAAAATTTACAAAAAAAGACATAAAAGATACATTGAAAATTATAACACTGTAGTAATTATGTCTTTTACATTGATGCTAGGTTAGAGCAAATAACATGGAATGAAAATTAAATTAATTTTTGTAGAAATGTGTAGAATAAAGAAAACAGCTTATATCTTAATCAATATAAAGCATATTATTTACATTATCCTAATTATTAATTTAATTAAAATTTTAATTAGCACGATCTTTCAATAATTTAAAAACTGCTCTAATGCAATTTACAATGCATCGAGGAATAATGTTGGTTTAGATAAACATCATTTTTAAACTAATTTATTTAATTTTATGGTGAAGAATCCTATTTTTCAAGTTCCGTAATTATTCTTCAGTTGTAGATTATATAAACTTGTTTATTTTAGATGAAATAGAACTTTGGGTGAACGTTATTAGAGGAGGCTCGAGAAGTAAGTTCGGACATTTACTTTTCAAAGATAATTTCAAAATGATTTAAGTAAAGTTCTTCAGGTGAAGCAACTGGTGGTTTGCAGTTATTGATTTAGATGGAGTAACTGGTTCCGAAGTTATGATTTAGATGGATTTACTGATGATTTGCTAACTGTTGATTAAGAGTCCGGTGGTTCTGGGTTTTCTGTAGAAGAAACTGATATATTATTATAAAATTAGAATTATTGGATGCTAAATCATAATAGTATAATTAATATAATATTTTCATTTTTTAAAAAAGTTTACAAAACTTGCTTTAAATGTTTATTATTCAGATATCGTTTCAATAGCTTTATAAATGTTAAAATATAGTAGGTCTTTGTTACGTCAGATTGATATACGCATTACAAGTAAAACGTTATAAACACATTGTTATTCTGTTAATTGCAAATGATTGTCTAAGTGTCCAAATATTCTTCTAAGACAGGGATTCTTATCCCCTCTTTTTTTTTGTTCCATAGACCTCTTTTCCAGCCAGGTAAAGGTCATGGACCCCTTCCTGGAATAATGTTTTTATTTTAAATGAATTGAATAAAATTACAAAAACCAGTTATATGGAAATACACTTATTAAAATAATAAAAAAAAAAAACATATGATATAGTAATATACAGTACAGGGTGTCCATGAATAACTTCCAGATTCTGAGACAGCCTGCATAAACCTAAGATTTTCTTGTTGCTGGAGTGACAATAAAAGCTACATTGTCTTTTTGTACTTTGTAACAGCTTCAAACACAATTACAAACTCACTTCTATCGTTTGGAGTGTGTAGTGTACCAATGACCGCCAAAGTTATTCTATGACACCATGCATATGCTTTTTTCTTAACACAATAATTAATCATTTCACACAACACGAAATTAAGATAATAAACTGATTTTTACCCTTCCAAGCCCCACGGACTCCTGAAAACCTACGGATCTCCAAGGGGCCCGTGGATTCCCGGTTAAGAACCACTGATCTAAGATTATTTGGGGTGGCAAACGAATTTACACGTATTTTTGTTTTACGTAATACCTCCGACATGCTCAGGCAACTCAGTAAAACAATATTATACTGTAAAACATTCACAATTAAGATAACTGAAGAGATTGGGCTAAAAATGTATTTAATTTGTGAAAAATGCTCGATTTTCAGTTTCAATCATATAATATGCTACTTTTTTACAGATTTATCATTTAGACTTGGAAGATAACATGGCTAATTTAGACTTTATTGATATTAGTTACAAGAAAATGTATTTCGAGTATCATATCCCTCCGTACTTTACCACTTTTGGTATAGGTACAAAAATATCTTTGAAGAATACAATTTCAATAACAATCATAAGTTCCTGTATGGTAAGTCCGTAAAAAAGCGATATTATATGCATGAAACTGAAACTGTAAAAGAAACGGAACAAAAAGATAGAAGAAACAATAATAAAAAAAATATTCGAGTTAACATATAAAAAAAAACATTATTTATATATATATAAGTGATTTGAAATATTGAAAACACAACTAATCCTACATTTTTCATATATTTTAAGTACTGTAAATAATCTGAATAATAATAACTGTATTACCATACGCATAAGTACAAGTGGCTGCAAAATAAATATAAGTAAATGATGGCCTAATACTATTAGAGGATGATCGCTCTATTTATTAAAATTAAGCAAAATTTACCAAAACAAGTTTAAAGTTTTATTTGTAGGGGAGACAGTTACACGTGCGGACAGTTCCACCGACGGACAATTTAAATTTCGTGACACGTATTTCATCAAGAGACTTGCTTCCTGAGTTTATTGTTAAGTGGCATCCATAAATTGATGGGGCAACCATACAAACATAACTAGTGGTAAACCAATTTAACTTTTTCAGGCAATACTTATGAGATTCTCAGCCAACATGTTTGGAAGCATTCCAGTTGAGATCATGTGCTATTTCACACACTGACCGATTGAACTAATTGACTCGATTCCAAGTCATACTGCTACGACCATAGCAGCAGTTCCAATTGAACAGGTTTAAAAAGTTAAATATTCGTGGTCGAGTCGGAGCGGTCAGTGATCAATAGCAGATGAGAGCTTCAAAGCTGTAGCAATATTTTGGATTTATCAAGCTGTACATAGTAAAAAAGGGTGCGAAAATAGAAGACTTTTCGAAAGAATTTATAAACGAAATAGGACGGCATTTCGATATTCGTCGAACAAATTTACAATGATTGGCTACTGTTTCTAACACGCGTTCTGATTGGTCATAACGAATAGGCCACCGCTATAAGAGTATTCAATGCGAATGTTTTTGTTATCACACCAGTGGCGTAGCTAGGATTTTCCGGGCCCGGTGCTGAACCAGATTTGTGGGCCCGGAAAATCCTAGATTTTTCGTGCGCACCAGATTTTTTTCGTGATTTTGGGGCCCCATGGGTCTATCGTTTTCCAGGGGCCCAGTGCGGACCGCACCTACCGCACCCCCCAGCTACGCCACTGTATCACACTACTATTAAACTATTGAAGAAATATTTCTGTTAGGGTGCATGTAGGTTCCTGTTATGTTGTCAAATCACAAGTTTTGTCACTATCACTTACTTAGCAAAAAAATATGCCGTTTTCACACTGGACGTTCCACTACCGAGCAAATCCGATAGTGGAAATGTGCCCACTGTTGGAACGGATTTTGTTGAAACAGGTTTGTATCAGCATTGTACAGTACATGCTGATACAAACCTGTGCTTGCATTGTATCTATCAGCAGTTCTGAAGAAAAACTTGTTCATAGGTATTTACAAATATATATTAAAAGAAATATTTAGTTGGTATAAATGACATATTTGCGCCACCACCAATACTTAAGAGTTTCTGCATCCCTTATGCAGTGGTAGCATCCTTTTTATTTAATGTCTGTTTTGTTAGTCATGATAACGTTGGTTAATATTAAAACATTTTTTTATTAGCATGTATAACTATGCATTAAAGTGAAAAGTGTATATATACAAGAATGACAAATTTTGAATTTTTTGTAAAATATGTATATTTAAATTTTCTGTGATCTGAGATTTTTATGTCCGAAAGTGAAAAGCCATTGTCTGGTCATCCTGTTCCACCATTGGGCGATTTGCCATTTTTAAAAAGTTAAGATTTTGGGGAAACTCTCTTTCGACACTGATGATATAGTACTTTTTTTTTTTTTTTTTTTTTTTTTTTTTTTGTAAAAAGGGCTGGCAGAATTACAATTTAATAAAAAGTAAAAATATATTACAGATGGATACTAGTCCAATCTTCACTGCTTGCCATGTCCAATCACCAGGAACAACTAGGTTGTCTCTGCAGATGGGAATAGTTGTTCCTGGTGATTGGACATGGCAAGCAGTGAAGATTGGACTAGTATCCATCTGTAATATATCTTTACTTTTTATTAAATGATAAAATAGTAGCTTCAAAAATTGAACAATGTCTGTGCTGTAGCAGTGTATAATTAAATTTGTTCTCTATAGGCTCATTTCACATGAAATAATTGGTAAATCAAAGTGTTCAAACATGGAACTGCCTCCTTATATTATATACAGTACAAAAACCCCAGAAGAACTTACCTGTTAATGTATTATTTACTACTGTCGAATTATCTGAAGTTGTTGAATTTATTTTTGGCATTTCTTCTGTTGTTACTGTTGAAGTGTCATTTTCGGTTGGCGAAGTGTCATTTCCAGTTGGTGAAGTGTCATTTCCGGTTGGTGAAATTGTTGCTGTTGAATTGTCATTTCCAGTTGGTGAAGTGTCATTTCCGGTTGGTGAAATTGTTGCTGTTGAATTGTCATTTCCGGTTGGTGAAATTGTTGTTGTTGAAGTGTCGTTTCCAGTTGGTGAAATTGTCGTCGTTAACGTAGAATCTGTGGGACCAGGAGTAGTGTCAGATGATTTGGATTTATCTGAAAAATTAATTAAATTTAATTGTGTATAAATTCTTAAAAGACATAATGGTAACTTACAGTTTCCCAATCTTTTATCCAATACAATGGTTGTTATCATCAGTGCAAAAGCCAAACAGAAAAGTATCGATGATACAATAATTAATTTTTGTTCTAAACCTGTTCTTCTTCTCCAAAAGTTTTCCCTGAAATTTTAAAATAAATATAAAAATTATCAGAAATATCCTTTCTTTTTAAATATGCAAATTCCCATAAGATATATCTTTAAAATATATTAATCTAAATATTAAGACCAATTTCGTTACGTGCTTATTGTCCTTAATTACATATATTATGCTTTTATCCACTTTGGACGTTGTTGTGAACTAGAACTTGTTATATCGAGGGAAGAGAATCACTCAATTTCAAATTAAAATATGTTTAATGTAATTTAATTTTGGATTAAATAGCATTAAACATATTTTAATTTGAAATTGAGTGATTCTCTTCCCTCGATATAACAAGTTCTAGTTCACAACAACGTCCAAAGTGGATAAAAGCTTAATATATAAGATCAAATATAACCTATTCTAATTTGCAGAAAATATCGTTTCACAGTTAGCAATAACTTTGTTTAATTTAAGTGAAGGTAATTACGCCACCTTAAGTTTTTCAATTTTTTTAAAACTTTTATGACGGCGGGAAAAAACCCATCCTGAAAATCTATTTCTCTAAGAGTTTTATAAATAAATAAAAATAAACATTTTATCAGAGCACATTTATCCAAAAATCAGGAATTTGGTGTATTTATAAAGCATTGCAAGTAAATACGCTATACCAGGGGTGGGCAAGCAAGAGTTCAGTGGGAGCCGAAATGTAGGTTTTGCGAAATGCATGGGAGCTGCAGTTCTATACTGTCGTGGCGGATAGTATGTGTAAAGCGCGCGATTTTATTATATAATATAAATATAATATAAAACAAATATTAAATTTTCTAAATAAACATATTTTCACAAAATTATAAAAACAAAATTGTTAAAATAATAAAAAACAGAAATTAACACTTTCAGCAAAAGCCGCATGTAACTCAAAAAGAGCCGCATTTGCCCATGCCTGCGCTATACAAATAAGTTTTTATTTTAAAGTAAGAGTTTGATTTTTGAGAAGTACCAAACAAGATTACTATTAAAAATGTTGAAATAAAACATGCTAAAACATTTTCCAAATTTATATCGGTAAATTATTTTTAAAATATTTAATTTTTTTATCACTACAGTTTAAGAAATTAAACAAATAACTAAGAGAACAACTTTTACATAAACGAACTTATTTATCACACTCAGGACAAAAGAAAACTTGTTTGTCAGTTGCCGTCAGTCCTACGCAATTAACCAACGTTGAACTAGGGCTGAAGTAAGTTACAAAACAAATGCGTTAGTAATGATAAATGCACGAATGGCGTAATTACCAACATTTGACACTTCACAAATAATCTGTTTTTCTGTTCTTTCGGAATATTTATCAACAAAAAGTAATATTAACTTATACGGTAGATTCTTGCTAATCCGGCCATTTCTTGCACAGTAAGATGCCGAATTAGAGATAAAAGACGTCAGTTTAATTTTTTATTAAATTTAATGTTACATGTTTACTGTCTGTAGTACACATGTATTTAAAAACTAAATAAGAAAGAAGTATTTGTATACGGTAAAAATAAAACATTTAAAATGCAATACAGCACAGCTGAAATGCTGTACCCTATTTCAGCGTAGTCACTTCAAAAAATGTTACGGAAATTTATTAGGTTTAATGAAGATGCTCGTCGACGGCACGTAATTGCTTTAACAGCATTACATCGGTTATGCATGTGTCGATGGTTGCATTTTTTACTGCAGGAAAATGTCAACTTCGGCGCCAGCAGTATGAAAAGTCTTCGTTCGCTCTGCCTCTGTGGTATCCTTTTCCTCGTCACTTTTATATTGCACATTTTCCATGAAATTTCGTCATCTTTTTTCTTCATCTGTTAATGCCTAGTTTGTCTACTCCACAATATTCCTCATTCACAGTGATGTCTTCTTCAACCTTTTCTGTTCCTGGAAGCTTATGAAACATATTAACAAACACAGCATTCGGAAATGATTCTGAATTGACTAGCTCACTATCACTCAATGCAGATTCTAACTCAGTGTCAATCGAAGGTCATGCTTTTTTCAACACTTCACTATTGTATTATTCTTTACAATGTTCCATGCTTCCACGGTTTGAAAATCATCATCACGCCTGTTGGTCGCTTTTCCATACCTTCAGCATAGTTTCGGTAGAATCGTTTTCACATTCGTCAAATAGCGAGGTAAGAATCGCATGTCAATAGAGATGCTTAATTGATTCCAAAATTCCCTAATTTATAAGTTGGATTAGAGCTGTCACACTGGGGGAAGACAGCTCGTATTTTCAAAACACTGAAATCAAACATATCCTAACTTCTATAAATTAGTTCATAAATCTGAAATCTTGTGATGAAAGACAGAACGATAAATGAAATTAAACGATGCATGACGGTCTAATTTCGGTAGAATAGAATATAATTCCTTTATTTCAGTTTTATAATAATAAGTTGATTTATTGATGATTTTAAGTTTCTTTTTGGACTGATTAGATCGACAGTAACCAACGAAAATAATTCTGTTGGTTACTATTACCAATAACAAATTTATCAAAAGAAGTAATACTGATTCTTCGCTATTTCAAGTAATAGAAGATAATTTCGATAAACCAATCTTAATGCCAGCTAAGTGCAGACGGTGCAGTTAACCGGGACCCACTTCTCTGTGGGCTTTATTGGTTAAGAAACTTTAAGACACATTATCACAACTTTAAACTTGTGTGTAGAGCCATCTGATATGAGATTATATTTTAAAACATAATTAATAATACAAAAATAATTATGAAAAGAAAAAAGGCTTAATTTTGAGGGCAGGGATGAGTTTTATAAAGAAAACTTTCCCGAGTGCCAATAACGAGTAAAATTTACATTAAGTTTGATCTCACCTGCAGTGGCATGCCGTGACATTTGATAATAGGAAAGCTGTGTTTCCACAAAAATTTTAAATACTGGAAATGACAAAAATAAACATTTTATTTTAATTCGAAAATAGATAATTGACGCAAAACAAAGATATAAGAACTTATTTTTATTATTTTTTATAAACTAACTCTATTCGGAAATTTTTTTCCCACAAAGTTGTTAATTACTTTATCATAAAAATCGTTCGTCGTTGATTCCATCAAAGTATTTAAAAGCCCTTTTTCTATCGAAAGCAACGCTAGTGACGACAATCTTTCCTCTGAGTGTTCTTTGCAAATGTATGAATTCGCTCCATGGTTGAAAAACTGCGCTCAACAGACGCACTGGTAGACTGTACCGTAAAAATTAATGATATTAAATCATATAATTCTTTTAGTATATCTTTGTTCGGATCGTCATTAATTATAATATTTTTTGTCTAAGCGTGACTTGCCAATATAGTCTGGACATATATATAAATATTGCAACTCCCTACGTAATTTAAATAAATCACAAAATTCTCCATAAAATTTTGTTAACCACTAAAATTTAATAGCATCAATCCCTTGTAATAAACCTCCCTGCAAAACTTCAGAAATTTTCGAAAAAAGTACAGAACTTATTAAGCTTCAAACAGTAAATACTCGACTTATCAAGGTATACTGTATCAAGGTATCAAGCCCAAAAATGTAAAAATCTTGGAGGGCCACTTTTTGACCGATCGCCTTACTATCTCTCCGATATACGTATATAAGCCGGAAACGTAAGAAGGAAGCTCACGAAATAATTACACTATATTATTTTTGAAAGAGATATTTAAAAGGGGAAAACGCATTCTCATGCTGTTTTTTTTTTTTTTTTTTTCTATTTCGATCAAAATTTATGATCTATTTGTTCTAATAAAACTTAAAAAGTTAATTTCAAAAGTTTTACCTTTTTTGAAATCAATTGAATTAAACTGAATTCAATGTTAAAACATATTTTATTTAATAAACTTAATTTTCTCTAGAAATTCTGTTACACTATTAAATGTGAAATTTATGAAAATATATTATATTGAGTAATTTTAAATATTATGGAATTTCATTATTAACTGTTTAGAAATATATTATTTTAAAAAAATTATTTTTCGAGAAGAAGAAAAATATAAAATTGTTGTTACTATTATATTCAGAAATTGACTTTAAAACTCACGGTGTATAATAAGAAGAATACTTAGAGTAACAGAGCACAAAAGATCTCAGTTATTATCACTCCTATAGTCCTGATCATGTTGATAGTATACTGTACATTGTTCTTCTTTATTTTTAGAATTGTTCAAGAATTTATTTAACTTCTGTTAAATTCTTTTTCTTTCTTGATTAAGTTTAAAATAACTTCAAAAACGAGAAGGAAATTAGGAATTTTCCCCATCCGGACGGCAAAATTCTGAATATCGTAAGGAAACAGCAAAAAAAAAAAAAAAAAAAAAAAAAAAAAAACCAGTAAAAACGAGTGTGACGGTGGAATAAAGCAACGCAACAGACAAAGGGGGTCAGGCTACCTGCTGGAGGACTTTCTATAGTAAACTTATAAGAAACTGGGTCCTATTAAAGTATTAGACACAAAAAAAAAAGCCCAAACGCGGGAAAACTACACGTGGCTAGTTTGTTGGTGAATTGCGAACCCGCGACCAGTTGCCAGTGTTTAGAGATTTTACCTACTCGGCCGTTGGTGGACTATTTAGTTAAATGAATAAAGGTTTGTTCATACTTCGTGAGAACGGAAAAGAGAAGAAAACGAAACTATTGAATATACAGGTTACTTCGCACATTATTAGTGATATAATTCGTTCACTTTGGTTAGCAAAAAAATTGATAGAAGTTGTACTTTTCTCTTGTTTGCTAGCCTACAATCTTTTACGTTCTTCAAAATGGAGACTAAATTGAAACGATTAGAGTAAGGGTAGAGTTTCTACGATGATTCATCATTTATATATTTTTAGTTAATCAAATCCGAATATATATTCTCTTTATATCTGTAGGCCCATATATTTAAAACTTACTTAAAATATCGAAAATTCACTTCGGAATCATCTTTAATTTCTTTTATAAGCTTATAATATTTTCTGCTCTTTCTTCTTTCCGTATATACGTTGTATACACTGTATATATAAGAATCTAACAGAGTACGTGTAATACTGCGAAACAACGAAAGAGAAAGTTTTCCGTATATGCGATATTTAAAATATGGCACCTATTAGCTACAACTAAAAGTCTGCTTTCAAAGTATACCTGAGTCATAAAAAATCTTACAATATATAAAATTATATATATATATACATATAATTTTATATAATTTTCACTGGAGCTAACTTGGTCTTGAAAACAAGAAATGTGGTTTGGTCAATATAGGACGAAACTACATGGGACAATGGACAAATATCATTAATTAGTTTTATATATATATATTTTTTCAGAATAGGCTAGAAGTTATGAATTTTCTGTCGTTCATTGCTAATGGAAAGTGGGACTCCTTGGAGATTAGGAAAAGGCAACCTAGAAGAAAAGGAACATGTAGGCTACCCCAAGTGTATGAGTACCAAGAGCCAATAATTGGTCAATGAACACTGAAAATTCATTCTGGTCAACAATTCTGAGGTGGTGTGAAACGAAGGGTGATAATGATGTTAATGTTTGATTTGCATATTATCTGTATTTCTTGGCATTATTATTATGTATACAAAATTAATTTAATACAATATATATCTTTTAATTCATTAAATGTACTAATTTTCAAAAATTCTGATTAAAACGTTACATGTATATTAAATTAAAAAATCTTTCTTCATATTTCAGACTTCCAGCATTTAAATTGGGATCATTTAATACTCATCTCTAACATGATGATAAGTAATTTTTTCTCATCTGGAATATCATGGGTTGAGTGTGAAGAACTGTAAAGCTAACCGATCTTAAATGAACATTAAAATTTTAATAAATTTTGTTCAGTTTTTATGGTTATTACTATTGAATCGTAAAATCCAAATAATATTCATTTCCAAACTATATCTAATCATATCTACCTGACGTCACTTAGCTGAACAATTGCATAACTTATGCAATAATATCATCTAAAAACAATATATTTTCTGCTAATTTTTTTTTTTTTTTTTGATAAAAGTAAAATGTATTTTTAGAACAAGTTCAATGAGCAGAAATATCTATAAACGATTGCCTCTATTTATTCTGAGTGTTCCAGTGTACTAAAATTGAGCAACGTCAGAAACACGTATGTTCTTTTCGGGTCTGTTGACGAAACAGTTAGCAAACGATGGCGTTAACGGTTTGTAAGTCCGTCGCCTTCAGTTAAACAAAATGGCGACGCTCATGATCAGAATCCATAGTTGACATATGCATCGAAGTTGAAGTCAACATCTTTAGTTTATAGCTGACGAAACACGGCATTTAAATTACAAAAGTGCAATTATCTTACTTTCAATCGTTTTAATTAGAAAGCCAACATAAATGAAGAATTAAGTCTATCGAAGTCGGATGTACAGAGTATATTTACTTGTTTTAATCTAGAAATAATTTTATTTTTAGAATCCACAACCTTGTTAAGAATATTATTACCGATCCCATTGTTTTAATTTTTACTTATATAATATAAATGGAGTAGTTTCAGAATACAATATCCTCATAGTTGTCGTCAGATACAGCCACATTGCACGTGTCGGTCACAACCACGAGCCGGTGTTATCAATAATACATCTGTTCCAGGTGTGTAAGGAATATGACCTCACACGTTTCAACTAGTGTTGTGTAAAATGAGTGTTTCGAAACATTCAAATCTTTTTTCTGTCTATTTTCTTTATAAACAATCCAGTCATATACATTTACAATCAGTAACTGAAACAAGGTTAATGTGTGTACTGTAGTAACTAATTTTTTTTTTTTTTTTTTTTTTTTTTGCTGCAATAATTTTGTCAATCCTCCAGAGGCTTCAAGATGCTGTCCACGGCTGGATTTATTATAAACAAAATAGACAGAAAAAAGATTGAATCAATTGTATAGTACAGTACATATGATAAAACATCGTTTTCTTTAATTTAATATCTTCGTGCTTATTTAAACTTCTTTAATGTAACTTTTTATTCATATTTTGTTTTATAATTTTTATAAAAACACCAACTGAAGAGGGACTCAAAAAGAGTTCTAAATGCAATTTGCGTATATTACTATATACTTAAGATTCAATCATTGTAAACTTTTATTCTATACTAATTGTAAAATTTAGATATAAAATAAAGTATATTTGTTTGTAATATCATATTCACTTAATATCATAATACTAAAATTTAAATAACTGGTTAGGTTATCATAAAAATTTAATATAACCTAGAGTAAAAAGCAATGAATTATTCGTTGAATATTTTAGCAAGATTTTGTATCGTTATAAATATTATATTATATGTAAGATTAAATAATTAAATTTTCTAAAATAAAAGACGTTATTACTTACCCATCGGAAGGATCGAAATAATCTTTACCTTGTGTCACTCGCATCGACATCATTGATGTTTCTAAATATAAAAGTTAAATCATATTATTAGCTAAAATTTGTTATGTTCAAGTGTTAATTACATATAAATGTGTTACTCAACAATAGGAGACCATGTACAATTTTTATCTGCCTTATCATATGATGTAAACTAATTTTGTATCTTTAATAAAAAACAAGTTATAAAAATAAAAATAGAAATGAATTCATAACAGAAATTAACCTTCATAATAATATAATTTAATTAATAATAATAATTATAAATATTTTCAAAGATCGCGTAAAATTTTTTGAGTTTAAAATAATCCAAAATTTTAGAATTTAATAATTAAATCAAAATTAGAAACTTATAATAAAAGCTAGTTTATTTATTAAATTAAGTAAAATTAATTAAGAAATTACCTCGTAAATAACTTAGTGGTCGCGTTGCTAGCTCGATGCACTCCGATAAGGTATAATTACAACGCCCACAGTTAGATAAGTCTCCTCTCTAGCTTATCTCAGCTTCCAAAGTAAAAGCTTTTGTAAAATTATAAATTATTATCTATCACGTGGTCTTATCAGTTTAATTTCGGGAATTAATATAGAAGTTTAGAACGTTGAATCAAAACGAAATGATACATTATTATTATTATTATTTATATGGTGAATTGTTAAATTAAATACTAACAGTGATATTTTCAAAAAATTATTAGGCTTATTCATCACAAATACATATAATACCTTTATTTTATTGATCAAACTAAGCGATAAGTTCAGTAATGCAGTTTGGATTATGAGATAAGGACTTTTTCAGAATAGAAATCTTAAATTTCCGTACATTACTTATTACAATACAGTGTAATAAACAAAATCGAAGCTTTAAATTATTTTATAACTTTATCTCGTTATAATTAATACATTCTTCGTTTCATAGGCCTATTTTATCCCCCCTTTTTTATAAAGTTTGCTGATAATTTCGCTATCAGATAGTCCCGATCTGTATTTAGGTAACACTAAAAAATTCTAGGTTGTAAATTAAAACAATATATTTTGTTTTGATGGGTCTAATATATTTATTTCGAATATATAAAATAAATAAATAAAAGCAATGGGATCGGTTATTATAAATTTTTAAAAATGAAAAGTCTAAAAAGACTTTATTTTTAAAAAACTAATATATTTATTTTTCCACAAAATGTCTAACCAGTAACTGAGTGGATAGCCTAACACTATTTAACACTAGTTGGTTTCGCGTCATGCCCGATCAAGAGTTAACCTACTTTGTGTCTCACTAATGTGGAGGTTACTGGAGTTTTCTGAATTTTGTTTACATATCAGTTTCCCGTAAGGAAAAAGTCCTTCCCCTGAGCCATCTTGGCAAGTCACCGTAGTGTTGCGTCGCCTTATTTCGTCTATCCCATCCCATTCCTTTCCACAAAATAAAAATAAATAAATAAATAAAACTACTAAAATTTTCAATAAAAATATAATTAGCTTCTTTTCAAACTAATCCATTTCCATTAAAGAATGAACGGTCTTTAATTTCACTTAAAAGTCTTTCGTGAAGAAAAAGTTACAAACCATTAATAAAAAGCCTATTATTTTAGGTTTCAAATGGCATTTTGTCTACAGATTTGATTAACAGACATGTAAGACATTAAGACTGATTTTATAGTTTAATGAAAGGGACGATGAAAGATGAGAAATGATATTTCCATCTTTCACCCAACCAGACTGACCTTTATTGCAATAGAAATAAACAAAATGCAGGAGATTAAAGTTAGAAAAAATATAAAATAACGATTTGATCTTTATTAGTCTATTTGTAAATATGTTTTGCAATGAATGTAAAAAAGTACAGTACCTAAAATCGCATTATACTATTTTAAAGAAATACAAAATTGCATAAATATTTATATTACAGTCAAACCTCTGAACAATGGCCACTGATAGATCATAAAAAGTAAGCCGTTGTTGTGAAGTAAGCCGAATATAATACAGAACTGAAGAATAACTTTATTACTTTTAAAATCGTTGAAAAATCACAAAAAAATGTTAATTGTTTACAATCAAGCGTTTTTTTCTTGATTTTTTAGGGAGATGTATTTGAGAGACATTTCTAAAATAGATAGAAGTTTTTGAGGGCAACTCATATACAAAGTGCTATAAGCAAAAATATCTTGGGACTACTTACCGACTCTGCACCATTCGAACTTCCTTGGCTTAGGCTGGTTTTCGTCGCGGAATATCACATTGGAGGGCGAAAGCGTAGAAAACGTCACATAACCGAACTTATTATTTTCGCGGAAAAATCCATTCTTTTGAGCTGTACTTTCGAAGCATCATGTGCTAGGTGAGTGATGTCATACTTCCTAACAGGTAATTCACCTCTCTTTGAAAACATAACAACAATAAATTTAAATACAGTATGTTTCTTTTATTAATATAATCTGTATTTGTATAAAATTTAATGCGTAATCTTTATAACTCTATATAGGAATTTTTTTGACAGCTCAAGGACCCATGCTAACACATTTTCGGATTCCGAAGAGTCAGCGGACCACAGTTTGATAAACATTGCATTAGTTACGTTACCGATAATAATGCAACATTCTACAGGATCTTTCTCCGAGATAACATTTGACAACGACGATTTATTTTTCAGGAGTAACTTCACGAAAAAACAACAATTTTTTAAAATCTAAATAAAACAAGGAACAATGAGGCCTTCTTTAAAATTTAAACTAAAGTTATATAACAATAATATGCATTTAATTTATGTAGGATATGGGACCAATACAATATAGACTTTTCTGTTTGGAAATAAAATATTTTATTTAAAACAACGAACGTATTGTGGGCGTGAAGTTGCCACCTGACCGGCATTGAGCTGGCTTGACTGGCAATTTTAAGTTAATGACAACGGTCAGTAAAAATATTTAAGTGCTTCAAAACAGCTTAAAATATAAACAAAATCATATTTTAACTGGAAAAAATATTATATAAAATTATTTTTAATGTTTACTTATGATGATAAAACGACATTCTCATTATAATTATGAAAGTTTTTATGATTCATATAGTGCTATAGTAAGTTAAATGTTGAAGCGCAATTCACGCGATTGTAAGTAAAAACACTTGTTCGACTAGGATATAGCCATTTTGAGTTTAAAAACTTAATTTTTGAAGATGAGCCAATCTAGACATTTGCGTAATTCTTTTTCATCTCGGAAAAGAGAACGTTCATGCAATTTTACAATTAGGAAAACTTGGCTTAACTGAATAAATTCAAAACTTAGTTAACTCGCGATGATGATGACACTTGTACAGCTTGTTGCGTTATTTGCCTAACATTGTTTAGTATTAAATATGATGGATTAAACCACTTACAAGGTATGCCGATTGTGAGAAGCATAAAAAAGTGTGTCTTCTTATTTACCTTCCTCTCTCCCGGTCCTCACGTCGGCCGGCGAAGCTAGTTTCCAAAAGTGGCAACCCTAAGTATGCCAGAGAAGTACATCTCAGACTTGTATTTATAGACATTTGTGAAATTAAATAAAAATAATTATAAAACGGAGAAAACGGAGTTTGAATGCATTTTCTTTTCGTTTATGTATTTATTTTATTTTATTTTAATTTTTTCTAATATTTAGACTGCAAGTGAACAATTTAAAATGCACATATGCTAACACCTCTCGTCAACTTTGCCTATGGAACGATCGGAACGCCGCCCTAACGGGAGTCGTTGTCTCTAGAACGAACACGAGAGATGATTACAACTGCAGCTCCTCAACGGTATCATCTAATAACATATGGCATTATTTAGGTTTTTCGCATTTTTGTCGAAGTTATCGCGGAATAAATATGTTTAACTTTACGAATTTGATGATACATTTAAAAACAATTAATATTTTAAACGTTATGTAGTTAGTTAAAACACTAATTTTGAAATAAATTATTTTTATCCTTATTAATGAACGCTTAACTTGCGTTGTATGCAATAATAAGATTTTTGAAATTCGAAATATTATTTCTTTAAATTAAATGTTTCAGCAGTTATTAAATGTCCCGAATTTTATTTAAAATGTATTAAATTATATCATATCAGCATGCATTATCTCAGTATGTAACCGTCGATAAGTCCAGACAATTATTTTAGTAATAAAAGTAATAAAAAAAATAAATAAATGAAATAATTTTCTAATTCGGTGAGGTAAAGCTACATACGATACTGAAATAATAAATATTAATATGTTGTATGTGTACAATCTATATTTAATTTCGTAAAATTCAAATACTGTCCGACTTCGTTTGAGAACGACTGAAAGTACAAATATTAAAATAAAGCTCTTGGTCTGTAGATAACGCTGATGAGATATTTGAGAAAGGTGCGATGGTTGAGCGTGGAGGAGTGGCAAACATACAATGTTAAATATATGGGTAGGCAAGCATGCTCGAATGCAGTGTTATTATCTCTGTTTCTTCAAAATAAACCAGATATGGGATCAAAAAAGACTAAACTAAATCAAATTTTTACGTAATTAAACCAAAAACTAAACAATTTTAAAAACAATAAAAAATAACGCTCTGGGATAAATTAAAATATTATCTACAATACATCAAAAATATTAATGCAATTATAAGATGATTTTTATTCAATTCGATGTTAATTACAGAAAAAACAAGAAATGAATCGAAAAGATAAGGGTAATTGGTTGACGTAGATCGTATTGATGCGTAGATTTTGACAAAGGCAAGAAAGTAATGAAATAGCATGAATCTCTCCACCTTTAAGCAAACAAAGCTATACAAAAAGCATTTAGCATCTTTTGACAGGCATTTAACGAAAAATATTCTTTATTGGTACTTTCGGAAACTTATAGAAAACCATTAATACGGTATATACATAATAATGGAAAGCATTAAAATGTTATCGAATTTGACCCTTACAGTTTTTTTGTAAATTTCCACATTTTGTGACCTCCTGATAGTCAAAAAAGAAAAAATAAACTATTTTGTGTATGTGTGTTGGCGTCTCTTACAAACGAAATTTGGCATGGTAGCTTGTGTATACAGTAAGTAATCTTTAGTAGCATCAATGCTACTAAAGATTACTTGAAGGTTACAGAGGTGTCATATCTCGAAGGACATCGGACTTAATGTTAATAACGAATAACATCTTCATTTATAACACTTTTTAATTAAATAAAACTCATTTCTATCCTCAAAATTAAGCTTTTTACCATTCGATAATAATAAAAAAATATAAATAAAAGTTTCTTCTTCTAATAGTGAAACTAGTGATATTTATCACGTCTTTCTTAATTATCTGCAATTAATAAAGACCGAGATTAAAACAGTTTACTTTATTCTGCCTATTTAACAATGCATTTCGGATTGGTAATTTTCCAATCTCTCTTCAAGCGCATGGCTTCAGTGTCTAAGGTTGGTGTCTACAACATAACGAACAGAAAGTTAGTTCATGTTAATATACTTTTGTTATCCAGAAGGATAGATATAGTGCACAATTTGTATACATCCTAATGGTGCAGTTTCTACATATCAGTCTCTTTCACTTACATATTTTCTTTGTCTATTTCTGAAGGAAAAATGCGACATTTCTCCCATTTCTCACAATTATTAGCTCCTTATTACCTCTTATAAGGATTTTGATTTTAACAATGTGATTGTGAAGTTTTCAGCGTAGTATGTGCTTTGTAACCATGTAACTATTGTAACTATAAAAGTTATGTAACTTCAACAATGTGATTGTGAAGTTTACTGCTCGTTTACTACGCTGAAAACACAATCACGTGCAACGTTCAGTAGCGGCGTTTGCGATAGGAATCGATAGAGTTTATTTCTTTGCCAGATTCACCCACACATTTTTCAAAAAAATTGACCCAATGCAAGTCTACTCTTTTTGTTTTGCTTGTCACAACTTCACGAATTTCTCTTAGTAAACAGTATTGTCGTACAATTTATTCTCATTTATAGGCACTTTCAGAGAAGAATCAGATCTTTTAGTTCATTCCAGTCAATTTCTTCGTCCATTGTCAAAATGTTCATTTTTTTGTAAATACTCGTAAAATCGTCAAATTCTAGCTGCTATGTCATTCTGTATGTTGAGGGTTGAGGGATAGTAGCAGATCCGAACTTTTTTCAGTGCGGGCGGCGCGAAAAAATCCGAGAAATTTTAACAGCGTTCCTGGAGTCGGAAAATTTTAAAAACGAAGGGTATTTTTCCGAGAAAATTTCGAAATTCCGGGAGAGTTGGCAACCTTATTCATAACAAGACAAAAGCCAAAATGTAGTTTTTCATTGTAAATATTTTCATAAGTTAAGACCAAGATTTTGACAAACTATAACTACAGGGTGACAATAATTAACCCGTACAAGTTTTTTGTATCGTAAATTTATTAAAGAAATGAAAATTAGCAAAACAACAGCATATAACAGTGACAATACTTTACGTATTAATCAGATATTCAGCCAGTTTCAAAGTGGACTCCTTTTGCTTTGATGCAGAGCCCCAAACGCGTTTTGAAATTCTCAGCGATGGGCCGCACTCTTCTGGAGACAGTTTGTCTCACTCCCAGCGCAAGGATTGCTTCAGCGACTCCAAACTTTCATGGCGCTTAGAACAGGCCCTGGCCTCCAAAATGGACCACACACTGTAGTCCATTGGGTTCAGATTCGGCGAGTACGGTGGCCATTCCGCAGACGAGATGAAATCGGGAAAATGAGCCTTGCACACTCCTGAGTCTTCTTCGCCCTGTGTGTCGGCGCCGAGTCCTGCTGAAACGTCCATTTCGCACTGACAAAATGCTGCTGAGCCCACAGAAGTACCACAGCCTCGAGAATGTCATGGTGGTACACATCTTGATTGATTTTGGCCCCTTGATCGACGAAAACAAGGGGTGTCTTGCCGCTCGCACAAATTCCGCCCCAAACCATGACTGACATTGGATTTTGTGATGTTCGATGACGGCTGAGCGTCCAGGAGCCCCCGCGGACCAGTTCCTGTCGTTTTGATGGTTGTACGGAGAAAAGCTTCTCGTCTGTGAAGAGAATGCACTCCCATTGTCGACCTGCGGCCCGACGCTTGAGTTAACGGGATCTTTGGAGTCTCACGCACTTGTTTTCATCGGTGAGGAGCTGAACCTTTTGGAACTTGTAGGGCTTGAGTACGAGTTCCTTTTTCGCCATTAACCGCACCGATTCGCGATTGATTCTGATCTCACGAGCAATTTTTCTCATGGAGACCTTCGCATGTCAGTCAACTCGCTTTGTGATGATCTTGCGGTTCCTAGACGTGTTGACAGTGCGCTTTCTTCCACGTCCGGGACGGTCACCATTGTGGCCAAGCTCCTTGAATCGCCGAACTGCATCTGAGACTGTCATTTTTGGAACACCGAGCAGACGAACAATTTCACATTGATGCTTTCCTTGCCGGAATAGCTCCAAAATTGCACAACATTTGTTCGACACCATTAAAAAAATAAAGAACTAACCCTTATTACATCGAAAGTACATCTACACGGGCAGGAAATCATGGAGAATTAAACAATAGTATGTAAATTGGTGACAGTAAAAAAGTTCAGGTGCAGCATTGCTACAAACTTTGTACGGGTTAATTATTGTCACCCTGTATAATAAAAACACAAGAACACTACTTATATTCTGCAAACCAACGACGTACTGAGTATGGTACGGTATCAGACTGCTCTGAGCACACTTTAAATAAACAGTCATATGGCTGAGAGTAAAGCCCTTCAAGACCTGGCTCGTACTTAGATTATAAAAATATTGTTATATTGAGGGTTAAGTACTATATTTACCAACTCAAACTCTGATCTTAACTTTTTCATAATAGTTAAATTTGAGATGAAACAATATAGTTTTATATCATTTATCTAACTACCTAAATCTCAAATTTATGCTCAAACAAAACAATCTAAATTTAGATCAGAAAAATAGATTCTAAAGTGACAACACTGCCCAACACGTGGTACTATACAGACTTCAATGTTTTGACTTAAAGTAACTTAAAATGGTTGTCGGTAGTACCCGTCGTTGCAATCAAGAGCGATGTAATGTAACCATGGTACCCATTCTATGTTATTCTAGCTCATTGATTGGGACCAAGTGAGCAAAGCGAGAAGGGATGAATTTCCCTAGTTCAATATAAAATTTAAAGAATCTATAATTTATTACAGTAACTATTGTAGAATAATATAACAAACAAATAGCTTACTGTGTGCTAATTTATTTAAAAAGTTTATTGTTAAATACGATCGAATTTTTAAGAAATAACTAATTTTATGAAATTATTTCGTTATATCCTTGTAACGGCCATATTAATAACTAAGAATCAAGAGTTAAAATTGGGAGTTAACCAATAAGCGTCCACGTACTAAAAGTAAAGTAAATTGTAAATAAACAGTTGGAACAATTTTCCAGAACAGGCGTTTCTTAATTTAAACACTGTTGGCAAAACGAAGTGTCGTAGTTTAAAAAATAAACTACAACCATAATATGCCATCTAAGTGTGTGTGTTTTTTAATTCAGAAAAAGTTCTGTATTAAAATAGTTTTATTCATATCTAATCATGTTTCACTTATCTTTACAATGAGGCGATAATATTCATAAAGAAACAACACGGGATAGATTCGAATTTGATCACTTCTTCAAAATTGAAGGCGTATTCGTTTCGTTAAAATGATTTATGTAACTACATTAATTTGGCGTCATTTCAATTTGCTCATTCCAAAAAATATACTAATGGCATTCAGTTGGAATAGACTGTAATTTATTTTGATAAAACGAATGCGCTTCTAGTTTTCATCATACTTCGTGGTCCCAGAGTAAACACACTTCAACCGTCTCGGCCTTTCAACATTATGTTAATTATTATTATAATAAAGCATTATCATAATAAAGTGCATTATCTAAAACAAATTATAAGATCACACTGTAATAAAAATCAGAAATATGACAGAACGCCATCTGTCCCAAAGTGAAAAAATAAACGTCTTTTTTTTGTTATCAATAGCATGCGAGTTATGTTGTTCTCTCATAAACTCCACGTGTAAAACTCTTCATTTCAATACGAACTAATACACACAAATAAGAACATTGAATAGAAAAATTTATACGGTCGTTTTGGAAAATCTACCGAAGTTGATAATTATATTTATAGTACACATAGTTAATTTAGCTTAATACTTCCAAATCCAATGAGCTAGTTAAAAACTTTGAAGTAATCTCAAACATCTTATCTATCATCGAACTTGACGAAGTAAATCGGAAAATTATTGTTCAACGTGACAAGGCAGACAAAAGATTCATAATAATACAAGTAAAGTAACCATCCATCGTAAAATCTAATAAAGTATACAACGTTTTTGTTGCTTCGAAAAAGGATCAACCATCCCTCGTCGAATCTGGTGAGTTAGAAAAAGAAAACCGTTTCTTCAGAAGACGAATGACCATCTGTTGTTGAATTTAGTGAGATGGGCGATGAGTCCGTTGCTTCAGAAGAAGGCTGATAATTTGTCGTCTTATCTGGTGAGATAGGTGAAGTGTCCGGTCCTTCAGAAAAAAGCTGACCATCTGTCGTTGGATTTGGTGAGATAAACGATGAATCAGTTGCTTCAGAAGAGGGCTGACCATCTGTCGTTGAATTTGGTGAGATAGACGATGAATCAGTTGCTTCAGAAGAGTGCTGACCATCTGTCGTCTTATCTGGTGAAGTAGGTGAGGTGTCCGTTGCTTCAGAAGAGTGCTGACCATCTGTCATCTTATCTGGTGAAGATAGGTGAGGTGTCCGTTGCTTCAGAAGAGGGCTGATCATCTGTCGTCTTATCTGGTGAAGTAGGCGAAGTGTCCGTTACTTCAGAAGAGAACTGACCATCTGTCGTTAAATTTGGTGAGATAGACGATGAGTCCGTTGCTTCAGAAGAGGTGTGACCATCTGTCGTTGGATTTGGTGAGATGGGCAGAGAGTCCGTTGCTTCAGAATCGGTCTGACCATCTGTCGTTGGATTTGGTGAGATGGGCGAGAGTCCGTTGCTTCAGAAGAGGTCTGATCATCTGTCGTTGGATTTAGTGAGATGGGCGATGAGTTTGTTGCTTCAGAAGAAGACTGACCATCTGTTGGATTTGGTGAGATAGGCGAAGAATCCGTTTTTTCATAAGACGGCTGACCATCTGTTGTTGAATTTGGTGAGATAGGCAAAGAGTCCGATGCTTCAGAAGAGGTTTGATAATGTGTCGTTGAATTTGGTGAGATTGGCGATGAGTCCGTATCTTCAGAAGAGGTCTGACCATCTGTCGTCGGATTTGGTGAGATAGACGATGAATCAGTTGCTTCAGAAGAGGGCAGACCATCTGTCCTCTTATCTGGTGAAGTAGGCGAAGTCTCCGTTGCTTCAGAAAAGGTCTGACCATCTGTTGTTGGATTTGGTGAGATGGGCGAAGAGTCCGTTGCTTCAGAAGAGGTGTGATCATCTGTCGTTGGATTTGGTGAGGTGGGCGAAGTCTCCGTTGCTTCAGAAGAGGTGTGATCATCTGTTGTTGGATTTGGTGAGATGGGCGAAGAGTCCGTTGCTTCAGAAAAGGCTGATCATCTGTCGTTGAGATTTGGTGAGATGGGCGATGAGTTTGTTGCTTCAGAAGAGGTCTGATAATTTGTCGTCTTATCTGGTGAGATAGGTGAAGTGTCCGGTCCTTCAGAAAAAAGCTGACCATCTGTCGTTGGATTTGGTGAGATAGACGATGAATCAGTTGCTTCAGAAGAGGGCTGACCATCTGTCGTTGAATTTGGTGAGATAGACGATGAATCAGTTGCTTCAGAAGAGTGCTGACCATCTGTCGTCTTATCTGGTGAAGTAGGTGAGGTGTCCGTTGCTTCAGAGGAGGGCTGATTATCTGTCGTCTTATCTGGTGAATAGGCGAAGTGTCCGTTACTTCAGAAGAGAACTGACCATCTGTCGTTGGATTTGGTGAGATAGACGATGAGTCCGTTGCTTCAGAAGAGGTGTGACCATCTGTTGTTGGATTTGGTGAGATGGGCGAAGAGTCCGTTGCTTCAGAAGGTCTGACCATCTGTCGTTGGATTTGGTGAGTGGCGAAGTCCGTTGCTTCAGAAGAGGTGACATCTGTCGTTGGATTTAGTGAGATGGGCGATGAGTTTGTTGCTTCAGAAGAAGACTGACCATCTGTTGGATTTGGTGAGATAGGCGAAGAATCCGTTTTTTCATAAGACGGCTGACCATCTGTTGTTGAATTTGGTGAGATAGGCAAAGAGTCCGATGCTTCAGAAGAGGTTTGATAATGTGTCGTTGAATTTGGTGAGATTGGCGATGAGTTCGTATCTTCAGAAGAGGTCTCACCATCTGTCGTCGGATTTGGTGAGATAGACGATGAATCAGTTGCTTCAGAAGAGGGCAGACCATCTGTCCTCTTATCTGGTGAAGTAGGCGAAGTCTCCGTTGCTTCAGAAAAGGTGTGATCATCTGTCGTTGGATTTGGTGAGATGGGCGAAGAGTCCGTTGCTTCAGAAGAGGTCTGACCATCTGTCGTTGGATTTGGTGAGGTGGGCGAAGTCTCCGTTGCTTCAGAAGAGGTGTGATCATCTGTTGTTGGATTTGGTGAGATGGGCGAAGAGTCCGTTGCTTCAGAAGAGGCTGATCATCTGTCGTTGGATTTGGTGAGATGGGCGATGAGTTCGTTGCTTCAGAAGAGGTCTGATAATTTGTCGTCTTATCTGGTGAGATAGGTGAAGTGTCCGGTCCTTCAGAAAAAAGCTGACCATCTGTCGTTGGATTTGGTGAGATAGACGATGAATCAGTTGCTTCAGAAGAGTGCTGACCATCTGTCGTCTTATCTGGTGAAGTAGGTGAGGTGTCCGTTGCTTCAGAGGAGGGCTGATTATCTGTCGTCTTATCTGGTGAAGTAGGCGAAGTGTCCGTTACTTCAGAAGAGAACTGACCATCTGTCGTTGGATTTGGTGAAATAGACGATGAGTCCGTTGCTTCTGAAGAGGTGTGACCATCTGTTGTTGGATTTGGTGAGATGGGCGAAGAGTCCGTTGCTTCAGAAGAGGTGTGACCATCTGTCGTTGGATTTGGTGAGATGGGCGAAGAGTCCGTTGCTTCAGAAGAGGTTGATCATCTGTCGTTGGATTTGGTGAGATGGGCGATGAGTTCGTTGCTTCAGAAGAGGTCTGACCATCTGTCGTTGGATTTGGTGAGATAGACGATGAGTCCGTTGCTTCAGAAGAAGGCTGACCATCTGTCGTTAGATTTGGTGAGATGGGCGAGAGTTCCGTTGCTTCAGAAGAGGTCTGATAATTTGTCGTCTTATCTGGTGAGATAGGTGAAGTGTCCGTTGCTTCAGAAAAGGTCTGACTCATCTGTCGTTGGATTTGGTGAGATAGACGATGAGTCCGTTGCTTCAGAAGAAGGCTGATCATCTGTCGTTAGATTTGGTGAGATGGGCGATGAGTTTGTTGCTTCAGAAGAGGTCTGATAATTTGTCGTCTTATCTGGTGAGATAGGTGAAGTGTCCGGTCCTTCAGAAAAAAGCTGACCATCTGTCGTTGGATTTGGTGAGATAGACGATGAATCAGTTGCTTCAGAAGAGTGCTGACCATCTGTCGTCTTATCTGGTGAAGTAGGTGAGGTGTCCGTTGCTTCAGAGGAGGGCTGATTATCTGTCGTCTTATCTGGTGAAATAGGCGAAGTGTCCGTTACTTCAGAAGAGAACTGACCATCTGTCGTTGGATTTGGTGAAATAGGCGAAGAGTCCGTTGCTTCAGAAGAGGTGTGACCATCTGTTGTTGGATTTGGTGAGATGAGCGAAGAGTCCGTTGCTTCAGAAGAGGTGTGACCATCTGTCGTTGGATTTGGTGAGATGGGCGAAGAGTCCGTTGCTTCAGAAGAAGGTCTGATAATTTGTCGTCTTATCTGGTGAGATAGGTGAAGTGTCCGGTCCTTCAGAAAAAAGCTGACCATCTGTCGTTGGATTTGGTGAGATAAACGATGAATCAGTTGCTTCAGAAGAGGGCTGACCATCTGTCGTTGAATTTGGTGAGATAGACGATGAATCAGTTGCTTCAGAAGAGTGCTGACCATCTGTCATCTTATCTGGTGAGAGTAGGCGAGGTGTCCGTTGCTTCAGAAGAGTGCTGACCATCTGTCGTCTTATCTGGTGAAGTAGGTGAGGTGTCCGTTGCTTCAGAAGAAGGCTGACTATCTGTCGTCTTATCTGGTGAAGTAGGCGAAGTGTCCGTTACTTCAGAAGAGAACTGACCATCTGTCGTTAAATTTGGTGAGATAGACGATGAGTCCGTTGCTTCAGAAGAGGTTTGACCATCTGTCGTTGGATTTGGTGAGATGGGCAGAGAGTCCGTTGATTCAGAAGACGGTCTGACCATCTGTCGTTGGATTTGGTGAGATGGGCGAAGAGTCCGTTGCTTCAGAAGAAGGCTGATCATCTGTCGTTGGATTTAGTGAGATGGGCGATGAGTTTGTTGCTTCAGAAGAAGACTGACCATCTGTTGGATTTGGTGAGATAGGCGAAGAATCCGTTTTTTCATAAGACGGCTGACCATCTGTTGTTGAATTTGGTGAGATAGGCAAAGAGTCCGATGCTTCAGAAGAGGTTTGATAATGTGTCGTTGAATTTGGTGAGATTGGCGATGAGTTCGTATCTTCAGAAGAGGTGTGATCATCTGTCGTCGGATTTGGTGAGATAGACGATGAATCAGTTGCTTCAGAAGAGGGCAGACCATCTGTCCTCTTATCTGGTGAAGTAGGCGAAGTCTCCGTTGCTTCAGAAAAGGTCTGACCATCTGTTGTTGGATTTGGTGAGATGGGCGAAGAGTCCGTTGCTTCAGAAGAGGTGTGACCATCTGTCGTTGGATTTGGTGAGATGGGCGAAGTCTCCGTTGCTTCAGAAGAGGTGTGATCATCTGTTGTTGGATTTGGTGAGATGGGCGAAGAGTCCGTTGCTTCAGAAACGGTCTGACCATCTGTCGTTGGATTTGGTGAGATGGGCGAAGTCTCCGTTGCTTCAGAAGAAGGTCTGATCATCTGTCGTTGATTTGGTGAGATGGGCGAGAGTTCCGTTGCTTCAGAAGAAGTCTGACCATCTGTCGTTGATTTGGTGAGATAGGTGAAGTTCCGTTGCTTCAGAAGAGGGCTGACCATCTGTCGTTGAATTTGGTGAGATAGACGATGAATCAGTTGCTTCAGAAGAGTGCTGACCATCTGTCGTCTTATCTGGTGAAGTAGGTGAGGTGTCCGTTGCTTCAGAAGAGGGCTGATTATCTGTCGTCTTATCTGGTGAAGTAGGCGAAGTGTCCGTTACTTCAGAAGAGAACTGACCATCTGTCGTTAAATTTGGTGAGATAGACGATGAGTCCGTTGCTTCAGAAGAGGTTTGACCATCTGTCGTTGGATTTGGTGAGATGGGCAGAGAGTCCGTTGATTCAGAATCGGTCTGACCATCTGTCGTTGGATTTGGTGAGTTGGGCGAAGAGTCCGTTGCTTCAGAAGAAGGCTGATCATCTGTCGTTGGATTTAGTGAGATGGGCGATGACTTTGTTGCTTCAGAAGAAGACTGATCATCTGTTGGATTTGGTGAAATAGGCGAAAAATCCGTTTTTTCATAAGACGGCTGACCATCTGTTGTTGAATTTGGTGAGATAGGCAAAGAGTCCGATGCTTCAGAAGAGGTTTGATAATGTGTCGTTGAATTTGGTGAGATTGGCGATGAGTTCGTATCTTCAGAAGAGGTCTGACCATCTGTCGTCGGATTTGGTGAGATAGACGATGAATCAGTTGCTTCAGAAGAGGGCAGACCATCTGTCCTCTTATCTGGTGAAGTAGGCGAAGTCTCCGTTGCTTCAGAAAAGGTGTGATCATCTGTTGTTGGATTTGGTGAGATGGGCGAAGAGTCCGTTGCTTCAGAATCGGTCTGACCATCTGTCGTTGGATTTGGTGAGGTGGGCGAAGTCTCCGTTGCTTCAGAAGAGGTGTGATCATCTGTTGTTGGATTTGGTGAGATGGGCGAAGAGTCCGTTGCTTCAGAATCGGTCTGACCATCTGTCGTTGGATTTGGTGAGGTGGGCGAAGTCTCCGTTGCTTCAGAAGAGGTGTGATCATCTGTCGTTGGATTTGGTGAGATGGGCGATGAGTTTGTTGCTTCAGAAGAGGTCTGATAATTTGTCGTCTTATCTGGTGAGATAGGTGAAGTGTCCGGTCCTTCAGAAAAAAGCTGACCATCTGTCGTTGGATTTGGTGAGATAGACGATGAATCAGTTGCTTCAGAAGAGTGCTGACCATCTGTCGTCTTATCTGGTGAAGTAGGTGAAGTGTCCGTTGCTTCAGAAGAGAGCTGACCATCTGTCGTTAATTTGGTGAGATAGGCGAAGTGTCCGTTGCTTCAGAAGAGGTTTGACCATCTGTCGTTGGATTTAGTGAGATGGGCGATGACTTTGTTGCTTCAGAAGAAGACTGATCATCTGTTGGATTTGGTGAAATAGGCGAAAAATCCGTTTTTTCATAAGACGGCTGACCATCTGTTGTTGAATTTGGTGAGATAGGCAAAGAGTCCGATGCTTCAGAAGAGGTTTGATAATGTGTCGTTGAATTTGGTGAGATTGGCGATGAGTTCGTATCTTCAGAAGAGGTCTCACCATCTGTCGTCGGATTTGGTGAGATAGACGATGAAACAGTTGCTTCAGAAGAGGGCAGACCATCTGTCCTCTTATCTGGTGAAGTAGGCGAAGTCTCCGTTGCTTCAGAAAAGGTGTGATCATCTGTTGTTGGATTTGGTGAGATGGGCGAAGAGTCCGTTGCTTCAGAATCGGTCTGACCATCTGTCGTTGGATTTGGTGAGGTGGGCGAGAGTTCCGTTGCTTCAGAAGAGGTGTGATCATCTGTTGTTGGATTTGGTGAGATGGGCGAAGAGTTCGTTGCTTCAGAAGAGGTCTGACCATCTGTCGTCGAATCTGGTAAGGTAAGCGACGGATTCGTTTTCTCAGTTGTGGATCGATCGTCTGTTGCTGAATTTGATGAACTTGATGAAAAGTCTTTGATCCTTTCTGAAATAAAACTTAACTTGTCTAAAGATATGTTGGAGAAATTGTTTTGTTTGATTCAGGTTCATCTATAGACGAAATTGATACATTGGATAAATTATATATGTCGGATATTAAAATTATACTCTATTTTATCTCACAAGGAGACTCTACGTTTTTAGGGAAATGGATTTTGATGATATTTGGTGTGGAAGTAGTACACCGTGTGACTGTACTACCTGTGAAATACTAAAGTGCAATACTCAAATGTAATCGAGAAAAATGAACTTAAAGTTTTCTTTAGCACTTCATTTATAAGTTACGCATACTTTCACTCGAGCGTGCTGTGGCGTAAGTGGTAACGCTCCTGACTCGTACGCTTGTGTACTTGGGTTCATTCTCTTGTTGTGTATACTTGTTTTTTTTATTCATAAACTCTTATAGTGTATTTCTTTACTCATTCATTTATTTTTATTTAAAAAGTGAGTGAAAAAGACTGTAGACCATGTTCAAACCTGGCGTAAGTAGTTCTTTATCAACTTTAAAAAGGTGGGTTTTCAAAGTAAAAATATTTAGACTTTGAACAGTAGAAATTAAATTAGAATAAAGAAATAATAAAAAATAAATGAATGAGTAAATAAATAAATACATTATAAGTATTTATGAATAAAAAAAGCATACACAACAAGAGAATTGAATCCGAGTATGCAAGCGTACGAGTCAGGAGTGTTACCACTTACGCCACAGCACGCTCGAGTGAAAGTATGCGTAACTTATATATGAAGTGCTAAAGAAAACTTTAAGTTCATTTTTCTCAATTACATTTGAGTATTGCACTTTAGTATTTTACAGGTAGTATATTCACACAGTGTACTACCTTCACACTGAAGATCATCAAAATCCGTTTCCCCAAAGCCGTAGGGTCTCCTTGTAAGCTGATAATGAGGTCAACACTGACTTATAACAGCAGTTTTATCTTTACTGTGTACTTTTTTTTATGTTTTTATACGTTAACAGTTTTAATATATTTGTTGTATATTCTGAAACTGTGTCTTCTTTTCTTTTATTACTTTGTTATTACTACTATGTTCATATACAAACACTTGGCAATTCTATTATCAACTTTTATTGTGGAAATTCTTATATGCAGAGACGCGTTTCGGGTTCAAGTTTTTCTTCAGTAGGCTACATAATAAAAACAAAAATATAAGTTCCTTATATCACAGAATGTATTTAACAGCGAATAGGTAATTTGGGAAAAGTTTTTCTTTCGAGATGTTTGGTGTATGGATAAAATATCTTCTATTTATAAAATTTTTAAATGTAGCACAATTTTAATTTCAAAAAATTTTTATAAGATATTTTTAAATTTAAAGATATTTTAATAATATGTATTTAACAGTGAATTAAACTATAATGTATTTTGGATTATCATACTACAAGATATCCCGGGAAGTAATGATATGTTTTAATTGTCACAACATTGTGTGATATAAGAAACTTACATTTCTGTTTTTATTATGTAGCCGACGGAAGAGGGGCTTGGCCCGAAATGCGTCTCGGCAAATAAGAAATTCCCGAATAAAAGTTGATGATAGAATTGCCAAGTGTCTGTATATGCACCTAGTAATGATAACAAATTAATCAAGTTTTAATATAAGAAAATTTATTATCGTATTGCTTACTATTATTAATTACGTAATGTAAGGACTCCTGTAGATGAAATTTTATGATTAAACTATATTGTATGCAAGTATATTGGAATTTTTCGGTACTTCCCTTATTACAATGGTTTTTGTGAGACCAAGTCGTTTATGTAATCTACGTCATTATCAACTTAGTTGAAACAGAGTATAGTAGTGGCAAAAACCGAAAATTCACGAACCAGTTTTCAACATTTGTTTTGGGAAAACCGTTTTTTAAATGACTGTGCCAAACCATTTTCAAATCCATTTTGAATTCAGTACAATTAATATTTTCTTATTGCATTTTATTAAGATTAATAAAGTAGTAGAGTAAATATTAGCTAAGAATTACAAATATGACTGTATTACGCATTATTCTCGTTTAAAAGAGGTCAATGTTTTTCAATATTGATAAACGTTAGAGTTCAAGTATTTAAGATATAGCATTCGAAAACTGTCATTTTAAAATTAATTCGCGTTAGTTATTATGTTGATTTTAATTTTAAAATTTAAATATGAGTAATGCGTAGCATTATTTAAAAGAAGTCAAGGATACTAGTCAAAAATGGCTAGTATACATAACAATACCGTTATAATGATTACTCGTAATGATTACAATACCATCATAGCGATTTCTTTGTTCAAAATCGGATTTCGCTTTTTTTTTTTTTTTTTTTTTTTTTTGTATATAAAACCGTGGTTTATCGAAAACCAGTTAATTTGTCTTGTTGCTAGCACTAGTTAAAATGCAACTTAATATCTATTTTTATTTTTTAATTTTCTAAAATGTTTTTCGAAAAATTTCCACCGTTTGTTACACAACTTAATACGAAGCTGTATTATCAGATATCGCTTCGATGGTTTAAAGATAGTTTAAACATTCACAATTAAACTACAGTACTGAAGAGATCCTTAAAAGGTAATACATGTCCCTTGTATTGCTTGTGGACATCCAAAGAATTTCGGGCGGCTCTCAAAAAATGTCGAGTATGTAAAAGAAAGTAAAGATGATGTAATGAGAGCATTTATGTGATTTCATGATAAATAAAAATCTTAAGTAATAAATGTATCGTAATTACTTGATATTAATTAAAACTTCCCTTTTTATAACATGGTACAATGCAATTATGCAGCGATGAAAGCAGCAAATATTTTAGATAATAAAATATGAATAGATATTTTTTCAAAAATATACGAACGCTTATAAGAAATTAAATTACAAAATTGAAAATTAGTAATAAATAGCAACGAATATAATGTAAAAAATATTTAGTTGATGTAGATCTCGTAACTGGTATAAAGATCACAGTACAAACAGATGTAAGACTTCTTTTCGTCTACAGCGCATGCTCCTTTCTCTCAAATTTTAAAATGCTCATGAGCGTCGTCTGCTTATCATCGTCCAAAAAATCCAACTTCTTTAATCTCAGAGTCCTCGAAGGGTAACTTATGACGTAGAGTGACATTAAGTCGATGACAAGCAATCGATGATCGATTTTGCGGCGATCGAACGAATCTCGTTCGACGTCGCCTTCGACCAGTTTGCTTCAGGCTTAACGCATATCTTCAATTAATTCCTTTAGTTATAGTAAGGAATAACGGATTGCACGGGATACCAAACATTACATTATTTATTAATTACATGTATAATATACTGTACATAGCAGTGACAAATGTACAGTACGATAGGTTAGGCAACACTTTTTCTTCCGTGTTCGCTTTTTGACTAATTATACAGTTACATTCAAATCTTAGAAATTGTGTTCCATTTGGCAGAAAACTACCGGTAGCTTAATCCTTACATATTTAACATATAACACCAATCGATTTAGAAATCCTAGTACTAGATTACTTATCTCTTGTAACGAACGCATCGTAACGTTTACCTGCATACACACTCTCCCACAACTGCGTTACTTAATTTACAGACATCCGATCAATTATGGTGGCCTACGGTCCAAATTGTAATCAGTTATTTTCAAATTAGAAGTTACACCGAGCTGAACCAAACGTCAGAACCAGGACCAGTCATTTCTAAATTTCAAATGATAAATTACGTTTGTCGTGAGTCGAACGTCTTTTCATACCAACGACATATAACTACTAGACCCAAATTGAATAAAAGTTAACGCAGAAATTACCACCGCCAAAGAAACTAGACGCCGCCATGACAGTCTAAGAATATGCTGTGGAAGTGTGCCGACTTATGGTAGCTATCTCTGGCGTAATTGCTATTTATTTAAACTCGAGAGTGCGGGAATTGTCACAGGAGCATAACAGGAATGCCATTGAATTGCTGTGCAGTTAATTGTACGGCAAGGTTTAAAAAAGGATCCGATATAACGTTTCACCGGTAAGTTAGATATAGGCCTAGTTGCTCTGATACTATATCGTCGGTTGACGATCAAAATCTCGTAACTCCTGAAGAAATATTTCTGGAGAAACATTACACTTTCTTCAGAAGTCCGTTATCACCCTACATTGATTATTATAATTTATTTATTTATTGAACTAGGTTCGACTCGGGACATAAGAGAGTTTTACAGTTCATGGGAAATGTATTTCGTTGTCCACTAATGCTGTAATAAAAAATGGAGGAAATATTGGAGTTATGAGGAAACCAAGCAATAGTAGTGTTCTTTGAAGTTGACACTTTAAACTTAACTGTTTCTACACAGAACGGATACAGCTATTTGCATGAAACATTGATTCCTACAAAGTTGATTTTCCTCAGCACCAGTAGTGCCACGAAGACCAATAAAGCGAATATCTTTGGCTAACATAGATGATGATACGTATGATGATACGTATGATAGCAGAGTGTGCAAGATGAAGCTGAAATGCCTAACCCACATTAGATAATCAGGCCTCATCATGGAGTTTCTGTAAGACAAATATACACCAAACTCGTTCATTTTAATTAAAAAACAAAATAAATTACGTTTATTGATGGGTATTTGAAAATATTCATATGGGCTCTCCATAAATTACGTCCGCATTCCTCTCGAAACGTTTACTCCTCCCTTCTTGTCCCAGTTTTTTCAAGTCTCCATAACCTCATCCCTTCTTTGGACGTTCAACAAAACTCAACCTTCCTTAAACATTTATCATTTTACGAATGATAGATATCATAAATAGAAATGAAACGTACAAGAAACTTTGAAATAAATGTAATAAAGTGCATAAACTGTATAAATTGTAATGAAATATACGGACGTCCACTGAAGCTCAACCTCTCCCCTCCCCTTAGTTGGTTTTTGTGCGACTTATCTTAATCCCCCCTCACTCCCTTTCAGTGTGGATGTCAGACAGCCCAATGAACAGTTGTATATTATCCAGTTGAGGCACTCCTCCATTTACAACAAAACTCTAGGAACAAATCGTATTCGTAAGTAGAAGAACTATAGAATACTCGTATATACAGTATTTCTTATATTTGGAATACCTTAATTTGGCGAAATGTTTAGCCGATATGAAAAATACGAGTAATTCAACTACTGGTATTTACTATCGAAGATTAGTTTAATATTTTTTGACTATTTCACTTTTTATTTAGCAGTTCTGCAAATTACAGTCATGAAAATTGTGTATTTATGTGACGAACACTCGTATCTGTATTAGGTATTTTCTGCAAGTGCGCAGCTTTCTGACTTCAAGTATCATAGCAGATCACGGTCAATTATCTCCAAACATGACGGTCCGGTTCGGAGTCTAGTACAGTAGTCATATATAGTTGGTTCGTACGGCCTGAATTAATGATTCTCTGAGGTTTCCCTTGCGAAGCTGCATCCACTGCAGTGCTCATATCGTCTACAGTGTGTGGCAGTGGTCCCTGGTGGTCCCCATGTTGGACGAGGTCCTACATGTGTTCGATGAGAGAGATCCGGCGAGGCTGCCGGATTTGAATTCCATTCAGGCTGGTGAAGAGTTTTCCATGTGATGTGTGATGTATCATCTTGCTGGAACATCGTGTCGGATGCTGCCTTCACCAGTAGCCGAACCACAGGACTCACAATTCGTCTGACGTACTGGTCCGCTGTCGGAAATGTGGACTAGGGCTGTCCGCTGATCAAACGTAGTGCCTCCCCAAACCATGATGTCCGGTGTGGACCCAGTGTGAAGCTTGGAGTAAAGAGCTAGCACGTAGCGTTCCCCGGGATACCGCCACACTCACCCGTCATTTCTCCACAGACAGAAGCAGGATTCATCCATAAACAATACCTGATGCCATTCAATGGTCTAGTTGCGATGACGACTACACCACACCAGGCGTGCAGCCCTCTCTCGAGCGGTTAATGACACCACCGTTGCTGGTTGCCGTGCGTGCAGTCCGACCTCATGCAACCTATTGCAAATGATTTGGGTAAACACAGATGTACCCGGTGACATCGACAGGCAGCTTTGAATGTCAAATGCCGTAGCTAACGGGTCCCGACGGGCCGTTCGGCGAATCTGCGGTCTCTGCGCTCTGTCGTGAGCAGCTGCGACCACTCTCTCTTTGGCGTGTTTACAGATGTTCCTGCGTCCATTGTGTGACACGCTAGATGGTACTCACGTTGTGCCCAACTGCGCGGCGTGTGGCATCGACAAACCGAGGTCGCGCAGCTCCAAAATTTGGGTCTCGTTTCCCAACCGTTAACTGGTGGTATTCATCTTGCTGTCGTTTCCTTGGCATTTTCTACGCGTCTTCTGTGATATTTTATTATCTTGACATCTCAAGATAATAAAATATCACAGATGTTAGGAACCTCATGGCAGAATCCTTTTTCAGAGGCTTTTTATAATAATAAAAACAAAAAGAACAAAAAATAAAATAACAGTAATATAATTAAAAATCGTTATTCAGATGCGGATTCAGCAGACATTTGTTAGACAGGTTAGTAACAATATAATTTATAAAAAAAAGAAAATCGATTTCGTAAATAACGTTTAATATTTATTCTTGTTTATTTGTATAGTTTTATTTATTCTAATATTTATAAGTTTGTTTTAATGTTTTATACTTTTTACAATTATTTTGTGTTGAGTTCCAAATTTAATTGATCTGAATAAAATGGATTTTTAAAGCTCTTTCTTCTCTGTGGACACTAAGAAGGCCTTTTTTAACAAGTCCATTATAGACAAAAGATTGATAAGCACTTACCTGTTGAAATATAACTTATTGCTGTTGAAGTGTGATTTTCAGTCGGTGAAATTGTCGACGTTAAAGTAGAATCTGGAGTAGGACCAAGAGTAATATCAAATGATTTGGATTTATCTGAAAAATTAATTAAATTTAATTGTGTATAAATTCTTAAACGACATAATGGTAACTTACAGTTTTCCAATCTTTTATCTAATACGATGGTTGTTATCATCAGTGCAAAAGCCAAACAGAAAAGTATCGATGATACAATAATTAATTTTCGTTCTAAACCTGTCCTTCTTTGCCAAAAGCTTCCCCTGAAATTTTTTAAATAAATACAAAAATTATCAGGAATATCCTTTCTTTCTAAATATGCAAATTCCCATAAGATTAGATTAGATTAATATACAGTAGACTAGTAGAGCGTCGAAAATTGGAGTTAATTGGGGACTGGGGTTGTTCCAATTAGTCATTTGTTCCGATTTCCGACTTTGTACGAAAAAATATATTAACCTGTCCGATGTTCAAATTTTTCTCCGTTGCGTGTCGCTTCGTGTTGAACTTTCGTAGATTTTAAGCCTAACGAAAATTTTTATAATAATAATCGAGGCTATCGTATCGTTAAAAATTATTTCTGCATTTTGTACAAACAAAATAAATATATCGAAGAATATAAAAAACATGAAAATTATACTTTAGAAGTAAATCTAGTATCAAAAACGTTCGATTCAGCACGACACAGTCCGACTGAAAATCGTTCCGATTTCCGGCCATTTCGATTACCGACGTTCCGATTAACGACGCTCTACTGTATTTTAAACATATAAGTTATGCTAGTTTGCAGACAAATGAATATTGCTTATTACTTAAGCAATAATTTTGTATAGTTACGTTATTAAATGAAAATATTAGCATTTGAATTTATTTCCCGTCTATTATAACACTGAAAATTAAGATTATAACATGAATGGCAGGAATTTCTATTAATCTCTAGTCCAATGGTTCCCAGTGGCGTAGCGTAGTGGAGCGGCAGGGGCGGCCCGCCCCGGGCGGCACTTTTAGGGGGCGGCATTTTTTCACAATAAATAATAATAATAATAATATCTTCGGGTGTACTATAGATTACTATCTATGGAATTTCGGGACTTTGAGTATATATCTGAACTGACGGGACCGAGACGAGTTCAACGGTACCCTACTTTTGGACCGGAGACGAAAAATAAAAAAGTTATCATACTTTTTCACGTACCATACTTTTTTAATGCTCTCATGAAGACGGCACCGTAGTTGCTAGTACTGCCATCTTGCGGTAAAGTCTGCAAACCATGACGTCGGACTACGGTCATCTCCAGTAGGGTTAAACACGCGATACGAGAGCGGAGAGAGCGACGCGACTTCCGATCATCGCGCTATCGCCATTTCGGTTAATGTTACTTATGGCAGAGAACACGGCGGCCCGACTGACCTCACGTATGGGTGCCACCACACGCCGCCACGTTGTGCCCAACTGCGCGGCGTGTGGCATCGACAAACCGAGGTCGCGCAGCTCCAAAATTTGGGTCTCGTTTCCCAACCGTTTTTTACTTTCGTTTCCACTTTTTTTACTTTGTTCAAGAACTACTCACGGTAGTTCTTGAACAAAGTTAAAAAAAGGGGGAAACGTCTACTAAAGGCAATTTCAACGGGAAGCGACGGGACTCGCTAGCGAGGCCGACTTAGCGGAGAGCGACGCGACTCCCTATCATCGCGCGATCGCCGAAAAAGTATGATAACTTTTTTATTTTTCGTCTCCGGTCCAAAAGTAGGGTATCGTTGAACTCGTCTCGATCCCCTCAGTTCAGATATATACTCAAAGTCCCGAAATTCCATAGATAGTAATCTATAGTATCCCCATATCTTCAATAATAATAACCCATTTCATTTCATATTTTTGTCGCACCTACGATTCGGACCGATTGAAATGAACACGGAATTTTTCATTACTTATTCTGTGACGAAACTGGGGAATCCCCTTTTTTTAAATGATTGTATAATAATGACATCTTGCTCATTGTAGCGACTGACAACACCGTCTGTACTGACTTGTAGGGATTCCCCGTATATTATTTAAGGGGGCTAAATTTTAAGGGGCCGGCGAAATTTTCCTCCGCCCCGGGCAGCTGACACCCACACTACGCCACTGATGGTTCCCAAACTTATTATGCCCACGGACCTCTTCTCATATCAAAAACCTGAACCAAAGTGAAATAACTACACAACTACATCATAGCAAAATTACAAATTTAACTTTGATGTCTTGAATGGTGACTTAAAAATAAAATTAAATATCAAAATGTTTTATTTATAAGTAATATTTATTGAAATTACTAGCTAAGGCTTGCCCGTTCTTAAGAAAAGGGTATAATATAGTGAAAACAAAAAGAATGTATAATTTATTTCTAATTGGGTTATAAATTACATTACAAAAATATAAAATTAATAAGTTTTTTTTTTATTTTATCTGTTGAATTTTCATTAAAAAAATATTTTTGATGAAAATAAATAAATTATTTAGATATATTCTTAGTCATTAAATAGTTTTAATAGTTAGAATTATAAAATGATTTATATATTAAAAACTATAGATGATTATAAAATAAACTAAACGATAAAATTGTATAAAATGAACTATATATTTTAATTAAAAAGTACTTTGTTCTATATTTAAATTTTATGTAGTTAAAATTAAAAATTAGATTTATAACATAAAAATAACTATTAAGTAGTTAATCGATGTGTAAATTTTAAGTAAAACACGATTAACAGGTTGTTTTCTACTTTTAATATCGTTTTTGATATGATAATTTTTAATTAACAATTTTGGATAAATAACCTGAGATTTGACGATAAAATCAAGAAAAACACACACTCCATTCGT
The DNA here is from genome assembly GCF_030686945.1 of Centruroides vittatus. Taxonomy (NCBI): domain Eukaryota; kingdom Metazoa; phylum Arthropoda; class Arachnida; order Scorpiones; family Buthidae; genus Centruroides; species Centruroides vittatus. The sequence continues at coordinate 1,861,301 of NW_027122274.1, read as the reverse complement.
ACTGGGGCTCTTAAAGAAGATCAATTGTCAAATTTTAATAAGAAATAATTATAACATATTCTAATATATAAAAATGAAAATTTAGTGTCATTTTATTGAAACATTACAAGAAATATATGGAAGGAAATCAAAAGGAATATAAAGGAATCGATTTTTATAATTCATATGAGCACAATGATTTTTTTAAGATTGCTTTGGATCTTCTATTAAATTGCATTAATGGATGAAATCATTAATGTAATTCATAATAAAATCATACAATACACAAAAATATTTTATTACCTTATCTAAATTTTAACGTTTGTTTTTAGTAATAGAGTATATTAATCAATTAAATTTTTATGTGTTTACTGTTATTGGAATCATTATAAAAAACATTTATATGTTAAAGTAAGTAAATAAATAAGTATATAAATATATTTATTTACTTTAATACATAAACGCTTTTTATAATGTAGGTTATCTAATAACCTTAAGCAAGCAACAAAAATTTAATTAATTAATATATTACTAAAAACAAACATTAAAATTTAGATAAGGTAATAAAATATTTCTGTTTACTGTATGATTTCATTATATCGCTTAATGCAATTTAATAGTAGACCCAAAGCAATCCTTATGAAAATCATCGTGCTCATATCAATTATAAAATCAATCTGTATAATATACAGGATTGTTAAAATTAAGTTTCTCTACTTACAAGTTAGAGAGTTTTACTGCGCGTTTTAAGACTTTAAATGGAACGAAATTTAAAGAGCATGTGTTTCAAACAATGGGCAGCAGTTTAATGGAAAAAATTTAGTACAAAAATTGCCGACAGGGGCGCTGTAGCAATATAAGTCACTTAAACAGCTTTATAAATGTTAAATGTGGCCTCTATTGTTGTCACCAAAGTTTTTCACTCCCAAAACGGTATTTTTTCATCGAAGAATGCAAGAAATCCATTAGAATTGATGAAATATGACGTCTAATGCTGTTCTTCAGCTGTGACATCTTCAGTCTACAGGTTGTGACTTTTTCACGATACACGATGGTTATTTAAAAATAACCAGAAGTTGAGGTATATTGTGAAAGATGTCACTGCTGAAGGACAGCATTAGACATTATGTTCCAGTAGTACTTCTTGCCAAGGCCGGATCATCGCATAGACAAATGAGACAAATGTCTAGGGCCCGGTTTTTTGAAGGGCCTGGTCAAAATGTCTCTTTTGAAAAGATTTGTAAATAAGATAGTTTACTTTTCTGAATTTATAAATAAGGTTTATTCATATTTATACACTTACTTTTTTTAAAACTATCTTGGCTTTTATTTAAATTATTTTTTTCATTATTCAATTTACTTTTCATGGGTAAAATATTCTATTATTTAAATATTAACCAAAAAGATTAAATTAAACAATTAATATTTTAAGGTAATATTGTTATTGTATAACAACTTTTGTTAGACATTTAATAAAATAAATTTCAATTTTTTAAATTTATAAACAAACTGTTCAAACTTTTCTAGAAAAACTAAAATTTATTGTAGTATATTAAATATTTTTTTAAATAAAAATGTAAGATTTGTTTTAGTTTTTCACATTATTTAGTTTTGTTTTATTTATTGTTTTATACTTTCTCTGTGCTCTATTTCTTGTGGGAGAGGGAGAAGAAAATGTCTAGGGCCCCGAAGTGGGTTAATCCGACCCTGCTTCTTGCGTTCTATGATAATCGTTTTGGAATGGAAAACTTTGTTGACAACGATGGAAGCCACAGTTAACATTTGTAATTGTGCTCGGATACTATCGTTAGCGCTATCGGTACTATCGATGTTTTAAAAACATTATTACTACCGATAACCAAATTTTATATTTTAGTTTTCACATGAAAATATTTATTTTTTATCATTGTTTTAAAATTAGTTTAAAAATTTTTTAATATTGTTATCTTTGAGTAAAGTTTTATCTATTTTTTCTAAGTTTAACCGTTAGCCGTGTAATTCTCAGTATTGTCAAAGAAAACAATATTTCTGTTATTTTTAAATTGTAGAATGTCCATCAGAAAAAAAAAAATTAATATTTGGAAATATTTCCAAATTGATACGAAAGGCAAACAACTAGCGAAATGTATTTTATGTAACAAAAAAAAAAAAAGCACTAAACATCAGGAAGTAGTACATCAAATTTAAGGAATCATATAAAACGTTAGATCCTGTTAAATTTAGAAAAATTTAATAGCAATAACGACGACTCGGTTTCAATATCTAAAGCTCGAGATTTCGAAAACTCATCATCAAAGTGGCTACTAAAACGACAAGAAAAAGTAACTCAGTATTTCACCAGAGATTGAGATTCAATTTTCGATATCAATAGCAAAAAGGGCAACTAATATAAATAAAATACAGTGATGCCTCATATAACGTACTTAATCCGTTCCAGGTGCACGTCCCTTAAGTGAAACGTCCGTTATACGAAACGCATTTTCCCATAGAAATACATGTTAAAAACATCTAATTCGTTCCGCAGCATAAAATAACCGTACTGTATCATTAAAAAAATGAACATGGAGTGCGTTCTTTTATTCCTCCGCGTAACTCTACGCGAGCGACATCAGTTTAAAAATTCCTGCGGAACACGTTCCTAAATTCCGGTGGGAGTGCGCCCCGTCGAACGGCAAAAACGGCCGCTTGTAGCAGTAGTTTACGGTGGAAAGCAACATGGCGTCCTCCATGGCTCAAATAGTTTCGTTTCCGGGTCCATTATGTGGTTTTATGAATGAGAATTTAGAAATTGCGAAAGCGCGAGTTAGCGCACGCGGTGATGTAAGTGTCTTTACGAATTTTTTTCGAGGCTATTTTTGAATGCTCTTTCAATAAATAATCCATTTTATGGTTAAATTTTACAATTGGGACCCTTCTTTTGTCTTTTAAAAGCTCATATTTTAGAATTATAGATTCCTCCATCACGATACTATCGATAGTGCGGGCGCCGCCATCTTTCTTTCTTTCACCGTCGTTCCTAAATGCCTACAAACAGCAGCGCACTCCCGTAGTAGCGGAGACGAGAGCGACCACTATAAAGAACGCACCCATGGAGCAGTCACCAATTATGCCGGAAAGTCCGTTGTTCGCAGCCAGTCCGTTGCTCGAGTCACGTAACGGCCAAACAGAAATCCGTTGTTCGCAGAGACCGTTATTCGAGGCGTACAGTACGTTATACGAGGCACCACTGTACTGTATTGGCAATATTCATTGCACGTGATTTACGACCGTATTCTATTGTTCAAGATAAGGGAGTTGTGCAATTTATAAAAGAATTAGAATCAAAATATAAAGTATTCTCATAAAAATACAAAGGCCACATACTTGTACCCAAATTATACAAAGAGTGTAAGAAAAATTGAAAGTTATGGTCGATAAAGTGAAACATGTATCAGTAACAACCGATATGTGGACTATAAATAGCGAGGTTGAGGCCGAAGTTTTAACGCGAGAACGTGTACGTCGGACGTTCGGCGCCGCTTTCCTGTAAGCCTAGAAGTTTGACAATAGCGTTTGGAAAGTCAGTGGAATCGTGCTCGACATTCGAAACGCCATTGTCAAACTTCTAGGCTTACAGGAAACCGGCGCCGAACGTCCGACGTACACGTTTTCGCGTTTAAAACTTCGACCTCAACCTCTCTATTAATAACTATAAATAATCAGTCATATTTAACTGTAACATGCCATTTTGTTTTTAATGATGTATTTACTTCGTGTGTACTTGAAACGCTGATAGTGTCTACTGGTCATACATCTGAGAATATAGCAAATATGTTGGAAAAAGGTTTTTTTTTAAAGGTATCTAGAAGATAAAATCCTATGTATAACTATGGACAATGCAGACAACGTGTTAGGTGCATGCAGTATATTAAAAAACCGGAAATCTATTTTGTTTTGTTCACAGCTTAAACCTCGTTGTTATGATGCTCTAGTAGGAGATGAAGAAGTAATAAGAATAAAGAAAAATGTAAAGAAATTGTAACACACTTTAAAACCGTAATGAAAACTTCTGATAAACTTCAAATATCCAAACCGAACGAGGAAAAATGCATAAGAAAGTAACTCAGGAAGTAGCAACTCGTTGGAACATTTATTTAAATATAATAAGAAGATTATTGGAATTAAAAGGTGATGTAGGACTCGCCCTTATTTCATTATTAAAATCTCGTTTGCCACTGACAGCCGAAGAAATTGCAATTTTAATTGTTTGGAACGTTTTGAACAAGCATCTAACAGCGTCTGGGGCAATACGTACTGTATGTACTGTACGTTACAACAGAGATGGGCAACCCGAGGCCCGCATTAATATTTTTTGCGGCCCGCGTCGCATAAAATATGAATAAATATATCAATTTCGCAGCTTAAAGAAGTATGCAAAAATTCAAACATTATTTTTTATGTGAATAGTTTTTCTCGCAATGAATTTAGTAAAACTTAAAACAAGAAACCGTCTGACAGACTTATATCGAATCTAACTTAAAACTAGTAGTGACTAATATTTAACCAAATATTTTCGATATATTACGTTTATATCAGTTCCAAAAACTAAATCAAGTATACCTATGCTAATTTATAATTATACATGAATAAATAATTGTGATTTACCGGCATTTTCCCCCTCTCTTTTTTTCTTGTATGCGGCCTGCGTCAGTTCAAAAGTTTTGAAATGCGGCTCTTAGAAAAAGGTTGCCCATTCCTGCGTTACAATATTAATCGTTCCAATTCTTCTAGGACAACAATATTTCTCAAAGCTGAAGAAACTAGAAAATTTCTTTGCTATAGAATGCAGTAAAAAGTTATTGTAATCGTTAAAAGGAGTAATCAAGAGATTAAATGGTTACGAAACACGAACTCTATGTGGCATTTCAACAATTTTAGATCTTACATCAAAGAGCCCAGCTTATCGACTTAAGGAGAACTATAGAAATTTTTCAAAAGTAATAACAAATAAACTTGTAAATACAATAAATTCAACTTCAATGGATGCCGAATCATCCGGGCTTGAAAACGAATAAGAAAATAAAGAAATAAGTCTAAATAATGCACTCGATTTTTTTTTTGTTGAGTTTTTAAGTAAGTAGACATTCATCAAATACAAATAATAATTTGTAAAAGTACTGTACTTCATGACTTTCGATTTCGTTTTCGATTTCGTTTTCGTGTTTAGTAATGTTTAATCAACTGATTAAAAATCAGTAGTAGTGGTTTGAGTAGCACTGATCACAAAATTAATTTTCTAATTACAAATTTGAATTAAATTAATTTTATTTTAACTTTAAAGCAAAGTTTCTGTATTAATTATTAAATGTTTTTACAAATTTGAATTAAATTAATTTTTTAATTATAAATATGACACATACTGATCACAAGTTTAAATTAAATTAATTTTATTTTAACAATATTTGGAAGCTTTGATCACAAAATTAATTTTTAAGATTTCTTTTAATATAAAATTAAGTTGCAGTGATAATTTAATTAAATTAAGATTACAAATAATTTTTCAGAATATAAATGTTTTTTTAATAAAATTATTTTCAGATCAAACATTTGTCGAGTAAATTAAGATTACAAATAATTTGTCGAGTAATAGTTTTATCATCAATACTGAAATTAATTTTCTTGATTGATATTCGGGTACACAAAATAAAATAACACTGAAATTATTTAAGTGTTTCCACTTTTTCCTTTTAGTAAAAGGAAAAAGTGGAAACACTTAAATAATTTCAGTGTTATTTTATTTTGTGTACCCGAATATCAATCAAGAAAATTAATTTCAGTATTGATGATAAAACTATTACTCGACAAATTATTTGTAATCTTAATTTACTCGACAAATGTTTGATCTGAAAATAATTTTATTAAAAAAACATTTATATTCTGAAAAATTATTTGTAATCTTAATTTAATTTACTCGACAAATTTTTGAACTGAAATAATACCATTCGACAAATTTTTATTTTAAAAATGATCAGTGCGACTTAATTTTATAATAATAAAATATTATTTAAAATTGTCATATTTTAAATTTACTCAAATATTTGTATAGCAAATATTCTCAACCGCGATATTTTTAAATTTAAGTATAAATAAAAAGTAATTTTTCATTAGAAGTTTCAACATGATGAATTGTAAGCATATATCCAATTGATATAGTTAAAAAGAAATTTAGTTACCAGCCTCCAAAAATTGAAGCATTTTAATTTACTCAATTAATTTTTATAATAAATATCAATCGAGAAAATAATTAATTTAAAACATAATTTCAAAAAATTATTTCATCAGATTTTAAAAATTATTTGTAATGTTAATTTAATTTAATTGACAAATTTTAATTAAATTATCACTGCAACTTAATTTTATATTAAAAGAAATCTTAAAAATTAATTTTGTGATAAAAGCTTCCAAATATTGTTAAAATAAAATTAATTTAATTCAAACTTGTGATCAGTATGTGTCATATTTATAATTAAAAAATTAATTTAATTCAAATTTGTAAAAACATTTAATAATTAATACAGAAACTTTGCTTTAAAGTTAAAATAAAATTAATTTAATTCAAATTTGTAATTAGAAAATTAATTTTGTGATCAGTGCTACTCAAACCACTACTACTAACATCTTAATGCTTGAAATTATTTCAGATGTAGCGAGAGAATTAAAGACACTGAAAATTCCACGTTAATTTATGTGAGTTCATTAAATTAGACCGTTGACTAAAATTTTCAATGGGCGGATGAGGGATCTGTGTACTCGAAATGTATTTCCCTTATTAATTAAAGTTATGTTTGAATAATTTGAGTCTGATTCCTTTTCGTCTTGATGTCATAAGCTGTTTTCATTGTTCCGTAATCTGATAGGCTATTCGTTTATTGTGTAAATTTGATCAATGACCACCCAACTACACCTTAAGTTGCTGAGACAATTTATTTAAACGTAACTAACGTTTTCGTCCTATTCGATAGGTCATTCTCAGGTTAAATGAGAAAATAACGATAGTATCGATACTATCGGTCATCCGATTTAAATCGATTGTTAACCTATTAATGTAAAGTGGACATCAAATAAAGACATAGTAAACAATCGGATTTATTTAATAAACAAACTATACTTCCATTAAAAAAATTTTTTTTTCAAAAATATTAAATAGTTTACATTTCTCGGCTTTAATCGGCTTATTTTTCCAAAGATAATATCTCTGGCTGTCGAGAAGGCTCTCTCGAAGTTGATACAGGAACCACACAAATACTAATATATTTGTGATAATTGAAATAAGGATCTACCGTTGTTGACTCACAATTGAAACAAGATGGAATTTTGAGGCTCGATAGATTGTTCGATAATGCCAAATAGCAATAATTGCGTCCGCTGTTGAATTATTTGTAAAAGTATTTCATGACTTCCGATTTCGTTTTCGTAATCGTACAAATAATTATTTGTAAAAGTACTTCATGACTTTCTATTATGAAGTATTCTTTACACTAAGGTTTATTAGCAGAATATTTTAAATTATTTGTCAATGATACCTATAACATACATTGCCAAGACGATATTATGTTTTAACAAATTTGCGAACTTAATATCGAAAAGTTTAATGTTTATTTAACATACTGATAACATCGCATTATTTAAATAAATACGAAACTAGCCATAATGCTTAATTACACAACGTTAATTAATTGGGAAATACTAAAAAGTTAAGCACACAGCAAAACTTTAAAATTGTATCTTTTTTATTAATAAAAACTGTATTATCTTTGTAATAAAACAGAGAAAAGAAATAGAATAAAAATTCTATTTTAAAATACTAGAATAAGGTTTCTTGTTCGGCAAAAATTTAAATTTTTCTCAAAGCTTGTATTGGATTGATGAATAAAGGACTTTATATGGGAAACCAGGAGTACTTTCTACAAGAAACCGACTCCAATTTAGGAGTTAAACACCTGACGAAAAAATCGGAATATTACATGTTGGCTAGCCCGTTGGTGAGGCATCAATCCACGACCAATTACTAATGTTCTGTGGTTTTATTCGCTCAGCCACCGGCGGGCACACGCGAAGTCTGGAGCAATACTACGGTATATAAATTAAAATATGTTTATTTTTTATTACTGAAAATTTCTTGTGATACATAATTTAAATTTAAAAAAATTATTTCAAATAGAAATTCAATCAAGAATCTCATCGTCGATAGATTTATGAGTTCAGAACTATTATGCTCTTTTTAAACATATTTCTGATGAGAGTTATAAGCAGTTTCAAATCGCTGATCTAGAGATCCAAAACATTCGAACTGAAAAATTATTGGATAAGTAATTGTCTAGTAATATTCACCAAATAAGTAATAGGTTTAACTCCCTTATATATACATATATCTTAAAATTAAAAGCAAGTTTTCAGTATGAAACTAGTATCAATAATTTTCACCGTTCTAACCGTTACGTAAATGATTAAATAATCAAATTTTATAAATAAAATAATACATTAGTATTACTTACTTATCCGAAGGATCGAAGTAATCCCCTCCTTCAATAATTTGCATCGACATCATTATTTCTAAATATTTAAAGCTTAAAAAATAATGTAAAATATAATTTATTCTCTAAAGCGCTTATTACGCCTAAACGTATTACCCAATTAGTGGCATATTTTATACCGTTTTTATCTGTCTTATCGTATGACGTAAAGTAATTTTGAAACGTAAATAGAAAAAAACAAGCATAAAATTATGAATAGTCTCAAATATTAGTTGAATTTTCCAAATTTTACATCTCAGATGCTTTTGTTCGAATAAATCCAAACAAAAACATCTGAGATGTAAAAAAATTGCGCCAAATAAAAAACTTATGAAAACCATTTGCTTGAATGCAACTTTTTTCCATATAAGTATAAAATTAAGCCGTAAGAGTAAAATAAGCTCTGTGGGGAACTCCCGTGAGCTTTTTTCGACTCGAAAATTTCGCCAGCACCTCATTGATAACGAGGAGCTTACGTTTAAAATTTGAGCTTTCTAGAACCAGTAGTTTTTTCTCCACGAGCGTCTGCATTTCCGGGTGTATAAAAGAAGAAAATACAACTTTTTAACGATTTTTTTGCACTTTTCGATTGCTTATATTTTGGAAACCTCTAGAGAAAAATCTGAAATCCACTGCATTCTACTTAAGAAAAAATTTATGTTTTGAGCGAAATATTCGGAATTACTATAGGCGTTTAGGGGGCGGAGAAATTGACCTCCGAAAATAGGCAACTCTGATTCATGTATATATACAGTAGTCGGTCAGTGACTTTTTACTTGGCGAAAAGTCACTGCGTTCACTCTCGATATACTGTATATGTTGTTCTGCTTAAAAAGAGGGAAACAGTAGAAGTAAATTAAAACAGTGTTTTTATTTTGATGGTAATAACTTACTTATTATTTTTCCAAAAAAAAAAAAAAAAAAATAAATTCAATAGCATATTTAACATAAAATTTTGTATTCTTTCTAATTACAAGTAATGCCTTATAGACAAACAAAGTCAACCCATCCCAATCCCAAGATAAAAACAAACTGCAATAACAAATAACAACGAGTAACTAAAATAGATAAATATATAATGAAATAAAATACATAAAGAGAATAAAATTATAAACAGTTTAACTGCTCCAGTTCATATTTACACAAAAAAAATTATATGCATTTAACGTCCCAATCAAACACATACATTTTTAAACAGCCTTTATAGCATTCCCAATGATTACATTTGTCAGTAACACCAATTTCCTAGAATATGCAATTTAAAAAATTGTTTAAATAATGATAATCAGCAAAAAATAACATATGATCTATCAATGATTGGTTATGAATATTTACTAAAGGAATTCTTTTATTATTTATATATGATAGATCATTATATTTTCACTAGATGGAATTCGTAACCTAGTTTCAAGTCGGTAAAGTAGGTAAAAACCGCCAGGGACCCGTGATCGAATCCTGACGGGTCGAAAAATCCCCAAGAATTTTACGGGGGTGGTCCGACCGGATATGTCGGTCCTTGTCTCTCACCACCCGACCATTCCATTGTGGACCTGGCCGAACTCATAATGGACTTGCTAAAAACAGTTTCGACCTAAGGCCTACTTAAAAAAAAGTTTTAAGTAGGCCTAAGTTATTAGATTACAGTATAGTTATGTTTGTTTAGAAACAAGTATATCTTATATAATTCTGATTCGATACGGTTTACATCAGTAATAGCTGTAGAGATATAAATTGGTATACCATAATCAATTATTGATTTGATATTTGCAAAATATAGCGATCTCAATACGGTTTTAGACTAATTAGCAATAACGTCATAACCTGTCATGCCTAACAGCAAGACTTTTCAGCAATTTATTACTATGTTGATTCAAAGATAATTTATTATCAATATCACACCCAAATTATTTATAGATTACACATATTCAATACTTTCATTATCAATCAGAAATGGACATCCGCACTGGAGATCTTAATGAAACACCTCACTTTTCATTTGTTTTAAAAATATTTTCAATTACATTAAGTTTCTTCAACCTACTCACTATTATATTTAGATTTTCTGATAACATAATAGGATCATTACTGATAATCTTTAAGTCATGTGCATATAAAATTATTATGTAATTTATTTTCGTTAAGACATTACGCAACATTAATTGTTACATAATACTGATAATCAATTGTATTGTACTGACTTGTCTGTCCACAGAAACTGAGCAGTTTGTACTAAGTAATTTATTGTATTAAACAATAAATTGCTCAGTACAGACTGCTCAGTTTCTGTGAAAGATTATATTTATAGATTTGATGATTAGTCAGGTGCAAGACCTATGTTAAGGCTGCACAAACACTCGCAATTTTTCCATTAAGGATAAATGGATACAATATTATTAATTAAGAATGGAGAATGACATCATTGATCCAATCTATATTACGACGATTACGATCGAATTTTAATCCGAAAATTTAAACGTTTAGATGACGGTAGCGACCAAGCAGGACCAGGCGGTCTTCTCGGCCAGTAGTCTGCCGATGGCGTTCTGAGCCTGGGAGCCGTGTGTGCTCTCTCTCTCTCTCGTCCATTGGTCCCAACACCTCCTCACAGTGTTGTCAAAACCAACTAAGCGGCGGGCTCTTCGGCAAAATGACCATACGGCTTCTCTCAACCCGATGATCCTTCACTTCTTAAGCTCGGTTAGTTATTCATACGGTCTTCGATTGTGACGTAAAGGCAAGACAGCAATTTTCTGTTACAGGTAAACTACAGGCAAAATGCTTTTGTACATTTTTTATAGGCCAAGGGAGACTCAGTTTAACGCTCTCTGCTGGCATTATGCAATGAACCACCATGCTCTAACTGTAATCATTTCCATATCTGCTTGAGACTTATCTGCATGCCAAGTTTCGCTGCGATATGACAACTTTTAGTACGCTAATTTTTTATGGCAATGAGTGGATTCATCTAACAACAAAAGACAATTCAATTGTTAATAAAAACTTTAAACAGATATTACAATAACTTAAGTGTTTTCCTGTTAAATATACAAAATGTCATTTTCGGAAATAAGAATATTTCAACAGAAACTCGAATGATCGACCAGTTTAATAATGTTTTTAATTACTTTTACCAGACATATTTTCTATTTTAATGAACTTCTATTGTTCAAATAAAAAAATATTAGACTAATCGCACTTATTTTGTTACAGAACTATAATAAATATATGAATACAGTAACAAGTTTTGCACTTTATATTTACGAGAATGTTACCGTACTTATATTGTCTAAAATATGTTAATGCTACCAAAATATTGTTCAATTTCTTACGAAGATTTGTCCTTTTCAAAACAATATCCCTTGAACAACACGTACTGTCATCTAGATTCTAGAGTTTAGAATCTAGATCGTCGAGAGCTTGTACGGGCCCAGAAGTAAAGTGAATCTCTTTAGCCACTTTTTAAAACAAACGAAATATGTAGAAAGTTTCTTTATTAATAAAAACCAGTCTTAAAGATTTTATTTTCTGTTAGTGAAAAGAACATTAATTTTATAAGGGACAACAACTACTGCGGAGTCCTAAGTTTTCTAAGGAAAATCTAATTTTCCTTTCTCGACAGCCCTGACTGTCATCGTCGTGTAAGGTATGATGATGGCGTCCTGGAATCCATTTTTCGAAAGACAATAAATGTAGTCTATTGCTCTGTAATCATCTTTATCAGAAAAATTGGTTCCAAACATTTGCCATCTTCTTATTCTTTTGATTTGATTCTTATGTAAGTGCTTTCTGTTTCTAACGTTCAAAAAAGGAAGAATTTCAACTCCGGGATGATCTAACCATAACGACTACACTTTGCGGTTTGGAAGATGGTTTCCAGAAAGCATTCAACATATGGATGAAGAAAGTGTCTATTGTTGAAGGGTGCATTTTAAGATGCAATCTTCAAAGTTGAAAAAGATTAGGCTACTATTAGACAAGTTACATTATTAAATCGATCCTTGCACAATGAGTTATATATATGCATGCTAGAATAATCAGGAAGGAATTAAGTATCTGTAAATACGCGATTCATTGTTGACGTTAACATATTAAAAACAGAACATTAACTTAAGTAATATAGGATACTGTTTGATACCTGAAGTTACTTCTCATTAGTAATATGGAGGATATCATTCGTCGACACTATTTTGTAAAATAATTTCAAAACAATTAATTTAAAAGAGAAGCAACAAAATCAATAACATTTAATACCGATGATCAAAACAGTTACATTAATCGATTATTTACATAGTTTATGTTAAATAAATTCTATTTAACATAAATTGTATAAATAATAGATACATTTTAGATAAATATATCAACAGAAAAATATATCAAACAATTTTCTAAATAATTTCAAATAAACATAACCTATAAATATAACCGAAATCATTATTACCAATTTGGAAAAAAAAAAAAAATGTTGTATAATTGTATTGTAAGCATCATAATATAAAAGTTTAAAAATAGGAAATATGATCGGGGAAGTTCTTCGAATATCATTAAATGATATATAAAAAGTGAGAAAATTAATCGTAAAATTTGTTCTCTTTTCTGCTAGTGATTAATGTATATTTAGAATAGCGCACGGAACTGTGGGCGATGCCGTATTTAGTCTCTAAGTGATATTCAGAAGCACAGTTGAACTTTGTGGAAGGTACCGCACACACCGAATTAAATAAAGATGCCGATCGATGTAGTTTCCTTCTTAAAAGATTTCATCGCTGGAGGTATTGCTGCAGCTATATCTAAAACTGCAGTAGCTCCTATTGAAAGAGTAAAATTATTACTTCAGGTTCAACATGCTTCTCGGCAAATTTCACCGGATAAACAGTATAAAGGTAAGCAATGTTTTGATTTTTTAAAAATATTTAAGGAAAAAAAATGATATCATATCTTAGATATTTCAAAATATATAAGTGTATATAGCGTTGATTTTTAAATTAATTAAGTAATTTTAAGATTTGCTCATTTATTTTGTAAGTGAAAAAGAACTTATTAAAACTTGTATAAATAAAACCTGTTTTTTTCCTCAATGCATCATTTATGTACTGATAAATTTATATCAGAGATAGATGAGAGCTCTCTTTTGAATAATAAAATTACTAAATGTAGATTTAAAAGTTATTCATATGCTACAAAAAATTAATTAATATTTATCATGTATTTTTAAAACTTATTATTACGTGCCAAACACGACTTAGGTTAATATAAATAAGATATTTCTACGAATTGTCTAATTTGATGTTTCATCAACAAATAGTTCAGTATATACATTAAATAAACCATTGAAACAATTTATAGAACTTGTGAACTTAAGATTTTCTTTGAAAAACAAGAATCAACGACAATGAATTCTGCTGAAAAATCTGAAATTATGGAGAGGTTCAACTGTTTTTACCGATCTCTTATAAACAGCTTTTATTTTACCAAGCTCTTAAAAATAAGTTCGGCAATATTTAAGTTTATTTACAGCTTGGTAAATATAACAGAGCGTTCTTCTTTTCAGGTCTGATCGATTGTTTTGTCCGAATTCCCAAAGAGCAAGGTTTTCTGAGTTATTGGAGAGGAAATTTAGCCAATGTTATCAGATATTTTCCAACTCAGGCTCTCAATTTTGCTTTCAAAGATAAGTACAAACAGATATTTTTGGGAGGTGTAGACAAGAGAACCCAGTTCTGGCGTTATTTCTTAGGAAATTTACTCTCCGGCGGAGCAGCCGGTGCTACATCTCTCTGTTTCGTATATCCCCTTGACTTTGCAAGAACCCGACTTGCCGCAGACATCGGAAAAGCAGGTGCAGAGCGTGAATTCTCTGGTTTGGGTAACTGTCTAGTAAAAATCTTCAAGCACGATGGCCTTGTTGGTCTGTACAGAGGATTCAATGTTTCCGTTCAGGGTATTATTATTTATCGAGCAGCTTATTTTGGCTTCTTCGATACCGCTAAAGGTATGCTTCCGGATCCAAAGAAGACCCCTATTGTTATTTCTTGGATGATTGCTCAGAGTGTAACAACTGTTGCCGGAATTATTTCCTATCCATTTGATACAGTACGTAGACGTATGATGATGCAAAGTGGAAGAGCCAAGGAGGATAGAATGTACAAAAACACAATCGACTGCTGGAAAAAGATATATAAGAGTGAAGGTGGAACAGCTTTCTTTAAGGGTGCCTTTTCTAATGTTCTTAGAGGCACGGGTGGTGCTTTTGTATTAGTATTATACGACGAAATTAAAGCCTTTATCTTCTGATGAACTCTCAGCCTAGTTTAGCGCAGAACAATTTAGATATAAATATATATATATACTAAAACAGATTAATGTGACGAAATAATCGGGATGATTAGAGCTTTAGGGGTGTGGAGTGGGAATCCACAGAGTTTGCTGTCCATTTGATAGAATCATCAATTATTAGATGGATGTTATTTAAAAATCTAGTCATGTCAATATATATGACTGGACCAAAATAAATAATTTAAATTTTCTGCTTTGTGATTAATAATTATTTCTAACGAAATTTTAAAAGATTACGAATTGTTATGTACACACACACAAACACACAAAAGAAACTAGTGAATTAACTGAGCCATCTTCAATACTAAGGTATATTATTTAATTAGTTACTGTTACGATAATCCAACTTGAGATATAATATTAACTAACAAAATTTCAACAAATTGCTTTCAGTTTTTAGTCTTTACATGTTTGAACACTGGAGATTAATTTAAACACTCAATAAAGCATTTGTAATCCGTAATATTTTTTAATAAAAATTAATTTACATTTTCGATAATCTTAATAGCATAATTCAAATTCTCATTATTGATTTGAACTTAATATTGAAAAAAAATTAATGCCAAAGTTGAATTGACAATTTATTATTTAATAAAAAAAAACCATATCCTTGAAAATATTTTCAAAAACATTACTTAATTCTTATAGAGACTGTTCTAAATACTGAATATAAATCGTCTTAAAAATAACTGAAATTTAATTCACGACGTGCATCGCAATATCGATCGTGATTGGAATGAAATTAAGTTAATTTAAAGGTAACAAACAGGTTAGAATAATTAATTTTATTTTTAAAAAAATCGAGAATTATAAATTGGAAGTGGGTTAGTCTATCCGAAATTAGCGTACACTCTCACTACCCAAAATAGGCTTGGAAATGTCAGGGACGGAAGCATTCCGTTGTAATACAGATTTAGGCAACGATCCAGATCTGTGAAGACGTTTATTTTTACAACGTTAATTTTGAAAAGGATTATGGGATGACATTAAGCAACAAGTTTTACACTTACTTTGCAAGATGGCAACAAGTTTCACATTTATTTCTTCATTCATAAATGTCCTTTAAGAACATTACTAAATGTGAATATTTGTAAATATCAGATATAATAGTATCTAGAAAATTAAAACTTAAATCACACTAGCGTAATCATATTCTATGACGTATTGTTTTATTTATAACAATAATTGAACAGCTAATAGAAAATGAAATAGACTTATTCAAAATTAAGATAGAGTGAAGTGCTTGAAACTGTCAAAAATGCATATAGTATATAATTTAATAAGGCTAAACTACACTACGTTGAACGATATAATTATTACGTTTTTCTTATATTATAATTTCTAAACAGTCAGAAATAATCTATTTAATTATTTCTGACTGTTTCGTGTTCAAAATAATTTTTTTTTAGTTTATTGGGTTATTGGTGAAAAATTATTTCTGATTTCTGATGTAAAAAATAGACGGTTGGACGGTACAGGCGGTTAGGCGTCAATTTACCCTCTGAGGGTCTGGGTTCGAATTCGGACGGTCGAAAAACCCCGGGACGTTTTGAAAAGTGGTTTCTTCTAGATATGTCGGGCCTTGAACCATACGTGTAAGCTTGATCGAATCCGCCAAGGTTATTATATAGAGGCATTCTTATAAGTTAGTACTCGTAGGGCGGAAAGAGTTAAAAATGAAAAAAATAATAAATTATTCGTCTTTTTTTCTTATATTTATTATATGCAATCTTATTCGTTTCAATTCTTTAATAATAAGAAAATACATATTATCATAATAACAACATAGGCTATATTTATTTTGTATCAGCTGAAAAAAATCATTTCCTCTAAATATTGTAGAAACTCTGCTGCTTTAAAATTTACTAAACAAAATGTAGTTGGAATACAATCAACGCTTAAAAAATAGAAAAATAAATTAAGCATTATTATATAAATTAAAAAATGAAAAGAGAATGCTAGTTGGAACAAAACCGGGTAACGAAACGAATTGAAAAGTATCTGAATCAGTTCCAATTGGGTTCGTGAACTGCCTTTTCCATTAAACTACTTCCTGTTGCATTTTCAAAACACTTTGTTTAATTTTATACATTCTTTACTTTCTACCGCTTAAATTTTAAGATAAACTTTAAACTTTTTGAATTGTTTTATAAGTGTTTCGGTTAGTAATTATTCGATTTATTTATTATTAATGTTATTTTATTTCGGTTTTTACTACTTTTCTTTCGTTTTTGACTCTTTTCATCCCGAGAGCACAAAAAAGGTCTTTTTCAATTATTTCCGTTATGGGTTTGGCTAAGCCACAATGAGGGCGATTGGATGGTAAGAGATGGTTCTAGCATGTCCTGAACGGATCGCCCCAAAAAAAATTTCTGGTGGGTTGTTACTACTGATTACTGAATATTTTATGATATATATTAATAAGATAATTTATCAATGATATATTTTATTTAAAAATTTTTAAACCTTAAATAGTTTTTATTTAGTATTAAAGAATTATGAAATTTTATATTATCTATATTTATTCTATACTTCTGCCTACCAATGGCCGACTGGATAGAAACTATTGAATACTAGTATTTGGTCGCGAATTCGTACTTGATCAACGGGCTGACCACGTGATGTTTTCCTGGTTTTCTCCACATGTAACACTTAACTAGGAGCCGATTTCACATAAAAAGTCCTTCAGGAAACACTCCTCCTTGGAGGATCGCCCACGTGTTGAGTTGGCTTATTCCACCATTCCATCGAATTGTGGATTGTTGAAATATCTGAAGTATTTTTGTTATTTCGAATGCTTGATATTTTCAGCAAGTGTTTCAACGATTAATGATTTCCAATATATTTTATTTAAATTTGATTGTTAATCAATTCAAAATTATGATGATATACTTCCTCTCACTTACGTAATATTTTATTACAAACAATTTATTTGCATTAATAATAGATATTGTTCGTAGAAAAAATCATCGAATATTGTTATTCTCATTAACTTTAGTAAGTCATTTTAATAAAATAAACTATATATTTTATCTCTATAAAAGTAACTTCCAATCGTTTTGACAACTAATAAAAGAGAAAACGATTAAATAATTTAATGAATATTATAAACTATTCTCTGCGATTTAACATAGTTTCAAGTTACTCTAAATAATTATATTGAATTGATTGTATTTTACATTTCAATCTTTTCTTCTTTAATGAAAATATATTAGATGAGCTTATATGATGTATCCAGAATAAGCTCATAAGTTCTATAAAAAGCGAAATTTGCGCAGAAAAAAAAAGGATGTACAGTGCACTAGCGCTGTAGTCGTGCCAAAGCGTACCAGGGTGAAGCCCTTGTACTTTGTGAACATTAGGTTGGACTCTAGACTACGTATCTTTGCCAAAAAACTTAAAAATTACTTCTTGCTCAGTATTTTGTTCTGGTTACCAATATATCTCATTTTTGGTGCATTTAAGCGTTTTATAGAGTTACCATAACAGTTGAAGGCGTACAGATTAGCATTTAAAGTGCTCAGACAGCCAGGCAAAATAAAAAGAATTTATTCATATTTTTCGATGTGGTAAATGTAGGTATATAATATAAAGTATAATATACACTTAAATATAATATACACATTTTTTTTGGAGCAAAGCTTGCAATTTTAAATATAAGAAAACTATTTTACCGCTTACAAGTTAGATAAGTACTAGCGAATAAAAAAAAAACCCATTATAATGAATGTGCACGTGTTCTCTAAGCAACAGAGCCGTTACATTTGCTTATACAATGCTTTTACCTAGCCAATAAATACAATAATAATTATCAAAAATTTAGCACCTTTTGTCAGATTTAAATCTAAGTGGTTATGATTTAACTATTAACTGCTGGATCAGTTACAAAGTACGGACATTTTGTTTATTTTTTCTAAGTACGGTACAGACACGGACAGAGCCTTTAAAGTACGGGCTGTACGTACTAAATACGGACGTATGGTAACTCTACGTTTTACGGATATTATGCCACAAAATTGCGCTTTGTCCATAGAAAACTTCATAGACGGCGGAGCTTCCATAGATAGTGGCGATTTAAAGTAGGGGTGACGGTTAGCGCCCTGGCACTTTTTACTTTACGACTACATCCCTGGTGTAGACATAAACACTCCACTACATTTTGTTTCTGATACGTGTTAGCTAAATAAAAAGATACGAAAGTGTAGGAAATTGATAGTAGCCTATTCGATAGAATAATCATTATGAACTCCGACCCTCTCTTCATTTAAAGCCAAATCCAATCTCGGTTCCTATGAAAAATAGCGGAACAGTTTAAATTACAAAGTCAAAACATGAGTGAAGCTGACTCTAGAAGGCTTCTCTGGAAGGCCAAGCAGAAGTCATGCGAAAACTTTTGAGAAAATAAAGAATATTTTTGGGAAGACTTATTTAGCGAACTTAAAAAATATGAAGAAAATAATAACAATAATATATAAATAAAAAAAAGAAAATTTGAGTTTAATTTTGTTTTAAAAAATGTAACTTTTTTATAACTTCTTAAAGATAATATTAATTCTATCTTTTATTTTTATAAATTTTTTCAATCTCCTTACGATTCTTTATGAGAATATAATTTTAAATCAGCAGTGAAACAAACTTAAAAATTTCTGTTTCAGATTTTGAAAATTAAGAATTTGATATATGTATTTAAATTAATAAAAGTTAAACAAAGTTTAAAATGAAATAAAAATTTTATGCACATTTCTGTGTTTATTTTAAATAAATAGAAATATCGTAATAAAATAGTAGTGTTTAACGTTTAAAATTTTAAAATATTTTTAATTTTCTTGTATTGTTTTTATGACCGTTTTAATTGAAATAATATTTATTTGCCAAAATTCATTATTTTTAAATATTTTAATACAATGCAGTACAATACACTATATATTTAAAACTTAAAAAACAATTTAAAATTTTTATTAAAAAAACTACCAAAACATTTAAAATCGCATGTGGCGCCATCTATTATGACATTTAAAAACTTTTTATATATTATTAATCTTATATATAAAATTCTCGTGTCACAATGTTAGTTACCTTACTCCTCCGAAACGGCTTTACCGATTTTTACCAAATTTTATATGCATATTCAGTAGGTCTGAGAATCGGCTACTATCTATTTTTCATACCCCTACACCATTTCCCCCCTTTCAAAAATATATTTATATATGGATTAAGGCTTTTATGTCCAACAGATGGCGCTAACTTCCGACGACCTAAGTTTGCTTTTCTGTGAGGCATTATGCTTTTCGTGAGAATGGACTGAAGCAGATCATTTTCTATCTATCTATATAAATAAAATATAACGTTCGTTTGTTCCTACCGATTCCTTTGAAATTTTGACGCAACGTTGCATTCGAATACGCACGTGTTTTTATATAATATACATGTCGAAATTCCCCCCAGTAGGGGGAGATGGACGGGATTAAGGCTTACCGTGAAGAACTCGGCTTCTATTATACTATTTTACATGCGGTTTTTTGCGTTTTCAATTGCGTTTTAATAGGTTACGTCAACAGAATATACACTAAAAAGGGATTTTTCGATATTCCCCAGCGGGAAAAGTGACGGGATTAAGGCTTACTGTGAAGAACTCGGCTTCTATTTATACTATTTTACATGCGTTTTTGATTGCGTTTTAATAGGGTACGTCAAGAGAATGTACACTAAGAAGGGAATTTTTGAAATTCCCTCCACGGGGGAAGTGTTATACATTTATAATAGATACATTTTGAGCCACAACAACGCGTGGCCGGGTCAGCTAGTCTTATATATAAAATTGTCGTGTCACAATTTTTGTTACCGTACTCCTCCGAAACGGCTTTACCGATTTCTACCAAATTTCATATGCATATTCAGTAGGTCTGAGAATCGGCTACTATCTATTTTTCATACTCCTACACCATTTCCCCCTTTCAAAAATATATTTATATATGGATTAAGGCTTTTATGTCCAACAGATGGCGCTACCTTCCGACGACCTAAGTTTGCTTTTCTGTCAGGCATTATGCTTTTCTGTGAGAATGGAGACTGAAGCAGATCATTTTCTATCTATCTATATAAATAGATAGATAGTTCTATCTATTTATATTCTATTCGTATTCTATTCGATTCTATTTATATTTATATCTATTCGTTCGTTTGTTCCTACCGATTCCTTTGAAATTTTGACACAACGTTGCATTCGAATACGCACGTGTTTTTATATAATATACATGTCGAAATTCCCCCCAGTGGGGGGAGATGGACGGGATTAAGGCTTACCGTGAAGAACTCGGCTTCTATTATACTATTTTACATGCGGTTTTTTGCATTTTTAATTGCGTTTTAATAGGTTACGTCAAAAGAATATACACTAAAAAGGGATTTTTCGATATTCCCCAGCGGGAAAAGTGACGGGATTAAGGCTTACCGTGAAGAACTCGGCTTCTATTATACTATTTTACATGCGGTTTTTTGCATTTTTAATTGCGTTTTAATAGGTTACGTCAAAAGAATATACACTAAAAAGGGATTTTTCGATATTCCCCAGCGGGAAAAGTGACGGGATTAAGGCTTACTGTGAAGAACTCGGCTTTTATTATACTATTTTAGATGCGTTTTTGATTGCGTTTTAATAGGGTACGTCAAGAGAATGTACACTGAGAAGGGATTTTTTGAAATTCCCCCACGAGAGAAGTGTTATACATTTATAATAGATACATTTTGAGCCACAACAACGCGTGGCCGGGTCAGCTAGTTATATATATTATTAATTATTTTAAAATATTTTAAATATATATATAAATGGAAGAAAATCGTTATTATTAATTTAAGTTCCACCGTACTCGAGATATGACACACGACTCACTGTATCTCTCCACCCTCTTAACGTTCAACCACCAAAATTTAATAGCATCTATTCCCTTAATACCCAAACCTCCATGTAAAATTTCAGAAATTTTAGACAAAAGGCACAGGAGTTATTACTAGTGATGTAACGAATAGTATATTCGTCCTCAACTGAATACCGAATATTCGGCCAAACCATTCGGCTTGATTAACGTAGATACGAAAATTGGCGCGCAAACCGCATTATGGCAAGGATCGCGCACCCTGCTCTCTATTGGCCCGCTGTCACTACGATTTTTTCTTCCAGTAGGTCTAAATTATTTAAATTAATTAATTAAATTATAATTATTAAAGTTAATATGAGATGGAGCCTAACGTCTACCTCTAGTGCCAAATTGGTTTATAATTTATGTAATAGCCGTAAATAGCCCGATATGATTCGGCAGTTGTTGGTATTTAGATGTAAGTTATAACTTATAAGTTATTTTATTTGCAATCGATCTTTTTAACTCTTTAATTAAACACTAAAATTTTGTTTTTACTACGTATTTGTAGACTGAATAGTACCCTAAGGATATACTTTAGTGGGGACATATGGCTTAGTTCAGTTTCTGCCCAGTTGTGGAACAGTTCAAATATATTATTGGGGGTTTCTATTTGTAAAGTTTTGTGATATTTTGTTGCTATTGTTTTTGTCAATATTTTTAAAATTAACATGATTTCAAATGTTATCTTTTGCATATAATGAGAAATGCTCATTCTTTGCTTTATATATAAAATAAATTATATATTAGTTACTCATCTTCTAGAAATAGATAAATAATTGTTTCATTAAATACCATAAGTTTCAACAAAACGTTTCGTAAATCATTTTAAAATATCGTAAAAAATATTAAAATATACGCGAATACGAATATAACATAATTAACTAAACAATAACATTAATGCCCGATACGTTCTAACCTACACGTCATCAATGCCATAAGATATCGGGCTAGATAAAGGCTATAATATTATTTAATAACGAAATAATTTAGTACTAGAGTTAGATGCTATTTCTTATTAACTTTAATAATTATAGTTTAATGTTCACCATTAATAAAAGTTACCAAAATAATTAATTTACTGTGTTTTTGTTATTTCTTACTCCTGTTTTTAGGTATTCGGTATTCGGTATTCGGCCGAATAGTGATTAAATATTCGGTATTCGGCCGAATAGTGAAAAATAGGCCGAATAGGCCGAATACCAGGTAATAACCGAATATTCATTACATCGCTTTAAAATGGGTAAACAAAATTGCTCCCCAACCCACAAACATTAACATTCATACATCCCGAATTTTTTTCTTTTTTTTTTTTTTTTTGCATTTCTGATGTTTCAAGGTCTCCCGAGTCCAAAAATATAAAAGTTTCGGGGTCATTTTTTAACCGATCGCCAAACCTCTGTTATATATAACACCAGAAAAGTAAAAATTAAGTGTATTGTATAATAAAAGGTTTCGTTATCGCTTTATATTGAATTTACAGTTGGCCTATATCGAAAATAATTGCATAGAAAACTTATGGTTGATAATTTGATGGAATATGGCAACGCATCACAGATCTACCAAGAGTCTTCCCAGAGACCTCCAACGAAATTGATCCGAAATTTGTTTCATCAAGTATTAGGTATACATGATGAAAACCGAGAAACTCCACGGCACCCCGTAGGTCAGGCGCAAATCTGTGACTAATAGGTATAGTTTCTTATTTTTGCAATAAGCAACTATAAAATATTTTTGTAACTGAGCAATTTGTTGCAGCTTTTAAAACATTTAGGAAATTTGTATGATTTTATTAGGCATTCACAATAGCACTTTACTAGATTGAAATATTTACTTAATAGCTAAAGACTGTCTACATATATACTTTTATATATGTAGACATATAATTTATTCAAAATCTCTTAACTTTACTTATTTCTGGTCTATTTTTTCTAGACATGATTTCAATTTTTAAAATTAAACAGTTAAAAGTCATTACAATAGAATTTTTGAGTGGATGAACCTAATGAGGTCACTACGCTAGTCAACTTATTTTAGCGTCACTAAAAAGAGTTCGGCAATTTTTAGAAACGATAGTTTTGACGTCATTTCCACTATATTGTTACTGAATAAACACATTCATATCATAGGATAACTAGATTTAAATTCTTTCGTATAATATTTTCCGTTTTGTTTGTGAAATATGTCTTAAGAGCTTTTCCGAACTGTTTAATTTTCTGGCATCGTTGTTTATAAATCTCAAGGTCTAAACAGTATCTTGAGAAAATATACTAAAGAAAATAGAAACGTATGAGAGTAATTGAATTATATTAATTTCTTGATAATGTTTAATAAGAATATATCAGTAATATTTATCCTAAGTTATATTGTTCCTAATAACTTTTTCGAATAAGACAATCATTATCTAAAATGATATTAGTAATATCATTTGGTTCTTTACGTAAGAGTTTCAAATTTTTTATTCCATTATATAAGTACTTTTTACACTCTTTTCATTCTGAAGGCTGAGGATATCGATCCATAAGGAACGTATCCCTCCAATATTTTTGAACCGGCAAATGATCTCTCCCAAGATATGTACTGTATGTATTTTTATTTTGTACCATACTGCAAATATGAGGAGTAGAAATGAGTATATTGTACACAACAGATATTCCTTGTTTTTTATAGCCATTCAAAACTCGACAGTGAGAAATTTTTCTTACTCTTGTTTTTGCCCCTTTACGGATCGATGCCGATGCCGCGGACACTAGAGATCTTCCATTCTCATCATTGATTTAGCCAGGTTTGTAATGTAGATGAAAATGAAATGTAGTAAATGATGTCACGAGACTATATATCTGTTTAACTCTGAAAACTTTTAACCCGACCCAGATTCGAGTCTGAGTCCCTCAGGAGGTAGCGTGTCTCAGATATCTAGTTTATACATACTAGTGTTAAAAATTAGCGATTAATTTCATATTTTGTCTGACCGAAAATTGTGAAAGATTATTCCATTCTGAGGTCTGAACAATAGTATATAGTAATTCGAATGCATATAATTCTTAGTATATGCCTGTTATATATTGGAATTAAATGAAAATAGGTAATAGAAACAATTAATGTAGCTAATAAAATGGCTTCACAAGCAGTTTTATTTTACTGTTCTATCATTATTTGTTATATTAATATTTACGAAATCATTGATTATGGTTAGTCATATTCTAGAGGAAAGTAAAATCTTCACTCTACAAAAATGTCAGCCAATTTGCAAATTTGATCATCTATTTTACTGCTAAATCGCTAGCTAACTTGCATAAAAGTCATGACAGAATCTAGATTTTTTTCTTTTTAATCTTTGCACATGTAATTCATTGAAAATATTCTTTTCATTCCCATGATCTTTGCTATATTTTGGGACTAGCTACAACTTTTCTATAAATTTTTCAAAAATGTTCTTGTAAACTTTTAAACTTATAAAATATTAACGTATTTATAAATTTTAGTTATATGATATATTATTTTGTAGTTGAAAACATAAAAAGTTCCATAAAGATTTTACATAAAGAAGTCTCATATTTTTTCAGTTAAGAAGCTGTCTATTAATTTTGTGTAAAGTTTAAGGAAAGGAGGAATTTCAAAAAGTACACTATTGTACATAACAGAGAAGGAGGGATCAAAAGTGGCTCAAAAACTGTACACGTAATTCATGAACGATCTCTAAATGAGTATTTCGTAAAATGAAATAGCCCGAGAAGTTTACAATGATTATGTATTATTATAAAGTTTAATTTAATTCGGCTGCAATTTGAAAAAAAATTGTAGACCTATAAATATTTACTGTCGTCCGTCCGGTGTCTTTCCTTAATTTCGAGAAAGGAATTAGACAGATGAAATCCGAGATCAGATATGGAAACCTTAGGGGCAGAAGGCCCGATTAACTATACATGAATTTTCGGTTTGCACCGGAAGTCACGTTACTTCAATTCAAAAGTTTCCCCTGAAAGCAGTTAATGGATGATCGGTACAACTCTATCGTTAAAGGAAAAGTTTGATGTACAGGGGTAAGCCACTACTAATTTGAGGTGAAGAGCATATATTTTAAATAAAATAAATTAAAAATAAGATTAAAAATTATAGCCCGTCATTGTGATGATCTCACGATAAATAATCGCTCGTTATTGACTTGTAAACCCTACAGAATTCCTTGAATTTGAGTATATTTTTATTTAAAATATTAGTAAAACAATGCATTTTTGATCATTTCAAGCACTTTGAATTTTTTTATAGATGTTTTATTCTCTTTTTACTTAATTAAAAAAGTCGGTTTTAAGAATAATTACAAAAATTAATTTTTAATTCAATTTCATTTATTGTGGAAAAATTTCATATATAAAACAAAATCTAAATATGTATTCTTATCGCTTCTAATATCATAATTTAATTTATTATGGCAGAAAATTATTATTTTAAATTTCCGTTATCAATTAATATTTATATTTATACTGTGTTTACTTTTAAAATAAATGCTCGATTCAAATTTTAGGTATTTAAGACAAACATATACCAATTAACAACAGCGTAACCAGGAAGACCCAGGGGCTGAGTCTTCCTTACCTTTATACTCGTAAATAAATTAAGAAAAAATCAAATGAGTATAGGAAAAAGATTTGAAAGTGACAAAAATGTACAGGATGAAGCATAAACACCTGACGGTTTTTATTTTATTACAAATTTTACCGCAAGTCAGCACTATTGGTGTTACTATATTCTAGCTACACACTTTCTGGGGTTTAGTGGTCGCTGTTTATGGAACTCTGGTATGTACAGAAGCGTGTTGTTACGGTAGAAGCATTCATAAAAACTAACTCTGTCGCAGAGGGCACGACAGAGAGGGTTTCGGCGTCATTTCAACTCACGACATGCTCTCTAAAAACTGTGGTATTGAGTTGGGAAGTAGTGGGAAGTTTCACTGTGCAAATCATGATATTCCCCAGAATATCCTCAATCGGTGAGAGTTCCCATCTAACCAGAATGGAACAACGTTTGGAAATTCGGAGTGGCCACCTTGTGGATATTATTTTCAAGAAATAACAGACATTATCTTAACCTTTCCATTGGGTAGCCTTTACATACTCTCTGAGCGGGAAAAGGCCTAAAACCACAAAAAATAGCTTTCCATTGGGCATCTTTTTGTGACAATAAAATTTATTTATGATAAAACACGTGGGTGAAAATATTTTTAGAATTCATCAGATATTTATCAGGTTCTCTGTATATACAATATGTAAGAGTTCACTCTTCAGCCACAGCGTTAGTGGTTAAATCCACAATGCGGTGAATGTAGATTTACACGTTCGCGGTCCTCTCTAAATTTTTACATCACAACAAAAATTAAGTTTTCTAATAAAACATTCCAAATAATTTAATTGATTAAGTTTGCATTAGCTAAACATAAATAAAATGTGATATTTATTTTACAACACTTTTTATATAAATTTAAAAAAAGTAAATGAGTTTGCTAAATATTTTCAGAATTAATTTTTGTCATTATTAGATTCATTTAATTACGATTATCCACCTTTTTTATCGCCCAGTTTTATTTTATTCTTTTAAAATTTCTAACAATTTTTTCACTTATTTTACTAAAAAAACTACTTTCTTAAAAGTTCTACTTCATTAGAAATTAACGGTAAAATAGAATTTGGTCGACGGTAATATGAATCTCATGATTTTTTACATAATACGATGGACTATCACCAAGTATTTTATTCACATTCTAAGTATTTCAAACTCGTTTAAGCCCACTTTTTATTATTTTACTCCTATTTTACTCCTTTATTTAAATATATACCATTCAACACAAACTCATCATATCCTCCAAACGTTTTAAATATACCAGAATGCTTAAACAAACAAAAAGAAACACTTTATGTGATATTCTTATTCAGAAATAAAGTTACGAATGCAATATGATCAGTCATTTCACATGGAATTGCGACATCCTTTTCTTAGTTTATAGAAAAAAATTAACTGAAGTTATGAATATAGGCCAAATCTACATCAAATTTCTTTTAAATCAATGTCATTTTTAAAGTAATGTCGAGTGTTTCTTAATCTAATTACCATTATTTTTTCTGTTTTCGTGTACAAACGACATGATTTCCATCCTTTAAATTTTCTACCTAAACATCTTCAACCTTGGAATTATTATTCTACCATTGGTTCATCATTATTCTACAGTAAATATTCAAGGAATGCAAAAATTGCAAATTATATCGATAGTATCATATACATAGGTAAAATAAATTCATTTTAAGTTATAAATCGGATGGCCAACGGTTTATTGTTATTATTTTTTGGCTCTTTCTGCTCTTTTCCGAAATAAATTTAATCTAAATCCACAATTTTTATCCTATATATGTACATAAAAATTATAAAAAGTCATTAATCTTTAGTTAATAATTATATATACAGCAACTTTATACAAAAAATCGATATTAAACTTAATTTTTTTCTTAAAAAAAACTGCATTTATTTAATTGACCTTCCATGTCCATTCAATTTCTACTAACTTAATTAAATACAGTATATAATAAATCTATTTTTGAAAACAAATTCATAGATAATTAATTTCATAACTCTATTTAAATTTTTAGGACTAGTTTTCAATGATTAATGAATGAAATAATTCTGTTTCATATATAAAATAGAAAGCGATGCAATTTATATGAATAATAATGAAAAAGTAAAGCAGTCAGCAAACTTTAGTTTTTTATTTCTATTTTTTGCTGTTTTGACTTTTCGGTTACAATCACAATGGTACAGCGGCGAATGTAGGATTACATGTTCTACTTTCTTTACATTACAACAAAAATGATTTTTATTTTTGTATGATTTTTTAAATTAAAGCTAGTCCTTTAATGGAATATTGCATTTGTTCTGTTAATCACGACTTACAATTATCCATTTCAAAATTTTTATATAAGTGTATGTTTATGTATGAGTATATTAACACAAGACAAATCATCGTTCTAAGAAGTACTCGTTTGAATTCCGTATACACAAGTGAAAATAACCGGATAAAGAAATTCGTACGTATTTTTCAACGTATATAAAGTAGTCCTACTAATACATAAAATTTAATTATTTGCAGTAATTTAACCAATTATACCATAATTTATTTATGTAAAAATTGTAAATTTCCAAACAAATTTTTATTTGTTAAAATATTAAGTTGTCAGCAAATAAAACCTTAAAATAATACAAATATTCTTCGTTTGCTAAACTGTTTATAACAATTTAATTTTAAAATTTCATGTATACTTTTTACTTGCTTAATCCTTTTTAATTATTTTTAATGCCATTTTATTATATTAAAATTTAAATAAATAAATGAACTAATCTACTTAATACTAATAATATTTTAATACTTACATTACGCAATGTAATATATTTTATAATATGAAGAATCTTTAAAAAATTTAGAAATTTTTAATAATTATTTCTTGATTTCAGGTTACATTTTAAAAAATTATTTTATATTAATCCTATTTTTTTCAGTTTTGATTTTTTCTCGTCCTACGGGCACTAAGAGAGCCCTTTTAATCATACCCGTCGTAGACTCGGCCAAGCCACAATGAGCGATCTGGTGGTAAGAGATAAGGTCCAATATATCACATATCCAGGACTTCCAATAAAAAATTCCCGGAGAGTTGCTCGCCCGAATTCGATCCCGAGTCCTACAGACCGGTAGGCTGACTACTTCGGCCAACCCGCCGTCCATTAAATCTATTAAAAAATTCCAGCAACAAGTTGCTTAACTTTCCCATCAACATTTAAAACTGCTTGTGTGGCGCCATCTGTTATGCTATTTTATTTAAAAACCTTTTTATATTTTTAATTATTTTAAAATAGCAAAAAGCTTAATTTTGGGGGGGTAAAGATGAGTTTTATTTTATTTTAAATTGTAAATGCTAATAACGAGTAAAAATTAAGTCCGATTTCGAGATACGACACATGACCTCTCTCTATCTCTTCACTCCTCCACCTTTAACCACCAAAATTTAATAGCATCACTCCCTCTAATACACAAACCTCCTTGCAAAATTTCAGAAATTTTCGACAAAAAGCACAAGAGTTATTAAGCTTCAAAGAAGGTAAACAAAATCGTGCCCCCCCATACTAACATCCACATATATATAGATATAAAAAAAACCCGAATTTTTTTGCATCGACGTTTTATTTTTATCGACGTTTCAAGGTCCCGAGTCCAAATTTGTAAAGATTCTTGGGGGGGTCATTTTTTGACCGATTGCCATACTTTTCCTCTGATATATATAACAGAGCCAGGAAAGTAAAAGTTTAAAGTATTAGTGAAATTTTAATAAAAAAACATTAAAATTTCTCGATTGTTAAATATTGTATTTATGTATGAATACATTTATTGACATCAGTTCACAAATATAAGATCAAGTTAATTCAAAGAATGTGAAAACAAGGATGCGAGCTCGTTCTCACCAGGAGGGCCCTGATTTGCGAACGATTGTGTCCAATATGAACTACACCCTTCTTTCTCCCAGATGGTTCCCCTTAATGCATATGCGCGGAAGGAGTAACTAGAAACGAAAAACTTTAAGACTATATATGTTAATAACCGATGTATTTTTCAGACAAAGGCAGTATTAAATTTGAGAAGAGAACTTCACTTGAAATGGCATAGAGTTGTTTTGACGAAGAAGCATGGAAAATAAATTGTTTTCTTTTAACTGATTCTAAATTAAGGAATTTATCAGAAAATGTATCGAGATTTTTGCTTGAAAGTCCTTTCTTAATTATTCTCGATTCAGTTAATTGATCTGAATCCTCACATTACTCCGATCTTCATAGATTCTAAATGGCCTATCAAACTCCATTTAAATTTTAAATTAATAGATCTAGGATTGAAGAAGATTGAATCAGGTAAGTTCATCGACACAATTTTTAATTCAGTTTGAATGATATAATAATAATTGTAGAGAGGAAATAAATTTTGAAGATTTTTTCTTTATCGAAATAAATTTAGTAGATTTAATACGTAAAATTTGGTTTACTAAGTTTATGAATTTGAAGGATTTTCTTTATCCTGTTATGTATGTAACGGAATAAAGATACATCCTCCAAAGAAGATGTATATCGCACATTTTATAATATTCTGATTATAAAAATATGTAATATTTTTCATATTTTAATGAATT
Source organism: Centruroides vittatus (assembly GCF_030686945.1). NCBI lineage: Eukaryota > Metazoa > Arthropoda > Arachnida > Scorpiones > Buthidae > Centruroides > Centruroides vittatus. The sequence goes on along the minus strand of NW_027122274.1, from coordinate 1,830,308 downwards.
ATTAAATTCCAAATCACAAAACTGTTAATAATATCGCATAATTTAATACAGATTGTTATATATTTTATATCAGCAATTATCTCAATACTGGTAAATTGCTGATTAACTTAATTCGCGAGTCAACAATACCGCATTATTTCAAAGGCCAACCATACCACAAAATGCTTATTCTGTAGGCCTCTGTCAGCATCGGTAATAAGCTCAATTTATAACCTGATTTCGCTACATTCAGAAAATTATAATGTTTTCTTTCAATTTATTATAATTTGGAAAACTTTACGTTAATAATAATAAAAATATTTGAAGTTTGCTCTGAAAATACCAATGTCTAAAACGATTTTCTCGCTACTTTCAGATATTTTTTGGCATTTCTAGGCGATTTTTTGAAAAAATAACAGAATACATTGACTATATGGGAATGTTATAAATTATGTAACAAAGATATGGGTGGATGGGTATGTAAGTAATCGTTACGATGCGTTACGTATATTACAAATGCGTCACGTAATGCTAGGGTCTGAACCCTGGAAAACAGAATTAAGTTTTATTTATGAAGTGTTGCATAGCGAATCGTACTGTTTATGCCACCGCTTTGTATGTTATACTTATATATGTAATTAATAAATCAATGAAATGTTCGGTATCCTGTACCATGGGCGTTCACAAAGGGGCAAACGGGGCACTTTCTCCTCCCGGAATCGAGTAAAATTTCTACAAATTATCATCGTAAAAGTGATTGAGATATGTATCTTTAGCCTATACCCTGGACGATGGGATACTTTAATACACTATTGTAATCTATAATCTACTTGTGACAAAACTCACCGAAAATAACGAATAAGAATGTATTGATGTAATTATTTGTCTCCAAGCTTTGACCCCCTGGAAAATTATCTGTGGACATTCATGCCCCGTACTGCAGTGGCATAACGAACGTAACTGGCGCCCGGGGCATAACTGGCACCCGACACTTTATTGGCGCCCCTCTTTCTCCTCTAGAAACACATATAGTTTGTCTTGGAGACCATTTGGGCGCCCCTCTGAGATTGCGCCCGGTGCATGATACACCCCCTTGAACCCCCCTCGCTACGCTACTGCTGTATTGTGTATTATTCCTTAATTAAGGGGGTTGGTCAAGGATATGTTACGGGTATCTCTAATGTATAGCAATGCTTACAGGGCATTGTTCTTTATCTAATTTTATCATTTACTGTTATAAAGTGTTTATTTATATCTTGTTCTTCATTTTAAATAAAATAAAATTTATTTAATGGATTTGTGAAAATATTCCAGGGATTACAATTAAAAAAACACAATAAAATCATTTGGTAAAAATGATAAAAGAAATAACAGTCGTTACTTTTCATTAATAGAACGTAGTGACGTCATATTAACCTGTTTACAGTTTACGAAATCACAATTTGTTTATTAGAAAAGCATATATCGCAACGTCATCACAACGTCATTCTTTTATGTCAAGCCATCATAAAACAGAAAGAATGACGTCACGTTGACGTAAAATGCAAATTATTCCAACAAAAAAGAGGATAAAGCCACGTAACTTATATTGAAATACTATTCCGTGTTAAATAATATTTTTAAATCAATTTTCAAAATTATTCAATTAATTATTTAAGTCAATATTTTAAAAATATTTTTCCCGATGAAGTTATTTACATAATGTTATTTTGAATAACACGAGATTCTTATAAATTGTAAACAGTTTCGATATGTATAAATAAAATATACATTTACGGAAACATTATTAACTGTTTAATTTCTGATAATATTTTTTAAAATTAATATTTTGTAATACTCGTTATCTGCTTCTACGTCAGCTAATATAGGCAACGATCGTATTGAGCATCGATTGGAAGAAAATATTTAATAAAAAACTCTTATATTTTTCTTCTTAAGACATTATATAAAATTGTTTTTATTATTTTAAGTAAATAATAATTATTTAAAATATACACGAAATCGTATATTCGTTAAAGGTTTATATATTAATCTCGCATTCGATTTGTCCTGAGTATTTAATGCGGACGAGTGACGCAGTGACCTTCCCTTTGTATTTCTGGCGTTGAAGGAAACGATAGAAAGATGTCTGGCTTCGATCCCGTTTCGTTTCTGAAAGATTTCCTAGCTGGTGGTGTAGCCGCAGCTATTTCTAAAACAGCAGTAGCTCCAATAGAGCGTGTGAAGTTACTCTTGCAAGTGCAGCATGCATCCAAACAGATCTCTGTAGACAAACAGTACAAAGGTAAGAAGTAACTAATCTACCGGCTCCGCCATTTTGAATGGAGTATGTCTTAAAAGGATAAATGTTTTTAAAAAATTGCTTAATACTGTTAATATATAATAGGAATTGGATCTTTCGATTATTTATAAGATAAATGTTTAAAAATGAAAATATATGCAGGGTTTTAAGCAATAATTTATTTTTTTTTCCCCCTTCGTGGTTCTAACAGGTTGCGTAATCTTACTAGAATTAATGAAATTGGGAGGAGGATTTCTCCATTGAAAGATTAGTGAAATATTTAAGTTGTATGTAGGTCACTTTCAGTTTTTATGATAAGATTAGCAGCTCACATGTAAAGACCAAATTTCAAGGTGAATTGAATCATTTGCCTCCTCAAAAATCATTGCAGTTTGGAGATAACTTGTTACAACATTTTGAATCTTGCTAGAATATGCAGTTTAAGATATTAATTTGAAATGAAATTTATATGAAGAAAAGAATTGTTTGGTGGTACTATTAAAATGGTGGGAAAGGTAGTCAAATGTATAACTGGTTTAATTTTTCGTTTCTTTCTGCCTTAAAATTATAGTACCGAAACATTCCAGCGATTATTTTTTTTAAAATAAGATGTGATTTTAAAGCTTTCCCCCATACAAAATTTGTGCAAAAGTTTTTTCCCTAAAACTGTATTTCATGCCTCTACACACCAACTTTTATAATCAAACTGAAATTAACTTCATATTATGAATCATTTGTAGCTACAAAGGAATCTGAAGTTTTATAATCAGTGTAGGTCTAAAGCTTCTGTTAAAATTAGATACTTCAGATTTTAATAGGTCAAAAGTTTAATAAGGTTGAATCTTAATACTGAAAAACTTTATTAACTGCATTTAACCTCAAATGAAAATCTGCTCAAACATTCAAATCAATTTTTTTTAAAGACAAACTGCAAGATAATTTATAAAGTCACTTTGAGTTTTAAACCTGAATAAGAATTCTACATGCAGCATAAAATTTTAACTGTGGTTTTATTGGAAAAACTTATGTATGCTATTTGCTTTTCCAATACTTTATCTGTAATAAGTGTCTTCTAAAATTAAAACTTCTAACATTGTTGAATTCCAAAATAAAGTTTAACAAATCTGTACTCATTTTTATAAAAATATTAAAGAATGCTCTGAAGAGGAACCACATTCATAATTTTTAATACTATTTTACTTAAATTGGCAGCTATGGACTTGTAGCAATCAATGTAAGTTAGGCTCTCTAACCATAAATCAACTTTATAGTGTATTTTGTATTTTAGTGGGATTCATTTGTTGTGTTGGTGGTTGGCAGTTTCCTAGTGACATTACTTTGTATAAAATTTAAAAATGCAATATTAGTAGAATACTTCATTCTAATTTTGTCATTTTCATTAAATACCAGAAATTACTGATTAGAAAATTTTTCAATTCATTTTATCCTTTTGGCTTATAACTCATTCTGATTGGGGTATACTTTTTAAATTCAAATTATCAAAGTATACATCCAATTCATATTAAAGCTTTAACATTGTTCCAGGACAGGTCTTAAATAGTAATAGGGCAAAAAAATTTCTAGGGAGTGAAAATTGTTTTAATTAGCATCAAGATTTAACACTAACAGATGAAATTGGACATTATGTAACAATCTCTTATAATAGAAATGGGTTAATTAGTGCAGAGCTCAAATGGTTAAGAGTTGAAAGTTAAAATTTGGTACACAGTTAGGGTACATCTTGAATATATACTAAAAAGGGATTTTTTTGAAACTTCTCATGCAGGGAGTGTTTAGCAGTTCTTCAGAGTAATCCTTATGAAGAATTTGATAGTTTTTGTAGGGAATCTAACCTTTTTAGATCCATCTAAAAATTCTCTAATTAGCCTCAGAAGAGGGGGAATCTAATTCTTTCACCTGGTGAAAACAGGTAAGATTGGCTACCTAGATAGCATCTGCAGTTCTATATTGTAGAATTTGGTTTATATAAGGGTTAGAAATAAGAAATTAGCTAATCTTAATGTTTTTTTTTTTTGCCTGAGCAACACTGGGCCTACCAGCTAGTAAGTGTGTAATTTATTCATTCTCAATGTTTAAAATTATTGAAATTGTTAGTCCTTTTAGTGGCAAACTTCTGAGGAAAGATTTAAAACCATTAGGGGAGAGATTTTAGTAGTTGAGTAGTTAACCCAGACTTTTTGCAAGAAAGTTTAGTTTTCTCCAGTTTAAAAATAATAAATCAATTATGTTCAATGAATTTCAGTTGGATGCTCTGTTTCCCATCCTATGGCATAAAGCAAACAGATAACTAACAACTTAATTTTGTACAATATTTTTACATTTCTAAAATATGTACTGTAGCTGAAATAAAGATGGCTGAATTTTGTACTTATAAATTTGAAGATTTTGAAATCAAATTATGCCATTTTAAAGCCATTTGAAATGTTTAAACAACTATTACTTGATGTGAATTAATTTGGTTTACCTGTAATTAACAAGCATAAGTGTGTGCAGTATTTCCAGTTTTAGGTTTATTTTTAGATTAATATCAAATATAGCCATTAAATGACCAAATACATCCTATAATTAAAGATAACTAGTTCCAGTTGAATATAGGACAAAATTACTTTAATTTTCAATAACTAATTTCTCATACTTTTTCAATATACAAAAGAGCAACTTTCAAACTTAACATTAAATATTTGGATACATAAATAAGTGTAGTTCTAAAAGCTTTTATTACAAATTTCTAGAATATGGAAAACAAATAACTCATTTGGATATAAACTTAAAGAATACGGTGTTTTGGCAGATTAATATCCAAAACCATTAGTTTGAGAGTACACTAGTATAGGACATTATGTAGCTAACTAAAGTCTATATTAGTCTTCAAACTTAATACCTATTAGCCTGAACCAGGGGTCGGCAGTTTGTCAAGTGAGAAGTGCCAAATTGTCATGGAAACACATACCAAAAGTACCAGAGAGCTGCATTGAGGCTTAACTGCTTGGTCGATCGCCGACCAACTGTTGAAAGACTCCCCCTAGTGCGCATTACAGGCATATGTGACAATAATAAATTCCTATTACAAATATACTGATTATTTTTGCTATTGGCCAAAAGAATAATAACAATTTATACTGTTAATGTAAATAATTTATATTGTTAATTTAAATGTGCGAAATACAACACACGACAGGTGCCTCTAGTGGTCCTTTTCGGCATAACGTTACATGGACGGACGGACATGCATTCCATAGGTTATATATATAGATATGCTTTAAATGCTACCACTCTCATGCGATTCATATTGATCAACACCAGTGGTCATGTGCGGATGGGCTAAAGAATGGTAGAGTATGCCATAAGAGTTGAAGTTTGTTCGGCGGCTCTATCTCAAACTCATAAGTTATAAGGCTGCTTGAGATGAGGTGAGATTGGAGTTTGTCCAAAGAGCCACAAGCGTCTATGCAAAGAGCCATATGTGGCTTGCGAGCCACATTTTCCAACCACTGGCCTAAACTGATGTATGTTCTTGTGCGAAAGATGAAAAGGACTGCTTAGCAAAGCATTATCTTCACTAATTTTAAAAAATGTAATTATTTTTTAGAATTTTTGGCAGAACTGGAATTCTAATCTAAAAAATCAGTTCTGCTGTTTTCATTCATTATAAATTTAATCTTAAGATTTTAAGGTTTCATATACAGAATCTCATGAAATTTTAATAACTTAATTTTAAAGTCTTCATGGTTTTTAGAAGAAAATGTTATTTGTAAAAAGTTAATTCTGAATTCAATAAAATATTGATCTTTTTGAAGTAGGTTCCAAAAGTATAATCCTCAGTACAATTATACAGCTCTGTATGATTGTGAAAATAAATTTTAAGCTATTGTGTAAAGACAAAGATCAGTTTTAAGATTGCCTTAAATTTCTAACAGTTCTTAATCATGATCTTATCATTTGGTTTTTTAAATGCTAGAAAAATGCCTTTTGTACTGTTCAAATATTTGAAACACTTCAGTCTGAATTTTTGAGTTGTTTTAAATTTGTCATATTTTCATCCGATCAAAAACTGCAGTTAAAATCAACTAAATTGTCTGTCTGTTCTTCACAGCTCTAGTTTATAACTAGATTATGGATTTTATGCAAGTAGACCAGATATTTTTGTTAAAATTTAAATTAAATTAACTTATTTTAACTTTCACACTTGACTTATATTGTCAATTAACTTCCTAATTTTAATATGAACATTTTTCTCCTTAGGTATGGTCGATTGCTTCATCAGAATTCCTAGAGAACAAGGTTTTCTGAGTTTCTGGAGAGGAAACTTAGCCAATGTCATCAGATATTTTCCAACTCAAGCTCTCAATTTTGCTTTCAAAGATAAATATAAGCAAGTTTTTCTGGGTGGTGTAGACAAGAGAACCCAGTTCTGGCGTTATTTCTTAGGAAATTTGGCATCTGGTGGCGCAGCCGGTGCTACATCCCTCTGTTTTGTATATCCCCTTGACTTTGCCAGAACTCGACTTGCCGCAGACATCGGAAAAGCAGGTGCAGAGCGTGAATTCTCGGGTTTGGGTAACTGTCTAGTAAAAATCTTCAAGCACGATGGCATTTCTGGTCTGTATAGAGGATTCAACGTTTCCGTTCAGGGTATTATTATTTATAGAGCTGCTTATTTTGGCTTCTTCGATACCGCTAAGGGAATGTTACCAGATCCAAAGAAGACCCCTATTGTTATTTCTTGGATGATTGCTCAGACTGTAACAACTGTTGCCGGAATTATTTCCTATCCATTTGATACAGTACGTAGACGTATGATGATGCAAAGTGGAAGAGCCAAGTCAGATAGAATGTACAAAAACACAATTGACTGCTGGAGAAAAATATTCAAGAGTGAAGGAGGTTCAGCTTTCTTCAAGGGTGCCTTTTCTAATGTTCTTAGAGGCACGGGTGGTGCTTTTGTATTAGTATTGTATGATGAAATCAAAAATTTTATTCTTTGAGAATACAGTTCTTCTGTATTTAATCAGCAATTCATTTATTCCTGGATGTAGTCGTAATGTATTTCCTGGACATGTAATATTGTGAATAAAAGAATTTAGTCAGTTAACTGCTAATTCCATGAGGAACATTCCAGGTTAGGAGGACCAAGTTAGAATCTGTAGTTATTTGAATGACCAGAAAATAAATGAAATTACTTTGCTCAGCTTGATTTCATTGAGTTGTTTAATTAATGACTAATATGCAGCAGTTCTTATGATGTACAACAACATAAGCACTGTTGAATTCGTTTTTCAAATAACTACTAACCAAAGTAATTGACGTTTAATAAAAATCCGAATTTGTGAATTAATATCTAAAAATGTCTGCTGTTCAGTTTTGAACAAGTCAAATGAATTTTTGTAGTTAAATTTTTTAATTTTATTATTCTGAAGTTGGAATGCTAGGCTTTACAGTGAAATTAGCAACTTTTATAACACATTGCTACAAAAGTTGCGATTTTCGTTTTGATTCCGTAATGAAATGAGCAAACGAAATTAGATTTGGTTTACTTGGTGCCATTTTTATAAAGTTCAAATATCTGATTTAACCTAATACAAATATTTTATGCAGAATTTATTCTTAATCATCATTTTTAGAAATGCCTTTGACCTATCGTAAACCATAAATTCCGTTCTCGCTCTAATGGTAACAACTAATATTTGCCTTTCCGACGTTTAAAATAGGAGGATTAATTACGTGGCTTTATTGAAATAAAAGCTGAATCCGGTTTTCCCAAAATAAAGGATATGCGGTGTATAAGATATCCAGTTGTCGAGTGGACGAAACCAACTGCTAGTTGGTCTTGAAAGTTCATGTGGCCAGCCCGTAGACAAAGCGCGAAGTTTTCAGGTTTTTCTTCGTTAGTAAACAGCTATACTTAAAATCACTAATACGCCCTCATTTTTGCTAACATTTTCCTAGCAGACAAATTAAGTATGACTTGACGCGAGTGAATTTATCCGAAACAGCTATGTATCTCATAACACTATTAATGTTGATCAATCAGCAATTGCAACAAATATAAATCAGATACTAGTCTGAAGCTCGGGTCATTGTATATGTAAATTGTTTAGAATGAAACAAAAATTACCAAGCTACCAAAAATGTAAATTTTTGAGCATCAAAAAATCAATGCCTTAGTATGGTGAATTTAGAGAGAAATGGATGAGGTTTCTGGTCTAAAAGCTCTGTCCTAATCTTGATCGGATCCTTAGGAACACTACAGTGGGAATGGCGAACCTTTGAGAACACGTATCTGACCGAACCACTAATTTTCGTAAATAATAATGCTCTAGTGTTAAGGTTAATGATCAAAAATAAGGAAAGATCGAAATTGGTAACGATAGTTTCGGGTTTCAATAAACCCGAAAGTTGGATTAGATTGATGGAAGAATGTGACGTAAGGGTAGTCTGCCAAAAAGAGCGCCTCCCGGATTTTCTATGGGGAAGACTATTTTCTATTTTGATATAAATGTGAAGAAACCCCGAGAACTTCCACGTGGTCAGCCCGTTAGTCCGCGGATCCGCGACTAAACCGATTTTATCTACTTTGCTAATGGTGGGCAACCCGAAAGTTAAAATTATGTAATTCTTACCAAGGGCTTCGGCGGGAGGGGCAGCTGCCCTCCCCTAGAAATTAGCATTTAAATAATCTTAGGCTGCTTGTAAGTTTAAAAAAAATTTTAAGATATTTCTTTTCCGGTACATAGTAAATGATTAAAACTTTATGAATCGTTTTTATTTTGCCTACATACAATTCATATCCTTTATCAATTTAAATCATCTTGCCTCCTGGCCCATTGGTGGGCGTCGTCCTTGATTCTTACTATAAAATTATTAAAGGGCAGTCCATAAATTACGTAAGGTATTTTGGGGTGGGTAGGGCGGGTAATAGACCTCGTCTTACGTAATATTTTTTGATCTCGTGGAGTTTGAATTTGGCGGTTTCTATTAAGAATTCTCGTACAAACGCCATCTCGTGTGACGTGATGGAATAATAACGCTAGCAGAATCACGCTCTACACATTTTTTGTCATGGGAGAAAGGCCGTATAGTGGTTTCTCTCTTTTTATATTAGAATAAGTGCACCACTCCTATGGGTGTATAACACTAAGAATACATGATACAAAGTAAACAAAATTAGTATTCGGCTTTTAGTGAAAACTAAAATGTAAAACTAGAAATTAGTCTTATCTCCCATACTTTTTGAACATAAGCTTGTTCAGAAGCCATGTTTGATTGTAAAAAGCACACGTGTGTGCTTTTTACAATTATCAAGTGGACATGACCACCTGAAACCAAGCGTAAAGATTTCTAATTTGAGAATAAGTCTATCTTGATCGTAAATTGGACAATGCTACATCATATAAGTCGACGGTGTCTAGGTTTTCTGTAGAGCAAAAATCTTCTAACAATATGTTCAGTATGTAGTTGAGCAGTAGCAAACGTTAAATCTCTGAGTGGTGATGAGAACCTGCCATCAACACTAGGAAAATAAAGTCTTGTTGTTCTACCAGTTTTACTGCTCAACTATTGTTGATTCCACTTTTGCATAGTGTTGTCATAAATATAATTTTTAAGGCTGCTGCATGAGAGAGGGACGTGTGTGTAGTCAAGTCGGTGTCCTTTGCAGCTGACAGCCTCAAAGTCGGCTTTTTCATTTCCTAGGATGCCACTATGGCCAGGAACGAATATAAAAGTTATCTTATTTACAAGGTTTTTAATATGGTGCAGGATATATGCGATTTTATTGCTATTGCAATTGGGATTTAATAGAGCTTTTAGGACAAAGTAAGAATCACTGTAAATGTTGATAGAGTTTTGTTTGATGGTGAAGTGTCCCACTGAACAGCTTAGTAGACAGCATCTTCAGCTTGATAGATAGAGGTATGTGGGGGATATCTGTACCTTCTAACATATTTTGGGCAAAATATGTCAGTTTGGAGGAAGATACAGATACATGATCCGACATGAAGGGGGCTTTTGGACCAATCTGTGTAGATATTAATGTCTTCATGGTTATCCATGGAGGAAGCAGATGACATCAGATGTACCCTGGGGATAACCTTGTTTACAGGGTAATGATCAGAGATAGAGTAATTGCATTGTGATAGCATATGAACAGCCGTAGATAGGAGTAGAGACTGTTGTTGAGCCTTGATGTTTGTAGTTCTGATGTAGTAGTTTAGAACCTTTTCTACAATACATAGTGGCAAAGGAAGGAGTTTTGCTAGAGTCAGAGAGGCATTAGTAGAAACAGTTCTGCATCACTTTGAAATTCTGATGGAAAACTGTCTTTGAAGAGAGAATAATTTACTTGCTACTGAATTTTTAGTAGTTACGTGACCCCAGCTAGAGGCGGTAAAGTAACATTGATTGTATTACGTCATTATATAGAGTTTTACAAGCTTTCATTTAGTCCCCAGGTGCACCTAGCACATTTATCAGCATGTAGTTTATTTTATTTATTTTTTGCTTTAGCCAAGATGTAATCAATATGGCAACGGAATGTGGTTTCTCCATTCTCTCTTGTTTTATTTTCTATGATGTTTCTGTTTACACGTGCACTAGCTAGTCGATTTGTCAAAGTTTTTTTGCTTCGTTTTGTGAAAATTAAAATTAATATAAAAATGAATATTATGACGTTGATTAATGATGATAATAATAATAAAAAGATTGTTAATAATTAAAAAAAGTTCTTAAAATAAATTGTTCATTCGAATTCATTAAAGTTTTAAATTTAAATTTACTATTATTTAATTTAAAATTTACTAAATTTTAAAAGTTTATATAAAATCTTTTATAAATAGTAGTACATATCAATTAATTATTAATAATATATTTTGGACCTAAGTTAGGGTTTCATAAAAAAAATTTTTGTTAAAATCTTTCTATAAAACCTGCCTAAATATTACGTAAGATAGGGAAGGGGAGGAGGGATCAAAGAAAATATTACGGTTTCTTACACAGGGTTGGGTGGGGTCTAGAATGGCCGAAATCGCCTTTACGTAATCTATGGACGGCCTCTAGTGTTAAGAGAATTAATAGAAATAAAATTGTCTTAAATATATTCATTTTCTCCCATTTTATTATATGACTACATTCTAACATTTGTTGTAAAATCACTATGAAATGGCGTCGCTCTAGACGTGACGTCATAGGTCGTGAATTTTATGGTCTCGTGACTGCTTTGCTTCGACGATCTGGCAAATTCTCCGCTTGTGATATCACTCGTAACGTAGTTCCGCAGAAGCAGATACATTTCGTCTACCCTCTTCAAACTATTGCTCGATAGTTTTTGTAAAATGACGACCTACAACGACTTGCTACCAGAAATTTCATAAACGAAATCGAGACCCGATAGATTTATAAATTTCAATGAACTAATTTATATGCTTGCTTCTATGAAAATTATCAAACAGCTGTTTTGTAATCACAGCGTAGCAAAGACATGGCCGAAACGTGAAGCACAAACGCGCGTTTTATTTTGTACCCTACGGCGCATGCTCCTTTCTGGCAAACTTTGAAATGCGCATGAGCATCGTCGACCACTGCCCGAAAAATCAAACTACCGGTAGGCTACTTGAATTTGAGTGGCGTCGAACGATAAAACCCGTTTTTCCATCGGAGGATATGACGTAGAGTCGATGACGGGAAATTGGCGATGATCGAACGAATTTGCTTAGTTTGTGGCGGCCTTAATGTAATTTGTTTTTCTTACCTTAGTATATTTTGAAATAATATAGAAAGCACCTTCCATGAGGATATGTCAAATGATGAATTATGCAGGCATAATTCATTTTCATCATTAGAACAATTTGAGAGTATGTCAAAGTCTCAGTGTTAGAAAATCGAAATCCATTCTTGTTAGTTATGTTTGATAAAATGATGTAAACGTTTTCCTACATCTTATTAGCTACCGTTAAAACCTTATTTTATAATGTAAGATTTGAACAGTCACAACATTAAAGTGTAACGAAGCATTTTATAATGGAAAATATCAATGCACAAACTCGCTAATATCTTATAACAAAGACCGCTATAAAAGTTATGTAACTTGTAGTTCAATATAGTAGATATTTTTTGTGGTTTTAGTGTCTTTACCGCTCAGAGACCACAAAAGGCCAAACGTAGTAGTTAACGTGCCATTGGGATTAAATTAGTTGTTTTATAGAAAAGTAAACTTTCGTGAAATTTTATCTAAATTTCAATTATGCCAGTGTTTTTCAACCTTTTTTATCAGGTTGTAAAGATGAAATTTGGACATTTCGATGTTTTCAAGGAACGACTGGGAAAAAATGTTCCATAACGTTCTATGTGGGTATATAAGTAAAGTAACCAGAGGACGTTTCGTCACATATTTCATTGGAAATAGATGCATCAGCAATGTCTGACAACATGAAACTTTGAAAACACATTCTGTTGCTGTTGCTCTATTGCTTTAAAAGTAGTCAGAGAGCAACCAAGGCTTACGATCTGATCTGAAAAGCGTTTGTTAGTGTTCATGGGTAAACAAATGTTAGAGGACCGTTAGTGCAAAAAAAGATGATGATCTCTGTTTGTTTGGCGTTGTCATGATAGAACTGTCTCCAACCAACACCACTGTCACGAAAGAGCTCTCCTGTAAACAACTGGATAGTTTGAATACCAAGATCCAAGAACTTCGACAAACTATTGAAAGTCTACCACCACCACGACAATGCGCTAGCACAGAGCAAAGATGACTTTGGGGAAACAGATCATCTTTGCTCGACGTGACAGAACTTTCCCAGTCTGGACTGGGAAGTTCTGCTTCAACCACCTTATAGCCCACACTTGACGCCAACTACCACCTATTTCGTGCCCTGCAGAATCATATTGCCAATACAATTCAATGGCAATACTCCCACCGACACTCGAGACTTTCTTCAAAGAAAACCGCAGTCATTCTAAGCTTACGGAATTGAAAGTTTTTTGTTAAGGTGGCGAAATGTAATTGATATTGACGGTGATTACCTATCAGTCTGAACTGTATCGTTGTTGAGCTAATTGCCAATAAAGTTTTTTTTTTTCTTTTTCAAAATGTCTAAATTTTACATTTACAACCTGATATTAATGGCACCTCCAGCGTGAAAATTTTTTCTTTCGGCATTTCTATTTTATCAGTGTAATTATAGCGTTTTCCATATTTTTAGTAACACGTGTAAGAAGCGTTATGGCCTGCTCAGCATTATTTCGCGATACCCGGTTGAAAATCACTGAATTATGCTGACGATTTAGTTGTTCAGAATATAAACAAGAATTATTGCCTACTCCAATTCTCCATTGCCCAACAAACACAATTTTCTCTATATTGTGTTGTAAATACAGTATAGAGAAAATTGGGTAATACTATATTTTAATACTTAAGTTTATTGGGAAATACTTTATATTTTCTTTTTTCATAATAAAATTATATAAAAGTATGCGCTGTTTCAAAATTGAATCAGATCTCTATGGAAATACACGCAATACCCTGAATTTTCATTTGTATACAGTAATTTGTTTTTCGGTTAATTTTCTCAGCGAGCGCTATTACCCAGAAGTGTGGTCACCTGTTCTACAATTTACGTTTGGGTGTATTCCCGAGTGTTCTAGGTTTGTGAGGAGAGTCAAGAAGATGACTTTCATATCTTTTATCTACTGTATATATTAAAATATTTTTCAAACTATATACAGTCTAATCTCTGAAGAAAACAATTTTTATGTCCTTTAAGCTTAGTTCATACTGGGCGCGATTCGCTGGCGAAAGCGAAAAATGCAATTAATAACACATCAGACATGTCGTTTCTGGCGAATTTTACCATTTCGCGAATTGCTTCAAAATTCGGAACTATCGAGCTTTTTCGCTAGCGAAAAAATTTCGCCAAGAACAATAATAGTATTCCCGCTAGGAAACACGATTGTTGTTTTCAAAATGGCTACATAAACTTTCTCACGCAATAAATTATACGTTGTAATTCACAGATTTTTTAATATTACTCTCACCCAGCATCGTTTTCTTTTTAACGTATTTTTTTCCTCAATAAATAAATAAAAGGTAATTAATTAACAGCAGAATATCGGAAGCAGCCATTTTGTTTTTCGAGATGAGATATTGTCTTGCTTGCAAATGATTAGTAGTAGTAGTAATAGTAGTAGTTCCTTCACAATGCTAGGTAGCATACCGGGCGGTAATTATCTTCCTTCAATTTCGATTATAGGTGAGGACTTCAGCTTTCTTCCAAGTCATATTGAGCATCTTCAAATCTTGAAAAGTTCTACGGCAAGTATTCCTGCGGCGTCCTCGTGGTCGTTTGGCACCAGGGGAACCCATTTCATGGCTGTCTTAGGGATCCTATTATTCTCCATACGAAAAATGTGGCCGGCCAGTCGGACTCTTCTGCGGACAACAATGTTATGAAGTTTGCACATCCCACTCCTTTGGAGAACCTTTTCTTGGTGATATGATCTAAATATCAGATTTTTAGGATTCGTCGTAGGCATCTCTGTTGGAAGACATCGAGCCTTCTATTGATGTTTCCCGATGTCTTCCAGGACTCATTAGCATAAACAGCTATCAGAATCACGATGAAGGTGAACAGACGAAATTTAATTCTCAGTGAGATGGATGGTGAGGACCAGAAGACTGTCCGCTTTTCTGATGCGGCACTTCACGTCCATTTCTGCATCACCATTTTGGGAAATAACACTACCCAAGTAGATAAATCTCTCCACCTCCTCCAATCAGTGTGCTCCGACAATTACTCCCCGCGTTTGGACAGTGTTACATACATGCATAATTTTCGTCTCCACGGCGTTTATCCTGAGGCCAATTTTGTGTGCCTCCCGACCCAATGCGGCCGTGGCATGCTGTATCATTGTCTCGCTTTCCTCTAATAGGGCGATATCGTTGCCAAAATGATTGGCTGCTTTTCGTTTTTGATTGTGTGGAACAATTTCGCTAAATAAATAAAAATCGCTTTTCGCTTTTCTCATTCGCTCAATGTGAACTTTATCCTTTCTCTGTTTCCAGAGAGGTGGAACACCGTATATTCGTTTCTTTTTGTGTTAATTGCGAAGTAATCCTAATAGCAAAAGTTTTCTCTTTGCTAGTAGTAAGGGTCAAACCATTTTGATTTTTACTTTCATACAGTGCAATAATTCCCGCTTCTCTTTGACGAGTTCAAAGCGAACACATGACGTCATCATCTTTACGCCACTTTCTTCCATTTGCTCACTTCGGTGTAGTCGTACTTCACTTAACCAGAGCGAGAAACGTCACCACCTCTTTTCGTCACATTCTCGCTCACTCGCGTCTGTATAGTCGCACCCTTATATGTTGAGCGCTTTTCGCCTTGTTTGCAATTCTATGGTGAAGATTCGCATTTTATACCTGTACTATAAGGCAACCTCTAGTTTCGAATTTTTTCCAGCTTAAAAATACGCCGGTGAAATGCGTAAAATGTCCGGCATGTTACGGCCATTGGAATAAAGCTATTTGATTGTAAAGAAATAGAAAACGGAAAATTTTAATGGGTGTTTTTGGAAACAGCAGATTAATGCAGCGGAAGAATATACTTTATATTGTATGGATTATTTTAAAGTGTAAAATATTTTACAATTGTTTTTAAATTATATATAAATTACCATTTATATAAATGTTCATAATGATAATTAAGATTAACTAAAAATTGATTCATTATAAAAATTTTGGCCTGGAAAAAATTTTATCCAAACGTAATCATATCTTTCCTGTCCATAACATTATATTAAAGTTTCAAAAAAATTAATTGTTGCATTGATTTTAACATCAGTTCCCGTCCTATCCATGATCATTTAAGAAATTTCCAAGTATTTGAAATAACAATGACCTTTTTTTCAATTTGACAGCAAATAAGTTCCCGTATTTTCTGATGATTATTCTCACAGTTAGTAATGACGTGACCTAATTACTATTTGAAAAAATATATTTAATTCATTAATGAAAGAAATATCTTTTAAAAATGTTAACTTAAATTGTACTTAAACATAAATTTTCATTCTGATTTATATTAGACAAATGCAATTAACATTGCCAATATGATATAATATTCTGATGTTTTTTAAGATAAACCTTGCGACTGGCATCTGATTACTCTTTTCATAATTAGCAGCACCAGATGGATATGTCCCAACTGCTAAATAAACCACTATTCTACCACATATCTCCATCCCATTGCGAACAAGAAGTGTCTCCTGAAAGGACTTTCTATAGGAAACGGCCTAGTTAGGTGAGGAGAAATATATATTCAAATCAAACAAAATATATTAGGGGAAGGTCCGGTAGTATCGGACACCTAAGCTTCTATATTATAAAATATTTTTATAGCACAATTGGTCCAGATTATATTCCATACAAAACTTCATTGTCTTATAAAAACACCTGTTAAAACTCATTTTTTTTACACTTTTATAGTCATTATATTTTTACCTAGTTCAATTGTGGAGGGTGTATCGGACATGAAAAAAATCTGCAAGAGAATTACTTTCGGTTTCACAAACAACTTTATATTATTAGGCAGAGTTATTTCTGAGAAATTTATAGAAGTACAAATTACAGATCGTAAAACTAAGTGAATACATGATAAGAAAGTGGTATAAATGAGAAAAATTAAAAAATTATCAGTCTGAAAATTTAACAACTAGTTTAATGACAAATGCGTTGTGTTTACTTTTTTTTTTTTTGGTAATACAAACATCACATTCATAAAACAGATTGTTTCTTTCAAGATCGGGGCAATTTTCGTAAGCCCAACCTTCATAAATCCTGCATTTAATCCAGTCTTCTTCAAAGGTTTCACCACAGATGATGCAGTGAGCCTCTTGGTCTTCTCTCTTTTCTTGAACTGAATTAGTCCTATTTACTGTTTTCTTTCTTGTCTCTTTATTTAGACGATTTTTCCCCAGCAGTTTTGTCTTACCTGCATAGATTCCTTTTCTTCTTTCTTTCCTTTCGTCTGCCGTACTTTACCCATATCGTCCCGTAAAACGAAAACATTCCGTGAGAATATAATTCTTATCAACCTTAAACTGTTTCCGATACAACCCGTAACACCTCTGTCCCATACAAACCGCAACATTTTTGTCCCATACAATCCGAAACATCATGGAACAAAACATCGGTTACCACATACGTATTAGTAAGCTTAAGAAGATTTCCGGCCTACAAGTTAAAGAACAGTGAATGTTGTTTTCAACAATAAACAAAAAACAACTTATTCTCATTTTCAGGCAAGCTATGACAACCAGAAGTTATCTTCGTTTACTCAAAACATTAAAAAAAACCAAAATTTTTTGCCACGTGTCAACAACACTGCCGATTGACTAAATATGGCGAAATCTGAACTGTATTCACTCAACATGCTGGACACCAGCATGTTGAGTGAATTCAGAGGTCCTGCCACTTGCAGCAAATGTTAGACACAACGCTTGTCCGATACTACCCGACCTTCCTCTAAATGTGTTAAAACTATTCTATAGTCTCAAGTAACAAAAATAGCTTATAAAAAAGATGATCTGTGGAAAAGACTTGGAATGGAAAATGTAGAAAACCAGAATATCATGTCAAGTATCTTAAAGTTTGGTATTTTTGAATGAAATATTCATCACATGTTCATCAAGCATTAAGAAATAAATGTTTTCGTTCTGTTTTAACCTCAACTGATACTAACCAAACTTTAAATGGGGGAAAGCTTGAGTGTAAACTTTGAGTGGCTTACCTAATATTGAGATACAGAGTAAGTAAATTTTAAAACGGAATGAAAATTCGAAAATTAAAAAAAAATTATCACACAGTACTTAGAAGTAATGCTATGCAATGGTCAATAAAATGTGCATTTTTGTCAGTACAACGATACAATGATCAAGTGTTATAGTTTGTTTTAATGTACTTAAATTTCTCTTGCTAGGAAAGGTATGTTCTGAAGAACTCTTTTACCAAAATCTTTGGATCAACCCGGCCACTTGCTACGAAATTGAGCTTTAAGTGCTTTTGTTTGGTTGAGTTAAAAATTGGGTTAAGATAAAGTGTCGCCACATTCTATCTTCTTCGGCTACGAACTACGATCCTCTAAGAACGAATTCGAGTCATCTTCGTACGGATCAACTCCACTATAGATTAAAATTTTACTTCTGTAACAATCGGCGCCTTGACTAGTAGGCTCTAAGAGTTGTTAAATAACCTAGTAAAGAAATCCTGCAACGAGTTGTGTAACTTGCCCAGCTGTTATGAGATCTTAAATTTAAAACATTTTATATTATTAAAGATAAATAATGGTGTTACACACAAATTTATTTACGTGATTTTGTCATTCAAAACTTTTTATATTTTTAGTTATTATAAAATGGTAAAAGGCTTAATTTTGAAGGTAGAGATGAATTTTAAAAAAACATATAAATGTTAAAGACGAGTAAAATCTTCATTAATTCCAACCTACTCGAGATACGTTCCACGATCCCCTCGACCTTTTATTACTGAAATTTAATAGTATTGGTCCCCCAAATATACAAATCTCCCTGCAAATTTCAGAAAATTTTGACAAAAGTCAGGGGAATTATTAAGCTTCTTCAAATTGGGTGAACAAAATCATATCCACTCCACATACATACATAGGCTACAGAAAAAACTTCGAATTTTTTTGCATTTCTCGACATTTCAAGGTCAAGAGTCCAAAAATGTAAAAAGGTTTTAATAGTTTTCCTGTTACTTATAACAGAGCCGGGAAATTAAAATGCATGTTTTGACGTTTAAACACAAGCTAAACTATATACACTTCCACGAACAGCACGGCACAAATATAGCGCAGGAGGCGGAGCGATGACGATTTGGTCACGAGATGACGTCCATGCAAGTTCTCTATATATACAGATGCCGAATAACAACACTGGTATTTGCAAGATATTAATCTTGAATAGAATGACCTTAAAATATTTCACCGTCTCAGCAGAGAAATCGATAATTTACTATAAATCAACAGACATGGAACAGAGTCAAAAACACGTCCATAATAAAATTACGAGTGATTTATAACATTTTCACCAATGAAAAGTTGTCTCGAAGCGCATAAATTAAATACTATTAAATATTAACTTATCTTCTTCTGTCTGCCCCTCATAGTCCTTGAAGGACCTTGGCCTCATCCAGGATTTTCACCCATTCTTCATTAACTTATCTACATCACAAAAATTCTCAATTTTATATTTATCGAATGTGTGATATTTGAATATCAGAAAATTAGCTATTTTGATCTCGTTTTGCAAAATGAATCAACTTTTAGACCGTTATTATATTGAATAGACATCAATTTGCAAGTTTAATGAAATATCCTAATATATTAACTATAAAAACACATTTAAAATCGTAATACGAATAATAAAATTACTTTCAGTTTGATTTTTTTCAGAAATCAAATCTAAATATTCGATTATCGAGTCTTATACGATCAATTTTACCCACGCAGACGCAATTACCATCATTACAGTTAACTGTTGACTAAGAAGAAACTGTTCACTCGTGGCTTCCTATTCTTTAGATAAAACGAAATTTTTTAAATTTAATTGCTTCATTAATTACTATTTTTGGATCATCGAGGAAAGAATTTATTGTGTTTGAAGTTAAATGCGTCTGCACAAAATTTATATTCATTTTACCAAAATTATATGCGACAAAAATTTAACTTTTAAAATTTCCAAGTTATATTATAATAAGGTAACCGACTTTATTTAGACTCAATCGATTAAATAAATTTATTTATAGAGTGCATCATTGCAGCTGTAGTAGCTAGACAGATGAACTTGGCAGCGTCTTTTCCCGTCAAGAATTCTTCATTTATGATGCAATCAATATTTTGCTAGCATTACTTTTAGCTTAGAATTTGTTTAATCTATTTAATAGCTGCATTTTCTACATTTGACTATTTAATATTCTCTTTTACTTGTGTAATTTCATACAAAGAAATTTTTATTTCCTGTAAAATTACATGAGGAAACAAAACTATATAAATGTTTAGAATAATATGCAATCGATATTGTTATATTAAAACAATCCAATGCGTTATTTAAGAAAATTGAACTTTTGGTGCCTTAATAATTAAATCTGAGCAAATTTTATAATTTAGTTTTTAATTTTAAAACTGATTTAGGATTAATATAAAATACCTGACCTTATTTTTCTTTAATATTAACCTTACAAGAACCAACCAACCAACCCGTGGATGATCAATAAGCGATCAATAGCTGCATCTAATGAGGATGAATCGACGTCAAGTTTCATATAAAGCGAATCCAAAGAATTTGAAAGAAGGAACACTCAAAATATCGGACACTTTGGAAAGTATGAAATGTATGCTGTCGGAGTTAATGACAGAAGTGAAAGGAATCAATTGTAAAATCGATCAAATTCAAAATTCAATAAATGTAATGGACAGCAGGATAGATAAACTGGAAACGACGAGCAAGGAAATAATTAGTGAATTAGAAACAAAATCGAAAACTATGCAAGACATGAATAAAGAAATAAAACAACTAAAATTGACGAGGAAAAAGAGTCAAAAGAAAAGCGAGGAATCGATGAGAATTATTTCCAAGGTACGAACTGAAAAAGTAGGTATACACCTAGATTCTAAAAATGGCAGCTTAAGCGATAAACAAGAACTGGAAGAGATGGTCGAAAGTCTTCTAGGTGACCCTAGACCTAGGCCAAGGCAGGTTAGAAAAGAAATGAATTCCAGAGTACCTTTACCCAGAGTGCATGTAAAAGAACAATTCCGTTTTTAATAATTTAACAATTTCACTTTTAAATTGATATAAAAATAAAATCAATAAAATTGTCTTAAAATTTATATAACCTTAAAAGAAAATATTCAATAATTTGTAAAATTGTAACTTAACTAGATAAATTAGCTAACAAGCATTAAATGTTTAAATCCCTAATTCAGGGATGGCCAACCTTTTTCTAAGGGCCGCATTTTAAAACTTTTGAACTGACGCGGGCCACATACCCAAGAGAAAAGAAAAAAATGTCGGTAAATGACAATTTATTCATATATAATTATAAATTAGCATAGGTATACTTAATTTAGCTTCTGGAACTGATGTAAACGTAATATATCGGAAATATTTGGTTAAATATTCGTCACTGCTAGTTTTAAATTAGTTTCGACGTGTCTGTTACCCGTTTTAATTTTACTAAATTCATCGCGGAAAAACTATTCCCGTACATAAGTTGTAGAAGAAAATAACGTTTGAATTGTTGCTGCATACTTCTTTAAGCTGAGAAATTGATATATTTATTCATATTTTATGTGACGTGGGCCGCCAGTTGCCCATCCCTGCTCTAATCAAATTAGAAAAACAAATTTTATAGTTGAATATAATTTGCTTACGGATGGCGATCTCTTTTTAGATAATGTTTAAAAAACTAATATAATCGATTATGAAAAATTCAAATATCTGCTTAATAATAGCATGTTGTATCAAGTTTACTTTCTTTATGACCATTTTATCATCATTTTAAAAAATTACATCAATTCCTCATGTATTATTAACAAAACCTTAATGAAAAGAAAAATTTGAAGTCTAATAATAAAAATATAGAATCTTCCACGTTAATTTATTGAAATTATTTTTCATTCAGAAATTACATAGTAGTTATAAGTAAAATATTTTAGAAATGCATATATTTATTAATCATTTTGTTAATTAATCTACTTAAGTATAAATCTTTATATATTCTCTTTCCAATCTATTCGTTCTATTGCACTTGATAATATTCATGGCTGATAACCTTCTTATAAAAATAAAACCTTTCTGAATAAAAAAAAAAGTTTAATTTGATTCCTTGAACCAATTTTTCTCATCTTTTTGAATATGGCACCAAGTTCAAATGTTATTTTTGTTAAAATACTTAATATTGGCATGAGCCAAAAGTTGTGAGAGTTGGTGTCAGAAGTGAAATCATTACATACACATTGTAACAACCTCTATGTTTAGAACAGTCCATTTGTACCTTTCATATTTCTAAGCAATGTGTTTGTCTGGTATGTGAATTTGCAGTGCACCAGGAAGGGCTGCTACAATGCCAAGTCTTTCCAGAAATGATCAACAAGCTGTGGTCCAATTTTGTGTTGTGGAGAATTGTAGAGCAGGTAAACTCCATAGAGAGATGTCTGTCAGCAGAGCTTACTTGTCACAAGATGGAGTTCAATGTTCAAAAAAGATCACAAAGACAACACCATCATCAACCAAGCTTGTTCAGGAATCTGATCAGTGCTAACAGCTAACATGAAGAAAGTAGATGACACCATTCAAGGAAATTGATTTCCAAGCTTCTGAAACCTGGTGCATTCACTTTATTACCTCAATATGTTGCCCTATAACTGCCATGCCTTTGGCCTTCTGAAGAGAGCACATTCACATTGGATAATTTGATGTACTGTACATCATCAAGAAATGTTTGAGAACCAAAAGCATTACAAAACATTAGTTTATGGATATTGTTGTGGAAGAAATTTTACAATAAGTCACTAAATTTTACAAACTAGTCACTAAATGAAACAATGACTAAATGCCAGTGGAAATTACTTTTAATTGTACTCATGTTTTCTCAAAAATATTGAACCCTCAACTTTTGACTTAAGTCAATAGAATTACAGTAAAAAATTAATTTTTTTATGATGAAAAGATTTACATAATTCTAAACATATATTTTTCATAAAAAGTTTCATTTTCTGTATATTTTTTCATTCCAAAAATTTTGAATTTGATAAAATCATATTGAAATAATTTTAAAATAAATTCAATGTTTCTATTTGATAAAAATTTACTTCTAGTCTGTGAACTTATGAAAACAGTTCCCAAAAGATGTGATTTGGACACAAAACTTTTTGGTGCTTCTACTTTATTAAATTTGCATTTTGGACAGTTCTGTTCCACTTCAACTCAAAGTAGATGCTTTTCAGGTTAAAAGATTTTTACAATATAATAATAATAATAATAAGAATAAACAAAAAATGTATAGTCTTCAGTGAATTTATAAAAGAATCTGTAACCCAAAGCATCTACTTTAAACTGAAGAGGGACAGAACTGTTTGAAATGCATATTTAATAAAGCACAACATCCAAAAACGTCTATTAGCATCAAAGTGAAAACATTCCCCAAAAAGTGATAATTCCTCAGACTAGAAACCAATATTTAGCTTGATAACCATTTGTTTGAACTTTGTATTTGTTTGAATTTTTATAAATTTCTAAATAAATACTGAGAGATTAATAGTAGAGACCAATTGGCAAATTTTAAAGCACAGAATACAATTAAGCTATTATAATCATCACAATCTCTATAAAAAAAATTATATCTAATTATATAAATCAAATTTTTCATGCAATCAGTCAGTTCTAATTACTTTGTAATGTCGTTTACATTACACAAAAAAATGTAACTACATAATTAATATTCAAAAAGTAAAAATCAGTTAATTTCAATTCTTTTTTATTTTGTCTTTTGAACAATACATGACCATGAAGATCACAATTCAAGCTACAAGTGCAGATGCAGTTGATGATTCACTGCAAAAAGAAGAAAAAGAGTTGTTAATATATTATTAAAAAACCTTTTGTACTTTCTAGTAATATTAAAAATTATTGCTAATAAACAGAACCCATTTTCCAAAGTTAATCATATATAAAAAACTTGCGTACACATTTACACACAAAAATATATGTTAACTGTTAAAACTATAACTATAAATAAATATGAATTCTGACAAAATTATTTGCTCAAGTTTGACATCAAAACGGATGTGAGATATGCAGTCAACTACATGATTTTATGATGATAGAATAAATAAATTTATTACATATAGAAACAATTGTCTGAATAATTTTGGTGATTATATTGAAGAATTTTGTATTGGTTGAGATTTCAAGTACAATCATACCTTGGTACTGGAACGTTTTGAAGCCCAAACAAATCAATACCCAACCAAAAATTTCGAAAAAAAAAGGCCCCTGTTCCCGAACAAAATTTTGGTACTCGAACGGGAAAGCCCGCCAAGCCAAAGCCGATGCCACGGCGGGGGCGTCAGTTACGAGACAGTCATTGTTTCGCATGCACATTAACTTACACTGTGCTATATTTTTTGGATTAGCATCCTTTTCTTTTGATTTATTAGCTCTTAAACATGGGTCCCAAGTAGAATAAAAATGAAAGTGGTCAAGTGAAAAGGAAAGCAGTGAGAAAAACAATCGAACTGAAAAAAGAAATCATTGCTAAACATGAAAATGGAGCGCGTGTTTTGGATCTTGCTGTCCAATATTCTATGGATAAGTCGACAATATCGACTATTTTAAAGAATAAAGAAACAATAAAATGAGCTAATGTTGCAAAAGAAGTGACTACGTTGACAAAGCAAAGGCCTCAGATACTTGAAGAAGCAGAGAAGTTGCTACTTATTTTTATAAATGAGAAACAGTTACGAGGTGATAGCGTTAGTGAGACATTTATTTGTGAAAAGGCACTAGAAATCTATGACGATTTAGTGAAGAAAACCCCTGGTACAAGTACAAGGCTAGTAGAGGGTGGTTTGAAACTTTAAGAACCAAAGTGGAATACATAACGCAGTAAGGTATGGAGAGGGAGCTAGTTCAGACAAGAAAGGGGCTAAGAAATTTGTCGCCGAGTTTAGTAAACTTATGATGGAAGAAGGTTATGCATCTCAACAGGTGTTCAATGCAGACGAAACTGGGCTATTTTGGAAGAAAAAGCACTACCAGGGCTAACACTTCTCCCACACCGGGTTGTATAAACAAAAAAATTAAATACCTTCTAAAACTGATAACCGGTGCGAACTATTTTTCGAAATGGCGAACGTTTTCACTGCCCCTCCTGGGCTCTTCCTCAGGCCAATTCTGGATATGATAATCGAACAGCATAAATAAATGGAACGTGTTCCGTAATTTAAACGATCGAGTACGTTGGGCAACCGCGTGCCGTTCCAAATATTTAAATTTCCTTTTATTCCGTTTGGGAAAACGATGTGCGCCTCCTATGATAAATACGCGTGACGTCAACTGATTCACGACTTTTCTTCCAATAAAAACTGCCAAGCAGTGGAGAGATTCCTTTCTTCTTTGAAATTAATACATGTTGTTGTGCGATCGGCTTTATAAATTTCAATCTCCTCCAGAGTTCTCAGATGTTCTTGATGTTGGGTGGTGCGGATCACCTTTGCGTCAAAGGTGATCCGCACCACCCAACATCAAGAACATCTGAGAACTCTGGAGGAGATTGAAATTTATAAAGCCGATCGCACAACAACATGTATTAATTTCAAAGAAGAAAGGAATCTCTCCACTGCTTGGCAGTTTTTATTGGAAGAAAAGTCGTGAATCAGTTGACGTCACGCGTATTTATCATAGGAGGCACACATCGTTTTCCCAAACGGAATAAAAGGAAATTTAAATATTTGGAACGGCACGCGGTTGCCCAACGTACTCGATCGTTTAAATTACGGAACACGTTCCATTTATTTATGCTGTTCGATTATCATATCCAGAATTGGCCTGAGGAAGAGCCCAGGAGGGGCAGTGAAAACGTTCGCCATTTCGAAAAATAGTTCGCACCGGTTATCGGTTTTAGAAGGTATTTAATTTTTTTGTTTCTACTACCAGGGCACAAGCCAATGAAAGATAGGCTTATTCTTTTGCTGTGTGGTAATGCAAGTGGAGATTTTAAGGTTAAGCCATTGTTGGTTTATCACTCCGACAACCCAAGGGTGTTCAAAAGGAACAATATTATGAAGAGTAAATTACCTGTTATGTGGCGTGCTAATTCAAAGGTCTGGGTGACTTGGCAATTTTTTGTTGAGTGGGTGCATGAAGTTTTTCACCAACTGTGAAAGAATATTTGCAAGAAAAGAACTTGCCAATAAAATGCATTCTCCTATTAGATAATGCTCCTGCTCACCCTCC
Organism: Centruroides vittatus; assembly: GCF_030686945.1. NCBI lineage: Eukaryota > Metazoa > Arthropoda > Arachnida > Scorpiones > Buthidae > Centruroides > Centruroides vittatus. The sequence goes on along the minus strand of NW_027122274.1, from coordinate 1,803,997 downwards.
AGGCTTGGAGGAGGATTTAGTCGATGAATTTGACTTTATTTGGGTTAAATATCTGCCACCTAACACAACCTCTTTGCTACAACCAATGGATCAACAGGTCATTTCTAATTTCAAGAAATTGTACACTAAATCCTTGTTTCGAAAGTGTTTTGAAGTCAGTAATGACACTCAGTTAACTTTGAAAGAATTTTGGAAAAATCATTTCCATATTCTTAATTGTGTTCATCTTATTGACAATGCATAGAACCAAGTGAATTCCGCACCATGAATTCAGCATGGAGGAAACTCTGGCCTGACTGTGTACCAGAGCGAGATTTTGAGGGCTTTAACGAAGAAATTGTGGATGATATTGCTTCTATTTGACAAAGCATAGGCTTGAAGGTCGACAATGAAGATATTGAAGAGCTTGTGGAAGACCACAGTACTGAGCTTACTACAGAAGAGTTGGAGTACCTTCAAAATGAGCAACAAAGGATTTTGGCTGAGGATATGTCTTTGGAGAGGAGGAAGGGAAGAAGGATATCCCAATTTCAGTGATTAAAGAAATTTGTGCTAAGTGGGGGGATATGCAAGCTTTTGTTGAAAAATCTCATCCTGATACCACGGTAGCCAATGGGGCTGTAACCTTTTCAATGAAAATGTCATGTCTCATTTCTGTAAAATTCTGCAAAAAAGGCAGAAGCAACAGACAATGGATACGTTTTTAATTAAAGATTTATCTGCCAAAAAGCGACAGAAAAGGGAAGCAACCCCCGAAGTTCCATTACCAGATGTTTTTATGGAAGAGGATTCCCCTTCTTGGCAGTAACTCCCGCTCTTCCTCCTCACATCGCCATCCACTTATGCCATCATATCGCAATCAAAAAGGTAAGTTTTTGTATGTTAAAATGACTTCTTTAATGTTTTTACTATTTATTGAGAGTTATATATGTGTTATTTACTGCTTGCCTAAAAACTAAATATCATTTATAATCTGTTCTGTTCTCTAATCTGTTATGTTACTAGCGAATCAAGTGGGGATTGGAACGCATTAATCCATTTTACATTATTTGTAATGGGAAAAAATGATTTGGAGTCCGAACATATTGGTACTCTAACCTCTTTCTGGAACGGATTATGTTCGAGTACCAAGGTACCACTGTACCTTGGTACTCGAACATAATCCGTTCCAGAGTACTAAAATTATAATGTATAAAATATCAATCTAAAAATGTTTATATCTTATGCACCAGTTTATCTTACTTTATGATATGCTTTTATAAATATACATTTATTACTAAAACAAATCATTGGATTTTGAATTTCTTTATAAACTACTGTCACAAGTAAAATAAGTCTAATTACACATCTTAACAGTAAAACAGGAAGAAAAAGACTTGTTTGTTTTTAATAAAATATATGCAAAGCAACAACGAATACATTACATGTAAAACTGTGTAAAGAATTAATGAAATATAGTTTATGATAACAATTAAGAAAATAATATTTAAATTAATATAAAAACATGATTTCAAAGAATGTGGTTTAATATCAGTGATGTAAACCAGTAAACACTGTCACAATGCCACAAACCACAACTGATATAGATTTGTAAAACTACATACAGTTGTTGGAAAAACTTGATATGGCACTATAGTTAAACAATTATTTGATAAGTTAACCTTTCAGCAGTGGGAGAGTCAGGTATGGTTCTATCCCTTAGTAGTGGAGAATATACCCGAAAAATTTTTAAAGTATTTTTTCACGCAATTTTTCTCATTTCCGTTTTAGAAAAAGTATTTGTAAACAGTTATGTCTAGTAAAGAAAAGTCTTTTTTTATTGTTACATAATTCATTTTTTATGTGAATTTTTTTTTGCGGTAGTTTTTGGCTAGATTCTGGTGATACCCCCAAAATAATTTAACGTATATATACGTCCCTCACCACTGCCACACGATCGCCCTCGACGTATATATACGTCCCTCACTGCTGAGTGGTTAATATAACTAACTGACTGTCATATAGCATGATAGTTAAGCTTCCTTTAGTGTCTCATGCTGTGCAAAAATTATGTTATATAAAATTAGAATATTCATAAAACAAGGTTTTGACTAGTTTCTTCTGTAGAAAACATGAAAAATATCACTCTGTCTTCCAATTGCAGTGATTGCACAAAATTCAAATGTTTGAAATTGGTTAACAAACTTGTTTTGCATTACTATGGAAACTTGTCATTTCAGGCAAAACAATTCTCAAAATCCTTACATTATGTGGACTAAATTTATTAAAGAATAAAATAAAATGAATAAACAAGGAAATTTGCTCATCAAGTTTCAAGAAAAACCTGCAAGTGAACTTCTATTGTTGGTTGTTCTTGCTTCATATCAATGTTTTTAGTTATTTTTTTTGTTTTTTCTATCCAAGACTGCTTGTTATTAATAAAGTTTTGTTTTACTTTTCCTTTTTCCAACAATATTAAGCCTGCTTAAGTGTATAACTGTAAATACTAGTATTATTATTACTATTTCACAGTGGGAAAAGAGATAATTTTATCATCTGTAAAAGATGGTAGAACTATCTTTTGCCAGACATGTCAGAAGTCAGTAGGTTGCTCTGAAAGATTTCTAGTACAGCAGCATGTCAACAGACTACCATAAAAGACAGATATAAGAAAAAACTAAAAATGCAAGCATTTTAAATTGGATTTAATAAAAACAAGGAACATGATCCTTTCAATGAAGACCTATACAAGGAAATGCTTGAAGAAGCAATTCTGTGGAATAATGAAGCATTCAGAGCATTCCTTTAGTAATACTGCAATCAAAATGTTGCTACGAGGGTCATCCCAGAAGTACCTGACCCGACATATAGATGGCAGTAGTTGTTTGAAAAAATTACTGTGATTGAAAGTACCAACCTTATAATGCTTAAGTTTGAAGTTTGAAGATGCCACATTGTTTAGTATTTGTTTGACAGCCATCAATAGTGAATGATCTCAGTGAATTTGTAAACATGGAAAAAATTGGTCATCGTTATGTGATACAATACTTTCATTTCAAAGGTCTCAGTCCAACCAATATCAAAGCTGAGCTAGATTCTATTCTGGGGGAATCTGCTCCCTCATTTACAATAAAATATTGAGTGACAGAGTTTAAATGAGGCCGTACAAGCTGCCAAGACAAACATCACAGTGGTCGACCAAATGAGGTGACCACAACAGAAATCGTGAAGAAAATCCACAAAATGTTATTGGATGACCGTCCAATCAAAGTCCGAGAGCTAGCAGACATGGTAGGCATTTCAAAAAGTGCTGTACTGTACATCACATTTTGACTGAAAATTTGGACATGAGAAAGCTGTGCAGAAGATGGGTACCACGTTTGCTCACAATGAAACAAAAACAGCATCGTGAGGATGTTTCAATCAAGTGTTTGGCAATGTTTCGCAGCAATAAAACAGAGTTTTTGCATCAATTCATAACCATGGATGAAACATGGGTCCATCACTTCACACCTGAGACAAAAGAACAGTTGAAACAATAGACTGAAAGGGGAGAATCAGCTCTGAAGAAGGCAAAGACAGTTCTATCTGCTGGCAAGGTCATGGCTTCAGTTTTTTAAGACGCTCATGGGATAATTTTCATTGATTGTCTTCAAAAAGGAAAAACAATCAACGGTGAATATTACATAAACTTATTGCAGCACTTGAGTGATGAAATCAAAAAAAACGGCCACATTTGGTGAGAAAGAAAGTGTTGTTTCATCAAGACAACACACCAGTTCACACATCTGTTATCACAGTGGCCAAAATCAATGATTTAAGGTTCAAATTGCTTCTTAACGCACCCCATTCTCCAGATTTAGCCCCCCTCAAATCATCTTTTCTTTCCAAGCTTGAAAAAATGGCTCCATGGTAAAAGATTTGCCAACAATGAAGAGGTGGAGTCTGCAGTTGATGGCTATTTTGAGAAGATCAATGGTTCTCACTGTAAACAGGGTAACAAAGCTGTTGAACATCAATGGGAAAAGTGTATCAAGCTAAAAGGAGACTATGTTGAGAAATAAAGATATGCTTTTCTAAATTTTTTGTGTTCTTTGTTAGGTCAGGTGCTTCTGGGACTACCCCATAGCAAATCTAACTCTACGGAAAAAATACTTGGAAATGTGCTACAAAAACTACTAAGGTCATTCTAAAAGAAAAGAACGTTTTGATCTGACAAGCCGCACAGTTCTTCCCCCACCCCCATGGACGTTCTCATTTTTTCGCACCAGTCTGATGCTAACAGTAAGTCACAACGATTGTCTATTGTTTACAGTGTGACTTTGAAATGTGTGACAAAATTAAAGATTCTGCCAACTGAGGTTCATAGTGTAATATACTTTTTGAATGCAAAAAAAGTCCACCCTATCAAAATTTATAGACAGATAACTGTGGTTTATCAATCCGTAAATTTTCACTGACTACGCAGCGCCATTCAAAACAAACAGCTGGGATTGTCCAGAGGCATTGTGCTTCTTCAGGATAATGCACATCCACATGCTGCTGCATTGATAAAGAACTTGCTTCAGCAATTTAAGTGGGAAGTTTTTGAACATTCTCCTTACAGCCCGGACTTGACTCCAAGTGATTACCACCTTTCCCTAAAATTAAAGGATTTTTTGGCTGGGAATCACTGTGGAAGTGACAACGAACTGAAAGAGGCCGTTAATGACTAGTTCAAGAACTTGGTGGTAACTAAGTGTGCAGAAGGCATAGAGAAGCTAGTGATACTCTAAGACAAATGTTTAAATTTGTATGGCGACTACGTAGAAAAATAGCTGTTATCATATGTGTTGTAAAATAAGTTTTGTTTCATTATCTTACATAACAATATCAAGAGAAACAAACGTTTCTTACTTTTAGAATAACCTTTGTATTAAAAGAAATTTATCAGAAAATTGGAGATAATCTGAGAAAAAAAACACTGTTTTTTGACATTACAATATTTAATAAATTAACAAGAAAACAAGTACTTTTGACAATACATCACCATCTTCATGTAAAAATTGTAAACATTCTACTTATGTATATTCAGTTGAAGTTTTATTAAGTGATGAAGGTTTCTTTATAATTTGATGCATATTACATAGTTTTTTGAGCATATAAATCTGACACTTGAACATTACTAATGCTTTGATAACATCTCATGCTATTCAACATTAATAAAATTTTGAAATCTAGATTTTTCTATAGCTGACACAGAAAACTTAAAAATTATTATTTAAAGAAATTGGCAGTTATAAAAACTTATCTCTCAATAACTATTTTGTATAGTAACTAGTAAATCAATTGTGGGGATAAAAAAAATATACATTCAACACAAAAATGGAGATTTTCCAATACAAATGCTTAAAAGTACTGCTTTATACAAAGTGTATCACAATTCCCTACCCATTAAGATGTTGAAGTACAGGTATGTGAACAATGGCTTTATAACATCATGTTACAAAGCCATTAATAATATCCCATTTAAAAAAAAAACCAAACTTAATATTTTCTAAACACACAAATATATCTTACTTGTTTTTGTGATAGAATAACAGATAAATAATCAACTAAGATATTTTACTTAACTCTTATCTTAAAATAGTTTAAAAATAGGATTAAATCATTTTATGTAAAGCATATATTTGAAAAATAGAATCTTACAAAATTACATAATTTGAAAAACTGCTGTAAGTTATATAAAATCATACTTATTTTAAAATCATAAAATAAATTTATACATACTATTTCCAAGTAGGTGGCAAAACTCTCTTAGTTTTATAATAGCGAGCGAGACGATGGATCCTGCTTTCTACCAAAATCAGACGAAATTTTGAATCTTTGTCCTGTTTAAAATGAGATTAATTTTAAACACTAACATTTTATAAACAAATAATTTATCTAAATAATTAAAAAAAGAAACAACCGCAACCATCTAAAATGTATGACAAGTAAAAATTCTATCATCAACTGTTGAAAAGGTAATTCATACAATTAAATTAAAATGCAGTACAGCAGAGCATCGATTATCTGACTTAATTGGAGACTGGGATTGGTCGGATAACCAAAAAGTATGAAAAAATACATTATTAGTATAGTGTATTAGGCCTAGTTTAAATACTAGCCTCCCTTTCATGGTCGAGCCAGTGTTGCCAGCTAAAACATGCAAAAATTTAACAAAAATAATATTAAAGTAGCCAAGACATAACCAAATATTGTAGCGCCACATCACTAGCGGACATTTGAATTTGCCAACTAGAACACAATTGGTTAACCGATAAGTTGGTTAATCGGGGGTCGGATAATCAATGCTCTACTGTATTTGGAAAACTTATTTGAAATTATGAATATTGTAAACATTAAAAAATAACTAACTACAAAACTTCTAAGCATATCAAGAATTCCCATATTTTAATAAATAGCTGCAAACCCAATAAAGAAATGCAGAGAAAAGGTCAACTAGACCAGGTTTAGAGCAAAAATAATATCTAGCCACTGGTTCACTATACGATAGTTTAAACTTTGTTGTGAAGGCGCGAATTGTCAATCTTTAAACATGGTCTAAACCAGGGATGTCCAATCCACAGCCCACTTAATATTTTTATGCAGCCCCACTGCACCCTAAATTTTTTAGGTAGATTTTCATTTATTTTGGTAAAGTATGTCACAAACTGGATACACTTTGGTGTCGTAATGTTGTAATTAGTACTAGAAACCTGTACTACCCCACATGAATAACATACTGTTGTGAACAATTCTTGTTGTGCATGAAAAACATTAAAATTGCTGAAAGAAATAAGTTGAGTGATTCCCATTTAACTAACATTCTTAGAGTTAAGTCTAGTACCATAAAAGCAGAAATTGACAATATTATAAAAGGAAGGCAATGTCAAAAATCATAAAAAACTTAAACCAACACCTTAATGTTCGCTGAGAGATTTAATATAACGAATGTTTTCAATCTAATCGATAGATCATCTTCAGGTTAAAAAGAATATTCCTTAAATGGAACACCAATTTCAAAATTTCAAAATATAACCAGTAACATTAATAAAAAAGTAATATTTGTAAAAGATACAACAAATGTAAGATAAAAAAACGTTTTACTTGTACCCATATATAATATTATCTATCCTAACCAGAAATAATTCACCATTAAAATATACTAGAGCTCACGTGCCTCTTATAAGTTTTAACCTGAAGATGATCTATCGATTAGATCGAAAACGTTTGTTATATTAATAAATCTCTCAGCGAACATTAAGGTGTTGGTTTAAGTTTTTTATTTATTGAATTTTGCTGGGTACGAGTGTGGTTTATGTCAAAAATCATATTGAATTTATTTTCATTTTGTGTGAGTGTAATTTTTTTACTGTCAATAATACAGTATTTTTTTGTAATTATAAATATTTGTTATTAAAATTTGATATTCACATTTTGAACTTTTTAAATCATATATTTATATAAAGTACCTTTGTGACCTGCTGAATATATGTAAATTCTAATTTGGCCCATTAGGAAAAAAGGTTGGACAAACCTTGTCTAAACACTCTTCAGGAAAACTTTAGCTTATTACATTTACCACTTTCACTCTCATCTTTTACATGTTGGTAAACAGTTTCATTAGGTCACAAAAAACAACAAAAGCATGTAAACATTTCTGCAGAACCAATTAAGAACGATCTGAATAGCAAAGAAAAAGGATAAATAGTTTACTATAATTCATTAATCAGAAGCAGATTACATTTTATATATTATTAAATAGAAAATTTCAAAAAATAAGATTTCTAAATCAAAACCAATAAAATATGGTCTTAATTTTGTTTTATTCATATTTTGCACATGTGAAAGTAAAATGTTAGATCTAGTTTCATCTTGTATGAACTCCATAGTAAAAAAATTCTAGCAACAAGTTGCATAATGTTCCGGCAAAAGCAATTTTAATTGTGTGGCATCATGTTATGAGATTTTATTAATTATTATAAAATGATAAAAAGCTTAATTTTGAGAGTAGAGACAAGTTTTTGCAAAAAGCTGTAAATGCTAATAACAAGTAAAATCTTCATTAAGTCCATCCCCACTTAAGATATGATGTGTAAGTAACACCTTCTATCTACCTACCCCAATCTTTACCTACCAAAATTTAATAGTATCAATCCCCTAATATACAAATCTCCCTGCAGAATTTCAGAAATTTTTGACAAATGGCATGAGTCATTAAGCTTCAAAATGGGTGAACAAAATTGTCCTCACAAAAAAACTCCCCCCAGTTTGTTTTGCATTTCTTGATGCTTCAAGGTCCCATGTACAAAAATGTAAAAATCTTGGGAATGTGGTGTAAGTTTTTGACTGATTGCTATACTTTCTGTTTCTTATATAACTGGAAAAGTAATTAAACAAGTACAATCACTAATAAATTAAAAAGTTTGTTTTTTTTTCTTGTGATAAAACTTTTTTCAAGACAACTTGTTTCAGCATCAGATCAAAAGTTGTTATAAATCAAATGTATAATTTGTTTAAAAAGTTAGTTAATGGTTATTCTGAATTAAGAAAAATCATAATTTATTCAGCAATGATTTCATTTAGATCATTTTCACCACCAATATTTTAAAGATAGATGATCTCTTTTTATCTATACTTGGTATCCTTCTTAAGCCTGCTAATTTATTTATTTTTCAATTATCTTAACAGTCTCACCTCAAATGACTTCAACAAAAAGCAACACTAATACCTTTCACAGTTGCATCTCAGAATTAATCTACAAATACTCTGCAATAAAAGTTATAAACATTAAAATTAATATTACTCAAATAGTTTAGAATATTTGCAACTCCTGCTTATCATACAGATGCACTACTTCGATCTCTGATCTTTGCTTCCAGAAAAATCTATTTTTGTTGGTTTATGCAATTTTAAATCATCAAAGAGCAGGTGGTGTTAATTGAGTTTTCTAATAACTGTCACTAGATGGTGCCTTTATTGTGGTTTGGTATTGACAATTTCTTGTTTACTATTCCACTATCTGTTTTCTAGTACAGAAGATGCCTTACAATTGATTTGTAACTGGTTGTAATACAACAACAAAAAATAAAATATAATAAAAATAAATAAAAGATTAAGCTTTCATAAATTTCCATGCAATGAAAAGCTAAAAAAAATCTGGATTACCAAGATTAGAACAGGAAACAACAGTCCAGATGAAAGTGTATTGTAGGAACTTCACACAAGATAGCTACATTACAACAAATGTGGGTGTTTTATATTTTTTAAAATTGTTAAAATGTAGCTTTAGTTTTTAATTACATTAAAATATATAGATAAATATATCAAAGCTACTAAATTGTCTTTATTTCCCATCATTACAAGTACCAGTGGCAATCCCAAAAACAATTTATATTATTGGCATAATTGCCAGAGAACATTTTTATCTATTTTGCATTTTATTGTGGAGATACAGCCTCAAATATAAGGTTGTCTCCATATGTGAAAATTACAGAAACTATACTTTTTGATAAATAAGATATTATTTAAACACAATTTTTTTTGTTATTTTACATAATTTAACATAAACATAACATATAGTAATAACACAATATAACCATAATTTTAATTTTAACATTTGTGTGTTAAAATACAACTTAGTTTAACTACATTTTCATTAAAAAAAATTGTAATTTTTTTTGTTGCATAGAACAATTAAGAAATGTTCTCTCTTTGTAATATGCTTCACACTTAAGAGCATTACTTCATCTACATTAATGTAAATGCAAGTTCTAGCAGATTTTCATTGGCTAATTTCAAAATTGATTCACAATTTATTATGATTGATATACTACTACCAGAAATTCCAAACTTTGGTATAATGTTTTTTTTTTGAGCCTTTATCAACTTCCTGTAACACTTTAATTGTTTTAGTAATGCTGAAACACTATATTAACAATTCTTTAAATTTTAGCTGGACAACTTATTAAATAAAATATCACAACCTCAAAAATTAGCCCAGCAGTTCTCAAAATTATCACCTCTCTGTTTTCAGCATTTGTTAATGGTAAATCATTTATCTGTCAATGATGACATTTGAACCTAATCTATTTCTCCCTTCTTTATAACCAGTAGCCCACAGGCCAGATTACATGATAGTTTTAAAAGCTAACGACCAGTATTTCTCACACCTGGACTACAGAGTTTTATAAAAGATTTACAGATTGATACCTGAAATTAAATTTGAACTCGACCCAGATGATGGAGTAATTCACTTTTTAATGATTGATAATTCTATATAACAAATTTTTTAAAATTTATTATAATAGAAATTTAACTTCATTATTTAGAAGCAATTTTACTTACACTTTTTGCTGAAAAAGCAGTGAACAATGCAAAATTTTGTTATATGGAAAAATTGGCTACATTGAAGTTTGTAAAATGGAAATTTGACTGTATATGTTTAGTATATACTTTAGTGAACACTTTTGTATAACAACTTATGTATCAATAAATAGTAATACAGCATTAAACATTTTTTTGTTGTAATTTACTTGCTCAATATAAATTCCTTGTTTGATCCATACAATAAAATCAGCAACCTTTATTTTTGTTACTTGCATTTGTGCAAAATATTGGTGGCCAACATTTAAACAAAATATGTTGTTATGCTTACAAAGAAACGATACACAACATGGGTTTGTTATCTGATGGGACAGGGTCATTAATTTCTATCAATAATTTGCCTTCAGCTCTGATATCATCTGGAGAAGCATAAATAATTTTTTTCTGATCGACAGTATTGATAGAATTAATAAATACACTTAGAAAATTTTTATATAAAATAAACAGTCATGAATATAAGCTGTTTTGTTAACTTCTCAGATTTTTAAAATAATATGATTAACTATAGACAAACTAATTCTAAGATTTAAAAAATCATCTTTTTCTTTTTCATTATAAAGATTATTTGAAAAACAGATTTCTTTTCCTCAATTTCACTATTTTATTGAATTCCAGCTTTCATGTGGTTTGTACCATACTTATAATTCTTGAGTTTTTTTGAAATCATTCTGTGAAAATGCCTGTTGCTCCAAACTGCTTCAGATTAAGAAACAAGATTCCTATATGCTTGCAAGCTACAGACCATAAGATCTTTCCTCATAAACAAGAGGATCTATTTAGTTTCTTATTAATTCTAATTAAAAACTTAATGTCATACTCAACTGACTTCTTTTCTCTACTGCACACACACATTTAAAATAACTCTTCAGTCATTGCATATTCAATGCACTTAAGAAATTTTGCCACAATCAATCTTCTGCCTTTCTTCAAACTGCTTTGGACAAATCAAAAAATCTGGAAACTAAGAGATGCTTGAAAAACCAAGATGTGGGTTTTAAAACCAGAAACCAACTTTAAACTACTGGAAATTAGAATTAATATGAAAATTTGCACCTTTAATCATCCAGCAACAAATGTTTTAATAAATTAAAAACGTTTTCGATCGTTTTTAACGGTCTTCTTCAGTTACAACTCAAATTAATAAAAGAACGATAAAATGGAATACATGCAATTAAATACGAAAAAATAATAAATGCGCATGCGCAACTATAAATATATCGCGCACGATGCCTAATATACATATATTACAGAATAAATGAATAAAATTATATAATAAAAATACGTGGCCGCATCCCTTGTACGTTGTTATTGTTTATCTTTATAAAACGACTTCCATGCGGTCAATAAAGATGATTGATACATTCCGTTTTTTCTTGGCTTTATATATTTCTAGCTTTTCTAGATGTTTGATTGTATATTTATTGTTTGTCGGCTTGATGATGGAAGCATGGTCCCACAATACCTCAATATCTCGTTGCCTGGCGTATGACGCTAGAACCGTGGTGTCTAGATTCTTATTAATCGAGTACTGGTGTTCTTTGATCCTTTGTTCTAAGTGCCGTAAAGTAGCTCCCACATAAACACTATCTGAATCAAATCGTTGGTCCTTTATTGGTATGGAGTAAACCCCCGTTAACGTGTTCCGATCTTCTCTCTTTTTGTCATTCCTTAACATTTTGTAAACTGTCGGATTACGTCGGTAAATGATACGTGTATTATTGGATTTAGCAACTTCGTTTATTATTTTGTTCAAGAAGGGATAATAATTGATTATCATCTTTTGTTTACCGTTATTCGTGGGAGAGTGATTACCTCGATTCTGGAACGTTGTGATAAGTTTTTCTACTATATTTCTCCGGTAACCTTGTTGTGTTGCTGTCTCGAGTATGTAATCCAATTCTTTGTAGGTATCACATATGTTTGTGCAATGAGTGTAGGCACGCTTGATCCAAGATCGGAACACCGCATACTTAATATATGCCTGGGATCTACCGATTGATTCGGGATGATGATAGTATTTAGACCCGGTTTCCGGTAAATGTTCGTCTTGATTTCCCCTTCTTTGCAGGTGATATTAATATCGAGGAAATGAACATTATTATAGCTCTCCTGGTCCAGTTGTAAGGTTAAACCATACGGGTTATCATTGATATCATTTAGGAATCGCTGAGTGTTGTGCTTATTATTCCATAGAATGAATATATCGTCTATGTATCTGGTGTATAGAATAATATCTCTTTGGAATCCGGAAAGAATAGTATTTTCAAGTTGTCGTAACACTAAATCGCATAGTATAGCCAACATTGGACTGCCCATTGGCACCCCTCTACCCTGTAGGAAAACTCTCCCTTCAAATTGAAAGAAGGATGTATAACATATTAAATCAGACAGCTCCAGGATGTGTTGATGGTATTTGTATGAATTCTCGATGTTTTTAAAAAGGAAATCCCTTAACGCACAGAAACATGGGGATAATTTTATAGAGGGATATAACGATTCGTAATCCATAACAGTCATGTACTCATCATCCTCGAGAGCAATGTCTTTGAGCTTCTCTATCAATTGTAGCGAGTTGGTGATAGTGAAAGGGTAACTTTGTTCTTTAGAACGAATAAATCTTACTAATTGCTTTTCGATGCGAAACGTCGGAGAATTACATTTTTCTATAACCGGTCGTATTTGGCAATCCGGTTTATGAGTTTTCCCAAAAGCAAATATTCTTGGTGCCTTTGGAGCAAAGACTGTAGCTTTCTGCATATGCAACAAGCGTGCTAATGGGGTTGCTGTAAATCTTTTGACTCTCCGTTGTGATGACTCCAAGTAGTTGCAGGGTGCTAGCTGGCAATCAGTGTTCTCGATGTATTCTAGTATTTTCTTGTTATACGTATCCCGTTTGGTAAGTACTATTCCCTTCGATTTATCTGCTTTCATGAGTACCACATTATTACTTTGCAGCCATTGGCACACTTTGCTTATGGTTGCCAAGAATTGCCTAGTATTAAAATTAACCCTTCTTTCATGAGCTACACGGAAACGTGTTTTCCACCGGATGTAGTCCTGTTCGGTACTATTCATGCCTTTGATGATGAATTCAATATCAGGAATAAGATTCTCTGGATTCTTATTCTTATCCAGTTGCGCATGCGCATTTATTATTTTTTCGTATTTAATTGCATGTATTCCATTTTATCGTTCTTTTATTAATTTGAGTTGTAACTGAAGAAGACCGTTAAAAACGATCAAAAACGTTTTTAATTTATTAAAACATTTGTTGCTGGATGATTAAAGGTGCAAATTTTCATATTAAAACCAGAAATTGACAACTGTGTTTGGCATTAAGGCATTAAGAAAAACCAGGTTGATGATTGATGATGTTTATATTCGGATGAATGGTTATGGTACAATATGTCCATTGGCTTGTTTGAATATCTGCTATAACAAAACAATGTGAAAGATGCATTAAAAAACCCTGATGTATTGGGAACATTCCAATATGCCAATATATCAGTATCAAACTGATATCAATTACATCTCTAGTCATAATTAATAAATATGAGAATTAGTTATCTGTAGTATTCATATTTCCTTCATAAATGTAGAACTTGCATAAAATTCTGTTTTTAGTGTTTTGTGCCCTATCTCAATCAAAACAGCATCATCCTATGGCTATATACAATAAAAAGGTTTATCTATGCTTGATATAAGAAACATTATTAAACAAACCTTTCTGTTTCTTTCCAAATGTTTGCGAATAGCTACTGCTTTCTTGATCAAATGGTAGAGATCTTCTGGAAGGCTAGGTGCTAATCCTTTTGCTTTTAGGATTCTCAAAATCTTATTACCAGTTACCCATCTTACTTGAGCTATTCCATGAGAGTCTCTTAGAATTACACCTAAAAATAAATTCAACAAATATGTTTTATTTTAATTCTTAGATTGAATTAAATCCTTCAATTAAAGATGTTTATATTATAAATAATATTTTTTAAAGTATTATAAATTAAAAAAGATTATGAAAAGATATTTTAAAAAATTTATATTAGAAATGATTCTTTTTGTTTTAGATAATTTAATTTTAGAAATGAAAAATATCTTAAACAAATAAACAGAATTTTGATGTATTTAAATTAATAGCAATTAAAGGGAATGTTAACATTTGACAGATGATATTAAATCTCAAACATATCCTGAGATGAAAATATTTTATTACAATTCATTCTTAAAAAGTTGAAAAGCATTGCTTATAGATTAACTTCATTAAAAAAACTTTAACATTGGTTAATATTTTTAATATTAATTTAAATTTTAAGTTTCAAATGAAAATTTAAGCATGTTTTTTTTCTATATAACAGTATATATAGAAGAGTAGCAATCTTATCAAGAGGTTTCAATACATTTATAACCCAAGTGAGGTACTCAGTATTAAAACAGACTATATATTAATCATTTTAACTATTTTTTGTAATTTTACTGCAATTAAATTCATTTCTATTATTTCTTGAACATTTCTATTATTCTTTTTACAATTTTTACAGATTGTAACATTGTATTTTTATTATTATTCATGCAAAACAGTTAATATATATAGGAACTTTATGCTCATGTCATGCATTTTTTCTAATATTAAACAAATTTGTTTTTGTTCTTCCTACTGAAACGGCAGTATTTTTTTTTCTACAAAAGAATTTTACTTGATTTTGATATTTTAACTCTAAAATTCTTGTTATTTTGCTTTTGAAAAGCAATTTAATTGTATTTCAAAATAAACAATTTTATTTTCAACACAATCTATAATTATCTAATATTAGTTAATTCTTAAATGAATTAATGTCAGATTCATTTGATCTGAATTATATTAAATTTTTCCCTCATTTAATGTCAACATGTTTTGGTTACATTCTTGACTCCACAACTGCTTGTAACTCTTCTAACTATGCTTCTTTTAAGCACAATAATATAAAGTCGGCATAAAGATCTATTGGAAAATAGTGATAATGTAAACATACTTGCTACAAAACAAATAAAAAAAATATAGAAAAAGTGAACTGAAACCAAATAGAAAATCTAAATAGACATCAGAGTCAAAATGATCACTTATAAAATAAGTTACAACTCAAATCTAAAGCTTCTTCAGTCTAGCATAAGTGCTTCATGTTTCAAAGACACCAAAATGTGTGTGTAATGTATCACTTGCTAGTCAGCAGCAGTTAATGAATTAACTATTTCCAAGTCATAAAATTATTCAATATTTATTTAAAAATTATTCTTACATTGTCTACAAGAATAACTGCACCTATAAGTTTTTGTTATTCCTCATGTCAATAATACAACACTGAATTTCAGCTAGTTCTAAACATTTTTCCATGAGACACTGGTCACTCCTTTTATCTGCTAAATATGGAGAAAATGAAGCATTTTACCTTAAAATATTTTACTGTAATAACAACTTTTTAGATATTTAGTTTTACTAAAAGTAAAAAAGTCAAAATTATTGTTATTAATTGATCAAAACAACTTTTAACATTTATACAAAGTTTTGTATTGGTTTATTTTCACTTAAAGGAGTGGAGAATAAATGAGTGAGTGCAGTTATAATAATTTTTAAAAACAATGACATAAATTCAATGTTTCAGTTTTAGATCATAATTTAAAACTGAAATTTAACTGTAATTTAAAAATTAGTTTCTTTTGAATAGAGGTTAATTTTACTAAACTCTGAAAATAATGTTTGAGGCAAACATTTAATTATTTTGAAGTTATCATCATATGGGGTGATTTTCATTTTTGCTGGAAATCTTAAGATCAAAATCTTCTGAGCCACATTCTTTAACTGCCATTTATTTATAATATAGGCATAGTCAGAGGCATTAAATCTAATTTAAGATATTATATGTAACACCTAACACTCATTTCATGCAGAGCAAAATGATGTCATTTTGAGGCATTCTCATATGCTACAGGCCTGAGAATAGAAGCTGCTAAATGTATTAGCATTTAGAATACAGTATTAAGTTTATTGTTGCATTCTTTTGAGTTATGTTGGTACGTATGAGTGCTGAACTTTTTTTTGTTCAAACAGTTATCAATTTGAACTGCCTCAAAAAGTTTTATTTTCAAAAACCTGCAAACATTAATGCAGTTCAAATTGATAACTGCAAACAGTTATTTTCAAAAACAAATGGTGAGTGAGTGTCTCTCCAACTGTTGATTGATATCTTCCGATCTGTTCAAATTGAAAGATATCAAGTAGCAAATTTGTTAAGAAAAGATGAATTAAAGTGTGTTTGTGAAACAAAACTTTCTAATTAAACCTTAATTTTTTATCAAGTCATTAGAAAATGGTGCATAAATGTTACTTAAACAAAAGTTGATGAAACTAGCCACTAGATAAAAATATGAAAAGATAATTACTAAAATTAAAAACACAAATTTAATAATTGAATTTAAAATTTACAAATAAATTTTATAACATTTCAAAACTTACCGATCTGAGAAGGAGTCAAACCTTTCTTTGCAAGTTTGTAAATTTGTTCTTTAACATCATCAGAAGTTAATTTCAGCCACTAATTAAAATTAAAAAAATAATAATCAAATCACTAACATTTCAAAATATATATTTTTAAAATACTATGTTAACAACTACATTATGAATGTTGTTACAGTATGTTCAAATGTAAATTTATGTTCAAAAATGCAATGATAATAGATACAGACAATTCTAAACACAATTATAATTAATTATATAGTATGTTTCATATAAAATATAAGTTTTTTGTTATCTTGTTCTTAGACTGAAAATTAATGAAATCAACTTATACATAATATTAAAAATTGCTATTTTAAATACTACATATTTAAAATAGCAAGTCAAATACAACCCCTGGCAAAAAGTATTTGAACACGATATAAGAAAATAAAAATGTAATTGCTAAAAACAAAAATATATGTTTTATTCATTAGGTTAAGTGTTTATCATGTTAATCTCAAATGAATAAACAAAACCATTTCCCCCAAAAAGAATTTTTGGGCAATTCCATGGAAAAGTGGACATTCTAGGATAAAAATTTTTTTTTCACTAAATAATACTTTTTTTTGCTCCTATGATATTATCATATCTCTAAATGTAAAAAAATCATATTTTTGGCAACAGTTAGTCACATGATCAGGTGCCATCTTGGATTTTTCCAGAAGTTGTTTTGCAGCACATGGTGACTGAACATTTGAGCATATAAAGAAAACTATTTTCTTCTGTTACTTCGAGAGCCTGGATGACTTGTTGATAATAGTAAAAAGTAAGTATCTTTAGTTTATAAATCCATGTAGAAAATATAATAATTTAGAATCCTTGTGGATATAATGGAAATGAAATGAATCAGCTATTGATCTGTTACGTCTGTTACATTTTATTACAAACTTCTCCATATCTTAATATTACGAATTTAGTCTCTAATCCAAAAAACTTTTGGTAGACTAATCTCACAGCAATATGATCTTTCAATCTTTGACCAATAAATTTTCACAGAATATTTGTAAACATATTAATAATAGTAGTAATAATAAGTTAGATTGTTTAAAAAAAGCTGGTGTTGTATATAAACTTGAATGTAATTGTCAAAATCCATGTGTGTATATTGGTGAAACCAGGCGTGTGTTAGAAGTAAGAGTTAAGGAACATGAAGCTGCCATCCGACTCAAGTACAGTAATTCCCCGTGGTTTAACCACACTAATAATAATAATTGTAACATTAACCAAAATAATATAAACATTTTGCATGTTGAAAAAGATATGTATAAATAAGTAAACTAGCTACTGGAAAATAAACTATTAAAAAACAAAAACCTTAAATTTCCAGCAATAAAAACATTTAATAATAACGTTTTCGACTGTTTTAAACAGCCATCATCAGTTAAAACAAACTTAAAAAACAAAAGAATGCAGAAAAAAGAACCCAAGCAATACAAATATTTAAAATTCAAAATAATTCCAAAGCAAAAATGCCATTGTATATTAGAAACTAACAAACAGCGCATGCGCTAAATATCGTAGTAAGAATAAAAAATAAAAATAAAAATAAAATAACAAAAAATACTGCCACAAAAATATTTCTATTACAAGAAAGAACATTATGCATTTCGGTAAAACGACTTCCATGCCGTGGATAAATCGTCTGCGTCTCTATGGTTAATGCAACCCGTGTTAACATGGGCTTTGTAGATTTCAAGCTTTTCTAAATGTTTCAGCATTTGTTTGTTGGTCGTGGCCCTAATAATAGACGCTTTGTCCCAATGAACGTCGACCTCCTGATGCTTAGCGAAAGCTGCTAGCACAGTAGTATCCAAGCTCTTATTGATGAAGTATCTATGCTCCTTAAGCCTCTGCTTTAAATGTCTCATAGTTGCACCAACGTATACAAGATCTGTATTAAACCGACGATCCTTTAAAGGTATAGAATATACCCGTCTTAAAACTTTGGTTCTCTTTTTTCTCGTCGTTTCTCAATAATCGATATATTGTAGGATTACGTCGATACAACAAGCTTATGTTGTTATTTCTGGCTACTTTCTTAATCATCGTGTGCAAGAAACGAAAATAATTGAGAATCACTTTTCTTCCCTGATTCATAGGAGGAAGCTGCCGATTTTTTGTCTTCCGAAATTTGTCGATAAGCCTATCAATCTCCTTACTCCGATATCCGTGTTGTAATGCTGCAGTGCGAATGTAACTTAATTCCTTATAGGTGTCAATAACACTGGTGCAATGTGTGTGAGCACGCTTGATCCAGGCATGAAAAGCTGCATATTTAAAATTCATTGGATCGAAAGAATTTTTTGGTATAATAATGGGCTGATAGCTGGGTTTTCTATAAATGTCCGTCCATATTTGACCCTCCATGCATGTGATTGAAAGATCAAGGAAATTTACATTAGAAGCACTTTCTTGGTCAAGCCCTAAAGTCAAACCATATGGGTTTTTGTTGATTTCTTGAAGGAAATGCGGAGCGCTAGTATCATTTTTCCAAAGGATGAAAACATCATCCACATATCTTGTATATAAAACGATTTGATGTTGAAAGATGGGTATGACCTTGTTTTCCAACCGACGTAATACAAGCTCACATAAAATAGAGGACATAGGGCTCCCCATAGGCACCCCTCTTTCTTGCAAATATGTTTCATCTTCAAATTCGAAAAACGATGTGTAACATATTAAATTTGCAAGCTCCAAAATGCTGGTATGGTATTTCGCTGCATTATCTATATTAGCAAAAAGAAAGTCTCTCAGTTCACAAAAACAGGGCGGCAGCCTTATAGATGGAAACAAGGACTTAAAATCCATTACTGTCATATATTCCTTATCCTTGAGTGTAATGTTGTTGAGCTTTTCCACTAGTTGTACTGCGTTTTGTATAGCATAGGGAGTATTCTTGAATCTTTGGTTGGATAAACTTGACAAGCTGTTCTCAATGGCAAATGTAGGGGATCCGCATTTCTCTATTACCGGGCGTATTTGGCAACCAGGCTTGTGCGCTTTACCAAAGGCGAAAATTCTAGGCGTTTTTGGAGCCTGTAAAACTGAGTTATGCATACATAAAATACGAGTCAACGGGGTTAAAGAGAATTTCTTGACTCTCTGTTGCAGCGATTCCATGTATTTGTCGGGAGCATGTTGACATTCGGTGGTTCTGATGTATTCGTGTAATTTACGGTTATATGAGTCACGGTTAGTAAGGACAACACCTTTAGACTTATCCACTTTAATAAGTACTACATCATTCATTTGTAGCCATTGCCTTGACATTTCAATGCAGTTGTGGAATCGTCTTGCTTCTAAGCTAGATTTTCTTTCATTTGCAAAGCTAAACCTTGTTTTCCATCTGATGTAATCTTGCCCGGTAGCATTCATATCCTTAATAATTAATTCAATATTTGGAATAATATTCTCAGGCCTTGGTACAGTAGTAGGAGCAAAGAGTGGGCCATATTTTAGAGCTTCAAAAAGACACTTCAGAGGAGTAATGTTATCCCAAGGTGTTATAAATGTGTTGTTTATCAAGCGAGGTTTGATGTTCTGCCCACGTAATAACCATTTAAGCTTTTTGACATAGTTACGTTTTAAGTTTCTTTCGAAGGAGTATGTTAAGTTGACCACTCTGCTGTTGACATCCTTCAGAAGCAACGGGTCTTGCTCGTAAAGGTGATCCTCCAACTGAATAAGTTCATGCAATAAGGCATAATAACGTCTTCTAGAAGACCTGATGGCTTTGTTAAGGCAAAGATATTTCAGTTTTGGTAATAAAGACTCACATCCTACGGGGAGACGTATCTGATAAATGGAATTCGGGAGAACATCATTTAAGCGGCATTGCGAAAGGAATTCAAATTTTCCCTTTGCTTCGTATAGCTTGATAACAATTCTTCTATATATCTTGGCCGGCGTAGCCATAAAGTGCAATAAGTAAACTAGCTACTGGAAAATAAACTATTAAAAAACAAAAACCTTAAATTTCCAGCAATAAAAACATTTAATAATAACGTTTTCAACTATTTTAAACAGCCATCATCAGTTAAAATAAACTTAAAAAACAAAAGAATGCAGAAAAAAGAACCCAAGCAATACAAATATTTAAAATTCAAAATAATTCCAAAGCAAAAATGCCATTGTATATTAGAAACTAACAAACAGCACATGTGCTAAATATCGTAGTAAGAATAAAAAATAAAAATAAAATAACAAAAAATACTGCCGCAAAAATATTTCTATTACAAGAAAGAACGTTATGCATTTCGATAAAACGACTTCCATGCCGTGGATAAACCGTCTGTGTCTCTATGGTTAATGCAACCCGTGTTAACGTGGGCTTTGTAGATTTCAAGCTTTTCTAGATGTTTCAGCATTTGTTTGTTGGTCGTGGCTCTAATATAGATGCTTTGTCCCAATTTTTATTTTTACTATGATATTTAGCGCATGCGCTGTTTGTTAGTTTCTAATATACGACGGCATTTTTGCTTTGGAATTATTTTGAATTTTAAATATTTGTATTGCTTGGGTTCTTTTTTCTGCATTCTTTTGTTTTTTAAGTTCGTTTTAACTGATGATGGCTGTTTAAAATAGTCGAAAACGTTATTATTAAATGTTTTTATTGCTGGAAATTTAAGGTTTTTGTTTTTTAATAGTTTTTGATATGTATAAAAGAAAATTCAAAGAACATATAGAAATAAGAAATCAAAAAATAATAATTTAATTAATAACTCGAAAGGTATGGAAATTGATTACCGCTGGTACAATTTAATAGATGGCACTAAAATAAGTTAATAAGTAATAGGTAATCATCATGTGATTATTATTGTAATAAAATTCAACCTGGTATAAGTGAACTAATAGTGTCGTTATTTTTTAACAATTTTGTGAAGTTTGTTAAAATGTTTTATGCATCGTGAATACATTTTACCTATACATTTGTTTGTCAGCTTTAACCATTTGTTGTTTTTAGAGTGTTTATTATACATGTGGAGAAAATATTTTTTACTTTGTGAGTATGAGTGTTGTTTGCAATGTTTATTTAAAATTAGCCATACATTATGATATATACAAAAATTGTAATTTTAGGATACCAATCAAGGTGAGGAAGGTTTGCCCTCCCACCCATCTAAATATAATGTTGTAATTTACACCAACGTATATTGTAAGTCCCCCCTTTTTCAAACTAGTTATTGTCATACATTGATGTCGTGTTTTAAAAAAATTTTTGTTTATTTGTTCTAGCACTGAAGAGGGGTTGGAACAAATTAGACCAACCCGAAATGCATATGATGTAGTTCTAAATAATATCAATTTGCCAATTATATTGCTGTGAGATTAGTCTACCAAAAGTTTTTTGGATTACAGACACTAAATTTGTAATATTATCTACTGTACAGCAACATTTATATTAAAGAATTCTCTATATCTTGGTCATTAAATTACTGAAACCTTTGTAATTACACATTCTTCTAATGATTTTCATCACATTTAAACATGATCTCATGCAAAGATGATTGAAATAATGCTTAAGAAAAATTATGCATGTAACTGATGTAACAAGTGCATTGTAACGGATGTAACAGGAGAGGTTGTTATATCAGTTATATTATGTTTCATTAATTTTCTCTTTTATTTAGATGGCAGATTTACCAGAACCACCTGGCAAAAAAGTAGCAATGACAGCTGCAGAGAGGCTGAGAAAGTATACAGACAAGATGAGTGCAGAAAAGATAGTTGAAATAAAAAGAAAAAATGCAGAAGACCAGAAAGCTCAGACAATCCTGGACAGCTAGTAAGAAATGCTCAGAGGCAGCAAAATCAAGAGAGAGGATGAGAGCTATGAGAAAAAGCAAGAAAGAACTTAATCGTAATCTGGACTTGTCCTTAAATGAGAGCCCTTCAAAGTCTTTCATTACTCCGCAGTCATATGGGAAAGCAATCCAGAGAGTAAAGGGAGCTTTACCAGTATCACCAAGAAAGCAGAGATCAATTGTGAAAAAAACTAGCAGTTCAGTATGGAACTGAAACTAAAAAACAGCCAAAGACACAAGAGGACAGTGATAATGAAACCAAACATTTGGTTGTAGCATGTTACGAGAGTGACATTATATCATGACAATGTCCAGGAATGAACAATTATGTAACAGTTCATAAGGGTGGTGCTAAGAAAACAATACAAAAAAAAAAAAAAAACAAAAAACCGATGAATATGACTGTGATGGAGGCACATAGACTTTTCAAGTAAGAGCATCCTGGGGTTAAAGTAGGAAAATCATTATTTACAAAGTTAAGACCTGCACATGTGAAAATTATCATCAGACAAAGACCATAATGTTTGCTGTTGCAAGTATCACAAGAACTTCCAGTTACTTTTAGATAGATTTAAAAATGCTAGTTTCAGCTTACCTACACTTGAGATTGTGAGAAACTCTGTTTGCATGTGGGAACCAAGTTGTTGCCTGAACAAATGCACAAAATGTGATAAGGTGTCTGCCTTTGTTGGACCAGTTGGTGGGAAATGTTTCATCTCATGATGAAATTATATACAATCAGTGGGATCAGAGAACAAGAAAGAAGCCATAAAGTCTACTACAAAACATGCAGTTGAAGTTCTTACTGAATAGCTGACAATGATGAGGCATCACTGCTTTATTGCAAAGACTCAGCTAAGAGCAATGAAGTTCCTAAAAAATAATCTGAACACAGAAGCAGTGATGCAGATATACTATTTGGAGAACTTTGCAATTCGACAGCAGATGAAATAATGGCTGTTCACTGGGTATCTGATGAGGTTACACTATACACTTGTGTTATAACACAGAATGGTTCTAGCACAAATTATGTCATAGTGAGTGATGACTTGCAACATGACAAGTTTTCAGTGTTTTGTTGTAACCAGAACTACCACTGAAGGTAAAACAATAAATTTGTGAAGATTAAATATGCAAAACAGGCAGACGTATTAATTGTCATTTGTTTTCTTTTCATATTAAAAATTGTTTATTTATTAGTTTTAAGTATCTTCTTGTCATTTACAAGTTTCTGTGAATTCAAAATTTCACACCTTTATGTGAATTGATGCAATACTATCAATTCACATAAAGGTGTGAAATTTCAAATTTGCCTTACTGTGTAAGAAAAAGATTTCTTTAATTCTGAATAGAAAGTTTTCATACAGTAGTAACTTTATTTTGCTTTTTAGAGAATTTTTACTCTCTGTAATTTTATAAGTTTTGATGGTTCTATTATATGCTCCATATTTATTTTTTAAAATTTTAATTACAGCATTTATAATTTTTATTGAAAAACAAATTACATGAACTTTTAAGCAATTTATTGTAAAATATAGTACTGTATAATAAAATCGTAACTCATATTTTGTTTTTATATCAACAGTATTTGTCTTTAAATATCATTGTTAAAGAAACAATGGATAACACATTGTTAAAGAAACAATGCTAAATGGGAGTTGGTGATATGATGTTTACATAAACATCAATTAATACGATATAACCAAGAATAAAGTTCAGTATTGAAAAACTAAGCTTATTTTATATCAAAAACACTGCTGATGAAAGAATAGAGAATAGAAATTGCAGAGCATGTATAATCTGTTTGGTATAAGCCCAGAATTTTTTAGTACTTGGTTATATCGAGCCTTTTCTTTGTCTCCTGACAAGCGCGATATAACAAGGAGCTACTGTATTTCCTTCAGTAAACTACAAATACTTAAAAAGTCTTTGGCATCTGTAAATAATTAGTAATGAAAAATGATGTTCATTCTGATTATTATGGATGTTTTCAGCTTCCTTCTTTTTTGGTTCCTCTTGCTTTTGAACACTGTGCTGCCCATACTTCTTTCATGTTCTTGCTGTTAACGGCCTTCTCCATATTTTTTTGTTTGCTGCTTTTAACAAAATTTGACTTGTCGCATGTATTTCACTTTCTTCTAAGCACTCTTTCTGGCAATTGACGCTCTATCAGGAGGAAGTGCCCAGCGTGAAATTGAGAATTCCTGTTCCACATCAACATTTCCACAAGAGAGGGTCAATGGTGATTTCACTAATTTGGCTACAGTGGGACATTACCATGATCAGAAACTGTTTATTTTTTAATGCTTTGAGACATGTAAATATTGATTTCAAAATAAATTAATAAATCTGAAAAAACAGATTTCAAATATTATAAGTAAAATAATGTTTTATTAATGATTACGTAAATAAGAAGAAACTTTTTCCTGCAGATGAATAAAAAGCAACATTGTTACAATGTTGTTAACCTTTTGGGAAGTGTGTGACAATTTTGCCTGCAAACAATCACGTGTTTTACTTTTTACAACACTTAAAATTTACACAATAAAATAAAAGATTTGATGTGTAAATATGAACTTACATTTTTGTTTACTTTTTTTAGTCTCAATTAATGCACACTTATAATCATATAAGAGACGAGATTAAAAAAATGGATATTTCACAAATAAAGTAATCACACATTTAATGAAAATAATACTTACTACATGGAATAATTATACTTTACTCAATTTAAACATACATTTAGGAATACAGTAGACCTCCCTATAACACGGTAGATACGTTCCGTGTTGTACGAGTCACTTAAATACATGAACCAATCATAGCCCGGCACGTGTGCAGTTTACAGGCTACGGCTGTTTGAAAGGTTTTCTTCCATAAAATTAATCAATTCTAGACTAATTTGATTCAACACTTCCAAATCACATATAATTTCTTGGGAATAATCCATATAAACTATGCTATAAACAAAAAATTGTAGGATTACTTACTGAGTGCGCACCATTCAACAATGCCATTGCTTAAGCTTATTTTCGTCGCAGAGCAGCTTATCGAACGGCGAGCACGTGTTTCCTGATCAGCAAATTTTTCACAGAAAAATAACTTAACTTTGGAGACATCATTAATAAAAATATAATTTTTATGGCTGTTGAATAATAAATGTTTTTTAGTAGGTCCAGTGCTCGTTTCAACTCAACGGTTTGTACAATGTCCACTATTGATCCAGATTCGACCAATCCTGTCTCAACACGAGTCAGCGATGACGTTTTACCGTGTTACACGAGTCTCTTTTAGCGTGTTATACGAACATGATCGTAATTTTTTGCCGTGTTATAGGGGGGGTCTACTGTATATAGGTGTGATTAAACGTTAACAATATGCTATGAAATCATTAAAATAACTTTAATCTATTTAACTCATGTTTGTGAAATTTATTTAAAGATGAATAAAATAAAAGATGTTCTTGTAAACAATAACTCCATAACCCAATTGTTAATTAAAACCAAATGATCTGCCAAAATATTGGGCTATAACAAGAATAATTAAATGGTCAGAAACATAATTTGTTTAGAGGTAGGAGGTTATGCCACTATCTCCGGTTAATTTTAATAATTACTCTGTACAATATATTTTAAATTTAGAAGCAGCAACAGTGTTATCAGCTTGAGAGATTAATCCCTCAGCATAGTGTTCTCCCCCTACAAACGGATTTTAGGGATTTTCTTAGAAAACAGCCAAAAATGTAGGGATGCTTAAAATACTTATTTTTAATCCCCGTAAATAGAAGTGTAACTTTGAAGAACTATATTTGGCTAATAATGACAATATGGCATGAGTACATAACTTTATTCAATATTGGCTTCTGAATTTGTAATGAGAGGGATATTTTTAAGTGCATGAAAGACTTTTTACATATGTGAAAGGAATTTTTCTTTCCTATAACCTAATAACACTAAGCGGAAGTTGCAGTTTTGAGTCCCGCTCAAGACCAAGTATTTTTTTCCAGAAAATTCTAGTCCAATAGTCTGATAATTTGGCAAATCGTTTGGCTTTAAAATTATTTTTGTTTAGTCCCACATCTTAATTAAGCACGTGGAAATGACCAAAAAAAGTGAGAAAATGACCTGAAAAGTGAGTGACTCGAGGTCTGCCATTTCAAATGACTGTTTTTTGTTCCTTTGTCTAAAACAGTTTTGCAAACGAAAATCCCACATCCTTGTCTATTTCTTACTGTTCTGTCGTAAACATTTGTTTTATTTTTCTTCCATTCCATATTTAATTGTTTAAGATATTTTTGATTTTTTAAGCATTTTTTTCAACAGGCTATCTTGAGCATATTTGATTTTATGTCTCCCATGTCCTGAACTTTTTCAAAGTGTAATTTACAGTTCCTAATGACAGACCAACACACATTTCAACTTCTCTTTGGTTTTTCCCATCTTGCAGCAGCTTTATAATTTGTTTTCTCACATCATTAGAAAATTCTTTGATTGTGGATCCTTGTTTAAACAAAAACAGGAAAATATCACCGTTTACTTAGAAACTGATGTAAACATACCTCTTAAAGCTAATGGTTTCCTCCATTCAAATTAGAATGCTCAAATTTGTAAATTTAGAACATTGTTCAAATACTTTTTCCAATACTGCTTAATGAAAAAATTTTTTGAGGAAAAATAGTTTGGTTTATTCATTTGAAATTAAAGAGTAAACACTTAATAACCTAATGAATAAAACATATTTTTGTTTTGAGCATTAATTTTTATTTTCTTGTAAAATGAGTACAAATTGAAATATTTTTCACCACAGGTTGCCCAGATTTTATGGTGTTTGATGATTTATTTTATTAAGCATTGGCCATTTTCATCAATTAAATGACATTTTGGATAGAGTATGTTACATTAAGCTGCCACAATCTTGTTTATTATTGTTTTCTGTGCTGTTTAGTGTGTTTATCACAATACCAGTAGTTCCCATTTTACAATCTGATTCATTACTGCATTGGGGAGACAGTATTAATAAAACATTGCAGTAGACATGAGTTAGTGAATGACCATTTTCTTAATGATTTATCATTAACCTCTGAAGATCATGTTTCAAATCAGCAATTTCTCAACACTTTAAACAACTTTATTGCTTAGCTAAATTATAATGTTTCCATCGTATATCTTTCATTTTTAATTGTATTCATCAATTTAAATTTCTACTTATGTTGTAAAATGTTTAGATTATACCTTTTCTTTCTCATAGAACTTGTTTCTGCAACTACAGTTTTATCAGCCATTCCATTTTTTGAAATGTCACCTTAATAAGTTGGAAAAGGATGTCTGTACAATGCAAAGAAAAGCCTTTTATATCAGTAAATTCCTTGAGCCTATCTTAATTAAAACAAATCTTTCATAACTATACAATTGTAAAATTCTTCTCAGTTTTATCTGTGTACAAGATAAATAACTGGTAAAATTTTCCAACAAACTATTCTCTGTTAATTCAGTGATCATTTGTGTCATTCTGTAAAAAACAACTAAACCCATTTTGTCCAGATGAAAACAATTTTTTCAAACATCTCAATAACATTATTTCAATTTTATAACCTTTAAAAAGAAGATAAAAGGTGTCTGAATATTTAAAACATTTCCTTCATCTCTAAAAAGTATTTCCCTATTTTTATTAATGGGTTCTTTGTAAAATACTATTTTTATCTTAATAAAATACTTCCATAAAAAACATGATAGAGTAGGCATACTGATAACTGTTCATTTGTAATCAGTTACAGAATTAAATTTCAAATACAGTAGAGCATCGATTATCCAAACACCGATCAACCGAAAAATTGGTTAACCGAAAGCATTCCAGTCAGACTGTGTCATGCTGAATCAAACGTTTTTGATACTAGATTAATTTCTGAAGTATAATTTTTTTTATATTTTTCAATATATTTATTTTGTTTATACAAAATAAAGAAATAATTTTTAATGATACAATAGCCACGATTATTAGTATAAAAATTTTTGTTAGGCTTAACATCGAAAAAAATTCAACGCAAAGCGACTTGCAACGGAGAAAAATTTCAACATGGGATATATTAATGTACTATATTAATAATTTATTTTTTCCGAAAAATTGATTTTTTCAAACAACCCCAGTCCACAATTAATTCGGATAATTGATGCTCTACTATATTTTATCTGAATATTGTAGACAGTATTTGTTACATTTAACATAAGACAACATTATTTATTAAAACAAGAGAATAATACATTAGATTTACATTCAAAGATTGAATAACTATAGTTTTAGGTAGAAATAAAAATTACAAAAATTGAGGATGTTGAGATTCATTGCAAATGTAACAAATACCAAATCAATATTTATAATTTTTGCTTTCTACTGACTAATTCAAAACATTACAACTACATTGCTGTTATAGACATCAAGTTTGTCCTTTCAAAAAATTACAAAATATGCAAAAATTAAGTTGAACAATTCATACTAGATAGATCTAAAACATGATTAAAAAATCATTCAAATGTCAAAGGCAAGGCTATCGTGAAATAATTTATAAACTAATACATTTTGCATTCAAAATATTTCCTAGCTTTTCATTATCATTATTTCTCATTATTATAAATTTCAGTTACTTTCATAAGGATGTGTTTTTCTACATTTCAATTCATTAAATTGAAAATTTGACAAAATCAATATATAATCAATCAACTTAAAAATATATAAGAATAGTTTCTATAATATTTAATCTGTAATATATTTTTTAATGTTCATAAAAGATTCAGGTTATAGGATATGAGCAGCAAAATAATTCAATAAAATGATTAATATTAATTTTTTATATGTAGTAGTACACTCACTGTTGGAACACTTCTTCTATAAGGTAAAGCTGACTGAGAAATACCCTTTCTGCAATGAAAAAATTTAATGCAAGTGACAAAATCATTTAGAAAAAAAATATATTAATTAAAACATTCAAATTATATTTACAATTATTTTATTAAAATTAACTATTATTTCAACTATTTGAGAATAAGAAATTCTCTATAATGTCTTTATATGCATAAATAAATTCTAATAATACTTCATCAAAACTAGTACTAGATGAATGCAAGGCATTTAAGACTGAGCATGTGTTAAAGTATAATAAACTTTTGAATTTAAGCAGGCTATATGAATTTAAAAAATTATTTGCTGGTTATACATTACATTATTCAAAAAATATCTCTTTATAGTGCTAGTTTCATAGTTTCAATTTTATTTATTCTATTAATATTGAAAGATGAATCTATCATCATATCTTCTAGTTTTCACACTCTACTTAGAGCTATGTATGATAGTCTGGCAACTTTTTCTTTTTTTTCATATATCAATTACTGCTTTTTCCAGTGTTAGTTCTTGAGCTTTTTGTATGGTCAGTGAGTATGCAACAGAGATTAAAAATTGTCTTCTTGTGTAACCACATCATTATCCTTCAATTTTGATTGTATAGGAAGAATAGGAAATGCTTCGTTTCTTATGGTTGGTCCTATATAGTTATTGAATTTTATCATTACTGCCAGTGGTAATGAAGACAATCTGTTTTCTCTTCTGCATAGAATAACAACTATTCAAAGATCTGTTTACTAGGACAGCATCAACCCCATAGACTTTTTCTCAGCATTATGCAACAACAAATAGATATTAAACCCTGAGATTGTTCATCTGATGCTTTTTTTGCAAAAATGCTATTATGTTTTACAGAAGGTTTTGCAATCAGTCTATTACTTTGTGCAATGAACAATTTGTTAAACAAAGTAAATATTTTATTTGTAGGAAATCATCTTATGAAATCTTTAAACTTTTAATCTATTCAATCTGATGGAGATAAAATTTCTTTCCTTCTTGAAATTATTTAATGCCTCCCATTCTTGCTGCTTCGGCTTTCCAATTTTAGCACTATCTACTAAGTTTCTGAACAGCTGTTGGCTTGTATCTTGCCTCATATATATAGTTTATTAAAATGTTTTTTTATAATGTACTAAAAGTAGTTTGTCTTTGAGAAGAAAATTTGTCTTTAGAGTTTGCAAAGAGAGGTATATATTTCATAGGAGATAATTGCTGGATATTTGCACAATAAACAAACATACCTCCAAACTGTTCATGGTTGTTCCCCTTTGCTTCACATCATCTGTTGTGAATTTTCAACATTAGTCTTGACTTGATCATAGAATATTCATAAAAAATTTGGTATTGAATATTTCTTAATATAATCTGAAAGTTCTGAAGCAACTCTCCAACTAGTTCTTTAAAAGAAGGAATTAGAATTCTTAGAAAAGTGAATTGTTTTCCTATTCACATTGATAGCTGCAGGAACAAGTACATGGATGCTATCATTCCCTATGGTTTTGCTTACCAATTTTACTATGGCCTTAGTGTGCTGTCTCCAGTGCCAGTTTTTCAAATTCTAGTGCAAAATCAGCCTCACTAGTACTTGACTTTACCTTTTTCCGATTACTTTTGCTTCAATAGCTTGTGTCTTAGATTTTTTTTCATTCTAGGAATCTTTGTTTTAAAAACAAGACAAAAACACAATAATTAAACAAACATAATTAGTATTAAACAATTTATGTTTAGTCCAAGTTGATTCCTTGATATGAACTTTCTCACTTTAAAACCAAAGTCCAGAGAAAAAAAAAATGAAAATGACACAAAAGAAATTCACTAACAAGAATTTTTGGAGAATGTGGACAAACAAATGGAAGCACTGAAAAGGCAACAAAAATAAACTATTTACGCAGACATTTTAACCTTAAATAACATGCATATGCATAAAAAAAAAAATTCCATCTATTGGATTAAAAACTATATTTTATTTAAGCACTTGACCAATTTCCACCAAAACCTATACAGCTCATCTCATATATACCAATAAATTATTCTTAAAATTTCATCATTTTTGGTTGTGTAATTCTTTAGTTATTACATCATGCAGCCATGGGGTTTCTGAAATTAAGAAGTCTGAGCATTAAGCAAAGACTAACGTTTTTTCCTAAAGTGATATACTGTACCTACTATAATAATATGAGATAATGTCAATGTCCTTTTGCTTACATGTCAGAATTATTTTTTTATTTTCAGAAAGTTTCAACAAAATTAAAAAAATCACTTAAATTTGCTTATTTCAAAATTTCAAGATTCTTTGTCTCAATATTGCATAGATAAGATGGTATGGAGAGGAATGATTTTGAGCCTAGCCCAGGGGTCGGCAGTTTGTCAAGTGAGAAGAACCAAATTGTCATGAAAACAAGATGCCAAAAGTACCAGAGAGTCGCATCGAGGCTTAACTGTTTGGCCGATCGCCAACCAACGGTGTTGAAGGACGGCCCCTAGTGCGTGTTACAGGCATTCCGTGACAATAATAAATCCCTATTACAAATATACTGAATCATTTATATTGTTATTGGCCAAATGAATAATAACAATTTATACTGTTAATGTAAATAATTGATATTGTTAATTTAAATGTGCGAAATACGACGCACAACAGGGGTGCCTCTAGTGGCCGTTTTTGGCATAACATTACACGGATGGACGGACACGCGTTCAATAGGTTATATATATATATAGATATGCTTTAAATGCTACCACTCGCATGCGATTCATATTGATCAACACGAGTGGTCATGAGCGGACGGGCTAAAGAATGGTAGAGAGTACGGTAAGAATGGTATCTCATAAACTCATAAGTTATAAGGCTGCTTGAGATGAGGTGAGATTGGAGTTTACGAAGAGCCGCAAACGTCTATGCAAAGAGTTGCATGCGGCTCATGAGCCACACTTTCCAACCCCTGGCCTAGCCCTTGCTCACAGCTTCTCACAGTGTCTTTAATGAAGATAAACTAAACCTTCCCATAACAATCCCTTCAGTAAGTAACAATGACACCAATAACAAGTTGGAAACAGCAGAATAGGCAAGTGGTCCATCTGGCCTAGATACGAGAATCCACCATATACTGTAGTTTCTCCAAGTAGTGCAAGCTAGATGATCTTAGAATGTTAATTATTTTCTCAATCAACTTCCAAAAATAGAGGCTCATTACTGTAGATCAAGTTCAAATAGAAATTTTTGGTAGAGTAAATCTGCTCTGTATAGGGAATTTGTAAAATTTTGTAGGAATACAAAACTGAATAAGACGTCTGTAAAAGTACTTCTGTCAATATTAGAAAAGCAAACACTGCACTGTTCTTACTAAAGAAGGATCATTGTGATTGCTTTTGTTTATATAAGGAAAGTAATGCACAGGAAGGCCTCTGCATTGCGTATTAAGAGAAAGAATGAATCAAAAGAAATGAACAAGAACAATGGGTTGAGTTTTTACGATAAATCTGCAAGTGGTATTGTTAAGTCCCAATCTCAAGGCTTCATCACTATACTGCAAAACAAAGCTTGACAGTCATAACTCCAAATTTGACTTGCAGACTAAAGATGCTTGGTGCTTCACATGAGATGAATCTGAATACAAATGAATTTACTGTAGAGCGTCGATAAGTGGAACCAATTGGGGACTGGGGTCCTTCCAGTTAATGATTTGTTCCAGTTTCCGACTTTGTACGAAAAAATACATTAACCTGTCCGATGTTCAAATTTTTCTCCGTTGCGTATCGCTTCCTGTTAAATTTTTCTCCGTTGCGTGTCGCTTTGTGTTGAATTTTCGTCGATTTTAAGCCTAATGAAAATTTTTATAATAATCATCGAGGCTATCGTATTGTTAAAAATTATTTCTGCATTTTGTACAAACAAAATAAATATATTAAAGAATATAAAAAACATGAAAATTATACTTTAGAAGTAAATTTAGTATCAAAAACATTCGATTCAGCACGACACAGTCCGACTGAAAATCGTTCCACTTTCCGGCCATTCCACTTACCGACGTTCCACTTATCGACGCTCTACTGTACTAGTATCACCATGAATTTTTTAAAATCAAAATTCCCCAATAACCAAGAAATTACTATTTACAGTGAAAGCTGTTATCATCAAAACTGAAATTCATTGCTTCCTAGTGCTCTTTTGGCTACTACTATAGCAAACCAAGATACCATTTTCCCAAAATTCCTTGAAAGGGGACACATCCAAATTGAATGTGAATCTATCCATGCATCTGTGGAAAGGGCATTGAAAACAGAGAAATCTCTAAACGATTCTCGAAATAATAACAAGAAATGTTTATTAAACTTCAAACATGATGATTTTTTAGACTACAGATTTTTTAGATTTAGATTACTGAATATTTAGACTACAGATTTTTTTAAAAACTATGAAGACTTCCTCCCTGACTTCAGTACTTCAAGGCAGGCAACCCCACAGTAACAGATATTCATTGGCTGAGGTATGATCAAACAGGACAAATTCACTATAAGCTTGTCTACTCTGATGACTGGACTCCTCTGCCAATCAAAAACAAAAAACTATGGCAAATATCTCAACTGCAGACAAGTTGTATAGATTCCAAGTTGAAATTTAAATAAATAAATTTGTGTATCTCCAAAGTTTAAATGTGGTAATTCTGAGAGATTTCCATGCTTTTTATGATATATGTAACAAAGTCCTGTCCCCACATTAGAACAGACTAAATCAGAAAAAAAAAATATGTGAAAGTGCTTCTTTACATATACATGGTACGATCCAAAAGTTTGGGGAATGCAGTAATCTATGACAACAAAAGCATGTATTTGAAGTTACAGCGTATGAAATGGATTTTACCAAACCACCTCTACGTGTTCAGGTTAATTTCACCCATGTCATGTGATTAAACCGCGAGCACTGCTGTTTTTTTCTGGAGATAGTTACCTTTGTTCTGCGACATAAAAAAAGTGGAGTTTCAAGAACAACCCCAACATTAAATTTTGTCAGCGTTTAGGTAAAACACCTACGAAGATTTTAAAATTGCTAAGAAAGGTGTATGGTGATTCTATGGTGAAAGGTCACGGTAAAGTCGAAATGTTGGAGGTTGTTCTTGAAACTCCACTTTTATTACGTCGCAGAACAAAGGTAACTATCTCCGGAAAAAAACAGCAGCGCTCGCGGTTTAATCACATGACATGGGTGAAATTAACCTGAACACGTAGAGGTGGTTTGGTAAAATCCATTTCATACGCTATAACTTCAAATACATGCTTTTGTTGTCATAGATTACTGCATTCCCCGAACTTTTGGATCATACCACGTACATGTGAAGGGATTGTGTTGTATTGATTTCATGTTTTTCTTCATTCAGCATATTATTAAAGAATGTAATAAACATGTTTTCATCAAAAACTTAAGTCCAATTTATTGCATGCAAAATTAAAAAAAAAAAAAAGGTTAGGGTAAAGCAAAAGGTATCCAGCTAAAAAAAGGTCTTAAACTAAATATTAACGAATAGACAGACATATTTAGATGTTATTTGACACGCTGAATCGATTGGTATTAAAAAAAATTACTTACGATCAACCGTTTAAAAGTTACGAACAATTTTTTATTTCCGGCTACTTGCTTCGTTTAAGAACAACTTTATTAAGAAATACGCAGGAACTCATCAATATTAACAAAACGAATTACTTTAATTCACCATAATACATTCCATCTACGAGAGAAAGCGACATTAAAAATGCTAAAATGGTGTCGTTAACCCGCGAACGCACGTACACACGACAACCATGTAGGGACAACTGACGCAGGGAAATTTTCCCGACTGGTAAGGAACATGTCGAGCGTGACGTCACTTCCACAATTCCCTACACACACGTGTGCGGTAACAAAAATACTTGACACGAAAATATAATTTTTATATATTAAAACAAAAGTAAAAATTTACTAACAAGTTTAGTTTTCCACGTGTTTGTAACAACATTAACGTCTTTAGCTCTTTATCCCCAGATATCCGGCTGCTCTGTGCTCTACCATCAGAAGTTAACGAAAAGGTCTCCAGCTATAATTGCGTTTTATACTCATTCTTTCCTCACTGTTTCTCGTCCAGGGGTTTAAACAGTGTGCATATAGTACACACTCGTCATTAAAGCCTTCCTACGCCTTTTTTATCTCACTTATACAGCGACGAACGCTTTTACCCTAGATGCTGGCTGCTCTGTACTACGACCATCACAAGTAAAGCAAAAGGTCTCCAGCTATAATTGCATTTTATACGCATTCTTTCCTTACTGTTTCTCGTCCAGGGGTTTAAACAGTGTGCATATAGTACCACACTCATCACTAAAGCCTTCCTACGCCTTTTTTATCTCACTTATACAGCAACGAACGCTTTTACCCTAGATGCTGGCTGCTCTGTACTACGACCATCACAAGTAAAGCAAAAGGTCTCCAGCTATAATTGCATTTTATACGCATTCTTTCCTTACTGTTTCTCGTCCAGGGGTTTAAACAGTGTGCATATAGTACACACACTCGTCATTAAAGCCTTCCTACGCCTTTTTTATCTCACTTATACAGCGACGAACGCTTTTACCCTAGATGCTGGCTGCTCTGTACTACGACCATCACAAGTAAAGCAAAAGGTCTCCAGCTATAATTGCATTTTATACGCATTCTTTCCTTACTGTTTCTCGTCCAGGGGTTTAAACAGTGTGCATATAGTACACACTCGTCATTAAAGCCTTCCTACGCCTTTTTTTTAATATTAATAGAATTTAGTTAATAATTACATTAAAAGTATACAAACTTTATATTAAATTTGTAATATTCACTAAAAGTATTAATCAGGGTTAATAGCAATCAAATGGCATACTATTTTATATTAGTTTAACACAGAAAACAAATTTTTAGTAGTGAAAGGGTAGTGAAGGAAGCTAACGATATTACATTTACAGAGTAGAATACGGAATACACGAGTCAATTATTAATAATGAGTTTTTGTTATATTTGAAGCTAATATATCTTTTACATAGTTTGTAATAATTACTATAGTAGCTGTAACAGTAACGTTTGGGGCATTAAACAGCAGCGATCTTTGAATTCTAGGTCCGAAGGCTCCGTGATCCTCTTTAAGCAAATAAATACATTACCTACAACTTGTCCGTTAGCATTAATTAAATATTAAACAGCGTAGGAATGTGTAATTTTATTACTTGGAGAATGCACAAATCAAATAGTATTTTATCTCCTTTATACGAAAGTATTCTTGGTGAAATCATTTCGTACGAAAAAACCACACTGATCTGTATTGAATATAAGGTTACGCGAATAAGATGGCAATAAATTGTTTACTGTGGTTTGAAATTTGCGCTGCTTTTATTAAAATATCCTTTTCGTTTACTTTATTTTATTTACAAGTTTTGTAGTTTTACGAGATACTGATCTGTACTCTTTTTTAAATTTAGCATCCCAGGAATCACTAGCTGTAAACTTAATTATATTCTTATCGGCTTTTTCATAATCATTTGAATATCCTGATTCACAGGCAGCGCCGGATCCAATAGGTACGATGCCCGATTGAATTTTTTTTGCGGGGCCCCTCAAACTTTAAAAAACAAAATTAATTAACTGTTAATTTACATATTGAAATATGTTGTTTTATTTTTAATAATAATATGCCTAGATATTTATTTTTGTAATATGTACTATTTTTAAATATATAAATTTTGACGTGATGCGGGGCCCCTTCCAGCGTGGGGCCCGATTGGCACCAATCGCTCCAATCGCCTAAAATCTGGCCCTGTTCACAGGCGGTGTTTGCGTTAGCAACTTCTTTTTCTTTAATCAGACAAGTATTTTTTTCATCTCAAATAACTTTAATCAAATTATTGTCTTCCATTCGACAAAATTCTTCGTCATCTCTACTTACATAATTACTTAAAATATCACTAAATGCATTAAAAGCATTTTAGCTCCTGTTTATCAATGTCCAAAATAAAAGGCATATAAATCTCTTCTGTAGACCAGACATTACCACATAAACGTTTAAATTCTGTTATAATATTTTGAATATTTACATTTAAGTCTTCTCACATTGTCAAAAATTCTAGAATTTATTCTAAATTTAATATCGTTATCTTCCTTCACGACCCTTTCACTACTAAAAATTTGCTTTTTTATGTTAAATTAATATAAAATAGTATGACATTTGATTGCTATTAACCCTGATTAATAGTTTTAGTGAATATTACAAATTTAATATGGTGTTTGTATACTTTTAGCGTAATTATTAACTAAATTTGATTAATATTTATTAAAAGACACTTCAACAGTTTCCTGTGAAATGTATTTAAAGAGTGAATAACAACCTTTTTAGATATCTACTCAGATTCTTAATGTTTAAATTTAACAAAAACGTTTACTTAGTAAAAATTTTGTGCTGGAGATCTACAAAGTTTTGTTTTATATTTTTTAGAAATGCATTCTTTATCTTCAAACTTCCCATTACATTTTGCCCGACTGTTTCAGTCGTGATATAAACTTGGAATGAAAGATGGATTGTCGCTAAACACGTTCAAATAAGTCTTAAAAACAGTTAACTATTAACTATTTAGTTGCTGGTATTGCAGCCTCAATACTTTTCTAAAAAGTTACTCTTTAAAAAGAGAGCTAATTTCTAGAATAAAAAGTATAATTTTGACAGCCGCGTTTTTGGGCCAAATCTCAAATTATGAAAAGCAAACTAATACATTATGTAATTGGGACAACTTTTCGTTTAATTGGAAAGGTAGCAGAAAAGGAATTCAGCAATTTTTGATATATTTTAGGGAACTCCCGAAAATAATGCTACACTACGATCGCTAATGTGTAGGCCTAACAGTTGGCGAAGACAAAGCAATTTTGTCTTTCGCTTGAACTGTTCAGTTTTTCCGGAGGGGGTTAGCATAGCGGGACGTATCCCGTCTGAGGACGACTCGAATTCGAGCTCATTGTTTGTAGTGGCATAATTCAGAATAATTGCTAATATATAAACTAATGATTTTACAAGTCTAATTATCTAATTACAGTCGCTATTCGAAAGTAGTCGTATTATCCACTGAGAATTCTTTTATCTTTTGCTGAATAAAACTCCATATTTTTAATGAAGAAATATTTATCCAATTGTGGTTATGAAGAAATGTAAACGATCAGTTTTAAATTAAAAGCTTATACATAAAAACAACATATACATTAATTATTTAATAAAACGATTCATTCGATTTTTATAATAAATCGAATGTATAGTCTTATTAATTAAATAACTAATATCAATCAATCAATCAAGTTTATTAGCGTAGTAGGCATTAGCCTGTTACAAGGGGGGTTAAAAATACATTTTTTAGGATAACGTAATCTACAATTTTAGGTATCCTTTAACATTGTATACCTTTTCAATTTATTAATTAGCCATAAGGCTTAATTAACTATTAACACATTGCCTTAATAACCTATTGACAATATTATACAGCCCATAAATGTCATTACTATTGACTTTATCTAGTTTTCTATACATATCAATTTCCGTCTTTTGGTTATGACTTTGATCCTTGATAATATTTAAATCTTGTTCTTCCTTCTCGTTACATCCATAGATTAAGTGTAGTTTTGATAATTTTTTTCCACACTTGGAGCAGGTACATTGATTATATTCTATGTATTTATTTATAGTAACTAGACCTTTTTGATTAAGTCTTAACTGAATGAATAACTTTTTAACATTAAATGGGAGATTTGAAAGCATATAGTTGTTGATATAAGGGTAGTTAAGGATTATATTATAGTGTGAGTTATTTCTTCTTTTTCTTATATCTTCATTATCCTGGCTTATTGAATATTCCATGGCTTTATATAGTAATTGACTGATTCGTTGGTCATTATTTTTGAGATACTCAAATACTAGTTCTATCGAAAATCCGTAAGCATTAAAAATCTTCGATAATTAAGTTATCCAATTCCGTTGAATGTTTATATTTCTAGATCTATTGTATAATAAGTACAGTACATTAGTTTAGATGACAAATCTTCTGTATTAATTATTTTTTGAAGCCAATTAATATATCTTTATACCGGAATAGTATTAAGTTTGAATAGTTCCTTAAATAACTAATAACAGTTATTCGAAGATTTATAAAAATTGTTTTAATAAAATTTATTTAGTAAATACAGTAAATTAATACAACAGCGAGTCAATAAATAAATAAACAGCTGAAAAACCATCATATTGCTTTTAAACCCACAAACAGAACTTTTCCCTCTTTAGCATTAGAACAGATGGATTTATTCTGATAGGTTATATAGTTTAGTAAATATAATAAAATAATAAGCTGCTTTACTGGAGTTCACTTTATTAACAAGTTTCTCTAAAATATTTTCGAACAACTAACTTTACCGTCAGGAAACACACAAGTGAATTAGCTTAATAGCAGTGAGTCACCGTTATTCCATTCTTACTTATACTGTATAGGAGAAGCTAACCCAAAATAGTACACTAGATTTTTTTTGGTCATTTTTAGTCAGATTAATTGTGCAACACATTCGCAGTATGTATATGATATGTATAGATAACTTCTATTTAAATGTAGATTGTTTGCGTAACATTAATTAACGTATTAAGTAATTTAATAAAATTTTGATAGTGTTTATGTGGATATTCAATTGGATTCACTTCTGGGTGATGATGGTTTTTTACAATTCAGAACAGTAACTGTGAGATTAAAGTCTCTTCTAATGTTTAAAGCAGCAAATAAGTTCTGCTGTTTGGACATTTTTCAGAGCGACAGATATTTATGATATAAAACCAAATTATAAATGTTGAAGTATTTTAAATAAACTTTGTTATATTGCAGAACATTTACTATATTTAGTGGAGTCCTGATCATATTGCATTTATTCAAATATTATCAAGTTTTGTATTGTAGATAAAATAAAGTTGTTTAAGAAGAAATAAATATTCTTTAAATAAAAGTTAAAATTATTAACTTGTGTGATATTTTTGTAACAAAATTCTACATTGAGAATTTCGACGCGCTCTAGTGAGATCTCGCAACTTTCTTGTAAATATTAACATATTCAATGAAAAACTCTACATCTTCAAAAAATGTTTAATAGATAATCATTTGCTGAAATTACAACAAATGAAATAAAATGAAATTACTGAAATTTATTAGATATATCAATATGTACACTTTTACAGAAATAAAATGTAACATGATTATTTAATGAAAGAAAATATTGATGTGTAAAATTTTGGTTCTGACTTATATTTTTAATAATAAAATATCAGAGTTTAAGAACTTTGTAGTATTCTGTCAGAACTAGAAGTTGTAATTATCTGTTAAACTAATGACATCTGATTACGAACCAGAAAGACTGAAAATGTTTATGGCAAATAAGTTTTCATTTGAAAGTTTTTGTGGTTTTTTTTTTTGTATATTATGTGCAGCCTGCACTTAAACTTATTAATACATTACAATAAACTATAAAAGGTAGATTTTAACTTATTTAACCAAGTTATTTCTAACTCTAGGTGATTCAAAATTATGAAGTATGCAATAAATAAGTTATCATTAACTCGGCTCTATCAGTAGCTGAATGGACAACAACACTGACCACCGGCAGCCGTTTCTGGACAATTAGAAAACATACTGTCTAATTGTGATACGAATTAAATCAAAATATAAAAAATGACAGTAGAATTAACAATGTAGAAGAATAAAAACTGTTCTCAAATCAAACGGTATGAATAAGTATAAAAGATTATAGTAATCGAATTGTGTAGAATTTTAGTTTTGAACTAACCTTGCTTATTTCTGCTTTGTTATAGACTATTTGTTATAGAAAATGCAGGACACTGGTCCAGCATTTTCTATAACAAATAGTTTTCAAAACACAGATCAATTATAACGGGCACGAAAAATAACATTCATATTTTCACAAGATGTGAATTTTCGAAGAGATGCAATTATAAAATATGTATCTCATTTTTATTGTCAACATTATGCTCTACTCAGTGAAAGAAAGTATTTACACGTTTCCTGATAGCAACTATCGCTCACTACAACTCAGTCACATTAATAAAAAAAAGCAGCAGAACGTTGGCATGCCTCAAACGCAAAAATTTTCGTAATATATTAACCTAAGTTTACTACATTGCACATAATAAATTTTACGAATTCTATAAAATCATTAGAACAAAATCACCCATACATAACGTAATACTGTTTTTGTACTTTACAATTGTCACTTCTTTTTAATGTTAGTAGTACAGAGCAGCCAGCATCTAGGGTAAAAGCGTTCATCGCTGTATAAGTGAGATAAAAAAGGCGTAGGAAGGCTTTAATGACGAGTGTGTACTATATGCACACTGTTTAAACCCCTGGACGAGAAACAGTGAGGAAAGAATGCGTATAAAACGCAATTATAGCTGGAGACCTTTTGCTTTACTTGTGATGGTCGTAGTACAGAGCAGCCAGCATCTAGGGTAAAAGCGTTCGTCGCTGTATAAGTGAGATAAAAAAGGCGTAGGAAGGCTTTAATGACGAGTGTGTGACTATATGCACACTGTTTAAACCCCTGGACGAGAAACAGTGAGGAAAGAATGAGTATAAAACGCAATTATAGCTGGAGACCTTTTCGTTAACTTCTGATGGTAGAGTACAGAGCAGCCGGATATCTGGGGATAAAGAGCTAAAGACGTTAATGTTGTTACAAACACGTGGAAAACTAAACATGTTAGTAAATTTTTACTTTTGTTTTAATATATAAAAATTATATTTTCGTGTCAAGTATTTTTGTTACCGCACACGTGTGTGTAGGGAATTGTGGAAGTGACGTCACGCTCGACATGTTCCCCACCGGTCAGGGAAAATTTCCCTGCGTCAGTTGTCCCTACATGGCTGTCGTGTGTACGTGCGTTCGCGGGTTAACGACACCATTTTAGCATTTTTAATGTCGCTTTCTCTCGTAGATGGAATGTATTATGGTGAATTAAAGTAATTCGTTTTGTTAATATCGATGAGTTCCTGCGTATTTCTTAATAAAGTTGTTCTTAAACGAAGCAAGTAGCCGGAAATAAAAAATCGTTCGTAACTTTTAAACGATTGATCATAAGTAATTTTTTTTAATACCAATCGATTCAGCGTGTCAAATAACATCTAAATATGTCTATGTCTATTCGTTAATATTTAGTTTAAGACCTTTTTTTAGCTGGATACCTTTTGCTTTACCCTAACCAAAAAAAATTCGTATCTTCAGTTTGAAATTAAATTTACCATTTAATTTAGTGCAAAACTTGACTATTTACTTATTTAAATAATATAATAATGTACGTTTGGAGCAAGTTTAATGTTTCTCCTGAAAAATTTGTCCCGAGAGAATTATGAGGTTTTGTTTGCCAACCGACAAAAAGATATAAGCTTTTGATTATTAAGTTTACCAATCAGTGATCATTGTGTGGAAAATTAAGTGCCTGTAATGGCAATTACTTGAAAAAGTTTCATCTACAAAAGCATATCACTATCATATACTGTATTATGTTCCTCTTTGGATAAAAGCTACTTTTAGTTCATTTATTATATGTGCACATATACAAGTATCAAAATTTCAAGATTGCTAGATTAACCATAGCTAGTTTAACTGAACAGTAAATACTTCGTTATTTGCGATCCTATGAAAGTTCTGAATAAAATAGACGGCATTAAATAAAAAACAAATCTTTTCTTATTGTTTCAATCAATAAAATTGGTCTCATTTCATTGGTATCATTTTATAATATAACCCACGTGTCACGTTAGGCTTAGCAATAAGATTTCTCCATTGTGTTTAACTTAACATATGTACTTTCTGTTTAAAAATTTAATCCAACGAATTACTTTAATCATAAATTCTAATTATTTTATGAATAAAATACTTACCCAGGAGCGTGCATACGACCCATCTTGAAAAAATTTTATGTAACAAACTACAGAATCCACAACTAGAAAGAACTCCTTGAAATAAAATAGAGACACGTTGCCAAGCTAAACTGTGCTTTTAACCAAATGCGTTTCATAAAAATAGCCAAAAAATAAATGGAAAAATCAAAATTCTAATTATTAATCAATTGATTGAAAATGAAAAAAAAATATTCTATAAAAATAAATATATAAATTGTCTTACAGATCTGCACGTTTTTATACATCATTAGGATATCAAAAGTTAAGTATACATTTACTTAAAAATAAATTTTTTAATTTTTTGAATTCCTCTTCTTGTATGCATTTAGAAGGTGTTTTTATTACTGCCATCAAACAGTAAAATTTAACTAATTTAATTTATTAAAATATTATAAAATCGAATATACTTTCTGAATAAATATTAAATGTGAAAAGTAATTAACATATATTCGGAACATTACAGTAAAAAACAGTAAAGCCTGTTTAAAGCAAAACGCGATATTATCGGCAAGAATATTTAATTTTTTTCTCTATAGTTTTCTTTTAACTCTCTCCGCCGTGTGGACACTATGAGGATCATTTGTTGGGCTTTTTGTGAGTTCATCCCCTCTAGTAAAGGCTGTCCATAAATTACGTCCGCATTTTTCTTAAATTTTTACTCCCTCTTCTTCTCTCGTCCCAGTCTGGCCAAATCTCCGTAACCCCCGCTCTCCTCTTCGGTAGTCCAACAAAATTCGACTCCCCTTAAAATCTTTATCACTTTACGAATGATAGATACCATAACTAGAAACAACATAAAAGAAATTTTGAAATAAATATAATAAAATGCATGAACTGTATAAAATTTAATGAATTAAACCGATCATCCATTGAAGATTAATCCTCTCCTCCCTTGTCCGGCTTGTCGTAATTCCTCCCTTCCGTCTAGTGTTGACGTCATTTACGGACAGCTTCTAATGGAGATGACGACGAAAACTGATATGTTCG
This sequence comes from Centruroides vittatus, assembly GCF_030686945.1. NCBI lineage: Eukaryota > Metazoa > Arthropoda > Arachnida > Scorpiones > Buthidae > Centruroides > Centruroides vittatus. The sequence continues at coordinate 1,759,417 of NW_027122274.1, read as the reverse complement.
GATCTAAGAAAATTCCTACAATCCCGAAGCGGTAGGCTAATCGTCTCCATCATCTGGTAGGTCTTTATAGAGGCGGACTTCAGTCGACCCAAGTATGCAGTCTTTTTCTTTTTTAGTTTTACAGTATTCTAAAGAATGATGACAAAATTTACACAAAAATGTGAACTGACTTACAGACAGGCGTGTGGCCGAGTGATTATAGTTGTCAGCCTAACATTCTAGGACAGGAATGGCGAACCTATGGCACGCTTGCCCAAAGTGGCACGTCGGAAAAACAATCTGGCACGTAACATATCATACAATTTCAGTTTATTACCCGCATTTTTCTATTAGCTTCTTTACATTTACCAATTAAAGAATATCAAGAGTCACGACAGCGATTTCCCACCAGTAAAAAAGTCACTGACTGACTATATACAATTATACACAGAAATCAGAGTTTCCTATTTTCGATGGTCGATTTCTCCACTCCAAACGTCTATATTAATTCCGAATATCTCGTTCGAAACATAATTGTTTTTTATCCGGCACCCCAGACGCTTCTAGGACAAAAAAAAACTACTGTGTCTAGAAAGCTCAGATTTCAAACTTAAGCCTTTTTCGTTATCAGTGAGATGCTGGCGAAACTTCTGGGTCGATAGGTCAAAGTTCACGGGGTTTTCCTAGAGCTATTTCAGTTTTATGCTTATAAGGATAAAATTGCATGAAAACGAATGAATTTTATTCAAGATGTTACACAGAATACCAAAATCCAAAATTTATGCAAATTAAAACATTTTATAACGATTTTTCTAAACGGCGTATCGAAAGGGGCGGTCGGAGCCGACCGAAATGAATATTGAAAGCGTTCGGTAGGCAGCGCATTTGGTCGGCGATGTATTCAGTCGGCGCACGGCTACCGCCGACTGAATTGTACGTCATCGTCGTATGTAGGGCCGGATTTACCAATCCAGGGGCCCTGGGCACAAATTCGCTGGGGGTCCCCCCTTTAAGAGTAGGCAAATTTGATGATTTAGAAAGTTTACACAAAATACTGTACTTTCAATTAGATTTGAACTAGGAAGTTGTAAATTTCATTTAAAAATAAGGTTATTGTAAACATACATATATTTTATAGCGTAAAACTACTTATTTTAATTTAACTGAAAAATACCTATGTGAAATTTTTTCCCGAAATTTTCCGATGTTTCATGGGTTTTTTCCCGGGTTTGGTTTTCTCTGCCTGTGGCCCTCATGATTAAGCCACACTAGGCTGTCGCGGTAATAGAAAAAAAATTATGTTGAAACATAATTTTTTTTTAGTTTTGTGGGGGCCTCTATTTTGTGGGGGCCCTGGGCACAGGCCCCAAATGCCCTTGTGTAAATCCGGCCCTGGTCGTATGTCTTGATGTAGTAAAACAATTATTAAACAATCTGAGATGTAAAAAATTGCACCAACTTATAACAATTTAGACGACATATTTTTTCTGAGGAGTTTTTCTTTGGTAAAGATAAGCTTGGCGCTTGAAAGCGGTACCCACAAAATTATTACTTGTATTACTGTTTTCTATAAATCGTTTCCAAGCACCAAGCTTATCTTTACCAACGAAAAACTCCTCAGAAAAAATATGATGTCGTCTGAATTGTCATAAGTATTTATTTGGTGAAATTTTTTACATCTCAGATGTTTTTGATTGGATTCGTTTTATTTCTTTGAATATCGTTATGCCAAACGTAAACATTTTTAAAGATAAGTATGCTTACTATGTGGCACGAGGACTGAAAAAGATTCACTATTCCTGCTCTAGGAGATCTAGGAACGAATCCGTAAGTGATCTGTCTCGGATATGTCGAGTCATGTCCCTCATCATCCGTCTGCCCTATTGCGGGCCTGGCCTAACCCACGACAGACTTGTTAAATAAGAGTTTTTAGTACCTACAGGAAGAAGGGAAAAAATTATCTCAACCAATCCAAAAGTCCTTATATTTGGAGGGGACAAACAGTGGTTGAAGGTAATTCAATGAATTTATATTGTAGAGGTAAATAATAAGAAATTTATTAATCAAATATATTTTAAAATAGAATTTGTTTGCATGTTCTATAAATCATCACGGCACGTGATACACTGATGAAAATGACAGATGTACCACTACTTCTATGGCAAATCAGCGATTTGTTTTAGAAATTTAAACTCTTTCCACCCTGTGGGCACTAAGAGGGCCTTTTTTTAGCAAGATCATTATGGATTCAGTCAGGCCCATAATGGGGAGGCCGGGTGGTGAGGGACTGACCACCTTCCAAAAAATTCTTGGGGAGATCCGTCCAGATTCGATCCTAGGTTCCCCAGAGCGGTAGGATGCCACCTTCACTGCTCGGACATCCGGCCGTCATCCGGACGGACAGTATTTGATGGGCTATCGACACACGCGCATTATTTCTTTTTTACGTCCCGAGGGCCCTAAAAGTGCCTTTTTAGTTATATTTATGTGTTCGGCCAGGCCCACAATGGTGAAGGGCGGGACACGACATATCAGGAACAAATGCGGGACAGATTCATAAAAATTCCATTAAAAATTCATAATGTTGCCGGTTCAAATTCGATCCTAATAAATAGTTAATAGCAGGAATCCGTCGAAATCCACACTTTTATGCAATTAAAATAAATCAATGAGCTCATTTAAAATTTGGCATTCTACACAAAAATCATCAGTGCGGTAAGGCCAAGAACAGACATACGTAAAACTTTTGGCCGAATAGGAAACGCCATTGCCACTAACAGTGCTACATTTTATTGTTTTTTTCCTCTAATGTATCTATCCTTTTGTACCTTTCATTTTTCCTCCGCTGCCTCTGCTATAATTTAGAAAATTTAAATTAATAGACTTTTATACCGAATTGAAATAATGTGTGATCTAAATACTATATATCGATTCTACTAGACCTACCTGTGATTTGAAATTTAGCACCTATAACTGTCCATAAACTTTGTTTAAATACAGTGCCTTTATACGTGTCACTTTTTTGTCATAAAGACACTGATATGGTCGGAAGGATTCAATAAAGTCTTCTATTTCATTTATTTTTCGTTTTTTGGAGACTGTCACAATTGTAGGGCTAACCGCCATTATTAGAATAAAAACCACGTGTTTACTTTGACGTCACAATAACGACTCATTTTTATTGGAAGAATTTTGGCGTAAAAATTTTACGGCGTAAAAAGCAGATACATGCTCTATTCTTCTTTCAGTTATGTTTCAGCCAAAATTTCAAAAAAATTTAAAAATGAATGTATAACCTCATTTAAACCGGCATGCCGGATTTTACTATATGAAAATATCTGATTTCCTGGTCTCCCCCGGTTAGACGGACATGCTGGACAATCCGCGAAAATACGGTTCTTTTCCTTTAACAATAGAGTCGTGCCGGTCATCTATTAACTCCTTTCAGGGGAAAGTTTTGAATTGAAATAACATGACTGCCGGTTTTCATCGGAAGTTCGTATCTAGTTAAACCGAGCCTCCTGCCTCTGAGGTTTCCATATTTAGTCTCGTCTTTAATCTATCTAAATCGGTTCTCGAGATTAAGGAAAGATAGACAGACAGACAACAGTGAAAATTTATAGCTCTACGATTTTTTCAAATTCCAAATACGGACAGTTTCTGGGAGGTATCTCGTCTTGGCAGATCGACCATGTGTTGTGTTGTCTTATTCCTGCAATTCAACCCAATCCAGAAATTTAATTCCGATTTTAACAGTGAATAATACACTGTAATTCAATATAATTTGAATTTAAATTTCAAAGCTGTGACGGATTACGAGAGGGCAATTAGAGCGATCTCTTCTGGAATTTTTTGTGTTACCACAGGCGTTATTATTACAGTAGAGCGTCGTTAATTGGAATGTCGGTAATTGAAATGGCCGGAAATTGGAACGATTTTCAGTCGGACTGTGTCGTGCTGAATCGAACGTTTTTGATACTAGATTTACTTCTAAAGTATAATTTTCATGGTTTTTATATTCTTCAATATATTTATTTTGTTTGTACAAAATGCAGAAATAATTTTTAACGATACGATAGCCTCGATGATTATTATAAAAATTTTCGTTAGGCTTAAAATCGACGAAAATTCAACACGAAGCGACACGCAACGGAGAAAAATTCAACAGAAAGCGATACGCAACGGAGAAAAATTTGAACATCGGACAGGTTAATATATTTTTTCGTACAAAGTCGGAAATTGGAACAAATGACTAATTGGAACGACCCCATTCCCCAATTGACGCCAATTTTCGACGCTCTACTGTATTTTTAAATAATTGGCTTATAATTTAATCCTTTAATCATTATTGCAGATATAACCTTACTGGATCAACAATAAAGTATTTTTTTAAAAATGATTAAAAATTTGGAATTGGAAGAAAAGATTTCGAAAACCAAAACCACGATATTATATCGGAGAAGTTCGAAGAAAATTTCAACATTACATTTGGAAGAACATGTAAAGCTTCTCGTTTTATTATTCTTGAAATATGGTTCGGATTCATTAATTGAATAAGGCAACACAACACTTGGGCGATCACCCAGGAAGACTTTCTATGTAAACCTTGCTTTTATTTAGGTATTATTTAAATGAAGAAAACCTGGAAACTCCACGTGGCCAGCCCGGTCAGGTGTTTTCTTGATTTTATATATATACTACAATCACTTTTTTTGTTATATTTTGTTATTTAAATCTATGTAGTTTACACGAATTAAAAGTCGCTACCCTTATAGATTCGCCTTTTTTTTTTGTTATCATCTTTTAATTACATTTATAGCTTATAACTGTTTAAGGCAATGCTCATCCTTTCACTTGTATAAATAATTTAATTAAATTTAAAAGTAGTTAAACTGTTGTTAAACAACTTTCGTATTTATTCTATTTCAGTGAAGTGCATAGAAAATCAATATTCGAAAAAAGTACACTGTACAATAAGCGAGGGAAAAAATTTATTAACAATTATACGAAGATATCATTTTTCAAACAGTCATTTGATTTAAATTGAATATATATATTTATTTTTTTCCAGGTCGAAATTTGTCATTCCAGCTGTTAAAATCAGTCATGTCGTCTTTCAATTGTTTGGTTAAGCATTCTTCCGAGTTTCCTAATCCCAAGTTACAATAAGACCTTCGTTTTTTGCCAGGAGTTCGTCCACTTGTCCAGAAATCTTGATCTTTTCCACTTCCAGATATATCTCCATATTCGCAGTCCATTCCAGGAAGGTTCAATACACATGATCTTTTACTAGACATAAAACAATTAAAATACAATAAGATTACGTAACTTATTTATTAATTTTCACTCTCTCGTTTTTATTTTTTTACTTTTTAAATTTGAAGTTACATTAAACAGAATCTTACATTATTTGTTGAAATATCAAACAAATAAAAAAATTAAACTGTGAATAATAATTAGGCTTGCCAACTCCTGGAAGAATTGATTCCGAGAGTGTTCAGATACACGAGTAAACAATTTCGGGAGATTTCCCATTTTTTGCTCTCAGCAATAGTAAAATTCTGTGGCCTATTCTTTAATCTGCTTTAATATACATGTAAGAAACTGATCGTCTTCTCGAACAAATACGAAAGAAGGAGGCCTCAAATCGGAGTGGAAGAATTTTGAAATATTCCCCAAATTTTATATGTCTGCCAGAAAATTCGGAAGAGTTGGCATCCTAATAATAGCTCTTAAACTATGAAACGATTAAAATAATTCTGACAAACTTTATATGGAACATTAGCTCTCAAATAAGTTATCTGTACGATTAGATATATTATTCATCAATTATTTAATTTATCATAAAAATTCAAAATGTAAATATCCCATCTTAATATCTCATTTAAGGATTCTCTACTTGCTCATAAAAATATCAAAATTTCGAGAATTGATGGATTAAGACGACACAGCACGACTTCTGCCAAGGAGAGTGTCTCCAGAGAGAACTTTCTACGGGAAACTGTCCCTATGTTAGACACGTGAAGAAAGCTCCTAGAAAACGTGATCAGCCTGTTGGTGTGGCTCGAAGGCGGGACCAGCTATTTTTATAAAAACTGTGTGATGTCATCATGCTGTGTCAAGGTAGTGCGCTTTGATCTTTCTGAATTCTGAATATTCTCAGTTCAAAAACGCACGCAACGTACGTATTGCAAAAGCATTTATTGTAAAATTATCTCCATTCTTTATGAAGAAATTGTTCCATTATTCTAAACATTAATAGATTATTTTAAAAGAGATTCTGCATTGTTTAGGTATTCTTTTCCTTAGTAATTTTTTAGTATAATAAGGAATATTCGTCTACATTAATTTATAAAAAATATTTTTGAACACGTCTCTCGCGATAGAAGATATATTAATTTTTTATGATCGCCTCTTTCAAGGTTAAAATTATTTCCATTCGACGTAGAGTACTTAATTTAAGGTTATCTCTTATAAATATAATTTTAAAAGTTGTTTTAGAAATACGAAAATGAACCATCTAAACCGAATAAAATTCCAAAAATGAGAATTTAAATCTAATCTAATACATAGGAAAAACAATTAGGCTTGCATAAATTAATTTTTCTTTTCTTTGATAAATATAAAATAAGATTTTATCTTAAAAATTCGTTGAAACTGATCTATCCTAAGTTATGTGCTTATAGAGAATATTAATAATTTTTTTTTTGTCGAAATGTCATATCAAGTCACTATCTTTCGGTACATTAGAAGCTGTTTTCGTGATTTCGCTTTTATGTATTCAGATTTTAAATTTTAAGTTTATGAAAATTAAATTAACAAAAAATATTTACAGGTTTAACTGATGAAAGCGTTGTTTTGATGCGATGAAAATAATAAAATGCTAGAACTAGAAAAAGAACACAAAATCTAGAAAAACAAACAAATAATCCAGTTATGAATATTTATTGAAGCATATTAAATTTATAAAGTTCCCAGCCAAGTTTTATGTAGAACATCCAAATTCCTGGCTCAATTTTTAATCATTAGATTATGAGTGAATCAAGAAAAAAGAAGGAAGTTTGAGATGAAACGTCAAATTGAAGTTAAATTTGACTTTTTTTCCTTTAATATCTCGAGATCGTAAATTTCTCAAATAAATATTATTATTGTAAATATTCAAAAATTCAATTTTAAATTGCACAAAATTTCCGTATATTTTTGCTATGAGATTTATATAAAGCATAATTGGTTTATCTCTTTATTCGTCACAATCTTAGGGAATTCTCCATAAAAATCTTTATTTATTCATCAAAATCAGTCGTAATTTATTCATAAAACATTCAAATCTTAAAAGTAAGAATACACAAACGCGTTAACTACTATCATTCCGTTTTACGTTTAAACGCAATATCAATATTCAAATGTAATCAAATAAAGTAACCCTCGATTTAACAGACTTCGGATCTAATGGACAAAAGATTTGTCCTGTACGAAAAATTTAAAATCCTATTTGTTCGCTAATAGAGCATTCTAAAGATTGGACAATGAGTCAATGAGTATAAATTACTCAGTGTAGCCTACATTATACTATTTAATTCATACTTTTAAATAATAACATTTTAACACATCCTGAACATTTTAAGTTCGGGATTCCTTGTTTATTAATCTGTTTTTAAACCATATTCGATTTAACGAACTTGAGGCAATAACGGGCATACGTTTCCCCCAATTAGTCCGTTAAATTGAGGGTTTATTGTAATTTGAAATAGTAATATTTCTGATTTTAAATCAAATTTTGGATATAATCTAAATTTATTATTCATGTTAGATTTTGAGAAATAATTTACATATATATATATATAGGCCTATATATTCATTATAAATTTAACTAAATACTCACTGAAGATTGTCCAATTGATTGTTGAACTCATCCAAAACTTTCCGGGCATATTTCAAATATCTTCTTTTCGTTAAAATGTCTCTAATGGAACTGGAAAAATTATTTAATAAAATATTAATTTTTTGCTAAAATTTTTAGTATTAATGTTTTAGATTTTAATTACAAGCTAATAATAATCATCATTTTAAAAAATAATAAGCATTAAGCATTATTTAATAATGTATAATCTGAAGTCATTTTTAATTAACATTGAATTTTGACTAATGTTTTTTTTTTTTTTTTTCATTTATTTCTATTTTTAGTTTTTATTAAGATTTAAATTATCTATTTTTCAATTTTAACGATTTTAAATAGAATCTCACTTTATATTAGTAATATTACTTTGATAAATTATTTAAAATAATGATAAATATTATTTTAAAATTACTGAATTCAACAGAGTTTACTTTATCAACAAAAGTATACTCGCGATAATTAACATGCTTACGTTCAAAAATTACCAGCTACTTAATTAAATTAATGCAAACATTATCAAGTGTTTGCGGATCGACTTACCTTTCCATCTCTGAATCACATTGAACAGCAGTAATGCACATCCCAACACCAATCAGTATCCAAAAAACATTTAGCATCTTGGTATTACACTTGTCTTTGGGAGCAAAAACTTCTGAAGTACTTTCAAGTGAAAGAATATAACTCAATTCGCTCCACTTACCTTTGTGGATGAAGAAAAGTGACAAGTATCCTCTGTATTTATACGGAAGTTTGCAAGAGCAGATGGCTGGAAATTTTAATTAAACACTTACCCCCTTGTCGTAGAAGCAAAATGAAGTGGTTTAGATTGTGAAACACACCTTGATGTCATTTCATTGGTTGGCAGATAGTCGATACAGTTACTGTCATTGGATATTTTCTAAATTGATTAATAACGAAGTTTATGAAGATGATGAAAAAGTTTGGAAATGTCTCTGGAACTAATCAATAGTGTCAGATTCTCAAATTTACGAAAAATTGAGAAGAAAATCAAACGACAAATATAATATTTTCGTTGAAAGAATAAAAAATAATACCGAATCCCACCAATATACATCAAAATAAAATAACCTTAAGCATAATTAAAATAAAATATAGTAGATCCTCGATTTAACGGATTAATTGGGAGAAGGGTGTCCGCTATTGCCGTTTAAGTCCGTTAAATCGTGGATCTGTTGTAACTGAAAAGAAATAACAAAAACATTATTATAAAGTATGATGAAAGGAAAAAATGCACAGATTCTCACCTATTTCGTCTCAATTTATATGAGAAGAAATTAACTTCCTATAAGAACTTTTCTAACTTAAGTTACAAGAGTTCTAGATTCTTCGTTTAAAAATGAATTTATAACTATTTGTATTACTTTTCATTTTTTATGTTTAAAAAAATACATATTTTTTATATTCATAAACATATTTATTTTCATAATTAATGTTTTCATATTAATGTTTATGTATTAAAATATTTTTTACTGTGAAAATAATTTTATATACAAATAAATGAATATGAAAAGTAACTAACCTTATTATCAGGGACATCTCCGTATAATATGAAAAGGTGAGCGTGAAATATGAACGAAATGATTCTTTATTTCATGATGAAGTAGCGACCAAGAAATGTTTTACATTACTTGTTATTCAAATGTGACAATCATGGAGTATTGAAGTGTTCAGTCTCGAGTGAATGTATAATGTGGATAAAAATTACAGTATCGTTTATTGAGATTTAAAAGTTATAACAAAAATGACTATATTAATAAACAACTTATAGTATTTTATTCTTCTTCTTTGCAGTAAACTGATTAGTAGAAAAATAATGAATAGACTTAAGGTAGATTTTCATTTCTTTAAGATTATATTTTTAAATTAAAGAAATATATTTAAAATTTTATGTTAGGATCATAAATTTCTTAAATTTTTAACTGTATCATTTTATATTTATATTTTTCAATCTTAATTGTTTGTGATAAAAAAAGTAGCTATATTTAAATTTTTCAGATTATGTAGAATAATTACTATAATCAAATAAATATTCCATAAGAAACCGTCCATTAATTATGCGTACAATTTAAGGGTCGCGAAAAGTATATCATTGTACACGACGGGGAGGAATGGGATCGAGGCATTGACAACTTGAACTTATTATATTTTCTATGGTAGCTGTATTATATGTTGATCTAGTAATATCTCTTTAATCCGAAAAATTGACGATAGATTGTCTCACAGCTTAACAGTTTCAAACTCCTTTATTGCCTTTTTACAAATGCACTGTTGCAATGGAAAAAACCGTAATTTTTAAGGCAATGCGAACAGAACCCGAAAGTACTGTATAGGTGTAAAAGAAGTGTATGAAGAATTTAACACTGAAGAGGGGTCAGAGAAAATAATAATGATCTGAAATGCATTTGTAAAAAGGCAATAAAGGAGTTTGAACCTGTTAAGCTATGAGACAGTCTACCGTCAATTTTTCGGATTAAAGAGACTATTACTAGATCAACTTGAACTTTTTTTAGTGATATTAGTGGAATACGAACTAGTTCTTATAAGCCTTCTTATTAGTTACGTGAATAAACTATCATAATGTTTTTGTATAACTTTTTAAGTCATTTATTTAATATCAGGTAATACATAAACTATAGCAAACGTAATTAAAGGAGAGAGAGTTTTCCAGAAGTGTTTCTTGGTATACAACAGAGGAAGGTGGGATCAAAAGCGGGACTTAGAAAGCGTACACGTAATTATTAGAAGGCTCCTAAATTAAAAATTAATAAACTTTGTTTGAAATATAATTTAAAATAATATTCTTACAGTAAGGTTTTGTTTAATTCAATAGTTTTGCATTGTTCTTTATAATATTTTATCAATTTCGTTGCGATTTTTAAGAGAGAGAAAGAAAGATTCGTTTTTCTATATTCGAATAAATAACTTCTTAATTACATATTACAGACTATTAAAGAAATAATAGTCTATAATAGCTGTAAATAAATATTTTTTCTTATATTATTTAGAAGTTTTATTTCTAAATAATATTCTCTCTGTTGTACTAAAGAGAAGAGAGAAGCTTTCTCTTTAAGAGAATAAGTGAAAATAAGAGAAGAGAAAGGTAATACTAGAAAATAAAATATAATAAAAACAGATAATAAGAGAATAAGAGAAGAGAATTCTCTCTCGTACTTTTCTCTTATTCTCTAATTTTTTTATTTGTAGTACATAGGCTATATAAATATATATCTTTATATACATGTATATAAAGGTATATATTTTATTGTTATTATTTTGTATATTGTTACTATTGGCTAATAAGATAGTCAGTTCAATGACATTATAACACTTCGAATTTGAAATATACTTATCATCATTAAAATAAGAATAAATAAATTTGTAAAAATAAAATTCTTAAAAGATCAGAAACTAATTATTCAAAATGAGGTCTAAAATTAATTTTTAGAAAGGGTTTCTGATAAATACATTTTATTTTCGTTTTTAGCAAATTTTCTTAAATTAAAATTTAAGCCTAAACTGAAAGGCAGTCGATAAGTAAATAAGAAAGTGAAATTTTTCTATAAAAAATATCAAAGCCTTTTATTAAAGGATGAAATTTTTTAAAATGTGCCTAAATTCCATTATAAAATTTGTGATGAAGAATACTCAATTATTAAAATTGTTACAATTATAGAAACTAATTAAAAATATATATGTGCTAATAAGATATTGTCTATCCATCAATCTGTTCTCTTCATACCTCTAAACCTTCAATTAATCTGCATTAAAATTTTCGTAGTTACTCTCTAGAAGAATATAGTCTACAATAAATCATCAAGACGTCCTATCCGTCCCATGATTACAACCCCTTATTGACTCCTAAACTATTTAATCGGCCTGGATTGAGTTTTTCGCAGTTACTCTCTACAACTCTGCGGAATATAATCTACCTTAAAATCTAAACATCCTATCTCTTCTCCTGATTTCGTCCCCTTGACACTTGATTAACATATTGGTAGACTAAAATAATCAAACTCTTAAATATGATTTTTATTTTAATGTTTGTCCTCTAGGACAGCGCTGGGCATATCTGCTAATAAAATTTAAAAGTATCTAAAGTTAAAAAAATGATTATTACTACTTCTAGTCATACTTATCGTGTTTTTTTTTTTTAATAAAAACAGAAGACAAAATATAAACATTTCTTGATAAGTTTGAATGGTATAAGTCATAATCTTTAAAGTGCTGACAGTTACATTTCTATTAATAAAAATTATTAATATATTTATTATTAAATTATTAGTATATTTAATTACACCTATTTCATTTATAATATAAAAATGTAATTTTTTTTATAGTCAATTATCTAAAAATCTAAGACACATTTTAAAAATTTATTGAAAACGTGACAGTTAATTAAAGAGAGACTCGATTAAAAGAGCTCTTAAATGCTCCATCACGAAGATAAGATATAATGTGTTGAATTATTCAATTAATTAGGAGCGAACTTTTTCGTTTTAATATAATAGATTATATTTACTAACCCCTTATGCGTGCATGTAGAGATGCATTTATCTTTGTTTCTTTACAGGAAGAGCAAAGAATTTTGCCTCTTAATCTGCCCACCACTCTCCACTCCTTCCAGGATGCAGATGTTTCCTTATAAATACTTTTTAAATTATAACGGTTAAATATAATAATTGTGTTATTAGAGAAGCAATCATAAATATTTTAATAATTTCAAATATATTGAAGTTAGAAGAGATGCTTTAGCCTCTTTACAAAATAAAGACTGTCATTTTTTTTCTATTAAATTATATACAAAAATTACAGTATTTTATTTAATTTTAAACATTATTTTAATTTGCTTTTTATTATCTACATTAAATTATCATTATTTATTACAGTAAACTAATGCTATATTTATAAATAAATATAATAAAGATATTTAAAGCATCATGATGGACGTATTAATTATATTTAAGGTTTTTAATAAGTTTAATATATTAACATATCAAGATATAATCTTGATTTTTTCTTCTTTTTTTAATTTCAATAATTAAGGTAGTTGAAGATTGTCAGCTGTCAATTTAAAGTCGAATTGTCGACGAAGGAGAAACGTATGACACCCAAGGGAATGACTATCAATCCAAAATGGAGTTAGACAACCCTTAAATTATGAAAGTTGCGCAGTTTATATTAACAGAAACTTACAACTTTTGTTGCTGTTTTTATTTATTTTATATAGTTAGGTCTACATAAAATATTTACTGTTCATTATTTTTTATTTTGCATAATGTATGTTTAAAAATAGTGACGAATTTCTAAAACCTTAATATGAAAAAAAATGTTTATTATTAAGTTAATATTTTTTTATTGCTACTAAAATGGCGATATTCATCGTATGTAAATCGACTTTGAGTTCAATAAAAAACGTTTTCCCAATCTAAAGATGGACTGAAGGTAACTTTTATTCAAATTGACGGCACTACTTGCCAATTTACAAATCAAAGATAACTGCAGTGTTCACACTGTTTGACCTTCCGATGAATGGACAATGTGGCGCCGGCGGGGATATTATTCAAGCGGATAGAATTTATTAAAACTGATAAATACTATTTTAAAAGGTATTTATCAGAGAGTCGTACAGTGAAAACACTGTAGATATCTTTAATCTATAATTTGCAAGTAGTGCTGTCAACTTGAATAAAGATTTCCTTCAAACCATTTTTAGAGAGGAAAGGATCTTTGGAAAAAAGGACTGTTCTTTATTGAGCTTACAGTCAGTTTACATACAATTTTACTTATCTTTGTTATATTTTAAAAGAATTAATGTATACTTTCAAAAAAACTGACAGAATAATTTAGCAAAATTGTAATTCTATTCTTCATCTACGCTAGAAAGATTTAAATAGATATTTTATCGCATGCTTGTTCGAGTTTTAATCAAAAAGTAAATCCTCGTTTACAACCAAAAAATTACTAACATATTTCAGTTCTTTTAGATTGATTTATTTTCGTTATTAAAAAAAAAAAAAAAAAAAAAACATGGCAGAAATTCAGAAACAGTAGCTAACTATTAGAAGGCCAAATTAGCACGTATAAACCTATATTTACTCCTATATTACTAATATTATGGATGAAAAGTAAAACTCTTAGATATTTTATATTCATGTTTATAACTGCGTTTGTCACATTCAAATCTTTTTCCTATAATTATCTGATTTTATTTATTTATTTACAAAAGTAAAAGGCCAGACACCTTCTTGCTCCTATACAGAAATACAGGCTTAGATTTCATTACAGCCTATTTAGGCAGTATCAAATCAACCAGATAACCAGATATCCCAATGTTTCCAAAAAATTTTAATTTTCTAACTTATACACTGTCCAAAGAATCTTGATCACAGATATATAAATAGCAAACAAAAACAGATATTTAGGCAGATATTTATTTCATTTACTATAAACAGTAGATATTTGACGAACAGAATTAATATACGAGAAATAGGCCTACATCAAATATAATAAATAAATGCGTGGCAAATAAGGATGATACTTTGAAATTTGATAAAAATTAATTAGCCTTAAGAGAAATGGGTTAAATTAAGAAACTGTAGATACTTTACTTTAACAATATAGTATCAACATTTTTCAGTCACAGTTAGAATGCTTGTTTTCGGAGAAGAATGTTTAAAAATGTTCTCGAAATGAATTACAAATTGAATTATTTAACTAAAAAAATAGATATTTTTCTGCACAATGTTGTATATGAGTTATGTTTGTGTCAGAGGTAATCTACTTTAAACCACGTATCATATCACACACTATAAACAAAAGGATTTTTCCGTGGCTAATTGTAGTCGGCCTATATATTTATTCATTTGGAAAATTATTATGCAGATATTCCTTTATATAAAATACTGAATTTATAGTTTTCAAATTGGCACTGATATCTCAATCATTATATATTCTTAGGCCTATTACGTTCTAAATTTTGATATAGCTCTTTAAATATATGTTTGGCAATTTCAAAACAAGGTGTTTTTGTGTTTTGTTGAATTAAAACAATACTTAACAATAAAATCTAACGATTAAAAATGTTTGAATGATCTGTTTTCTTATTAAAGAGAATTAAAATTATAGGGGCTAAATAAATAAATAATTAAATATATATATATATGCATTTTTATAAATAAATTTTTACTATAAATTAACCTTTGTTTGTATTTACTGCATCATCTTATATCAAAATCATATGTTTTAACGGCAACACATAGGTTACTCAAAAACTTAAAAATTTTATTAAGTAATATATACAGCTTTAACAAACAATTTCCTTTTAACAACCCTAAAATTAATTAATATAATAAATATTTGATCTTTTCTATCTCATATAAACAGAGTGAAAAAAGCGTAGGCTATGTATTAAAAAATCAAATAAAAACATACTTAAGTTCTTGAATAAATTAATTTCAGTTTTTAATATACAATATCTATATTTAATTAAGCTTATTATGCAAATTATTAACAATTCTCCTGTGACGTAAATCCAGAAATGATATTCAAAACGAAGTGGAAAACCTTTTAAAATCAGTAGACCACATATATTTTATCGTGGTCTTCTGTAATTCACATATTGTATTGCAAGTTAAATAAGTAGGCCTATGTATATTCAGCATAATTGCCTAGAATGCCTTATATTAAGTGATAAAGAGAAACAATCAAAACTATCAAATCAAAAAAAAAGTCACGCTACTTGTTCTTAGCTTTTGTTCCCTTTCTTTTAGTAATTTATCTGAAAAGTAATGGAATGCATCTTCCCGAAAATTTATTTCTACATTATACCATTTAAAATTATTTTTATCTCGCACTAGAAGCTACAAAAGTATATAGTTTCTCTATCTCTGATAAGGGCCGACTCTAGGCACCGGCAAGCATCTCTCTGAGGTGGCAAATTTTCAAGGACAACATTTCTTTTAAAAAATTCCATAAAAATTACAGTAAAAACTTAAAAATCTAACTTTTAAAAAGGTGTGTTTTATATTTAAAATGAAAAATAAATAGTATTTTTCTGAATTAATTTTAAAAAATATGGGGAAACTAACAACTTTGCTTGCTTGGAACGAAAAATCGTCGAGTAGGGGTCAAGTGGTTGATAATGATCCCCAAAGGTCATAAGGCATTTTTGGGGTAACTAGGGTTTGATTAAAAATGATTCATTAAAAATTATTTAATGGGTTTTGTATTTGGCTGTCCGGGATGTAAATTTGAACAATTTTCTTGCAAATTTATTGTAATTATAATTTATATGGAAACGGTGTGTAGATTAACACTGAATCACCAGATCTATTTGTTTATTTACTGTATCAGTAATTCTATTAGTAAAAACAGAGGAGATAAACGGTTGAGAGATTCTTGAAGAAGTTGACAAAAAAAAGTTTAGGGTCCCCTGATCTAGAGCAAGTCTTTTGATAAAGCTAAAGAAATTTTAACTTATAATCGAATTTTTGAGAACAATAAGAGTTAGGCAGGCTGTTTGATAGTCTTATGTACTATTATAAATCAATTTATATGGGAAAAAACAATGTTTAGATATTAGAATTTTTAAATGTTTTCTCTAACACATTTAAAAACCCAAATAGTCATATAACTAATATGTCTGTAAAGAAATATATTATAAATAGCTATCTTATAATTAATAAACGTCATTTTTAGGGAAACAGTGTATTTTATAAATGGTGTATATGACAATATAGCCTACCACATTTATAAAATACACCGTTTCCCTAAAAATACAATATCTATTTACTATATTTATTCAATATGTTTGAAGATAAATATTATATTAACTTATGTATTTCAAATAAATAAAAAATAAATACGTATTTCTATTTACTATGCTGTGAACTGTAATAAAAAATATCAAAATTTAGACATCGGTATAGGCTCTAATTGATAAAAATTAATATTCATATGAGTGTAATCAATTAATATTATTTAATTTAAACTAGTTTATATTCTGAGCTCTAAAATTTTATACCAATTTATATTAATTAATGAAAATAGTTTTTATCTTATTCTTATTTTTTATATTACTAATAATGGTTGATTACATTTTATAGAGATAAACATAGCTTTAAATTTAATAATTTGATCGGTATAACTCATTTTAATGATAATTATTATAATTATTATATTAATTAGTAATATGAGGAAGAATTTCTCTGAGCCTACCATTGAATATTGTGGTGATTTTTCTGCTGTTTTAAAAGAATCACATTCTTCATTCGCAATTATTTTAATTATTTTTCTCAAATGTTAATTAAAAAATTAAACTCACTTAATTTGAAAGTACAGTAATAATATTTATTAGCTTAACTGATCAAATACAATCGACCTCCAATAACGTCCACCTCTTTTAAATGGTAGTCATTTTCTCAGAATCTATTTTTTTTAGATGCATACAAAGCAACTTCTGAATAACGGCTATTTTCTCGTCAGTAGCCGTTGTTCAGAAGTTTCATTGTACAGTATTAATATTTTTAAACATTAATGCTGCATAAATGAAATGAGAAGAACAGAGTAAATAAATAAAGTCGCATATTTTTGATATAGTATTTCATAAATGTTTTTTTTTCATTAATGCTAAAGAAAATACGAAAATCAATTAAAATATAATTATATATATTTATATAATAATATAATAAAACATGAATGCTAATTTTTGTTTGGTCTCCTGATCTCTAATTTCATTATATAATATCGTCATCATATCTTCAATTAAATAATGACGATAATACATTACATATATTCTAGCTATTTCTATCATTATCTAGCTATTTATAATGAATTTCTCTGGCATTGTTGACTGCTCAAAATTTTTATAAACTTGCAAAAATGCTATTTACAAGAATAAAATTTTGCCCTATTATATATATATATATATTAAATCCATTAAATATAGGGATAATAACAAAACAGAATAATCATGCTTTATGCAGTATCGGGTTTTAAATCATATTTAACGTAATAAAATAAAAGTTTGCTTACTTTAAATTTTGCGTTTAATTAATAATCTATTGATTTTAAGCCTATAGCCTAACTGTGTTTGGTAAGTGTCGAAATTCCGATCGGGAACTGA
The DNA here is from genome assembly GCF_030686945.1 of Centruroides vittatus. Classification (NCBI taxonomy): domain Eukaryota; kingdom Metazoa; phylum Arthropoda; class Arachnida; order Scorpiones; family Buthidae; genus Centruroides; species Centruroides vittatus. Next base: position 1,741,397 of record NW_027122274.1, on the reverse strand, counting down.
AAAGAACAAAAAATTTTAAATGCCATACAGCAGTGGATCTCAAAGTATGAGCCGAAGACTAACCTAGTCATTTTTCCAAACTGATTTGATTTGATTGATAGAATAAGGCAACGCAACACTGATCGATCTGCCAAGGGGGAATACCTTGTGAGCAGTGGTACATTTAGAAACACGGCGCCCCTAGGTCCACAATATGCAGGCGCCTCCAAACTAATAGTGCCCCAAACTAATTTTTGCACTGAATAATTCTATTTTATAATTTTAATTCTGCAATAATTGTATTTATAATTGCAATACGGTTTTTAATTATTGAAACGTCAAAAAGCATTGTAATTGAAAACCTATCATTAGTAGGTACTGTACTCCACTCTATTCACGCAAAATATATTTATATATTAATGCTGTTCAAGCTACAGGCGTGTCTTATTTTGTCCCTACTTAAGCTTTTAATCTGCATTAATTCCTTTATGGATTGTTTCTACATATTATTTTTTCATTATTTTATTGTTATTATTTGAACTTTTGAGCGTATTTAATTCTTGGGCTGCAATGAGCCTAATAAATCCGCCACTGCTCCCGGGAGTTTATTGGAAACCGACCTCTATTTAAGTGTTAGATGCTTGAAGAAAATCCAAAAAATTCCTAGCGGCCAGCCCGTTGATCAGGTGCGAACCCACAACCAACAAGTGTTTAGTGGTTTTATTCACTAAACACTGGTAGTTGGTTTGTTTTTTACTGGTTACTGGTGGGCTTTTCGAAAATGCAGCTTTATGCTACTTAGCCTGAGAAAAGAACATTTTCTCGTATTACATATCTTTTGTGTTAGATTACAGGAGAGACAAAATATGCATTTTGGTATACAAGCTATCATTATCTAAGATAATATTTACAGGATAAGAAATGGAAGGAGGCAGTTCGCAGTTTAAATGATCCGTGGATCGATAATCTTGAAAACGGTCCACCAGAGTAGATAAAACCAATGAACACTGGTTCACGCCCGTTAGAATATCGTCCATGAGTTGAGTTTAACTTGTTCCATCAAACATCAAACTTTTATTTTGAAAACCATTACACTACGGTGTTAGAATAAAAATAGAATTCTCCACCTGTTTTCTAAATGTTATATAGGAGAATTAGACTATATACTGTATTCTGGTAAATATTTTGCAAATGGTTTAGACTACAGGAGCTCCGGAATCAGGAGGAAGCTGAGTAGGCCATGATCCATTCAACTTTTTCATGCTAAAAATCAAACTTAAAAACTTAAAATGCAAATTAGAAATATTGTACTTATTTAGTGTAGAGTTATATAGGAGATATTTATTTAAGATTTTGGTATGGAAAAATAGAGATTGTTTTAGGGCTTAATTAATATAGGTTCTGTAGGTTAGTTGTAATTTAATATCTGTTTTAAGCCAGCACTAAAAGTTCGTTTCCGTATTTTATCAACTAGTCGCCTATATTCCTTTTGAGAGAATTTTATAGAAACATTTTTTTTTTTTGTCTTTTTAAATGAGTATTTTTAAATATGTCTTTAAATATATGTCTTTAAATATGTCTTTTTAAATATGTCTTTAAATTTAAAATTTAAAGACATATTTAAAAAGACTCATTTAAAAAGAGAGACTGTGAAACGGAAGTCACGTCACAAAAATTTTTAACTCGCATTTTAACGCCTAAATAACACGGGACATGTGAATTATAGAGTATTATTATTATTATTTTTTTGGGATTACAATTTGAAAAAAAATGGTAGACCTATAAATTCCCGCTGTCGCCCGACTGTCTATCTTTCCTTGATCTCGAAAACAGAGTTAGATAGATCAAAGACGATACCAAATATGGAATCTTTGGGGCAGGAGACCCCGATTAACTTTATACGAACTTTCAATGCAAACCGGAAGTCACGTTATTACAGTTCAAAACTTTCCCTGAAAGCAGTTAATAGATGACCGGCACGATTCTATTGTTAAAGGAAAAGTATGATGTACAGGGGTAAGATACTACAGAACTAATTTGAAGTGCAGAGCACATATTTTAAATTAAATAAATTAAATATATGATTAAAAAGTACAGCTAGGCATTGTGACGATGTCACAATAAATAATATCTCGTTTGTTTTTATTTCTTTTTCTGCTAAGGAAACCGTAGATATAAACATACAACTTGAGATTTAGCCTATACATGTATTTATACCACTAAATTTTGTGGAAACTATAAGAAAATGTAATTTATCTGATACAATTAGCTTAATACTACAGTTTATATTTTATTTAGCATTTTTAATATCTATCTAAACGTTGGTATAATTTAATAAGTTAAATTTTATATTTGGTTCTTTTAATTAATATAGTTTGAGTGCTATATGGTTACATAGTTTATATGTATTGATGTAGTATTATGACATTTTATATGTATTATATTTATGTATATGATATTTCACGTATCTAATAAAGTTGTTATAAAAGTGACGCTACTTTTAAACAAATGTAATTGTATCTTGCTCGATGACTATGGTGAATAGCAAGTAGGCCTAATAAATTGGAAATTTTAATTAATATTAATATATTTATAATTAATAAAATAATGTTTTATCTTTATTCCGAAAATGTAAACTTTTTATCTTTATTTCTTAAATTACAGAAAATATATGAATACAATATATATTGTAATTCATATTTATTAAAATATGAATAGAACTTCAAATATCCAGTTTATAATATTGTCCGACACATACAAAAAGTACAGTAAATAGGATATTTCATGTACTGAATAATTTTACCATTATAATTCTTACCGTGTGTACGCAGCAGAGATAGAATATAATCTTACTACCATACTTGAGCTTTTTGCTGAGAGAATTATCATTATAATTTTCTTTTATGTGAGTATTTTCCTTAACAATTGTAGTAATTATTTTTCGGATTAAGTCAATGATATATCTGTACCTTTGGTAAACTTTTATTTAACATTACTACTACAAAAAGCAAAGTTACAATAAACTATATCGTTCAAATAAACGATATAGTTTATTGATAGTCAATAAGATTCAACTTTCTTCATAACTTGTCAATAAGAATACTACTTCATACTTCTCAATGATGGTCAATACACGTATTATAACCCAAACGGTAACAATACGACGATCGATCTTACACTAGTATCAAATGACATAACGACGCACACTTACTGGAAATCCTTGCCCATATTTTACGGGAGCCGCCATCGTATGGTCAAAGTAGAAATTGTTGACATCAAAAGCGGCAACAAAGCAGCAAATAAATGCATAAACACTATCACAAAAATTAAGATTGTTTGTTTGACCCATGACCCTTTAATTAAAGCAATCTTCACTGGAATGCCGTTTAAGTGTTTTGTGCTTATTATCTCTTTCAGGAATTATTGCTTAATTAATATTTTGGCAGGTTTGTCTAGCGTGAGTAGTGGTGATGTTTAGTATTTTGTTGTGAAGGTTAGAAAATGTGTTTTGAAATGTTTTTTTGTTTTAAACTCTTTCCGCCCTGTGGGCACTAAGAGGGCCTCTTTTAGTAGACCCATTATGGGTTCGGCCAGGCCCACAATGGGGCGACCGGGCGGTGAGGGACGGGGCCCGACATATCCGAACGGACAACACCCCGAAAAATTCCTGGGGATTATTCGACCCGTTCGGATTCGATCCCGGGTCCCCCAGAGCGGTAGGCTGCCACCTTGACCGCTCGGCCATCTGGCCGTCATATTGTTTTGAAATGTTTATGTAACTGACATAAGTTCTGAGAGGGAGGGCCCAGGCTGTTGTATTGTGTAGATTCTGAATGTTGGGTTAGTCAGCTGGATGGAGTTTTTGTACATTCACTTTAATAGCTCTTCGATTTGTGCCTTTTTCTCCACGACTAGTAGTCACTTGGTTAGGAGCCGTCGTTGTTGTTTCGGATAGTGTTTACTTTCGTGTGTAAGTTCGCCGACCTGGTGGAGATTGGGGACTTAAAATCTTACTTCTCGGACACCAGTGTAAGTTCTCCAACTTTTGGGGGATCGTTAATCCCGCGTCAGGATGATCTAGAGTCGTTCGCGTGTGGTATGGCGGAGGAGACACAGATGACGAGTATCTTACAAAAAACCGTTTATTTTAACATGAAATATCTTACACTATGCACGAAGTTTCTTTCAACAAATAAATGTTCGAACGTTCGGAGCGTCGAAGATGGTTTTCTCTATAGTTGCTCGATAATGGGCCCCGCGACAGCGGCAGGTGAGGAGAATCGTCGGATGGAGTCGGTGACACGGGTTCTCTAGATGGGCACAAGTACGGAAGTTGACACACACGTCTTCTTGCTTCCAAAACTTCTCGGAGAGTCCTCTGTCGTGTCCTTCAAGATCGGCATTATTAATCTCAGTTTTCCCTTTTTGTCCATTCTGATTGGTTCCACGATTGTCCCTAAGCGAAAGACGAGACCCGTTCGGGCCCCGAAAAAAATTCGTTTCGGGAAATTTGCCTGACATCATCCGCTAACTCTGGACGGAAGGTGTTGATGGGACTTTGAACTTGCGCTCATGTTATTCCATTGTTATCTACTCTATGATATCTTAAAATTTTAACGACCCGACGCGATATTCCCTTTTATAATTGACCTTTCCCCTTTTCCAAAATTTTTCTATGTTCTAATTGCTTGTATACGAGCGCCTTGTCGAAGGCCCATCTCTACTACAGGAGGCTCGTTTACATTTATTGCGTCACGTTTTACATCGATAATATATTTATTTTTTTCTCGTCTCGGTTTCATATGACTAGCACAACTGATCCGATCTTCGATCGGTTTTAATTAATTTAAGAATGGTTGTTTTTCTAGTTTTGTTTTAAAAATTTTCTAATATAAATATTTAATTTCAACCCGTTTTTGGGACCTCACACATGTCCTCTGAGCTGGCCGGTTATTAGGAAGTTCATTTTGTTCAAAGTTGAGCTAAACGGCTGATGAGTCCCTGTCAAGTGGACCTCCGCAGAATGTCGTTGAAGTGTCTTGATCAGGTCCTGGATAGCCAGAATTCCTCTTAAAAATGTCTTAAATAATATAACTTATCCATAATACAGCTGATGAACATTCTATACAGTTCTGTTAAGGTCCCAACAGTGTCATTCACATTTGCAATCTTACCGCGCTCTCCTACTTACGAACAGGTTAGGTTTTCGAGGTTTGTCATAAGTCGAAAACTAATCTAGAAAGAACATTTGTACACAGAATAATTACGTATTAGTGTTTGATTCTTCAATGTACTTAATAAAATATATTATGCTCCTTTACTCACTCGCTACTGTTTAGTAGCAGGTGTTTCAAACATTGTTTTTTCACCTAACACAGTTTTATAATGTTAAGTTTAGTTTCTACGGTAATAGAGCCACACTTCTTGCATTTATCGCTACTGTTAGACTTACTATTATGCTTTGGACGCATTTTTGAAGCACTAATTATAAAAGTTTATAAAAATTGCAAACAATAACGAAAAACGCCATTACTCCATTACGAACTTCGACTCAAACTTATCAGCAGAAATAAAACGTCAGAATTTGCACGAAAAACGAAAAATGACAATACACAATAGGAATAAAGCCACATTAATTATTTATTACTAGTTAAAGACTGACTTAAACACTACCCCACGACCGGCAAGAGAACTTCGAAATCCACGCGAAATTTAAATTTTGGACATACGGTCATATTATTCGTAAGAAAAGGAGCTCCTGTATTTACAATTTCCATTAAACAGTGAGATGGAGCTACTCTGGTGGATCAATCCCGGTGAACTATTGACGTCATGCATCAACGTAACGTTCAGTTTAGTTGAAATCACGTGACAAGAAAACGCTTTTGCTTTTCATTTTTGTTTAAAATGATGACAGGTTGGAAAACCAGCAATTATATTTAAAAAATATTGACTTAAGTTAACTTTTTATTATAATGAACGATTTACGAAATTATATGAAAATAAAAACATAAAAAATTCACCGAAAACAAGAAAGATCTTTTTATGTTCAAATATGCCTATCGTTCATCCATAAAGTAATACTATACGTAAGTGTATTAAGGTGCGTGCCTGGCGCGCACTCATATATCGCACGTATTCTAAATGTATGCGCAAGGGTCTTTTTACCGATACAGTTTTATTGACACGCACGTATATACGCTCACATTGCTCCATATTTATTCGTGTGTTTTTCGACGAAAATGTCGGAAGCAATGATTACAATTGCTAGTTTTCTGGTGCTTAATTCAGCAAACATGAAAAAACACAAGATACTGTTAATTTTAGCTTTCAATACTTGTGCAGTCGAATTTAAGGCTTATTTAAACTCAGGCCGTCGAGAGCTTTTATGGAATCCGGAATAGATCTAGCCTCTTTTATTTCTTAATGAATCCCTTTAATTATTGTTATTATTTTTGTTTGTGAACAAATGAAATACATGTCAATAAAAATCAATAAATGTTTCTTTATCAATATAAAGTAGTCTCAAAGATTTTATTTTCTGTTACAAAAATAACATTAATTAATTTTATAGGGTTGGAATTTTGTATGGTATGGTGTATAAACAAATAAATGTTTCTCAGCAACCAAAGGTGTTAGTGATGAATGACGTCAATAGATTGGAAAATGTCTGAGTAGAAAAAATACATACAGGTATATCTCGCCTTACGTCGGTAATTGGTTCGGAGGCGACGTAAGTCAAATTCACTTGTGTAGTTACGACGTAAGTCGAAACTACGGTGGAAAATGCCAATAATGAGCACTTAAAGACCGCTAAATAAGACGACAACACAGAAACACAGATGTTTTCATGTTTCGTTCTCTAGGATTTATGATGATTATATTAACATTTACTGTAAATGTACTGTACATATTTTAATATGATTTTATGTGCTTTTAACGCTTTTCTAGTGATATTACGACTTCAATATTTGTGGCGGACGGATGTAAAGTCGAATAAAATGACTTAAACTTGATTTTTATTTTTCCATATACTTTTTTGACAAACGACGTATAATCGAGAACGACGTAACTCGAAACGACGTAACTCGAGGTATACCTGTATATAACTATTAAATTCAAAGATAAACAGTTATGAGAATTTTGATATGCTATGATAAATTACCATAAATACAGAAATACAGTAGAGAGTCGAAAATCGGAATCAATTGGGGACTGGTGTGGTTCAGATTAGTCATTTGTTCTGATTACCAATTATGTACGAAAAAATATATTAACCTGTCCGATGTTCAAATTTTTCTCCGTTGCGTATCGCTTCCTGTTGAATTTTTCTCCGTTGCGTGTCGCTTCGTGTTGAATTTTTCTCCGTTGCGTGTCGCTTCGTGTTGAATTTTCGTCGATTTTAAGCCTAACGAAAATTTTTATAATAATAATCGAGGCTATCGTATCGTTAAAAATTATTTCTGCATTTGTACAAACAAAATAAATATATTGAAGAATATAAAAACATGAAAATTATACTTTAGAAGTAAATCTAGTATCAAAAACGTTCGATTCAGCACGACACAGTCCGACTGAAAATCGTGCCGATTACCGGCGATTCCGATTACCGGGGTTCCGATTAACGAGTCTCTACTGTATGTTTATTATCTGACTTGTGCATCATTCGCAGAGCAAAATGCATACGCCACCTCTTGCTGCTGATTCTCTTTTTTTTCTTTTTTCTGCTTGTTTTCGTGTTTGATTCGATTCTCGTCATACACAAAACAAATATTTTATACAGTAACATAATATAGTAATTCTTAATTTTAGACTTTTAAATATTTGTACAGTAATTTACTGATAAGCTAAAGGCTTATTAAAGACTCATAGATTTTGAATTAATGTCGTTTTCATTTTCATTTTTTGTGCTGACATTTGATAATCTACTATATTTTCATTAAAATAAAAATAATTATAAACTATTACATAAAATTTTAATAACTTATTTTAATTTATTAAAAATTTGTAATTCATTTATTTCTATAAAAATAATTTATTTTTATTCCATCCGAAAGATTTTGATTATAAGAGTTGTTTTATTTAACATTTAGCAAGAATTCGAAAAATGACGAAATTTAATATAATATTTGCTAATATTCGCAGATTGCAGGATATATGCTTCAGACAGAATGATTTTCTTGGAAATGAAATGAAGTAATTAATATCCTATACATTCTTATCACTTCCTACCTCAAAATATTTATAGATATAGGTTTCAATGCTTTAATAAATATTATATATTTCTAAAAATTAAAAAAAAAAAAAAAAAAAAAAAAAAACGTTTTCATTGGTCATGTTTTTCGAGAAAATTAGATAGGGGTAGCTTCATACCCATCAATTACATTACTGCAGTGCATTTACACACACACACACACATTTATGTTTTCTGATTTTGGGATAGGGGATGGTGAGTGGACCAGTCCCAAAGCGTCATTAAAATGCATTTTAATGATGTTTTTGGGGCGTGGCTACGTATATCCTCAAAGATTCAGTCTTCTATCTTAATTAGAAATGAATAAAATTTGAGTTGCAAGATTTGATGACATACAAAGCAAGTTAAATAAATGCTTTAAAAGTACATGAATTCCGTTCTGTAAGAGGAGCGGCAATAATCGATTTTGTTGCTCCCGTCACAGAACCGTTATCAATAGAGAGCGCTTCTAGTGCTGGCACTCTTGTATAAATCTATATATATATATATATATATATATAATTGAAGATGTTTGTTTGTTTGTTTGCTCGCTATACACTCCTAGGTCATTCAACCAATTGTTACGAAACTCGGCAGTTACGTTCAAATATATCCAACTTGGATCATGTCGTACATTCCTCCCCAAATTATCGATTTGATTTTTATATATCGATTAATTTCTGTCTACATTTGATTGCTGGCTTTACATGTAACGCCATCTACTAGAAAAAATTTAACAAAATAATTAATTAAATATAATTTTTACGAAAAAACGATATAATTTAAAAATATATATATATTCACTGTATCACTGCAACAATGATATAGCGCGAAATAGATGCGCCATTACACCATTACTGCTCTAGATCAGTGGTTCTTAAATATCTAATTCGTTTGGGGAAAAATTTTGAATTAAAATAATATGATTTGCAGTACAAATTGAAAGTTCATATTAGTTAATCTGGTCCTCTTTCTCTTACGATTTCCATGTCTGGTCTCGACTTTCATTTATCTAACGCCTTTCTCGAGATTAAGAAAGGACAGAGAAGAACAGATGACTGGGTATTTATAGGTTTACAATTTTTTAAAATTGCAGCCCAATAAGTATCCTCCAGTAACCGAGTCCACCGAACACTTGTAGTCGGTCATGGGTTCGCGCATAGCCAATGGACTGACCACATGGAGTTTTCTGGGTTTTCTTTGCGTTAGTAACACTTGAGTAGGGGTCCAGCTTTACATAAAAATCTCTCCGAAATGCATCCTCCTTGACAGATCGCTCACGTGTCGCGTTCATGTAACCAAATAAACCAAACCAATTCTAATAATATTTTTATAAACGCGATATTTACGAGAACATGCTTAATTACCAGGAAACGTAGACATCTTCACCCTTTCCCCTGATTTCATCTCTCTTTAAAAACTCATAAATCCATTGCTCCAAACTTTTTTAACTGATGCTGCTTAAGATGTTCTAACGTTCAGCCAAATTAATGTACCGGTAACGATTTTAAGGCACGAAGTAGAGCTCGAAGTTTTTTTCTGTGCCGATGTTTATTTTTCCTATTAATTATCATGGCGACATTACTTCATTCAAATTTCCTGTAGTTGTAGTCTGCGTAATGTGCACTTTATTCACATGTTGAGTCTTACCGTCAAATCTGCTTCCAGTATGCTTATCAGGGTAGCCAGATTTAAATTTTTATAAAGAGCCAACTAAGATAAAAAAAAAAAAAGACAGAAAAAAGCCAAAATTTATTATATATTTTATATACATTATACTTTAATTATACTTGAATGCTATTTTATTATGTTAACGCTTCTTTTCCAAGAAGCATATCTTCATGATTAAGGGAAAAAATTGAATCAGAGGAATACAGTTTCTCAGAAGTAAAATACAGTGGTGCCTCGTATAACGTACGCCTCGAATAACGGACGCTGCGAACAACGGACTTTCTGTTTGGCCGTTACGTGACTCGAGCAACGGACTGGCTGCGAACAACGGACTTTCCGGCATAATTGGTGACTGCTCCATGTGCGTTCTTTAATAGAGGTCGCTCTGCGTCTCCGCTACTACGGGAGTGCGCTGCTGTTTGTAGGCATTTAGGAACGACGGTGAAAGAAAGATGGCGGCGCTCGCACTATCGATAGTATCGTGATAGAGGAATCTATAATTCTAAAATATGAGCTTTTAAAGGCAAAAGAAGAGTCCCAATTGTAAAATTTAACCATAAAATGGATTATTTGTTGAAAGAGCATTCAAAATAGCCACGAAAAAACTTAGAATGCCGGCTACCATTCGAAAAAAATTCGTAAAGACACTTACATCACCACGTGCACTAACTCGCGCTTTCACAATTTTTAAATTTTCATTCATAAAACCTCATAATGGACCCGGAAACGAAACTATCTGAGCCATGGAAGACGCCATGTTGCTTTTTACCGTAAACTACTGCTACAAGCGGCCGTTTTTGCCGTTCGACGGCGCGCACTCCCACCGGAATTTAGGAACGCGTTCCGCAGGAATTTTTAAACGGATGTCGCTCGCGCGGAGTTACGCGGAGGAATAAAAGAACGCACCCCATGTTCATTTTTTATGATACAGTACGGTTATTTTATGCTGCGGAACGAATTAGATGTTTTAACATGTATTTCTATGAAAAAATGCGTTTCGTATAACGGACGTTTCACTTAACGGACGTGCACCTGGAACGGATTAAGTACGTTATATGAGGCACCACTGTACTCTAACATTTTATGTGAAGGGACAAATTCTTTGCAACATATATTTGAGGACAAAAGTTGTGACCTAATCCTAATAATTGCATCTAGAAGAGAAAGTTGCATTCTATTCCTTGCCTTATTCTTAAAATGAGTTAAAAGTGAAAACACCCTCTCTACTGTAGCATTGCTAATGGGTGTTACAGGTATACCTCGTCTTACGTCGGTAATTGGTTCCAGGAGAGGCGACGTAAGTCGAATTTACTTGTGTAGTTACGTAACTACAGTGGAAAACGCCAATAATGAGCACTTAAAGACCGCTAAATAAGACGACAACACAGAAACACAGATATTTTCATGTTTCGTTCTCTAGGATTTATGATGATTATATTAACATTTACTGTAAATGTACATATTTTAATACGATTTTATGTGCTTTTAACGCTTTTCTAGTGATATTACGACTTCAATATTTGTGGCGGATTTGACTTAAACTTGATTTTTATTTTTCCATATACTTTTTTGACAAACGACGTATAATCGAGAACGACGTAACTCGAGGTATACGTGTATTAGGCAATTGAGGGCAAAAGTCGCAAGTTCTTTGAATTGAGGATTTTGTAATATTTTTTGGTAAAAAAGCTCACTTTCATTGGGTATTCCACATTTCTTAAATTCATCTTCGTCTATCCAATTGACAAAAGGTAATTTCCTGTATTGCTCTTCAATCATATTAAGATTGTCTTGTGCTAAATTCAAAAATAACAATTCAGAAAACTTTGGTCATAAAGCTTGGTTTAAAATTATATTTGGGCTTAATTGCGCTAGATCTTGAAATCAATTCATTGCCGATGGAAGCCGTTGTTGAACTTGATTTAAAGCCTCTTCTAACGTGTGAAAATACCTTCCTTTGATAGTTTTTTTTTTTTTGTAACTCTTTCCGCCCAGTGGGCACTAAGAGGGCCTCTTATAGCAAGCCCATTATGGGTTCGGCCAGGCCCACAATGGGGCGGCCGGGTGGTGAGAGGACGGGGACCGACATATCCGAACGGACCACCCCCCGAAAAATTCCTGGGGATTTCTCGACCCGTCCGGATTCGATCCCGGGTCCACCAGGGCGGTAGGCTGCTAACCTTGACCGCTCGGCCAGCCGGCCGCTTCTTTGATAGAAATTGTTGCTTGACTTTTTCATCATTATTTACTTGCAGGTATTTATCTCATTCATTCAAAAAAATTCATTCCAAAATCAACTTTAGAAATACTTTTCTTATAATTACCATCATAAAGTCTACTTTTTAAAGTTTTGTAGTGCAAAATAAACTTTCATGCAACTGATAAAGGTCTGCTTTATTTTGTTGAAAAAGGCCATTTAACCTTCCAAATTTTTGAAATATTGGAGTTGCAAATGGAAACAGAGATAATTAGTCTGATTCAAGATCATTTCTTTTAATAATATACAACTTAGAATTTATAATATAAAACTTAGATTGCCTACTGGAAAAAATAAAATCAGATTTGTTAAAGAATAAAATCATCATGATGTTATTCGAAAAAAGCCAAAAAAAGCCAAAAAGCCAAACAAAATTTTTGACGCCAATCAGACTGAAAAAAAAGCCAAATTTCGCAAATTTCGCATCAAAAAAGCCAATCTGGCAACCCTGATGCTTATGTCATAATTTTCGAAACTTTACTTAGGTTTCATGTTTTTGCTGAGCTTTACTTTTTCAACTTGGTTTCACCAGTTTTTACGGGATAACAAAAAAGCAATTATTCTTGCATTTTTACAAGATTTGTTTTTATTTAAACAAGTCTTATATTTATGTTGCCACCTTTACAAAATCGTTGACCCGGACGGCAGGTCAGGTTTGTTCGAACAAAAGTTCCTGACGCATGCGCAATGTCATTTTACAATGCAAAGAATAACGTGCATGCCGGTTCTAAATCAGTTACAGTTAGGGACTAGGGACTTGCATAGGAGTAACGTATGTAACTTAAATTAAGAAAGAAAGAACAGATAATTTAGCTCCACAGAAGACATGTACGGACGTACGTACAAGCAAAAAATAAAAAAATAAATAAATAAATAAATTAATTAATTAATTAAATAAAAGGAAAAAAAGGTCGAGAGGCAGGTTGCGAGTCACGTTTGCGTAAACGGAGTAACATGACGGAATGGCAAATGAGTTTCAGTGAGTCTGAAGTCTTTCGCTGTTTAAATGGTGTAAATTTATAAAAATATTTGCAAGAACTTTGTTTCATCGTAATTTCACAATTTCTACGAAATTCCCGGACAAAATTAATAGTTCACCCGGACAGTGAGTCAATTGCCAGACTGTCTGGGTGAAAACCGGACGGATGGTAACACTACTTATATCAAGTCTTTCGGGCGTTTTTTTTAAAACTCTTTCCGCCCTGTGGGCACTAAGAGGACCTCTTTAAGCAAGCCTATTGTGGGTTCGGCCAGGCCCAAAATGGGGTGGCCGGGTGAGGGACGGGAGCCGACATATCCGGTCGAACCACCCCCGACAAATTCTTGGGGCTTTCTCGACCCGTCCGGATTCGATCCCGGGTCCCCAAGATGGCAACCTTCGGCGCACCTCTTCTTGATGGCGCTCCTCCCACCACGATTAGTCGTATCGAAAAACCAATACATACCGCTCTTTGCACGGCGTTGGGTGTATCTAAGTCCACCCCATTTATCTCACTTTACGCCGAAACAGGTTATATTCCGTTACAGACAAAGATACGCCAAAAAGCGATGTCCCACGCTATCGTCCAAATCTCCAGAGGTCCATATACCCCTACACTCAATTTTTTTCACGACACCCTGTTTGGAATATTATCACTGGCGCCTGTACCAGCGACCGTACGTTTCTCGGTTTTATTCCATCTGCGCCGGGAGGGCCTGCCAATGACACGCATCTCTCGGCAAAGGCATATGCCACCGAGCACAGTTAGTGTTCTTCTTCACCTTCGCCTCATTTTCTACCATTGACTTTCCGGAGGTCACGTGTGCACGGTTTCAGGAGCTGCTGGAGTCCTCCTGGCAGGGCAAATTCCTCTTGGGGGCGGATTCCTCCAAATCCTGTACCCAAACGGCGATAGGTGTAGTCTTTCCGGCTCGCGAACTCTGGGAAACTTGGCTCCTACACGAGCACTGTAGCGTATTTGGCACGGAGGCTCTAGGAATAAAATGAGCACTGCAAATCAGCTCAAGCCTCGACAATCCGACTGTCATTCTCTCAGACAACAAATCAGTCATACAAACGGTAGGTAATGTTAATTTTTCATTTCCGGCAATATTAATCGACTTAATAGCCGAAATCAGTTTGCATCCCAAGCCAATCGAGATCGAAAAGACAACCCATCCGGCTCCTGGAGGCAGTCCCTCATGGCACGCAATCTAATCCGGGCCATGCGGGATACTCTTATCGATACCTATATCGATTCCTGGTCTACTAGCCTTAGACAGAAAGGTCGGGATCACCTCCGGCCTTTCGTTCCCTGGCCATATTCATACGCCTCGTCTCGCTGTGCCGAAACCCTCTTAGCCCGCCTTCGCACCGATACAGCCCCGTTAAACGGGTTTCTTTATTCCAGAGGTCTATGCGTCTCACCCGACTGTCCGAACTGTGGCGCTCCGGAAACATCCCGCCATTTCTGTATTACTTGTCCGAAGTATAAGTAGGCCCGTCAACACCTCGGCCTCACTTTATCTATAGATTTCACAGTCGTCCGGACGCTTACACCTATTTACTCGGCACACGCCGACATCTCTCCTCGTCAGCACGTGGAGGCTTTAGGATGTTTTGTTTATCGTTCGAACCGCTTCGCATAATCGTAAAACGTGTACATCGGAGAAAAAACCAACAAGCTAAATCTCCATATAAACTGGAATAAAGAAGAAGAGCGGTAGGCTACCACCTTGACCACTCGGCCGTCGATTTTTTCGGACGTTAAGATTAGCAACTTCATCCATCCGACACGGATCACTTTTCAAATATTAACAGATCAGAATTAGTTAGTAGTCGTTGACCGTTTTCTCTCCCAGGAGGAAAACAACTACTGCTTCTTTTGGTCGAATTAACTTCAACCTCCATTAGCAACAGTCCCTTCTTCCTTTCGAACCACTGGTATGGTAGGATTCGAATAAGAAAATTATATAATATGAAGTTACCAGCTGCACAAAATATGATTTAAATAGTTTTCGAGAGTGCCGAGTTTAAATATTTGGTCAATTTTTCTGCCAAATTTGATTGGTTGGCAGATTACTATTTGATATTTGGCTGTGAATGAAACAGTTCGTCAGTGCTAAAAATAGAAAAACATACGCTATTTTAAATTTTTTAAGATATGGTATTTTCTATTGGTGTCTTTTTTTTTTTTGTAACTCTTTCCGCCCTGTGAGCACTAGGAGGGCCTCTTATAGCAAGCCCATTATGGGTTCGGCCAGGCCCACAATGGGGCGGCCGGGTGGTGAGGGACGGGGACCGACATATTCGGACGGACCATCCCCGAAAAATTCCTGGGGATTTTTCGACCCGTCCGGATTCGATCCCGGGTCCCCTACGGCGGCAGGCTGCTAACCTTGACCGCACGGCCATCCGGCCGCTCTATTGGTGTCTGTGTCTATTTGGCCAATGAAATTGTGCCATTTTGTACCATCCGACCATTCGATAAACACGACCATGATAGGCTGAAATAACCAAACTCTATATATGGTTTTCGTTTTAATATTTGTTATATCATAGTATTTGTTTAATATTTGTTATATCATATTGGTTTACATAACTATCTTATTTATATAATACATTTTAAAAGTTATTATTCGTTTGTTCAGTTCCAGTAACGTGATCTGCCTAGGGGGATGCCTTCCGGGAGGTATTTTTAAGGCTAACTGGCCCCTATTCAGGTGTTACAGACGTGGAGAAAATACGAAAAACTCCACGTGGCTATCCCGTTCTGGCCAGGCGCGAACCCACGACCGAACACCCAGTGTTCAGGGAACGGAACCGCTTGGCCACCGGTTGGCCTTAAAAGTTTTTTATTCCTCTACTGTACACAATTTAAGGAATTATTAAAATGTGTTAAATTGGGCACTTGGTGTGATAAACCGTTACATAAGATAGCGTTTGTAGTTATATAAATAAAATAATATAATGTAATATAATATAATAGAAGGGTTAGAGGTACGAAATAATCTAATAATCTTAATCTTTATAGGCTATTTATTTTTTTCCCTGGCAACGCCGGGCTTACATGCAAGTTATTTATAAACGACTTTAAAGTGCATTTATGGACATCATTGTATTTGACTTATTATTTTAATTTATTTTGTTCTTTTTTTGAACATCTTTGCCTGCTCAATTTGCCGCCTGAGGGAGTCGCCTCATACCTTACCCATCGAGCCAGTCTTTGATGTTGCACACTTGATGTAAACTCGAAAACATCACGTGGTCAACCCATTGGTCAAGCACAAACCCGCGACTAACTACCATTTATGGGAGAAAAACATAAAAAAAGGCATTTAAACATTTAATCTGCGAGAGTTTAATTTATGTTGTGGCCGCCAGCGCCAGAGATCCCGAACACTGCCTGGCAACACTTGCCAACGAGATGTTGGCTGGCAACTTGAAAAGGAGGCGCGAAAGTTCGCGGGTTTTTTGCCTGGATGTTGGCCGAGGATGTCGGTGACAGTTCTCACCTATTTAATAAAGTTTTTTGTTACTGTTCGTGTTTGTCTGCTTAGTTCTAAAGATCAGTAGGATCGGATGACAAAGTGGTGACCCGAACGTGATCCGATTAACGAACTACCTGGACTTTCGACTGAATTGGATAGTGAACAACTCTGTGTCTATGAAGGAACATTTTTAACAGGACATGCAGGTATGATCAGTTTCTGAATCGTAAATTCAATAAGACGACTAAGAGTGCGTGACTCGGGCTAAGCCTAATCAAAGACTATCCCGCTTTCCTTGTAGCCGCATAGTTAGGCGCCCGAAATGGCGGAACAGAACGAGTTGGAAATTGGACGTGTACAGGCAAAAATGCCTATCTTCACTAAAACCAACATCAAATTATTTTTTGTGCAGCTAGACGCAGCTTTTGCCATTAATCGGATAACAAGTGAGAACACTAAGTACAACTATTTAGTCAATTCCCTGGACGCGGAAATTCTATCTAACGTCAGTGACTTAGTATTTGACCGTCCAGCCGAGGCTCCGTTTACTAAACTCAAAGATCGACTCCTCGAAATTTTTCAGAACTCCGCTGCTAAAGAGGTTAAAATTCTGCTTGAAGATCTGGCGTTAGGGGATCAGAAACCCAGCGTTTTACTCCGTAAAATGAGGGAGCTTTCAGCGGGCAAGATTACCGAAGAATTTCTTAGAAACTTGTGGCTCCAACGTCTCCCCAAAAATATTCAGACAGTTCTGGCTGTTAGCGGTGATGAACTAGACAAGCTAGCCATCCTTGCTGACAAGGTTGCTGAACTTACAGAACCAACCCAACTGGCCAGCATCAACTTAGAAGCCGGAAATCCCGTAATCAAAAATCTCGAAATGCAGATATTAGAACTCACAACGAAGGTTGCAGAACTTAATGTATCGCGTACTGCTCGTCCCCGTTATCGTAGTAGAGAGAGAAACCGACATGACCCGAATTCGAGGTATCGCATTAGTTCACGCCCTCGAGGAAGAAGCCTCAACCGTCAGGGATATTGTTACTACCATGATAAGTTTGGATCAGCCGCTAGGAAATGTCGTTCGCCGTGTTCCTTCGACCGAACTGCTGATCAGGGAAACGAGCGCAGCCAGCCGCAGTAACGGCCTGTGGGTCCAGCCTGGCTCCTAAATATAGCCGTCTGTTTGTGTATGACAACAAAACTGGCCTAAATTTCTTAATTGATTCTGGAGCAGATTTATCGATCATTCCCAATCGCACTAAGAATCAGCCTACAAAGGTTGAATTGTATGCTGCCAACGACTCTAAAATCTCGACGTATGGAACAAAGGTGCTAGAACTTGACCTCAACTTAAGACATTCTTTCAGATGGGAATTTACCATAGCTGATGTGCAGAAGCCTATAATCGGTGCAGACTTTTTGGCCAACTTTGGACTCATTCTCGATATCAGAAACAGATTACTGGTTGACCCCCTGACTTCCCTTACTACACGAGGAAGATATTATACAGGACCACCTACTTCGGTCAAAACTATAATCAGCAATTCCCCAATGCAGGATATCCTCAAGGACTTTCCACATCTCACTCGTCCTCGACCGTTTTCAGATAAAGTCAGGCACAACACAATGCATTATATCGAAACACACGGTCCACCCGTATTTGCCAAACCCCGTAGATTGCATCCGGCTCAGCTGCAAGTAGCAAAGCAAGAATTCCAGCACATGATGGAGTTAGGTATATGCAGACCATCAAAGTCCAACTGGGCTTCTCCCCTCCATATAGTGCCGAAGGGTCGTAACGATTGGAGACTATCGTGCCCTGAATAGGATAACTGTTCCCGATCACTATCCAGTGCCACACATCCACGATTTTGGTCAAAGTCTACACGGAGCCCGAATATTTTCCAAGATCGATTTGGTTAGAGCTTTCCATCATATACCAGTTAACCCAGATGATGTGCCAAAGACAGCCATTACAACGCCATTTGGGCTATTTGAATTCGTTTTCCTTCCTTTTGGTCTCTGCAACGCAGCCCAATCATTCCAACGATTCATGCACGAAGTTCTGAAAGGCTTAAACTTTTGTTTTTCATACCTAGATGACATCCTCATTGCTAGCACTTCGTGGGAGGAACATAAGATGCACATGCGGCAAGTGTTTCAACGCCTTGACAAGTACGGTCTGCAAATCAATGCATCCAAGCGTACTTTCGCTGCCCCACATGTATCATTCTTAGGATACATGGTGTCTCCCCACGGCGTTATGCCACTTCCAGAACGTGTATCTGCCATAACTCAACAGAAGCGACCACAGACCCTCAAACAACTGAGAAGGTTCTTAGGCATCTTGAACTTCTATCGTAGGTTCCTACCCCATGCGGCCTATCACCAAGCTCCTTTACACGACCTACTTAAAGGAGCAAAGAAAAACGACCAGCGCGAGATTAAATGGACTGACAATTCGATTCAGGCATTTGAGTCATGTAAGTCACAATTAGCAGATGCCACCTTACTACATCATCCTTCACCAAGTGCTACCCTTGCACTTCACGTCGATGCATCTGATTCTGCTGTGGGCGCTGCCCTTCATCAAGTTACAGCACAAGGTCTCCAGCCACTGGCGTTCTTTTCCCGCAAACTGAGTAACTCTCAGCGTCAGTATTCTGCATACGACCGAGAACTTCTGGCTGTGTATCTGGCTGTGAAACATTTCCGGTTTATGCTGGAAGCACGACAGTTCACCATTTACACAGACCATAAACCATTAACGTTTGCCTTCCAGCAACGACACGATAAGTGTACACCCCGTCAGTTGAGACATCTTGACTTTATAGGACAATTCTCAACAGACATCAGACACATAAAGGGGATCGATAACGTTCCAGCTGATGCTCTTTCCCGTATTGAATCAATTAGTAGCCCATCTATAGATTATAGCAAAATTGCAAAAGACCAACAGCAAGATCCTGAGCTCCAGTCTCTCCTGACTTCAAGTGACTCATCACTTGTACTTAAGAAGTTTAAACTTCCTGATAGTGATGTCGAAATTTACTGTGATGTATCGACAGGTCGCATTCGTCCATACATTCCGCCTAGTTATCGTCGCACTGCTTTCAACACTGTCCATAACCTGTCCCATCCAGGTGTAAGGAGCTCAACAAGATTGGTAAAAGCAAAATTTGTTTGGCCATCCATCAGTAAAGACTGCCAGACATGGTCTCGCACCTGCATTTCTTGTCAACGGTCGAAGATCCAGAGACATGTCGCTAGCCCTTTGGGAACCTTTCCTATTCCAGACGCTAGATTTTTAAATATTCATATTGACATTGTTGGTCCATTGCCACCTTCCAACGGCTCAACATATTGCCTCACAATCATCGATAGATTTTCTCGTTGGCCTGAAGCAATCCCGTTGCCAGATATAGCAGCTGAAACAGTAGCTTCAGCCCTGTACTCAGGCTGGATATCTCGCTTTGGAGTGCCTGCCCAAATAACATCTGACCAAGGACGGCAATTCGAATCTGGCTTATTTAAATCCCTCACTCAACTTCTTGGTACCCAAAGAGTTAGGACAACAGCATACCATCCAATTGCAAATGGCATTGTTGAACGCTTTCATCGTTCACTTAAAACTGCCATCAAGTGTCACTCTACTGAAAGATGGACGGAAGTGCTACCTACAGTCTTGTTAGGATTGCGAACTGCGCTCCGTGAAGACACCAATACTACCGCGGCTGAGATGCTCTATGGCACCAGCCTCCGACTGCCTGGAGAGTTTTTCGTCCCAGGTTCTCAGGACGTCAATCCATGTTCTTTCGTCGAAAAACTCAGGACGATGATGGCAAACTTAAAACCAGTACCTGTAGTGCACCACTCCTACCGCAACCCATTTATCCACAAAGAACTGCAGTCATGTTCCCACGTATTTCTTCGCAATGACGCTGTACGGAAGCCCTTGCAGCCTCCATACGATGGACCCTACGAAGTCGTGTCACGTGGTAGCAAGACATTCCCTCTATGCATAAAGGGAAAAGAAACTGTAGTTTCTATTGATCGACTGAAACCGGCTTTTATTCTCGCAGCGAGTGAGTCGGACCAGTTACCCCCAACGTCTCCAATGCCAAGACCAGCGCCAACTAGACGTACCACAGACAATCCAGCCCCAACGCAACAAACTACCACACGCTCTGGCCGACATGTAACCTTTTCCGCTCGTTTCGTGTCGCAGACACTGGTGGGGGAGTAGCTGTGGCCGCCAGCGCCAGAGATCCCGAACACTGCCTGGCAACACTTGCCAACGAGATGTTGGCTGGCAACGTGAAAAGGAGGCGCGAAAGTTCGCGGGTTTTTGCCTGGATGTTGGCCGAGGATGTCGGTGACAGTTCTCACCTTTTTAATAAAGTTTTTTTGTTACTGTTCGTGTTTGTCTGCTTAGTTCTAAAGATCAGTAGGATCGGATGACAAAATGTAAAAAGATATGACGAATTTACTTGTAATTGCAATTTTGAAAGTTTTTGTTTTAGTTAAATATATTATGCAGATAAAGAACTAAAACGGCAAATTCTAAATTTTTCATTAATAGAGTATTCTTATTATATTCAACGCATTCTATTTGAAATTATACACAGATATGTCAAATTCCAAACGGTTACATAAAACAGTAAAGTTTTGGTAGGTCCAATTTTCAAATCCCATTTTCTGAACATAACGATTTCATAGTTAGCCGCTTATTGTTCTGTATACACAATTAGAGTTTATAGTTTTAAGGTTTATTATTTACGCAAGTTTTTATTAAAATTAAAATTTATTTGGCATTACTAGAAAAGTAAAGAATTTATTTAACACTAATACAGAATTATCTGAAGTACAGTATTTACATATTTTTTTTTTTTTTTTTTTTTTTTTTTTTGTAACTCCCGCCCAGTGGGCACTAAGAGGGCCTCTTATAGCAAGCCCATTATGGGTTCGGCCAGGCCCACAATGGGGCGGCCGGGTGGTGAGGGACGGGAACCGACGTATCCGGATGCACCACCCCCCGAAAAATTCCTGAGGATTTTTCGACCCGTCTGGATTCGATCCCGGGTCCCCCAAGGCGGCAGGCTGCGAACCTTGACCGCTCAGCCATCCGGCCGCTCGTATTTACATATTAGAATTAATTGAGTTCCTGTATAAAATAATTTATTATATTACAGAATAAGCAAGAGATATATTAATAAAAAGTAAACAAATTTTTTATTACGTAGCATTTAAGAGAATAAATTCAAGGATGTTTAAATATTTTCAATGACTAAATGTAATATGTAATTTCAAAATTATTAAAAGAGCAAGAAAAGTTGTACGAAGAAGCGCCACCTCGTGATAGTGTATTGTACAATTAGTAGGGAGCCTGTGTATGTGTGGAAATGTCTGTTTTGTTATGAGACGGACATGAAGGAAAGAGGGGATTTTCCAGGATGTTAAGGCGTCGACGTGTCAAGTACAAATTTTTCAAGCATTTAATTAGTTGATTTTCATCGCAAATGATGTCTTTGCTCACCAGGAATGTGGTGATAACTACACTCTCGCTAGTCTTCTTCGCCCATCTGCTCATGGCAATGAGCAGAGACGAAAGAAATCGTCTCAAGTAAGTGTTGTTACGTTACCAAGCTTTTCACATACTTATTCAAAAGCTTTTCCAATATAATGAGTTCTAGAATTACATAAGTTTAAATTTGGACATGAAAATTGATCTTGACCTTGTTTCTTTATTTAGGTTAATTAAAATAGTCAAATGCAATTAAATAGCTAGCGTTTTGTATAATGTAGATAAATTCTATTGTTTCTAATATTTATAATCTAAAACTTAATAAAACAACATATTCTTGTCTTTTATTCTTCCATGATTTGCAAATATAGTTACTGAAAAGTATCATCTGCTATGAATTTCTGCCTTAAAAAAAGTAAATAAACTCATTACATTGTGTAAAATTAAACTGTCTTAAATGAATACAAAATAACTTTGTCTTACAATTGATACATTCTTTAAAAATCTAACCATAATTATACAAGTTTACATTAAATTGAAAAAAATAAACTATTCTGAATCTCATACTAAAATCATCATTAAGAATAAGGCAGACTCACATTAAGATATACTCAATAAGTAAAATAAACTGTCTTCAGTGTTAAAGATGACTTAGAAGAATTTATGACTACACGAGAATTTATTTGCATGCACTGTTGATAATTAATTAACACATCATCATCTTCTGGAAATAGAATAAGAATTAAAATTTAAACACAATAGTCTACTGTGTTTAAATTTGTATGTATTTAAACATACTTCTATTATGATATCTTATTGGACATCTGCTTCTTCAAATGACATTCCATGTAAAAAGAATTCTTATGAAGCATTCCAGAACTAGAATTCCTTTGACTATTTGAATTTGCAGCATTATTTGAAAGACCTGATGAAAACTTCTCAAGAAAGTCAAAAGTGTTAGTATAAGGCTGGAAAGAGTGAGTAAGGCTATAATTTTATCATATCATGTTTAAATTTGAATTCTTATTCTATTTTTGTTCTGTTCTCTTGAAGATGATGATATGTTAATTATCATACCAGCACACTTGAAATTAAGAAACATTTACTAATGTTTTCATCTGTTTATAACAGACTACAAAATAGCTACATTAAAAAGATTTTAATGTAGCTATTTTGTTTTGCATTATATGCCTGAAGATGTCTGTTATAAATGGATAAAAACATTAGTAAATGTTTCTTAATTTCAAGTATACTGGTATTGATTGGTATGTTGTGTATGTTTATTCTATCCTAATATTGGAGAGTTATTGACAGAAGATGGCTTTGCCAGCCAACTCTTATGTTAATTATCAAAAGTGCTTGCAAATAAACCCTTGAGTAAAATAAAAAGTGTCTTTTAAGTCATTTTTAACACTGAAGCCAGTTAATTTTTCTTATTGAAAAATTATCATAATTGTTCTAGTCATAAGCACTTTGTTTTTATTCTTTCTGTCCTGTGGGTGCTAAGAGGAATTTTTTAATCAATCTCATCTTGGGTTTGACTAGGCCCACAATGGAGTTTCTCATGCCAGATGATGATAGACAGAGTCCAACATATCTGGGATGGAATATCTCTAAAATATTCCATGGGTTTTTCAACCCATCCAGATTTGCTCTCATGACTTCCAGAGCTTTTGACTATAACACATCAATTTCTTTGTGTGACTTGTATATAACAGTTAATATTACAGAGAATAAAATATGGTATAATAATAAACATATTTTGAATAATTTGTGTATGTAAAATTACAAGTATTTAGACTTTTTATAATACTGTAAATTGTTTATAGTTTTTAAACACTATAAATGATGTACAGTATGTTTAAGAATATTATCTTATTTACAGTTATTATATTAACATCTATGTGAAAGATTAATCAAATATAAACATCAAATAACCTGATTCTTGATTAATATTAAATGATCTGCTGGATTGTGTCAGGTTTTTATGGCTGCATTTAATAATTAGATATTCAGTAATTTTGTCTAGAGGTAGGTGATTAAGTCACCATTTCATAATAAATTAATATTTTAATTTAGAAAGTTCTGAAAGAAAAGAATTAGCCTAGAATGAGACTCAAATTCACAACTCTAATTATTAAATATTGCTTGATACAGTCTGGCAGATTATTTGGTATTAAAGAATTAATCAAGAGGCATTTGTCAGGACAAGATTTAACAAATAAAAATATAGAACAAGTACTTGAGATAAATACTGCTCATAGGAAATACTTAAAAAAAAATTTTACTAGGTGAAATATAACAAAAATCTTATATGCAATAAGAACAACATTCTTGCAGAATTTACATTGGATAAGAATATAGAAATGTACTGGTACACACAGCTAATGAGAGAGAGCAGTTTGAACATTAATTACTGAAAAACAAAAATCATTCACAATAAATGTTCATAACTGCTTGTTTGTTGTTTTACTTTATTGTTTTATTTGCTTAATAGGAACTGATTTTGCATTACTAGTCTGGAAATTTATCTATATTTTATTATTGCACAGTGAATTCCTCTTTAGTAGTTATTCATTTTTAATGTTTAATGTTTTTTTGGGAAGTATTTTGTATAATTTAATTTAAAGAATTAGGAATGTCTAGTTTGTTAAACTGGATTTGGTCTAGCTAATCAGTATTTGAAGGCTTTGTATTCATTGCATTCCTGATAATTTTTAGTTTGAGTTTCTTGAATTCTCTTAATTATTTTTATATTTATATTAAAATTTTAAAAGTTATAAATAGATTGAATTTTATTAGTTAAGTTAAATATACATTTGTGATTGTGTACAGATCATAATTATAAAATATTTTATTTAAATATTCTTAATTAGTTAGAAGTAAAATATTACATTTTTAGATTATAGGTAATATTTTAAAAATTTTAAATTTAAGTATTGATCTATTTAATAGTGTGTGGTGACATTTGATATTAGTGAAACTATGTTTCCATAAAAATTTTAAACAAATACTAGAAATGACAAAAATAAAAACTTATTTTAATTCTAAAATTGTTAATTGGCACAAAACAAAGATATAAGAACTTTTATTTTTATTATTTT
The DNA here is from genome assembly GCF_030686945.1 of Centruroides vittatus. NCBI lineage: Eukaryota > Metazoa > Arthropoda > Arachnida > Scorpiones > Buthidae > Centruroides > Centruroides vittatus. The sequence continues at coordinate 1,716,156 of NW_027122274.1, read as the reverse complement.
TTTAAACTAACTATATTTGGCAATTTTTTTTTCCACAAAGTTGTTAATTACTTTATCATAAAAATGACTTGTCAAAGTATTTAAAAGCTCTTTTTCTATTGAAAGCAATGCTAGTGACAGCAATCTTTCCTCTGACTGAGAGTTCTTTGCAAATGTATGAGTTCGCTTCATGGTTGAAAAACTGCACTCAACAGACGCACTTGTAGATGGTACCGTAAAAATTAATGATATTAAATCATATAATTCTTTTAGTACATCTTTGTTCAGATCATCATTAATTATAATATTTTTTATGACTTAAGAGTGACTGTCCAATATAGTCTGGACATGAATATAAATATTGCAATTCACTATGTAATTTAGATAAATCAAAAAATTATCCATTAAATTTACTTTATTTAAAGAATTAAAACTTGCTTCAGAAAATTCTTTTTCATAATACAGTCAAACCTGTTTTTATGCGCTCTTTTTATGTGCGATTTTTATTTGTGCGATTTTTTTAATGCGAATTTTTAATTTGTGCGGTATAGTTGGCGACTAGTCTCGTGCGATTCGTCATGTCTTACGTTGACTTATTATAGCTAAATAAACTTATTATAGCATAAATGCACTTATTATAGTAATATTATTGCATGAATATGCGAAAAATGAAATAATTTACTTTTTAAGTCAACAAAACACCAACTGGACAAAAATATGTAAAACAGACGATAGACCAGACGATGCAGTCAAGTGCTGACATCTGTTGTCAATAAATTCTATTTCGTACGATTTTGAGTTATTTTCTATGTGAGACTTCTTTTATGCGGTCCCTGTTGACCGCATAAAAAAAAAATATTTTTTAATTGTGTTGCGAAAACTATTATTTACAGCCATTCGTGAAGTTTCGTGAGATTTTTTTTATGCGTTTTTTTTAATGCGGTCCCTATCCCCCGCATAAAAACAGGTTTGACTGTATTTAAAATTATTAACCTCTAAAAGTGATAAAAAATTCTAAAGATTTAATTTCTGAAAATCTGTCAATATAATTATAATTAAATATAGCTTTGTAAAGAAATAAAAATAACATAAAATATTCTTTACTTTTTAAATCTTAAGACAATGCACTTAGTCAAATAGTGCCCTACAAGTGGCTAATAGATGGAATCATTGGAAGCATTATACGATATTTTGGTATATAGCTTCCACCAACTAAACTGGGATGCCAGAGGTTGATGCTCTGTAAAGTTCATGCACAAATGTCTGTAATCTGGCTACTTTACGTGATTCAAATATTTTTGCCATGGAAGCTATCCTGTATTCAACAATACAATGCTTCCATTGGGAATATGCATATATGAATTTATATTCGAATATACGATAGTAATCTGATCATTGTTTTTCACATATATAGAAATTTTTAACAAAATAAATAATGCGATTGTAATAAAATATTCTCTGCACTCAAAGCTAGAACTACTTAAAATCAGTAACACAAAAAAACCTTTCACACTTAGTGATTAAATTGCTAGAAACAAAGTACAAACGTTTTCGGCCGTTTTGAATGGCCTTTGTCAGGTACAGTACAATAAGGCCGGTTGGAACGTCTGTTAGCAGATATTTACGTGACGTCAGTGCTTATGAAGGTTTTTTCTTACTAGTGACAACATTTCTAAGAAAGTTTAAACGATATTGACACTGTAAATTATCTTTTGAGTTTAACCAAGATGTGTGAATGACTATTGATGATATCATAATTGTTAAAAGTGAAAATAAGAGATGAGATAAATTTAGAAACTGCACAAAAGATTGCAGCAGGCTCAATGAGGGTGGATTGACCTATTTAATTTAGGGGTTATCGAGGAGAGGATCATGTGGAGAGCAAGTCTGCGTCTCTGCTGTTAATACAGTTTTCTTTGAGGGATTTCGAAAAGGTTTCAATTGTTCTAAGCTTGTTATAATCAAGCATAGGTATAATAATCTTAGCCTTTTCCCATTTGGCTGTTATATTCGGTTCACTTGCAAACTGGGCTAGGGTGGAATTAAACTTTTTGTTGTATGTGTCATATTTATGCTCAGCTATCCTTTTTTTAAGTGATCTGTTGGTTGAGCCTATGCATGTTAATTTTTTGTTCGGCTTAAATCTATTGTCCTGAAGCGGAACTGAGTAAATCTCCGGTTTTCTGGCTTCACTGCATTTATCCTTGGTATTAGCCAGAAGTTTATAGATTGTAGGGTTGCATTTGTATGTGAGACCAGTTTTGACCTTTTTGGTTATCATTTTAAATGCTTAGCTCATTCTAGGGTCAAAATCAACTACAATTCGTTTACATTGTGTTTAAGAGGTCTGGAATTAATCACTTCATTTTTTAAGAAACTATGTATTTTTATGAGCTAGCCTATCTATAAATTTACCGTTGTAACTGTGATCTATGGCGATGCGTTTGATGTGTTGGATTTCATAAAGCACATCATTAACCATTGCTAGAGCAATGGGTAAAGGCTCTACGGATTAAAGCTCTGTAAGTGGATATTTTATAAGTAAATGGGTCGTTTTGAGATTGAGGGGATGAAGAAAGATTGTAGATTAGGCTTATGGTATACCTTAGTGGTTATACAACTGTGATTCAGGTAAATATTGGGGTCAAGGAAATGGGCCATCTTATCATCCTGTTGGTCTAACTTTAACTTAAGCCCAAACGGATTGTTATTGACAGTCTGCAGTACGCTATCAATATCTGGCTTGGTTCTCCAAAAAATAAGAATATCATCGACATAACACATGTAAAGTATGATTTCTGTGTTGAAGGATTCTAGGACTTGGCTATCTAATTTTCTAACAACTAATTCACAGAGGTCTCCAGATAGGGGCTACCCAATGGAACCCCTCTTCTTTGAAGATAGATTTGCTGGTTGAAGGTGAAAAAGGAAGTGTAGCACATAAGCTAGAAACAAAGTGTGAAAGGTTTATTTGTATTACTGATAATAAAATATTAATTTTCAGTAATTCAAAGTACGTTAAAATATGAAAATAATTGCACAATATGTACTTATATTTTAGAAAATACAAGGAAAGCAGCACTTCCACAGCTTCCGTGGACAGTACACCACTGTATCTAATGTTACTTTCAACTTTTGTATTAATTAATCTACAACATCTTTTTGAAAATATTTTTATTCAAAAAATTAAAAGTTTCTTTTATTAAGAAATAAAGTAACTTTAATAATATTTTCAGTTAGGAAAATTTTATGTTAGTTCAGAACTGAATGAAAATTTTATAGTTAATAATTTAGTAATTTATTTAGTACATAATTTAGTTATCTAAGATTATAGAAATAGAAATTATCTATAGAAATCTATAGGAAAAATCTATAGAAATTTTCACAAAACAGGAAGTGACTTCTGATATTTGCCAGTTTGATTTTTTTGATTAAACAAAATCTGACTAAAAAAAACAAGCTCACTAAGTTTAGTGAGCTTGTTCTGAGAGAGAACATTTTGTTTAAAAGAGATCAAACTAAATCTGACTAAAAAAACTAAATAAAAGCTAGGATAGACATAAGAAATTTTTAGCTCAAAAAAGAAGTCTTTTTTCGTTAAATGAACAATTTGTTTAAAAGTTTTAATTATAAATTTTTTAGATAAGGAAACATAACTTTTTAATTTCCAGCAATAGGTTTAATACCAAAATTTTTTTTTAAATGTTGTTTATTTAACACACAAAAAAAAACAGTTTTTTGAGTTAAATAAAACCTGAATCAGAATTAATATTGTTGAAAGATTGCAGTGGTAATATCAAGCTTTATGTATGAGGTCTTCCAGTCTGCTACCATTATCAACAAAAAAACTGACATTTACAATAAAACAGATCTTACATTCTTCTATGCTATTATTTCTGGGCCATGTTGATGATTGTACAACATAATACCATATTTCTCTGCATACAGGTAGCCCTCAATTTACACCAGGGTTAGGTTCCATGAGAAGAGGTCATAAATCAAAACAGTTTATTTTGAGGTAAAATTATAATTTATGGTAATGAGGTATAGTCAAAGACCAAAAAATTTATAAACATACAAATTCAATTACTTTTCTACTTAAATATGTATGAAACTTAGGAATATTTATTGTCACAAAGTAAATTAACATTCTTTACAAGCATATAATTAGTCATTACTAGAAAATTTTACATTTAGTCTTTGGGATTACCAAAGTCTGATGACACTACAAGCTTAGTTGATTATGACTCTGCATGTTTTAAGGAACTATGTAAATGTTAACTGCTGCATCTGAGTTTTACATTCTTCCTGCAATATGTTGTGGCAGAGCTGGAGAAGGTATTAATTTTTCTGAAGATTGTGGAGCTGCACTCCCAATCAGGATTATTGGCACAGAAGTTAGCTAAAGCTTTACATATTTTGGCAAGATTGTCTTGCAGAAACTCTGTAGAGGATTGTTTCATTTCTAATTATTATACTACTTCTAGCACCTGTTCTAGCTGTAAAGCCAGTTCTGTAACGTCTTTTGAAAATGGTGCATCATGACTGTCAAGTAACTTGATATCTTGAGTGTCAGTGTTTTGAAAACCAAGATCATGTGCTCTGTTTAAAGTTTCTTCACTGGTTCTGTGCTAGCACAGTCCAAAACAGCATCTGGTCACAATTTTTTCCAAATACCATTTTATAGGATTGACTCACTTTTTTTCTAGGAAAACATGATGATGACCTTCAAAATGTGATTGGATTTCCAGTACTCCTTCATGGTCATTGCTGTATCATTTTCTTCTATTGTAATTTGAAAGGTTATCCACAGATAGTATGCCTTGAACTTTGTGATTATACCTTGTTCCATTGGTTGAAGAATTGATGTTATGTTTGGCAGTAAATAAATAACCTTGATGTCCAAATTGTTATTAGGGATAATTGTGAAGATTAGGTAGGTGGCTGAGCACTTTATCCATGAACAATAAAACTTTCTTAGCTAAGTTGTTATGGTAATTTCATGAAACTTGAAAACATCTAGTCAAAAAGAATTGGGTGTGCCATTCAATAAAAAATACTTTGTGAAACCCATGCCTTTTTATTGTAGCATAAAATAAATTGGAAGAAATACTTTCACATCCTTTCATTGTTTTTGCTGTCTCCAAATGGCACATCAATAATGGCTTTATTTTCAAAAGCCTTCATGCATTATTTCTAGAAGCAACATTAAATGATCTTCAGAGTTCTTAAAATCGGGAGATGTCATCCAGGTCCATCCACTCTGAAGAAAAACATCTTTTTCCAGTACAATTCTGTTTCATCTACATTAAAGACCAAATCATAAGATATTCACCTTCATTTATAATTTTTTGGAATTTGCCAGATTTGTTAGCTGCTATAACATTGGCATTTGTATCTTCCCTAGCTACTTTAACATTATGAAGTTTTGAACAACCTTAAATCTAAAAACATCTTCCATTATTAGTGACAAGTGATTCATCGCTACCTGTTTCTTCAAAATATAAAACACGTGTATTGAAAAAATTAGCAAATACTCAGAACCTTTCTAACATTTTCAACCTTCAGATTAGTTCAAAAATATTATAAAGGTGATAATTTTGACAAGTGCTTTACTAATTTTACTAACTATAAATTACTCAAAACTTGCTTATGAAATAACAGGTTTGTAATTCTTTCTTGCACAGACATATACACTATATACAAAAGTCTGAAACAGTAGGCCTTAACACATATAAGCTTACATCACATTACAAAAAGCAGCTGTACAAATACATCACATAGTTAGGAAATTTTTAAATGCAGATTTATATTGTATTTTTGTATATATAAGAGCACACATTTAAACACAAGCATGCTCTTGTATACAGGTTTTAACATCTTGCTCTAATAAATGAGATAAAATTGCACTATATTCCACAAAATATCTAAAAACTCACTAATTTAAAAAAACATTTACAGTTTTGGAAGTATTTTTTATTTTTAATAATTGTTACCACAGAGTTTTCACTTAATATTATCTAGGAATAGAAACTTGGACCTTGTTTATAAATAGGACTCATTATACTTGTATAGTTTCTGATTAGCAAAGAGAGGAAGTCTTAGTTAAAAGGTAAAACAAAATATCTTTATTTTCACCTGTGAAAATAACTGTTGAAGATGAAGATGATTATTATATACTATAATATTGTCCTAAATACTGTTATAAAGGATATGACAGTTTGATGTCCAATTTCAAATCATATTTGCTTATTTAGTGGACAATAAAAATCATTTAAAGTATGAATTTGAGGTAAATAACTGACATAAAAAATAAATTTAAAATATACTTTATCAACATTATATTGTCAAATTTTTTAATTTTTCTTTAAATAGAGCAACATATTTTTATTTTAGATAACTTTCTTTCTTAATCTCACTCCTCAAAATTTCCTGTTTTTCTTGTTTAAAAATACTTAAAACAGAAAAGACAAGGAAAATAATATATATATAAATAATGAAATTGTCCTAGATATGTTAAATAATTTCCTAAATTTATCCTGATTATCTTTACTCCTAAATTATTTTCTTTTGAAAATTTGTCCCAGATTTGATGATCCTTGAAAATATTTTATTTTGATAAAATAAATAAATTTTTCAATTAACACCTTATTGGAACTGTAATTAATAGCTACTTCCCAAAATTATAATTTTCTAAATTGTTACATACTTAATAGTTGCCAATAATAAAATATTCTCAAAAGTTTTGTAATAACATAATGCATAGAAAAAATTGAGCATTATATTATTATTAAATTACAGTTGAAATTTGTATAAATTCCATTTTGCAAAACATGTTTTCTGAAATATTATTTAGAAAGCAAAAATATCTCAACATAAACTTAAATGCTAGATTATTTTGATTCTACATATTACAGCTATTTTTAATTAATTGATAAATTTTCTGTCATATCTGAGTATATAATTTTTAATTTCAAATAAATAAAAAAATGCGTATTGTGTACATACAAATTAAGGTAAACATTTTTCAATCATCTTGTATGTTCTAAGGATTTTATTATAAATACGCAATAAGTTTCTAAAAGATCTGAATTTAAATTATTTTATTATGTACTGTACAGTACATACTTGTTTATCAGAACTAATGAACTTAGTATTCACTTCATTTATGTTTCTATTAAAACCTTTTTTTAGAAACATAAAAATGGAATGAATACTAAGATGCTAGTTTTAAAGCATAATTAAATAATATTTATATATTATTTTTACTCTTATAATTACTCTTCAAAATGTATTGAGTAATTGAATAATATTTACTATATAATTACAGTGGTACCTCGTATAATGTACTTAATCCGTTCCAGGTGCACGTCTGTTAAGTGAAATGTCCGTTATACGAAACGCATTTTCCCATAGAAATACATGTTAAAACATTAATTTGTTCCGCAGCATAAAATAACCATACTGTATCGTAAAAAAATGAACATTGGTGCGTTATTTTATTACTCCGCGTAACTCTGCGTGAGCGACATCCGTTACAAAATTCCTGTGGAACGCGCTCCTAAATTCCGGTGGGGGGCATGCCATCAAACGGCAAAAACGGCCGCTTGTAGCAGTAGTTTATGGTGGAAAGCAACATGGCATCCTCCATGGCTAAGATAGTTTCGTTTCCAGGTCCATTATGTGGTTTTATGAATGAGAATTTAGAAATTGTGAAAGTGTGAGTTAGCGCACGCAGTGATGTAAGTGTCTTTACAAAATTTTTTTTTTTTTGAGGCTATTTTGAATGCTCTTTCAACAAATAATCCATTTTATGGTTAAATTGGGACCCCTCTTTTGCCTTTTAAAGCTCATAGTTTAGAACTATAGATTCCTCCATCACGATACTAAAGTGGCTAGAAAAAATAGTGTCGAAAGCACTTATATCCCTCCAGTTTAACCGTTGGGTCCACACACTGAGGTTAGTGACGTCATAGAAAAGGTGGCGCTGATGTCAATCATAGTGCTACTTTTTGCTATGCTACATAATATCCTTTCATACAACAACATTGAAAGCGATTAAATTTCTGTTTGTAAAGTAAATAAATGTTAGTCGGTGGAATAAGGAAATGTTAGTCGGTGTTAATCAATGTTAAACGTTAATTTCTTGGTGACATTTTTAAATTATATAGATGAATGGGAGAAATATGCTGGTAGCAGTGATGGTAAAGGATTTTTAAGCAAAAGCCCAACTAGAGCTCAGAGTGAGCATTAACAGTACTCTTTCGTTACTCCAATACTTAAATCAACAGTTCAAACATAGCTACATCCTAACGTTTCGTTTAATTAATTAATTAAGCCAGGAAAAAAATAATTTCTTCGGTATTGTCCGGCAGTATGCAGGTCGCAATGACCACCCTAATGCAGGTCAGTTTTTCACAGTTATTAATTGCCTGAGCTTCTATAATTTGGCTAGGTCACATAAAACAGGTAATGTGCAAGAAAATATATCAATTCTGATCATTGTGTGTACGGTCCTTGTAATCCAAAAAATGATTCTGGTAGACGATCATACAGCAATGATTAGGAAATTTACGGTTTATTTAATTAAATGCATTTTGGGTTGGCTTATCTCCCAACCCCTCTTCAGTGCGGTCAAAGAATACAAATTATGGTAAGGTTTCCGACAATATTAAACATCACGTAAAGTGTAATACATTAATATAAGTTCAATAAACAAATATAGCTACTGGAAAATAACTATTAAAAACAAAAAACCTTGATAATTCCAGCAAAAAATATTTAATAATAATAACGTTTTCGACTGTTTTAAACAGCCATCATCAGTTAAAACGAACTTAAACAAAAGAATGCAGAAAAAAGAACTCAAGCAATACAAATATTTAAAAATTCAAAAAAATTCCAAAGCAAAAACGCCGTCGTATATTAGAAACTAACAAACAGCGCATGCGCTAAATATCGTAGTAAGAATAAAAATAAAAATAAAATAACAAAAAATACTGCCGCAAAAATATTTCTATTACAAGAAAGAACGTTATGTATTTCGGTAAAACGACTTCCATGCCGTGGATAAACCGTCTGCGTCTCTGTGGTTAATGCAACCCGTGTTAACGTGGGCTTTGTAGATTTCAAGCTTTTCTAGATGTTTCAGCATTTGTTTGTTGGTCGTGGCCCTAATAATAGACGCTTTGTCCCAATGAACGTCGACCTCCTGATGCTTAGCGAAAGCTGCTAGCACAGTAGTATCCAAGCTCTTATTGATGGAGTATCTATGCTCCTTAAGCCTCTGCTTTAAATGTCTCATAGTTGCACCGACGTATACCAGATCTGTATTAAATCGACGATCCTTTAAAGGTATAGAATATACCCCTGTCTTAAAACTCTGGTTCTCTTTTTTCTTGTCGTTTCTCAACAGTCGATATATTGTAGGATTACGCCGATACAACAGGCTTATGTTGTTATTTCTGGCTACTTTCTTAACCATCGTGTGCAAGAAAGGAAAATAATTGAGAATCACTTTTCTCCCTTGATTCATAGGAGGAAGCTGCCGATTTTTAGTCCTCTGAAACCTGTCGATAAGTCCATCAATCTCCTTACTCCGATACCCATGTTGTAATGCTGTAGCACGAATGTAACTTAGTTCCTTATAGGTGTCAATAACACTGGTGCAATGCGTGTAAGCACGCTTGATCCATGCATGGAACGCTGCATATTTGAAAATTCATCGGAATCGGCAGCTTCCTCCTATGAATCAAGGGAGAAAAGTGATTCTCAATTATTTTCCTTTCTTGCACACGATGGTTAAGAAAGTAGCCAGAAATAACAACATAAGCCTGTTGTATCGGCGTAATCCTACAATATATCGACTGTTGAGAAACGACAAGAAAAAAGAGAACCAGAGTTTTAAGACAGGGGTATATTCTATACCTTTAAAGGATCGTCGATTTAATACAGATCTGGTATACGTCGGTGCAACTATGAGACATTTAAAGCAGAGGCTTAAGGAGCATAGATACTCCATCAATAAGAGCTTGGATACTACTGTGCTAGCAGCTTTCGCTAAGCATCAGGAGGTCGACGTTCATTGGGACAAAGCGTCTATTATTAGGGCCACGACCAACAAACAAATGCTGAAACATCTAGAAAAGCTTGAAATCTACAAAGCCCACGTTAACACGGGTTGCATTAACCACAGAGACGCAGACGGTTTATCCACGGCATGGAAGTCGTTTTACCGAAATACATAACGTTCTTTCTTGTAATAGAAATATTTTTGCGGCAGTATTTTTTGTTATTTTATTTTTATTTTTATTCTTACTACGATATTTAGCGCATGCGCTGTTTGTTAGTTTCTAATATACGACGGCGTTTTTGCTTTGGAATTTTTTTGAATTTTTAAATATTTGTATTGCTTGAGTTCTTTTTTCTGCATTCTTTTGTTTAAGTTCGTTTTAACTGATGATGGCTGTTTGACTGTTTTAAACGTTATTATTATTAAATATTTTTTGCTGGAATTATCAAGGTTTTTGTTTTTAATATAAGTTCTCTTTTCTCTGTACCAAACTTACCACAACTTGATATAACAAATATTCAGAAAAAAATTGATGAGCTACTTGATCCTGGAGACATAGATAAGTATATTTCTGGTAGCAATTGGGCGGTAAATGATCATTACTCATATATCAGAAAAAATGTGACTCATGTTTAATTTATTTCTAGTTGGCAGCACTGAACATAGAGAAATTGTCACTAAATATATTGTAAAAGTTTACTTACTGACTAGATTACATTTCCTCATAAAGGGTCTGAATACATCTAAAGAATACACTAGAAAGCAAAAATTCTACCTAAAGCACAGACGAATCACATAGCTACCGTACTGCAACTGCAGAATTAGGCTAAGAATAAACGATTTCATCCAACTTTCTGACCAAATATTTAGTTTATATATATTAACTCCACTGTAATTTTTAATTCCTTTTTTTTTCTTGAAAAACGTGAGAAATCTACATGCATATTAATCTGTAATTTTTTAAGATTTTTCAAATATGCAGTGTATGAGTAGTAGCATGAATTTTGTACCATTTTCGAGAAACAGCTGCACATTAAAAAGTTTAGTTTATATACGTAGGTACTGTACTTTTGGCAGTAGGCTAGTAATCGTTTATTCGTTACATACTTAATTTTATAATTTTATATTGGGACAATAAAGTAACATTCAGCATTTATATTTTATATACTGTGTAGAATCTAATTGAAATTTTATATTGCTTTATACTATGTCACATAATACTGTATGACCGGTATACAGTATTATGTAGCTGATGGTATTTGCCTAATAAGTTCTAAGTGGAAGAGGTTCACAAAGCCATATAAAAGTTACATTTTATTATTAAAAATATGATAAATTCTATTTTTTAGTAAATTTGAATAAACCTTGTTGGTAATAACAAGAGTAGATTACTCTTATACTCTAAATTAGCTGCTCTAAATAATAATTGTTTCTACAGTACTCAACAGTTGTAATGTAAAAATAGACAATACAGTGTAGGCTATTTGATTTAAAAATAATCTTAATTAGCATTAATAAAATCGAATTCCTTCACGAATAAATGTTAATAAAATAATACTATATAATAATTGATTGCTTGTGTTATGATTTATTATCGATCTAAATTCTTTTACTACTAAAAATCCCACCTAAAACTAATATAAACATAGGATGATACAGCCAATGTAGCACAACGATTGACAGCAGCGCCTCTAGCGGCAACCTCCAATAGAGGGACAGAAAATAAGCTCGATTCCGACACTATGTTTTCTAGCCACTTTAACGATACTATCGATAGTGCGTGCGCCGCCATCTTTCTTACTTTCACTGTCCTTCCTAAATGCCTATAAACAGCAGCGCACTCCCATAGTAGCGGAGACACAGAGCGACCGCTATTAAAGAACGCACCCATGGAGCAGTTACCAATTATGCCGGAAAGTCCGTTGTTCGCAGCGTTCGTTATTCGAGGCGTACGTTATATGAGGTACCAATGTATTACTTTTCAAATCTGGTATTAAAACTTATTTACTGGAGTAAAGTTTTGATTAGAAATATAAATAGTGAATATTAATTAGTTAATTTGTTATGACTAGTATCAGTTATAAAACAAAATATTTAATTAATAATTTAATAACTTTAAAATTCTAAAAAAATTATTTTGATAGATGAAATTGGACATTTTTGCCAGTTTTCCCCCTAGGAATTTAAAACACAATCTCAAAGTTTTAATAAGTTTTGAAAGACGTATTCCAGAATTTAAATGTTGGCATTAATAAAACCATTAATGATTGTTTTTATGAAAAATCAATTGCATACTTTTTCAATATTAAAATGTTGCTAAATATATCTCGGTGATTAAAAAGTATCAGGAATGGTTCAATAAAATGTAAGATTTGAATTTATTCACCAAAATTTATTTTGGCTTCTTTAAGGTTGCCATTTAAGATCAGGTCATAAACACTAAAAACTATAGAAAAAACATTCTGAAAGATACATCACTCACAAATGACTCTTGCAGAAAATGCCACATTCTGCCAGAAACTATACACTTAGAAATATATAACCTGGTCGCAAGCTCTTGGTATAGACTATTTACATGGGCATAATGAAATAGCAAATACAGGGTGGGCCAGCGAAAACGAAACGGCAGTGTGTTCGTGTTCGTCCAAGTAAAGCGCTTGGACAGGTCGATTTTACTCTCGAGGGGACATCTTTTGCAATAAAGTTTTTGCGATTCTGAATATTAACTAAGCAAACATTTTTTTCGAAATAAATGCTTGTTTAGTTATTACAAAATAAATGAGTTTTTAAAATTTTTGGTCGTCTGTTGTATTCAAAATCGCAAAAACTTTATTGCAAAAGATGTCCCCTCGAGAGTAAAATCGACCTGTCCGAGCGCTTTGCTTGGACGAACACGAACACTCTGCCGTTTCGTTTTCGCTGGCCCACCCTGTATAATGCACCAAGAGCTTGCACAAAAACACAGATTATTAAACATTCAGATACCATACTACAAATATACTCCACAGGCAGTATAAGAAAATGACACACAAAATATACTATGACAGAACCATAATTATGGTTCTGTATATTTTGTGTGTCATTTTCTAATATTGCCTGTGGAGTATATCACATTCGTCACAATAGACCTGACATCACTTTTGACAAATCCAATAAGATTATTTATATAATAGATATCCCATAGAAAATGTTCACACTGAAAAAAATCAAGTACGCTCCACTTGTTCAAGAAATAAGACAGATGTGGAGGATGGATAAGGTATTTATTATACTGTTGTCCACATACATAATACAAAAGTCTAGAAACATTAAACCTTAATAAAAACATACATGACACTACAAAAAGCTGAACTATTGAACACACATCATATTGTTAGGAAGTTTCTATATGTTGACACATACACAAGTAACACAGAAGCTTAATGTTACACTTGTTTGGATAACAATGCCTTGACTTTAGTCTAGCATAGCTACCTAAACTACTTCGCAATTAGCAATAGTATCAGTTGAGCATGATGTTTGCAGAATAATAATAAGAATAACTCTCCCGTGGTCACCACCTGGTCATAGGAAGGCCCAGTAATTTTACTGAACCATAGAGCAATGCAGGCTGGAGCACAAGCTCCTGATAAAGACATCCATGACAGTAAGGTCTATGGGAGAAATGAATGTGACCGGGGGGTCGTGCCGACCCCCTCTTTGGTGTCATGTCAGGTCTGACACCACCGTGTCTCGGCTGACACAGAAGCCGCGGCGATTCTACGATCGGTCGCGTTTTTTGGGCAATTGGATTCGGGATGGAGGACAAGAGATAACAGAGGCCATTTTAACAAAACATAATGTATATTTAATTGGAACAGGATTCATGTACATTATCAAGGGTCTCGTGACGCGACTTCGAGAGAGAGAGCTTACAAACGAGTTCGCGTGGTGATAAATACCTTGTGAAAGATGTTTGGAGATTCGGGTACTAACGGAGGTCGACGTTTTCGTCTTGACAGAAGTCTTAGTCCTATACCTCCGATGATTTCGGTCATGGCGGTTGTTCCTAACCGGTTCGGCGTTGTTACTATCCTCAGTCCGCGGGACTCGGCACAAAGTCCAGGAGGTAGCACACTTAAAAGTACGTCTGCACACACGACTATCCAAGCGACAACTCCCCGAATTCTCGTAGTAATGTTGTTCTTTTCGATCACTTTAGGGCGAAGATGACGAGAATTGCGTCTGAGAACTAAATAGAGAATACGTTCTCACGTAGAAAGTTGACAGTTAGTCGTTAGTAAGTGACAACAAGACGACAACTATGACGTCATGGAAAATTTTCTGTAGGTTCAAAATTCAGACACTTACATCACCCCGGCGTTTCCAAAATCGTGCTTGTTCTTCATGAGCAAGATCGATTTTAAATTCTGATTAACTCTCTCTCTCTCTTTTAAGAAGGTTACAATAAAATTACAATACAATACAAGTAATGAGAAAGCATTAATATACCATACAAGGCTTAATATGTTTAATACAAGGTAGGATATATCGCGTATTGCCGGTTGTGTATGATTTATAAAAAAAATATTGACTCTCTTTCTCTTGTTATTGTAACACGGTCAAAATAATGTTATGATATGATAACGCAGTCAAAATAAACTATAAACAAATATAGGGTAAATATAAGTATCAATGTTTATTGTGGGCTAGAAATCGAATACATATATTAGTAGTAAATATAAACAAAGGATAAATGTGGATAAACGAATAAAGATTACTAAAAGAATATGATTTTAGCATACAATATTAACGATATATATATCATTGCGATATAGATAACAGTGGAGTGGTTGTCTGGGATAGTTTATTGATGACGGCGGGAGTTACGAGGGAGTTGATGAGAGCTGCGAGATCCTGGTGGTGGTGATGCGTTGGTCCAAGTCAAAGAAGCTCGGTTAATGTCCTGGAAGGTTTGTTGTAGATCAGGAGGACAGTTATGGTTTATTGGCAGCACCAGGGTCATTGGAACAGTTTGACGGGTTTGTGATTGGGCAAATTGTATGGCCGCTTGTAAGGCCGCTCGGTTGACTTCATTGGTTGGGAGAGGTAGAGAAGGTGAAGGTATGTCTTGCCACCCACTATCGTCAGCCATCTATAAAGGGGAAATATTAAGGATGAATTTAAAATTGTGTTGATGGCCAAAAAAATGGAGGGATGTTAGAGGAATCTCGAAGCATGGTATAGGAGGAGATGAGTGGAGAGGATTGTCGCCGTAGACTTCTTGGATAACAGAGCTCCATCATAAGATATGATCCCCTTTTTAAATTTAATGTTATAGCGGAGTTTGGAAGGGGAGGTCGGGCTTTCTAAAAAGTAAAGGTTAATAGCAAAGGAGGGGCGATCGGAAGAGGAGACGCTTACGAGAATAGTTTGAGAGTAGCATTCCAAAATGACAGCCCAAGTGCCTCGTATAGTTTGGGTATCAACCCCTCCAAAAAATACGATATCTCGGTTGATGGTTGGTATTTGGGGATGTGATGTTGTAAAATGTTGGCGGAAGAGTGGGCGTGAGCCTTCCCAGGAACAGTTAGCGGATTGGAAAGGACAGGGAAGAGGTTTAAACCGACATGATTCTTGGTGATCGCGACAATCGTCGTGTTGGAGTAAACGGGGCCATCCATAAGGTTGATAATCGCAAGGTAGTAGTAAAGTGTCAGCAAGTTGTTCGGCGATTAAACTTCAAATGTGTCCCAGTGGTTCTCGGCACGTGTGGCAGATTGTGATACGCGGTCAACGATCCGAGCAGACCAGGTGGCCGTTGGTACACTGGTAAACAGGAGGCCGTATTTGGGCGTAGCAGATGGGACAAGTTAATAAGGTGACTAAGGTCGTATCCAAGCCGGTGCTCATGGTTAATGTCTGTAAGAAAGATAAGGAAAGGGTTGTATTGGATGTGGGAGAAAATTTTCGAAACTTGATAAGAAGGAAGACGGGAACAAATAGAGAAATAAAAATGATATTTAGGTTACATGCGAGGGGGTGTTCGGTTTCCTGGGGGTGGAGGAGTTCTAGTCATAGTTGGTGGACACGGTTCAAGCAACTCTAGGATTGGGTTAGTGGAACTGGTGCGGCGGGCTCGCGAGCGGCCAATCACTCGACATCGGAAAAAAATGACGAGGAGTCCTCCCTCCCCAGGGCAGCGATGAGGGAACCTAAGACAAGAACGGTGGATGATGAGAAAGTGGTGAGACGAGGGGTAGGATGGCGTTGAGTAGAGAGAAGTTGTTCTAGGTCAAGTTCCATTCTATTTAAGGACTTGTCAGCTCGTAAGATTTCTGGGTCGGTTGACATTGTGTAGGCAAGTGGGGTCTGGACTATATGAGCTCGAACTAGCTCTAGTTCCGTTTCATTGATGATATTCTCGATGGGAGGTATAATGAAGTGTTGGAGGGTTTGAACTTGAATAGGTGATTTCCGTTGAAAATGAGACGTGAGAATGATTCCGGGAAGATAGCCTTCGCAAGCTTCCGGAAGGTATAAAATACCCGTATTGTTTATCTTGGTGATGGTAACTGAAGTGTTGTCCCGTCGAGGGGAAGGACATTTAATTCAGTACCCACTCCCACAAGTTTAACTATATGTCCAGGTTCTTTGGTTGTCAATTCGTCGGAAAATAGGTGAATAGGACATCGTTAAACGTCTAGGACATAGGCGATTGATAGATTTTTCATCTTCGAGATATAAAGAATATTTGCAGCTTTGTCGTGGGGACCGCCATATAGGAACATTAGGTGAACATATGGCGATAGGAGTTGTTTGGCATCGAGTCAGGTCATAATGAGTTAATAACATGTACGATTGGCGATTTCTGGATAAGGCGATAACTGGATAGGAGTTGTTATAGTAGACGAAAGCTTTAATAGTCGGATAATATACTGGCAATCGTATAATCTCATAGATATCAAAGTAACCTGTAGGAGTAATGAGAGGTATTTTAACGAAAACACGGAGCAGTGCTGGTAGGGCAACGGCCGTTATAGAGGTCCATTGGTAGTATTTAAACATGATTTCTTTTTGAGGGGTTTCTAAGAAGGAGTATCCCTCAGGTAAATGAAGTTGGATTTTCTTAAGGGCAGTTAATAACACTTCTTTAGGAAGGAAATAGGTGCTGAGCCGCCCTTGTTCCAAAGTTTCAATGGCATTACGTATTTCTAGTACTAGAGTTCGAAATTCCCGTACGGAGAATTCGATTGATCGTACAGCAGATTCAAAGGCCAAGTAATATTGTTGCTGCATCACGGCTTCCTCAATGAGCGCTTGTTTTTTCGTTAATGAATAAATTTGTTGTCGATTGGTTTTGGCGATGCGGAAGGTATCATTAAGCAAGGTTGCTTGCGACTGCAGGAAGTGAATAAATTCCTCGTTTGTTTCCACTAATTGAAACAATTGGTCATTAAGAGCTTTGATGTCGTCGGAGGTGGCGGTCCCGAATAGATATATTAAGATTTTACCTCCAGCGTTAATTAATCCTCGTTTTCCCCGGATGTGATCATCAAGAGTTACTAAGGTTTTTATTTCGATATAATCGGATTCATAGGCGTCCAAAGTAGTTTTTAAGAACGTAAGTTCGTTAGCGGATAAGGTCCAGCGAGGCGTAGTGGAATCATTTCGTTGTTGGTTTCGAATTCGCCTCTGTACTAACGTATTGAGGAGTTGAAGATGACGTTTTAGAAGGTGTAATTGTTCGTCATAGGAGGAAAAGGAGATATCTGAAATGAGGATCCAATAGTTTGTCGTCATGAAAAAATTCCCTTGGTGTACAAAGATGACGCCTTTATGTAGGTTATAAGCTTCCGGCGTAGTGTTGAAGGTAGGAGCATAAACCGTTGCGGTCAGAAGAAGTTGGAGAAAACGGGTTTGCATAGTTGTTCAGAGTCTTGTCAAAGGGAGAGCTCTGAAGGAAGGAAGAAAAGATTAGTTGGGATTTGCATTAATTACTTGATTTTTA
Organism: Centruroides vittatus; assembly: GCF_030686945.1. Lineage (NCBI taxonomy): Eukaryota > Metazoa > Arthropoda > Arachnida > Scorpiones > Buthidae > Centruroides > Centruroides vittatus. Next base: position 1,698,115 of record NW_027122274.1, on the reverse strand, counting down.
TGATATGTTTAAAGATTCTCTCTTACTATTATATCTCTGAAGGATATGATTTCCCTGAGAAAATTAGTAATGATTAAGAGCAAAAGAAGAGGAGGAATGAGATCGAGGAGTTCGACGCGGGATCCGATTACTTCTCTGTGGTCGAGGCATTATCCAGGGTTGATCGGGTACCGGACCTCGGCTTCTAAGAGCGTAAGGAGGCGTGGTTTTCGGTTGTTCCTCTTCCGTTTCCGGTTGAGTAGTCGGTCGGAGAGTAGGTTCTACTTGTCTTTCCTCGATCGGTTCTTCCTCCTCCGATTTGTCATCTATCTCAACGGTTTCTTCGGGATATTGGGTGGCTTCGGTTAAAATAAATTCATCCCATGGATCGATACTAAGTGGACTATCTGCTGATAAGGATTTGGGAGTCGTTTCAGTAGCAGGGAGCAGCTTCTGTCTTTTGAATTCGAGCTGTGCCGTACAGGGTTTTAAGCGATTGGCGTGAACTTGAAGTTGTTTCTTGGTTTGGATATTTTCGATAATAAAGGTGACGGGACTCAATTCCGTTATTATACGGAAAGGGCCTGACCATCTTGGGGCGAGTTTTTTCTTTAAGCCTTGAGAAATAACGACCTCGTTAAGAAATACACGGTCCCCTACATGATACGTAGGTGATTTGTGAGTACGTTGGTGGTATGCCTGACGTTCTTTTGCGGCTTGTTTGGCGTGCTCCTGTGCTATCCGGTGCGCATTGGCCATTCGAAGGTGTAGTTCCGCGGCGAAGTTATCATCGATATCGTATCTAGTCCTAGTAGGACGAGTAACTAAATCAAAAGGGTAGGTGGTATCCCTACCGTAAAGCAGAAAGAATGGACTGTCATTCGTAGAGGCGTGTGTGGTGGTGTTATAAGCGAATAGAGCATAGGGTATCCATTCGTTCCAATCTCTTTGATCCTCGGCGACGTAATGTGATATAATGTCTATAAGAGTTTTATTAAATCGTTCGACGAGTTCGTTACAGGCAGGATGATAGGCGGTTGTTAAAGGTCTTTTAATGTGGAGTAATTCACATACCTCCTTAAACATTTTGGAGACTAGATTCGGAGCTCGATCCGTAAGAAGTTGAAGAGGTGTTGAATGTTTTAAGACGATGTTAGTGACAAAAGCTTTGGCGATTGTTTTGCTATGGATGTTAGGCAAAGGAATAGCTTCGGCGTATCGACTAAAATGGTCGATAAATACCAGTATATACTTATTTCCGTTCGTAGTGATAGGTAAAGGTCCCACGATGTCCATAGCTGTTCGCTCAAATAAGTGTGTTAAAGGCGGAAATAGTTGCAGTTCCGCTTCCTGTTGTTTATCTGCTCCTCTTTTGTAAGGCGCATCTTTGACAGTTTTGACAATAAATTGTTATATCTTTATTCATAGTTCGCCAGTAAAACAATGATCGAAGTTTTTGCTTCATTTTCTGTGCTCCCAAATGACCTCCAATCGGAGAGTCATGATAAATATGTAGAATATAAGGTATTAGGATTGATGGTATAACTAATTGCTCGAGAGAATCTCCTTGCATATCAGATTGTCGGTGATAAAGTGCTCCTTCCTCATCGAGGAAAAATTGGGTTTCAAAAGGGGGGTCTAGAGCTGATTTGTCTTCCAGTTTTTAAATGATAGGATTCCATAGTACATCCTTTCTTTGAAGGTCTCGAATTTGTGTCTTTGAATAAATGGGTTCCAATTCTGTCGCTTCTCCGATCTGACGAATTGGAATATGGCTTAGTGCATCCGCATTTTTATGGCAATTCCCCGCCTTATGTTTGACTTCAAAATCGAATTCCTGTAAAAAGATAATCCAACGGGCGATTCGAGAGTTGTGACTAGAATCTTTGTTACTAATGAGCCATCTTAAAGGGCGGTGATCGGTAATAATTGTGAATTTCCTTCCATATAAATAAGATTTAAAATATTTGGTGGCCCAGACGACTGCTAAGCATTCCTTTTTGGTGGTGCTGTAATTCTTTTCTGCCTTCCGAAGTATGCAACTGGCATAGGCTATAGGCATGTCTCCTCTCTCGTCCTCCTGGGATAATACTGCTCCTAGAGCGTCGTTAGAAGCATCTGTAGCTAGGAAGAAGGGTTTAGAAAAGTCTGGGGACTTTAAAAGTGGAGCGGAAGTCATTATTTCCTTGAGTCTCTCAAAGCTACGCTCCTGTTCATCCTTCCACTGGAAGAGGACATCGTTTTTTAATATATCTGTTAATGGTTTTGCGATAGCTGCATACGAATCGATATGACATCGGTAGTATCCGGTTAATCCTAAGAATGACTTGATGTCGTGTTTGGTTATGGGTCTGGGGAAGGTTAAGACACAGTTGATTTTATCGCAATCGGGTCTTATTCCTTCATTGGAGACATTGTGCCCTAAGAATTTGATTTGTCTTTGTAGGAAATGACATTTTTTGGGTTTTAGTTTTAACCCGGCTTCGGCGAGGCGTTGAAAGATTTGTTCCAATCGAGTTAGATGACTTTGAAAATCGGAGCTAAAGGTTAAGATATCGTCCATGTATGTACACTAGACAGGTTTTCCCTTTCAATCCATGGAGAATGAAGTCAGCGGCGCGTTGCCACAACGCTGGGGCTCCGGAAAGGCCCATAGCTATACGGTTCCACTGGTAGTGGCCGTCAGGCGTAGAAAATGCTGATTTTTTCTTGTCTTTTAAGGCTAATTGCCAAAATCCTGATATTGTGTCCATTGTCGAAAAATATTTAGCTTGTCCCATCAGACTGAGCGCTTCTTGCACTAGAGGCAAGGGATAAGGGTCGGTTTTGGTAATTTTATTTAACTTCTGATAGTCAATCACTAGACGCCATGAATTTGGTTCTTTCTTTCTAACCAATAAAGCAGGTGCTGACCAGGGCGATTTGGAATGAGCGATTATTCCATTTTCTAACAGTTCGTCAATAATTTTATTCATTTGTTCGCGCTGTGCATAAGGTATCCGATAGGGCGCTTGATATATAGGGCTGGCGTCTCCCGTATGAATCTCATGTTCCACCACTTGACAATATCCCAAATCGTAGTCGTGAGTTGCAAAGACAAAATGATATTTATACAATAGATCTAATAGAGGTTGCTGTTGGTCCCTTTCAATGTGAGACCAGTCAAATAATTGACTGGTCTCACATTGAAGAGTCTTTCTTTCTTGAGAGCTTCGGAGTAGAGTGTGAATCGACTGGATTCAGAGCGAGGGTAGAGTCTTCCTTCGCTCCTACAAAGGTTCCGACACATTCCCCTTTTGACAATTTTCGAGGCTGGGTGGAAAAATTAGTGATCCGAACGGGTACTTGTCCTCCCTTTTTTGTTTTGGCTAAGATATCGGCGCATACTACTCCTTCTTGACTAAGGGTTGTGGATTCTATGATCCCGAGTTTGCCTCTCTGCTTTATTCCGGAAATTTTTGCCATAGTGACAAGTTCCGTTCTCGGGGGAAGATTACAGTCTCCTAACAAAATCACGTCTGGAGAGTGTTCTAAAGAGGTAGGGTTAGACAAAGTGGCGTTGGGAATCGCATGTTAAGCGTTGATAGATGTACCTCGCCGATCCCGGCTTCCCTTCACCGGCGTGAGGGTCGTTGAGTTCCACACCTCCGGAACCGACCGGAAGTTAATCTCCTCACCTTCAGGCAGAATTAATTTTTCTCTCGCTAAACAAATCATAAACCCCTTGGCCGTAATGATGTCTCTCCCGAGGAGTCCATCGCAGGGCGTAGTTATGTGATCATCTACTATGTAGAATGAATAGGGGAAGCGCAGAGGCCCAATCCCAACCTGGAATTGTCTAGCTCCATATGTTTTTATTCCATGGCCAGTAACGCTTCGAAATAATGTCTTTCCTTGTCTGGTTTAATTTAAGGTGAGCTACTCTCTCTGCCAGCGATTTAGATAACAGTGTTACTTTGGAGCCAGTATCGATAGCCAATCGGGCAGGATATCCATTAATTGTACAAGCTAAACTCGGTTCTGAGTATTGATGTAGAGACGTAATTGTTCTTCGGTTTTGAATCCTTGATGGCGCGTTGCTCCTCATCGGTGGGATATCCGGTTCAAACAACCGGAACCAAGATCCAGAATTCCTCCTATATTGGGAGTACCCCGATGCCTGCCGGGAGTAATGCGTGTTAATTTCCTCCTGTTAACTTTATTGATTCGTTCATAGGCCTGTCTATTAGGAGGGGCGGCATTTCTTCTCATTCGGGGGTCTCCTTGACCTCTATATATCGTAGGTATATTTCTCGTACCGTATCGAGGCGGATACGCAGGTTCTCGACGATCTCGATTCTCATTCCTCGCTCTCCCTCTAGCTACATCTCGGGTCCCTCGGGAGTTGTCGCTCGCTCGCCTGGGTAAGTATTGTGGTCGTGAATCTAGGTAAATCTGAGAACGCCAAAATGGCGGAGTTCTACGTCGGCCACCTTCCGAGGTTCCCAATTGCCTTAATTGCTCTTGGATCTTCTCCAAAGTTTCCTCCAACCAATTTGAACTAGCAGCGTTAGCCTCATCCCCAGTTTCCTTTGGATTATTTATGGCCCGGATTATCGCTCGAGGTTTTCCCGTTAATTGTTCGATGGTTTCTTTACTGATGGTGACTCGCACAGCCATATCGAATGTGTCTGGTTCCCTGCTCATTACGGGTCTTTTTATGCGATCATTTAGCCCACTAAGGAATTGCACTCTTAACCTCTCGTCCCTCTCTTTTTGTTGGCATCGTTTAATAACTGCTGCTTCTCGAGCATCCTGACTAGTATGTTCGATAACAGTTTCGGTGGCTAAAGTTTGTAAGCATACGGCGTACGTTTGTACGTCTTCGTCCCGTGCTTGTACACATGCATGGAATTTTTGAAGCCTCAAAGAGTATGGAACTCTTTTGAATCGTTTGATCATGAGTTTCTTGAACTCATCATAAATTTCTACCGCTTCCATTTTCTCATCTTTCCAAGCATAATCTCGGGCTATCCCCGTTAGGCTTAAGCGTAGCTAAGTTTTAACTTAGCTACGCTTAAGCATTACATTTTTGTCCAATTGGTCAATTTGGCGATCTCGTCTATGGCCGCAAGGTAATCCGTAACCTTAAGCCCATCCTCGTCGCCTGAGAATGAGGGGATTAAAGGGACAAGGGCTCCTAATCCACCGACGCCTACACCACTGGATGCCTCTCCACGCGCGGGTCTTTCTGCTCCTGCCTCCATCCTAGACTTGGTTCACAACTATTAATTCGTACTGTAGGCCCTACGGGGCCTCAAATACCCCCACTCCTGATACCAGCATGACCGGGGGGTCAGCACCTCTTTGGTGTCACGTCAGGTCTGACACCACTGTGTCTCGGCTGACACAGAAGCCGCGGCGATTCTACGATCAGTCGTGCGAGCGGTCGCGTTTTTCGGGCGATTGGATTCGGAATGGAGGACAAGAGATAACAGAGGCCATTTTAACAAAACATAACGTATATTTAATTGGAACAGGATTCATGTACATTATCAAGGGTCTTGTGACGCGACTTCGAGAGAGAGAGCTTACAAACGAGTTCGCGTGGTGATAAATACCTTGTGAAAGATGTTCGGAGATTCAGGTACTAACGGAGGTCGACGTTTTCGTCTTGACAGAAGTCTTAGTCCTATACCTCCGATGATTTCGGTCACGGCGGTTGTTCCTAACCGGTTAGGCGTTGTTACTATCCTCAGTCCGCGGGACTCGGCACAAAGTCCAGGAGGTAGCACACTTAAAAGTACGTCTGCACACACAGCTATCCGAGCGACAACTCCCCAAATTCTCGTAGTATTGTTGTTCTTTTCGATGCACTTTAGGGCGAAGGTGATGAGAATTGCGTCTGAGAACTAAATAGAGAATACGTTCTCACGTAGAAAGTTGACAGTTAGTCGTTAGTGACAACAAGACGACAACTATGACGTCATGGAAAATTTTCTGTAGGTTCAAAATTCAGACACTTACATGAAGCTAAGCATGACCACACCCACATTTTGTGGAGATGTTTATCATGGTAGTAACCAGATCTAAGTATGATACCAGCTTGGACATCGCCCGGGTTAACAAGGTCTGCATTTGTGGGTTAGGCAGAGGCTCACGTTTGAAAAATAGGCCACAGTCTCCCTTGGTTACTGGTGGCAAAAGCAGCACTGGCCCAAGCATGGCTACTGCAATGCCCTCAGCAGATGTGAGGAACCAACCTAGCTTTGGTGTTTCCGTGGCAATACATTCACAGACCACAAAGGCTGGAAAACCACACCAACAGATGAAATTGGACGAGTTTATCATCCGTACTTACTACACCATCACAAAGCTCAAAACAAACATGACAGCATACAGACAACAATTACACCATAGATTCACACAACAATATCCTCACCTCACTGTCACCGTACAAAGGGTTGTTGATCAAAAAAGAACAATTATACATAACAACCTTATCCCACAAACAACATTTGAACTTATCAAACAACAGATTTCTGATCAAATACATCAACAGACAGAAACATTTAACATTAATGAAGATCACGTAACCTGTCAGGATAATCCAGCAACAAGCATTGATAATAACACACATACAACAACTACCACTAATGATACTACAGACATTTCCTCATCCATCACAGATAACATAAACATAGATTTAGTTCATACACTCTCACGTATATTTCAGGAAACACTCACTAAATATACAGGTATAGATCCCACACAAAGACCACGAATACCAAAAATGAACATGTCTAAGGTAGTAGGAAAAACACTAAATTATGTAAACACTTACTACCACACTACATTCATTCAATTTATTCACTCTCAGACATTCATATGCTAGTTTATGCTGGGGCAGTCACAGTAGTGACACACCATGGACTGAAAATACAATCACAGACAGATACACAGAAAACACAATACTATCACAAGCCTGCCTGGCAGAGAAGAATAGAAACACAAATAAATGACATTAGACAGCAATTAGGCAGGCTGACATAATACACTAAAAACAACATAACTCCCAAATTAAAGAAACAACTCAAAAACATTTTCAAGAAAATCAAAACACACACAAAACACGAACATCACAACACACATTACAGAATACATCAACACACTAAAACAAAAACTTGCAGCCAAAGCATGTAGATTCAAACAATACAAAACATGTTCACTACGAAAACAACAAAATAAATTATTCACAAACAATGAAAAACTCTTCTACAGACAAATTAATAACAAAGCAAACACTGATACACAGCACAGTGGCACACCAACAGAAGAACTCACAACTTATTGGTCTTCTCTTTGGTCCAGTGCTGTTACACACGATGCTAATGCTGGCTGGATCAAGGAGAACAAAAACTTGCATAACATACCAACTATACCCTGTGCTGAAATAAACGTACATGACATCCACTATTCTGTTAACAGAACATACAACTGGAAGACACCTGGTGTAGACAACATTCACAATTTCTGGTACAAAAAGTTTACATCACTGCACCAGGAACTAGCTAAACACCTAACACACATCATCATCAATCCACAAGACATGCCAAATTTTCTTACTCAGGGCATCACCTACATGAAACCTAAAAACAACAATACCACAGACCCCACACAATACAGACCAATTACATGTCTTCCAACACTCTACAAATTATTGACATCCTGTATTGCAAACAAAATATACAAACATGTTGAAGAACACAACATTCTTATGGAACAACAAAAAGGTTGCCGTAGAAACCACAGGGGATGCAAAGAACAGTTACTCATAGATTCAGTCATTCTACGGCAAGCACACAAATAACACAGAAACATACACATGGCATATATAGACTACAGAAAAGCATTCGACAGTGTTTCACACAGTTGGCTGCTGCTACATATTCTACACATGTACAAAATACATCCATCACTCATTTCATTCTTCCAAAACACTATGCAGCACTGGAGAACAACACTACATCTCAGGGTTCATAACACTTCCATACAAACAAAGCAGATTTTTATTAGGCGAGGAATTTTTCAAGGAGATTCCTTGAGTCCTCTCTGGTTCTGCTAAGCCCTGAACCCATTATCCAACATGTTAAACAACATGCAATATGGTTACAATATCAGACATGAAAAAACAACACAGCTTACACTGTCACATCTCATGTACATGGATGACATAAAATTTTATGCATCCACACAAAAACAACTTTATCAACTCCTACAAATCACACATTCATACACCAAGGACATACAAATGGAGTTTGGCCTAGACAAATGCAAAATCTTCACATAGAAAAAGGAATCCTGAAGAAAGATTTTGCACTTGGAGACGTTATTGAATCCATGGAAGAGGGTGAGTTCTGCAAGTATTTAGGATTCTAACAGACCAAACTAACAGGACATGCACAAATAAAGCAAAGATTAATTAAAGAATACCAAAGTAGTGTGCTATTCTCAGAACAGAGTTAAATGCAAAACACACAGTTAAAGCAATAAAAAATGTATGTCATCCCAGTACTCATATTCTTTTGGAGTTATACATTGGACTCCACAGCTGTTGAGCAACTCCAAAGGAAAACAAGAACAATACTTACTAAGCATAAACAATCATCATCCTAAATCCACCATAGAAAGACTAACCCTTCCATGTAAAGATGGCAGACGTGGCCTGATTGACATAGTTAACTTTCACTACAAACAAATAGTCACTGCGAGAGTTTTTCCACAGAAAACAAGAAACATCACAGCTACATAAAGCAGTAACTCTAGCAGACTCAAATAACACACCATTACACTCACAACATATGGACACAACACAACATATAAAAAGCATAAACACTCTTAAGCAATCGTGGGCTCAGAAAGGCACTCTATGGCAGGCATCCTTATGATCTGGCCCAGGATTTTGTTGACAAAACTGCGTCAAACAGCTGGTTAGCTCAGGGATGCTTCTTTGGGGAGATGGAAGGCTTCATGATTGCCATACAGGATCAGATCATAACACTAAAAGCTACAAAAAACCATACTCGAAGATACAACATTCACAAATGACACATGCAGAAAATGTCATATGCCAGAAACTATACAACACTTCACTTCTGGTTGCAAGCTGTTGGCACAAACAGATTATTTACATAGACATAATCAAGTAGCAAATATAATACACCTAGAGCTTGCAAACAAACACAAATTAGTAGACATCTGCAAACCATACTACAAATACATTCCACAGACAGTATTGGAAAACAACATGCACAAAATGTACTATAAAACAATTTATCACAACAGACCAGACATCACACTCATTGACGAACACAATAAAATCACATACATTATAGACATATTCATTCCAAACATTCACAATGTACAATACACATGCACTGAAAAAGTCAGCAAGTGCACAGAACTTGCCCAGGAAATAAGGCATCTGTGGAGGATGGATAGGGTGCTTATTGTACCTGTCGTTCTTTCCTCTGCAGGTGTGATACCATACACACTACACAAAAACTTTGGCACATTACAATTGAATAGAAACACATACATCACACTACAGAAGGCCATTATATTGAATACATTCATATTGTGAGGAAATTCCTGAATACAGATACACACACTGATACACTTCTTTAATTTTTGTTTTGGTTACTATGCCTTGACTTTGATTCGGCATAGTACACAGGCACTGGTATTAACTGAGTATATCTCACTTAACATAACATAATAATAATAATAATTGGATTGAAATATAGAAAATGAGAGAGAACTGAACATAAGGCATATTTATACCTATAGTTTTTGGTAGTTTCCAGAAAAACTACAATTTTCTCTTGATCTCAGAATGTCTCATGATGACAGATAAATATACTCAGTATGATTTTTTAGTTTAAACATGTAATGAGCATCTTTAAAGATGCCCATTACATGTGTTTAAACAAAGCTGGGAAGACAAAGATATTTTAGGAAGCTATTGGGTGAGTTTTGAATTGCAGTTTAAAATTGACAGCCCAACTCATGCCCAACTTTAGATTGACTTTAAGCATAAATTATTGTAAATTATAAGATGTTTGGATCCAAGAAGTCTTAATGAGAATATAATTACATTTAGCATTGAGGAGTTGTAATTTTTTGTTTATAGTTTTTATTTGACATAATCATTTTTATTAATTATTTTTTAGTAGTAGTATAAAATTTTTGCTTGTCTTTTTTTTTTCTATAAGAAAAATAATGATTTTGTAAAGTACTAAATGTTTTATGAAGTTTTTAAAATGGTTTCTTTCTAGATTAGAAATGAAATCAACAATAAATTTAATTCATATGTATTCATATTATAATTTTTTTCTCTTTTCTTTAGATAATGATTTGAATGAATATTTAAATCAGTTTTTAGACTATTCTGTATTAAGAGTGTATAATTTGTTAAATTTTGATATTATTAAGTTGTTTCAAATAAAATGGCCAACTTTTACTTCTGATTTTGAACATTTATTAATTTAAGTTAAAAATTACATATTCAATCAAAATTGTCTCCACCAACATTAATACACTTTTCCCAATGCAATAGAAATGCATTAATGCCAATTTGATAGAAATCACAACAACAAGCAGAAAGTCATTAAAGGTACTTTTTATTGTGTTCTCTTCCTTGAAGTCTTTTCTTGCCAAAAAAATTGTCCAAATGTATAAAAAAGTAATAGTCTGTTGGCAAAAAGTCTGGAGAACAACGTGGATGGGGAAGAATTTTATTTGAATGCTTTCATTTTTATGATGAATAATTAAAGAACTGTAGACATCCAAATGATGCTCCTTATCTCTCACTGAGTTTGTATGATACCCATTTGTCGAGCTTCTTGACTTTCCCTAACATTTTACACGTTGAGAAATGGTTGAATAATGTCTAGTACGTTCAATCTTTCTGCAATTTCCTGAACAGTCAGGTGAGTTCAATGATGTTCTTCAATTCTGATTTTTGAGATTTGTATTCCTGGAATGAAATTTTTTGAACCAATGCCTGGAGGCCTGCTCACTCACAGAACCTTCACCAAAAGTTTTATTGGTATTTCAGGTTGCTTTGGCTACATTATGTCCTTGGTTGTACTAAAAAAAATATTCAATTTCCTTTTTTCATGCTGTCAGGAAAATACTCTACTCTCAAACATGTAGAATTCAGAATAAAAATGATGTTACACTTTTAAATTTACATATATGTGTGCTCTTCCAATTGCAAACATGCAGCACTGTTCGCATGGAAAAACGTTGAACTACAAAACTGGAAGGTTTAAATTTTGAAAAATGGCCATTTCATTTGCAATAACTCAATATTAAAATTTAGGTTATAAGTAATTAATGTATCATTTTGTAATTCTAGAGAGCAAGCACGAGAGATGTTTTATCATGCATACAATTCGTATATGGTAAGTAGAATATCAATATTTTCATATTAAAATAAAAATCAAATATATTTGTTTTTGAAATAAGAGTACTATACTATGAAATTGATATACAGTGACACCAGTTTTTGTCTAATCTGTCCGAAAATAATCGGCGAAATCCAAAACTGACAAAAACCGAGGCAATTATTTTCATATCAATCAATGTAAATCCAATTAATTCATTCTAGACACTCCAAAATACATACCAAAACACATTTTATAGAGAATTAATATAGTGTTCAATACTAAAAGCAATAAGAAATTAACATAAAGATAAAAGCATTAAGATTAACGATAAGATAATTAGCATTAAGATGAAAGCAATGGAATTGTTAAGCTAGACGCGCGGGGTAATGTCTTGTCTTGTAGAAGCTAGTTGGACATGAGCTTGTAAAGTACTATTTTTAGTATCTTAGGAAACCGACACTAACTGCGGTTGGTAAAACTTCCGTTAACCTAACGGGTACTTTACGTGGATTCGAGATTAGTTTGCCAGGCCTGGGCTTTTAAGCGTGCACCGAAAAATTTAGTACGAATAACGATAAATATCAAGTCAAATCAAAAGTTCAAATATATTTAATTAGTAACTAGAATTTACTATGTACAAATGTCAATAATCCAAACAAAATTTATTAACGAAAATCAGCAAGTCAACCCGACAATAAACTCAGCTACTTAACTTAATATTAATTCTCCTTTGAAAATTCGACAAATCAAATACTTAGAAGCTATGAACAAAATCTCTTACTAATTACACGTCTATCCGTCACCTCACTATACGAAGAACCTATTTCCTCAATCCTTTCGATGTCGTCAAATTGGACTCCTCTTTAACACCTTGGATTGTCCAATTATCAATCTGGACTTCTATCAGAAAACACTTTGCTTTCGAATTCACCTCGCTCTCAAAGTCGCCTCGATTTGGAATTCACCTCCCTCTGGAATTCACCTCCCCCTTCTTCGGCTAACGTACGGGTTTTATGCTGTGAGGTGACGTCACACTTCAGCTGGGTTACTCCCCTTATTTACATACTTAGTTGCTAACATTAATTTTCTTTTCTGGCAGCTTTAAGTTTCCGACAAAGCTTATAAACCGTTTACAAAGTATTTATCATAATTTTCTGGGATGTTAAGACGGTTTATCAAGTATTTCTTTACTAGTGAGTGTGGGGACTCCCCCCTCCATTTTTTTTTCTGCAGATTGTTTACTTCTGCTGGGCAGCGCAAGTGCGCAAGATTTTTCCTACGGCGCTTATTTCTCCGTGAGTTGTTTTATCTTCATTTCTCGTTACTAACAAGAGAGTGGTGGGGAACCTTCATCCTAAATAAACATAAACCCCAAACAAAAGATAATAAAACGGAAATAATAATAAAATAAAAAATAAGGTTCGGACTCAGTTCCTTACACCTGTATTAAGCATTCATGAGAGTTTACTGGTAAAAAGCAAAACTTAAACTTCCTTTTTACATTTAAAATGCCTTCAAGACATTATGATGATGCAGAATTAAAACAAACAATTATTGTATAAGCAAAAGAGCATGGAAACAGAACAACTGAATATTACATGTTTCGTGGCATTTATATTGTTTCCCCAGCTTATTTAAGTTTTCCCTCTATAAAAAAACATATCTTAAAATTCAGTTTCACACTTGTGTTTTAGAATTGAAGGGGTCAGAGCAAGATAATGCCGTGCTTCATTTTTCCACTATTTTAAGAAAATACGTTTTGAAAGGTTGATCAAATTACCAAATCACATTTGGTAACTGAATGCTGTTTGCAGCTTCTTTATTATTGTTTTAGGTTTCCTGGATGGAGTATTGGCATTATATATGAAGAATTATGATGCCCTTATTTTGTATTGAAGTCTTTTTTCAGAGGCACTGTGTAAGCATTTTGTGGCTTGGCACTATGTTGACTCTAAAGAATAATTGTATATTGGAGGTTTGAATGTATTCAAACCTCCAACATTACAACCTGACTTCAAATGAATATTCAAAGTCAGATTGTTGACCAGATGGTGCTACTTTGTCATTTGGCATCACTATTTTTTATTCAGAATTTGCCTTATATCATTTAAGAAATCAAAAGAATATCAAGAAATCTATTACTCAGAAAAGACAGAAAGGAAACCTTTTTCAAAGATACAGAAACATATCAAAAATTCTATATCTGGGTTACAAATGGTGGAAGCATCTGTACCATCATGGTCTGTCATGATGTCCCAGTTGGGTCAGTCTGCAAAGTAAGTGGCATTTGATGGGAGCATAATATATTAACTAGGGGAAGGGAGCGGGATAAATACATTTCATTCTTTATTCCATGTTACGGTAACATTAACAAGGGAGCTCCAACTGACTTGACTGGGACAAAAGACCAAACTACTGTATTAAACCATTAACTACATAGATCCCCATCATGCATGATGGAGAACACTCTAGTACAGCAATAATTGAACTGAATAATCTACTCAATTCTATCTGTGACCCAAATATAGAACCATAACAAAAATTCTATAGCCTTGGAAAAGGTTTCCTTGCTGTCTTTTCTGAGTAATAGAGATTGTGATATTTTTTTGGTTTCTTAAATGAGATAAGGCAAATTCTAAATAAAAAATGATGATGCCAAATGACATGAAGTAGCACTATTTGATCAACAATCTGATTTTGGATATTATTAAAATAAAATTAATAACATTAATATTATAAGAATATTACTGTTAATATTAATAACAACAGAAATCAGGTCGTCATTAAATATTTAACTGGGTTATATCAGACATGTATAGTAGAATTAGACACATTTTATAAAATTAGGATCACACATATGAATAGAAAGTATTCACATTCTAATTAAGAAATATTCATAAATAACTTTCTATAGAAATATTCATAAAGCTCTCTCAAATTTGCCTTTAGTATGCTTTATTAGAAACATTTTTGTCACAATTAACATCTCATAACCCATTCCTAGTACTTTAGAGTTTTTTCAGAACATCTTCAGGGATTAAAAATATGTTAAGCATACAATTCTTCAAATTTCTTAATGTTTGTTTGAGTCTCTGTCTGAATTCATAAGCTGGTGATTTGTCATGTGCCATCAAAAATTATCAAACAAAAATCATTAGTAGATGGCACATCATAAATCATATGCTTGTGAATTAGAACAGTTAGAAATATGAATGAACTTAAATGTTTGATTCTTCATATTTTTTTAAACTTTTAATCTTTTACCCCTAAAGATGAAGCTTAGAAAACTTGAATGTATTAGGATAGAATTATGAGATGTTAGTTGTGATATAATCAATAAATCAGAATCAGCTTAAAAATCATATTACAGGTATCCCTTGTATAACATGGTAGTTAAGTTTTGAAAAGTGCCATGTTATGTGAATCTGTGCTATACAAAACATAGGGTTAGGTTCCAAAAGTTAGCAAAAGTATACTATTCTGTTTTGTTACTGGGAGAAATATATTTATTAAAGCAATCAATAATTTATTTCCAATCAATAATTAACTAACAATCACAATTCGAAGTGCTGTATTATGTGTTAATATTAATTTTAATTAAACCAGGGCACTTTCTTTTTACAAAGTATTGTCAACTTATGTTTTTGTTGTTGATATTTCTGATTAAGATCATCATTTTTTTTATTTTTATCATAAATTTTTTTATGCATGACTAGATAAAAACATGATATTAATCAAAAATTTGTTCTAGCAAGTCATGTTTGTTCAGTCGAGTGCTGAGTGATGTTTTTTCCAGAATTTTCCCAACTTGAACAATTTTTGAATACCAAATTGTTTAAGTTGGAAACAGTTTGAGTACTGAGATACTGCTGTATTTTGTTTCATTTTTATGATTGATTACTTACCTACAATTAAGAAAAGTTTAATAACACTTACCTAAATATGTTTAAATAAACTTTACTGAATATGAAGATTAATCTAAAAAAAAAAAAAAAAAAAAAATACAGTGGCAGTGTTCAAGACTAAAGTCTGAAGGTAATGACAATGACAGTTGGTTGATAGAAAAGCTAGGACAAGGAAGAAAAAATTGCACTATCAGTTTTCATTAAAGTTAATCTGATGAAAGACAGAAAATAAGTTGAAAATTTCAATATCCTAAAATCTGTGGGCAAATTTGAGACAATGTGCATGCTTGCTTGAAAAAAAAAGTCAAATAACAGAATTTGTACTTAAAAATTGTGAAATTTTGTACAGAGGATTTTCCAAATTCTCAAACTATGTTAGAGGAAAACTGGAAACCATGTTGTATGGGGTATATCTCCAATTTTTGAACAGTGTTAGAGCAAAACTGTGTTGTAGAAGTGTTGTGTTGTACAAGGGATACCTGTACTAAAAATCTTAATAACATAATGTTTTAGACTATTTTAAGCTTTTTTTAGCTGAAAATCACAAATATGGTATTTATTCTAATTGTATTGACATATGTATTTTTACACTTTTCAATCATTAAAGTATTATTTTTAGAAAAATGCCTATCCAGCTGATGAATTGATGCCTTTAAGTTGCAAGGGTAGGTTCAGAGATACAGAACCTAGTCGTGGAGATATTGATGATGCTCTGGGAAAGTAAGTCTATTTTTTGAAATTTTATTTTATAAATTTTTTGTTTTACAAGTAGTACTCTATTAAATTTTATAATTATAAACCTGAAATTTATGTTTTCTATGAATTCAATTATTGGATTTATGGAAGCACTGTTTCTCAATCATTATTCTACAATATCTTCTAAATTTTATTAGTTTTAAACAAAAATTTAGTAAATAAGAAGTATGACATCAAAATTACCCCATCTGAAATATAATGCAATGTCCATTGCCATGCATTTGTTTGTAATGACACATGTAAAATATGCTAGGAAGAACAACAAAATGATACTCCTTCCATCATTTTGTTGCAACAATGTGACGTGAGAAAATGGCAACAATGTCATATTTTGATAATATGCAGTGAATGAAATTTGCATTAAAGAGAGAATTTTCTGAACTTGATATTCACTAAAGACCAAAAATATGCATACAGTGAAACCTGCTAATGTGACCATCAGCATAAGGTGATCACTTTGAGCTGGTCTCTTCAGTGGTTATATTAGCAGGTTTCACTATGTGTAGAAGTTTGCATGATTATTTGCAGTGTCATACAATTAGAAAGTGGGGCAAATTTTTCAAGGATGGCAAAACAGACATAAAAGATCAGTCTCAAAATAGTCCAGCAAGGATTGTTTCTAAATTTAAGACAAACTTATTCTCTTACAAGAGAAAATGATTAAGACAACAATTGCAGCACACTTTAAGATTGAACATAGTGGAAAAGCAATATTAATGAGTTTGGATTTAAATATACAGTATGTCCCATTGGATTCTTCAGTTGCTGTTGGATAGTTGTAAATTTGAACTCATTCCCTGAACTGTCTAAATCTGATCCCTTGTATGTTGATAGTCAAAGTAGAGTCTATCAATAACTCTACACCTTACATACTTTTCCAGCAATATTTTAATTAAAACAAATGTTTTCAACCCCATTCAGAGGTCTGCCTCAGGTCAAAAACATAGAAACACTGAGTTCTAATAGCTATTTAAATTAGCTATTAGAACTCGGTGTTTTTCAGAAACTATTTTATAGTTTAATTGTTATTTTCACATATATTTAATATTTTGCTTCAAAAACTTGTAAATCCAGTAGAAAATAAGTAGATATGCCAGTAAAAAATATCAAATTACCAGTATATTTATTGATGCATTTTTATCTGATTACCAGTAAACTGGTTTACCAGTAATGCAATCCATAATATTAGTAGTAAACTACAGTAGTAAACTAACTACAGTATACATCTTTATCCACAGGATAAGGTTGTATAGTAAGTTTTTATAAAATAAGAACAAGTTTTTTAAATAATAATTAAATGACTTGGAAGACAGTGAAGAAATTAAAAAAAAAAAAAAAGCAGAATTTTAAAACAGTTGAAATTATATGTAATATACTTTACATTATTTAAATAAGATGTATAATCTAATATTTTGAATATATTTGATTGATTAAATATTTTCAGCTTTTCCTTGACTCTTGTGGATACTCTAGATACTTTAGTGGTAAGAAATTTTTTAAAGTTTTTAAATAGAATTTATTTAAATAAAAATTTCCATTACCAATACAACTGATAAATTTTTATAGTTATTAGGAGATTTGGATGAATTTGAACATGCTGTCAGACTTATTATAAAAGATATAACATTTGACAATGATGTAGTAGTTTCTGTATTTGAAACAAATATAAGAATGCTTGGGTGAGTTCTTATAAAGTCAATCAAGTTTTTCTTAAATGCTTTATGATTTGTAGTAACAAAGAATTACTTTGTAAAAATAATTACTGCACCAGATGATTTTAATAGATAGATAAGTGAATTGTTAATTTTAAATTTTTATATTTGATTTTATTTATATAGTACAGTAGAGTCGTTAATTGGAATCACCGGTAATCGGAACAATTTTCAGTCGGACTGTGTCGTGCTGAATCGAACGTTTTTGATACTAGATTTACTTCTAAAGTATAATTTTCATGTTTTGATATTCTTCAATATATTTATTTTGTTTGTACAAAATGAAGAAATAATTTTTAACGATACGATAGCCTCGATTATTATTATAAAAATTTTCGTTAGGCTTAAAATCGACGAAAATTCAACACGAAGTGACACGCAATGGAGAAAAATTTGAACATCGGACAGGTTAATGTATTTTTTCGTACGTAATCGGAACAAATCACTAATCTGAACAACCCCAGTCCCCAATTGATTCCGATTAACGACTCTCTACTGTATATGTAAAACTGTTTCCTTTAGCTGCTGCTTATTGATTAAATGCAGATTTTCAATTTGTTGTGTGATGAAAAATATTTACTTGAAGAATTAATGTTTATATGATATTTCAAAAACTGTAATATTTAAGAAATATTGTGGCTAACATTTTTGATTTTCAAGCACCTTAGATTTTCATTCTGAATTTTTTTCTGTGTTGATTTATAAAAAAAAAAAAATTAGTTTAAAGTAATTGTTTGAAATTTTAGAAATTTGAAAAGATGTAAAATATTTTATTTTTATCTTTGTGAAAACTGGAAATCTTGGTTTAAAAAAGATTTTTTTCAAGATGATCTGTTTGACAAATGCAAGTAAAAAGAAAATGTATCATTATATCTTTCCAGTTCTGCTTACCATAATGGAATTTGCATAAGGAAATGATGACTTAATACAATTTTTAAAAATTTTAAAGATTAAATTGTTAATAATTTGAATAATTTTTTCAAGTTTCTCTCTGATACATTTTTAGTTGATTATGCTTGACCCATGTTGTTTTTCTTAAATCATTACCACTTATGAACATTACAAAGCATTCCTACTTTATTATTTTATTGACTTAATAACATAGAAGAAATATTTTCTGATGAATAACTTTATAATTAATAGTTTTTTCATTAATTAGGGGATTATTGAGTGGACATATATTGGCAACTTATTTACAAGAAGAATTTAATCGAATGCAGTGGTATCATGGTGAATTATTAGTTATTGCAGAAGAATTAGGACAGAGATTACTGCCAGCATTTAATACGTCAACTGGTATACCTCATCCAAGAGTAATTATCCATTTTTGTGAATATCTTGCAAAATTTATTTATAGTTAGTAAATATTGCAATTAATTTATCATTTTAGTAAATGAAAATATATTACTTAAAAAAAAGAAATAATGTTTTCATATGATAAAAAAGAAACAACTTATTGGAATACTGGAGCCAATATTTTATTATATCAATGTTGTTTTTTGAACCTTCTTACTAAATATTACTCTGGCTAGCAGTCAAAAAACCCTTCAAACAAATTAATTAAATTTAATTAGTTAAGTTGTAAAAATCATTTCTGATGTAATAAATTATTGATTTCTGTATTTGTCTGTTCCCTTTTTTATTTTTAATGGATAAATTTTTAATTATAAATATTTGAATGTTCTTAAAACATAGAAAACAAACAAATAAACACCTACAAAACCTGATAATATAAGTAACAAAACACCTGGGTGTGTTGATAGAAAACAAAATTGCATAAAATTTTAATTTGTCAAAATTGCAAAATCATGTAAGAGTAAGTGTGCTCCAATCAAATTGAGAGTAATTTAATCAGACCCCTGTTTTTTGTGCACAGGTTTCTCAAGCATTGGAACAATTTTTTTTAAAATGGTTGAGCAATCCTAAAAGAAAATCTGTCATTAAGTTTTTAGTCTGTTTCTGTTAATTTCTTTTAAAGACTGTCCTTTTTAAATTTATATACAGTCTAAAATGATACCCTTTACAACAATAAACCCCAGTACAATGATAGAATTTCTTCAGTCCTGGCTGAAGTTCTATACAAATATTGTAATTTATCACCTACTACAATGATAGTAAAACTGTGATACAATGATATGACTATCGGAATATGTTGGCGCAACCTGGCTGACCGATGCATGAATCTTGTGTTTGCTAATTGTGTTACTTATAGATCCTCCCCGTGCTCCAAAATGGTGTGTCCATATCTAGCTAATTGGTGGCATTGCAATTGTTATCTTTAACACATCCAATCCTATTACAAGGAACTGTAAGTGCCGACCAATCACAAAGAGTTTCCTTTTCCAGCCAGACAAGAGCTCTGGCTAGTGGCCGAGAAGAAGAAAACAGCAGTACTAGCAGGAAGCAATAGAAAAACAAATAGCAAAAGCTTGTAAACAAATAAGTTCAGAAATTAAGTTAGAAGCATTCAAAGATATTGATAGTGGAATGAAGCAAATAGAAGTTGCAAAGAAGTTTGGTCTTTCTCAATGAACTCTAGCAACGTTTTCAAAGTAATGGAAGGAAATTGAGTGCAATGTAGCATATGGACATGGATCTTTCTTGGAAATGTCTGAAGATGCTTTGGTGTCACAAAGCAGAGATCTCTGGGAACTACTCCAAAAATATTCCAGTATTATAAGTTAAGCATAGACATTGTGGCAGAAGAATGCATTTATGTTGACAAAGAGCTATATTTCTTTACAGATTACACCAATGAGGCAATTCTGATAGAGTTAGGGACTAATGTCCAAGATGAAGAAGAAGAATCATTTACATGTAAACTCCCCAGTATCTTAAAGTTATTTCTCAAATGGAAACAATTTAACACATGGCAACCACAATTACTGGAATTAGAAACAAACAACTAGCTGCTTTTGATGAAGTTTATTCAGCATTTGTGAAACGCAGCTTGCAAAAAATGAGTCAAAGCAAAATAACAAATTTTTTTTTAAGCCAACATAAAGTTCAAAACAATGTAATACAATTACCTGGTTAATATATAATTCAGAACCAATCAGAAAGTATTATATAAATTGTAGTGATTAATATTTAACCTAATCTTCACTTTCTTAATGATCTCTGTTTTTAAGTTTCAAGACCTCACTACAACAATAACCCCAGTATAACAATACTATTTTCTTGGTCTCCAAAATATTGTTGTAGTGAGGTTCGACTGTATTTTAAAAGCAATGTAATTAGAATTCTAAAGGAAAAAAAAAAGTTTATTATTAGAAATTTTGAGTCATTTTAGCTCAGATACATTTTAAATAAAGTTAAAAACTCTAGTGAAATATAAGTTTGTTGGAGTAAAGATTTATTATATATATTCTTTAACAATATAGACATAGTTTGTGTGACTGGTATTTAATAAAATATAAAATCAAGTTAACTGAGAGGCTAGTGTCTTGTGTTAATCAGATTTGAGAAAAGAATGTATATTAATTTGGAAGTAATTGATTCAGTTTCTTATTTGCATCACAACTTTTTTCAGAATTTAGTTTCAGAAGAAAACTTGACATTTGATCAGATATCAAATTTTCTTTTTAGAACTGAATAGTATAATTTTGCAAATTAAAAAGAAATTTTACATTCATAAGGGTATTCAAAGCGGTAGGTATGTTAACATACACTCAATGACAAAATTATGGAAACTTTTTTGATTTCAATCAATTTCTATTTTTGCAAAAATTATTGATTTTACAAAATTTATTTATAACACTTAAAACTATGTTTTTTTTACCTTTGTTTTAATAAAATAATTAATTTTGTGGTTGACTATACCCATAACACTATACTTATGGAACTCAAAATCATGTATAAACAGTGTTTGCAGCATTTGTGCCATAAAAATGGTCTAACCACAAAATACTGTAAGACAATTCATTTATAATTAGTGATTATGGCATTCGTGGAAATTGCCCCACTCACTCCACTTGTGTGCCAAACTTCCATTCATGCCATAATCGCCTATATTATAAACTAATTGCATAATATACTATTATTTTTAAAAATTTTAATTCGAAAAATTTTTTAAATTTGTTAAATGTGAATTGACACCTTTACCTGAATTGTGACTGTATTGTGTCAGTTCACATAAGGGTGTGAAATTCACAGAAACTTGTAAACCAGGAGACAGTACTTAAACCAATAAAAAAAAGAAACATGT
Source organism: Centruroides vittatus (assembly GCF_030686945.1). Classification (NCBI taxonomy): domain Eukaryota; kingdom Metazoa; phylum Arthropoda; class Arachnida; order Scorpiones; family Buthidae; genus Centruroides; species Centruroides vittatus. The sequence continues at coordinate 1,676,124 of NW_027122274.1, read as the reverse complement.
TTGATAATTGATCTGTCCATCTGTTTTGCTTATTTAGATCTTGATGAATTTATCTTTTCACCTGCATTGGTAGTTTCAAGGTCAATGGTAGGAATAAAGTATTTTGTTGCAAAAAGAAATTCAATGGCAATTATTTTAAAATTTATTGGCTTGAAACTTCCAAAGACTTATAAGCTAAACACTAAATTTTCAGAGACTCAATTTTTGGAAATGCTTGAGAAGTGAGAAATGGGTTCTATTATTTGGACAATGAATTATTTGTGTTTAGGGCTATGTGCTCACCAAGTTTCATTCAAATTGGAGACCCAAACATCTGGTTCTCTCCTTGCTAGCAATAGGAATCATTTTTGAATGAATAATTCTGAATAACACATTTGATCATAATGTTTAAACAGTATTTCACAGGTTCTGTCATGTCAAAATTTTTTTTGTCTACTGTAAAAAGTTTACTGACATCCTCACAATGCCGGGCTGCAATAATTGCTCATTTAATAAGTGTGCAACACATGAGAGAGTGCGTTGAAATGCTGCAACATGTTCGGACCAAAGTGACACTCTGAGGCATACGTGAAGCATTGTATGTGAAAAGCTGCTGTAAAAAAATATTATTGACATGATTATTGTGGTCATTTACAAAGAAAAAGGAGCATCCTTGTACTGATGTTGTGAAGATAAAAGTATCTGTTGTTAGAGGTTGAACTTATCACATAAAATCAATAGTAATTTTTAAATAAATTTAACTATCAGAAAGTGCAAGGACCTCACTGAGTTTGAAAAGGGCAGAATTACTGGATTGAGATCTGAAAGGGTATTTATCTTGCAGATAGTGAAGAGAATAAGAATGCTTAAGAGTACCATATCAAAATATGTCAATGAAATCTGGAGTAAGGCTGGCAAGAAGGCAACAAGAAGGAAGGAAGGAAATGCTAGCAAGGAAGAAGTATCATGTTTTTCAGATTCTGGCCAAAGGAAGCAGCTCAGCAAAGAGGATTTGTGATAAGTTGAACCTTAATGTCACCCATCGGAGTGTGTGAAATGTAATGAAGAGATATTGTAACTTCAAGTATGTGAAAAGAAAAGAAAGAACAAAGCTTCTGCTTTGACATATTGAGCAGCATTTGATTTTGCAAAAAATTGTCATACATGGGACTAGCAATGGTAAAATGTGACATTTTTGGATGGAAAAAGATTCAAACTAGATGGTCTTATGGTTGTCAATATTATTGTGAAAGAAACCAGAAATTTTTCAAAGCATACCAGTAGTGGAGGTTCACTGATGATTTGGGGTGCCTTTACCTGAATGGCAAGAGCAGTTTGGCTGTAATCAATATTTATCTGAATGCCAGAAAGTATTAAAATACTTCAATAGCATCCTCTGCCTATTGCATATGTAATTGCAGTGATAACTTCACTTTCTAGCAGGACAATGCAACATGCCATGCAGCTTGCGGCACTCAACAGTGGTATACATGCAATAATATTAGGACATTTAAATGGCCAGTGCATGGTCTAGATTTTAAATCCATAGAAAACCTGTGCAGTAACTTGTGTTGCATGGTCTATGCCAATAGGAAGCAGTATAACTCTATCCAAGAGTTACAGTCTAAAGTTTTCCATGCATGGGATCAAATTCCCCTCTGTCAACTTTAAAACCCAGTTACATGGAGGAAAGGCAATTGATTGATTGTTAAGATAACTTTTCTCTTGTTTTTGGATAACTTTATGAAAGCTGTAAAAAATATTATCAACTTATTTTGAATGAAGGATTAGTTCTGCAAAACATTTTTCAGTAACTTTATAAATTTACAATTGAAATTTGTATGTATACACTCAAACCTGTTTTTGTGCAATTTTTTATTTATGCGATTTTTGTGTAATTTTTTTTTTTTTTTTTTTTTTGGTGCGCGGTATATGAATTTCAATCAAATTGATATACTGCACAAAAATAATTGCGCACATAAAAAAATCGCACAAAAAAAGACCGCACAAAAACAGGTTTGAGTGTACATTGATTCTGATCATTATTTGTGTGAAAAACTGATTTTCACACTTTTACAAGCAGTAATAATGACCTTTCTGTAGTTTATATCTACTACAGTGTATATATATATATATTTTTTTATACCACACTGTACAACAGAATATTTTGTTGAATATGTATTAGTACAGTATTCATATTAGATAAAATTGATTTAAAAAATATAATAAAGGCTTTTATAAGATTATATGTTCAGTTTTCTTAAGATTCACATTTAAGATTCTATATATAGTGTTTCTATTAAAGCTTTTAAATCAAGTAAAAAAAACTACAGTAGGGCATTGATTATCTGAAACAATTCAGTACTGGGGTTGTTCAAATAACTGATTTTTCAGATAACCAATCATGTACGAAAAAATGTATTAACCTATCCCATGTTGAAATTTTTCTCCATTGTGTGTTGCTTCATGTTGAATTTTTGTCAATGTTAAGCCTAACGAAAATGTTTTTTAAATTATAATCATGGCTATTGTATTGTTAAAAATTATTTCTTTATTTTGCATAAACATAATAAATATATCAAAAAATATAAAAACAAAAAAAATTATATTTCAGAAGTTAATTTAGTATCAAAAACTTTCTGATTCAGCATGACGCATGTCTCCCTTCACATTCCTCAGAAAAACACCACACAAAACAAGTAAAACTCGCCACTCACAACTGGATAAAAAGCTTCATTCAAATACTGGTGTGTCCTTAAGTACCCTCTCATGGTCACCATGAGAGGGTACCACGCCAGTGCTGCCAGCTAAAACACACACACCAACAAAAATATGTTCTTATGTGCAGCTAAAACAAAAATATGTTCTTATGTTCGATTTTTTAAATATTCTATCCTGAAGAAGGTCGTTAAATACGACCGAAAACGTTAGGTAGTTTCTAATAAACACGGCTGCTTATATATAAGGTGTTATGAGTTTTTGTCTTGAGAAGGCACGCAGTCTATGATGAGCTACAAAAATAATATTGGAGTAGCCCAAGACATAGTCAAATATTGCAGTGCTACAGCACTAGCGGAAATTTGAATTTGCCAACTGGAACGTTTTCAGTTAACTGATGTTTCAGTTGATTGGTATTCGGATAATTGATGCTCTACTATAAATCAAGAATAAATTAAGTATTAATATTACTTATGGTATAGGGATAATAATAATTTTTTGAAGATGTTTTCAGAATTTTGAAATATATATTATCCAGAGTTGCATTATTATAAATATTTAACTTATTAAATATTATAAAATAGTAATTGATGGTAATGTTTCTTAAAACCAAGAAACTCTTATTTTGTGATAATTTTTATCATCATCAATTAATATTTAATGGATATTATATAAAAATGGAAATTGATTATGTTAAAATGCAGTTAATGTGGAATATATTTTTATTGTATAAAATGTATCATTTACTCAAAATTAGAACTTTGTACAACAATTAATTTATCTTTTTAGATAAATTTAAGGTATGGTTTGAAATCACCAAAACTAGGAGTTGTGAGAGAAACTTGCACAGCTTGTGCTGGTACAATGATATTGGAATTTGCAGCTCTGAGTCGATTAACTGGAAATACTATTTATGAGGTAAGTGCACCAGAATAATCATTGATATATTTATTAGAATATAATACCATAAACTGAAATCAGTGTTTTTGCTATTGATGACATGAATATACATGTAAAGATATGATAAATTATGTTGCTTTCTTTATTAAAGCAAAGATTGATGTTATTGTTGGCATAGTTTTGGTTTTATTTAAAATTGCTCACCACATTTAATGAAACACATGTATAACTGGATATTATATTTAAAATGTGTAGCTTCAGATTATAAATTTCATGTAACTCAAAAATGTTTAAAAAAAATGCAATTATCTTCAATATTTTTTAAACACTTATCAAATTTGTTACATTACTTCAAATAAATTTTTGATAATGACTAATTCTGCAAGAAATAAAAGATTAACCTATTCCTTATTGTATTTTTAAAGTTGGAATTTATAAAATTAGTTGAAAATTAAGTAATTTGACTTTTCTTCATTTTAACACTAAATTCTAGCTTAATATGTTGGTTTAGATTTATTCTAGTGTTATTGATGTAAATTTTAACTTCATTGCTAAATATGTAAATCAGTTATATCTTCATATTATAATAAACCGGATTTGCTGTTATATTTTTGAATATTTTCCAGAAAAATATGCAAAAATATATACGGTAAAGACCTCGCTTAACCCTTTACTCCTGACATCTTGTTTCCGTTTATTTTGAGATCCCTCCTAAGGCAATATAGGTCAGTCAGGTGATATTATTTTAAAAATTCACCAAAAATCAAATTATCATTATATCTATATGAAAAAAATCATGTACATTTATTAATATCTTTAGTTTTAAATAGAATATTTTTCAATACATTTTATTAGAAAAATTTATAAGAAAAAAAATGATATATATCAGAACTGACACATAATTTTCACAAAATGTTACAAATTATCAAGTTAACATTGTCTAGTTACCTAGTTGTTTGCTGGCACTGAGCCAGGAAGACGTAGAATATCGTTTTGTACAATACGATATAAAATTTATGCATGTACGTTTATTTCTTGTAAAATTATCACACATTATATCAAACGTGTTTGAAATCAAAATTTTATTCTGCTATCAACTAATATAATGAACTAATATACTTCTAATATACTTTATTCACTTCATATTGAATGAAATTATATATTTTTGTAATAAACATATGATTACCAGTAGCAATACGTGTAACATTTGCAGATATTTTTTATAAAAATAAATAAAATATCAAAACTGAAGACCACAACTTGAATATTTATAACACGTTGACTTATTATAGCTAAATAAACTTACTATAGCATAAATGAACTTATTATAGTAATATTATTGCCTGAATATGCTAAAAATGAAATAAAAAATTACCGGAAAACAATTAATTAAGAAAAAAAAGCATTAATTAAAATTCAATTATTATGCCTTTGTGTCCTTTATCATAACTTAAATTTATCTTTGTATACTAGTACACTTATCAATTAGCAGGACTTATTATACTGGAAAATTATGGATGCAGATATTTAGTCTTACAGATCAGAAATAATAATTTTTATTTAGTTTGCCTGAACACATACACTTTAAGCTTGTGTTTCGGACTTGTTTGTCCCTCTGCGAACTAAATAAAAAATATTATTTCTGATCTGTAAGACTAAATAGCTGCATCCATAATTTTCCAGTATAATAAGTCCTGTTAATTGATAAATGTACTAGTATACAAAGATAAATTTAAGTTGCTTTTCAATGTAGCTTTACGGAACCCCTGACCTTGCTTCATGGAACCCAAGGGTTCCGCAGAACCCTCTTTGAGAACCACTGACATAGAGTAATCATTTTAACATAGAGTAAATAAGGAAAGGGGAACACGCAACCAGAAATAAAGTTAAAATTAAAGAAAAAATTGTTTATTTTTATATTAATTTGCATAATAATGTATGTTAAATAACACAAACATATGCACACAGAAATATAAAGTTCATTTTTTGTGATGAAGGTCCTGGCTCTTATGAAATTCTTGTTTTTTGTGATAAACTCATGTAGTTTCATTTATCGCTTTTTTCTTTAAGCAAATGTCGGCAGTAGAAGATTGCATCCAAAATGACTCGTTTCGCTTTTGCACTCCTTTCAAAATCTGGATCATTCGTTATAATTTGATCAATGATTTCGGTTATCATTACCAAACTTTTAATAAGGAAATCTGTAAAGAAATTCTTTCGGGTTCTTATTTTTCAGAATCACAATTTTCCAGTTCTACACGAATTTCTTGTTCTGCCAGTTCTTGAAGGTCATTGTTGGTATGGCTATCACCAGAAATCTGCAGTAACTCTCCAATATTCTACTTGTCTACATCTCCTAGTCCTTCTGTAAGGAACTGAGTCAGAGCGTTATTTTTATTTTATTATTATTTTTCCATTTTATTATATTTTGTTTGGGGCTTATGTTTATTTAGGACGAAGGTTCCCCACCACTCTCTTATTAGTAACGAAAAATGAAGATAAAACAACTCACGAAAAAATAAGCGCCATAGGAAAAATCTCGCGCACTTGCGCTGCCCAGCGGAAGTAAACGGTCCGCAGAAAAAAAAATGGAGGGAGGGAGTCCCCACACTCACTAGTAAGGAAATACTAAACCGTCTTAACATCCCAGAAAATTATGATGAATACTTTGTAAATGGTTTATAAGCTTTTGTCGGAAAATTAAAGCTGCCAGGAAAAAAAATTAATGTTAACAAACTAAGTATGTAAATAAGGGGAGTAACCCAGCTGAAGTGTGATGTCACCTCACAGCATAAAACCCGTACGTTAACCGAAGAAAGAGGAGGTGAATTCCAGTGAGAGGTGAATTCGAAAGCAAAGTGTTTTCTGATAGAAGTCCAGATTGATAATTGGACGATCCAAGGTGTTAAAGAGGAGTTCGATTGACGATTTGACGATATCGAAAGGATTGAGGAAATAGGTTCTTCGTATAGTGAGGTGACGGATAGACGTTTAATTAGTAAGAGATTTTGTTCATAGCTTCTAAGTATTTGATTTGTCGAATTTTCAAAGGGGAATTAATATTAAGTTAAGCTAAGTAGCTGAGTTTATTGTCGGGTTGACTTGTTGAATTTCGTTAATAAATTTTGTTTGGATTATAGACATTTGTACATAGTACTAATTAAATATATTTGAACTTTTTGCTTTGACTTGATATTTATCGTTATTCGTACTAAATTTTCGGTGCACAATTAAAAGCCCAGGCCTGGCAAACTAATCTTGAATCCACATAAAGTACTTGTTAGGTTAACGGAAGTTTTACCGACTGCATTTAGTGTCGGTTTCCTAAGATACTAAAAATAGTACTTTACACTTCTGTATTGATTAAGTTGACGAAATTGTCAACCTAACAATACAGTGATAGGCCCTTCTTGTTGAGAATTCTTGGACACTTCCAGCCATAACTTCTTCCACACTTCATTCATGCAGTTATCAGTTAATTCTTGCCAAGCAAAGTTGATATTGCCTATGGCATCCATGATGTTATATTTTTTCCAAAATTGCACAAAACTAACATAGATTTAAGGAAAGTACAGTGCTACAATGAATTGCCACCTTTTGCTGATTGGTTCATGTTCAGGAATAATCATATTATACATGAATCAATGAAATGCTGTGATAATTTGAATCAGAGTAAATTTTGAGCTTTTTATTTTTAGGCTTCAAGCAGACCACGTTATATCAAATCAGTGTTAAGTGGGGTCTTACTGTATTTAAATACAATTATTATGTGTTAATAAAACTTGTGAATTTGATGCAATATCAATGATAGCAATATGTATAAAAATGAAGTAAAAACTTAATGTATATACAATTTAGCTATAGTTATAGTATTTCATGTGTAATATTTTCATGAGTCAGGTTATAAATTTTACAATATTTGATGATTGTTATATTTGTATCTATATATTTAAATAATTTGTGTATTAAAGTTAAATTATAAATTTTCATAGGAAAAAGCAAAAGCATCAATGGATTACTTATGGCAACAAAGACATCGTACAAGTGACTTAATGGGGACTGTCTTAAATATCCATAATGGTGATTGGGTGAGAAGAGGTATGTATAGTTATATTAAATATAATAATTTTCTATAATATTACAGAAATAAAAATAATTAGCTTATTGTATCATATATATAATAAACTTTGTGTTATAGATAGTGGTGTGGGAGCTGGTATTGATTCCTATTATGAATATTGCCTTAAAGCTTATATACTCCTTGGTGAAGAATCTTATTTGGAAAGATTTAATAAGGTAAAATAGATGACTTTTGGGTTATAAGTCATAAAAATGAGACTTTTAAAATAAGTTTTATGACTGTAGTTACAAAGGGATTCACTTTAATAGTCAGCTATTCCATGACGCTGATGTTTTTAATGTGTTTCTGTTTCTCATAAAAATAAATTTAATTTGGTATGTAAAGAAAAATCTTTATTTTCTGTACAAAGTTGCATAAATGTGTATAGTTCAAAATAAATCTACATGAAACAATGGCTGTCTAACTTTTTGATAGTCACAATAATAGCCATTTTAATATTCAGTCACTATACAGTCATTTGCAAAAGTTTAAGACCACTAACTGTTTTCCAGTATTTTTACACATTTCAACATTTGCATAGATTATTACATATAAGAAATAAATATTTATTATTATTATTATTATTTTGATCAAAGCATTAAGATCATAAATATATTTTGCAGCATTATTCGGCTGTGATGAAATATGTCAGTCAGGGTCCATTATTAGTGGATGTTCACATGCACAGACCTCATACAAATACAAGAAATTTCATGGATGCACTTTTGGCATTTTGGCCAGGACTCCAGGTGAGGTTTCTGATTAATTTGAAAGTTTCTAATTAAATTGTTTTTAATATTTTCAATTCATCTTATTATATTAGGTGCTTAAAGGAGATATTAAATCTGCTATAGAAATTCATGAAATGCTGTATCAGGTTATTCAAAGGCATAATTTTTTACCAGAGGTAAACTCTTTTTTTTTTTTTTTTTTTTTTTTTTTTTTTTTTTTTTTTTTTAAATGTTATTAAATAAAGCACCTTGATTGTAATTTGATATCACTTAATAGTTATTTGTTACTGAAATTTAAAAATTAATGAATGAAATTCTGATCTCATAAATGTATGAATTTCTAATGTTACTTTCTAATTAAAGTATTCTTTAATATTTAACATATTAAGAAAGTTACAGATGATTGTTTCTGCTTCATAATTGTTTAAGCAGTGATGCAAATAAAAAAATATATGTAAGTTTCTTGAAATGGGATAATGATTTGATTAAGTAAACAGAACTAAATGATCTTCTGAATTTTCCAGATTAATAATCCAAAACAAAACAATTTGGCTAGAGATAAGTTGCCATCTCATGATAAATTCAATAATTATAAATTAATTATTTTTATGTACATAAATTTCCTCAGAGTATTCCAAATTAAAATTACAAATTATTTAAATTTATCATGAGATGGTGGCTTAACCACCTATCGAAATATAACCAAACGATTGCCTTAAATAATTGTAATCCACTATGTAATGATTGAATACTAAGTAATTTGCTACTAGAGGTATATTTATGGGGCTTTGGGATGTTTAATATACTTAACCAAGTACTTGTGATCAAATTGTTTTGTTTAATTACTAATTAATCTTAATATAGTCCAATAAAAATCTGGCAGATTGTTTAGTAATACTAATGTATTAGGTTACATATGTTATTATGTATGTAAATAAAATCAATTTTTAAATTCTATACACAAAACAGTTATGCTGCTTATGTCCAAATTTAAAGTTCTTAACTTGTCAGATTTGGCCAAAACTGGATTCAGACAACATTGTTTATAAAAATTAAGTTATATAATTTAGCATAAGTGCAAATTACAGAACTTAAATGGTGCTGTATTTTTTTATTTTATTTAGTTATTTTATTTTTTAAGTTTCATGTATTACAGAGAATCCAAAAGCAAAAATACAAAACTTTATATTTTTTTAAATAGTGGTTTGTATATAGAATTGTTTTTGGTTTGTTTTTTATGACCTCTCTCTAAATTATTTTATTTTCAATACAATAATAAATCTATGATAAGCAACCCTTAATAATCTGTGTATTTGTAATGTTTTAAAATTGTTTATTAGTGATAACTTTTGAAAATATCTTTCAGGCATTTACAGTTGATTTTCAAGTTCATTGGGGACAACATCCTTTGAGACCTGAATTTGTAGAAAGTACTTACTTTTTATATAAAGTGAGTGTTCTGAAAATTAAATCTGAAAGATAAAGAATATATATTCAAATATAAACTTTTCTATTATAAAATGAAACTTTTATTATTTAAATAGTATTTTTTTGAATTAATTTATATCAAACTAAATGAATTTAAAATATTTTAATAATTGTTGATAAAGGACAAAAAGAATAAGCAACTGCTGAGTTGAATTTTTGTTTTTAATTTTTTCAGTTTCTGGTAACTTTGGTAAAATATTGCTTATGTGCTTTGATAAATTTCACAAATATGTTTTGAACAAAATAATTCATATGTAATGAATGTTGAAATTTAATTCACAGTTATAATTTCACTTATTTTAAAGTGATTTCTTATTAAAAAAAGAAATCTTTAGTCATTTAGTATTGTTTTCATTTTGCAAAAATAGATTATTAATATTGAATTTTATAAATTATATACTTTTAATTTTATGTGCTTTTTGGATTAGTATGAATTATATTGTTAAAATAATTTGATGATAATCCTCAGTTCATTGCAACCTAATAATACAAATTTTAAATTAATTTCTTTTAATAATGTTTTTTCAATATAAAATGTTCACATAATAACTAACTTAACTTAATAATGTTTGAGATTTGAGCTAAATTCTTGAAAATTTTTAAAATGTTTTTGATATTAAGATACACACTATGGCTGTGAAAATACTTATCAATATAAAATAGTTCATTTTCCTTAAAAATGACTTTTTTAATATGAAAAATAATTTTAAATAAAGATTTTTGTAAAGGACATTAGCAAAAGATTGGAAAATTTGTTATAAAACTCAAGATAATATTTATTATAAGCATGTTTTTTATTCATGAGATAAAGTAATAAATATTAATTTGCAGCTTTTTATTCAGTTAAATTTCTTTCAGTTTTGTTTCATTTTTTATTATTTTACTTTGCTTTGAATTATGTAATATAATATAAAATTTATTTATTTAATATATATGTATAGTGGTGCCTCATACTTAGAAATTAATTTGTTTCAAAAGGCCATTTAAACTTGGAATTGTTCGAAATCCATCAACTTTTCCCATGTAACAAAACTAGCCTTACTCTTTCCAGCAGATAATTTCAGTCTTGCACTAATGTTTTTAATTTCCTTGAGAAATCTTCAAGTCTTTATCATTGCAAATTTGAAATTTTTTCCATTAGAAATACAGTCAAACCTGTTTTTATGCGGGGGATAGGGACCGCATTAAAAAAAACGCATTAAAAAAAATCTCACGAAACTTCACGAATGGCTGTAAATAATAGTTTTCACGACACAATTAAAAAAATATTTTTTTTATGCGGTCAACAGGGACCGCATAAAAAAAGTCTCACATAGAAAATAACTCAAAACCGTACGAAATAGAATTTATTGACAACAGATGTCAGCACTTGACTGCATCGTCTGGTCTATCGTCTGTTTTACATATTTTTGTCCAGGTGGTGTTTTGTTGATTTAAAAAGTAAATTATTTCATTTTTCGCATATTCATGCAATAATATTACTATAATAAGTGCATTTATGCTATAATAAGTTTATTTAGCTATAATAAGTCAACGTAAGACATGACGAATCGCACGAGACTAGTCGCCAACTATACCGCACAAATTAAAAATTCACATTAAAAAAATCGCACAAATAAAAATCGCACATAAAAAGAGCGCATAAAAACAGGTTTGACTGTAATGGAAAGTGAATTAATCCATTCCCATAGTCTAAACAATAGCTGTTTCAATAAATTTAAACAGCAAATACACATAATTTAAAGCTAAAATAGCAGAATTAAATGCCCTAAATAATAAATTAAAACATGAAAACAATATAACAAATTAATAAAATACATAAATGCAGTAATAAAAAGAAAATTGTGTTTACTGGTTATGCACTATTGACTTTGTCATCTTAAACAAGGCTGCCAAAATGCCAAATCTGTATCACATACATTTCTCAACAAGTTCTTTTTTCACCTCAATCATCAATAGTACAACCTTTCTCTTAGCTTTGTTGCTTTCTTTCTTTTTTTCATTTGGTATGGTTAATGTAGTTACTGGTTATATATATAACTAAATACATCAAAAATAAAGTGGAAAAAAGCACTGAAAACACACAAGTATATCATGAGATGTTTTTTCAATAAGAGCAAGAGACAACTTAGACACAAAACAGATGGCATTTATGTAGCATGTGTATTTTTTCACTTCATGTGTAGTTTGAATGTAGAAGCACTGTTTTAAGTCTGGGTTAAATTTCTTTTGAATTTTGTGTTCAAACTGTAGAAGTTTCAAAGTTAGAGTTGTTTGAAGTACAAGGTACCACTATATATTATTGCTCTAGTGAATTTTTTCATTTAAATTAGTATAAATAGCATTATTTAATAAATTTTTAGGCAACAACTGATCCGTATTATTTAGAAGTTGGTAAAAGAGTTCTTGAAAGTTTGCAACAATATGCAAGAGTTCCTTGTGGATTTGCTGCTGTAAAAGATGTCAGGACTGGTAATCATGAAGATAGGTAAATTAATAAATTTGATAATAAAAAGATTATAATGCTTTTATTGAAAGAAATGATTGAGTATACATAATAAGTGATGATAATGGAAAATTCTCTAGTATTAAAATTGATAATTCAGTTTATTTAAGTAATAAAATATCTACAGCGGAATAAAGAAAAATTTACATTTTTAGATAATTACTATTGTAACTTTTCTCTACTGTTTCATTTGTTTCATTCAGTAATTTTTGATCTTGCTTTTTATAAACCTATCCATTTTATTTGCACTTTTTTCTAAGCATTCAAGTAATCTAAAGTAACATTATACTGTTGTTTTTCTTACTGATGCCCATTTGGGTATGGTTTAACTATGGTTTAACTATTTATAGCTGTACATTTATCCATTGTAACCATGTATAATTCTATCTCTTTGTTCACTATATGTCTTCTTAGACATCACATTTCTTATTGATTTATGCACTATTTTTTTATTCTTACCAATACTGCCACACAACATATCATCATATTTCTGTCTTTACATAATTCAGTTTTCCTAATCCTGTTAGTTTTATCTTTGTGAATTTTTTCCTTTATATATTGATTCTAAATAACAAAATTTATTGCATGTTTTTATTGGTTTCCAGTTTTTACTAAAATGTTTTCTTTGACAGCTAGTAAAATTACTTATACATTCTATGCATATTTTTATTCTGTTGATCTTTATCACTGTATTCCAAAGTTTTCCTTAAATTTCTAAAAATCTCTTATTTATTACTATGAGTTATCTACAGTAATAAATAAAAAACATAAATTACCTATCAGTACATATATTGGAAAATCTTGTTAATTCATTCAAAATAAGAGTAAAAGATAGGATCAGAGAAGAGTTAATTCCTTGTTTAATATGATATACTGTTGTCTTATAGATCCTATTTGTTAATAACTTTTAATTAAAGTAAATTGACATTTGATATTTATATTTTTAATATAAATATAAAACAAAATAATTTGTCAATTATTTTTCCAGGATGGATTCATTTGTTTTGGCAGAGACATTAAAATATTTATATTTATTGTTTACTTCCAAAGAAGAATTACTTTTAGATATAGATGACTTTGTATTTACGACAGAAGCTCATCTTTTACCACTAAGTATCTCCAGATTGAACAGTTCTTCACTCACTGTGAGCAATTTTCTTATCAATTCTAATCATAAGTAGGTGTTTCTTGCTGGGAGTATATTATAAATTATAAAAAATATAATTATTAATATTAAAATAACAACATTATGAAGATTATTTTAATGACATAAAACAAATATTTTTTTGTCATCAAAATGTTTATCTTATAACAGCAAATAACATACATTTATTTTAATTAATACTATTTTATTATTATATGTGTATTTAATTGGGATTGTTATGTTGCATGTGTTTTTTAAATTAAATAGTGATACCATAAAACCTGTCTAAAATGGACTGTAACAGTACCAGATTTATCCATTTTGATAGATTTTCATTTTAAAGAGTTGTTTTTTTATTGATGCAGAAAAAGAAAAGCTGGAAAATGCTACACCTAATATTTAGAACTGCTTCTTTAATTTACTTTTTCTTCCTTGATTACAATTCTATTATTATTTATTTATTTATTTTTTCTAAGTAACAAACTACTGTAAATTTGGGCAGATAAACCAAACACAATATTTCTGTTTGAGAGATAATCTGAAAGAGGGTGTGGGTTATGTAGTTAGGCAAGTTACAATTCTGATTTTAAATTCCAATTTAAAGCAAAAAACTTAATGGTTCTAACAAATATTAAAATCATTGATTCTCAATAAATTTTCTAAACATAACTGATGTGTTACAAAATTAAAATATGAAAACAAGCAAAACTCATGGCAAAATCCTGTGTAAAAGGCTACAGTAAGCTGAACAAAATTAAACAGAAAATTAATAAATTATTTTCTGTTTAATTTTTTTTTTTTTAAACTTTAATTTCCTTTGTCCAGTATTAATAATAGTCATAAATAAAAATGATAAATTGTATATATTTATTTTTACACTGACATAACTGGGGCAATTCATAAATGCTTTCAATCAAATTACTATTGATGACCAGTGAATACAGGGCTGAATGGATTTCTGTTATAAGGTTTAAAAAAAAAAAAAAAGGTAATGTCATCTTTAGTTTTGATTTTGTTAATTATTATTTTGAATTATACTAAAATTGTAATAATTTTTTAATTAAATTTATGTTAATAAAAGATAGTGGTCTATCTGCCTACATTAGAAAAAATTATTTATATGGAGTGATCATAATTTAAGTTTTAATTTTGAACCCCCAATAAAATGAAAATTAGTGGATCAAATGTTTCCAAATCTAGGAATATTATAAAGGAGATAATGGAATTTCATAACCTGCAAAAAAATAATTAGCTTAAAATGTCACCACCAGGGAAAACAGCACTTTATGAACACCCAGTGTTTATGCAAATTCATATTGCATGTCATACAGTATGTCATGCAATAGAGAGCATGACATTGCACTTTCAGTTGCTTGCAGGAAATGGTGGACAAGCACAATGAACGTCTACTGCTATGACTTATTTGTAAAGTGTAGTATGATGTCAGTTTAAGGAATAAACCTTGATTTTTCCTTAAACTGGTGATGACTTTTTAAAACTAGTTATTTTTTTGCGGGTTATGAAATCTCATTATCTCCTTTATAATATTTTTACGTTTGGAAACATCTGATCCAGTAGTTTTTATTTTATAAGGGTTCAAACTGAAATGTAAATTATGATTACCCTGTATTTTTATTGTTGATAGGTAGTCTAAATAATCTGGAAATTAATGATTTTTATAGAATATTTGGGCCTGATTACTTTTGTATATGTGCAATGATTTGTTGACAATGGAAATGAAATAGAAAAAGCATTATTTTAATACTTGAGGTGGTAGCTTTTAAACTGCATATTAATATCTTGCTTTCAACAATTACTTTGTTTTGTTCTTGCAATTTTCTATGGGATATATTTTATAGTGGGCTATTTTCACAAAATTATGGAACAGCTAACAAGCAAAAGTTTTTATTTTAGATTAAATATTTTTTAAGCCCATTTTTACCTCATTGATCAAACAATGTAGAATATCATCCTAACAAACATAAAATGTTTAAAAATAATTTTTAAACACTTTGTTTGATAGAATAACATTATTAATATGTTAAGTCCAAAAAAGAAAGTCTTGGATAAAGGCAAACTTGGAAGAACAATTCAAAATTAACATTCATCTATGCAAATTAAATTTAATAAAACTTTTGGAAAAACTCAATAATAACTCTATTACTGTTTTTCTTTAGTTCTCCACTTTTTATATATGTAGCAACATTTCAACCTTATGACATCACATACAAGAGGTTTTTGAAAAGTAAGGTAACATATTTCTTTTTTCTCAGAGATAGCGAGAAGGAAGGACACCAGGCCAATGAAATGGTGATGCCATCCAGTGGCTAAGTTCAGTTGAAAGATGTTGCAACCATTCGAGAGTGGTTCACCATGGGCATCTGCAAAGTAATCCATTTTTTGTAAGCAAAATTGACATTGCCAAATGATATTCATCATAAAATGGTTTCTGTCTATGGGGACTATGTGATAATGAAGAATCACAAGTGTGTTTTAGGTGCAATGAATTTAAAGTCAGATGTGTTGAAGATCAACAGTGGGTGGACAGGCCTCCAATGTTCTCTTCAGTCTTGCTGCATGGAGATCTAGCAAGACTGAAGAGAACATTGTGCATACTGAGGGTATTGTTCATGAAAATCAATGAGTGAAATTACATGAGATTGTAGAGATGGTGGGCTTGCCTCATACAACTATGTATGAAATTGTTTACAGTTATTCTGGGTCTTCACAAAGTGTGTGATCATTGGATACCTGGCAATCTGTCAGAACAGTGCAATTTAACAGGCATGGGGCTATATCTGGAGAATCTGATGCAGTATATATCCGAAAGTGACAGTTTTCTGGCTCATATAATTACAGGTAATTAAACATGAGTTTGTCATGGGTATACACGAGAAAGAAAGCAAGACTATGAGCTGGAAACACCCACTATCTCCTGTATGCAAGAAATTCTGAGGTATTTCATCAGTTCACAAACTTATGGCCACTGTTCTGGGATCATTAAGGCATCCTGTTTGTGGAAATCTTGCCAAAGGAGGGAAACAGTCAGTGCAGTACTTATTGTTTCCACATTATTGTGCAATGCTAGAGAAACAAAGTCAACATCTGCTACAAACAACCCGAGCTCTGACTGATAGCGTTGTTGCATGACAACATTACTCCCCACAGTGCACAATGCACACCTTATCTGGTTGCACCATAATCATTGGGAAATTCTGCCTCATACCACCCTAACTTTGCACCATCAGATTGTTTGTTTGGTTCCTTGAAGAAACAGCTTTCAGGAAAAGAATTCAATACAGATGAGGATGTTTATGCAGAACTTTGTTGTTGGTTCAACAATTGGGACTCAGACTTCGTCAATACCAGTTTAAATAAACTGGCATAGTCTCCATAGTTATTGAAAAAATTGTGTAAAAACAATTTGTTTCCTTAATTCTTCTTGTGTACTTTCAACTTTCTATCAATAACACACCTTTTTTCTAGAAAATGTATCTTACTTTTCAAAACCCTCTTGTACATGTCAAAAGGTCAGAACTTACACTGATATAACAAACAAGATTTCTGAAATTGGATAAAGGAAAAATAATATTGTGACATCCAATGTCACCAAGAAGTTGACTATGATACAAAACTGCAAGTTACAACATTAATTATGATTTAGAATTTGTCAAAATATTCTGTTTTACTTCGGGTGCTAATTTTATAATACTGTATAACCTAAGTCTCCTATTTCTGTGTTACTCATTTTCATCTTATAATAGTATTTTTACACTGCAAATCATTTGTTGTGAGATTTATTTTTCATTCAGGAAAGTTTCCATTTTACAGATGGTCTACTTTAGACAGGTTTTACTGTATTAAATTATATTAAATAATTGTAACAAAGTATGTTAATGCAGATTTTAACAGTGTAGTATCATATATCACTAATTTCTCATAAGACTTCCTGTTAAACACATTATAGCTTACAGCACCATACTTTAACTTTACTTAAAATTACACACACACACACACAAAGAAATCCAATGCATTGTGTTTAATAATTATTAGTAACAAAATAACAATATAATTTTTTTCACCCAGAAAGTTACATTCCAGTCATCATCATCTACAACAATAGATTCCAATGAAGACGAATTTACTCATACCTGCCCTAACACTCATTATCTGTTTCCTGAAGGAAAAAATTTTGCTCATTCCATCCGTCAACCATTAAAAAATCTAGTTGAAGGGATTTGTCCTCCCAAAATACCTAGGTAATTTCAGTATATGTATAATGACTATAGATTATAATGAGTTTATTTTAAAAATAAGGACAAAAGACAAATAGAATGTGTTAAGTTTTGTTTCTTTCATACATTTTTAGAACTCAGAGATTACATGCTTCAGAATTCCAAGCTACAAATAAAGATCATCTAAGAATTATAAAGAAAATGGGAATAAATGTGGTTATGTTGGCTGATGGAAGAATTCAACTTGTTCATAATACAGCTCAGGTTGAATCAATTTTGTATTAACAGCATTTAATTTTCTGTATGTTATACATAAAGTAAAGTTTATTTAATTTGCACAATTAAATTTTGCAGGCAGATACTGCTGAGGATGGAGAAGAAGGGGTCCTCTTCATGCAAGAAATGATTGAGTTATCTAAAACCCAAAGCCAACAAGGTATATATGAAATGTTTACTCTATTATTACTTTAACATTAAAATTACTCTATAAGTTACAGTGAGAAAAAACCAAAATAAATGAATTATTGTGTACTAAATTTGAAATTAAATTGATTTTAGTATTTAAAAAATTAATGCTTAAATATAGTTTATATTTAAAATATTTACAAGTAGCAGAATGAAAATATTAGAATATCATAGTATAATAATTTATGCATTGTTGAGCATTTTTTGCAGAAATATGATGGTTAAATAATAATAAAATATCCTGCAAATATGACTATGAGCACTAAAAGCCAGTATGTAGAGGTGCATAATGATAAAATGAAATACAAATTTTTTGAAAAAATAATTTAATCACAAATAAAATGCTGCTATCTTTTACAAAACCCAAAAAAAAAAAAAAAAGAATATGCACTTTTGTATATTTCAAAATATTAGAAAAAGAACACAAATCAGGTTGAAAATGTTTTATCTTAAACAATATTGTATTTGAATTGGTGGCGTAGCATGGGTGTCAGCCGCCCGGGGTGGAGGAAAATTTTGCCGCCCCCTATTTAGGTATTTTTACAAGATATTATTTATTGTGAAATTTTGCTGCCCCCACTACGCTACGCCACTGATTTGAATACAGTTGGTATTTAGGATTTAGGCCTCTGGATTTAATTATAGCATGTATTCTTCAGGGCATCAATTCTTCAAGTTGACAATAGTTATCAGGCATCACATGGTTTCAAGCAAAGCATACTTTGTCTTTCAGGTCTTGCAATGTTTGGGGTTTCAGTTCATTCATTTTCTTTTTTTGCAATATTTCACTAATTCTCTGTGGGATTTGCAGGATAGGGTAAAACTTGGATTTCTTTGTCATTAAGCCAAACAGTGATTGATACTGATGTATTAGTGACAGAATATTGGACTTAACCTTAAAAGTGGATAGAGGAGGCCTAATTTCTCTGTCAATATATGCATCTGAGGAAGGAAAACAATGAGACAAGAGCACTATGAACTGAAAAGCATACTAAACAAACTAAACAAATAAGAAAACTTTTTTTGTTTGATAATCGTAATGCACATAATGGCAATTTACCAGGAATAATGCAAAGATACAATAAAGAAGTCATAATTTAGAATGGAGTAAGGCTTTTACAGTTTTGCACAGAGTTTGGTTTTGAATAAGAAAAAGCCTTTTTTCCCCTCACAAAAAGCAATATATGTATACAAAAGTGCATATTCTTTTTTTGTATTTTTTGTATACATATAAGTAAGTACACAGAAATAGACAGCCAAGAGTCAACGATAGATTATATGTTGAGCAATAGCAATATCTTACCATCATAAATTGAAGATGTCAGAGTATTAACAACAGTGGAAATTGGAAGCGATGACAATATATTAGCTAAAATGCAAATGTATAAGAAATGGTTTAGCAAAGGTTGCCACGGGCAGAATCACGTGGAATAGAATAAAAACAAAAACAAAATCAAATCACTTCTGGATAAAAGTATAAAGTTTCATTAAAAAAGGCTTGAAGAACATAAAATCAAAATATTGTGTTGATGGAAAATTTAGAATTTTATAAGCCTTCTCTATAATATTTGAAATTGTTCTGTGATAAATGGCATGTAGAAGTTTCTTTTGGGGTATGTAAACGAAGGGTGTTTAGGTGCACAATCATAAGTGAAAATGTATTCTTGATGGTGATACCAACTGTTTTAATGTGTCAAGTTTGTCAGTGCTTTCTCCTGACCAAATTATCACATTATATTATAAATTTGGTATAAAATTGTTATTATAGAAGATGAAAATGGGCCTTATGTCAACTTCAAGCACACAAGGTCATGGACAGATGTTGGTCAAGCATCATATGAAATACCAAAGCCAGAAGAATTGCCTCAGTGCAAGGTTATGCTGTATATTTGGTTGGATGTTTGTGGATCAGTCTATTGGAAAATGCTTCCATGGAATACCATTATAACTTCCAAAAACCTACTGACTCAACTGATGCCTTCCACACTAAATGACCACAGGTGAGCATTGTGCACTATTTTCATGACATGAGAGCACACACATCAAGGTTCATCCAACAGAAGCTGTTTTATCTTGACTGGCAGATTCTTTCATTTTCCAGTATAGCCCAGATATTGCACAATCCAGCTATCATCTCTTCAATGAACACTTCTTGAATGGAAAGCAGTTTGCTAATGATAAAGAGATGAAGAACTTTGCAAGTGCAATTTTCAAGTCAAAATGCCTGAATTTTATTCATCCGGAATCTGTGACCTGTCAATCAATGGAAAAAAGTGCTCAAATGTAATGACAATTATTCTCTTGACTAAACTATTTTTTGTTTTTGAAATAAATGTTGTACTATAAAACTAGAAAATCCAGAAACTTTTTTAACCGATATAGTTCAAACATGTCATCCTGTAGTATTAAATAGTTAAAAGAAATAACAGAGATCAAATAACTTCAGAAGCACTGAGAGCATGCAGAAGGAAAGGAAGCTAAGTTTTTGTTTTTGTAAATTTTTAAATCTATCAAACCAAGACTGCCATATACTTAACTTATTTGCAAAGTAAGATAAAAGAAGACTAGGAAGAATACAACAAAAAAGTGATCGATAGAGAAAAATAGTCAAAATATTTTAAAAAGTCCAAAATTCTATTTATTTATGTAAGTTCTCAAAGGAGATTGTGTGATTTTTATGGAATTAAGATTTGGAAAGTTATCAAAAAGCAAAAGAAAAATTGAAAGGATATTACTTAGCATAATATAATTTAAAAACAAGGTAAGAAGTTTTAGTAAATTACACAACAAAATTGGATAAACAGTAAATGCAAGATGGTTTTAAAATAGAAAAGATAATATTGAGAGAAGTATTAAATAGTATTATATATAATATGATTCAGATCACCTGTCCAGGCCTTACATCTTTGGAAATATTGAAGCTGGAAAAAAGCAATAAAAAGGGGTAACAATAAAAATAACTGAAAATACATATTGAGAATCCAAACAAATATCAATTCTGCATATTTTTGCCTTTTCTCTTATAATAATTTAATAAAAACATCCACTGAAAATTGAGAGATTATACAATAAATATGGCAAGACATCAAACATTAGGTGACATCTGTGCTAATGATGTAGAATATGAATGTGTTATAAACTATAAAATATTTTGGATACATAAATTTGATTGCTTATATGTGAATTTTGAATTAAATTTAGAATTAAAAGGATTATATCAACTAGAATAATCTGTCAAATTTACAGTGGGTGATTGGTTAACAAACAGTTAGGGCTACGAACAAGTTGGACAATGAACACTTTCATGAAAAATTTTTGTTTGGATAATGAAGACTTCACAGAACAAAAACAGGAAGAAACAACATAAAATAATGAATACCAATTGGTCTTCCCTTGTCTTCAGGCAACAATTCAAAACTTTTCAGAGCACGGGAGACATTGACATCAACGCTCAACCCAGTATATACTGATTGGATACTGTTCCTCCAAACTTTGAAACTCTCCCTTGTAATTCCAGCCTTTTAATTTTCCTGACAGAAAGAATTTTTTTATAGTATTTGCGAGACTGTCGGGTGGGCACTCGTTAAGTTTTGCATTGGTTTTTATTTTCAACAGGTGAGAGTATAATAGCAAAAGTAGAGAGTGGGCAGATGTTTGTTCTTGCTGGGCAGTATGGCTTGAACAGGTCTACAGTAGGCTGCAGTTAAATCTTATCTAAGAAAGATACAGTATAATCAAGATGATTCAAGCAGCTAAAGGAGTAACAAAAATCACATCTGAGAAATAAAAGAACATTGAAGGGCTCATAATCGAAACTTGGGGTGAGATGTTTTAATAAAGTCTAGTATGCTATTCACGCCAAGTAATATTAATATGAAGAGAACTCACTGTGTATGGCGTTACCAAATATTTTCTTTTGAGCGCTTTCGACGAATGTATTTGTCGTCTTCAGGCGAATAAGAGATTTTTATATCGAACATGAACGTTTGAAAAGAAGAACACATACAAAATTTAAATAAAAGCATTTTTTACAATATTCGATATGAATCTGCTACAATTTTCAAATTTGTACAATGTTGCAAATGTGATGTAATACGGCGCATGCGTGGTGCTGTTTCCTGTCAATAGTGCGACAGATGATGTAAATCACCATTTAATCGTTTGTATAGGGCAGTGGTTCCCAACCTTTTCTAGGATGCAGAACACTTTTGTGAGCAATTTTCTTTAGCGGAACACTTAAGTTAATATGAAATACATAAGCTTGTCATCAGTTATTTTATTAGAATTGAGCAGTTATAATTCAAAATCTCTACTCATATTATTAACGCCAATTCTAAGACAGGAAAAAATATACCTAAATAACTTTAATGGGAAACTTGTGCCTGATGTTTGTTACATATTTCATTCAGTTTTTATCATTGCCTTTATCTTACTCGAAACAGTAGTACACTCCATAAGTACGAGTCGTACTGTACATATATATTTAAGTTTATGAAAATTTTATGATTTTAATTTTTTGATATTCGGCGACTCGAATACGATTGTACACTTTCCGATTTGCAACTAAATCTGCGGAACACTTGGGAGATGCTTACGGAACACCAGTGTTCCGCGGAACACTGGTTGGGAACCACTGGTATAGGGTGATCCATATGTTGGGCAGTTCTACAGTAGGTGCGTTGCACGTTTCCAATGTTGTTATATATAGTGACTCCCATATAAAGAGAAGCCTTCGGTTGTTGCAAGCCCTGAGTATAGTAGAGTGAGCCCATAACGGATTGTAATTCATGTCGCACACCCTTCTTGCAAGTTCAGTATTGCACCTTTCTTTTGCCACATCATCTTGTCCAATGTTTTTCCAAGTGGGTAGCCAACATTGTTGCTGTGGCCCCAACATATCTTGTATTAATTCCCGTTATGGGATTTTCCAATGGAACCGCATAAATTCCTGATTTCTCAAAGATGGAGAACTTATCCCGGTCGTCTCAGAGAAGTCTGCACATGGCTCGGTAACAGAGAAAGAGGCAGGAGAAGATCTTGTTGAATAAACATGCGGCAGGTGCATAGAGAAAGTGGACCGAGGTATGGTAACGCTGGTTGTACAAGTGTAACTTCCCTCCTGTTGGTTAACATGGTGCTTGGAAACAGCATTTTTTGACTCTGCTGAGTAGATGTGTGTATTTAGCACGTGAAAAGCCTGCTGCACGTACCGCTAGGTTAATGTTTAGCTCACTGTTTATAAGCTCTTGGGGTGATGGTAGCAAGAATGTTCTTCTCAGTAGGGCGGCGATGGCGACATCAACATAATGTGCAGGCTGGAATGCATTTGCTGGGATGATGTACGGTAGCATATTGAACTTGTGATGAACTGAGAAAAGTAGTGCTTCTGAGGATCTATGTATGCACAGATCTAAGAAAGCTATAGCCGCATTACTTTCTTTTTCCCACGTAAAATTGATGGAGGGATATATATTAGAGACTTGCCGCATGAAGGTACAAAAGGTTTCATCGGTGCCTTCCCAGGCTATAAGGACGTAACATAATCCACGTAACGTAAATAGAGTAGTGAGTACTGGATGGTGAGGGGGAAGTCAAATATTCTATGTTCAATTTATCTCATGTTTTATTCTGAAAAAGAGGATTAATGCCGATATCTGCTATTAAAGATCTTCTGACATCCTCCCACTTCAAAACAACTGTCTTAGAATGGCATCCAAACCAGTTGAGGTTAATAGGCTTTGGGGATCTTTACAATTACAATGCTATTAATTCTGAAAAATCCTGAAGAAAAGAGAAAAGCAATCGACATTAGACAGATTCTTTAACCCCCACAAATGGAAAAAACATGACTAATAAAAATGCAAGACTGTGTAGATATGTATTTTTATTATTACATATAAATAAACATAGTAAGAAAGTGTGTTTATTTTTTTATTTTTTTGGAGTTTCCAGAAGAATTAATCAAATTCCCATATAAACCTATGGTAAATTGATAATTGGTTTATGAACAATTTGGATAGTGAACAAAGTCTTGGAACAGATTTGTTTGTTAACTGATCACCCACTGTGTTAAATTTTTTATGCAAACAGCATTTAAAAGAATTAATGTTAATTTATTATACTATTCTTTTCAGAGCAACACTTATATGTTGTTTACTTCTCACTTCCCAATAATATCAGAATTGTTTTGAATGCTGGACCAGCCCAATTTGGTATAGATTTAAAGGACAAATCTCCTGTAAGTAATGAATTTAATTTTAATGTATCTTAACTATATTAATCAGTATTTCTGTATGGATTTTAAGATTCAATCAGAAATTGAGGTTGCCCAACCCTTAAGAGCCTGTTGTCAGATATACAATGCTGCTGCTTTGAAAGGTAAAATTGCAGTCATTGAAAGAGGAGATTGTATGTTTATAGAAAAGGTAAGGATCTTCAAGTTAAATCTTTAAATCAGTTTATTCTAAAATTTTTTACTCATTACTTAATTGTTGCAGGCTCGTCACATTCAGAATGCTGGTGCCATTGCTGGAATTGTATTAGGTAAATTTCCTTTTATATGATTTATCTATATTGGAGGTACTGTACTTACTTGTTTACACACACTGTTTTTAGATAATAATCCTGGTACCAGCTCTCAGTCATCACCTATGTTTGCCATGTCCGGAGATGGAAATGATGATATTAAAATCCCAATGGTATTTTTATTTTCTGAAGATGGACAATTGCTCCTTAATGCTTTTCGACAACATCCAGATTTGGTTGTGTCTATAGCCGATGCAGCTGCTTTCTCTAGTGAATATAATTTTATTATTTTTATTATTAGTTTCATTATAATTCAGTATGCTTAAAAATATTTATTTTTAAAATTATTTTTTGTAGATAACATACAGAAGAAAGATGTTTCAGGCAAAGAGAATGCAAAAGTTCTGGAAAACACAACTTCTACTGAAGAACCTAGTGATTCACAATCTAATTCTGAAAAATGGAATATTGTTGGAGCATATCAGAGAATGCGTGAACTCTCTTATAAATTACAAAATTTACAAAAGATTAAGGTAGATATAGATCAGTTAGTTGATTTGTCAAAACAGCTTGGACATAAAGAAGAAAGTGAGGAAATTGAATTTCAACATGCCCTTGAAAAACTAATGGGAAAAGAGAAACTTCTTGACATTGATCAAGATGTTATGACATTACTTTTGAAAATCAGAGAACTGATTCAATTCAGAAACATTTCTAGTGATTTTAAGGACACATCCATAGAAGATAATGATGATGATATATCAAAAAAATCTTTGAATCCTTCTGCTAATGTGGAAGCTTTCAGATTATTTATGACCAGGACAGTTTTTCAGAAATTTGTCATTAAGAATGATTCAACTATTTTAGACAAAAAGACTGTACAAGAAATGTTTTCAAAAGATGAATTATGACAATAGTGAAAACTTGATTTATTTAATTTTATATGACCATTCCGTTCAAATTTTATTAAATCTAAATTGTTATATAAAATAAAAAAATTTTAATTTCTTTTTAATTTAAAACCACTTCTGCTCAAAACAATTGTGAAAATTATTAGAAACTATTTTCTCAGCATTGTATCAGTTGATTTTTATTTAAGTAATGGAAATTGTTTTGATATAAATAAGCAAATGATGAAATAATTTCTCAGATTTGAGAAATTTTAGCTGTGAAAAAAATATCTGGCATTTGAATTTTGTCAGATATTTAAATAATTTATGAAATGAATTTAGGAATAACTTTAAAATTAATGCACCAACATTCCAGTTTGTTGCTAGTGTACAAAGACTGTCAAAGCTTTTTTATTGAATATATTTGTCATTGGTAAAAAGATTGAGATACTCTGTTGTTTGTTACATTTCTCAAAATGTTATTTATACAATTTGTTGAAACAAAAATAAATAGACAAAAATTATCCCAAATTTTCTTCATTACATCCAGTCATATAATTCTACTTTGTCATTCTCTAAATTATTTTATTTCAAAAAATCAATTTGATTCTTTCATTTTGGTTTGTTGTTAATATAAAATTAAATGAAGAATCTTCTCTAGCTGTGCTCCAGCAGAGCAAAAATCAAACTAGAGTTGACTATAAATTTTTAAAATTCTTGATGTTAAAACGGATTTTATCAAATTGACTGTAAATTGTAGAGTAAATCATGTTTTAGATATATTAAAAAATATAAAATTCAATTTGTATTTTAAAATATTTATAGAAACTATCAGCTTTATTTTATTAAGAATATGGTTTGGAGACTTCAGTTGATTGTACAATAAATTGTTTTACCAGAAGTTTTTCATTAAATGTGTTTTGATTTTAAAAGACAACAAAGTATTAAATTTAGACAAAAGTAATTTTTCTAAAATTAAATCAATTGAAAATAGTGACTTTTTATAAATTACAAATGCTTGAACTTTTCCTATATTTTTCTGCTCCATTAAAGGGTATTGTGTGTATTAAGGGCATGAAAATGCATAGAGAGAAAAGTTAATATTAAATCAGTATCAATATCTTGTAGAAATTAAACCTATGCAAAAAATCTTATTCAGAAAAATTGACTGCTTATACGTGTATACAATGTATAGCAGATTTGACTCAATTTAGTCTTGGTATATTTTTAAAGTGTATGATAACTGATCCCTTGTTCCATTTATGCAACTCATATCCTAAATGTTCTATTAACTTGTAAGCATTGTTGCTGTAGTCTTGTGGATTTTATCCAATTTGTAATAATACAGTAACATATTTAAAACAAAAATTAACCTATGCTTTCGTATGAAAGCTTTTTATTTATGAAATAGTTTTCATTTGTATTAAAAAATCGATTTAGTCTGCCATGCAGAATGTCCAGGAAGAATTTTGCTATCCTTTTCATAGATGAACCAGTACTGATTATATATATATATAGTCAATCAAGAAACAAATATATATAACGTTCTTGACCGTTGGCCAAGGTCTACTTTTCCATAAACATATTTACTTCACCTGATGAAATAATTGTAAGCTTTTTAATGACTCGCAGCGTAAATTCCAGGAGAATCAAGTAGGCAGAGCCGTAACTAGGGTTTTGGACGCCTATGGCCAAGAATAAAAATGGTGCATTTTTAATTTTTATTATTAAAAATATAATTATTTTATTCTAAAAAAAGCTATTGTAAAAAAATTGTCTAATGACATTCAAAATACTATGTAAATATAAATATAAAAATATTTTTGTGTTATTAATTTCGAATACATATTATTCTGAAACCTTCTCGTTGGGGCCTTTATTAAATCGGCGCCTATGGCGGGGGCCACATTGGCCATACCCTAGTTACGGCTCTGCAAGTAGGTATATATATCCTCATACGTAATTTTTGGTAATGACATCTTAGTTTTTGGGAAAATCTGAAGTCAAATGTCATCAAAGGAAATGGGGAGAGAAACAGTAGAACACTGGTTTAATTTCGAGAGGCATGTTTTTTTTTTTTCAGTGGGGAGATCGTGATAATAAGAGATAGACATGGTAGATCTTGAAAACTAGAAACCTTCAAAAATACCTGTTGAAAAAGTTTTTTTTTTTAAATTTCTATAATTAATAAATATAAAAGACTTATCACACCACTCCACTCCCAATCTCACTAGAATTAGAAATAAACGGACCGATGTGACGAGTGAGACCTTTTAAGACAGTGATTCTTAACCAGGGGTCAACGGACCCCTGGTTAAGAATCACTGTCTTAAAAGTGAGAATGGTGGCTGGGAGTCCCAGGCTTAGTTTCAGGTATCGCATTTGAATTCTGTCCGGGGCAGCAATTTGTCTCGGATGTCGGGGATAACGTATTTGGTGATATTACTTATCGTGGATTCTGCTATGATGATAAGGACTTTTAGGCTGGCCGTCGTGACATTTATTGCAAGATCTTACGAAGGCATTGTTGCTTTTCGCTTTTAGAGATTACCGAACACGATCCTGATGACGGATGGCCGAGTGGTCAAGATGGCAGCCTACCGCTCTGGGGACCCGAGATCAAATCCGGAAGGAAAATCCCCGGAACGGACCACCCCCGAAAAATCCCCAGGAATTTTTCGGGGGTGGTCCATTCGGATATGTCGGTCCCCGTCCCTCACCACTCCGACCGAACCAATAATGGGCTTGCTAAAAGAGGCCATTTTAGTGCCCATAGGGCGGAAAGAATTTTAAAAAAAGACCCTGATGACGACCATACTGTACTCTAAAGACATACTGAGACGGCCGGATGGCCGAGCGGTAAAGGTGGCAGCCTACCGCTCTGGGGGACCCGGGATCGAATCCGACCGGGTCGAATAATCCCCAGGAATTTTTCGGGGGGTGGTCCGTTCGGATATGTCGGGCCCCGTCCCTCACCACCCGGTCGCCCCATTGTGGGCCTGGCCGAACCCATAATGGGCCTACTAAAAGAGGCCCTCTTAGTGCCCACAGGGCGGAAAGAGTAAAAAAAAAAAAAAAGACATACTGATTTATATATGAAAAAAATCTATAATTTGTCTACGAATTTTTTAATATTTTTATTTATCTCCTTTGATTGAAAGAAAAGAAAAAGAAATGACGTGAACCAACAAAATAATTTTCACAGCTAAAATAATTTTTTAAATTAAGAGGGCGCCTTGTCTGGCAACCTTGTGTTAGTAACTAGCCAATGAGGAAAAGAACTTATTTACGTTCAATATCAGCGAACGTAAACTATAAAAAGTAGTCAGTAGAAGTTTAGAATTTTTCCTTTGCTTTCTTTTTTTTCCTTCCGTAGAAGATTAGTAACGATGCTTCGTTCGATTTGGTCCAAACTAGCCCTAAGAGAGATGTTATTTGGTTCTAGAACCTTACCGTCTGCACCTAACGTAAGTAACTTAAGTATATGAGAAATAATGTCTAGTGATTTAAAGTTCAAGTGGCTTTCGTGTTTCATTTTCAAAAATGTATTTTAATTCATAAATATAATTCAAGCATAAATGAAAATGAATGCAAACTTTGTAACGATGTATATGAACCAGTTTGTTTATATCCACTTAAGATATATCTGATTAATAATTAGATTAATATTTTTACTATCGAGCATTATCCGCAACTAGCGATTAGACACTTCTGGTGAAATTGTATTTCATTACGGATGTAATTTTTGCGCTAAATATAAATTTTTAATAGAATTTTATTATTTCAAATACATTCTATTGTTAAGTTTATAATTTCCTGGAAGCTACAGTCGAGAGATTTAATCATGTCATATTCTCTGAAATTAAAAAAAAATTGATAACACTTTTTAAAAAAATTCGTATTAATTCAAAATAATTATTAAGGAGCTATTAGAAGTTAAAATTATTATTAACAAATATTTATATATTATAATATGAAAAAATAAATGTATTGATTTAGCTTGTTTTTAAGTAAATATAATGCATTATAAAATGATAAATTGTGGATTCATGTAGTTGTATGTGACATCAGATAGTGGTAGTTAATTTTTATACTCCATTAAAGCAGAATTTATGTTTCATTGGATGTCTTCAAATTAAATTTCTGCTTTTAATGAAATAAACATAATAGTACAGACCAAGTGCTTACTCAATACCTCTAACTTCCTCACCAAACTAAGTAATTTATCCAATCTCATGCTATCATGAAGCCTCCACCTTATCTTTTTTCGTGCTTTGCAGCTCGAAACAACGGTACTAGATCAAATGTCTGAATTCCAGAAATCCAGAATTACCAGAAAACAGGTTACTTTCTAAATTGACTAGTTTTGAATTTGGTAAGTTGCTTTAATTTGGTTTCTTTGGTGCCATGCAACACCTGTTCCAGTGTATGCTTGTGATTCTCTTTCAGTTAAGTTTTATTTTGAATTTATTTAAAATTTATAACTGTCTAAAAGACCAGATTAATAATGATCAAACAGACCCTACATCAGAAGTGTATTAATTTGTATCTGTTAAATACAGTTTCATTCTTTACTTTCCATTGTTTATTAATTAAGTGCTGTACAGGTGGCCCTCGACTTTCACACATAATTGGTTCTTGAAAGTGTGCGTGAATGTTGAATGTTCGAAAGTAGAGGGATGTAAAAAAAGATATGCATTAAAAACTGTGTTTTAAAGTATTTATTTATCAATATGTATACATAATGAAGTTAATGAGATGTGTTTAAGTGCCTTTGGGTGTTTTCTTTATAAACTTATGGTATTCAACTAACTCTTGATATCTCAATTTGTTGAACCAGCCATTACTTGCTTGAAACACCATGTTAGAATCTTCATTTAATCTAGACTTCCAATCTTTATGCAAACTAAGAGCCTTAGCTTGAATAATTGAAAAACTCAGAGGGATATTATTTTGATGTTGATCATCAATCCATGACGACAAAGATCTTTCCATTTCATCCATAATTATGCTGTATCTTTTGGAAACAATCTTTGAAGATATGTTTCCACAATTTTGAATGTATTCTTAATTTTACTCTTACTTTTTAAAACTGAACATATCGTAGATCTGTTTACATTGTACAAACATCCGATTGAAGAAAAAGATTCGCTGTTTTTAGAATGTTTAATTATTTCAATCTTTGTCTCGATCATGTGAAGTTTGAGTCCTTAATTAATTTCTGTTTGTCTGTATCAACACTGCAGTTTCTCCATTTCTTATTCATGTTTGTCAATTTATAATGACAAAATATTTAAACATAAACAAATAAATTGGCAAAACACACAACACACTCACTCACGTCCTAATGCAAGACTGAAATTGTTTTGACCTCTTGCTTTGAACAACACAGTAGTGATTAGGATTCCAAGAAGTCCACTATTGTAGGAAGTAATGTGTGTCCAAAAACGTAGAGTGAGCTACTGCACTTTGTAGTGTATGAGCGTTCTGCATGGAAGGAAATTTTTTCATTATTGACAAAAATATTTAAAAAGTTACAAATTGCCAGTTTAAAAACTCTAATGATTAAATACTAAAGTATTGACAACTGAAATGCAATGTGAGTGAAAAGTAGAGCATGTTTTTCTAGTAAAATTTCGTAACAAAAAAAAATCTGGTCTCTTATATAAC
Source organism: Centruroides vittatus (assembly GCF_030686945.1). Taxonomy (NCBI): domain Eukaryota; kingdom Metazoa; phylum Arthropoda; class Arachnida; order Scorpiones; family Buthidae; genus Centruroides; species Centruroides vittatus. The sequence goes on along the minus strand of NW_027122274.1, from coordinate 1,644,753 downwards.
CTAAATGCAGAATGTGAGATTTAAATGCAAATATTTAAAATTTTGTTTTCTTTAGCTTAAAATGTGTAATTTTACTAAATTCTATAAAAGTAATTTTTTTTAAATTACTCTTTCAGAATACACAATTACCCTTATTTTAAATAGTTTATTTCAATGATTGCATAAAGTTTTAATATATATCAAATTTTAAGATTATTTACTATGAATAAGGGAGGGATCATAATTAACATAAGAAAAATATAATGTATAAGTAATTAACTCAAGATACATTTTATGAATTGGTTTATTAGTAATGATTGAATGCAGTTATTACTTTATTTAAAACAAAATTTAAAATATATTTAATTATGATGTATCACTGCCATTATTATTAACTGTAATGAACTATGTATTTGCCAAATTCAATATTCATTTTGTAAATACTGTAAATAAACAATTTCAGTTTGAATGATTTTAGAGCAGTGTTTCTCAACCTGGGGATTGCAACCCCGTTGGGGGGGTCGCAAAACAATAATGAAATTATTTTATGAGAAAAAATCATTTATTATAAACTTATAAACATTTTACTAACAATAAGTAAACATGTAAAAAAAAAGAAATTAATGTGATGGTTGCATTTGTTTTTCATTTAAAATTTTCTCCGCTACATTAGAAACACACAAAAGCAAATTGTTTTTGAGTGATAAAAGACGATTCCTATATTTAGGTTTTAGCACAACTATAGACGAAAAACCCATTCAGAGATAAGAGGTGGCGAAAGTGATTAGTATTTTCAATGCTTCTATGACTAAATTTCCATATTTATGTCGATGAGCAAGCCAAAACATATTTAAATCTTCAGATGTATATTGCAGTTGTAGTGTTTTGTCGGCAGACATTTCGGTGAGCTGGTCGTGAATCTCAGCTGGTAACTTAGTAGCAGCAACAACATTTTCACTAAACGGATTCAGTACCCATCTCTTCTAGAAATCATTTTTATCTTCCAGGAAATACTTTGTCAACTGAATTTTTAGCTTGTGCAAATGCATCTTTATGCAATCCAAACTATGGTGAATAATAGTGTCTTGTTCATTCAAATTTTTCTCAATATAATCCGAAGTGAGTGGAAACATATCCAAATTTTTGTTTTGAAGACAAATAATCTAGATATCAAGCTTCTTAATGAATGCAAGAACTTTGTCATTAATAAAATGTTTTATCACGTCCTCATAAATTCACATTCAAGTCATTTAAATGTGAAAATACATCAGATAAGTAAGCCAACAGCAACATACTCATTATTCTGTAAAAACAATGAGAATGGCATTTGTTTATCCTGGAAAAATATTATTAATTCATCTCACAATTCCAATACCCAGGTTCACACTTTTTTTCACGATAGCCATCTAACTTCTGTATGGAAAATAAGTGATTTTTTTTTTATTTTTGCCCATTTCATCGCATAGTTTAGCAGACAGCCTGTTCTGTAATGGTCAGCTTTTAATAAAATGAACCAACTTTACAGCTTCACAAAGAATTTGAGATTTTCTGGCATGTTTTTTGTGACAAGAGCATGTCTGTGAAGGAAGCAGTGCATCCATCCACCCTTGGTATAAAACGATCTCTTAATATTTTCATTAATCCACTGTTCTTTCCTGTTATCGCCTTTGCACCATCACTACATACTACAATACATTTTGTCCAATCTATGTTAGTATACTTTCTTGTAGCTTCATAAAAAAACATCAAAAAGACATTGTCCTGTTGCATGATCCGGTACTGTTTTGCAAAACAACATATTTTCTTTGATTGATGTGTCCCTATTGCATTCATACCTCACAAAACATAAGAACTGAGACATGTTTGCTTCATCTGTTGATTCATCAAATTGAATACTAAAAAATTCACTTGAACCCATTTGCTGAATTATCTGATTGCGAACATCGGCAGCCATGTCATCAATTTGCCTTGATATTGTGTCGTTAGAAAGCGGAATGTTTTTCAATTTTTTTGCTTCTTCCACACCTATTAAAACACTGACCATATCAATTGCAGCAGGCAATATGAGGTTTTTGGTGATTGTATGGGGTTTCGGACATCTTAGCTACTCTTAATGCTACGAGATAAGATGCTTGAAGTACACTTTTATCAGTATGGCTTAACTTACAAATAGAAGTTTGTTGATTTCTCAAGATATGTAATTTTCTTTCGAAAAATTCCAAGGGTTTGTTTTTATGAGCTGGATGTTTAGTTTCCAAGTGTCAAACTAATTTTGATGGCTTCATGCTTTCATCGGAGAGAACTTGAGAGCAAACAATGCACTGTTGCTTTCCATCCAATGAGGTGAAACCATAATTTAAATAACTGTCATTGTACAACCTTGTCTTTTTACCAACCGATTCACTGGATGTAATGGCTCACTTCATTTTTACACAAATTTATCCATTTCGCATTAGAAATTTAAAGAAAAAATTCAGTTTTACAGTCAACTGCACACTAAAATAAAAGCACCAGATGCACGCTTCGCATTCGAAACTTAACTGAAGTGGTGCAATCGCCTGCGCCTCTTTTATACTAGTGACAGCACAACTTGTTCAAACGCATCCATATGCATGTTCAAACATGCTCACAGCGAGTATTATAGAAGATCAAATTACAAAGAGCACATACACATCAAATTGGAACTTGTAAATTGCTCATGTATGTACACATCATACATGCATGTTCATACCTGTTGCTATAAACGCAGCGACACAGAATAATAGGAATAGTTGTATTACATTTTTTATACTGTCTGTATTTTCTTAATGTATAAAATTTGTGCAATGTGATTATATAATATTTAAAAAAAATTTACATTTATAATTACAGTTAAAATTCAATTAGTAATAGTAAGGCTTACTGTTATTATTCCTTTGGGTGGGGGATTGCAAAATATTAATTTTATTTATATTTACTATTTGGGGAATCGTGGAGCTAAGAAGGTTGAGAATCACTGTTTTAGAGGATTATTATTGCATAAAAAATGAAAAGGATGTGTATGACATTAGACTCACTTCAATCATTAACTGGTGTGAATTATGATTAACTCTTGAATATCAAACATTTTCATAACCCCCTTCTGGGTTCTTCCTTGGGCTTCTTTCAATTCTAAACCAGCCAGATCTTCTAAAACAGACATGAATATAAAATTTGAATGTAATCAAATGATGAGACGAAGATTTTGATCAACATGACCTTACGCGCATGCATTCCTGTAATTTGTCTATTTTTTTTATACCTGTTTGGGACTATCAAAATTTAGTGACAAAATCGATATAATTTGTACCAACACAAACATTAAAAAGTATTTTTGTTTTAAAGTTTTATACTGCAGTCACACGTGTTGTCCATATATCACACCAAATATAACTATATAATATCTTTAAATTTTATAATGAAGTTAAAAATGTCATTCTGATACATTACTGTACAAAAGTGAAGCAAAATACATACATACTGTACAACATTTTCAAGTAAATCTAAATAACTTTCTCTCATTTGATTACCATCTAGGAAAATGGGGCCAAGTAGTCGATCTCCAAAGATTCCGGCCCACACATTTAGCTTTTGTGAAGTTTGGCTATGAACTTTATGAAATATGCTTGGGTTATTATCTGACCAATATCGACAATTGTGTGATTAACCGTTGAGTTTAAAAAAACGTGCACTCATTGGAAAAACAAATGTTAAAAAGATAATCCACTTCAACTCTTAACTTTTCTGTCATAATTTCACAAAATTGCTGTAGCTAATCAAAATCATCTTCATTTAATTGGCGAACTAATTTAATTTTGTATGGATGAAACTTGTGAGCTTTGAGGATCTGGCAAATAGATGTTCTGCTAATGCTAGTCACAGCCTCTAGCTTCCTTGTACTTAAAGTTGAGTCTGCAGGAATTTGCCCCAAAATCCCAATCTCTGTCGCTTCATTTCTTACTGGACGTTCACGTCCGAGTCGTGTGTTTTGTTAGCCACAGAACTCGTTAACTGAAACTTTGAACCAACTCCAGAACGTATTTTGTGTTACAATGTTTGTTTTGATAGCGCTGATTAAATAAATTTGCAGTAAGATGAGCATTCTTGCCATTTCTGAAATGAAGAGTTACTATTTCCACCCTTTCAGCAGTTGTGTAAACCATAACAATTACGTTGTACAAAATTCACAATAAACAAATAATAATCTTAAATTCTAATTGAATCACTAAGTGGTCAAGCTTAATGTGAACACTACAAAAAAGAACATCTGCAAACAGATAACACATTATCAGCCTTAATTTTATGATCAATTTTTTTTTCCTTTCATATGCTGTCTAGCTTAAAAGGTTTTTTTTCCATGTTTGTTAATAGTTTGTGTTACTTTTTTCTGAAATAAATGTTTGTTTAGTTAATAAAAAATAAATGAGTTTTTAAAATTTTTTGTTGTCTGTTGTATTCAGAATCGCAAAAACGTTATTGCAAAAGATGTCCCCCTTGAGAATAAAATTGACCTCTTCAAGCGATTTGCTTGAACAAACACGATAACTCTGCTGTTTCGTTTTCGTTGGCCCACCCTGTATACAGGGTGTGGTGTAAAGAGTGGATAATCCATTACTTGCGGATAGGGGACATCATGACTGTTCAGAAAATTAAACATTGTGTTTAGTAAGTGTCAGAGTTTTTGAGTTATTGGACATTTTCTATTTTTTGGAAAATGGACTCCCTTGTTCACATTTTTCAATGTCATGGTCACAAATCAAGGATTTTTCCCAGTCTGTTTTTTGAATACTTGTCTTTGATACATGTTCTATCAAATGTAAACTGCCATTTTTACTGTCATAGACTTGGTTTTTTTTAGAACAAAAAATAATTCAAAATTTTCATTTTTTTAAAATTTCTTTTGTTTTGTTAATAGGCAAATTATTAGTTAGTTTGTCACACAGGTTACAAACTAACTAACTTTTTATATACACCAAAAAAAACAAAACAAAAAAATTAAATTTTTGTTCAATGGATCAAAATTTTTTGATCCATTGAACAAAAATTTTGAATTATTTTTTGTTCTAAAAAAAAAAACCCAAGTCTATGACACTAAAATGGCAGTTTACATTTGATAGAACATGTGTAGTGATAGGTCACTATTTTATTATTAGTTTACATTTCTTTTTTGTTTGTGTATATATATATAATGGAAGATTATATATATATATATATATATATTCTTCCATTTTTTTCATGTAGCTATTCGAAGTATTGCCATGCTGGTAAGTTGTTTTGTGATACCATATCCCCCTTTGATGGGTGCTTTTAAGCGGAAGGAGGATTGGTTGACTCTGTACCACGTGGTTGTAGCTATAGCCCCTTGGATGGCGGACATTATAAATTGAGATGCTACATGCTACGAGGCACCTGTTTTCTGCTTCTTAGCTGGTTGGACCACCACCTGGACAGGAGATTTGTTTGGACTCCCGATAAAGAAGTGAGGATTATGTTCATCATAGAGAGAGGGACAATCAGACGACAAGGAAATTTATAAAAAAAGGGAATCGACTTACATTTGCACGGAAGGTCAGATCTTGGTCTAGGTTTTCTTGCCAAGGGAAGGTGATTGTAAAGTTGAATCTATAACAACCATTAGTTCATTGTGAAGAAGGTAAGGATTATAATTCCTTTCCTTTTATATGAACTACATGTAATGTGGATAGAAAGGCCACTTGGGGAGCAACATTGTGGAATATTTGACAGTCACCTACAAACATGTATTGTTTAGATTATATGATTTGTACTGTACATACATACCTGTATATATGTGTGTAGATTATATGATTTGTACTGTACATACATACCTGTATATATGTGTGTAGATTATATGACTTGTACATACCTGTATATATATGTGTAGATATTTATGGATTTTAATTAGTAGGTTTATTCTGATATAATTGTCGGTTACATATGTTATTGGACATCATCGGTATATTGCATTGTTGTAAGACTGGCTAACTATAGTTGTTATAACAGTACCATTGTGTATTAATGGTCCTAAGTAATATAAAGGATGATAGATATTGACCAGTTTCCAAGGTGTGTTTATTTGTAAGATCCTTTACACTCCTGCCTTATTTTAACATCGGGACAATTCATTGCTCCTTGTCACTACACATGTATCCAAGACTAGTATTCAAAAAACGGACTGGGAAAAATCCTTGATTTGTGACTGTGACATTGAAAAATGTGAACGAGAGAGTCCATTTTCCAAAAAAAAATAGAAAATGTTCAATAACTCAAACTATGACACTTTTACTAAACACAATGTTTAATTTTCTGAACAGTCATGATGTCCCCTATCTGCAGGTAATGGATTATCCACTCTTTATGCCACACCCTGTATATATAATGGTCTTCCAATCAAACATGTGTATTGCTATGTGTTAACTTCTTAACTTTTGAATTCTTCCTTGGTTATTCTTCAAACATTTTATTTTTAGAATAACTTATACTTGAAGGTCTTAGGAGTAGACATTTGTAGAACTTTTAAATTGTGTTGCTGGACTGATTTGAGGCTAAGATATATGTTTCATACATTGTCCAGTTCAGTTGAGAGAAGAATTTTGTACGTATAGATTTTAGCCAATGTCAAAAACCAATGCACATAATTCTGTTAACTGTTTATTTAAACAACAAAATCAATAGTTCTTTTATCAATGAGACTAGTTTGTATTTGATTTTATTTTAGAAACATCTGTCTATAAAACTTACTGCATTAATTTATGCTTAAGCTATTAATTCTTCAAAATATTTTTTAATATTAGTGTATTAATAATAATAATTGTTCTGTAAAACTACTTCAGCATCATCATTATACATTTCTACAGATTTTTTTCAAAATTTTTGTGTATGAAACTTTGATACAGTGGAACTTCGCTTAACAAGCATAATTCATTCCAGAATCTTACTCGTAATGCAAAACACTTGTTAAGTGAAACAATTTTTCCCATATAAATTAATGTAAAAATATGATGATTTGCTCCATGCTGAAAAAAAATACTCAAATACTTTATGTATAGTGTTTATTCAAAGAAAATTATACAATATACACTGTTAATGAGTGAATCATCATTATTTCTTCTAGCGTGAATGAACCAACCTGAAATAAGAATTCGATTTGCAGAAAGCAAAAATAAATCAAAATTTAATTTGGAATTGGTCATTAAATTTAATACAAGATGGCAGCATAACTGCCTACCTCTAGTCAAATTATTTAATTTCCAACATTTAATTATAGCCTATACATAGCCCAAGGATTTGGCATATCGTTTGGTGTGTTTATTATATAACAGGCTATGGTTGTTGATGTTTATATGTAATATGTGTTGAACCCAAGTTTGGAAAAATGTGTGATCACAAGCGACACTAAGATGCTAGCAGAACGAGTGCTAAACACAGATTGATGGAACATGCACACAATCTGGGACTTCCCCTCTTCTCGTCACTCATTAAGCGAGTAATTTTTTTTACAATTTGTTTTGCTTGTTATATGAATTACTTGTTATCAGAGGTGCTCATTAACTGAGGTTCCACTGTATTATGAAAAAACTTTTGAATGTACAGTTTAAAAGTTTTTTATTAATCTGTTTTATACATTTTAACAGCAATATAATGAATACAGAATAGCTTATTAACAGAATAATAAATAAGTTTTTATTAATTTTTTAAAATATTTTTCTTTACAGACAACAGTTCCATTTGTTCCATTACATACACAGATATTGGACAGAAGTTTGGCTCTTAAAACAAGTAAGGCTCCAACTGATGAAAGCAAAACAAAGACAAATCGATTAGCTATTCTGTTTGCTTGGATGTTAGCTAAAGGTCGTCATATTGACAATTATAGTAATTTATATCTTCAACAGGGATTTGATGTACTTACTGTCAACATTTTGCCCCAAGAGCTAATATTTCCAACTACGGGATCACAGGTAGTAGCACAAAAAGTGCTTGACTATCTAGAATCCCATCCAGAATATGATAAAGTAATTGTCCATGCTTTTTCTGTTGGAGCATACTTGTTTGGAGAATGTATGGAAAAAATGAAAAATGGTGGAGAAAAGTATGTTCCAATCATGAAAAAGTTTTCTGGAATAGTATGTGACAGTGCTGTTGATTATTATGGCATTCCAGAAGGATTAGCTAAAGCTGTATTCAAAAATCCTGTTGCCATTGCTACCATGGAACATTCTCTCAGATTATATATGCGATTGTTTTATCAAATTGCGACTAAACATTATATTAAATCATCTGAAGCTTTTCATGAAAATTTTTTAACTTGCCCTGCACTGTTTGTAGCTTCCGAAGCTGATCCTGTAGGTTCTATAAAAGCACAAGAAAGTGTTGTTCAAAGCTGGATACGTAGGGGAATTGATGTTCGTACCAAATATTTTGAGAAATCTTTACATGTAGGTCATATGCCTAAATATCCTGAAGAATACACTGCAGTAGTTTATGATTTATTAAAGAGAGCAGGACTTTATGGAAATCAAGTTTAAAAAAATTAGTGTATGTAATCTTTACATTTTTACTCCTCTGTATACTGTATATTGAATGAATAATTACTACTATTTTAGTTATCTTATTATATCAGTTACTTTATCATTAATAAACGATCAAAGTACAAAAGTCGAATATTGAACTTCAAGAGAAGATATTGTGAACAATTCATCACATTCTATTTTTAGTTGGAAAATATTTAAAATTTTGAAACTTTTTAAAATTTAAACAATTAGAAAGTTTTCCTTTTATTTGTTACTTTAAAAAATAAAATTATTTTTATGTTTTGAATTGTTTTCAATCAAGTCTTTTAAGCACAGTCTGAAATATATCTATATCTATATATATATAAGATATCTATAAGATATAGATGCTGATAAGAGTGTCTATATATATATATATATATCTTTATAAATTCAAGAAAGAATTTTGTATTTTCCTTTGTCTCATAAAATTATCATTAAATACATATTTTGATTTATTAAAGTAATGTGTATTGTGTTATAAATAAGAATTTGAATACAGCATGAATTTTTCTTCTGTTTATGAAAACAAAAATTTGTTACTGTCATTTGATTTCCTTTTAAAAAGTATTTTAATTATTTTTAACAGTTTTTAATTTGTTAAAATTTTGGATTTAATTATTTAGAAATTTAGGGATAATTATTCTAGATATTTAGTCTACAAGAAATTATAAAATAAACATTTATCAGTTTAAATACTGATAGTTCAATTTACTAACAAAAATTAATTGGTGGTAAATTAATTCAAAAATTAACATTAATATTAAATTTCATACAAGAAGGTGGCTCAACCTTGTTCAAATTCTATAGCATATATGGTATTAATCAGCCAAGTTCTAGTCTTATAGTTAATCCATCATTTAATTATAAGTTACTCTTATGAGTAATATAAAAGTGATATTGGCAAATAAAGCCTTATGATGATAGCAAATTTTGTAATAACAAATGACATTAAATTTAATTTAAGGTCATTGATTGCTATAAAAAATTACTTTTTAAATTTAATGAATACAGTATTGACTACAGTATGTCAAGTGTTTTTATAAATTCAGAAATGCTACAGCAAGTACAAGTACATTTTAATTGGAGGATAATATCAGTTCTAGTAAAACAAAATAGTTGAAATTCATTTTGCATGCTAAAAAAATTGGGTTTATTTAATAACTGATATTCTGTTATCTAGAATTTGCAGCAAACTATAATTGCTGATCTTTATGGAAAAATAAATTGTCCTTTAAAGAATTTCTATGCATGTATATAATTTAGTAATATATATATATATATACTAATAGATGAAAATTATTATGGATAGTACAGTATTTGAAATTTAATCTTTTCAAATAGCACTTGCAAAATAGGATCTATTTGTACTTTTGGCAAATGAATTAAATGCTTTCTAAATGTTTAAGGAAGTATTTTAAAGAATTTGAAGATTACAAAATAACTGACCTTGGCATAAATTTAAAATTCAATTTGAATTACACAAATGTATAAATTAATAAGGGGTTGTCCATAAAAATTCCACACTGGGAGGGAGGTGGTTACAAGTTGGAAAAGTCAGGGAGGGAAGGGGTTGGAGGGTAGTGGATGGCTGTTTGTTTCATTAAATTTTATACAGTTTATGCATTTTATTATCCTGTATTTATTTCAGAATTTCTGTTTTGTTTCTGCTTATGATATCTATCATTCATAGTGATACAGGTTTTAAGGGCGGTCAAATTTTGTTGGACATCCAAAGAGGGGAGGGGTTACGGAAACTTGGACAAACTGGGACAAGAGGGGGATGGGGAGTAAAAATGTCAAGAAAAATGTGGATGTAATTTATGGATAGCCCTAATTATTTCAAGTTTTTTTTAATGCTGAAACTGGGAATTTATTTTCTGTGACGTTGAGGATAGTTGAAATTATTTCATTTACAATCAAAACATTAAAGTTGCATTTATTATTTTGCTTTACTATTGTCAAAATATTCAGTTAAATTTCTGTATTTTTAATTGTTCATTTGAACCATTTGAAATAAAATTTTTAATATTTTGATTATATTTCAAGTTCTAAAAATCAAAAATTTTTAATATATTCTAATTAATTTTATCAATAAATATAAATATTTGTTGAAATTTTGTGTTTTGAAAGATTATATATGTAATTAAAATACAAATTGATTGAAATATATAAAAAAATATATATTACTTGTACTTCAATGTTGTTTGTTTTTTAAAAAAAAGGAAAAATATATTTTTTTGAAGTGCTCAATCTCTTACGACTTTTTTGTGTGTTTTGTAGTAGTATAGTTTGCTTTAATTTTAAAAAATTGCATTTATATGTTTAAAATTGTTTTTTAAACATTGACAGTTATGATAATTTATAATAATGTATTTATTATAATGGATTTTAAATTAAATGTATGATTATTAAATGCATAAAAGTAGTTTTAACAAAGAAAAAGTAGCCATATAATATATATATATAGTTATATGCAAATAAGCTATTCTCAAAATTGATAAGGAAAAAAAAAAATTAATGTTTTTGTATTTGAATTTTGAAAAATCAGTTTAGATAATTTGCAATATATTTTGTAAAATCAATTTATAATTATAAATTAGGAATAACACAGAATTAAAAATGGTGGTCTGTTTGAGCAAACTGTCTTCAAATTATTAAATATAAATTAGGACTTAATTAACAAGTGTTTTGGTTTTGGCCCTAAATGTAATTGATATCGTTTATATATTGTAAAATTCACATATAAAAATAATAAAAAGACAATTTTTATTAGTTTTGTAGTAGTAAACGTGATATATTACATGAAAACATTTCAGAATATTCATTTTCTCTATAAAAGTTAGTATTAGATTTACATTATGAAATCTGCACAAATCAAAATCTGTGTTGGAATTTTTACTCTAAAAATAATTTACTGAGGCAATATCCAGACCAATATTACACCTTAGTTGTTGAGGTAGCAGCTGTTGTTTGCAAAACGAAGAATGGAAAGATAAGACCAAACGATATACATATTACCTGAGATATGAAAGCTGCTGGAGGAGCAACACTCAAGATTTTAAGAAAACAAAATACTCTCAACCTAGGAAATCAGCATCAGTTCCAATATGAAAGGGCAAATACGATAGCAATCTTGATACTATAGATTAATATGCCTGTGTTATGTTACATTAAAATTCTTTGAGCTAGTACTTGATATATGGATCTGTTACAGCAATTATTTATTTTTATTTTTACAGATAAGCAGAGAAGTCCTGAAGGACAATTTTTATCTACCCCGAATTAACAAATAAAATTAAAAATTGTATAATGCATTTTTACAGTTTAATTTAACAAGAAAAATAAACAATTATCAAAATTCTGTAAATTTCAAGAAATATGTTTAAAAAAAAGGAGGTGCCTTTGGAATAAACGAAAAAATGGAGTGAACACAAGATAGATGTATGTTTTTCGAAGGAATATGTAAACAGTAGCCTATTGTAAATAAAATCATTAAAAATTTTAGAGATCGAAATATTCCATACGCTCAAAAGGCGAAGGAAAACATAGTCTAATCCTTGCAAAGTTAGAATTCTGAGTATATGAAAAATTGCATGATTTCTTAAAAGATAAGTACATTTTTTCAAGAGCACTAGCAATTTTATCCAAAAGGGAAGACCGTAAACCAAATGAATAATCAATCAATGCAAGACTGAAAATTAGTGAAAATAAAATAGTTCAATGCACTTTTAGATGAGATTAGTTTACAAAATCGTCATATAATCCACGTCTAACTGCCAGATATTTATTTTATTGATATGATTTTTAAAAGTTTAGTTTTAAACATTATCGGATCGTTGAATTACATATAATATAATAGTAGTAGTCAATGGAAAAAGTAGGTAAAGGAAGATCGCGAATTAAAGCAAAACACAAAACCACAGTTTTATGTATTTTAATCCTGAGATTAGCAGAATCAAATAGATTTTTTAGCAATTCAGACTAGGATCTTTGGATCAGAACATATCAATTTAATGTCGGCATAAGCTACAACGTGAGATTTAAGATGGCGAAAAATATTGTTAATATATATTGGGAAAAAAGCTACTGCGAATAGATTCTTATTGAATACCACAAAAAGGACTAAAGTCGAGAAATTCAAATCGCCAATTTTCATTTTACTTTTAGCAAAAAGTAATTATTGAGCCATGAATGAATCTCTGGGTCGATATCATAGTCGTGGAGCAAGTCAAGAAGAATATTTGGTAAAATGTTAGCAGTGCCTTTGATTCCATCAATATATATAACATAACAGGTTTTTGCTTATTCTCGAAGTTATTAATGAATGATATAACTTTGCAGTAAGTTTATAAGTTTGTATTAGATTTGTAGTTGTGGAATGATGGCGAATACCAAAATGCTGAAAAAGGCAAAGCTTACTCGTCAACGGAGAATAAATTCTATGATACAGATTTCAAATATTACGCATTCACCTATCATATTAAAGACGAAAAGTTTTTTTTTTATATTTTTTAGGAATTCGACTAATCGAAGAAAGACATTGATTTGGAACAAAGCTTGATTGAGCAAAACGAGAGAATTACTGCTAAAATGGGTTTCAATGATTTGAAGAAAACTGGGAATTTGATCAGCACTAAATGTAGAAGTGTTAAGTAAATTAATAGCTCGAGAAAGCTCAGAAAACGAAAAGGATATTGAATATGAGCGTGAAAAGAAGGTAAGCGATTTGAAATCAGCGTTGGGAAGAGTTTTGACCGTTTTTTTTTGTTTGTTTAAAATCTAAGTACTTTTTTTTTTTTTAATTTTAACGCTCTGCCCTGTGGGCACTAAGAGGGCCTCTTTTTAGCAAGCCCATTATGGCATGGGCTCGGTTAAGCCCACGATGAGGCGGCCGGGTAGTGAGGAACGGGGCTCTGAAAATTCCTGGGGATTTTTCGACCTGTCTATATTCGATCCCGGCTCTCCTGTAGTGGTATGCTGCTACTTTGACTGTCAAACTTTAACTACGGGATATAGGCTATATCGTACACCTGATTATCCTGGATAGAGTGAATGCTTGCAAGTCTCTCTGACTTGCAAGCATTTTTATTTGAAAACTTAGGAATGAAACTTCAGGTGGTCTTAGGATTAGAGGCGAATTAATCAATTACTATATTAAAGTAGTATAAAAAAAGACAAAGAACAGTACAATAATTTTTTGAGCAACTGTGCAAGCGGCCGGATGGCCGAACGGTCAAGGTGGCAGCTTACCGCTTTGGGGGACTTCTGAGGACCCGAGGTCGAATCCGGATGGGTCAAAAAATCCCCAAGAAGTGGTCTGTTTGGGCCCGACTTCACCACTCCGCTTCACCATTGTGGACTTGGCCAAACCCATAATGGGCTTGCAAAAAGAGACCGTCTTAGTGCCCACAGGGCGGAAAGAGTTCAAAAAATAATACAGTAGAGCGTCGATAAGTGGAATGGCCGGAAAGTGGAACGATTTTCAGTCGGACTGTGTCGTGCTGAATCGAATGTTTTTGATACTAAATTTACTTCTAAAGTATAATTTTCATGTTTTTTATATTCTTTAATATATTTATTTTGTTTGTACAAAATGCAAAAATAATTTTTAACGATACGATAGCCTCGATGATGATTATAAAAATTTTCGTTAGGCTTAAAATCGACGAAAATTCAACACGAAGCGACACGCAACGGAGAAAAATTCAACAGGAAGCGATACGCAACGGAGAAAAATTTGAACATCGGACAGGTTAATGTATTTTTTCGTACAAAGTCGGAAACTGGAACAAATCATTAACTGGAAGGACCCCAGTCCCCAATTGGTTCCACTTTTCGACGCTCTACTGTAATTCGATGTAAATAAAGATCCCTTGGATTACCAGATCTCTCCCATTTACTCCATTGTTTTCGGACTAGATTTTGTAACTTTTTTTAGATGACTAGAAAACCATTTATGCGGAGACATCGATTTTACGTGTTGTTATAAAATTCTCAATAGCTCATGTTAAAATAATTTAATTAAGATTAGTACAAGCATCATGTGACAAACTGGTAGACCAATGACCAATCCAAAGAACATAAATATCTGTCAGCTAATTTTTGGTTGAAATGAGATCAGATTGGAACTTTAACAAATCGTTTAGTTTTATAGCGTTAGGACGGATAGACATTATAAACAAATGGTTGCGTGTTCAGAGAGATATCCATTAGTAAGGGAGGCGGACAATCAATAATTGTAAGAAACAGGGCTGTGGAGTCGGAGTCGTCAAAAATCCTTCTGCTTCGACTCCTTTTTACTTTCCCAACTTATATATACAAAACGGAAAAGTATTGGAATCGTGTCAAATTTGACCCTCCAAGTTTTTTGCAAATTACACGTTTGGAGACCTGAACCCAAAAAATGTCAAATAAAGGGAAAATTCGCGCGCATGTTGGTGTCTAATTCGTTTAATTTTTTTATTCATTGTTCTGAGATATTAAACAATATCTCAGAATGGGTAAAGTTTAAGAAACAAAATTTGACACAATAGCTTGTGTATAAAGGGGCACTAATGCTATTAAATTTTGGTTCTTTAAGGACGACAGGGTGGAGACATAGAAAGGGTCATGTGTCATACTTCCAGTGTGGTCGGTCTTCCAGTGTGGTGTGTTTAGCCTAAAACCATTCTGTTTTTCCCTATAACTGGAGGGTTTTAGGATAGGACAACAGAAGCTAAAGAAATAATGCGATTGATGCTAAGTATGATACATGGGTGTTCACTGTACAGTGATACCTCGGTTTTCGTCGATAATCCGTCCGAAAACAATTGGAGAAATCCAAAACCGAGGTATTACTGTATATTATACCTGAGTAGGATTTCACTTTTCTCAACCTTCATGCCATTGAGCCATTGGCGCACTCCATATTAATACCTCTGGTAAAGCCTAAAAACCTAAGAATTTTAATTATTAAAATTTTTAAAAGCAATGAATCTGCGTCATAGAATCGTTCGTCTTATTTTTTTATATTCGAGCCTGAGCTCGAGCTCGGAGTGTTTTCTCAATTTAGGGTAATCTAGGGTAAAACGAAGGATTACAAGAACTACTTCTTTCTACCTCCAAAAATGATAATCAACAAAACTAGAACAACATAGATGATGGAAAGCAGCTAAACGAAGTTGCGAAAGCACAAAATGAAAAAAAATGTTGAAGTCATAGAAGTATTAGAGAAGAAAGATGATGAGGAAATCATACAAGAATTGACAAACAAAGATGTTATTTTAGAAAAAGCTGAAAATTTAAATTTAAGAAAAATTTGTGTTATTTGTGAAAATAAAACCTCAGGAGCTCACAAGTGTTCACAGTGTCATGAATATGTTCACGTTATCTGCGGAGAAAGCAATGAGAATGAGGTATTTGGTGCAAATGTTACGTGCAAGTTCTGTTTAAGAAAGAAAAGCATCAATGCTGAGAGAGAATATGCCAAATCCGGCTTAGAGAAACAGGCACATAAAATGATTTCATTATCCAACTCAAAATTTTCTGCAGTTGAAATTGGTTCGAATGTTTTAGTTAGGGTGCCTGATGTTGATAGGGGACGTGCAGCTCCCAGAAATGTTTTAGCTGTTGTTATGAGAATTAATCCATCAGGTCTTTATCAGTTAGGAAACATGGAAGGTCTTTTTAATCGACTTTACGCTCATAACGAATTTACAATTTCTGAGAATAACTTTATTAACATTCAGAATGTACCCTCAACTTCATTAACACTTCGCTCAGCATCCACGTTAACAACTGGAAGTAAGCAAGGATTTGTAATGTGTCACTGTAAAAGATACTGTATTGATAAAAAAATGCAAATGTCGCTCAAAGAACAAAATGCAACTCGAAATGCCACGGTAATAGTTCCTGTAAAAATAAATAACTCTGAAACATTCTTGATTCACATAAAAAAGACTGAGTTATTAATAAAAGTTCTTGACAAAGTAATTATTTTTAGTAAATTAGTTGTTAGAATACGTTGACATATCGAGCACACTGCAGATTTTCACAAATGAATACGTGTTGTTGGAAAGTAACCAAGTAACCTAACCTAACCAGAATGACGGCCGGATGGCCGAGCGGTAAAGGTGGCAGCCTACCGCTCTGGGGGACCCGGGATCGAATCCGAACGGGTCGAATAATCCCCAGGAATTTTTCGGGGGGTGGTCCGTTCGGATATGTCGGGCCCCGTCCCTCACCACCCGGTCGCCCCATTGTGGGCCTGGCCGAACCCATAATGGGCCTACTAAAAGAGACCCTCTTAGTGCCCACAGGGCGGAAAGAGTTAAAAAAAAAACCTAACCAGAATGCGTAGTGGTCAAATATTATGAAAACCACGACGCGAATTTCGCTTCGTGGCCGTTTTGAAACGACCACAATGCGTTGTGGTTGTTTTTTTCGCTCAATGAGCGATTTCGGTCTTTGAGCCTAACATATATAAATATTTTTTTTAGTGAAAATAAAATCTGAACACACACATTATCTACAATGAATCAGGACTCAAAGAAAAAATTCTATTTATGAATATTTCGCCATATGTGAGAACAAATTATTTTTTGTATGTCATGCGAAGGATGATGATGATGATGATAGTGAAATCTATGGCCAAAAGCTTTCTGCTTACTCGGGAAAAGAATTAAGGCTCCAAGTAGAGTGTCAAACATAAAACGTCATATATAACCCCACCATCCTATTTGCTAAGATTATCACCGATAAAGATAACAGCAGAAGTAAGAAAAGTGACGACCGTAGTTATTTTGACCAGAGGTTATAGACGACAGTAATAAAGTTACTGTGTCTATGACCTCCTGAAAAATTTAAGAGCTGCATTAGTGAAATGGTTTTTAAAAATTTTGTCTCCACTTTTTTCCTCCAGTTCAGCTTTCATTAGACTGAATGAATAAATGGCCGATAAACTTGGGGTATCATTGGAAAGAAGCAATGTTCGGAATCTAGTACTGGAGGATGTTAACAAAGAGAAAACTATACTGAAGAATCTCTTCCACGGAAAATTCGTTTTTCTGAAAATAGATGCCTGTACACGCCAACGAGTAAATTACTTAGTCATTGATGTTCAATTTATAGTTAATCGAAAGGATGTCGTCATACGCACATTGGCAATAAAAGATAGTAAATCCCAAACTTACAAGCAACAGCATAAAAAAAACTATGTGCTGGATGTTTTGGGTGATTTCAATATTAAAATAGAACAAATTGTAGCAATTGTGACAGACAACGCTAATAATATGCTGAATACTGTTGAAAAAATAAATTCTATGGAGACAATACATGATATTGATAAATCGGATGATAGCAGTATTAACAATTCTTTAGATGAGTTTGAAGATGCTGCTTTTAGCTTTTTTAAGATCTATCGTATGCGGTGTGCAGCTCATACATTGCAATTGGCAATTCGTGATGCCTTGAAAGAAGAACATGCAAGAAGTACAGTAGTGAACCGAAAATCGGAATCAATTGGAGACTGGGGTTGTTCAGATTAGGGATTTGTTCCGATTACGGTTTATGTACGAAAAAATATATTAACCTGTCCAATGTGCAAATTTTTCTCCGTTGCGTGTCGCTTCGTGTTGAATTTTCATCGATTTTAAGCATAACGAAAATTTTTATAATAATAATCGAGGCTGTCGTATCGTTAAAAATAATTTCTGCATTTTGTACAAACAAAATAAATATATTGAAGAATATAAAATCATGAAAATTATACTTTAGAAGTAAATTTAGTATCAAAAACTTTCGATTCAGCACGACACAGTCCGACTGAAAATCGTGCCGATTACCGGCGATTCCAATTATCGGGGTTCCGATTTACGAGTCTCTATTGTATTATGGAAAATGTATGAAACGTTGTAGTAGCCGCTAGAACGCCAAAAATAAATGAAATAATTAAGCAAAGAACTGGAAAAAGGGCGATTTTAGATCAAGCAACTAGATGTAGTAAGTACTTGATGATTGAGCGATTTCTTGAACTGAAATCTATTTTCAAGGACATGGTCAATCCGAACGTGACGATAACTGAAGCTTAATGGAAGGAAGTAAAGGAACTTAAAAAAGTTTCAAGCAGTAGACTTGACTCCTAGTTTGTTTTATAAGGAGTGGAAGGGTCATATTTTCCTTCACTCTAAAAGTGACAGTAACATAGCCAATAAAATCAAAAACGCGATGGTGTTCAGAGAAAATCATCTACTAAACAATGACATTCTGTTACTGGCATCTATGTTGACCCCGTGGTTCGATTCTTACTAACAGAGGAACAGGAAAATAGAGCTAAGAATGCTTCAATTAGTCATACAAATAAAATCAGAACAGGCGATAGCTGACGACACTACTCAAATATTAACACATGAATTATCATCTTCATCCAAGACTTCCAATAAGAATTTGAAAAATATCTCGACGAGAAAGACAAAATAAAACTTCCTCGGTTAAGTTCTAATATGAGCACAGACAAGAAAGGAAATCTTAGAAAATTTAAAAATGATTTTTACAATGCACTGGAAAAAGTAAATCACATAGAACGTTCTTCAAATTTGGATGTTAAAACGGCGATATTGCACTATCCAGACATTATCCAAGATACAGCATCGACCGTCACAGAATTGCCACCAACCCAAGTTTCAGTACAGCGTTTATTTTCCGCTCTTAAAATTATTAAATCTGATTCAAGAGCTTCCATGAATTCTGACTTAATAAAAACGATTTTTTAAAGAAGTAAGTCAGTTATAACAGAGATGAAAAAATAATAAATTAATCAACATGGCAAAATAAGCAACGTTTTTCTTTACCAATCGAAATGTTATATTTCTCATTCTTGACTTAGTTTAATGTATGTGCTTACTTATATATTACCTAATTTACTCGTATACTTTATATACAACATTTTTATTAAACTAATTCGTTTGTGTACGAATGTATTTACTGTTTTTATTTATACATGCTTACCAAATATTATTCCATCATCAAACAAGTCGATAAATATGAATTTATATATTAAGTAGATGTGTCAAATTTTAATGTATAATTATTTTTTTAAAATTATTTTATTTTGTATTTTTAAAAAAGTAATCACAATCGTCGTCATTATTACTTTTCCGGCTGTTATACAGTATAGGCCTATGACAAAGGAAAAGAATGACGATCAGTCAAAAAATGATTTCTCCAGACTTTTACTCTTTTGGACTCGGGAAACCTTGAAACGTAGAGAAGTGCAAAAACATCCGGGATTTTTTCTGTATGTAGAATGTGTGTGGCGGCACGATTGAGATTAACCACTTTGGAGCTTGGATTTTTTAAAAAATCCAACTGAAAAAACTTATTAATATAGGCTTTATTGTTTATATTAATAAGAGTTCCTTGTGTAATATTTCCATTCCCGAAATGTATTTCCATTTTTATTAATGGAAATGCATTTCGGGTCTTAATGACTCCTCTTCAATCCTTATTTTTTGTACAGATATTAGCTGATTATTAAATACAAATTGAAATTAAAAATTGGGCAATTGACTGAATAAAATTTGTTTAAAAAAGGTTGTTGTGTAAGATAAATTGAGGTAGATACTCTGTAAATGAATAAAAATTACGAAAGAAATTACCTATAAAGAAAGGTCGTCTCCGTAATTTTTGTAATTTTCGATGGACTACTGATGGTGTGCAACGACGAAAAGGCAACGACAAAGGTTTTATCTTTGTGAATGCTGCTTTTTTTACATTTATTAAAAAAATTACGAGTTGAATAAGGTTTAAAACAAGATGGGGATGGGGTTTAGGATCCAAACCCTCATCCCTTATCTGGTTATAATACACTGTACTGTATTATTATTATTATTATTTTTTAATCAATTTATGTTGATCTCACGCAGTGTAATTTGTACAATTTTATAATGATTTTAAGAGCTTCTAATTTCAACTTTTTTGAAGAAAAGTTTTAAAATCTAATTTTACTCCTATTTATCAGTTCTATTTTAAAATTTATTTAATATTTTAAATTTTGTTTTAAACCTTATCCAAGTCGTAATTTTTACCCATTTACAGAGTATCTACTTCAATTTATCTTATACAGCAGCCTTTTTAAAACAAATTTTATCCGGTTAATTGCTCAATGTTTAATTTCAATTTGTATTTAATAATCAGCTAATATCTATACAAAAATAAGAATTGAAGAGGGATCATTAAGACCCGACATTCATTTTCATTAATAAAGCCCATGTCAATAAGAGTTCCTTGTGTGATGAGTTACTGAAAAAAAGCCAAAAACTCTAGGTATTTTAAAAACTCCACAGAAACCAGTAACGAAACGATTAATTAACTTTGAAGTTTAATAACTCCTGTATTAAACCACCTGACTCCGATTCAAAAACCACAAAAGTTATTACGCTTCAAACAGGGTGAACAAAATGGTGCCCCAAGCACACAGTCCATCCATCCATACATACATACATACAGGAAAAAAAAAAATCTTGAATCTTTTGCATATCTCGACATTTCAAAGTGTCCTGACTCCAAAAATGTAAAGATTTGGGGGAAGTCAATTTTGACAGATCGCTACACTTTCTCTCTGTTATATATAACAGCCGAAAAAGTAAAAATTATCGAATACACATTTATATATTGACTGCCATTAGTTAGAGGAGTCTTTTAGCTTTGGAATAAAAAAGTTTCTACGTTCATTTCTTGACGTCTTGTCAGCAAATAATTATGTAAGCACATTGTAGCTTTTATAACATTATCGATGTTTCCTTCGCTTAATTCAAGTGGTCTTCGATATATTCTCCATCTACTATTTAAAATTCCAAACGAATTTTCAATCATTCGCCTAGTTCGCCTAAAAGTAAAAATTTAATTTGGAAAGAAAAAAATTTTTACTTTATCGTGGGTAAGGACACATCAGATATGTTGTCAATGGAAATGCTTCATTACCAACAAAAAAGTAAGGAAGTTCAACATCTCTTGATGGTCTTCTAGGTTCTGGTAAATGAAACCTATTTTGGCATTGACCTTGGCTTAATCTCGATCCAGAAAAAATTCTTCCATCACTTTCTCTATCAAAGCTTCTGATGTCTACGAACATAAAACGATAGTGCGCACCACAAGCTGCTAACGAAACTTTACTGAAGCTATTTTTATAATTAAAGTTTAAGCTTTCTGTATTAAATGGACATTCTATAATATCGTGTTTCCCATCACTTGCACTGAAGCAATGGGAAAATTGCCATTTTTGTTCGAAACCAGATGAAATATTTATCCATTCTTCTCGTGATGTGAGAAAATGCACAAAATTTTTAGATAATTCTTCCCAAATACATATACAAGTTTCTTTTTGCAATTTACTCAACTCTTGATCTTCCCATTCGAAAGGAATAGAAAACGCTTCGAAAAGTTTCTCCTGATGTTAAAATCATATTAAATACTCTATCATGTAAACAAACAATATATAAAAATGATAAATATAAATTCGATTATTAAAACCAATGGGATCGGTGGTAATATTAACACACTAAAAATAAAAAATTTTTAGTTAAAAAACAAGTAAAAATTATACTCTTTCCATTTCCGACTTCGAGGATTCTATGAGCCAAAACAAGACAAACAAATGGCAAGGAACAATCATTACTTTATTAATTTATCCATATGCATTTCGCCATCTAGGCCTCCTCAGTGGATACATCAGGATGTTATTCGTTGATTACGTTTTATACTCAACAACCGTTCCCAGCATGCATCAACAACCACTCCAGCATTCAAATTAAGTAAATTTACATGTTCGGCGATACAGAAATGTTCTACAATTTTTCTTTCTAAGTTATTTTCTATTCTATACAAAATTTTAGTATTTTTTATATTTATATTACAATTAAATTTATTGCAATGTAAAAACCATGCTGATTCCGTTCTTCTCAGTCTAATGGCTGCCTCATGTTCCTTTACTCTCAACTCCAATCTTCTTCCGGTTTCCCCAATGTAATAATTTGGGCTTCCACATGTACATGACATCCTATATACGACGCCGGCGATTTTAAATTGATCTCCGGGCGAATTTTCACTGTTCATTATACTGATAATGTTAGACATCTTATTCTTTTGGTTCGCAACTATGCATACAGAAAATCTTTTAAAAATTGGTTTATATTTTTCAAAAACTTTAGCAACATAAGGAAACTTTGCATAAGAAATATCTTCTATGTTATTTTTAACATTAAATCTACGTTTTAAATATAAATTGTACCACTTACAGAGAATATGTTTCGGATAGTCATTTAACTGAAATTTTTTGAACAATTGTTTTACTTCGATATCTATGTTTTCTTGCTGAGTTGTTCTATTTAGTATCTTTCTCAATTCCATATTAAAGGCATTCTTTTTATTTTCTAAAGGACAGTAAGATTTAAAGTTAATAGTTTTACCATTATTACATAGTTTTTCATACTTACTAAATGATACACTTCTCTCTTCTCTTTTTATAGTGACATCTAAAAAATTCATTCTATTTTGTTGTTCATCTTCACTTGTAAACTTTAAGTTTTTATGTAATCTATTTGCATATTCCTCAATATGTTTGGATGAAACTATTTGAGAATCATAAACTATTATTATATCATCTACATATCGTGCATAATATTTAATACCTGTTAGACTTGAAATTCTTTCATCTATTTTATTCATATAATTATCAGCCAATTTTGGTCCTATAACCGATCCCATGGCAATACCTTTTTTCTGCCTATAATATTCTGTAGAGATTTTAAAGTAGTTATTATTAAATACAAATTTAACAAGCTCTATTATATATTCAGGAACGTTACATGTTTTGAGACTTTCTATTATCTTTCTTATTTTTTTTTTTAGATGTCACTATAAAAAGAGAAGAGAGAAGTGTATCATTTAGTAAGTATGAAAAACTATGTAATAATGGTAAAACTATTAACTTTAAATTTTACTGTCCTTTAGAAAATAAAAAGAATGCCTTTAATATGGAATTGAGAAAGATACTAAATAGAACAACTCAGCAAGAAAACATAGATATCGAAGTAAAACAATTGTTCAAAAAATTTCAGTTAAATGACTATCCGAAACATATCCTCTGTAAGTGGTACAATTTATATTTAAAACGTAGATTTAATGTTAAAAATAACATAGAAGATATTTCTTATGCAAAGTTTCCTTATGTTGCTAAAGTTTTTGAAAAATATAAACCAATTTTTAAAAGATTTTCTGTGTGCATAGTTGCGAACCAAAAGAATAAGATGTCTAACATTATCAGTATAATGAACAGTAAAAATTCGCCCGGAGATCAATTTAAAATCGCCGGCGTCGTATATAGGATGTCATGTACATCTGGAAGCCCAAATTATTACATTGGGGAAACCGGAAGAAGATTGGAGTTGAGAGTAAAGGAACATGAGGCAGCCATTAGACTGAGAAGAACGGAATCAGCATGGTTTTTACATTGCAATAAATTTAATTGTAATATAAATATAAAAAATACTAAAATTTTCGTTTCTTTTCTTTTCTTTCGAAGACACAATGTAGTGACGTAAACTTAAACACTGGGCGAATTTTTCATCCTTTTTATTCGGTTGGGATAAAAAGGATGAAAAATTCGCCCAGTGTTTAAGTTTACGTCACTACATTGTGTCTTCGAAAGAAAAGAAAAGAAAAGAAACGAAAATACAAAACACGGTTTCCTCAAGATAGTACTAAAATTTTGTATAGAATAGAAAATAACTTAGAAAGAAAAATTGTAGAACATTTCTGTATCGCCGAACATGTAAATTTACTTAATTTGAATGCTGGAGTGGTTGTTGATGCATGCTGGGAACGGTTGTTGCGTATAAAACGTAATCAACGAATAACATCCTGATGTATCCACTGAGGAGGCCTAGATGGCGAAATGCATATGGATAAATTAATAAAGTAATGATTGTTCCTTGCCATTTGTTTGTCTTGTTTTGGCTCATAGAATCCTCGAAGTCGGAAATGGAAAGAGTATAATTTTTACTTGTTTTTTAACTAAAAATTTTTTATTTTTAGTGTGTTAATAAAAATGATAGATAAAAATAAGCATTTACAATAAACACAAACATGTGAAATATATTTTTATGTTAGTCAAATACTGTATAAATAAAAACATAGATGTTTCTTCTATTTCAAATGTACTGTACATAAAGTCGAGTCCGCATAAATCGACACCCCAAGGGGAAGTGGAAATGTGTCGAGTTATCCGGTATGACGACTAAAGCAACATTGAAAAAAACCACAAAACTACAATTAGGAAAATAGAGTAGTGCAATGTACTGTATCTCTCAACCATCTATCACTGGCACTAAAGTTGGTTTCTACTCCAAGTATCCCAGCAATTTCCATCGACTTTTGTTTTAGTATTGGTACGAACGAATTTGCTTCAGTCCACGTACCAGAGCATCTTCGACATCTTTGTACGGCGACTTTCTCTGGCGTTTTCGAGACAACCGCGACGAATATCCAAGAAAAAGTTTTTTAATTACCTCTTTTTTCTTCAGGATTCTCACCAATTTGTTCTTGGAAGTTTTTTTTTCTTTTGTTTTGCAAATTTATTCATACATACAGTTTTAAAAGACGAAAGTTCGGTAATTTCTCCTTCCAGGCGAGATAGACGTTTATCGTATTCCTTATGTAAATTAGACAGCCAGTCAAATTTCGATAACAATTCTTCCAGTTTCGATAAAATAGTATCAAAACGTTCCTCGAGAATACATAGAATCTTCTGAGGTAGTTGAGAAGAAATAACCTGCGATGCAAAATAGTCCTCCAGTCGAGATGATTTCAACGTTGGTTCGCTTGGAGATCGACGACGTTTACCGGCGGAAGTCGAAGCTTTATTGCGAGGTAAAGAAGGTGGTGTACGAGACATTGGACCTGGGTTAAGTTCAACACCTCCAATAACAAGCAAAAAGAACAGAATTAAAAATGAAAGACATCTTTTTCCGCTGTGATACCTTCACAGTGGAAAAAGATGTCTTTTCCACAGTGGTCTTCAATAATGTCAATTAATAGCAAACAAATTAAATTGTAGTTTGTAACAGTAAGTTGTAGAAAAAACACGCCAACAGCCAGCACTGTCAAAAGCGCCCCGTATATATATATATATACGTAGTACGATCCAAAAGTTCGGGGAATGCAGTAATCTACGACAACAAAAGCATGTATTTGAAGTTACAGCGTATGAAATGGATTCTACCAAACCATTTCTACGTGTTCAGGTTAATTTCACCCATGTCATGTGATTAAACCGCGAGCGCTGCTGTTTTTTTCCGGAGATAGTTACCTTTGTCCTGCGACGTAATCAAAGTGGAGTTTCAAGAACAACCTCCAACATTAAATTTTGTCAGCGTTTAGGTAAAACACCTACGGAGATTTTAAAATTTCTAAGAAAGGTGTACGGTGATTCTACGGTGAAAGGTCACGGTGAAGTCGAAATGTTGGAGGTTGTTCTTGAAACTCCACTTTGATTACGTCGCAGAACAAAGGTAACTATCTCCAGAAAAAAACAGCAGCGCTCGCGGTTTAATCACATGACATGGGTGAAATTAACCTGAACACGTAGAAATGGTTTGGTAGAATCCATTTCATACGCTGTAACTTCAAATACATGCTTTTGTTGTCGTAGATTACTGCATTCCCCGAACTTTTGGATCGTACCACGTATATATATATATAAATATATATCTTTGAAATAGAAGAAACATAAATACACTGTATATAACATTATAATATTGCAATTAGAATTTACGTTTGTTATATATAAACTTTATTATTTTAAGCATGAAAAATTAAATCATTTATTTCATTAATTGGAAAACGTTAAGTTAGTACATAGTGCAAAATTTATTAACACAGGTACTACATACGAGTTTTATTTTATAGTGTTTCAAGTAACACCACATAGATGATAATAATTTACTAACTTGTAAGTAAATATTTTTATATTCAACATTAACTGCCAGTTTATTTGCTGTATTTACCTGAATGTTACAGCTAGTCTCACTTGCAAGTATAGCGTCTCTCTATTTCGTATTCTGTCTACTTATCTTCGGTCCAAGTTTATTTAATAATTCGTCAAATTTTTCGGGTGACATCCAGAGGAAACTATAACAAAATAATAAATTTAACACAAGCAATAATATATAATTTAATTCAAAAAACAAAACATACGAATCTTACTCGAAATCGTTCTCTTTGTTGAAAGATCTTAATTGAGGAATAAGTGTATTTTGCACACCAGTTCTTTCTCGATCTAAGAAAATATCTCTGATCCAAAATCTCCGGTCAAATCTTCTTCGACGACGTCTTCTAGCGAAATAAAGTAAGGTGTACAAAACGAAATTTGTAAACATGAGGATAGCGGCAGTATTGATATCACTCGCCATTTTGAATATTGTAGGCATGCACCAAAATGTAGAGATTGACGTTTGCCGCTTGTGTGACCGTGTTATCGCGCAGCGAAGATGCGTTCTCGGCATTGTTTTTCCTTACCGTGCAACTACCCTTATTGAGGTTTAAAGCGGGTAAACGAAATTTTGACCCTCACACAAACACACGCATACACCAACATTCATACGTACAAAAACCCTACATTTTAATATTATTTTTGCATTTCTCGACGTTTCAAAGTACCACGAATCGAAAAATATAAAAATTCTTAGGAAGGGTTAATTTTTGACCGATGGCCATACTTTTCCTGTTATATATAACAACCGGAAAAGTAAAAATTTAGAGACGGATTGGACGTGACAAAAAAGTTAGAAAATATTTTGTGGCTGTCCCTAATCAGATAAATCTTTCATCGAGCGCTTCAGCAAATTTCAAAGATAATTGGAAATTTGTTTAGCACCATATAACGAACGCCAAAACCAATTGCAGCAAAACACTCAGCAGACTATCATAACCGATTTCCTTAAAAGTTTGTTTTTTCTTTTTTGTTAAGTTACGGCAACGCAACATTTGGGCGATCTGCCTGCGAATGATGCCTTCCAGGAGATCTTTTAAGGGTAACTGGTCCTTGTTCAGACGTTACAGACGTGGAGAAAACCCGGAAAACTCCACGTGATCAGCCCGTCCACGCGAAGCGCGAACTCACGACCGAACTTTCAGTGTTCAGAGAATGGAACTGCTTGACCACTGGTAGGCCTCCTGAAAAGTAAATTAGCAGAAGATTCCGAAGAAGTTGAAAGTTACAGCAACGTCAAAAAGGTTTCAAGCTATGAAACCATCCGGAAGGGTCGAAAAATCCCAGGAATTTTTTGGGGGTAGTGGACCCCGTCCCCTCACCACCCAGCCACCTCATTGTGGGCCTGGCCAAACCCATACTAAACTTGCTAAAGAAAAAGGCCTCCTTGGTGTTTACAAAGTGGGAAGAGTTAAAAAAAACATACAGTTATTGGCAATGAAGAATATTGGCGAAATATTTTTGAAGGTAGTTGTGAAGACAAGAAAAATTTATTTTTTGTCTGCAATGAAACATTGTACTGTACAGTACATAGCAATCTTTATTTTACGAATTTTAATAAGTTTGTTTTTGATTTATAATTCCATGTTTTGTTAAATGAAATTTTCTGAATTAAATGAAACTAGTTTTTCTCACACTATAGACAAAACTTACATTTAAAAAACTCGTTTTGGAACGTAAACCCACTTCTTATGTGTATTGTGAGTCTCGCATAACACGATTTACATAATGCGGCATATTTGTGGAACCTAACTACCGCGTTATACGAGGGTTATCTGTAGTTTTTGGTTCTCCGGATAATAAATACTGGGGTCTACCGTAATATTTTAAACTATTTGTTATTATTTAATTATTACTATTTTATTTTATTTAATAACTTTACGTATTTTTATTTTTTTTCTATTTATCTGACCTTTTTTCATAAATATCAATGTCTGAACCTTAATTTTCAGATTTATAATTGATTTTATTTTTCTAATATTCACGCATTTTAATAAGGAGGAAAATATTGAAGTCATTAATAAACAGATACGATGCGCCTTTAGAATAAAAATTGTTATGAAATAATGTAATAAATAATGAAGATATTTTAATAAAATTTTCGTACTGGTTAAAAATTTCGACGAAAATTTTGACAACTAGCTTAAATCACAAATTTTCAAAAAAATTTCTTGATAGCATGTATATTAAAACAATGGCGCTAATGTACTGTAATTTGATGGGTTAAGGAAAAATATGAATGCTTGTTTCAAAAAGTTTTTAAAAAAATTAAAATATAATAATATTTTAATTATATAATTATGCATTAATAATACTGTATTAAAAATAAATAATTTCTATTTATATGATAACTACGATAAACACAAGCGTAACAGACGAATTTTTTGTTGTCATGACGACGATAAACTATCGTCTGGTTTTTTTATACTAACAATTAAGACAGAATTTATTAAATTTTTATTTCTTTTCCTGAGTCTACAGATATTGTGTATACTGTATTTAGGATTGTTAACAATGAAGAACTATTATAACATCGAATTCAATCCAAGAAGTCAATAAGGTATGTATTAATTATGTGTTAGAAATTCAATCAGAAACTAACAATGGCATTTTGAGTTAATTATTTACTAATACAGTTATCATTAATATTTCTTATATATTTAATGATATAAAATAATTATCGGATAATATCATATTTATTTTAGAAATTTAATACATAATTCAGTTCTGCTATTATAGTTTAGTTAGGTAAGTGAACAATGTATTTTGAAGCGAAATGGTGAGGAAACACTGCATTGGAAAGTTTTAAGTTGGAAAATTTTTATTTATATTTTGTATTTTAAAGATAAAATATTATGCCAATTTAAAAAAAAAAAAAATATATATTTTACTTTCTTAAATAGCGAGAAAAGTTTGGATATTTTTTTATGTATACTCATTAGTTATTACTAACTTAATACAAAATTCTGAAAATCATTATCATATGCAAGAAAAGTTTTTATAACTTCTTCAAAAACATTCAGTTATGAGGATATTATTTAATTATCTTACAATACTTCATAGATCAACGGGTTAATTAGTCGAGGAATTCTTTATTAGGATTTTTACATTCCCGGCTCTGTTCTAAGTTATATAAGAGAGTGAAAATATAACTATCGGTCAAAAAATGATTCCCCCATGGACTCAGGTCCAGAAATGAAAAAAAAAAGGAGTTTCTGTATATATGGATGTGCATGGGAGGTATTATTTGAAGCTTAATAACTCCTGTGATTTTTGTCGAAAATTTCTGAAATTTTACAGGGAGGTTTGTGTATTAGGGTGATTGATGGTGTTAAATTTTGATGGTTAAAGGTCAACGAGGTGGGGAAATAAACGGGATCATGTGTCATATCTCTAGTAGAATCGGATTAACGATGATGTTACTCGTTATTAACATTTACAACTCTTTATAAAACCCATCTCTATGCTCAAAATTAAGCCTTTTGCCATTTTATAATAATAAAGAATATAAAACGTTTTAAAAATAAAATATTATAATAGTTGACGCCTCCAAGTGTTGCCGGGAAAGTTAAGCAACTCGTTGCTAGATGTTTTCGTGGAGTGATTCCATTTCTTAGCGACGAGATAAGGAGATTTATCGAAATAAACCAACTCGCCATAATCTAAAGTTAATTTTAAAAAATTTGAAAAGTAGTTACTCGAATTTTCACAATTATCCGGATAACAAAATAAACAGCTGTTCATTTTTATCGGAAAATTAATGAAAATATCAACAACAGAAATGATCGTTTTATCAAGCCGTTCATTTAAAATTACATCTACAAAGAATTTTTATTTAAAAAAAATTCTATGTCAAAATTAATATTTGGAAGCATTTAAACATTTGTCAAACGTTCTTTAAGTTAGAGAACAGTTATAAATAGGATACAATGTAAGAGAAGACAAATAAGGTGAAATTGTCAATTAGAACAAAATGTTTTCTCATCATTGATATATTAGAAGAAAGAAGAAATACCAATAACGTAAAAATATCACACAAAATCAATGAAAAACTCTTCAAATCTATGTCTTAGAATTTCCATTTGATACTGCGCGACAAATAGCGAATGCTTAATTTGAGTTTTATGATTTCATTTATAGTTATTTTGTTTAGTTTAAACCAAACCATAATCTCGTGTATCTCAATTTATGAAATTTTATACGATATAAGATTATATATTAAACCGTGCATTTCGATATTGATTTACAAAAAAAAAAAAAAAAAAAAAAATTACAATCGTCAAGCCACAATGAGGTGGCCGGACCATCTCCCGAAAAACTCTTGGGGGGTTTTTCGATCTCGGGTCCCCCAGAGCGGTAAGCTGCCACTATGACCGCTCGGTCATTCTGTCGTCCGAGTTTAAATTCAGATCATCAGAACGCGTACATTGTGGTTTCCAGCAATGTCGAAATTTGCATTTGGTCACTGCAGTGGCGCGTTCATCAGGCGCGGGGTGTAAAATGACATTTCATATGGGACACTTGATCGTACTCTTTAATTAATTTTTAACGATATGTATTTTTAAAAAATTTTTAAAGATTCATTGCTTTTTTGAATGAAATAGCTAAGATGATTTAGATCAGTGTTTCTCAGAACATTTGAAGCCATAGGCCAAAAATCAACTTTCAGGCAGTCAGAGCAAACTCTGGGGACCACAGTCAGAATAAAATATTAAAATTAAATGAAAACGATTAAACTTTAATAAGTAAATTATTAAAATATTACGTTCATATAAAAGTTTGTTTGTTTAGTTAAGTTATGGCAACGCAACACTTGGGCGATCTGCATCTGCCTAGGGATGCCTTCCGGGAGGTCTTTTTAAGGGTAACTGGTCCATATTCAGGCGTTATAGACGTAGAAAAAATCCAGAAAACCCACGTGGCCAGCCCGTACTGGCGAACTCACGACCGAATTTCCAGTTTCAGGGAACAGAACCACTTGGCCACTGGTGGGTCTTATGTAAAAGAATTGTAACTTTTATGTGGAAATTTTGAACCTAAAATGTTTTATTTGTTATTGGGCTGCAATTCGAAAAATTGTAGACCAATAAATTTTCACTGTTGTCCGGTGTTTGGCTATCTGTCTTTCCTGAATCTCGAAAACGGTATCAGAAAGATGAAAGTCAAGAGCAGATATGGAAAGCTTAGGAGTAGGATGCACCGATTAACTATATAAGAACTTCCTCTTTGAACCAGAAGTCACGTTATTTCAGTTCAAAAGTTTTCTCCTGAACGGAGTTGGATACATGACCGGCCTGACTTTAGTATTAATAGGAAAAGTATGATGTTTAGACAATATATATTGATATATTGTCTTCATTTACAAGAAACAAATGTATATTTGTTTCTTGTAAATGAAGACATGTTGAGTAGGGTTTCTCATTTCCCGGTCTTTTGCTTGTCCCGGAATCCCGGAATAAATGTGAACTGTTTCCCGGGATCCCGGGAAATCCCGGGACAAAATTAATTATTTTTAAGATGATCATGTCATGAAATCAAACGATTTAATTATTTTTCGTTTTTTTAAAGTAATTTAATACGTTCTGCATTCTCCAAAATCATATTAATAATGCTGTATAAGATATGTATTAAAAATTACCTTTGAATTACGTAGAAATTTTTATAAATAGAAAGAAAATATTAAAGTTTGCTGGAAACTGCATACAGCAACGACAAAAATGCCTTTGAATTGAGTTGAAAATTAAAAAAAATAAACTTAGATTAAACTTCTAACTTAGAAGGTAATTTTTGATTTTTTAAATAAAATATAATACAAAATATTGTAAATTTTTATAAGATTTTAAAAAGCAAAGATGGTCAATACTCCGATCATTCAATCTGATTCTTATTATAGTAATGAGAAGTCTCGCTACCGAAAATGCCTTTACCGATTCAATTGATATGATTGGAATCGTGTTTAATGCATTTAAGAGAAGACAAATATTATGTGTTTTCATCTGTATCCTGAAAGATTTCTAGTTCGTTTTCGAGATTGTAGTACTTCTTTTGTTCTCTAGTATTCTCGATTTGTCTACCTCGGCTGCATTAATAGAAAGATCATAGCCCAATAATTCGACACAGTTCGTTTCTCTTTAATAATCAGGTTATGAAGAAAAACTTCATACTTGTAGACTTCGTACTCGTTTGTATTCTTGCCCAATTTGCACAACTTGGCGTTACGCAGTTATTGAAGCTACTAAGCATGGTTACAAATTAAGACAGCATAAGCACGCTTATTCCAGATATTACTGGTAAAGAATTTTGAGAGTTCTGCCACGAATAAGCTACGTATTGATTATTGACCATTTGTGACCTGCCATAACGAACAAAAGTTAAAAAAACTAATAAGTAGATTCAAAATTAATAAATACAAATGTATTCTGACAATTTATGAGTTAATGATACTTTCTGTTTGCAAAATTTCCTCAACCTTAACATAAAATAAGAAAAAAGTGAATTTTTAAAAAATTTGCGGGATTTCCCGAGATATTTCCCGGGTTAAAAAAAACGACCGGGATCCCGGAATCCCGTTTGAGAAACCCTACTTTTAACTAAGTGTAACGGGACTCCAAGCCGGAGCGGGGGAGAGGTCATAATCAAAGCTGAATTCGATCTCCCGTCCGGAGATGGACGATCTAAGGACTACATTTCATCTAAAATTTACGACTCTGAGTCGCATTTTAAGATAAACATAAGGGTGTCTGGCTATAAACATTTTTTTCTTGCCTTTTTAAATAAATAAATTTTTTCTCCTAATCAACTAAATTCTTGCGAATTTCGTGACGGTTCGGACCTGTCCGGGACCTCACCAAACTGGTACTCCGTTACTTAAAAACCACTGAAAATTGGTTTTTGCGGTGTGCATAGCTGCATTATCTTCATGAAAATAAACTGAGAGACTCAGATTTTCAATAAATGAGATTAAATGTTGTAATAGATGTTGTTAATATGTTGCTTTTATGCGGCCGTTAATGAATACGATTCATGTTTTTCCCTCTCATAAGAATCCTGCCCAAACCGTCAATGGTCCATTGATCTTGCTGTCATTTGGAAAAAAATGTTTTCTTTTCTGAGGTGGTACCAATAATAAACTCAACCATCAGGATCGTCTAAATTATTATTTTTTCATCAAAGCATGATACTCTTTCACTTTTCAGTCCAGTTCATTCTTTTTTTTTGACCCACTGAAGTTTCTTTAGTCCATGCTGATTATTTAGCTTTGGAGATACCACGTGCTTTTAGCTTCTTGTGAACAAAGTAAAGTCATGATTTTATAACTGTGTCAACTGAATATTTTGCGATATTTTCATCTAGTCTCAATGCTATATATTGGATTGTCGTATGGTTACTTAAAATCTGGTTTATCACCACCCTGCTCAGTTGTACGTTAATTTTGGATGAACTTCCTGAGGATTTTTTAATCTGAATGTTTCTCCCAACTTCAGGTTACTTAATACTACTTTATGCTTTACGGTTTTTCTGGATGACAATCCTTGCCATGAAGAATTGATATTTCCTCTTTTTAAAATCTGTTAAGACAATCCTTTCTGCGCTTCAGGAAGCAAAATCACTTGAGATTTTGCCTTAGAAATAAATCTTATGCAAGTAAAGCAGGTTTAAACTTGCAATTTGTAAATACAGTTATGCAAGATATATGTGCCTGAAACTATATTCTTGGGACAAACAATTTTGAGTTTGTTTTTAAATTTAATTTTCCCTTATATTTACAAAAATAATAGCAGTATATTTAATAAATTATACAGTAATTGCTTTGTGTTTAAGTAAAAGTCGTTTATTTACATAAAACTTTTATTGAACATGTGGTTTTTAAAATTGGAATTTTCAGAATGAATCTATTTTTATGGGACATACCTTACATACAGTGTTATTATACATAATTGTTGTTTTTTAAAATACTTAATTTAGTCCCACACCCAATTTTACAATTTCAGAGACGGACAAATGGTGGACTAAATTGAAGTTTCACAGTGTATCTGCATGCAATAGATCTATATTTTAATTATAAACATCATTTTAAAAAAAACAGTGAAAATGACATGCATCGCATACACTTGCGATATTCAACATTAGGGTTTCTCAAACGGGATTCCGGGATCCCGGTCGTTTTTTTAACCCGGGAAATATCCCGGGAAATCCCGCAAATTTTTTAAAAATTCACTTTTTTCTTATTTTATGTTAAGGTTGAGGAAATTTTGCAAATAGAAAGTATTAACTCATAAACTGTCAGAATACATTTGTATTTATTAATTTAAACCTACTTAATTATAATTATTGAGAAATATGCTATAATTATTTTAATTAAAAATTCATTTTGTAATATTTTAAAAAGTGGTGGAATTTTTGATGCTTTTTTAAAATTTCTCCCCAAGCTTTCTATTAAATTTTGGTGATTAAAGATCGAGGGACTGGGGGAAAAGGGAGTAGTGTGTATCTCCAGTAACGTCAGACTTAATGACGATTTTACTCGTTATTAGCATTTAAACATTTTATAAAACCTATCCCCACCCTCAAAATTAAGGTTTTTGCCATTTTATAATAGTTAGAAATATTAAAAAGTTTTTAAAGTAAATTATCATAACAGATGGTGCCTCCAAGTGTTGCCGGGAAAGTTAAGCAACTTATTGCTGGATTTTTTTAAAATTTCTGCAATTATTTCCAATTCTGTATTTTCACATTTTTATTATAAAAGATTTTTTTTAGACAATTATCTAATCAGTTAACCGCAACAGTTATATTTTCATTCAAAATGGACGCTTTTAAGTTTTTCGAAATCTCGCTTATACTGTTTA
The DNA here is from genome assembly GCF_030686945.1 of Centruroides vittatus. Taxonomy (NCBI): domain Eukaryota; kingdom Metazoa; phylum Arthropoda; class Arachnida; order Scorpiones; family Buthidae; genus Centruroides; species Centruroides vittatus. Next base: position 1,609,312 of record NW_027122274.1, on the reverse strand, counting down.
ATTTTAGTCGATCGACTATAGTGAGTGATGTATCTGCCAAGCATGATAAACCTGAATGAAACGATTAAAGAAGAAAAAATATATTTCTCTTTAATTGTAATTCTCTTTTCTTCTTTAATTGTATTTAATCGTCCTGGTTTATTTTTAAAAACTGAATGGTTAATCATAACCATTTTTTAACCTTAATGGTTAAACATTAAGGTTAAAAAATTCACCTCTGAAATATAGGCTACGCTTATAAGATGGCTTATCCTCAGATTTAATTTATGTGAATTAATTTTATAAATATCTTTATAAAAATTTTACTTGTTTTCAAATTTTAAAGTATAATTTATTTGCGTATTTAGAACTGCAGTTTTCTTTTAATCTAAAGTCTAAACCCGGCCTTCCCAACGCGGTCGATGAGCAAATTAGATATATATATATATATAACATTTTTAATAATATTTAATTATTTATGAATACAATCATTGAAAAGTTTTTGAAAATATTGTCGCTATAATTTTCAAAACTATCCAAATATAAAAAATTATTTAAAAATATAATGTATATACAAGATCTGATGAAAAACTATCCGACCTTATTTGTTTTCTTTTCAAATATTTGCAAGCTGGGAAGGAAACTTTATCGTCGTGTGACCTTGGACCCTACCGCATATGTGTGAATTTTGGCTAGCCCGTCCTACTCTGAAGTCATTGTCAGGCGACTGTGATAGTTGCATGCTTTCGCTATCATCGCATTAATGGTTAAGTGAAAATGACGGTACGTAACGGATCCTGATTTCATGAAAATTATAACAAGAGATGAGACCTGGGTCTACAGTATGAATCTGAGACAAAGACACAATCACCCCAGTGGAAATTTGACATGCTCTCCACGACCAAAGAAGGTACGGCAATCGGCAGCTATATGAAGGTCACGTTGACTTTTTTCGAACACCAAGGCATAGTTCATGAGTACGCCCGTTATTGACAAACTATAACAAAATAGTACTACTTGACTGTTTTACGTCATTTATGAGATGCTGTTATGAGAGTTATTGCAGTCTGTTGACTGGTTCATTTATCATGACAATACTCCGTCTCATTAATTGTATCTCATCCAGATATTCTTTGAAAAACACAGTATTGCACAGGTTTAGAAGCCTCCTTTCTCTCCAGACTTTTGGCTGTTTCTCAAACTACCACTCAAAGTAGACAGATTTCAGGACGCAGAGGCAATCGTGACTGTCTCGACGAAGCACCTGATGGAGATTCCCAATAAATGACTTTAAATAATGCTGCCAATAGTGGAAGTGTCTAATATTCAAACAATAGTTTCTATTATTTCATGATGGAAACAGTATGGAAAATAAATCAAGTTTTTGCAAGTAAAAAGTTTTCTACAATAAATTTTATATTCAATAATTTAAAAAAATAATATCTACCCTATTTACATTGTTTAAAATTTATTGAATCCTGTAAGATTTGTAATAAAAGTAAGATCTAAAGTAACTTAATTATTCAAAAGTGTGTATTACGATTACGATTTAAATAGAACAGTTTGAACTTTGAATTTAAGATATATTCAAATTTATCTTGTTCTAAAATTATACTCTGAAGAAAATGCTTATTTATACAACAAACATTTATCTTATGATAAATATTCTGAACTTGTTTTCAAAACAGACAATTACATTTAGTATTTTACGAAAATAATTTTGTGTTGTTATTGTAGCGGCCCACCAGTGATCGAGTGGATAAAAAATCACTAAACACTGATGGTTGGCCGTGGGTTCGCGCCTGACCAGCGGCTTGGCTACGTGGAGTTTTCTGGGTTTTCTTCACGTTTGTAACACCTAAATTTTCCATGAAATATCTCCCGAAAGACTTATCCCTCGGCAGATCGCCCAGTGTTGCATTGCCGTAACCAAATAAACAAAACCAAACTATTATTAATGTAGTTATTTTTATGTATCTATTTTTACTATTTATTATGTTTTGCAAAATTCAATTGCTTGCTACATATGCAAAATCGCTATTTATAAGATATTAGGGGACTTTACTACCCCGTTTGTTTCACAGGCTTCGCCCACTTGTTTTCAATATTGATTACTCTCAACAAAAATTTTGTGACAATTTGTTGATACCGGCGCCGCCGTTTCCATTTTTCTTTTGTGACGGAAAACGTTTATGACGATTTTAAGCCAAGTACTTTATATATAGCCTATAGACTAGATATATTCCGACTTATTTTATTTGCATAAGAAATATGTTTTTAATTATAAATTTTGTCTAATTAAATTTATACTATGAATTATATTACTGCTTCAATAGTTAAAAAATATAAACTTAAGTCAACGCTATAATTTAATATGACATGGTTAAGTTAAAGAACATCGCTTATTCTATTATTTTAAAGTATTTAAAAGAGAATAAATTGCAAAATAAACATTTTTATGTTTATTTTTTTTTAGTAACAGTTTTGATTAAACCGCACATTACAAAACTTCTATGTGAATGAATAATTCGTTAATTTTTAACTTTTTCAAATAGATCAGTGATTTCCAAACTTTTTCGAGCCACCGTCCCCTTAGTTCCAAAAAGTTATACCCATCACCCCAATCATTCCCCAACGCTCCCTAACCCATTTTTTCTTCTGTGAGAGATTTGAAGATATTCTTTAGAAAACTTTTCTATGAACCTCACATTTTATGTCCTTACAAAACATTGTTCTCAAAATCTGGAAATCGTTAAACGCAATGTTTCTTTTTATCTGTTTTAACAAGAAAGAGAAAGGTTGTCACTGACCCTAACCGTCGCCTATGGTCACCATTCAGTACCTTACCTCCAGCGCCCTTTACAGCCCACTTGTTTCTTTTCGGCCCCCATATATTTACTCACCGCCCACAGGGGGATGGGAGCGCCCTTTGGGCAGTGAGGAACCACTGAAATAGATGTATTTTCGTGTTTTGTTTCTGACAAATATACTGTTGTATTTGTATTTCAATACAAAATGTAAAGTAAAAAGTAAATTTGATTCAAAGGAATATTTTAAATAATCTTAGCAATTTTAATAATGCGATTAATAAATTGCAATTTTGATGACGATGACGATGACGATGATGATATGATTTTTAGGGTAAATTTTTGTTAGTATGCTACTAATGTACAGATCGTTTCAAAAAGATTCTCATTTAAAAATGTCACGGATCTATTTCCCATATTGCTAATAATGTATAGACATTTATCGTTAATTACTTCATACATTATTTTCTCGACAAATAGTCTAGTTAATTGAAATATTTTACAATTACATCATAGCTTTATCGTTATTCCGAAAGAAATGTTTAACAGTTAGGCGAAATTTTTTTGAAACGTCTTAATATTTGCTTTATGTTCTGAAATAATAAGGCTTACTTAGGTCCAGTAGGATCAATTTGTTTTCTTTATGAAATCTAACATACTTTCCATTTTTTCAATTATGCTCATACTATTCATTGATCCAAATCGTAATGTTTTTCTTATTGTTTACGACTATATAAATTTAAATATTTTAAGCTATTATTTTAATGATCATACAGTTAGTGTTTTTTTTAGTTTTGTTTTTTTTGGATTTTTAGATGTGTTTACACCGGAAAACATCTGAAAATTCAACTAAGATATATCCAAAACACATTAACTTTAAACAAAAAATTCACATAAACTAAAAAAAATTCATTACTCATTAAGACAACGTTTTTAAAACAAACTATGCAATCGAGATAAAAGTAATATACTAGTTATTTACAGCTTGATAATTTCGAGAATGTTTTAATTTTAAAACCCGTTAAAATCTTTATACCGTAATAATTTTCTGATAGATACATTTGCAATACCGTAATAAATTTCATACAATAAACTATAATATAGCCTTTATCAAGAAAAGGAATCAAAATATCCGAAATAATACATTATTTTTATTTTCTCATGTTTAATTTATGATGCATTTTTCAAAATTAAGCATAGATAAAAATTATGAAATAATCTATGATATTGTTTTATTAGTGATTAATATTTACTTTTTTGATAAAATACTATAATATTTTATGGAATGGTATAGAATTAATTATCATACATATTTATTCAGTTTTAATTATTTATTTGGCTAACATTATGTCAATTACTGTTGAAGCAGTAGTTACATATGTTTTTTTTTTTTTTTTTTTTTTTTAAAGTGAGCAGCATTGCTATACAATCTATTTAGTTGGATGACAATTATGGATCTTATTTCAACCTATTGAAAACATCACAATATTAATCTTGATTTTGATTTTATTTGTGTGTAAAGTAATTCAAATAAAAACTTTTGCTTTAATCAGCCAACTATTATTAATTAAGAACTTCAAAAGTTAAAATCAATAAGAAATGAAATATACAAATATGTTAATACTGTGTAATTCAGTCAAATTCTTTAAAATTGTTGGATTTTTTCCAGATTTAAGTTTTAAAATGTTGTTTTTTTACGAATAATGAAATTTAAAGTAGAATTATCAATTTCAACATATATTTACAAAATAAAACTAGTTATTACACGGTAAAGACTTCTGTGACTTTTCAATTTCATTAGGCTGCTGTAGCTAGTTTATGGATATTACTTATGACCAATTCACAGATAATGAGATTTAGGAAGTGAAAAAACAAATCCATTCATTAATAGATCGAAGCAAAATGTCACACGTCAAGATTGCTCCATAAAATGACCCAAAAATCATTGTAAATATAGAAAACGTGGCAAAACAGTAGTTTACAAATTCATTAAGTGAAGAATTTATCCTAGGCCTGTCTGAATAACAGATAAATCAGATCGCTATGACTTTCAATAAATTAAAAAGATCTAGGTTGGATTCGATCCATGATTGCTCTGTTTGAAGAGCAAGACAGAAAATATCGCGAATTTTAAACCGGAATTGGAAATGGTGTGATTGAATTTTTACGCTTTTAGCTGCTACAGGATACAATGTCACATTTTATGAGTACTTATAGCAGGCAGAATTTATCTGATGAATATTTATGGCAGGCAGATTTATTCGTTGGGCGGCTCCATAAAAGTTATCACAAAAGCAATATAGATGTACTATATTTTTCTGTCATGTCTTCCAATATGAAGAGGAATAAGAACAGTATTTTCAATATTTGAATAGAAGTAAATAAGTCATCATAACTCTTATTATTCATGTAAGATTTCTGTTTACGATAAATAAAATAATGATCCTAGTAAAAATAAAAAATTTTAAAGTGATACCAGTTTTAAATTCATTTCAGTTTTTAAATGATCAGAAACAGAAACACTTTCAATATACGATTTCTTATGAATGAAGAATTTAAATAACATTAGAAACATGTTATAAATTCAAATTAATTAAATTACATGTAACTCAGAATGGAGACAATATTCATTTTGATTAATATCTATTCCAGTCTATATCGATCCCAGCTATTTGTTCGCAAATAGCATGAATAATTCATGTATTCTTTCAAGAGTTCATTATTAAATTTGATGTATTATAATATTTTTTAGTTATATACAAAAAGTTAAGTTATTTGTCTTGAGAGTAATATTCATGATATTCATGAGTAATATTTAGATCTTATAAACATCTGGTAGACTTAATCTGTTTCATATAGATGTTTTAATAACGAGCTTGCTTTTTTTAAATTTTGTAAATATTTCGTAATTTAAGTAGACTTCCTTAAAAGCAATACAGTTGTTAATGGAATATTAGTATATGCAGATATTTCCAATAATGAATAGCAATTATTTTATTTTAATGGATTATGGAGTATATTGGTATGAAGTCGGAAATATGCTAATAAATTCAAAATGAACACGCGTATTTACATAAGATTTCATCATTTAAAAACCAAAATTGCCGACTCGTTCTTTAAAAAATTATCTATTGATTGATATCTCCAGTTGAATTTACTTATGCCAAAATATTATAAAATACTTTTCTTTTTTCTTAAGCACATTTCTATATTTTTATTTAGGAATCTTCACATGTTTGCTTAAAGATAATTTCTCTGTATGTAATAATTTTCTACATCGTTTTTATACTTATTGCATTCAAGCTAAATTATAAATAAAGTTTAATCGAAAACATTATTATTCATTAACAATGCATTATTCCAGATGTTTTATTAAGAAGCTTACTTTTTTCACATCTCCAAATAGCATCATTTTTTATTGCAAATATTGATGATGACATTAATAAATTAATAGCTGAATCAATTTTTGATTAAATTTGCTTAAGCAGGATAAATAAATAATGCATGGCAAAAACATCTTAGTAATTTGATATCAGACATTTGATTCAAATGCGTCAGAAGTTTGATTATTGTGCGGAAGTACACCATTAGGTACTTTTTGAGATTTTTCATTGAAATAATTTGCATCTTTTGAACCACTGATGTCCGATATCGAATCTGCTATTGATTCTCGTTTTAATTTAATTTCCAACTATTCCGGGTAGGTAGGGACAGCTTGTAACGTGACTACAATTATCTGACATCATTTCTTCTTGATCAAATTCTCTGCTGTAAAAATAGTTAAAATTGGAAACAATAACGGGTACGGGAAGTGCAATTGTCAAAACTCCAGCAATAGCGCACACAGTGCCAACAATCTTGCCCATTAATCCCAAAGGCATAACATCCCCAGAACCTACTGTCGTCATGGTAAGAACTACCCAAAAGGCATCGGGAATGCTTTTAAAATAAGAAGCTTCGTAGTGTGCTTCAGAAAAATAAACAGCAGTAGAAAATAATATCACAGCGACTAGTAAAAAAAATAGGAGCATTCCTAGTTCTTTTAAACTAGCTCTTATCGTGTTTCCAAGAATTTGTAGACCTTTAGAATGTCTTGATAATTTGAATATTCGAAAAACCCTAACAAGACGAATAACTCTTAATGTGGCTATAGATTTTGTGTGATCACTTCCGTTTCTTTCATCAAGAGAAAGCGGAAATTGGATTTCTCGTGTATTTGAATTATCTTCTTCTATCTCCGTTGTAGCTAATGACATGAAATATGGAATGATAGCAACTAAATCAATGGTATTCATTGGATCTTTAAAAAAGGCAATTTTGTTAGGACAAGTTATGAATCTTATTAACAGCTCAAATGTAAACCAAATTATACAACACGTTTCAATGATGAAGAATGGATCAGATGTTTTCGGCGCTTCTACTTCCACAACCATTATCACATTATCTGTGGTATTTAATAGACGGTAATGTTTGAATGCTGGTAATGTTTCTATACAAAATATGAATATGGACGTGATAATAACTATTACTGAGATAATAGCTATGATTCTGGCACATTGTGAACTCTCCGGATATTCGAATATCATCCATAATTTTTTATTACACTCGGTTTTGGGAAGTGGCTTTTCTTTCTCTTTCGTAAAGCCCTCATCTTCGCGAAATTTATTTAAAGCTGCTTCACCCAATTCATAGAATTTTATCTCTTCTGAAAATACGTTCAAAGGAACATTGACAGGTCTGCTTAATCTTCCTCCACTTTGATAATAATATAAGATGGCATCAAAGCTCGGCCTGTTTCTATCGAAAAAATATTCATTCTTTATTGGATCGAAGTAGCGAATCCGCCGAGTAGGATCTCCCAAAAGACTGTCCGGAAATTGATTGAGAGTTCTTAATTGTGTTTCGAACTTTAGTCCGCTGACATTGATGACCACTCTTTTGCAGGAGTCATGATCATGAGGAATAGGTTCAAAGGCAGGCATAGTTGACGAAGACACATAGTCGGTGGACGGGATCTGTTGTCCATCATTTCTTCGGGTATCGCCTGTATTCAACTTGGGCCGTAACCTAAGGGAAGGAATAGAAAGATTAGAAGTAGATAACAAACTATTATTGGCTTCCATTTGGAGCAAGTTGATGAATGCATTATTGGAAGACTGTATAAAATTTTACATGCTGAGATGATATATGGGGTAAACGTCCATCTTTTTTTTTCCTAGTTTTGTTTCAAGTTTAGATTATATTGAAAAATTTTAAACATTGCTGCTTAATTAATACTATATAATTTCTTATTAGAAACAGTACTCCAATTTTCATTAGGGAAAAGTTTTATGAACAAAGTTTTATGAAAAAGAATTAGTCAAGTTTACATACTTTGTTGTAAAGGCGCAGCTGCTGTGAATGATATATCAAGTAAATTCGCAAATAAGAGAAAATTATTTATTATTTTTATAAACGTAAGATTAATCTATGAAAGGTTAAAAAATATACAACTATTATAATAAAAAATATAATTAATCTTTTTCTTTTCAAAGGAAGTTTTATTTATATTTAAGACGAAATATTAATACCCAATTATGGAATACATTACATTTTATATGCAATCTATTACACAAAGAAATTTGTTCACATTATTTACGTATTCGTTAACGAATAAACTTATTTAAGATTAAAATATATTGAATTGTCTTTCTAAATTCATTTTATACATAGATTTAATTGAACGATTTAGATAATTATCGAAAAGCCTATATAGAATTGCTTAATTATTTTCTTTTCTGTGTTTGTCAGGATGACCTTATTTCAGAGTAAAGATTTATAAAAAGCGAAAATGAAACAGAAATTAAAATTTTAACGGGTTAATTAATTGTGTCTTACTGTATGTGATTTTGTTATAGCTGTTAAAGGGTGTTTCATGTAACGGTATATGGATGTGGGAAATCCAGTTCCGCTTCTGGAACTATAATTGTTACAGCTGATCCGAATGCGAAATTATTCTGATGGAACGGTTCGTCGGAACTGCTTACTCTATTGGAATAGACAGTTTTGTCGGAACAGTTAGACTAGATGCAGGGCCGACGGTAGGAGGGGAATGATGGGGTAAAAGTCCTCGGGATTCACAGGGCTAGGACATTATCCCACAATTTGTTTTTTCACGAGCTGTTGTAATATAGTGCTTAACAATAACTGTTATCTATATTTTGTAAAAAAAAGTAATACCTATAAAAACTCAAAATAAAGTTTCAAATAATTTATATACTTGGGCGCACGTAAATTTTCCCCGGGCCCGGTGACGTACCATCTAGTCATGTACGTCACTCGACGTATCTGAGTAGATGGTTCCTCTCAACCATTATGTTCCATCGGAATTGCTGTTGGACTAGACGGTTCCTCGTCAGTTATATATCAATATATATATAGTAGAATGCTTGTGTCTTTCTGTTTTTTGCTTTTTGGTTGAGCTGCTCCAAATTTAACATAATCATTCTCTGGGACTGTGAGAAAAATGTGGAACATTTTCTTTAGTTCAAGTTCAAATCCAGATAGAACAAAATGAAGAACATGTTAGTAGTTCTGACCGGAATTATTTCGATATTCGGTATGCAATTTCTAGTAGTTTCGAGACCAGAATGGTTCTGACCGGAATTACCCACCTCTAACGGCGTGTGCGCCGTTCATTCAAGTCCGGACTGTTAGTTACTGGCTTTCTGCCTGGCAGTCATATTTAATAAAATTATTCTGTTTGTTTAAAACTCTGCTTCTATTGTGATGATCAACAGGTTATGAGCTCTGGATATTCAAGGAAAAGGAGAATTTGAACTTAAGGGAAAATACACTCGTGGTAGGAAGATTTTGGTCATCTTAAGCGTTTGAAAGAAGTTCGTACATAGTAATCAAGGTAGGAGTAACTATAATCTAATGTAATAAGTAGAAAAGAGAAACTTACATTGTTAATTTAAGAATTATGTGTGACTGAGAACTGAATTAACCAACTAAGATAATACCTGCTATAATAAATGATTTTCATATTGTTCGTTTGAATGAAGATAATTCTAACAGCTGGCCATTTTGTCTTCAAAGAGCTATAGAAGAAAAGAATTGTTTGGAGGCCATTGACACTGGCTTTGATAACCCAGAGGAAGCGCAAAAGATTTTAAATCGAAACATACGCAATGTATAATTTTAACAATATGTAACGAACATTAATTTGAAAGACGTTAAACATTAAAATTCTGCAAAAGACATGTGGAAAGCTTTTGAGAAAATTTACATAAAACATGGTGTGATATATACGTTATAACCGGTTTAGGATCTATTTTGTATGAAAAAGAAAAATCAGTGAACGACTTTATTTCACGAAAATTGTATATTATTAATAGTATTGATACATCTGACATGAAATTTAATGAATGCTAATTAGCTTACATATTATTAATTGATTTACAACAAGAATATGAACTCCTAGAATTGCATTTGGAATAACAAGAAGAGAAACTTCATTTCGGACGTTAAAAGTCGTCTCATTATTGCAGAAAAGAAGATTTTGAGACTAAAGAAGGAATTAAACAGTCCGGATGAAAACCATGCTTTGGTATTACGCGTTAAGTCTATCGAGGGAAAAAAATTAAACCGAAAGAAAATAATTTCGAACAAATACCATTAAAATCATCGAAATTACGAAGTTAACAAAGAAATAGTTGTGTTTATGTGTTTCATTTGCGGAGAAATTGGACCTACTGCAAAAGATTGTTTATTGAATTAAAAACCAGAACCTGAACTACCGAATTCTCAATTGTCCTTCCACGAGCATTAAATGTGAAGTCCCTCATATGACGACACACTCGAACACCTATACAACCACAAAAGTTGAAAACGATGTGAAACCAAGAACTATGTGTACTAAAGTTTTCCACAAGACACAAATAGTCAAAGCTGATGAAAGCGCTTGTGATGTTAAAAATACTGAAACTATTAGGATAGCAGATGATGGGACTACCCATCATATGTCTATATTTAGTAACAAATTTATTCAAATTGAAGGACATTCGATTACAATTGAAATCGCAAACAATGAGACAGTCGAAACGAATGGCAAATGAAAAATATTAGTCAAACTCTCAGAAGAAAATGGTGGTCAGAAATTCATTATAGAAGATTCTCTTTGTGTCCTATCATTCAAAGTAAATTTGAAATTTGCTTTCAATTGGAAGACTCGACGACAAAGGGTTTCATACAATTTTTGGTAGAAGAAAGATAACCGTTACTGACCAAGATGAAGAAACGATAATCACTACTGCAAAGAAAGACAGACTGTACTACATTCATGAAAAGATAGTTGCAAAAATTTTTGTTTGTGAAATACAAAAAGGAACAGAAGAAATGATATCGTGGTATCAAAGATTGAGCCATTTAAATATGAGAGCGTTAAACAAAATATAAAATTTTAAGGTAAAAAATGCTGACAAAATATTTGCGAAGTCTGCATACAAGCGAAGATGAAAACCAAGATATTTAGTAAAACGAACTCAACGAGAACTACACATTTACTTCAATTGGTTCATTCTGATGTGGAAAAATTGGAACTTTCGTCCTTAGAAGGAGAAACGTATTTCATTAAATTCATTCAGGATTTTTCCGTTACGTCAAAGTTTATGTTTTTAAGACAAAGAACGAGGTCTTTGAACAATTCGATGCATTTAGAAGTGTGGAGAATGAATTAAATGTTAGACTTAAAATCTTAGGCGCTAATGGAAGAGAATGCCTTTCAAACTTATAAGAAGTTTATTTTAAAAGACAAGCTATCCATCACTAATATGTACAACTGTACAACATATGCCGCAGCAGAATGATGTTGCTGAATGTGAAAAAACAGGCGTTGTTATGCATGACTCGGTGTTTGATGATTACGAGTATTAGAATACAGGTATCCATTGATTAACGAGGTTAATCTCTCGATGCTATCGCGTATATCAAAATCGCGTTAATCAAATACAGTGGTATCTCGGTATTCGACCGAACAATCACCGCAAGCTAGAACAAATTTTCGGTTAATAACAAATATTTTTATTTTAATAAACGCAAATAGCAAATCACTATCACTTTATTTGCTGAGAAAAACATATCTATGTTAAGTAAATCCATGTTAATTAAAACTTTTGTTACGTATAAAAAAGGATTGCCGCAATTAATTTTGCACGTTAATCAAATCCTGCATTAAGCAAGGATACCTGTATATTTAAAAAATGGTTTTGCACTAATTTTAAATTTTGAACCGAAATCGAAATTAGAACTCTTCGCTCAATTCTCTGTTTTACTTATAATTTGCGTTATTATTAGTACATATTTATAGTTACTGTTACAATTATTAGTTTTCTGCGTACTAGTTAAATTTGTTTTCTGTTTCACAGTTTAGACAGATTCCTTATGTTTAAATTATGGTTAAACCAAAGGCAAGCTTAGAAGTTAAATGTAGGAAATATGTGGCAGAGTTCGGAGTAAATATATTTTCCACTAATAATGAGGTGCTTCTATTTCACCCTGTAACAAGGCTATTTCGTGCGAGAAACGGTTAGAAATTACTCAGCACCTTTTTACAGCTTCTCACCTGGCTGATTATACCGAAAAAATAGGAAAACAACTTTAAATGTTGACAGAAATAAACTGGAATCATCAAAGTCTCTATTTTTAGAATATTTATGTGCCGCTACGATCAGTGCTAATATAATTAATTTATAAAGAACAAAGAATTTAAAGGATTCACATAGAAATATTGTGGAGTAAAAATACCTCATTTCAAATTGGTCGACAGTATTTTACATTTTAAATAAAATACAAAAATATAAAAAATACAAAATGTCTTCAGATATCCGTTGTTAACTATTTGTTTGTTTTTTTAACAATGACAATGTCATCAGAAGACGTTTTAATCTGTTTGCATTATTGCAGTGACGTAACCCCCATAAAAAGGTCGCCTCTGCAGATGAATATTGTTTGTTGCTGGTGATTGTGAAGACAGATATCCGAGGACATTTTGTATCTTGTATTAAAAAAGTAAAAACATCTGATGAATCCACTATAAGAAAGTATTACTTGGGATGTCTGACAGATTTATTGAATCAGTTCAGGACAGGTCAAAAGAAACTGTTTTGTTAAATGTCGACTTTATTGGAAGGTTTGTAGTAAACATCATTATCGGAGCACTAGACTCAACATTTAGTACTGAGGAGGCAGATGAAGGCTGATTTAATTCATGCAGCATTTGTTGAGCAAACTAATCTCTCAACAAGTGACAAAACAGTTAATGACGCAATGTATATTTTATGACCAGTGGGGATTCAATAATGAAAGAGTTCTTTTTATAACAGATGCAGTATATGGTGAAAGCGGGAGAGGAGATGAATGTTTGTAAAATGCTTCATATTATGTATAGACAAGCATTAAATCATGTTTGTGAAAAAGTATATGAAAGTTTTTCAAACATTAATTAATTAATGTTAAGTATGGAAAATAATTTTATGAAAGGGCATCAAAAGACAAGGCTTTTTTACAGTAACTGGCGAATCTCATTGCCTCACGAATCTGAAATAACCAGATTGGGTATCTGGATAAATGCTACCTGTTGGTATGCTAATAATTACATAGGAAAAAAGAATCATTTCGAACTTTGACCCGGATGATGCAGTGAGTATAGAAGATACCCAGAGTTGTTTTAGAGAAAGAGCTATTGAACGTGAATTAAATTTCAACAAAACAAATTTTAATTTTTTCAAAAAAATACTATAGTAACATTGGAAGAAATGATGCCGTTATGTACAGCTGTCAGTTTAATTGGAAGCGTTGAAGAGAGACTTGGCGAAATTCAAGGAACAATAGCTAAAAAGATGGAAGAAAAATTCAAATTTGTTCTAAGTAAAAATAAGGGATGGAAAAAAATTATGGAGCTAGCCAAAACTTAAAAAATGGAAAAGGAGACGCTTCTTCCTTTCACCTTCGGAAGTAGTTTCATTCGTTTTCGCTCCTATTATTTCATGTGACGTCGAAAGAAGTTTTTCGCGATATGCAGCACTCATGAAGAACAGAATAAACGTTAGAACTGAGAACTTGAAGCAACATCTTTGCTATGCATTGTAAGCTAAAAAAAATTTATATTCTATGTCACTGATTTTGTAAATAAACTAATATAAGGGAAAAAATAATCAAAACATGTTTGAGCTCATGAATTTTTTTAGAATATTTTCATGTTTTTAGGGAATATTTTAAGCTTTATAGAGAATATTATAAACACACATTTTCGATTTTTTAAGAGCATAATTTTTCGGGCTATACGCATTATAAATCTGCTGAAGAAATTTTGATCGAGGATATAATCCTTGACGTGGAAAATGAAAGCACGAAGAGACTAGAAGAAACAAATTCATTTGGTTTGTTTGAGAATAATAATAACAATTACGATGAAGATCGGACATTGTCGCCACTTGATATTCCCGAAATAGGACTGAGGCGATTCGAACATGTAAGTTAGCTAGTAAAAATGATATAAATTTGCAAGCAAATTCAGGCAAATCAAGTGCTGATCCCGGACAATTGAATAAGCATTTTCAGTGCCTGATAAGAAATATTTCATCGATGCGATGAAAGAAATTAGGAATGAAAAGAAATGAAACACGGATTTTGGTCGAACGTCCAACTCCTCGCAGTGGCGTAGCGTGGGTGTCAGCCGCCCGGGGTGGAGGAAAATTTTGCCGCCCTCTTATATAGGTATCTCAATTCAAAACACTAAAATATACAGTAATTCTAAAGAACTTTTCGGCAAAGAACAATCATCATTATTGTGTATTGTACAGGTGCAGCGCCGGATTAAGCCTCTAGCGGGCCCTAGACAAAATTTAAATTGGGGCCCCATTTAAATAAGTTGCATCTAAGCAAATCTCATATAATGTGACATTAGCGTAGCTAGCATGGGTGACACCCGGTGCGGATATCGTGGTGTCACCCCCATAACTTTTTAACTCTTTTATAAAACACTATTGAATTGTAATATCTTCGCACTCGAGCAACTTGAACGCTATATCGAATATGCGATGTCGCGACGTATAAGTGTAGATTTAGAAAATAAATCATAACCATCCATACATCAGTACTACCACGAGACGCGGCCCTAGGAATATTTCTAGATGGCGCGAGAGATCCCGTGGCGTACATTACTTCTGACGCACAGGTGGCTGTTGACCTGTTTTTTTTTTTTTTTTTTTTTAGGTAATGGCTAGTCGGGCGGAGCTTAGTAAGAGTTGTTAAATACAGCCTTTTCTGTCCTATCGAATATCGATTCGAGTTTCGAAATCGAAACAGAGAAATCTTCTGCACTGAAGCCGGGCCCCTCCGGATTACGGGCCCTAGACATTTGTCTACTTTGCCTATTCCATAATCCGGCCCTGTACAGGTGTAACGTGTATTGTATATTTATTGTGAAAAATTGCCGCCCCCTAAAAGTGCCGTCCGGGGCGGGCCGCCCCTGCCGCCCCCACTACGCTACGCCACTGACTCCTCGTAAAATCATTAAATGCAAATAGATATGAAAAAGTCAAGAAAAAGTTTGATATGAATGATAATTTGGATAAATATGGAACGAGACTAGTTGTTCTAAATAATATCCAAACTCTTGGTATAGACCAGTGATTCTCAAAGTGGGGATCGCGACCCCCAAGGGGGTCGTGAAAAATATTTGGGGGTCGCTGAAAAAGTGATTCTAGATCAATTTTTTTCAAATATTTTATAAATTTACTATGGATTCAGGTTTAGAAATAATAGAAATAAAACTATATAAAATAATTTTTACTTAAATAAATTGCACATATAAATAATAAAAAGAATATAAATATTTAAATACGAGCCTAACCCCCTCCATCTGGGATGTTTTTCGACACACTCATTCTTCGGGGGTTCTTTGAAATTTTTAAGTGCAGAAGGGGGGTCGCGGTCCAAAAAGTTTGAGAAACACTGGTATAGACTACTCGAACAATATAGACCACGTTCACTAATAGCAAATGGAATTAGATTTGATTTCGAGTTTTATCATATTGATTTTGTAACAGCTTTTATGTACGGACACTTAAATGAAGATATTATTATGGAGCCTTCACCCGAATGGGAAGAGTTAAGCAAGGATGAAGCGAATCTGTCAACACCAAAACATTTCATCTGTGATGCTTATAAATGTATCAATTGTTTGAAACAATTAGGAAGACAATGGTATAAGGAGATTTATAATTATCTGAAGAAGTTTTGTTTTAAGAGATTCA
The DNA here is from genome assembly GCF_030686945.1 of Centruroides vittatus. Taxonomy (NCBI): domain Eukaryota; kingdom Metazoa; phylum Arthropoda; class Arachnida; order Scorpiones; family Buthidae; genus Centruroides; species Centruroides vittatus. Next base: position 1,593,228 of record NW_027122274.1, on the reverse strand, counting down.
AAAGTGATGCATGTGTATATATTGATATTAAATGAAAAAGAATAATTGCAATTTACGTTATGATATTTTCGTATTAATTAAGAAGAAATGTATCGAAGAATTCACTGAATATTTAACAAAGACGTTTAGTCAAGTATTTAGATAAAATGAAGAATATGTTATCAATTCGAGTAACAATAGAAAATAACGTAGTATTACTAGATCAAACAAAGTACATTGGAGAAGTATTAATTAAATGTGGAATGAAAAACTCGAAATTTGTTTCAACTGCATTGGAAATAGGAAACTTCTTAAAACTCAGTTTTTTACGTCTTTCAAAATATTCATATTTTGCTCCTGTTTTCAATGGACCAAAATATTGAATAATAAGACAATATTGAACTCTGTCAGCGAATTATTGGAAAGTGAAGTACATAGCGTTTATTACAATACTGGACATTGCGTTTGCAATAAATCATTTGCTAGAAAACTAATTTACATCTTTGCAAGGCTTCAGGGATTCAGACGTTGGCAGTGATCCAACCGATCGCAAATTAATAAATGGTTATGCATTCACGTTAATTGGAAGGAATACCAATATTCAAGTTGGTAATCAAGGAACAATTCACTTGCATAACGATCAAAAGACTTCAGAAAGAACAAAACACATTGAACATTGATGTGAAGTATCATTTCCTTAGAGGTACAAACTTTAGACAGTAAGCCAAGGAAGAGTGTTAACGGATTTATCTTACTTTATAGTTAGCCACGAAGGGTCGCTTCATGTAACGGTGTGTGCGGTAGATCAGAGGTTCCCAATCTTTTTCGGTTTGCGGCTCCCTAAATAATCGCATTTTTTCGCGGCGCCCTTAATACATCTACGCCCTAAATTTTTTGACTTTCTTCATCTATACGCCCTAAATTTTTGACTTACTTGAAAAATTGGAAAACTTTCCTTTTCAAAAGCGATTATCCATTTAACAGCGAAAAATTAAAAACAGATACTTACTATTTTCCTTGGGATAATATAAAATATCTAATTTCAACTGTTTCGGTAATATCTATATTGAGACTGGACAACCACCATGTGGTTAGGTTAGTTGAAAAATAAATTAAACACGAATTTTAAATTCACAAACAATTTATTGAACGTTTATTGTTGATTAACATTATTAAAATTATTAATGGGATGGATGGGCTCGATGTTCACTACACAACTTCTCAAATCTCGGAATAAAATTGGATATGGCGACCCTCATTTCTTGTTCAACGTTAATTTTCGAGCGATATTTACTTTTTATTACTGCGACTGCCGAAAACCCAGCTTCGCACAAATAGGATGTTGCAAACGGAATTAATATTCGTAGAGCTTTACCACTAAGCAGTGGATATTCCTCTTTTACTGATATCCAAAAATCAGAAAGTTCCATGCTACCAAATTTTAACTTTAAAGTATTATCGCAAGACAAGTCAATAAGAGATTCTTCTTCTAAAGAAGTAAATTCAGATGGAGTCTTGGCTCTAAATGGGTTTTGAATCCATGTAAATTTATCAATATCTGCTTCAAAGTATTTTTCGAACTTTTTTATAAGCTCTGATCAACTTTGATAAGCTTTCTGATTTATAAGATCAACAAAAATGGATTTTATATTGCAAGACAAATTAATTTCATTGGAGGTTACAAACTGGTGCAACAAGGGAAAACAATCACTGATACACTCTTTATTAATTTTTATTTTCCATAGCTGTAATTTTTTTCTGAAAGCTGAAATCTTTTCTGTTTGCTTTAAAATGTGCATATTGCGTCCTTGTAAGGAGATATTCAACGAATTTAACTTTTCAAAAATATCACATAGATATGCGAGTTTAATCAAAAAGTCTGTTTCCACAAAGTGTTTGGCATACTCATGTTTTTCTTCTTCAAGGAAAGCGTATATTTCTTGCCGTAATTGGAACGTACGAGACAATACACCTCCGCGAGAGAGCCATCGTGAGTGGCAGTAGTACAACAAAGATGTGTATTCGGCTCCCATATCTTCACACATTTTTTAAAAAAATCTTGCTTTCAGTGGCCGAATTTTTATATAGTTTACTATATTTACTACACGTTCTAAAACTATATTTAGTGGAGGACTCATATACTTTGATGCCAGTGCTTCTCTGTGAATGATGCAATGGGTCCAAACTGAATCTGGAGCTTTGTTTCGAATAAGCGCCTGCAATCCTCCATAAGAGCCGGACATTGAACGACCACCGTCAGTACAAACACCAACGCACTTTGTCCATTCTAAATTATTTTCAACCATAAATATATTCAGGATCTCGAACAAATCGTGAGCCTTTGTACTTCCAGTAATACTTTTACAAAAGAGAAGGTCCTCAACGATTGAATTACCATCTAAGAACCGTACGTAACAAATCAAGTGTGCGTCCTTATTATTACTGTGGCCTCATCGAGTTGTAATCCAAATTCACTTTTTTTTAATTTTTCAATTAATTGTATATTAAGATCCTCCCCATGTGCTGAATTCTGCGACTAATGGTATTGTTAAACAAAGGGACTTTTGAAAGCAGTTTTCCCGCCGTCTCGCCAATCATAATGTTTACTAAATCTACAGCAGCCGGTAGAATGAGTTGCTCTGCGATGGTATGGGACTTTTTACACTTAGCAACTCTATATGCAACTTTGTATGATGCTAGCAAAGCATTATTTGGTATTGACATATGTTTAAAAATGCTGCTTTTTTGTTGTTTTAATTCAATTAACTTTTTGGTAAAAAAGTCGCGAGGTCTACCAACAAAGTTAGAATGGTTGGTTTCTAAATGTCGTTTTAACTTACTTGGAAGCATACATTCTGGTGCCAAAACTTTCATACACAACACACACTGTGGTCTCTCCTTATCATTTTCGTTTATTGATGTAAAGCCAAAATCCAAATAACTGTCACGACGTTTTCGCCTCTCGAAACCCTTGCCACTTGTTTCTGGAACATCCTCTCTAGATTCAGCACTATCTTTATTATTCGAGTTTAATAAGAATTTGTCCATTTTTAGGGTGATCAGAAAAATAACTTTTGAAAATTAACTTAACCACCACACTGTTAAGTTAGTCGTTAGTCCAACAAACAAAAACTAATGCAAACACTAAGATGGTGACAACGAATGAACAGAAATCCAACTTGGTACTGCGTTACCCACGCTTAGCGTCTAGCTCCACACCCAAGCTTTAGTGACTAAACCACTAAAGCATGGGTGGAGAAAGAAAACAATGAAAGACTCGAAAGTTGCTAAATTCTTGGAATTTTGTCAGCATACACGATTGTTGGCGCAAAATTTCGAGAATTGGAAATTCCAAGAAAATTGCCGAATTGTTTAATTGAATATTTCGCGGCGCCCTTATGACGGCATCTCGGCGCCCCGGGGAGCCGCGGCGCACACTTTGGGAATCACTGCGGTAGATTATTCAAGTGGGATGACTGTTAGTTACTGGCTTTTTCTCTGGCAGCCATATTTAATTAATTAATTAAGTTATTGTGTTTTGCTATTTCTGCTTCCAGTGTGATAATTAACATAAAATATACCTATTCTACTGAGATTCAGTATAATAGGTGCATTTTGTGATTTTCATGCAAAAATTGATCTAAGATATATTTTGTATTTATTAATTTAATAGATATGTGATAGAACTATTTTGGGAATAGGATACTAAAAGTCTTTTCTAATATAATTTTGAAATTAATGTACAGCACATTTTACTTTTTCTTTAATTTCAGTTGTTATTTATATAAAGCAAGCGCTAGGTTTGCTTAATAATTGTTGTCTGCTAATATTGTTGTAAACATGGGATGTGATGATTAATTTCAAATCAGTATTGGAATTTAATTGTAATCGATGGTAATAAAATAGAAATTAGCGTTAACCTTCCATTAGAATAAATCTTGATTTTAAATTTCATTGACAAAATAAGCATGTAAAATAATTTAAATTTTGAAATTTAAATAATTTTACACTTTAACTTTTAACTTTTGGCATATTAAACAAACGTTGACTCAATTTCTTAATATTCTGATTAATTCTTACATTTTAAATTTTTTTCTACAATCTAAATAGTAGTTCAGTTTTGTCTTTTTCCATTCATTTAACGCAAAACGGTTCCAAGGAACCGAATTTACGAATTATTTAATGAAAAATTCGTCAAATAAAATTACTTTTCATCAAAATTTTCTGACTTTTAAGTTGTAGGCATAGAGCTATTGAAGAATTATAAAATAGTAAAAGTAAAAAATTTAATTTCGGATTTGAATTTTCGGATCAATTTAATAATCTTCATTTTGAGTGAATAATGACGTAGATATAATTGTTAAAATGAGTGTTTATCTTTGAATAAACATTTTTTAAAACTATTTAATAGATATATATCAGATTAAATGTAGTGACAAATTAACAGTTGGACACCCTAAGGAGACCCCAACTAATTCTGGGGTTTCCTGAATATATCTGTAAAAAAAAAAATAATTCACAATTATTTCTATTTGGAGCTTCTTAAACTGTGAAGCCTCAAGCAAGTACCTAGTTTGTCTATAAGATAATTCACCAATGATTAAATATTAGAAATAAATTAATAAAAATTATTTTAGTAAGTTTAGGAATAATTTTATTGGTTTATTAGCATAAGCACAACTAATAATTTAAGAGTTTATTCAATATTATAGAAATTGGGTAATTTTTTAAAATAATGTTTTGATCATTTGTTTACTTATCTGTTATTTTAGGGTAATTTTTTCAAGACTGAAATTTGCATGTATTTGTATATTATTATTACTTTATCTTACTACTGTTTTAAACAGTTGCTTTCATCACCTATTAATAATACTTTCTATTTAAAAGCAATAAATATCAAATGTTGACTTTGCTATCGCTTATTTGAAAATAAATAATTTGTTGGTCTGAAATGTATTGATCTAAAAATAACTAAAATATCTGTTTTTTGCTTTGTATTTGATTGATTTATAGAGATATTAATTATTTTTAAATATTTCTTTTGTTTATTTATTACAAAGAACAACTGTCTATCCTTATAATAAATAATTAGCCTTTCTCATTTAACAGTAAGAAGATAACTCGAAAATAAATTAAAATTAAGAAAATATAAATTGAAGCCAAAATGATATAAATTTATTTGAAAGTTATATTTATTCTATCTTGAGGAAACCGTGTTTTGTATTTTCGTTTCTTTTCTTTTCTTTCGAAGACACAATGTAGTGACGTAAACTTAAACACTGGGCGAATTTTTCATCCTTTTTATTCGGTTGGAACGCTTTTTTATTACATAACGCGTTTCGGGCCGATGCCCCTCTTCAGCCAACTAAACATTAAAAAGTGAGAGATGACTATATACAAATATTTAAAATAAATATCGTGACAGTTTACATAATTAGTTTTTTAGAGGTTGTTACCTTCTAAATCCTGGTAAGAGCTTGTATACCGTTAAAAGCTGGTCCGTACCTCATTCGGTAGTTTAGACGGATGTAATAGTCCAAGGGTACGAATCTTGATAAAAATTCCATAAAAAAGGAAGGTTTAGTATCAGTCTGTAGAAGTATACGGGGTTATTCTTTCACAAATCATATTCGTGAAATCCGAATATGATTTGTGAAAGAATAACCCCGTATACTTCTACAGACTGATACTAAACCTTCCTTTTTTATGGAATTTTTATCAAGATTCGTACCCTTGGACTATTACATCCGTCTAAACTACCGAATGAGGTACGGACCAGCTTTTAACGGTATACAAGCTCTTACCAGGATTTAGAAGGTAACAACCTCTAAAAAACTAATTATGTAAACTGTCACGATATTTATTTTAAATATTTGTATATAGTCATCTCTCACTTTTTAATGTTTAGTTGGCTGAAGAGGGGCATCGGCCCGAAACGCGTTATGTAATAAAAAAGCGTTCCAACCGAATAAAAAGGATGAAAAATTCGCCCAGTGTTTAAGTTTACGTCACTACATTGTGTCTTCGAAAGAAAAGAAAAGAGTTATATTTATATTTCATTTTGTATAGCCTATGTATATTATTGTTTTATTTATACAGTATTTGTTTGTGTATTATATTAATATTCAATATCATAACTTTAATCTGTTTACTTATTCTATAATAACGGTTATTAACTTTAAAAATCTAATCCTCACAATATCAAAATTCGATATTTTAATGTAGCATATAATATTTTATTCGATTCGATATTATGTTTTCATTAAATAAAATTCATTTTATCCATGAAAAATTAATTAAAATTTTTCAAATAGTACATTTTCACTTTATTTATGAGTAAACGGAAAAATTTGCTTTATTAAAAACATGTAAATTTTTAGAAAAGCATCATTACTTTGTTGTTAGGTTTAAAAGAAATATTTAAAATGTTTTTTTGAATTTGAAAATTAATCTTCTTTTATGTTATTTTTTTTTCTTTTAAGCTGATCAAACAAAATATCTGTTTTAATGAGAAAGAGAATGGAAAAATGAAACAAATCACTTCCCTCCTCATTTATGTGCTCAGTATTGCTACTTACTAATTTTGAGAGACTTTCTTTTTGATGCAATAACTTTCCAAACCTATCGGTATTCATATTTAGCAATGCATGGTGCGTTTATTTAAGATAAAAAATTTTTTTGAGAGTAATACAATCATTAAATATTATTATACCACAAATTCTTCAAGTTTCAACAATTTAGCAAAAGGCTTTAAATGATACTGTTGTATCCTGTATTTCATTTAAATTTATATTTACTAAAAGTATAATTAATAAAGAATTTTTAAATATATAAAATCTGACATATTCTAGTATTATTTTGTATGCAATATAATTATATAATATTCTCTAATTAAGAATGTGTGATTATAAGATCTGTATTGAAGTAGAGTCCATCTTAGATAAAACATAATTAAAAATAAAAAAACTTTAAAAAATCAAATTAGCAGTAGTTCTAGGATTTATATCTCATATCTATATCTATACTAAAATCAAGGATCTGTACCGAATTTAATAAATAAACAGTTAAATAATGCATTAAATACAAATAAGAACAATATAATATATAAACCTCAATTGATAAATTCTTATAGACTAATATAGCTGTATATCCATGTTATTTAAACTAGAATTACAGTAGAGCGTCGATAAGTGGAACCAATTGGGGACTGGGGTCCTTCCAGTTAATGATTTGTTCCAGTTTCCGACTTTGTACGAAAAAATACATTAACCTGTCCGATGTTCAAATTTTTCTCCGTTGTGTATCGCTTCCTGTTGAATTTTTCTCCGTTGCGTGTCGCTTCGTGTTGAATTTTCGTCGATTTTAAGCCTAACGAAAATTTTTATAATAATCATCGAGGCTATCGTATCGTTAAAAATTATTTCTGCATTTTGTACAAACAAAATAAATATATTAAAGAATATAAAAAACATGAAAATTATACTTTAGAAGTAAATTTAGTATCAAAAACATTCGATTCAGCACGACACAGTCCGACTGAAAATCGTTTCACTTTCCGGCCATTCCACTTACCGACGTTCCACTTATCGACGCTCTACTGTATATAAAGTTAAATATTAACATTTGAATATACAATTTAAATTTTGACATAAATAAGGTTTTTAAGAACTTGTAAACTAGTTCGTGAGTTTTCAAAATTCTGTTATTTAATTTATACAAAATTATTTATCACTCGAACTTTTCGGCTTAGACAGCCGAAAACGCTCGAGTGATAAATAATTTTGCTGGAAAAAGTTTAGGAGTGGTTTAATGAAATAGTACATTATGTAATATTCAAAGTTCTTAGCATTCTATGTATTAAAGTTTTAATTTTGAGATACTTATATCAATAATCTTGAATAGAATTATTAGTTGAATAGATGTCCTATAGAAACAAGGAGAACACATCGAAAATACGCTTTAATCTGTAGCGTCTATAATTCGATATAAAAATTTTTTTATTCTAGTCAAATTCTGAAACATAGTTATTTCTTTTAAAGCAGTTTATGTAAAAATATAATACTTGAACAAATCATCAAATTGCTTATAATTTGTTTTATTACAAATAAATAATTTGAACATGTATAACGAAAATTATCTTAGAAATACATACGATAGAAGCACAACTGATAGGTTTCTACTATAATCTCAGGTTATTACGGTCTGTGATACAAAAACTACGTCCTGTCCAGTGACATAGCCGAGAATTAAGTTTAGTAGGTTTAATAAATAAACTTAATAAAATATAAGAAATAATTTAACACATTTTTAGAACAAAAATACTTTTAAAAGTAAATAAATTGGATCAATATTATATTTAAATTAAACTTGATAAAAATAATTTAAATTTAATTTATTTATATTTTCTAGGGGAGTGTAATCTTTTAGCTCCTTTATATAGGCTATGCAAATAGTTCTATCATTAACTATGATAGAATGAGATACACGTTTATCAAATTTTTATTTTAGACATAAAATTTTCAGTTATTTATTTAATCTGTCTTGCGAAATTGAATAAATGATGGAAAACGAATATTTATTTTCGTTTTAATAAGAAAAAGTTAATATGTATTTTATGAAAACTAGATTATACAGTAATGTTTCCTTATAAAAGTTTTATAACGTTAACAAAATATTTAATATTCTATAAAAACAGTAGTCAAAAACATGTTTTGAAGTTGATTCAGCTAATAACCAAATCAGTGTATTTATTCCTGTATTCCTATTCTACATACTCAAAGTATATTTGAAGGAAACCAAAGTTTCTATGGAAATACACCAATAAAAGAATGTTAAAATAAAATTATTGTAACTGGCTAATATTATTCCAATACTTTATAGTACTTAATAGTACTTAATAGTACTTTAGAGATTTTCTTTCATAAAATTTCTTTGGTATATACACGGTATAACGAAATTCCATGGCAATATTTTAGCGATAGATTCTAGGATCAGAAAAGACTTTAAATCTTGATGAGCGTTTTTCAAAATCCACTTTGTTTTCGAGATCTGACCTGCCAAAAAGGTATTTTTCGAGTATTCTGCCAAAGTACTGACACTTGAGTTTTGAACTTTTTAAAGTAATTTTGAATTTTTTTTTATGCTGTCAATGGGTTGAAGTAAGTAAACATTGTCTAAATAAGTCTTACTGTGATAAATGTCAACAAACCCTTATCCGCGATTTTTCAGTATCCATTCACTTTAACGTAAGAAATGTAATAAGTTTGTCAATGTAAATTTACTTTATATAACATTTCGGTGTTTTTCAAACAAAATTAAAGAATAATTTACAAATACCGTTCAAAAATATCCTCTGCGGTTGCTGACGCACAATTCATTTTTTGGCAGGCTGGATGTCTAAAATGAAGAGAATTTTTAAAAACTTTTATAGAGGACTTTAAAAATTTCACAAAGAATTCTTCTTTTGACATAACTGTGCCCTTCGTATGCCTTTAGCATATAACAATTTCACTGGCGGAGATGACCTTTCTTTTGAGGCTACTATTCCCAGCTTCAATGTGTAAAACGTTAAAAAAATTCTCTCTGGCGGCGACTTGTACACTTTAAAAAATATAATACATTTAAAAAATAAAAAAATTATATTTTTTATTATATTTTTAAAGTGTACAAGCCGCCGCCAGAGACAATTTTATTAGATGAATAAACGCCAAGTGTTTTAATAGTAACACAGTCTTGTGTTTGAGAATCCTAGAATTTTTTTAACGTTTTACACATTGAAGCTGGGAACAGTAGCCTCAAAAGAAAGGTCATCTCCGCCAGTGAAATTGTTATATGCTAAAGGCGTACACTTATATAGTTATGTCCAAAGAAGAATTCTTTGTGAAATTTTTTAAAGTATGTTTATGTCCCAGCTAATATGTTTTTTAAATGTTTCTAGAGGATTTTTTGCCCATTTTTGACCTTAGAATCTATCGCTAAAATATTGACACGAAGTTTCGTTATAGCCTGTATTCACGAGTTTATCGCAAAGTTCCTGGAGATCTGTTATGGAAATATCAGCGGTAAAGATTTGAAAATAACTTAATCACAAATTAAAATATTTATTCAATATTATTCATGAAAAAGTTGTATATAATTTACTATGTTTCGAGCTATGAACTATTTTTCGATATGAACATTTATTAGTTTGCAAAGAAAACATCGTGCTGTAAATGCTATATATTCTTTGCTTGTTGTAATTACAGGAGGAAAAGTTATTTGAAGTAAATATAAATGCTTTACTTAAAAGTTTGTGAGTATGTTTTCGGTGTTTTCAACTGTTTGATGCTAAACAATATGTTAAGGTCTTTTGGACTGCAGAAAACACTTCATATGGTAAGATCATTAGTTACGATTAAAGACAAAAAAATTCGTAATCCGGTTTATCAACATTTAAAAATTAGCATTTTTAGATGTTGATAAACCGGAATACGAACTGTTTGTTTTTTTTTGTTTTTGTTTTTATAAATGGTTTCCATGATGCTTACAAAATCAGTTTATATTTGTGTATCGATTTGTTCGTTTTGTATGTTTCCGACAACTAATGTAAACGATGAAAGAAAATCGTTTAATTGTTCACTATGTTGAAGACATCATTACACATTGCTGAAAACTATAGCGAATAATAATATTTTAATGATCTTGCGTAATTGAAAATTCAGTCAACAACTTTTCATTCTTTCAAATTAAATACGTTACTTCAAAGTTAAAATCAAAATTCAGGATATCTATACAGTACTTTAGTACTAAATACAATAATGTTTATCTCAATGTCAAATTAAATTGCGAATCATGCAATCATTAACATTTTAATAGTTTAAAATAGAGGATAAAATTCAAATTTAACGGGTATATATTAACTATAATCAACGCGATATCAACATAAAAGTACGGAACGCAATGGGATGAAAAAGTATAAGAAAGGATTAAACAAAGTTACAAGGAAAAACCTTAATGAAAATAATGTAACTGAAGACGATTTATTGCAGAATTTTGTCGACAACAAAACCAATAAAAATTGAACTTACGATAAGCAGTATTTGATTCTGTTTTCCTGTTTGAGCAGCATTTCCAAATCATATTTAATATTTATTTGAATGAGACTATTTATAACATACACATTTACAGGAAAAACTATATTTACACAGATCAATATATATATCCAAACATTTTATCATACTTTATTTTATGGGATGTGTAGTTCTTTTTAGCAAAATTACTGAATTCAATTTAATTTTAGGTTTTGCATTATGAATTTTATTGTAATTAAAATTTAAAAATATTTCATATGGTCCATTTAATGATTTTTAAATGCTCATATTTTCTTGAATTTTCCTTTTTACTTATAAGTCAAAACATATAATAACTAAATAATAGTAATAGCAGCTTGTGTATAAGTTAAAGCTTATATAATACGTATTATATAAAAATTAAAAATCTAAATCATATACGTTCCGTTTATATATATCTTCCTATTTGGATTTTTACTAAATTATTTATATAGTTTGTACAGATTTTTAAAACTATTTGGGTTTTTTTTATTGGATTGCTTATATTTTATTTTGTTTTTGAGATATAATTAATTATTCAAAATTGTTATAAAATATTTGAAATTATTAATTATTATTATTATATACAACGATTTCAGACATTTATAAAAAACACAATGATTTGAAATGAAACAGATTTAAAATGTATAATGTTTTATAAAGTAACTTAAAATATAGAATAATTATCAAAGTAATAATAATGTAATTAACTCTCTACAATTAAAAACGTGTTTAATAAAGTTAAAAATTTAAGTCAATTAATAAATCAAATATTTTAAAAATTTATTTATTTAAATTATTTACGTATAATATTAAGTTACTGGGTGATCGTAATTAAAAGCATCCCTATTCGACGCTGTCTAGAGATATATTTAGTAGCTTAAATGCAACCAAATCTCGTATAGAGGCATTCCTGTAAATGCGGAAGACATTTTAGTTAAAAAGTATTAGTACCAAAACTTACCACTATATCATTTTTGATGTTTTGGATCGTAAAATCCGTGTGATTTATTATTGTGGGGACACTGTGGGGTTTATCAAGGGCATGCTGCAATTTTTGGTAGCCTTGAAAAACGTGAGAAACATTACAAAGAATCAATTACGGTCGGTCGTTGAACAACTAACTGTTCATCACCTGTACATTTTTTATCTTCAGAATGAAGACATATTGAGCATCATTCCCTGCAACTCAAGGTCTTTGTATCTTATGAGTTTCTTTTAGAAATTAAATGTTCGTTGCTTGCAGCACCAAAATTTCATATTGTGAATCTTAGTACTATTTTTTATGGAAATACTGGTACCTTCTGTCTGTCTCGAAATGTTACCATATCAGATTTGGTTGATTTGGACTGCTAAATATCTCACTAGAAAGCGTTGAACAGGAGTACTTTAATTACGATCATCTGGTGTATTTTATAATAATAAATATTAGCAATATTAATAATAAAAAAGTAATTTTTTTATTAATAAAAATTGTATAAATGAACTAACATCATCGTCATTGTAAATATTGAATTATCATTTTTAAAAAATGATAAATCAATACAACTTATAAATCAAAAACAATTTATAAAATTTTTTTCCAAAATTAGAAAAACTTTCCTCACCTAATTTTCTTTGCTTGTTCTCAGAGATTGTGAAATAGTTGTAATCTCCTCTATTAGAATTCTTCAAATTTTTATGGATACATAAACTTTTTATATATGTTGAATTATATAACAAGTTATTAAAACTGAGGTGTGCTAAGCACAGATTTTAAAAAAATTATTTAAATTTTTTCTAATATTATTTTTTATATTGTCCTGAAACATTTAAAAAAATCTAATTTGATTATTATAAAGCTGAAATTATCCGAATAAATGTCACATATTTAAAATTTTTCTAAAACAGTTAATTTAAAATCAGTAAGTATATTGTAATTTCTGTGTATATTCTTGAAAGTAATTCAGACACTATTCTTGGTAAAATGAACTGTAGCTTTTATTTTTTCAGCGCGTTATCTACAGTCTTGGATTATAATACTACACAGTGCAATGAAGGGAACATCCCGTGGGAATAAATCACATAAAAAATTGACTAGTTCCCCGATATGTTTGCTTTGAGTATCACATTTTGCATAACAAATAGATTATAAGACTAAAAATGTTAGCAGGAAGGATAATGTAAAATAGTTTGCAAATTATGATAATTAGCACGGACGGCTGCAGCATTATGGGAACCACCATTTGTTTTATATTATTATTGCATGGTTCTTGGTCTTACATACATAAGGCAACAGCAGAATATTTAAATGGAAGAATAAAAAAGCAACAATTAGTTGAGAGTAGACCTCTGTCATATGGAATTTCGGTCAATAAGCAATACAGAATTGGCTATATATATTCGTCATAAAACATAATGTTGGATATGAATGATATATTTTGAAAAATTTAATGTCTTATCTTTTGTAAAGCAAATGATTTATGAATTGATCAATATCATCATTTTTTAAACTGTTTTTCAATTCTGTGTTCTGGAATTTTATTTTTTACGTATAAAATTTTGATTTGTGCTATTATAATTTACATCATTTTGGCAGTTCTTTTAAATCTTATTAACATGTCACAAATCGGGACCTCTGAAATACTCTCTTTGAAATTTTTAGAGTTTGGAAATAATTTTTTCTGAAACGTCTTTAAATAAACATTCAAACACAAAGGCAATATGATCGAATTTTTATTTAATAAATTATATTTTGAAAGTTTTTACTTTGCATATTTGACAGGAAATTAACCTAATACTAATCTAAATTTTTTGTTCTAATGATAGTAATAATTATTAATTTTATAAATTATTATATTAATCGATATATGTATGTTCATTTATTTTACTTATTTCTTAATTAATGAGTAATATATTAATGTGTGAATTTTGGGAATAGATTCTTACACATGGTAAGAATTTACTAATTCAACTTTAGTATTTTTTAGTATAAATTAATTATTTAATAATAATGCCAACTCCTAATAATTAATAATTTCTTTATATGGTATACAGTAAATAACAAAATTCTGGAATCATAATTTGAGATCCGTATTTGGAACCTTGATAATTTATCAATCTTGGTTACCAGGATGTCATAAAACACACTGATTACTCTAAATTATTAAACTTACTCTTTCTAAGTTATTATTATTTTCTATATAGAATTATTTGAAATTTGTGGCATATACTAACTGTTTTCAGACAATCTGAACATTAAAGAATTTATTCAAGATTGTCTTAATAGAGTCAATTTGTGCAAACACTTACTGAAATACAGAATATTAGATTTATCATTGGAAAATATTTCATAGATTGTAATTTAAACATTTGCTGGAAAAAATATCGACGATTTCAGAATTTTGTAATATTCTTGTATTGAGAAAAATTTTCATTAAAGTTTTTCTTCAATGATTTAGTTCATAGATGAAATCTAAAGTATCAAACTAATACTTTATATTTTTCCAGAAACTAAATCAAATGGTTGTTTAATTTTGAGATGAAGAAAGTTTTATAAAGTTTTCTTATAAAATTTGCTTCAAGTGATTTAGTTTAGTAAAGATTTTTTAAACTAATATATATATTTTTTTCTCCAAAAAATGATATGCTTTAATAACGAACAATTTAGCATTTACGTAGACGGTTTGCTGTAATATTTATTCTAAATATCATAAGTAAAATGTTAAAGTTTAAAATGTTTGAGAATTTATAAAATGAAAGCCCAGTTCTGTAGCACTATATTAGTTATTTAATCAGTTTTGAATTTTTTTTTAAAATATGTATTTTCATTTCATTAAAAGTTCAAATTTATAATTGCATCTTTTGACAATTTATGCTCAATTTTCACACGGTAGATTAATTATCTTGCATTCATTTATTATGCTTTTATATATTTTTTAAATATAAAATTGTATGTTTTAAGGAATTTGACTAATATGATTTTTCTGCAGTAACAATAAAAAATATATATAATATTACTGTAAATTATTGAATATCATATAAAGAAAGATAGGAAAACAAAATAGAATATAAAGTTTTTGATCTTTTTAATTTTAACAGATATTGTCTTTTATTTAATAGTGTCTATTACAGTTTATCTAACTGATAATTGCTGATTATTCTATTTATGAGGTATTTAAATATGATTGGACGGAAACTAAAATATTTTATAAATATATTTTTAGCTTTGTTTTATTCCATCATTCATAAATCTAAAGATCATGCAAATTTCAGAATTTTATATTTTTGTTGTTTTCAAGCTTCGTAAAAGAGTTTTTAAATTTATTTCGAAATTATTTAAAGTTTATTTTTTAACAATATATATGATATATCTTTCTATCGCAATTATATCCAATTTGAAGAACAAAACCTATTTTCAATGTTAAAAAAAATTAAATTATATATTTTATCTTTACTAAGATAATTGTAGTAATACAGTATTAGCAAAATATTTTTATTTATATATACCACATGAAGTATCGAAAGATGCAAAATAAATTATTCTAGTATTTACAGAAAAATTATATTCAAAAGTCACGAATTTAGATAACTCAAACCTTTTGAAACATAATTAAATTAAACATCACTGATATAGTTATGTTTGTTTAAAACATTTTTACGGTAAGAATTATATCTTGTTTGATTTAATACGCATTCTATCTTTTGAAATTTTGCTCTAAATTATTAAAAAAGAATTATAAATGATTTGATTTATTTTCGCTTTATGAAATGATATGTTGGAAAGAATTCTCCAAATTTCTAAATAGAAAAAAATATTAACAGATAGAAATATTTGACGTTTCAAATTATAATTTAAAACTAATAAGTTAAAATATTAGCATAATAATAGTCATTTAATTTAAATTATAATATCCTTTTTAAAAAATATTTACAACACCAAAATTTACGTTTTGAAACTTATATGATTTATAAATCTAATACCATATTGTTTTTTAAATTGGTTTTTATAAGTTGAGAAGTATCAGTTATAAGAAATTATGTTTAATATAGCCTTTAATGATTTTATAGCTAATGAGTTTGGAGTATTTATAGTTTAAGAATAATGAGATCAAAATCATTACATATTATTTTGCATTTATATTACATTTTACACAAATAGAAAATAACTTTCTAAACGAGTTTTACGTTTAACCTGACAATCATACAGATATATAAGCACGCTTCAGGTTTTTAATTATGCTGAAAACATTAATGATATATTTATATATATTGAAAATGTTAACGTATAAAAATCAAATATCAAAAATGTATTAATGAAAAAAGTTTTAACAATTGCTTTTATTAATTTCTTATCTGTTTAAATAAGTTTTCAAAAATGAAAGTATGCTAAATACTGAAAATTGTCAAATAATGATTATGTAATGAATTGATCATATATATATATATATATATATATATATATATATTTTTTTTAAGTGTTTGCATTCAAGTACAGTCATAGCCAATTGTGCATAATTTATTCACCGAATTTTATAATTTAAATTTTTATTTAATGCTGGATGGACAGATGGTCGTGTTTTGCGTGCCGGATAAAAAGCATATAAATTGATTATAAGGCTGAAAGAACGTTACGTTGATGGGAAAATTGCTGCTAACAGATCTTTTATGAAAGTACTTATCTTTAGACAAACTTAAAAATATAAAATATAGTATATTAGTTTGTCAAGCAATTGATTAAAAAGTATCATTATATTATGTTAGACTCTAGAATATAAATTTCTTATCTATCTTTCTATCTATTTAATGAGAAGCTGCTGATTATACTATTGTTCTGTTTTTAAACTACTTCCTTTTTCATAACTGCTAAACACTAATATATGATTACATACTAAATTTCTTGATGAAACCTCCATTTTGTGTATTCTATAGCAATAGTTATATTACAATGAAAAATCAAGCATATCATAACCATATAGCAATTTAATTGCACTTCAGATATTTTGGTCGCAAAATATGAGTATTTTATTTATATAAGGGAAAATTTTAGGCGTTTTTAAATTTTCCACTATGAAAACAGTTTAATTTTATAGATCAGAATGGCGAGAAACAGACAGCACTACATCAACTGAAGACCATGATATGCACAATTAATAAGAACACATTGAAGTCATCATTAATAAGCTCGCCAATCTTATTCCCTGGACACCTTGTTCATTTTTCAACGTTACATGTACAGTACATTCTTCATCAATACTTCTTCATTGCCTTCTATTTTCCTGCTTAATAACATAGATTTCAATAAGAGCACTTAATTAGAAATCGCTATGTTTACATAGCAAATTTCATAACTTAGGAGCAAACAAATGGCGGTTTCGATTTTTGTACAGGTTTCATAGGAATAATATTCCATATAATTTTAAATTAATTATGGTTTCAAACTATAATTTATCCCTCCCTTATTATAAAAGGTTGTTATTAATGTTTGGATGAGTAAAGGATTTAGAAGATAAACTATATATACATCAAATAGGGACAATTTGGCTGAAAAAGTCTAAATTTGTGGCGGAAATTCACATTAATAATTCTAATTTTCTTTAATTTGTTCATTCCGTAGAGATTACTACACTTTACAAAGTTACTAGAATAGGCATATTAGAAGTATGCATAATGCTTCTTAAAAAGTAAATCAAAAATTTCGATTAATTTAATATGATAACATTTGTGCACAAAAGCTACGTGGAAAGATTTAAAGTTGGATTTTGTAATAAGAGTTTCATAAACTCTCGGATTCATAAGTTTTGAAGCCAACTTAATTTATTTATTTATTATTATTAGTTTTTGAAATGCCCATTTATTAGCATATTTGCTTTTTATGCTTAATACGAGACTTCAAATAAATTCACTATATTTGTGAAATTTGCTCATGAAAAATATGAATAAGTAGAGATGATAGGTGAGTAGAAAATAGAGAAACTGTGTTTTAATACCCGCCCCATATATCAAGTAATTGAATCGAAACCAATATGGTTTCAACTGATATCTGGAAAAATTTGTTAAAGTTCTAATTTCATTAAAAAAATAATAATTTAATTTTTAAATAACACGCAATATTTTAACAACATTTTAAATACAGTTTAAACACTAAAATTAAATTTATATAAATTAAAATCATATGAATCTAAAAACACGATTTACATTTAAAATTATTTAATATCTAAAAATATTATAGACAAATTGAAATAGTAATTTTAAACATATTAACAAGAACATTTATATCGTACTATATATCTTAGTATATACTGTACGTGTTATCTATTATAGGTAAATATTGTGATTTAAGTTTATTATATTTGCTAGGCTTTTGTTTCATTTTTGCAAGATGACCAGATATTTTTGGTTTATCAAATTTTTTGAAAATACCTATAATTTGAAAGTTATAAATTTAGGATTCGTATTTAGAAATAATACAAAGGTAACACGATACTATGGCAAAATTTTGCTGGTTAGAAAACCTACTTTTTCCTCACTACAACTATTCAGGGCAAAAATAACATTAAATAATCTTATCATAAAGAAATTTCACTCTCGAATATGTAACACATTGAAATTTGATACAATTTAGCTTATAGCGCAGAAATCACTATAGAAGATCCATGTAGATCAGTGTTTCTCAACCGCCGATCTATGGACTAGTGTCCGTCCGGAAAGAATTTCATGGGTCCGCAAAAAAATATTTGGCCGTATTAATGCTGACGCATTTGATTACGGGTGACATGTAAATAGTAATCTAGAGTTTCTGTACATACTTTCTATGTACAGTAACTTTAGATAAGCATATAAAAGAGTAATAAATAAGCATAATTAATTGTCGCATATAATTACTGTCCTCGTAACATTATCCATAGTTTTACTGGTCCGCAATGAGAAAAAAGTTGAGAAAGAATGATGTAGATCATCCGTATGAACTATTGGTTTTGAAAATTGTTTTAGAAGTTAATAAGCATAGTCACTTTGCAAGTTATTCGCCGTTTTATTTAGCTATTCGTATCATCACATGCAAATCTGTATATCGCAAAACAATAAAAATGTTATTCAAAATTTCGCAATAA
The DNA here is from genome assembly GCF_030686945.1 of Centruroides vittatus. Classification (NCBI taxonomy): domain Eukaryota; kingdom Metazoa; phylum Arthropoda; class Arachnida; order Scorpiones; family Buthidae; genus Centruroides; species Centruroides vittatus. The sequence continues at coordinate 1,574,072 of NW_027122274.1, read as the reverse complement.
AGACTTGATTAAAGTAATTTGTAATGCCTTATGCATTTAGCGGCTAATAGAATTTTATTTATGACAAAAATATAGAAAATCTTCATAATATAGTTGTGGAGAGAGGTTTTTCCCCTATTTTACTAATTTAAGTTATTGATCTCGTTCTCTTTTCCGTGCAACAATAGAATTAAAAATTTCAAAGAAATTTGCTCTTAAATCTTTAAGCATACAATCGTTATAGCGATTTCAAGGTTAAAAATATATATGCTACAGTATTTATAAGTAATTACAATAAATAAATATGATATTAAATGACTAAAATAAATAAACAATTATAATACTAATGAATTAATAAATGATATCTAAACAGTGCGACAATAATCTTCATAAAGAAAGATGACTTACTATAATAATTACACTTATAATAAAGGCACATCGATCAAGATAATGAAACAATTACACTAAATAATGTTTATATATTATGATATTTCTAAATTTAAAATATTTGAAGGTAAGATGAAATTATTTTATTTATCAATAAATAGTTACTAAAAGTTATATAAAAATCTAAAAGGTGCTTCCTCGTTGTTAACTACTAGAAACACTAATATCCGTATTTACAAATATCACTTTGTAAATGATATTATTTTGACATGATTTAGTGGCTTACGTTTTTTCTTATTGATCGAGAATGTATCTTAAATGAATATAAATGTATATATATTAATGTATCATCTTTAAATGCTCTTTTGACATAAAATTAACGTCGGAATATGGGATTGCTGGAATAAAACAACCAACCACTCGACTGATCTGCCAAGAGGGAATGACTCTTGGGAGGACTTTCTGTGAGAAACTGGCTCCTATTTAGTTATTAAGACACTGCTGGCCAGGCACAAATCCATTACCAACTACCAATATTCAGTGGCTTTATACTCTCGGCTGTCAGAGTATCGAATAATTGTTAACTATATGTTGAAATACTTCAAGTTTTATTATGCAACTGAATTAGGCAAACAAGCGTAAAAATTAATATTATTATTTTATTTTATTATTTTATGTCTAATATGATTATTTTAAATATGTCCGGAAATTTTAAAATGCATGAATTTATTATTATAATGTGTAATAAAACTGCCTAAAAAATGTAAACTAATGAGGGCATGATGACATAAGTAAAATATAATATTTTACATACTCGTAAGTTAAGTACATGAGTTAAGTATTGTATTTGAATGTTAAATAAAAACTAAAATCTGAAAATCGGTGAACACGTATGGTAAGCCCTAAAAGACGTTATTGATTTAAAAAATAATAGAACTTTGTTACAGTTATCCTCAGTCCATGCGTACTTTGTTCGTTTCTGTTTGTTTATATTATTTCAAACGAGAAATCATTTTCATATATATATATATATATATTATTTTTCTTTTAAATATATATATAAAATTAAATACCCGAATTCAATTTTGTTTCTTATTTTTGTGTTAAATAACAAAACAATTGGGTTTTTTTAAAATTAAATTTAATCGAATTAAAAAAGCAATATTTAAGATGCAAAAACAAGAAACTATAATTTGTAAAATTGAAATAAAATATGTATTTTAAAAAGTATAAAATGATTTTTCGTTTGAAATATGACAATATAAACAAACAGAAACGAAGAAAGTACGCGTGGACGGAGGATAACTGTAGCTATGCAACAACATGCTCAATATGCAGGCAGCCATTGTTAGTAACACGAAAATGTGATTGTTTATGAAAAGTTTCTTTGATACAACAACTGTTGCCTAGAAAAAAGTAGTATACCGTATGTATCCTGACTTCAGACATTTTGAATTATCCACCATGGTTGTGTAGTGTTATTTACCACCCTATCGAATATTTTTGTAACTAGCGCTTTTTAGTTTCAAATAAAATTCTACCACCACAGAAGTCTCCGTTCAAAATATGATGCCATACGATGATTAGTTCCCGAGTTATATCTTTTTCAAATGTTAACTTAATTACTGTACCAAGGGCAGCTGCCGCTCTCTAGAAGAAAAATTAAAGTGTAGTAATTGACACACAGCACAGATGTATCAATTTAGTATCAGTTTGAATAATGAATATTGTGACTAGAGTAGAGCCATCTGTTGTATCCCTCCCCACTTCCTCGAAACTAATATGAGTTGCCCCCCTTTAGTTCAGATCCTGGGTACGCCGCTGAACTGTACTCTAGTAATTAGTTGTGACAAGTACTATTTTCTAATACGTAACTGTTCATTTTTATTAAAAATAATTCCAATAGTTTGAAATTTAAGTTGATTAACTATGGAAAGCTTACCTATAACTAAATTCTAATAGTTGAAATAGTAAGAAATACAAACTGAAATCATTAATAATTAATTTTTAGATTTTGCTTTAAAATATCATTTAATTGATTCATTGTTTTTCTGTGCCTGAAGATTCGTGAAAATTGACATTTTTTAATGATTTAATTTCGTTTTCTTTTAAACTCAGCATATCTAGAAGCTTCTTCAAATGCCAGTTAATTTTTATGTAACATTCTATAGGTTTTCTTTTTCTGACACTTTCTACCTTACTTTTATTTATCAATTTCATAAATACTTATTATATTCCCAATATTTTATAAAATATTTATATATGCTTGATTTGAAATCTGATTAATTGTTCTCATACCTTTTATAATGGCTATATTTGTACATTTTTTTTTTTTTTGTTTAAGGAATGTTATATACTCTTCTCCAACTTTAACACTGTATACCAAACAAGTTTAATCTGTTTTTGTTATTTTACAAGTTTTTTAAAACTTATACAATTGAAAATACCGTTTTTGTTTCATTATCTTTAGTTCCTTTAGTAAAATCTTCATAATAATTTTTTCCGGGTCATATATAGATTATTAGAACTAATTTTTTAGTTTTTTTCATTTTGTTATTTTTATCGTTTTTCAATTGTCATTGTTACTAAAAATTCAAATAAGATTGAATATCCAAAAAACTACCACAATTACATTTGAAGTTTAGTTTATTCGAGATTGAAATGCTTAGCAATCGTCATTAATTTAGATTCTCTAATTTACTGATTAATAAACCAATCAACTTGTTTTTTTTCTTGATTTCTGCTTATAATTGCTAATTCTTCCAAGTTCTTTGCATATCAGTAGCTGAAATTTAATATTGTTCAACACGTAATACAAAATTTGGTCAGTAAACACTGTACACTGTTTTAATATATATTCTGTATTAAATTGGAATCGAGTAAAACATTCAAACGAGTCTAATTTATTTGTTTAATTTTGAAAAACTATGATACATTTCTTCTTTATATTTTTATTGTAGAAATGTTGCGATACAGTCCCTTGATTAGCATAACAGAATTATTGAGAATACCTGCTTATCGGAATATTCTAAAATATATTCCATCTAATGTTTTCAAATTATTAAAAAGCAACTATAGAAAGACAAATTGAATATTCTGTTTCCTCCAACTTTTTATTATTTTTCTAATATCTAAAATGTGGTTTTTAATACATTTTTCGCTTAAAACCAGCTTTTTATTGTGCAGTTTGACCTGTCATGAATATTTACATTTTTTTACATATTTTACTCGTTATGATTTCATTGGCAAGAAAATTAATTTCGCTATAATTAATGCTGCGACAATTATTGCATTATTTACATATGAAATGAATAAGATTATAGTTTAACCAATCATACGACAACGAACCAATTTCCAGATTTTATCATAGATGTTTGTATAATCTACTGATCCACTTTTTACACAAGAGTTTTATATCAGCCTTTATTCAATTATCTGAGTCGAGTCAATATAATAGCAGCAAACAGCCTGGGACACCAAAAAACTAAAAGGAGGCAGTGATATCCAGGATCTTATACTTCAAAAAGTTTTATCATTATTATTCAATGATATTTACTGTATTGTATATTCGGTCAATGTAACAAAGGAAGTCATTGAAGTCGCATAAATTCGAATTCTTCATATAATTCTTCATATAATGTCTGGATATAATTTTATTATACCATTATATAATTTTTCTTCATTGTTTGGATATAATTCAAGCAAACATAAGCATTTTTTTCTAGTAATAAAGAAAATTAATATAAAAAATGAAATAAAAGGACGTCTTGAAAGCTTCCAATATGATTGATTGAATCAATTTATTTCGTTGATGATCTGTCAACGCAAAGCATCAACACTTCAAAAGCTAGTTAGTTGGTACTATTTCGTTCTATATGAGTTGGACTAGATCCATAACACGGCCGGCAAGAATAGGTAAAGAATGGAGGACGACGCCCTACTTTCTATTCGAATTCAGACTAGTCATAATAAATTATGAGAATTAGGACTGGATTCAAATCCGAATTTATACAGTAGTAGTTTGCGTTTACTCGTACGGTCATCTGCCAATCACTTTGTTCGGATTTTTACACTAGTGTATATATATTTAAGAAGATAAGGAATTGCTGTTTTATTTTATAGGTGAGCTTTAGTTTAGTGAAAACGTTTGCAGTTTAATATCAATAAAACGGAAAATACTATAAAATGTTAATATTGTAAACATTTTTCATAACTAGGATATTGAAATATAGAAAAATAAAGATAAAAATATATATATTTAAATTTTTAATGTCTGTTTATATTATATTTTATTTTTAGAGATATCTTAAAATTTCGCTTCAGGCAAAAGTTACTACAGGACTAGTTGTGTCCATTCTTCAGTTTGTTTAGAGTCAGTATTTCTTTCATTCATAATCTCGAAATATCGATTCTAATATATTATATTCAAGAGATTTCCAACATCCGTTTAGGCCTATTGATAAATATTAAAGTTAGAATTTTCCTTATTATTTTAAATCTGTTAATAAGTCTTTAAATTATACTTTTAAATTATGTTGCAATATTGTAGCATTTTATCTATTGCAACCTATGTCTCTGTTGTTTTGAAGTTTTCATCCATTAGGTTAATTTTTAAAATAATCTTTTGTTTTTTTTTGTTGTTATTATCAACATTATTAATATTTTTGGAGATGAAAGGGAGAAAATTATTTGTTTTGTTTTTTCAAAATTTTTAACGTTTTATCTAGAATTACACTTTTATTTTATAAGATTTCAACTTCGAAAGTTCAGAAACATCCAGTTCTTTTCTTTCGTTGATCAGGTTTATATTAGATTGACCCATTGAATATTAATTGATTCTAATGTTATCTAAAAACTAAATGCGTTTTCAAATGCATCTTTTGCAGTTGATACTAGAATTTTTAGAATTTCTTCATATAATCCATTATAAGAGATTTCTTCTAAAAGATATCAAATTTATTATTAATTGAGTCTGTTGCATTTTTAATTCGAATTTTTATCAGCTTTATCATTAAAATTTTTATGAATTATTGTGATATTTTTAAAGAATAATATGAAACTTTATAATTTTTAGGACCAAAACTTCATTTTTATTACGGACACAATAATAAATGATCTAAACTATATTCGGCATTAGTTTTTTATAGTTTTATTTCTAATTTTGTTTTTTAGAGATTTCCAACATCCAGTCTTTAATATTTTATTTAAAGAAGCTGATCTTAAGATAAAAGTCATTTTCTGAAAAAGTCTTTTACTTTTTATTTTTATCTTTAAAGCAGGCTTTGCCCAATGTAGTAAAAGATGACGTCATCTATTTTATCAGCTTTATCATTAAAATATTCATGAATTATTGTAATATTTTTTAAGAATAATATTTATTGTTGCATCTTATATTTGTTATTATAGAAATATTTTGTTTCACTGCCTGCTAACTGTCTTGGATGCTTTATATATTATATTCAAATATTTTTATTGATTTTTTTAATTAATTGATTAGATTACTTCATTTTTTTAGCAAAAAGAATGACAATTTTTCTACTATTATATGTATTGCCGATATTTGCGACAAAGTGCCTTCAACCTTTTCAGTGTGATTCAGCAACGTCCAAAATTGATAATTTGCCATTGAGAACTTCACTGAGTTTTTAACCGTATATAATAGTGAAATTTCCAATTTATTTATATTGCTTTCCAGGCCATTATATATAACAGAGGGAAAGTGTGGTGATCGGTGAAAAGATGCCCCCAAGATTTTTACATTTTTGGATCAGGGTGAAATGTCCAAAAATGTAAAAACCTTCAAATGTTTCGACCTTGAAATATTGAGAAATGCAAAAATATGGGGTTTCTTCTGTATGTACAGATGTTAGAATATGTGTGGGGGATATGATTTTGTTCACCCATTTTGAAGCTTAATAATTTCTGTGTCTTTTGTCGAAAATTTCTGAAATTTTTCAGGGAGGTTTGTGTGTTAGGGGGATTGATGCTATTAAATTTTAATGGTTAAAGGTCTAATGGGTGGTGAGATAGAGGGGATCGGACTTAATATAGATTTTACTCGTTAGTAGTCATTTGCAAGTTTTATAAAACTCATCTCTATCCTCAAAATTAAGTTTCTTGCTATTTTATAATAATAATATAAAAAAGTTTTAAATAAAATAGAATAATAGATGACACCACCACAATTTTAAATATTTTTTGCCAGGAAATTTATGCAACTCGTTGCTGGAAATTTTTTATTTATTAGAGAGATTGGGGTCCAAGTCGAAACTTCAAACTTATAGGCAAGCAGAAGTATACGTCTGACGTCTGAACTCCAAGCAATGTCCCAATTTTAACCCAAAACACAGAAAAATGCAGACGTTTAAGCAGAACTTCTACTCGTCATGCTCGATGTTCCAAACGTCATTGTCAAACATAGGCTTCTAAGACGTTCGAAGTTCACTTCGGCCGAAACCTCTCTATTGTTAACTTCACTGAGTTTTCAGCTATAAATAATAGAGAAATTTCCCATTTCTTTACATTTTTCAATTTTTAACTTTTTGCTCTTAGGCATTAAGAGGGTCTCTTTTCCATATCCATTGTGAGTTTTACCAGACTCGCAATGGAGGGGACTGGGTGGTAAGGGCAGGACTTGACATTTTCAGGACTGACTGCCCATGAAAAATTCCTGAATCCGCTTAGATTCGATTCTGGATTTCCCAGAGGTTTAACACCACTCTGGCTTAATACGCTTAACATTGGATAGGGCATCAGCACGCCTTAACCGCTTGGGCTATCCGCCATCAAAATATACTAGGCTATTTGGCAAAAGTGTTATACATTTTAAATTATTTTTATGGATTGCAACATGAGATATGTGTTTTTAAATTAAATAAGTCATTAACGAGAAAAAAAATTTGAAACTGGGAATCAATTTGTTAAGTATCATGATGTCTACATTGATATGTGAATTTGGTGTTATTTTACATCCAGACACAGACATGCTACATTGGCAATGCTGAAAACAGACTATCATTGTGATAATTACTCTTTGTATAGTATGACAGATTCTTTGCTGAGAGCATTACTGGAATAGTTTCTTGCTACTTTCTAAATAAGCCAAAATACAATTAATTTTCATGCCAACATTTTAGTAAATTAATACTTGCTTCTATAATTTCCCGTATTTAATATAGACTTACTATTTTATTTCAAAAATATGTTTAAAAAATAAACGGCTATGTTAAATCAAAAGTTATAAATTATGAATGATTTAATTAATTTTGAGGAATTTATAAATTTTATTAATTTTTGCTAAAATATTATATTTTTATTTGATGTATTTATTCACCTCCTCGGGAGTCTTTTAATGATTTAATTAGGTTACTTAAACACCAAAAGTATTAGATTTTTATGTTTACTGACATTATTGTTTTTCATATATACAATGCACTACATTTTAAGCTTTCAGATGTTTCAGAAATGCTATTTAATTATACATATACAGTATCTTGTATTGCAATTTTCTTTATATGAATCAAATCCATAATAAATATAGATAAATTAGGGAAATGAGGATTTAATGGAACGTAAACGTTTGGGAATTATACAAATAAACATTCTGTAAGTTATTCATAAGTTTATTTTCTTTTAAGACTTCTGTAAGACATCTTAAAGGAAAATCCTAGTCTTAACAACGGATATTTTAATCCATAAAAAAAGGAAGGAAAAAGGACAAGTTATTCAGATAAGATACATTTCGTAATTAATAGCCTTTCTAAATTTAGATATTTATAATTAATTCATAACATTGAAATGATTACTAGTTAGTTTTCTGATTAAGAGCTGATTTATATTTACCAGAGAGAAATCTAATAAATTATTATTATAAGAAATATTATATAATATTATTATTACTTTATTATTTAACTTATAATAGATTTATAGTATGTATGTAATAATGAACATTCTGAATCCCCTTTGTTATGCCGTTGAACATAATGATCAAATTGAAAACAAATTAAAATTTCATGTGATTGACAGCTTTCCAATTAATCTAAAATTACTGACTAGTAATAAAAAGTTAAATACTCTATTATCTATAGTAAGAAGTTTATTATATTTGCCTTTGTCAATGATTTTATATGTTCCTAGTAGTTAATGTTATGAATTGAAACCGCTTCGATGTTTTGAAGAGTTGAATTGTAGCATAATTTAATCAATCGTTTTCAAATATAATATTAAGCTTATAAACTTCTTTTATACGCTATTTACCATTGGAAACTTTAGATATAAAATATGATGATAAAAGTAAGTAAAAATAAGTTTTAATATTAGAATTTTTAACTTTTTAATTTATATAATGAAAATACTTAACTATAATTTGAATTGTTCCCAATATGACATATAACGAAAAAAACAAACGAAGGGTTTCTACACATGTAAGAATTACATTATAATTTGATTTTAGTATAAAAAACGTAACCCTACTCAAGTTTATTATTTACCATATAGAATGTTAAATATTACTTTAGGAAATTTATTCACGAGTTTATAAACTTTTCATTTTGCTATTAATTGCTTGCTCTCTCTCAGATATGTTAAGAAGCTTGTCATAGTTTCAAACGAAATAGCTTGTTGACGCATTATGCGAAATAGCATTACAGTATATTTTGTTTTCTAATCTTCGATAATGCTAACATCTGCATCTATATTTATATACTCAAAGGAATAAGCATCGAAAAATGTCAGACATAGCCAATTAAAATCGTTTTATGATCTATATTCTGCCAATCATACAAGCTCAACATAGTAGTCAAGTAAACAGGAAATGCCGCCATTATTTTTCTCCGGCTTCGAAGATTTAATCGACAATTTTAACTACCTGTAGCACAATTTAATCTAAAAGTTCGTCTTAATCTACATATATTTTGATAGTAGTTATATATTTAATAAACGCTTTTCTAAGTAATTTTGTATTTATAGTTGTTTGAGATGAAAATGATTCTTATTCTGAACGATAGTAATCGTGAATGGGCGGACGATGGCGACGAACCCGGTTCCGCTATATTAGTGGAGTGATTGTGACGGGAACCTGCTAGTTTAACAATTTGCTAATATTATCGATATTTCCATGTAAATCAGTCTTCTGTCGTAACTCTGTCAGTTACTTATTTGCGATTTATTCTAAAAAAAAAAAAAAAGTTCTACTACGCAGCTTAAAAAGTTGAAAATTTTAACATCTAAATGTACGTTTGGTTTGTACATTTTCAAATCACGTTTCCGAAATTATAAATAATTCAAAAATTTCGGTAAACCTAAAATTATAAGTGAAACGACTAGTTAAATTAATTCACATTTTCAATGTGTTTAAGAAATATTCAAACAGGTCTAAAACTTTTTGAAAGATCTTTTGGATGTAATTACATATATCTCACTTTCCAGACTTTTCTTAGTTTAACATTCTGTTTCTAATTTTACACCAAATATTATTCAGTTATAGTTAAATATTAATAATTAATTAAATAATATATGAAATAATTGAAAATTCTTTACTTTTGATACGTAAATAGTATTCGGATATCTTAGGCAATTTTAATTTAACATTGTTAAAATTAATAGAAAAAATAAGTATATCAGCTTTTTAAATTTATTATATTATATATTTTAATCTATCTGTAATATAATTTCAAGGAATATAGAAATTTCTACAATTGCTCTCACGACAGTTATCACAAAACTTAAAGAAACCGATAATTTTGCCTTGATTGTTTTTATATTAATGATTTAGCAATCCAAAATTCTTATTTAGAAAATTTTTCCTTGAAAAAATTACAGATTTTCCTAATTAAATTATTCGATATTACAGAATTAGCAATTTTTAAGTGCATTCTTAGAAAACTTTTTATTAGAAATTGATTTTTGTTTGATCTATATATAACTAAAGCGTTCATATGTGTTTCAAATCTGTATTTTTTTAAAAATAATAAATGAGTGTTTTACATATATTGACAGAAAATTGATATTTGTTTCATAATCTGTAAATATGTGAAAATTATTTCAGAAGTTTTTAGTTAAAAATTACTATGCTGGAAATAATTTAACGAATATTTCTTATAAAATTATTATAGATGTTTCTAGTGAAAATGAAATGATAATGATTGAGAAATCAAAATAACATTTGAAATATGTATAAATTCTCGTATTGACTGATGTATATACTGTATATATATATGCCTATATTTATTTATTTAATTAGTTTATATAGTACACTACTGGTTGCTGGATATTGAAAAGTTTTCAATAATAGTACATTTGATTGCAAGAAATATATGAATATTTGAATGATTTTATTGTTATTTAGATGGAAAATTTACATTATAATGAAATTATATTTAAATTATTGGCTGTACAAATTTCAATTAGCGTATTTCCGTATAAAATTTTAAAAATAATTTTAAAAATTTAGTTTACTCCAATATTTTTAATATTTCCATCATATAATTTTTTCAATAACGAAAAAATCAGCTAGTAACTTTTTTAAAATTTGCAATATCATACTTTAGTAAAATGTATCACATTAATATAAGCGATCTACATTTTGAAATTTTAGCATTTTGTATACAGAAACAGTACAAACTTAATATATATTGTATTTATAATGTTGGCACAAATGATTTTATATCCCGTCTCTTAGGTGCATATTTTCATCATTTTTCTTTAGTAAACAATTTGATAAAACTGCAGAAATATTGTAATTGCTAAAACACACTATAATATAAATTTTTTTGGTTCACTTTTACATTCAATAACAAGTAATTTAAAATGATGATAGACTGATTTTTCTGTTTTTGAATTAATAAACTCGTATAAAAAATTTAGTGTTAGCGATACTCTTTGAAAGCATATATATGTTTTAAACTTTATAAAAGGAAAGGAAATAATTCAAAACATATTTTTCCCTGCTTATATCATGGGAACCAACACAGTTTTATCTCTTCCTAAAGTTGTAATTCAGTTAGAGAAATATTTTCTATTCTTTTGAAGAAAACTTTTTAAACACTAAAATTTTTAGACGTTCCTATAAACAAAAAACAGGATCCAATATTATCATCGTTTTTAAGTATCTGCTTTTAAATGTAATAATAAATTAGCAGATTATTTTATACAAATTTGTCTTTGTGGGTTTTTTATAAGTCAAAACTATAATGAAAGATTTTTTCTTAAAATTTTAAAATTTTTATTGTAAATTTTATTAAAATATTTATATTATACAAATAAGTAACGAGAAATTACCAGATTTCATTTCCAACAAATTCCAAAGAAATACCAGATCATTTTCAGCAAATTCCGTTATTACAAGATGGAGCGGATTAGAAGATTGCAGAAAGATATTGATCAGGTCTTTCTGTAATTGTCATTAGTAGTCGACTCACTTTCAGAATTTTTTTCTTCATTTCGTTTCAAAAACATCGATCGAATGCAAGTCGAGGTAATTTTCGGATTAAAGCAGAAATTTAATTTTACATTGTAGGCTATAATCTAGTAACAAATTATAAATGAATTTAGTGTAAACAGTAATAGAAATGCTTGTTTACAAAGTTTTACAAGGGAGACACCACTTTGATTTTAAGACACAAAGAAAATAATTTTGAAAAATAACATTTACATCTTTGATTCATAACTGTTCTTGTCAATGCTCCAATCTTTTGGAAGTTTATCGTTATAAGCATTCCATTTATAAAATATGTTATCAATAACATGATAAGAAATGCATCATAAAGAGCCGTTCAAATTAAATCCCAGTTATCTGAAAATTTACTTTTTTCAGTTCTTAAGAGCTGTTTGATGCTTTATTGTTTAAGATGAGCAATCAACATTCCTTTACTAAAAGCGATTTTTTTGCGATTTGACAAATCCACGTATCTATTGTAAAAAGAAAAACTGCAGAAACAAGAAGGACTCGAGTAATTATTTCGAAAATACTCTCGCTCTTTTCCATTAAAATTTCAGATATCTGAGATCAATTGAGAATAACATTTCTATTTTAGGAAAATCTTTTCAGAAATTTATCTTGTGTCTACACATTTTTCATCTTATCTATTTACGACATATCTCGTTTTTTTCTTTTTTTTACTTTAGTGATCATACTATATTTTATTGGTTAAAGCGAAATCCGGTAATTCTCTCACGAATAAAATAATTTTAAACATGAAGGGCTTGATAAACGTTTTCATCCTCCTTTACACGTATTGCTACAAAACATCACAATATACAGCATACACATTACATAATAAATACATGAAGAAATACAAACGTAATCATTACCTAATGCTAATTAAAGTTGATATTTCATACCTTATTTGTACTGTGTAGGCCTACAAGTTATAACGCTTTGATTTATAAATAAAACCGACAATAATTACTCAAAATAATTTTTATAGGGGGGACGAATATCATTTTTCTCGATCGAATATTAACCAGATCTCGAATAGTTCGAATACCTCTAATACTTAGTAAACTTAACCTTATGTAACTTATTAGTTACATAAGGTTAAGTTAAATAGTTAAATAATTTTATTTAATATTTATTTTTTTAACTTGTTTTATTTCTTTCTACAAGTACAGTGGATATTAATAAGTTGATAAAACAAAACGAAAAGTAAAAAAAGAAGAAAAATACTAAATTTTAAGAAATAAAACTTTGAGTTTTACAGCACCTTTTTGTGTATTGTTATCTTAACTACAATATATTAATCAATGATTAGTCTCATTCTCACCAACTGCAGACTAAAAGAAACATTCGAACATGTTCAGGGTCTAGTCTGCTTCTTTTCTTGTGATAAATTAAACTAGAGGTATGAAGGTTGCTAGATTGGGGACTTTTTCCCCAAAATGAGTACTTCTAACGTCACTGGGAAACTGCTGAAGAGGTATTCATGGGAAGTTTTATATTCTTTGATTCTTAATGATAATATTTACATTTAATTTTTAATACCATTATTAAAAATTAAATGTTTTTAAACTTTATATTACATCTCATGTATTATTAACTTCTTAATGTAGAAAATTCAATTAATCTTGTTAAAATATCTATAGTTTATTGAGTATGCTGTTATATGAGTTTTATAACAACATTCTGATGTAATTAAGGATATAAAAAAGTAAGAAGTATGATCAAATTGATTTAACCTTCAATATTGCATATTTCTTAATTCTGCTAATTTATTATGTATAGAGGAGAAGGTGGTATTATGGAACCCCTCTATTTCAGACTGACAATAGATTCGAACTCTAGCAAATTTGGCTGTGCTGCACTAGGCAGACATCTATAGCAAGGGGAGGATGCCTCCCATCTCAGTTATGCGGTTGAGCTCAGTGAAACATGACATTTGTGTTTTTCGTAATTCCAAACTTTTGAATGGTAAGTGAATTTAATTATTTCTAAAATATAAATTATGTAGTTGTAGGTAACTTGTACATGTGTTCCGTTTTATAGGCCTATGGGAACATGTCTGATGTTTACGTTTTTAAAGTTTGGTGTTGACAGAAATTAAGTTAACCCAAAATGGAGATGCGTGAAATACGGACCCCGTTGGTGCTTTTACTATGGAACTCGACTCCCCTGAGGTTCGTAATGCACACAAATTAAAACCATGGAATATTTTTGTAAAAGTATGTGGTAGACGAGTGAAAAAATTATAGATACCTAAAACTATAGATAAGTAGATCTAGCTAAATTCTGAAGTTATTTTTGGTTTTAAAAAACTGTTCTGGAAAGATAAGTGTTTTTTAAACTGATTTTTTAAAATTAATTTTATTTTAATTTTCAGATGCTTAGAGCCCAGCTGAACAAGCCAAAGAAAAACTTGAAGAGATAAACATGGAGCCAGGAAAAAATGGCAAAGACAGTGAGTATGGTAAAGGATAAGAAAATGGGGCTGAAGAAAGCTGCAAAATTTTATGAGGTGCCAAAAATTACATTGAGAACTCTCTCTTTGCAAGCAGACATTCGTCCGGTGCAATTTGTGAAAAAGACTCTAGGTAGAAAGTCAATTCTTTCTGAGAATATCGAAAAAGAAATGCTGGAATATATATTATTGATGTAGGTCATATTTTTCTATTATTAAAGCATTTTTTTGATAAAATACATTGGACTAAATGATTTTGTAATTAATTAACTTTATTTGTACTTTTCTATTTGTTTTTGAATACATTAAAGCATTTTTTTGAAAACATTCAATGAGGTTCCATATTACTACTCGGCTTCCCAAAAACTACTTTTTGACTTTTTTTACAGAAGCCTTCAAAAACCATACTTATAGTTATACTAGCGAAAAATCCAATTAGGATCATTTAGTTTGATAGTTACCAGTACTTTTCGCACAAAAAATGTGGGCGTAGTTATAATACGTCGTTTACAATTTACTATAATGAAAATGGGGTTCCATAATACCACCTTCTCCTATATTTGTTTTGTTATAAAATAAAAATGTTTAATCAAAAGGGTATTATTAAAATATTCAGATATGATTAATATTTTAAAAACATTAATAATTGTTTGTTAATGTTTTTAGTATTAGCAATTATTGCAAATTTTAAAAATGAAAAACTAATTCATAAATGATGATAATCTTATTAAAATAAATCAGAATTACTTTATTGGTTATTTAACTTGAATATGCAAAACTTTTATAGAAAAGTTTTAAATAATTTTTCGACGCTGCTTTTATTTTACAATGAAGTGACTATTTAAGACCTCACACTAGTGACACATCCACTTTATTTAATGCTGTATCCTTTATACATTTGTTTGTCAATATGCGTTTCTGGTTTTTACCTCTCTTCTGTTAGCTAAAACACGATTTATTATTACATTTATGGACAGTATTGTCGGTTTTTATGATATTTCTTTTACATACTAAGATATACTGTTTTCACAATCTTTTATTCTTTTTCCATTTTTCTTTTCATCCATTTTGTTAAAATATCTATAGTTTATTGAGGATGCTGTTATATGATTTTTATAATAACATTCTGATATAATTAAGGATATAAAAAAGTAGTATGAGGTCTTAAATCATTACTTCATTGCGAAATAAAAACAGACATTAAAAATAAAGACACAGTTTCAACAAAAGAATAATTTTACAAGTTAAATGCTACTTAGCGTGAATATGTTACAATTTAAGTAACGTTTAACTTGGGTTTATAACGTTTCATATACTTCTCCGAAATAGTTATATAAAAATATACAATTATAAACAGAGACGTATTTAAATCTTAATGTAATATTATTACCAATTAAAAATAGGTGGGAGTGTCAGCATTTATAACTCAAAGACTTTGTGTAGATATAATAAAGCAGGTGAACTTTAAGAATTTTTATATTCTTGCAGTATATTTAAAGCATGCGAACACATTTAAATAAATACAGTATTTAGTATATTAATATCGTAATGTTAACATGAAGTGAAAAATACGTGACAATGGTACTAGAATTTTAAAACGAAATGATATAAACTGAAAATACAGATCTATGCATGTTTCTCTTCTTCAAACTAGTTTATACAATATTAGGTATCTTACATAGTTTCAAATTATAAAATATAAAATTATTAAAATAAAATAAAATAAAACAAATCATTATGTGATAAGAGTTCAAATCTCTTCCAGCAGAAATATTTTATTTATAAACTATAAATCAGTCTCTCTCTATTGCGTATATCCAGTGGTAACACAAAAATTTCATGTGCGCTGCCCTGCGGCGGAGTGTCTGATTACTGGATATATCGGACTGACGAGTGACGAACTATAGAGACTCTACTGTATATCATTATGTGAAAATTCAATAAATAATTCTTCGAAAAAACATTTCTGTAAAAAGTTACATGTATTGAAAATATTAAAATTGTATCTGTAACATTTATATTATTGTGGGAAATTTTTACATAAAATTGCGTAATCTGAAGAAATTTCGTAAACATTTTGAGAATAATTGACTGTACCTATCTGACAATCCTTGCTGAAGAGGCGTTGTCTGTACGTATAGCGCGTTATCAGAGGTATTCGTAGTACTCGAATTTTTTTTATCAAAGGGATATTCGAAAATCTGCAATATTCGAAGTATTCGCGTATTCGAAGATAGCATTTGCTTATCTCTACCTTTTTTTCCATATTTGTAAAAGAATTATAAATTTCAAAAATTTACCGTATTTACTCGCAGATAAGACGAGGTTTTTATTCATCTTTTACTGCTTCGAAAACCAAGGTCGTCCTATACGCGCGAGTGAAGGATTCTTTGCGTTTTTGCAATAATTTCCGTGAACTGCGTATACTTCATGCTGTCATTATAGGTCTACAGTCTATTTAGATTAAGTTGGTACCTACTGTAAACAAATTAAGACATACTTTCCTTTGTTTATTGGTTTAATCCTACGTCCATTAATTAAAAATTGTGTTGCATCTCATTCATTCGTAGAAAATAGTTTCTAGTTATCTATAAAAACATTAATGAAATACAGGTCACTTAACAATAATTATAAATGTAATTATTTTATGTTAGTTAAATAGTTATTTTTAATGAATATTAGCACATTCTGAATCATTAAAAATAAACTTTTTCCGGTCATGCCCATTATAATGTTTTGGTTTTGTTTTCCATTCATCACGTATTAAGGCAAACATGGTTGTTTGGTTAATACGCGCATTTAATAATATTTTATTTGTGATTAAACGAAATAAAATTAGAATTGTATTAATAAGTCTAATTTTTTTTATTTTAATCTCTAAAGTCACACCTCGTCCTATATGCGAGATTGTCTTATATCCGAGTAAATACGGTATATACAGGGTGTCTCAAATTAAACTTGACATTTCCCAGCTGGCTACAACAAAAACTATTCATCAGAAAGTCATGAAAATTTGGGAATGCCTTAATGAGATGGGAATTTTTCTAGAGCAAAAAAGTTAGTTTCAAAATCCACTACTAGAGGGTGTATTATAGCTTTATACAGAACATAACAATGAGCTAAACAAGTAATCTGTCTAATGTAAAGAAAACATGTTCAAAACATGATGACCACAATTGTCTTCTACCATCCGAAAGCATAAAACAGTATGTTCAACGGTTGCGTGCAATGTATGCCATGAAATCTTACGCAGACGGCGTGCTATGCTGTCCTTAATTAAGGTCTGACAGCGATGTTGTGGGATCACGGCAGACCAAATTTTTGGGATAGCCCCAGAGCCAATCGCATGGATTCAAGTCTGGGAATATCGCAGGCCAATATGTCACTATTTCAGCTTGAAAAGAACCCTGTAATGGTGGCTTTTGGAACTCAGTTTTTTTTTGCTCTAGAAAAAATTCCCATCATCTCACTAAGGCATTTTCTAACTTTCATGACTTTCTGATGAATAGTTTTTGCTGTAGCCAGCTTGGAAATGTCAAGCTTAATTTGGGACATCCTGTATATGAAAGATTATGAATATACATTTTGAAGATAAATTGAACATATCAAAATTTTAAGTATAGTTAGTTTTTATTGTATTTGAAGAAAATAACGATAATATAAAAAATAAACAGCAAATAATATTGTCAATAATAGTTTCATTCTTATCGTGAAATTTATTTCATAATTTCAATTAGATTTTTTGATAATAATCCAGAATTTCCACGAGCAATATCAAAAATATTTATAAATGTTATTTAAATAATATGGTAAATAATAATTATTTTATTATTATTTGTAAAATTTTCATAATTGGCATTGGTACTCATTAATAATAAAAATTATGTGTTTAATGATTATTGTTTTGATTGATTACTTACATTTTATTTTTGTTTTATATTTCCTATTTTATATCATTTTGAAATGTACGTGTATATATATATATATATATATATATTTATTTATTTATTTATTTATTCTCTTTTCTTTATTATTACTAACTTCCAGCAAAAATAGTGGTAAAGCACTTTTTCTATACTTAATCACTGTCTTTCTTTATAAATTAAGATAAAAATTCTTATACGGTATCGAAGTAAAATCATATTTCCTATATTTAAGTATAATATATTATACTTAATACTATGCTATTTACTAATATATTTTTTTAATTATCTCTTTAATTTTTATATTAATAGTTATGAAATATTGATGTTATTATGATATAAATAGTTATGCAGTTAATATTGCATATATTACCTGCATAACTGTACATGCATTGCATATTGCAAAGGAGTACGCGTTAAGCAAAGGATACCTGTATATAAGCATTGCATATTTCATATACAGGTATCCTTTGCTTAACGCGCGAAATTAATTGCAGCAATCCCTTTATATACGCGGCAAAAGTTTTAATTTTAGCGGCTTTACCAGCTATCTTTATTTAACATAGATCATATTTTGATTAACGCGATTTTTATATACGCAGTAGGATCGAAGGATTAATTAACCGTTAATCAAAGGATATCTGTATTTATTGCTTCGTTATACATTAAAAATTATTTTTTAGTACAATTCAAATTAAAATAATTTTTAAATAAATCACGGGAAATTATTTGGTGAAACGATATAAAATAATAATAATAAGATTTATCTTTATAATTGTTTATCAATTATGTAAAAATATTTAATGTAGGCGTGTAAACTTATAATCCAGAATAGCATCTTCCATTTTCTTCTGCACATGTACGCGCGAAAAGAAATTGAACGAGATTTTCTGTTGCACGAGTTGCTTAATACATTCAGAGTTGTTTTTTTTTCGAATTTTTCGTATTCGACTTTTAGACTAAAAGAAGACGAACTTGTATAAACATTTCTAATGGTTTTTTTAAAGTCCTTTTCAAAAGTTTAGAGACTATCATTAAAAGTATGATAATATTTACAAGTGAAAAACTATTGATATATACAGAAATCTAACTTTCTATTTATTTCCTTGATTAAACAAATAAATGCATCAAAATTTTTTATTCAAAATTATATAAAAAATTGTGATTAAAATCATTAAAATTAATGATTTCAATCACAAAAATATTCATTATATGAACCATATTTGTTTCATAAATTTAGAAACGCAATAATATGCAGATTAGTTTACATATTCTGTTTGGTAATTATGTGTTGGACATTTGTTACGGTGGTTCTTACTTCATTATGGGCAAATGCCAGCAGCTAACAAAGAAAGATAAAATTAACAAAGGTGTTGGGTTAATCGACAGAAGGTATTGCCAAAGATTTAAATAGATCAATATTAGCGTTCAAAATATTTGAAACTAATACATGAAGACAATGAAATCATCACAAACCCAACAAAACGATCAACTAGAACAAAAACAACAATCAAATATGATATTAATATATTGTGGTCCTTGTGAAGCTATGAATTACGATTTTTGTTAGGAACTTTACATACTGTTAAATACAGTTGGGTTGAAATTCCTCATCCGTTCTTCTAATAACATATGGTAGGGTATCAAAGGAAAAAAAGGTTGTTATTAGGAAAAGGATATTTCTGTACCTTTGCATCATTGTGCACATTGTGTACGATGACCGACTTCCCATTAGATCCAATAGGCCCGGTCCTAGGAGCGTAAGAGTTCAACATAATACTAATAATGACAACAATAAAATAATGAAAAAAATAACTTTTACAGAAACAGTTCATAAAGGAACTAGTTCAAATTAAAAGTTTAAACAGGGACAACATAAGACATATCAGTTAAGTAGTATTAATATATGAGTATATTTTGCATGAACTACTGATAGGTTTTAAATAGCAGTACCCTTTGCCGTTTCGATAATTAAAAATCTGTAAAAATATAATTATTACAGAATTAAAATTATAAAATAGAATCATTCGTTACAAAATCTATTAGTTTATGGAGCGCCTGCATATTGTGGGCCAAGGAGCGTCACATTTCTAAATAGGCCATGGACTGTGAATCAGTTGAAAATCAAAGAAGTTTACTCAAACGATTTAACAAAACAAATCTGTAACCCAAATACAACCTGAATTTTTTTAGTCGAAAAGACTAAAAAATATTCAGATTGTTTTCGCTCTGTGCATATTAATTAACAGGAATTTTATTCAAGCCCATTACGGGTTCGGCCATATCTAGAATCGAGCGCCCTGGTGTGAGCCAAGGGGACGAAATCCGACATATTCGAGACGAACCTCACCCAGCGGATGTTGTTATAGCCGAAGAATCTTTGTTATACTGGAAAGCTCTGAATATGGCTAAAATAAAGTTTTTTACTCGAAAAATGTTGAAAAGACGTTTTAGAAGTGAATTCAAACATCAGACAAAGTTTTTCCGATGAAGTTTTTAGTATCGAAAGCCATGAGCTCTTGCAGGAGGTCTTGGGTTAAAACCCAAGACCTCCTGCAAGAGCATATGGCTTCTTCACACTGTCTAAATTTTCCATTAACACGGAAGTATATGGTACGCAGTGCATTAGGAATATTTATGTGTTTTGGTCAGATATGGCGACGCCCCATTACGCTCAAGATGCAGTTGTTCTCTTTGATATGTATTGGATTCACCGATACCGTACGTTCCTCGTAAAAACAATGTGTCTAATGTGATCCAACTGAACGGGTTTGGTCTCAACGATTTAAAGCAAAAAGTATATGATGGAAGGCCATTTCCATCCAGAACTTTGCAAAAGAATTCAGAATAAGTTCTGCCAATTTATGACTAACGATTTCCAGAATCTTTTGAAAAGTGCGTAAACAGAAGTTCGAAAGGCAAACGAGCATGAAGTAGATTCGATTTTGTTAAAATGACAGACTACACAAATATGTTTTCTTTCATGTATTTTATGTGCCATGTTCATTTTATAACTCCACAAATTTCAGAATAAATTCATTTTCATATTCCGGATTTTAAGTTTACAAACCTTTAATATAAAACAAAAATAAAATGTATGCAATCTATGAAAAAATTACTTAGGCCTATTAAAAATATGCTTAAGTAAACAACTAACTTATAAGAATATTACATATAATAAATAAAACACTTGTTATTTATTAATTCAAGTGATATTTGTTGTAATGTATAGACAATATAATGTCCATAGAAATTCTGGATTATCTTTAAAATATACATTATTTATAATGAAAAAAGAATACCATGATTTACATAAATATGCCTTAAAAATTAAAAGTGACATATTATTCTGGTTTCATTATTACGAATTGTATATTCTAAGTGTATAAGGAATGCTGTAATTCTATTTTTCTTTTCTCTGTAATCTTTAAAAGTTTTAAGAATTTTAATACAGCACTTCTAAAATCAAAAGGTTTTTCAATGATTATCATTTTTATCGTTTAATTTATAAATTGTTCTGAAATGCTTTTGCAACAGTAAGTTAAACGAATAAAGTCATCGTGCGATTTGACATTCTGTTGCTTTTTTCTACAGTGGTTTATTAAATCTCGTGTCTATGCCAATAACCCACGAACAATACCTGACCTTAAGATGGAGATTCGACATGTTCGACAGAATTGGGTCTGACTTATCCGGCAGTGTCATAAGGAATTTACAAAACAAACAATTTATAAAACAATTTTTTAAGCAATTGTTTTTGAAAAGAGTGCGTGTCTTCAGAGTCGTGAGAAACATTTGAGGATTTTGTCTTCCATACGTAAAAATAACTTAGCACTGAATTGGGTTGTAATGTTTTTTTTTATACTGAAATAAAAATATCCACAGTTGTTTAATAAAGGTTGCGTTTTATTCCACAGTTAAAATCAGGCACTCTTATTGGGTCATCCTATGAAATAACCTATAACAATATGGGTGAATTATTAAAAACAATTTTAATCATCAGTATTTATATAATTTTGAAATAATTTGTTAATTAATATAGCTGAATATTTATATCACATAATTATAAATCATTCAGATAATTTATATTTTAGCGAATATGAAAACAGTTTAGGTAAAATGGATTAAATAAACTTATTTATACTATTGCTATTTTATATTTTAACCAGTTTAGATAGAACTGATGCATGAATAAATTCTACTTCTGCCGTGTATTTAATAACTGCTGTTTGAACAGACACAGAATGGAAGACAAATGATTAACATTGATCCTAATGTTTGCATAAATTATAGGCATAAAATTAAGATGATAGCGAGTGTCAATGACTATCTCAGTTAGTAATTATTGACTAAAATGATAATTGTTCATGTTGAAATTTATACATGACATAGACCTTTATTGTCGTCTTAAATTTGTCATCCCTGTGGATAGGTATAAATATCAAGTATAAACAGAGTTTCGTAGACTATAAACATACAAGAGAAAGTATTAGCCACATAAAATCTACGTATGGCTGTTACGGATGTAATAAATAATTTATAATTTATAATTACTGATAAACATCTTAAGGCATTTGTAATCTTAAGGCAGATGCTTGAAAAGTTTTATAAATCAAGATATAATGTTTTTGATCTTTATAGATATTTTTAATTTTTATTAATCTGATTATAATCTCATGTTTTAGTTTTTACAATTGTGAACAAAAGACCAGCTATTGCTATCTAATCCAAGTTATGGTTTCATATCCACTAAAAATAGGTCAGTTTGACATCAATAAAAACAGTCATTTCATAAACCTTTCTGGTATTAGCGAAATCAGTTAATGCTCTTTCTTCTATTTTTATAGCTCTACGTAACCTGTAGTCTTGTAGTAACCTTGACGTAATGCAGCGACATTTTTTGTTGCATTCATTTCACATATTAATTTTGTCGAATAACAATACCATGATGAATATCTTGGATGATTGGTTTGTAATTCCATCAATGTTTTGAAATAATTGCTTTTACTTTCTAACTTTCTAACTTTCTGAGACATCAAGCATATTAAAATATTTCAATACAGTTTAAATTCAGTTCAATACGATGAATAAACTATAAACTGCAACATTAAATACATTTTAAAATAAATAAAATTATCGAAAATTTAGATAAAATTGCTAATGTGTAGAAAAAATAAATCATTTTATTTGTAATAGATTATCCTGTTTGTACTCTTTATATATAAATATTTAATTTTACTATATTTTTTTTGTATAAGTTCCGATATTAGATTTCAGAAATGTTTTTATAAATTCTCAAATAAATATTTTATTTCGAAAATATAAAGTTTAACTATAAAAATATTTCTTGCAAATATATATATATATTTTTTTTTTTTTGGTTCGTTTAGAACTTGTTATTGAAAACTTTTCATCGATTTGAAAACTTGATATCATTTTTGATAAATTTTTGCAAACAGTAGTGATGGTTGAATAAATTTTAATATTGTAAAATACGTATGAAGTATTTTAAAACGTAGTATTATGAAATACATTGAAAATGTTTCAAAATTCATAAGGGTAGTTGATAAATAAATTATCGTAGGTAACCATAAGATAGTTTAACTGCTTTTTTACGTCAAAAAATAATTAAATTAATCCGGTTTCTTTTCAGGTATCAATATTTTTTCAGGTTCTATCTCTCAAAAAATATACTATTGCTTTTTATCCTTTTTCCTTCAAGTTCGAAATTATTTTCTTAAAGAAATCTTTATTTTATTGATATATATATATATCAATTTGCTCTATTCCTTACTATTACAAAATCCAAAATGTGTACCATAATTTAAATATATATATATATTTAAATTATGGTACACATTTTGGATTTTGTAATAGTAAGGAATAGAGCAAATTAAAAGTTATTTGAAGGTAAAAGGAATTTTGTATTTGAAAATAAAACGTGAAAAAATACCGGCGAAAGTAATTATAAATCAGAATTATTAAAAACATGTAAACTTACCGATATCCTTATTACTGTTAAATTATCCTATTACATTATTAATAAATATTTATTTTATTAAAATGATATGTTAAAAAATAAATGAAAAGTAGTTATTTATACTATATTTTATAAACGGGAAATATAGTTCGTTTTAAAAAGAATAGTCATTTAAGAAGATAAATTGACCGATTCTTGGATACCCGACAAAAACGGATTAGCTAATAAATAAGGAAGTATTTAATATTGTTATGATTTTCTCTCATTTATGAAATAATGAAAGTATATTAAAATATTCATTCAATAAACAAATCTTTAGTTTTTGTCTTTTTTTTTTTTAACCAAAATTATTGAATTTGAGGTGAAAATTTTTTAAAACGAACTGTTAAGTCGAGATATTTGAAGAATCATACATATAAAATGCTATATTAATTATATATAATCATATTCATATAGCTATATTATATTTATTACATTATCACACACACACACACACACATATATATATATACAGGGTGGGCCAGCGAAAACGAAATGGCAGAGTGTTCGTGTTCGTCCAAGCAAAGCGCTCGGACAGGTCGTTTTTACTCTCGAGGGGACATCTTTTGCAATAAAGTTTTTGCGATTCTGAATATTAACTAAACAAACATTTTTTTTCGAAATAAATGTTTGTTTAGTTAATACAAAATAAATGAGTTTTAAAATTTTTTGTCGTCTGTTGTATTCAGAATCGCAAAAACTTTATTGCAAAAGATGTCCCCTCGAGCAAAAAATCGACCTGTCCGAGCGCTTTGCTTGGACGAACACGAACACTCTGCCGTTTCGTTTTCGCTGGCCCACCCTGTATATATATATGATAATATAATAATATATATATGTGTGACTGTTATTAGTTATACTCAAGTTATATGATTTATGAATTTTTATTATAAAATGCTCTAATGTACATTTTACTTTAAAAAATTTGGTTTCTAAAGCTGCCCAACTCTCTATTACACCACGTTGATGTAATACTTTGAAAAACAATTAAAGAAAATCTTAATTTTTATAATACTTCAAAGATTCATATAGACGTATATTTACTGTATAAAAAAATGCATAAAATTTCAGTTACGTAATTTCTGAAACGTAACCTAAAATAATATCTTGTTCAAACAAATATTTGAAAATATTTATCAGTATTTATTATTTATCAAAAATACAATCAACTCTGTCTAATCCAATTATAGAGATCTGAAAATTTTATCTATTAAAAAGGAGTAAGATTTAGATTTTAAATGTATATTAAATTAGTATAAGTACTAGTATTTTAAAATTAACTTAAACTTCATAAAATAAAAATTATTTTATTCTTAGATTTGATGTTTTGTATAAATCATAAGACTAGCCATATGAACATGGAATTGAAATTAATAAATACATTCATGCTTATTATGAATATGTTCTTTTAACTTGGTGTTTAGTCTTTCATTTAAGATTTTTGCATATTTTTGTTGGCATTAATCCAAAATTTGAGCTCGACCGGAAGGTTACTCTTATTACCTAATTTTTTTATATTATATTACATTTTGTATTGTTTTTGTACTAGAATATTCATTTAACGCTGTAATCTTTACTATTAGATTAAAAGTTAAGTACAGATATCTCTGATAGCAGATAATTTTCGAGAATTTTTTCACAGCTGTCACATGACAACTGATCTAATAAAATTATTTTTACATAATTTAAAAAAAAATACAAAATTAATAAACTTGATTAAATACTGCAATTGTAATGAGTAGTTTGGTCTGTAATATCGGTTTATTTTAACTTATTTAAGCGTAAAACATATTACAATATAACTAACTTATCAAGCTTATATCGGTCTTTAAGATGATGAGCCGTTTATAAAAACTCCAAAAAATTGGTACCCCGGCTTACCCATAGAAGCACGCAACTTTTGTGAGGGGGTTATGCTGATACCGCAAATTTTGCAATAATGGGCATTTTAGCGAATATCTCTTTCTTTCTCCCTTCGGCCGGCGTAAAAAGATGAAATTAAATTAAATAAAATTTTAAAAAAGGTTATTCAGAATTCTAAAAAGCATTTAATAATTCCGCGACACACTTGTGTGTCGCGTAAATATTAAATGCTTTTAGAATTCGCTCTATACGGGTTTGGAAACACTGATCTACACATTTGTGCTGTAGCTGTATTATCATTGTTCTGACAGATTGTATTTAAATTTGTTTAAATAAAGATAATTTCTAATTGATCAAAAATAGAAATGTATTACAAACACACGTTTCGTTTTTGTAATTTGCATATATACGTAGTGTAACCGAGTGAAATCCCGAGTTTTAATGCATATTCTGATAGTAATGCATAAAATTTTATTTTTAAATATGAAATTATATTCTATTTAGTTATTTTAAATTATTGCTTAGAACGTTAAGAATTGCCGATTTTCGATATTGCTGTTATTTTTAGGATCTATAGAAATATAAAAAACTATCACTGATTTTCTGAGATGATTATTTCAGAAATTATAGAGATAATAAAGATAGTTTAGCACGCTCCACAATAGTGGTGAAGTGCTTATGTTAGGACTTTTGTGGGTCTGTCAGATTTATCTACGCGCATGCCTAATGACTCTGTTCACTTTCGTTACCTAAGTGTTATGTACCGTTCAATCCATTCATTGCGCATATACGCAAAAGGAAACTGAACATTTTCGTTTACGGTCACTGTAAGCAAGTGCGTCGCCAAGGGGGGCAGGAGGGGCAGCTGCCCCTCTAGAAATTCGAAAAAATTATTTAAATGCTAAGTTTTAATTAAAATAATCTTCTTGGGCTTGTAAGTTTAAAAAAATGTCTTAATTAAGATATTTCTTTTCCGGTACGTAGTAAATGATTAAAACTTTATGAATCGTTTTTATTTTCCTTACATACAATTCATATCCTCTATCAATTTACATTATCTTGCCCCCTGGCGCATTGGCTGGCGACACTCTTGACTGTAAGCTATAGTAAACACTCTCTCTGCGTGCCATATTAGAAATCCTGACGTCGGTGAGCACCTGGCGCAGGTTAATAAGTGGTTAGTAAGGCGCCAAGATGTATCCTGGGGAAAGTTACAACCAGAGTGGTTCCCCGTTGCCTTCTCTGGTGCGCGATGTTATAGTAAACACTACCCAGTAGTATATTGTATTAAATTAAATTTTATTAATAAATTTAATATAATAATAATAATTATTATTATAATAAATTTATATTAAAAATATTTGAATCTTTTTTGTGGAACGTGCTATCAGATAAGTTTGACCAATCTTGTTTTAACATTATTCTTTATTGAATATGGACTATAAATCCGGAACTTTATAGGTTATCTAATCATATGTAATTATGATTTTGATTCATTTGAAAATAAATAGCCTACGCAACTAATGCATAATTTTGAAATTATGGTCTAAATTTATTTAAATTTATAAATTTTATGGTTGCAAGAATAAGGTTGTATCTCATAAATTGAAGTTTTAAGATAAGTGCTTAAAAAATGAAATATAGACAATAGAACGTATTGTTGCCTATTTTAATTTGTTGTCTGAATTTCATGATAGATATCACCTGTGATCAGAACGCGGCTTGCAATGCCATGAAAGTTCTCTTGCCAACGATGATAAGCTTTAAATGTTATTTGTGATTAAAAAAAATAAAAGAAAAAGAAAATATCTAGCTAATTATTAGACTTATGTAGTAAATAAGTCTAATAAAACCGACAACAACTCAAGGCATTGTCAACACCGTTATATTTTACATGGCATTATATTATATTTTCATTATTTGTCTCACTTTATATGCATATATATGTATAGGCCTATATAATTTTAATATCTGTTCTTTCGATTTTTGCTGTTGACTCCTTAAGTGTAACTTGGAAAGCATATGTAGATGGTTATTCGTAATGATATTAAATACTTTTAAATGGGTCTGCCATTTATGTACTGCATAATATCCTACGTACTATTAACTATCCTTTCACTTTTACTTTCTCAGCTCTTATAACCTAACACGGAAAGTATTGTAATCATATCGAATTTTTACTTTGTTGTTACTTTTCTGACCGTTATGACGTAATCTGTGTTATATTTCCAGCTGTTATAATATAATATTGTAATCGTGTCGCATTTGGCTCTTCGAGATTTTTGCAATCGTGATGTTTAGACATTTTTGAACCCAAAAAAGTCAAAAACCTGATACCCGGAATGTTTATGTATGTGTATGTTGGCATCTATTTTGTTTAATATTACAGGATGAGTTAAGGATAAGAAACAAAATTTGACATGATAACTTATATATACGGGACATTGACGTTATTAAATTTTGGTGGTTAAAGATTGAGGAGGTGGGGAAATTGAAGAGGTCATGTGTCATATCCCGAGTGAAATCGGGCTTGATGAAAATTTTACTCGTTATTGTTACTTACAAATTTTTAAAAACTTACTCTCAAAATTAAACCTTTTGTTTTTTTGTTATAATTAATAATATAAAAATTTTTTATAATAAAATCGCGTAACAGATGACGCCACATAATTTCAATTGTTATCTCTTCTTTGAAAGATCAACTAAATAAAGATGGAAATAAAGCCAAGTGTTTATTTTAAAACTCAACCTTGGGTTCATAGTCCTTTAATTGTTATATTAATAATTAGTAAAATTTATATATTACATTATGAAATTTATATTTTTAATAAAACTTTATAACAGTCGGGAATGTTACGCAATTCGTATTTCTAACTGAAATCCGATATCACAGGAATTCCAGAATAGCAAACAATTTTGGAAAAGTGGGATTTTTTTGTAATTTTATTTTAATCATATGCATAATTTGATTTTAACTCTATCCAAATATTGTTTGTTATATTCACTTTTTTGGGTGTAAAACAATTTTCCTGTTGATTCCAAATCAGTAAAATTATATTTATATGATTTTAGTTATGCTGTATTAACATATAACTTTTATAAAACAAATTAATTAGTATGTTTATTTTGTTTGTAGGCCTATCTAGAATATTTAAACATAATAAATAAAACATTGTCTATTATAAGAAAAATGTTTACAATTGTAAAGAATTATAAAGATGAGATTTACTTTACTCGTGTTTTACTTTTAAAAATATAGTAGGCTTTAAAAAACAAGTTCACATTGTCTATTATGTTTATCCATGAAGCATAATAAACAAACACAATTTTTTCCGTATTTCATTTCTGTATTTCGCATGTCTTTGTACTCCTACTTTCAAAACACAAACGTTCCTAAACTCGTTAAGCA
The DNA here is from genome assembly GCF_030686945.1 of Centruroides vittatus. Taxonomy (NCBI): domain Eukaryota; kingdom Metazoa; phylum Arthropoda; class Arachnida; order Scorpiones; family Buthidae; genus Centruroides; species Centruroides vittatus. The sequence goes on along the minus strand of NW_027122274.1, from coordinate 1,544,600 downwards.
TTTTAACAATATCACTTTCATTGAAATGGAAGATATATCTTTTCTTTATTTTGACTATGTGAACAACGTTGTTTGCTTTGAAAAACTTCAAATTTCAGAATCGAATTTCTCGAAGATACTTATTCACAAAAGAACATTTTATAGATTATTATTTGATAAGGTCACATACAGTACATTGCCTATCTCTTCGATAATTCGGTTTTGAGTCCGAACTGGATTTTCATAACTTATCATGACTGATTGATTTGTCAATTCAAGAGATTAACACATTAAACGCAATATATAGTAACTGATTACTTATTCGTAGTAATATCGGCAACCATGAATGAGAGATAAGGAACGATGCTGACTAATTCTTCCCACAATAAATCATGAAGATGCAATTCGGATTCCAGTTTGAATCTCTACGGAGATAGACTGATACCTCACCACGCGGTATCTGTCGAGCATTATTTACCAGCGCAGTTTAGTAGTGTCGTTATATCATATCATTCATTCAGCCGAATCCATTTACAATTCAGTTTCTTAAAAAGAAAAATTAAGGCCGGCTGTATAGCTTAGGTGTACTGGTGATTCGTTGGAAAGTGTAATTCAATACAGTTTTTTTATCATGAGCTGACAATGACTGATTCTTATTTTTGATAATGAATGATAATAGATAGCAAGAAACATATATATACATACAAGGTTATTCAACTATAACGTCAACTTTATATTTTCCACAAATTAATTATTTAGGACAACCACATTATTACTTCCGCTCGAATTCCTGATACAGAATTACAAATGAATGCAATAAAATGACTTTATGTAGTAAAACTAAATAAATATTCGTAATTTATTATTTAAATAAATTTAAACAGTAAGATCAGTTTATACAGTAATACCTCGATTATTGCTCAAGATTCGTTTCTATGAATGAAATAGTATTATACGGAATCATTATAATGTTACATGTATTATATTACATTTTCAATTGATTATATTAATCTTAGATAAATACATGTATTACATATTAAATGAATATACATGAAATACTAAATACATATTAAAGCAACAATGTACCTTAATTAATATATAAACTAAATATTGAACAACGTTATGAAGTTCCGTAAAGTGTCTATAATGTGGGAAAACTGTAGAATTTCTTCGTATTTTTCTCTTTTTTAGGCAGACATTTATACTTAATTGCCTGTTTATTATTTCTCTTTTCCGAAGCAATCTGGGAACGAAAAGAGATCCTATCGAGAATCTTTCCTTAATACTAGCGTCCAATTAAGATTGCAAGGCAACAAAAATGTGCTCACACTAAGATTGAATTAACAGATCTATCTGAAAATCCGGCTGAATGTAAGCATATAACTTATGTTTAGAGCTCTTTGATTGGTTCAATGAATGTAAACAAAGTCGAGACGGTTTAATTTGTAATTACATACATTTATTATATTTCATCAATTTTCTAATATAGTGTGTCACACGCAAAGAGCGTTTAACAAAAACGCGCTATGTGGAACAGAATTCAGCGGAATATTATTGTATTTATAGTAATTTCTTTCTTCTAAGAGAATTTTAAAATATTCTGAAATTGTAACAAAACTATTATAAAACATAATTAAAGAAGGCTGAATAATGATTGATTATTTGTTAACATTATTGAAAATTTATACTCTTGAATACTGAAAATTTTGATATAATACATTCAGGTAATGTTTTGATGAATTGCTTTTACAATATTACAACGGTAAGTTGTATTAAATGCAGTATGAATTCAAAAATAACAAACAAAACATTTTAATATTGGATTCGAAAATGATTTAAGTGAATCTAATTAATTACTTAAATATCAATCCCAGCTTTCTTTTAAAACACTTAATAAAACATTAACACCTTATATCGCTGAGAATACTTTATTTAATCACAAACGTTTTCAGCCTAATTTTAGGCTGAAAACGTTTATGATTAAATAAAGTATTCTCAGCGATATAAGGTGTTAATGTTTTATTAATTGAATTTAATTAACCCATTTAATATTTTAAATCTGTTTGTAAATATTATAAACCGTTTCTATCAATTATAAAATTTCGAACTTTTAAAAGATTAATTACAACTACGTATGAAATAGACAGAGTTCACTGTATAAAAAAATGTTAATATTAATTTTTATTTTAGTGTAAATTGAAATAAGCAACACTTTTAGTTTATTTTATCAACATTTCACGTGTTGATTTTTGCTAAAAAATTTTGTTTCTCATGTTTAAACTAAAAAATTGCAAAATTTCTTAAGATATGATTTCACTGATTTGCAACTATGTTGCAGCAAATACAAGATTTACTGCAAAATCGTGAAAATGACAAATAGAAATAGTATATATGTGTTCGTGTGTAATAATATAATGTTAGAAAACAGTGGAGAAGTGCACTAAATAATAATAACTTTCTTAGGATATTATAAATATTTTCAAATATTTTGTTATGTATAGATTTAACAAACACAGTTATTTTCATAATATCATATAACATAGTCAATGTTATGAAGAAAGTATAAATCAAAATTAAAATATCAAATTTATGCAAGTATATACACTATTTAAAAAAGCTTTCTTCTCAATATTTTATCACAAAATAATTCTAAAATGCCTTTACAGTATTATAATTTTATAACTAATTTGTGTTAGGTGCAGCATTGATTCAAAAATCAACAGGCTGCGTGCAAAAAAATAATAGATTTTAAATTAAATTAGACTTGCCTGAGTATGAAAGGATACACAATAACAGACTCTGGTGGCACTTCACTGCTTATTCCATCAGACGTCTGTCTCAAATGCAGAAGAGTTATTCAAGTTATTATTATTGTGACGAGATATATAGTTGGGCTTTTTCTGGAAATCTTCATTAGTGAGCATTATTACATCTTCTAAGTCCATAATATCAGATGAAGACGCAGTCATAGATTCTCGTTTTAACTTACTTCCTACTGTTCCCGGTAAATACGGGCAGCTATGCACATGATTATAATTCTCTGACATCATCTCTTCTTGATCCGTTTCTCTGTGATAGAAATAATTAAAATTGGAAACAATAACGGGCACTGGAAGAGCAATTGTCAACACACCAGCGATGGCACATAATGAACCAACAATTTTACCCCATAACCCAACTGGCGACATATCTCCATAGCCAACAGTCGTCATAGTGACTACAGCCCACCAAAATGCATCAGGGATGCTCTTAAAACAAGATGACTCGTTATCTGCCTCAGCATAATACACAGCACTAGAGAATAATATCACACCAATAAACAAGAAAAATATGAGCAATCCTAGTTCTCTCATGCTTGCTTTTAATGTACGTCCAAGAATTTGAAGACCTTTAGAATGCCTTGAAAGCTTAAATATTCGAAAGACTCTAACAAGACGAATGACCCTTAAAATAGCTAGAGACATCGCTTGGTTGTTTCCACTTCTGTCAGTAAGAGTTAGAGGTGTTTGGATGTCTTTTTGTTCTGCCACAACAGTAGCTAATGTGATAAAATAAGGAATGATGGCAACTAAATCAATACTATTCATCGGATCTTTAAAAAAGGCTAGTTTGTCAGGACAGGCTAAAAAACGTACTAGTAATTCAAAAGTAAACCAAACAATGCAACACGTTTCTATAATGAAGAATGGATCGGTTGTTTTCGGCACTTCATCCTCCACAACTCTTGTCATGTTATTGGTGGTATTAAACAGACGGTAATGCTTGAATTCAGGTAAGGTTTCCAAACAAAAAATAAAGATGGACGCGAGAATAACGATTACTGATATAATTGCAACGACTCTGGCACCTTGTGAACTTTCTGGATATTCAAATAGTAACCAAAGTTTCTTACTCCACTCCCTTTTGGGGAGAGGCTTTTCTTCTTCTTTTATAAAACCTTCATCTTCGCGAAATTTATTAAGAGCTAATTCACCTAATTCATAGAATTTGATTTCCTCCGAAAATACATCCAGAGGGACGTTAACTGGTCTCCTGAGCCTTCCTCCACTTTGATAATAATATAAGATGGCATCAAAGCTCGGCCTGTTTCTGTCGAAGAAATATTCATTTCTCAATGGATCGAAATAGCGAATTCTTCGAGTGGGATCACCCAAAAGACTGTCGGGAAATTGATTGAGAGTTCTTAGTTGTGTTTCGAACCTTAATCCGCTGACGTTGATGACCACTCTTTCACATAAATCGTGATCGTGAGGAACGGGTTCGAAGGCAGGCATCGATGGCGAGGACACTTGGTCGTTGGACGGGATCTGTTGTCCTTCATTTCCTCTGACATCCTCGCTGCTCAACTTGGGTAGTGACCTAAGGGAAGGAACAGACAGATTAGAAGTTGGTAACAAACCATTATCAACCTCCATTTGGAGCATGTAGATGAAGTACATTTGATTAGGCGATGTACGCAATTCATATGTTGAAGGTGAAGAACGGGGTTAAGACCCCACTTTTTTCTTACTGTAGATTTTTCTATTTGCTATAAGAAATCTTTAGTTTTATTTAGAACTTTTGATAAATTATTATTTCTGGTTCAGCAGTCCGTATAGAATCCCTATCTGCAATATGAAAAATAATAATATTTTCCTTTTGGATTCTATTTTTGTTGAAGCAGAAATCGTTTGTGAACATTTAGTAAAACTATTTTGTGGATTTAATTAAATTATAATTTTTAAATACAGAATCACATTCTTTTAACAATATTATTTAGTTAAATATAAAGTATATACAATTTAAAGCAACATAAAAACTTATTATATATATCCAATAATATAGGGAAATAATAATTCTTATACATTTTATTTTTATATAATGGTGAGAAACAAATTATTTATGATATTTTGAATGAGTAAAATGAATTTTTCATGAAAATAAATTTTATAAATAAAGTTAACGTTTGATATTTACTACTATTGATATTTTTGATAATTCTGAAATATACTGCGCGGTATAGTTGATTAAAGAAAGTGAAAAATCTAACATAAAACATATCTTAACATTCCATCGATACCTATAATTCTTCTTGAGATTTTAAAAATCGATTTATAGTATCACATTTATATGCGATGTGTATTTTTATGCTTTGATTGTAATTTTCCATTTTCATATATTTTATTATATCAATATCTTCTTATCCATTATTTTTCTTGAATATTCTGATGGCTTCACATTATACAACTAAATAGTTGGATTTTTCCTTTGGATGCTTATTATATATTATAATTGTTTTAATATACGTTGTTAGTTTAATTACTTGTTTAATTAATCCTTTAATTAATCCAGTTAACCGTATTAACTGTGATTCTTTGCCACAGCAAATGTATACAGATAGATATATAATCCAAACTATCTGGATCATGGTAATCAAATTATTAGCAATATTTTAACTCAGTTTCACAAAACTTAAATAAACTCTATATTATCTTCTTTGTATTTATATATATATTGTTGTTATATCTGTGAATGAAACTTCTCTACGTCAAGTATATTTTACTTATTTTTTGCTTGACAATTACTTGTTGTATTATGCAATATCGAGTTCCTGAAATTGTACATATTAAAATTCTTCAACAAATCATCGTTATTTTTTTTAACACACAAAACAAGATATTTCCAATAAAATCTTAGTAGATGTTAATCTCTTTCCACCAATAATACAGACAATTCTTTGATAAGTATTCTAAATTTTTCATTTATTCTTCAATAATAGTTATCGCTTGTTTTTTCGAGAATATTAGCTGGGGTTTCCAATCCTGTCTAATTGCGATATTGACGAATAAAAGTCTGAAATCATAATAATTAAATACTGTTTTAAATCTAGCACTAATATTTAAATTCGAAAGATATATATATATATATATGTATATCAGCAAATGAAGTTTGTAACACTCGAAAAACATTTACATGAAGATTTTGTCAGAATATATTCGACTTATTTTGCATACTTTTATAAAGAATTGTTTAATTACATAAATATTTGATTTTATAAACGCTTACTTGCATGTATATTTCTAAATTTTATTGTTTTCGTACTGTTTAAATGTTTCTTAATTAACGGAACTTAAAAGTTAGAAAAATATAATTATTTAAAATGTAATAACATTGAAACTGAAATTGAGATTATGAATATTTATTTAAAATTCGACTTAATCGAATACATGATTAATATTGATAAAAACTAATAAAGAAGACAAGACGACAATTATATTTTAAAATTTCACAAAAAATAATTGAAGAAAGGTTGACCCCGCCATAAGACCGCATGTTCCGAGATGGCACATGAGACTTTAATTAATGAATGTTTCTTTATTTTTTGTGAAATACATGATATCGGAGAATATAAATCAATGAATTTCAGAAATATAAATCAATGAATCAAGAGAAATGATTTAATAAAAAAAGTTATTGTAAAAGATGTAATATCTATATTAAGAATTATTTGACTACTTCGAAATCAAAACCAGTCCTATTTATCAATCATGTCGAATGAATTAAAATTCTAAAATAGAATTAAATATCGCGTTAAAATTAACAAAACATCTTATTATAAATACGATTATAGAATATATTGGACCGATTCTAGATTATAAATTTCATTTCTAAACTATAGCTTCTTAGTTGTGTCAAATAAACTCATCGACGGAAATATATTTGTTTATAAAAACCTATTATTTTGAGAATATAAAAATAAACTTAATTTATAAAATTTAGATAAATACAGTAACTAAATATTTATCTTTAGTAATATAAAATGTAGCCTGATACAATTATTTTCATTTTGTAGATAAAAGAATTACGAACAAATTTCTTACGATTTTTATTAAAGAACCTATACTAATAACATTAGATATTTTGAAAAGAAATTTAAAGTAAGTGAAGAATATTTTTTTATTTAATATAGTTTTGAAACTAAACCAAACGCTGTAGATTAATATTATTGTAAAAATATTATGGACTTACATAATAAAATTTGATATTAACATTAAAGTATATTTTATTTTAATTTTTATATATAAATAAACGATTGAAGAATTTGTTTACAATATTTTTCCCCATTGATAACTGCAATAACTAATCTTTTTAAAATCATAAAATATACATTTTTAGCGCTACATGTAGTATGTAAAAATAGATGAAAATACATATAATTAATAATTTTCTATTAAATATCAATGCTTAGTAATAATTTTTAATGAGTATCCAAGAATTGTTAATATCAGCTTAACACGAAAATATGCAGATTGAAGTTCTCGTATATATTAATATATTACATATAATTTGACAATGAGTATGAAATAAAAAAGAAAAGACGAATAAAATTGATTTTTAAACTCTAACATTTTTATATTTCGTTATGTATTAAATTGATTTTTTACTAAATATAAGCTTTACACATTTTTTTTTCATTTGAAAACTTTTATTGCTTTTTATTTTGTTATTAAAAAATTATTTTTCTGGTTCTTACAATCAAGATATGATTTTAAAAAATTGCATGTAATATAGGCTGATGATCTTAATTTTGGTCGTTTATAATTAACAAAATAATAACTACTAGTGATTAAATCTATCGCCATTTAAAATAATTAAATAAAATAGTATTCAATTTAAATATAGGAGTAGCAGAAATGTGGTTTCCGTTATTTGAAAATAATATTAGCTTGCAAACTATGAAGTCATTCTAATCTTTATTTAAAGAATAATAATAATTAATAATTATTATTTCATTCCGGTTTTTTAATCATATTAGTATAAATGCCAATTAATAATTTTTATAAGTATTCAATAAAATAGTAAATTTGTTATATAAAATTTTATTTATTTATTATATAATAATTTATGTATTGAGTTATGCTCTCAAGCAAGTAAGAGTGTATTTATTTTAGTAAAAGTTATAGAATCAAAAAGAGACATCTAAATATTGACTGATATATATAAGGTTACGGATGGAAATATGACTATGGGAATATGTAGAATTTTCCATGGCTTATTTTATGGAATTTTCATAAACTCTTTGTGGGATAATGTAATTTGGTTCTTTTTATTATAAGGAAAAATAGATCTTTCATTCAATTGGAACCATAAAAAACAGCTCCTTTCCAACAATCTAATTTTGTGGAAAATTAAAGGAAGTTAATATGACTAGCAATTTCCCTTACCTCTTAAAATTTTTTCAGCCATTAACCAATGAGAAATGTAGTTTTAGATTCAATGAGAATGAAAGAATTGCTTATCAAAAATCACTATATTTTTTTTTTTTTTTTAAAAGTAAAGAATCAAATTATTTAGGAAACAAATAATCAATTTTTTGTAAATGAAAATGACAATAGTATAAAATATCCTATTCTTTATGCTTACATTACTTTAAACAATTTAGACAAATGGAGATGTTTATTAACTTCAATATGGCCACCTGCAGCTATTATGAGCAAAGATGACTATATAAACAACCGGTTCCATGTCAGTTCTTCCTCAGACAATTCGTCCTTGGTAGTTGTTCCCTGCTAATTCTCCGGACAGTTCTATAACTGATATGTATATAACTGATGAAAATATAGCTAACTTTGTGAATATTCTCTATCCATCAATCCAACTTTATGCCACTGAACTAATTTATTATTATCAGTATTATTAGTTATTAATTTTTATAATAATTCAAAGATACTTATAACCTATGATAAAAATGTATCATAACGTAGAAGATGCAATTGAGTAATTTTACTCTCTATTTGACACAGTGACATCGTTTCTAAGATATTTGGTATTTAGTGACGATTTATTAATAAGAATAACTAAATAACAATTGCGAAAGATTATTACGGTAAATAATATTTTGAATAAAAAATGTTCAAAGAAAAATATATGGTAGAAAATTGTCTGGGGAATAATTTTTGGAGAAAAAAATCGTCTAGAGAAAATTTTTTAATAAGTTGTCAGAGGCAGAACTGCACGTGGAAAAATTATCTGGGGAAAAATAGTCCGGAGAAGAACTGTTTGGGAAAGAGTTGTATGGGAAAATTGCCTGGAGAAGAAGTTTTAGGGAAAATTGCCTTGGAGTTGACTGCTTGGGAAAGAATTGACCAGTCACCGAACAATATGGGCGATTTTTCAAAAAGTCTTAAAAAGTCCGCTATTGAATAAAGTAAATCTACGGTATCGGTAAATGTACTGGAATCATAATAGAAAATTACATATCAGGCTATCAAACAATTGAATTTATCTGTTAATTTCAAGTGTTAATAAGACATGGGAGTAAATTCAATCCCACCTGAATGAAATAAGAAGCGCATTTTTCAAACAACATAACTTCCAGAAAATGGAAGTTCCACGTAGTTTTTTGGTGTTTTCTCCAACAACAACTGTTAAGACTTTCCAAGAAACACATCTGAGAGAGCGACTATGCTAACGCAATCTTTCGTTTTCTATACGAATTTTGTCCGTCGCTACCAATTGTCAATATCACCCACATTGGCCATATTTCCAGGTATTTTATAAAACAAAACTTGATTACAGAATCGACAAATATAAGATAAAATCTCACATAAAGTTAAAAAATATATTAGCTATAAGAAATTTTGATTACCTTTATTTAAAATCGATTCATCATTAGTGCTTAATGCTTATTTGTGCATACTTGTGAATATTTATTTTCATCAAACTATAGCAATTGTAAATACTAGTTGCGAGTTTATTATTGTAATTAAATTATTATATGAAATAGGTGTTACGTTACGATGTTACGTTGTATAAATTTTATAGCAAGTTATGGATAATACTGAGATATGAGCAATGGAATTTTAGCGTAAATACTGTTTGATATAAGTTATTTATTTCTTATTATAATCTATTTGAACAAAATAATATACTTTCTAAATTTGGTGTAGTTTCTAAGAACAGAAATAATGATTTGGAAAAAAATATTTACATTAGATTCTCTATGTAATAACTTGAGCGAAATGATTTAATTTGAATAATGTCAAAGCAGTCATGAACTAGAAAATCAGTTTTCTAGCTTAGTGATATCGATCCTAAATATTTTATAATGTATAATTTCTTAAATTAATCATTTCAATATGACAATACGAAAAACGATTCATTATTGAAAGCGATTTACTCGAGATCGAACACTTTGTTCAAAACCTCATAATTGTTACATTTGAATAACATGTAATATAAAACACACGTTAGTCGACTGCCTCATTCATGAAATAAAGACTCCGTATTTTTTGTTTTATTTTTCGGAAGTCCAAAACATAATGCTTATGTTTTATTTTGAGATTATAAAATATCAATAAAAATATCTGAATATAAAAAAGCAAATTTTATATTAATGATGTATGGATAATGAAGTAAGGCTAGGATTGCCTGTTATCTGCGTATTATGTTTGTTAAAATTTCAAAAAATTAATATTTCTTGACAAGAGTAATAAGGGATTTAAAAAAGTTATATTAAACATTTTTAATATATTTTATAGTTTATTATTTTCTGGCGAAGAAGTTTTAATAAATATATCTGAAAAATTGAATTATAAGCATTCTTTATTTACTCTGTTTAGCGTTTAATAAAATCATTAATGTTCTTTCACGATTACAAAATAGAAAGCTTTAATCCAACAAATATCTTATGATTCATGGAAATATTTATCACAATCTAGCATACTCGAAATTTGAATGTTCGTTTAATAAATCTCAATAAAATATAAAAGAAAATTTTAACAAATATAAACATAAAATAATTATAAGCATTACAAGAATTGATTTATTGAATTTCAACTCTTTTTTTCCTGTCATAAAATAAATAAATAAATAAATAATTGTTTTTATAAAATGATGATTTTTCGTAGTAAAATAGATATTTTCATTTTTTTAAAGTAAATTCTGATTTTTATTTTTGTAGATAAAAATTTAAATTTTCGCTAAATTCGTAAATAATCGCAATCTTATAATTTAAAAGAATCTATTTGTTGAATATTCGCAACTTAAATAAATAATTAATTTTATAATTTAAATTATGAAATATAAAGTCATCTTAGTCTTTAAGAAGATAAAATCTATCTGGTGGAAAATATATTTATGCTTTTGTTATATAAGTTTGACATTCTATTAAAGTGAAAATGATTAGTTTAAAATAAATTCAAACAATAATTTCGATAAAACAAACTGTAACTTTTATTTTTTTATCGCGTTATTTACAGTTTTGGACTAAAATATATACAGTGCAAGAAAGGGAATACCAAGTGGTAATAAAACCACATAAAAAATTCACTTATTCCCCGATATGTTTGATGGATATCACATTTTGCATAACAGACATTGGACTAAAGATTAGAAAGAAGGACAATGTAAAATAGTTTTGAAAATCATGACAATTTCCAGCGGACGGCTGAAACTTTTCAGTCGTGAGACCACCACATATTTTTTATATTTTATTGTATTTTTAGTTTATTTTCAGATATAAGGCAATAGCATATCATTTTCTTTTAAATATAAGGCAAGAAATTAAATCGCGGAATAAATATATACAAGATTCAAGATATCAGAGCTTATAACAAAATTCAAATAGGACAATTGAATCAGAGATGACACTGGGAAATCAAGTCAATATTGATTTATTTATTTTTTTGAACCTGTATACAGAAAAGATTTTAAATTCATCAAAACCATATGAAATATGATTTCACGTTTTGGAATATGTTTCTTAAATTAGATTAGACATTGCGTTGGATTATTAGGGCTGACTTCCCTATATCAACTCTAAACAAATATCCTATGCACAATGCTCATTCATAAGTATGAACATCAAATAATAATTCTATACACGAGATTCAGTCAAAAATGCACATTTGGCTATAATTTTTTTCAGAAACTAATATTTTGAAAATTAAAATTCTTGTTATGGTAATATTTTTAAAATGGCAGAATTTATAATGACCGTATTATTCATCATTTCGTTTATGATATAAACTCATTAAGTGCAAAAATTAATAGTGCAAATTAAAAACTAAAATTTTAAATTTATTTTCTAAATACAAAATTTTAACATTATTATAATAGTTATAATATTTTTGTATAAAAGTATTTCTGAAATTGTTTGAGCTTAAATTTTGAATTAGCTATACAAATATAAAAGAAATGAATTCATTCAATTTATTTGTTAATGGAAATTAACACTATAAAATGCTTATCATAAAAAATTGTTCAGAAGAAAGGATGAAAGGCTATGTACTAGTACAGTCTATATACAGTATATTATCCTTTATAATATATATATGTCTTAAATATAGTAACGTAAAAATTTATTTTCAGACTCAATATTTTAAAGAGTTGCTTCTCTTTCTCTCTTTCAGTTTATGGTTTTGAAGTATTGCTGATTTAGATGCATTATAAATTCAAATGTTATTTTGATTTTATTAAAGATCTTAAGTATAAAGTTATGGTGGTATAAATACATGCTTTTAATTAAGAATGACGAAAAATAGTTCAAATAATTCCAGAAATTTCTTCCACGATAAATATAATGAATAATTTAAGAACAATTAGATCATAAATTTTATTATTTTTTCAGTTACCTTTTAATAAATAGTAAGCATATATAATTTTGACAATAATATATACAAGAAACTATAAATATGCCATAAAGAGAAAAGAGAGTTTACAAATAATATTTATTTTATTTTAACTGTAAACTTTTAATTTTCTATTTATTTTGATTTACAATTTTATAATTGTAATTTCATAAATTATGCGATACCGTTAACTGAAATTATATGTATTTATATGTAGTTATTAATCATAAAAGTTGAAAAAATATTTTCTGTTGAGAAGTAATCTAACTTTTGCAAAAGAAAATTAGATTGTTATTTTAGAGTATTATATTATAGTATTAACAACTATATTTAAAATTTGACATAGAATAATAACCTACATCTACATATGGTAACTTAACAAAATTTTGTTTCAAATAAAATAACTGATATGAGTCTATTGCCATAATTATATTAATAAACAATTTTCTTCATTTAATCATTTAAAAGTCATTCAAATTATTTAAAATTTAAATCTTACAGCAAATTTTTAGTTTTTAACATATGCTCTCAGATATCTTATTATATTGTGTTAAACAAAAATATTTTGTTATATATGTATGTGAATTAACTCAGAACAATATAATAATATTCGTACAAGATTACAATAACCTCATAGTCTCAAATGATTTTACTGGATATTTTTGGTTTAGTTTACTATTTATTTAGTTATTTTTCCGAATGTCCTTAAAAATGTTTACAGTTTTATAATAAGCCTACATATTAATATTATAGATAATAAACCGATTTTATAGTTTACTTCATTTTGTTGTTTTAGTAAATATTTGATTGTAAATAGTCAAACATTACGATTTCTTTTAAACGAAATTAAAAAATAATACACATTTGAAATTTTACTACTGCAAAACTAATAAAGTTCGACAGAATTGGGTTCTATACACGTATAGAATTAACTCATGTACTGTCATATGAGTCAAACTCTCAAGTGCTAATATGGCTGTATAGATAATATAATCCTAAAAATATCATTTCATTAGAACAATAAGAATATCAAAGAAATGAAAAAATTATTCATTTCATACAATTAATTCAAAATTATTCAAAATATTCATGTAAAATCCAAAATGAGCTATTGTATGAAGCATTTCGAAAAGTAATGTTGAAATGTAATTTTAAAAATTTGTTTATAACAAATCAATTATTAGAAGAAAAACAAACAGAATTAAAAGCGTTGTCTCAGGTTTGGAACAAAGAGTGTTATTACTGTAAATATCATAATAATTATAATTTTTACATATTTTACATTTTTCCAAGTATTTCACAGTGCTATCAAAATTTCAGGATTAGTTTTTTAGAGCATAAAATAATTTGATATTTGTCAATTTAAAAAAAATGTATGCTTTTTTAAAAATAAATAAATTTTTAGTTAAAGTATAAGGTATTCAACAACATTAAACGTTCTCAGTGTTCTAATGTTCTACATACTGTATTTTATTTATTATTTTATAATTTTTAAATACTTCAATGTAATTTAAAGCGATATTAATAATTGAATTTTCAGATGAAAGTTAATTATAAATTAAATAAAATAATTATTTATAATGAAGAGAATATAGGTCCTCTGCATGATTGCTATATGATGAATATTAGAAAAATTCTAAGGGTTTTAACTATATACAGAATTTCTATATAAAAAATATTATTGCCAATTGTGCATTATTAATGACTGATGCAGTTTTTCTTAAATTAATGTTTTATTTAAAATTTTATATACATTTTAATATATATATATATTTATATATAGACGCGACAAACCTTAAAAATGGTCGGAATAAAGAAATTTTTCATTAAAACAGAAACATTTATAAAAAGTACTAAAAAAAAATATGTATCTGAAATACATCATTAAAACATTTATGATATTTCTGCAAATCACAACAAAAATTTTGTTATAACGAACCTTAAGGATAGTTCTTTAATCGTAACATTATGTGAACATAGACGTTATTTAAAACAATTAGAAATTGAATACTGTAGTTAATTTGGCTGTTTTGAAACTGGATCAGTTTCTTAATGTATTTTATGATACATACTAAAATTTACATTTTTATTGTTCGATGTATAGCCTACCTTCAATTATTAAATATTTTATAAATTTGCTTTATATTTGACACTTTAAAATCGAATTTTGTTAGTATAAACAATTCTATTTTAAAATGATTATTTTGGCACAAATATGATATTTTTTGAACGTCAGAAATAGTTTGGTTTTAAAGAGAGCCTCATCTCAGATAAGTATTAAAATAATGTTAAAGTATATTAAAAGTGGAAGAGTTGGGAAATAAAATAACAAATATCATCTAAAAGAATAGAACAGAAGCGAAAGTTTTAAAACTGAACTATTTAATACGGTCATTCCTGCCATCAGTCAACTTATACTGTTGTACGTAAGGGTTATTAAATACTTTGTTGACCTCGGTATACAAAAAAGAAACCTTACAGATCAGTTTTTATGTGTAACTTTTTTTTTAAAAATATATTATTGATGCATATAAGAGTTCATCATTATGTGCAACTGTTTTGTTTTTAATAATTGTGATATTGTAATTGACTCGTATATAACTTTCATAGAATACACTACTTAATATAAAGCAGTATAAATTACATGACACTCTATTTATAAGAGAATATAAATAGAATATCGTGCATAATTAGAATATTGCATTAATTATTTCTTTAATAACTGCAAATATTCATAATGTTTCAGAAATGGCTTGCAATATTCTTATGTATAAATATTATGCATGATTCGATGTTATACATTACATTGATCATTAGGACGGATCAAGGAAGAATATCGAAAAATTTTAGTATCTACGAAACAAACTTTCATTTAATATGTAATTCACTTAAAGATTTGTCAAATATTTTACACAAAAATAATAAAATTATAAACACTTTAGTTGTTTTATAAAAAATATAAAAATTTAATAACGTTAAAAAAATATCAAATGCAAAAATTGAACTTGCGAAGTTAGAGTTATTTTTATGCTAGATGGGACAACTATTCATTAGTTGTCAATATATAAATTTCCTTTTATGTTTAAATCATTTTGTTCATATTTTCGACTTGTGCAGCTTAATTTCTCCCAAATGAATCGAAACAAAGTGTTAGTTAAAATTTATATTATTGCTTTAAGTTGAGTTTTGAAATTATAGGTATTCCCAATCAAAATTGTTTACCGTTGAAAATAGATAAAGTAGAAACATAATGTTATTAAATCAAAAAATTATGAGAATAAATTTAAAAAATGTAACTAAAAGATCTATGTTTTCAATATTCTTCATAATTTTTTTAGGTAAATATAATAATTCAACTAAGCAATTGTCTTGCAAAGGTGCCGAAATTTCCAAT
This sequence comes from Centruroides vittatus, assembly GCF_030686945.1. Classification (NCBI taxonomy): domain Eukaryota; kingdom Metazoa; phylum Arthropoda; class Arachnida; order Scorpiones; family Buthidae; genus Centruroides; species Centruroides vittatus. Next base: position 1,528,616 of record NW_027122274.1, on the reverse strand, counting down.
AGATCCTGTTTCAGATTATTATTATTATTATTATTAACTTGCGATAAATATAAGAGAATTATGCAGAGGAAATATTGCACAAATGATTGATCTAATATAAATTTTAAACTGATGTTTTATGCCATTTTAGATGCTATTTTAACATAACTTCGTTTAAATTAAATAATTTGCTCTCTCTGTGATGAGAATTAAAATATGTTGTTAAATTCTTAGAATATTAAATGTCATACCTGTACCTAGCTATAATTGTAGTTAGATTGGATATTTTAAAATCTAAAACAGAAAAATTTTGTAGTCATAATGTTACTGAAGTTTTATGACATATCAGTGATATTACATACTTTTTTAAGCAAAAATTCATCTTATTCGTTTTTAAGAACTTCTTTATATTGAAATCTATAAATGTGATTGCTATGTATATAATAATAGTGACCAATAATCATTTTTGAAAATAATATTTTTAAAACTAAATGGTTTTATTTGAAACCATTGTGAGCTACTCTTTCACAATTTGATGCAAGATAAGAATAGAATATTTAAGCTTTTTTTTGCAAAATCTTTAGGAGTATGTTTTGGATTAGTTTAGCTTTATAACAAATTTATTAGATAATTCGTAAATTTTTAAACTTTTTTACATTAGTCTTACGCTTATTATTAAGTTTTTCTATTGACAAATTTCATTGTATATACATAGTCTAAAAAAATTTATGTCAATAGTATTTTACAATCATATAAGTAATATCAGAATGAAGTGTAACACATATTTGTGATGAATTGCAAACGTTAACTTCATGATTAATATTGCAATTAAAAATATTCATACTTTAACAGATATAACTAATGAAGTTTGATTATTGAATAATATTTTGTATGAATTAATTTTCTAGAAAGTATTTTTATATTTGAATCCATATTATTAATTTTTACATTGGTATTATTTACACTTTTTCACTACTACAGTACTTACATTACTACTTTCCATTAGATGAACTATCAAGTAATTTAATTTATTTTTTCTAACATTTTTTATAAGATAAAAGTATTAGAAAACAGAGAATGCTCACAATGGTTTCAATTATAACCTTTGCATTTATATCTAATAATATAATATAAAAATATATTGTTCAAGTTATTTTGAATATATGAAAAATATGAAGTTGCTAAAAAAACAAAACTATTATAATTGGAAACTATTTTTTAGAATTTAAAAATCAATTTCACTGAAACATAAACAAAATTCTCTGGTGATAAAATTTTTTCTCGTTTAAATAGTTCTAATATTTCCTGGAGAGAGTATTCACAGTACGAAACAAGGGTTATTTAATCCGGCTTATTAGTAATGAATTAAAAATCATTCTCGATATGATTTAATTTGAAACTTCCTTGTCAGAAAGGATTAAAGTAATTCATAAATAATTCATAGTTACATAATTTTTGGATTTATAACCAATGAATATAATCTCTTAGATGAAATTTTGTTTCAAAATGAAAGTATCAACAGCTCAAATTAATCAAAACAACAGCTTTGATAATTTTCTATTCTTACAAATTCTTACTTAGTAATTTAAATACTTTCTTGTATTAGTTCATATGTATATGTTAACTACTCTAGGCAGATTGCCAATATTTTCTAAATATCTCATCTAGATAGAACCGAATACTGTCAATGACTTATGTTAACCTGACGACTTTTCATTCTGTTATAAGCACGAATTACTATAAAGCTTAACATATTAAATAAAAAGTTTATGATTTTGTTATAATAATTATTTCATTTAAAAAAATAATTACTATTTTAGTATTTAATAAAATAAAATAATGAACTAACTATCAAACAACTATAATTTAAAATAATGAGGAATTTATCAACAAGCATTTTGAATGTTTGGTTATTAGAATTTACATCAGGAAATAAGCAAAATTATAATTCATTATAATTGAAGGATCATTTAAACAGATGCTAACTTAATTGATTTATACGTAAAATTTGGAATAATTATTTAAAAGAAGGTTAAAAGAAGGTTCGTTATAACGAATTTATATAGCCTATTTACTATCAGCTATGATTTTGTTAAAATAATTCAGAAGATAACATTTCCTGTTACGAGAAAGATTAATGATAAATAATAGATGATTAAATACCAGTAGTTAGGAGAGTAATACATATTGCAAAGAATAAAAATGCACATACAATAATTTAATTGCACTTTATAAATTTTGATTGCAGAAAATATTCATTACATATATACAGCGGAGACAAATTTTGGCAATTTCAAATTTCATGTAAAAATCTTATGTGTTGGAAATGCGAGGAATAAATAGACATAGATTAATTAGATACTTCGATATAGACTATTGAAGAAAGCATATTGACATTTTTATAACAATCATACTGGCCTCATTTTCTAGGATCCTCTTTGCTTACTTTAGAGTTAAAATTTATTTTCATTTGATGATATTTTCCTACGTGATAACAAAAAGTTCCAATAAGAGCACTTAATGAGAAGATGCCATACTTATACAACAAATTTTAAACTGATAAACAAATAAATGGTTATAGTTTTAACTTTTGTACAAGTTTTATTAATAATGATATACTTTTTAATATTTAAAAGTAAATTAATTATGGCTTTCCCTCTCTATTTCGCTCAAAAATGTAGCAGCTACTAATGACAATTTGAATAAGGTATATAAATGGTAACTACATTAAAGGTCTAACTATTATACATTCAATGGGAAAATTTTTTGTAGGAAAAGTCTAATTTTATATCGAAGATATACTAATTCTAATTTTTAGTTTGTTCATGCAGGTAGATTATACTACATTTTACAAAGTTACTAGACTAGTGAAGTAATACTTATCGTATCTTAGCAAGAAAACTAAAAAAAAAAAAAAAAATACTTAATATTATTGATTTCTGTGCACGAAAACCAAATTATCGGAAATATTTAAATATGAATTCCTCTGATAAGAATTTCGGAAAGAAATTCCTTTTTTTTATCTTTAAGCTACCCAGTTCTTCGAATACAATGTAACTTCTCAGCTTACTTGTCAATAACACCAAATTATTCCATTCTTTGTGAAATTTGCCCATGAAAACAATGAACAGTAGAGATGATAGATGAGTAGAAAAAAGAGAAGTTGTGTTTTGTCCACATCCTACAATGAAATAGGTTGTATAGAAACCAATATGGTTTCAGTTAATATCTGGAAAATTAGTTAAAGTATCAACATTTAAAAAATATAAATTTTATTAACATAATTTCCAATTATGAAAATAATCTCTGTAGTTTTAAAATTCATAAAATTCATAAACGTTATAAATTTTTGCCATTTTCATTTTTAATGTAAGTTATACATGTCATAATTTGATTTGGAATTAATTATTTTATCAATTATCGTAAATTTTGAATAATTGCAATAATCCTTATTATATGAATATTATTCACGTAATGAATTTTTAAAAGTTGTGATAAAATAACACTATTCAACAAAGCGTTTTATATCCGGCATTAAAATAATGTTTTTTGTTATTATTATTATTTATTTATTTTTTTTGGTTGTACTTAATGTAACCAGCGCAGGATGAAAGGGAAAACCCTAATTGTCCGAAACAACGATTTATTGATTTCAAAAGAAAAAAATCATTCTGATTTCGAAAGTTACTTTAAAATTTTCCAATCATGCAAGGACCAAAAGATATACAGTGGAACCTCGTTTAACGAGCACCTCGCACAACGAGTGTTTCGCATTACGGGTAAGACTCTGAAACGAATTATGCTCGTTAAGCGAGGTTTCACTTTAGGCACATCATTGTGTAATGATACACACAGAATAGCAAATGGATATAGCACATGTATTTGTGAAAATCATTCTAACGTGGATCTTTTTATTTACACCATTTTAACATTGGCAGATATTTTAGGATGGAAACCCATATTTTTACGCGAAATCCTGTCCATGTTTCGATCCTGCAGGATATCAAAAGTCTTGCACCAAAAGCAGCTGTTCAAAAAGCTAAATATGATATTTATTCATATTTTAATAATTTTTTTTAATGTAATTTTTATAACACACAATAAAATGAAAATGGGATAAAGTAAAATAACAGAGTAAAAGAAGTGTCACTTGTTTTTTTGGCCTTTAACAAATCAGTAAAGACATATTCCTATTTTGAATGACTGACTATGCCGACTATACCTGACATCTCAAATAGCAGGAATTACTGTAGTCTGTCCGATTATGGTTGCTACATATTTTCACTTAAATCTGTAGATAAAATGAATTTGTTGAGTGTAAATGAAGATTTATTCAAATGCTATTTTTCAAAGGAATCTCAATAAATTGTTCCAAAACCGTAGCAACGAAGTTTAGTTTCAGTTTAAAGCGCTTTATCCAGTTTAGGAATGTGATGATGTATCAGTTTCAACTTTCAGCTGCTTGTTTTATTTCACTTTCTACAGTATTAATTCTTAATATCGATGGTATTGTACCATCTATTTTATCTGTGTAAATGCACAGATAGCTGATTCTATGAGTTACCAGATATTGTATCGGGACTAGGGGTTTCAATATCTAAAATATTATGACATGGGATATTTTCTTGCTGATTTTCGAAATGTAGGTATCGGAACTGACAAGAAACTTCCTTTATTTCATCGGAGGTGAAAATCATGTTGGGCAGTGTAATTAACAAATTTTTAAAATATGAAAATGATATAGTCATAAATATAAATTAAAATGTTGGTAATTCCAATTTTCGATTTTCTTCACATTTCTACTATGGTAATATATAAAACAACGTCTTTCTCTGAAATTATATATTATTATTGCAAATATTTTTCTTATTATGTCAAAAGTCTAAATTTAAGTTTATGGTTATGCTAGCGCAATCTTTCTAGAACTTGAAAAGTTGAACTTTAATTATGAAAAGTTCTAATAATTTTGTCTAATACTACATGATTTTATTTTAAATTTTACAAAATGCAAGTAATTATAATTCACGGAAATATTATCATCATTCCAAAACTGAAAGAAATTGATATATTCGATAATTGTCGATTGAAATAGAAAAATGATATACAACCGATATTAATTAAAATACTTTAAACATTTAATGAAGAACTACTTTTGCAAATTTATTTAACTTGTTTTTACTAACTCTTAACAATTTGCTTTCTACACAGTCTTCAATCATGAGAACATGTTTCAAAAAAGTTTTAGTAAACCTTCTGCATTCATAATTTAATCTTTTAAACTGCAGATAAATTGAATTTTTGTATTTAATTTTACTATTCAAATTGCAACCGTATGGTAATATGACTGCTATACACACCGAAAGTTTCCAAAATAATCATGCTTAGAAATATTTAAATAATTTTAAATTTTCATTTATTTTATGCTAAAGCATTATATTACTCTAAATTAAAATAAATTTAATCATTCAGCATAACACATTCTGTAAAAAGAACTTATTTTCAACATATTTTGTAATACCTAATAAGGAATATGAAAACAAGTAATCCTTATAATTATTCTTATCTACAACCCATATTTTTTAATTCTGTATTATTCATCATCATCATTATGATATTATTTTCACTATTACTTTTATTATTATGCCCATCATTCATTAGTAGAGAAATAGTAAATAATTATATTCACATTGGTTATTACTTAGTATTAGCTTATGTGAACGAAAAGAATTAATCTATATTTCGCTTACACGAGTAATATACAGAAATTCAATGAATTTCAATACAGCTAATTTTCTTTTGATACTTTTTGATGTGTTTTTTAATTTTAGATATTTGACATTTAATATTAGATGCTTCAAAAATCATTGGAACTCACAACAAAGAAATTATGCCATTTGCAGCATTCCGAAAACTTAAAATTTGAATTCGTTTATTTTTGTAAAGATTATGAAATTTTATTATATCCTTATTTTAAAATTCACTTTATATTAAGTCATAATATTGTGATTTTAAATACCGTATTTTACGGACTATAAGACGCACTTTTTTCTTCGAAAAATTGCCTCCAAAATTAAGGTGCGTCTTATAGTCCATAGCGTCTTATAGTCCATAAAATACAGTAATACAATTAGTTGACTTTGGTAGACATTTATTAATGAAAATACTATATTTTGATTAATAGGGCATGCCGGAGGCTTTTCTAAAAGATTTTTTAGTGGTAAATGTGTAATATTTGAATTTCAAATATTCCATACAATATTTTTGGTGTCATGAACGAAACTAGTATTAATACCGACTATAAAAATATAGTTCACTAAATTTGATCACAAAAATTTTGTGGAAAATATTATTTAAACAAAATCTAAAGTAAAAATTCGAAATTGTGCTTTTAAATTATGTATCCTCTTCATTATGAATGGAGCCAGGAATGACAAACTGTCATAAAAAATCCAACAACGAATTGCGTAAATTTCACAGCAATAAAGTTAAACTTGTATGTGATTCATCTCTGTGAGATTTTATTCTAAAACATTTTATATTAATTATTATAAAATGGCAAAAAGCTGAATTTTGAGGGTAGACACAAGTTTTATAAAAAAAATTGTGAATGCTAATAGCGAGTAAGCTCGTCATTAAGTCTGATCACATTCGAGATATGACACGTGACCCCTATAGCTCTCCATCCTTTGGTCATTTATCACCAAACTTTAATAGCATCAATCCCCTAATATCCAAACCTTTCTGCAAAATTTCAGAAATTTCCGACAAAAGGCGCAGCAGTTATTAAGCATCAAAGAGGGTAAAAAAATTTGATGTAAATGGTTTTCAATAACCATTTTACATCAAATTTTGTTTGATGATACAATGAATGATGATACAAAATACAATGAATACGAATGTGAATTGATCTAAATATAATTTTTAATAGCATTTCAATATGCTATTAAAAATTATATTTAGATCAATTCACATTCGTATTCATTGTATTTTCAAGATTCAGATTTTCAGCTGCTATCTTATTATCATTTTATTCTATATATGTATGTATAATTCAATATATGTGAGGAAAACAGTCGAAATGAACAAAATAATTAGGATTTAATGAAAATGAAATAATGGCCTACGCAATCGGAGGTCAGACGACATATTCTCGCCCTCTTCTGGTCGTTTTATCGTTATTCGAGGATAAGTGCAAATATCCCAAGAAGGAAATAAAAACAACGTTTTAACGATGTTTTTATTTCCTCCTAATTAGCTGTTTTTTTAAAATCATTTTTTTCATACTGAGAACTCTCGATTCCATATATGTAACTAAACATTTAAAGTAAATCAATTCTAAACTTTAGATATACCGATATATTAAGTGAAAAGAATGCATTGCTTTAAGATGTCAGAGAAATATCTACTGTGAGAAGTAATGGGAGAATAGTTATATCAAGACATATGAATGGATGCACGAAGCAAGACTTTAGAGAAATAATTTAGGAAATAGTGTGAACGTGTACAATAATAATGGATAGTACGTGCAGATACATTGAAAAAGGAAAGGGAATGTTGATGTGTTTTATAGATTTAGAGAAAGCGTTTACAAAATTTACTGGAAAAGGTTACTGTATATTTTGAGAAAGAAAGGAGTAGATTGGGACAGGAAATTAAAACTCATCTTGTAAAAATATCAGAGAGCAGTAGTTAAAGTAGATAGTCAATAGAATGAGGAAATCAAGAACGAAAATGCACGAGTGCTGCCTGTCACGGTTTCTTCTCAATATATACTTGGAAAAGATGAGTATGGAATATCTGGAAGAAGATCATTAAAGTCGAAGGAAGGCAGATTCAGTATTTATGATATGCTAATGATATGGCAATTCTGATGGAGCGAAGGAAAAATGAGAAAGATCCTGAGTGGACGTAGAGAGGGGTTCCGCGGCCGTCAAAATAAAAATTAATGCTAAGAAAACCAGAGTGCTGTGGATCCGAGATAAGGAAAGAAAGGTCAACATCGATATAAATGGTGACAAAGTGGAACAAGTGAACGGATTTGGGGTGTTTGCTTGGTTCTGAATGCAGAAGTGGGGAAGAAACCAAGAAGAAAATTGGTATGGCGAATTAGTATGGCCACACAAAATTGTTTTCATTTTGCTAAATGCATAAGCATTTAGCAAAATGAAAACAATTTTGTGTGGGCCTCTGAAATTAGAATTGAAAAAAAGGCTGTTGAAATGCTACATCTAGAGTGTTTCCTTTATGATGCTGAAACTTGGACCTTGAAACAATGCGACATTAGGAGAATAGAGGCCGTAGAGACTGTGGAAAAGAATAGAGAAAGTCAGATGGAGCGACGAGGTGAGAAATGAGGAAGTTCCAAGAAGAGTGGATGAAAAAGAAGCATATTAGGACAATAAAGAGGCAAAAAGCTAATTAGGTGGGATACATGATTCAAGAAGAAACCGGACGGCTTATGGAATGACGTTATGGAAGCAATGGTTGCAAGCATAAGGAAACAAATTAGAAGAAGAATTAAAATGGTGAATGTCTTAAAAGAGGGTAATTTTAAGGAACTAAAGACTCAGGAGCTCAGGATAGTGTAACATGGTAAAAGAGGTGATGCTCACCGGACCTGCTATAACTAGCAAAAAACTGAAGAAGAAAGTACGTACTATATAATTGTATATATCAATATCACAATTTATAACTCTATAGCTACAATTAGTTATTATTAGTTTATGATGTTGCAAAGTTATGTAGACCGACACCAAATTTCTGTATCTGTGGATCCCAGAAGGCCTTAATTTGCCATTGAATGGAAACAGAACATATGATAAAAAAAATTGAATTTGAAGTAAGTGCATGCCTAGACTTTTGCAAATGGCCACAAATCATAGACTGACATGTATAGAAGAGACGAAAAACATATGATCACATATTAGAGGTAGTCACAAATGAGAGATGATCTCAAAATAGAGATCTACTCTTTTAAATCAATCGAAAAATCTTGGAAATGTTTCTAATAGTCACAAATCAGAAGTGGGCAGAAAACAAGGGTAATCACAAGGGGAGGTTTTTACTGTATACATAAATCAAGTTACATTCGAAAAAGGAGATTAAAACAGATTCCTATTTTAGAATTAGGGACACATTCTAGTTTTGAATATTTGGACATTATTAATGCTAAATCTATATATTAATTGAAATTGGGAACAACCTTTCAGATTGTTCTACAGTTTGAGTAAACGACTGGGGAAAAATACGGTTCAGATATCGTAAAGCTCTTACCCTGAAGATAATGTGACTGAAGAGAGATTTGAGAAAGATGCAATGCATGGCAAATTGTAAACGTATAATATTAATGTAATGAACACTATATTTATATTACTTTTTCTATAATCAAACCTACAAAAAAACCCTATAAAATGCAGCTTTTTATCAACTAAAGGATTAGTTAATAAAAAGCTGCATTTTAAAGGTTTTTTTTGGTCGATGTTTGATTATTATTTAACTGCAGTTTGAAAAGAGTGTAATCGTTCTATAATTTATTCTTTTAATAATGTGACGTTGTTTTCATATTGAGCTTTGACAACTTTTTCAATTGTTTTTGGTAAATTTCTGAAATTTATTTCGGATAGATATGCAATATATTTATTTTTTATTTTCACTTCCGTTTTTCCGTATCTCCCCTTGCTTATCTGTTTTCAAGTTTATATTCTTCAATTGAAAGAATAAATGGCATTCTCGTTTTTAAGCTAAGTTGAGTGAATTATGACATCATGATTTGAATTGAAAATTGATTTTTCTTTATCAACTCATCACTTTTGTCTTGATAAACATTAACATTTTACAACAGTACTTTATTTAATTACATTCCTGGCTGTTACTATTCAGAATGGTTATAATTAAACTGACTCCACTTAGAGTTTGCTGTGATCGGTTCTGATGATATATGTTTATGAAACTTGATATATGTGCTATTTACACCATAGTTATGTAATGTTTTGCAAATTAAACCTACTGTAAAAAACAATGTGCTTGGGCTATAACAGTCTCTGCCTCAGCTGAAGGCCAGCATGACGCAGCTTATCATCAATATTCCCACCGAAATGCTTCGTGCGACAATTGATCACGCCATATTACTCTACCAACGTATTATCGACGCAGATATCCGCATATTAAACTCATGGTGTAAAGTGAATTGTAAAATAACGTCATGATTTACGGATTATGCTTTTTGTTCTTGACGCTCTATGTTTTCGCTTAGTAGCGAAAATTTGAAGTAATTTTTGTATTTCGGAAATTTTTTCCCACGTTATGAAAAAGATTTCTGAAAAACCAAGTTTCATCAACATATATCATTGAAAGCTGTCCCAGGTGAATACGACCTGTTTAATTACAACCATCCTACAATATATGAAATAGGAAAAGAATGATAGCCAAAATTTTACCCTCTTTTTCATTTCTTCGCGTTTCGACACTCCATGAACACAGAAATATAAAAAGCACTTTACAAAATTTTGCTTCTATATGTGTGGGCATCCATTTTGCACTATTTCTCAGGACTGGATGAACCAAACATTTTAAAACTCGGCAGGTTTATTTCTATATACATATATATGGGGGTAATGTGTCATAACTCGAGTGGGGTCAGACTTAATGAAAGTTTAACTCGTTATGAACATTTACAATTTATTTAAAAACACTTTTATCCCTAAAATAAGTCTTTTGCATTTTATAATAATTAATAATACACAAATGATATTTTAATAAAATCTCATAACAGATGGCACTACAGATAACTTTAACTTTTGTAAATAATGAGTGCCATGAAAGTCGTGAAGAGACCTTGACAGCCTTTTTTTCAACTTTTATACGCAGTGAGCAATATGAGCGCCTTTCTTCCATGTTCATTGTAGACTCAGCTATGTCCACAATAGGGACAGAAGTGAGACGGGGCTGGACCTAACAAGGAAAAACCGTTCAAAAAAATTCCTGGGCTTGCTTGCCCGGATTCAATCCTCCAGACCTGTAGGATGACGCCTTAACCACCTCGGTCATCGGTTATATACCTTACAATACTTTCAAATCCAGAAAATGTAGAGCAATTTCCGATGGATCAACAAACCAGTCAAATTTAGTTGAAAATTAAAAATCAAAATATGTGATAATATGTGTGAAGATTGATTAAAATTGTCTAGAGTATTTTTAATGTTTTTATCTTGTTATTCAAAACCAATATGATAAGTTTTTAATAGCTTCGAACGTCATTTTTTAATCTTCTCTTACAAGTAATTAATTTTTCAGTATTTCCTAATCTTTCTATTTCGAAATTAAAACGTGTTCTCCAAAGTTAAAAAATGTTCTAAAAGATTATTTACCTCTTGTTAACTAATTTCTTCATCTCATTTCTTTCAATTCAGACTATAATGTAGATTCATAACTATAATATAGTATAGACTTAAAGAAATAGAGAAAAATTATAGAAACTGTTAATTATAATTTTTTTTGTTTTTTTGCAATGTAGAAAAAAGTAATAATGGCAATAATTAGATAAACCCGACATTTTCAAAAATAACATTTAACACGAAAAAATATCATGATATTTTTTCGTGTAGTTTTTTCAGTTAGTTTAGTCAGGTTTTCAACGAGACGAATTAGCAGGATAAAAGTCATAAGAGATCAGAGAAAAATTTCGAACAAAGCTTAAATCACTTCATAATAGGAATACAGAAGCATTAAGAATTGTTGACGTTCTGTTGAAGCTGCCAAAAATTTTTTTAAAATAAAAAATAAAGAAATGTACACGCGATTTAGAATTATTGGCGAAGTTATGAAAATAGTTAGGAGAAAAAATACTATGCCAATTTTCAACTTGTTGTTCTGTTCAGAAATTGTCACAGCTATAAATTTTAAATTGTAAAATACAACAATGGAAATAATTTAAAGTTAAAAAAATTAGAGATTAATATATAAAATGTTTGAACTATTCATTCGAAGAGTTAAGTTTTAAATGGGTGAATAGATTTCCCAACTGAACCGGAAAAAACCAAAAATTGAAATAAATAGATTTGAATATTTAAGAATTTGTGTTTGTGTACTTAAAGATTTAATGACTTGTATACTCAAGGAGGGGAAATGATTCATGAAAAATAGAATGATAGAAATTTAGAGGAGATCTAGAATGTAAATGATGGATTGGCTGTTTAGATATAAAAGAAGATCATAGAATGTCGTCCCATAACACCAGAAAACAGAAACGGATAAATGAATAAAATCAGTTTCATTTCATTTTCTATTTATCAATAGTTGTTCTTTTACTGTACGAGAATACTACGAGTAAAATTCTGTCATTACCGCATCCTAACTATTATGTTTATCTATTGGCCAGAATACAACAGATAATATCAACAGAAATAAGAAAAAGCTGAAATATTTTTTCACTAGGTTTCGAGACTGATTTTGAAATGGATAAATTTATAGACAGGAATTGACATCACTTTTCGTTTTTTTTTTTTTTTTTTTTTTTTTTTTTTTTGTTTCTGTAGTACTTTCTTGTGGAATGTATCTTAATTTTTCTTTTTAAACAAATTTTAAATTCATCCCAGAACAAAATTAATATAAATAATACATAATTGTTATAAAAAATCTTTGAAATGAATGTTATGAATGTAAAACTGGTATTTTTATAAATCAATTACACGCAACACACTATAAAATAACCAAAGATATAATTAAATGCATACGTTCATAGGTTGTTCAAATACAGTTCACATGTTCTTACAACTCAAACATTTCATAAGCATCAATCTAACCTTCGATGTTTATGAATCTTTACATTGATCTTCTATGACATTGGCTTAATGGGGATATTTTAGTTATCTAAAAGAAGAGACTCAACTAAATCCGAAGTTTTGAATTGAGGAGCTTTCATTTTCTTTCAAGATAGCATTCAATGTTAACTGTCGAGCTTGTTTATTTTTTTATTTGAGAATTTCAGAATAAAGCCTACGGATAACATTGTCGTCCATTTCGCTTTGGTACTTTGCTTTCATCATGGTCAATCTTACAGAGCTCATCTATAAGAATCACGGGTCTCCATCACTGAAAGAATGCTCTTGTATTCGCAGATTTTTAAAATAGCCTTACATTTTTTTCATTCTTTTACTTTACCTGTTGACTTGCATCATATCTGGTAATTATAGGTAAGCATTTTTGAAATTTTTAATATTTTTACTTTCCGGCTGTTTTTGCAAATCTCGACGTTTTCAGATTTCCAGATCCCAAAAAATAAAAAATAAAAAAATTTAAAAAAAGTAAAAGAAAAAACCGGGAAAAAATTCCGTGGATTTGTGTATTGACGTCTATTTCGTTCAATATCTCAGGATAAGATAAATATTAAGAAACAAAATTTGGCGTGATAACTTGTATATGAGGGGCATTAAATTTCGGTAGTTAATGGTCTAAGGGGTGAGGAGATAGAGGGGGATCATGTGTCATATCTAGAATGAAATCGGACTTAATGAAAATTTTACTCGTTATTGGCATTTACAGTTTTTTAAAACAAACACATCTCTACTCTCAAAATTAAACCTTTTGCCTTATTATAATAATTAATAATATATAATTCATTTAAAAATAAAATCAGAGAGCGCCACACACAATTACATTTTAAATGATTATTAGCCGAAATAAAAAACTAAATTAAAAATATGTCTAATAGATTTAGATTCTGTCCTAGGAAAATTTCTACAAATGGGACAATGCCTAGAGCAACATAACTTTTGGCGAATGAAATCCGACAAAAGAGCATGTTGCAAACTTTACTGGTGAAGCCAGAAAAATTGCTTAACTCATTGTTGGAATTTTTCATATTTATGACGTTCGATTCCAAAATGATCGTTTTTATAAATCGCTGCGAAAAAAAAACATTCATTAAAACAAACTTTACCTACGTTCTAATTTTCTTGCAGTTTTTATACGCCTTTCAATGTTGTAAACATGAAAAACATGACTGTTCCGTGTTGATGTAGTCTATAATATCGAATCAAAGAAATGAAATTAAAACAATAGTATTGGATTAACGCAGGTGATCGGATCACACGAGAAAAGTGAGTAATACCATTGATCGAAAAATAGACATACAAGAAAAATGAAGTTTGTAGAAAGAATGCCTGTTTCGTGTCAGGCTTTTTGCATGGTAACTGTAAAAAAGAGAAATGGATTAAGAAGTTTGAGACAGAAAGCTGGATAAATTAATAAAGAGAATATCCAAGAAAAAACCTACGAAAAAGAATGTGTAGAGAAGGATGAATAAAACGAAAGTGTGTTTACATAGTAGCTTTTGAAAAAATTTTATACGAAGTTAAATTAAAATTAAGCTAACTATTTTATGTACATTATTTTAATTTTTTAAAGAAAATGATATCAGCATATTAAAATTCTAAAATATAGAGTTTAAGTTTCAATTTTCATCTTGAAATTGTGAATTTCAAATAACATTCATATTTTAACTTAAATTGCAAAACAATTTTGTTTTACAATTTATATGAAGTCCAAAAATTTCTACACACACTAATGATATTGGAATTTGCAGTATGTGCGGTATGGCATGTGCAAGAAAACGAATATCTGATGGTAAATTTTTATTTCTACCTCATAAAATACTGAAGTATAGATATGTCTATGCGGACAGCAATTTAAAAATTTAATCAAAGTTGCGATTATATTTCTGTATCGAACTTAATGTTTTAAACTATTTGCTAAGTTCTCGCAAAATTAATTTGTGATTGTTATAATTCTAATAAATCTATTTTTAATTAAAATATATAAATTAGTAAATGCTATTAAAACTGTTTCGTATGACTTTGGCTTACTTATGTCATGGTTTATCAAAATAGTTATAAGTTTAAAATATCTGACATTAATATTAATCGAATTTATCAAAACTATTATTAATAATCCTCCTTTGTTCATGTCATTGACCTATAATATTTCATCATTAAAGCTAAATAACACTTACAAAATATGCATAAGTATGAATATAAGTCTCCTATTGTGACTTTTTTCTCTTTAGAGATGAAAAATAAAAAAATGTTTTACTATTTATTGTTAATAGCCTTAAATATTAAAACGCATTGAAATTATCTAAAACAAATTTCAAATGTTTGAATTTGTATTATAATTCCTTTCTGTTAAGATCTTATTAATATAACAGTCATTAATTGCATGTCAACAGTTCTGTACGCGAGATTCCCACCTGTTTGTTATAACGAACTGTCATAACGGAAAAGTCGTTAGGATCGGCCGTTGGAAACGACCGTTAGGAACTTCCGTGGGAAGAACCGTTAAGTTTCGAATCGTCAACCATCGGACGATTGGCCGGCGGGAAGTGACCGTTGGCGGCCGTTGCGGGAACATTCAAATTTGATTGGAGCAGGGTTCGAACGCCGTCGACTATTTAAGCTCGGATCGAGCTCGTATCGGGAGTTCGGATCGGCGGTGTGATCGTATCGGAGGTGATCGGATCGGATCGGATCAAGGGAGATCGTCGTTATCGAGGTGCTAACTAACTCTCTCGTGGGAAGTTACGTGTTTGTGTATGAACTTGTTCCTGACTCGGAGGTTTTGTTAATTACAAGTCTGTTTGTTCGTAAGGAGTTCTTTCGACGAATTTGTACGGGAATAGTCGGTTGTTGTTGGAATTAGTGTTGTGCATATTTAATTGTAACTCTAAAGTGGATTATTTTGTACATTACTGTAAATATAAAATTTGTGTTTTCGTCAAACCGACTGAGTGGTTATTTTGAACATTACTGGCGCAGTCTCGACAGGATATTTTGGATACTTTGGATTACGTTGGATTATCCTGGATTACACTTCAAAGAATCGGAAGAACTGAGCTACGACAGAGAAGCAGACGTACGTACAGAGCATCACCAGCAATTAGACCCAGGTAAATTTTTTGTTTCTCGCTAGCACACAGAGATGCCCAGACGCGCGAAATCGCGGCAGCTAGAGGCTAGGGACTGGGAGGATGACGAGCCGGGAACGTCGCGTAGGACAAGCGGGTCAGGAGACGACCTCGAAGCTCTGAAGTTGCGGATCGAGCTCGCGAAAATCGAGGCGGCGAGCAAAGCAGATGCAGAAGCGACAAGAAGGGCAGAAATACAGTTAGAACGGGATAGGTTAGCACACGGGTCCCGGAATAGTGAGGACGGTCTCGGCAAAGCGAGTTTTGACGATTACGCCCGTAGAGTAAGGGGGGCTCTACCGAAGATGCCGGAGGAAGAAGAGGCAGTGCCTTCGTGGTTCCGCTTGGTAGAGGTAATCTTAGAGACCTACGAGGTTCCGGCAGAAGTACAGGGTCAGATAGTGTTGGGCGCATTGTCTGAGAAATGTAGAGCGTCGCTGGCTAGATTAGCAGCGGAGAAAATTAAACATTACCCTTCCCTGAAGGAGTTCGTCCTTGAGGAGCTGAGGCTCTCCCCCGCGGAATACTTAAAGGGGTTTAGGCGGGCAGCGCGCTTCCCAGAAGAAACGTGGCCGCAGTTTGCGTCGCGCCTGAAGGATTTATACGGTTACTACGTAGACAGTAGGGAGGTGCGGACGGTAGAGGACCTGGTAGAATTGACTGTGGCGGACCACCTAAAGACGCTATTGCCCCCCGAGGCGAGGAAATACGTCATACTGCAAGAAGGGAACGGGTGGAGCAAACCCGCGGTTCTAGCTAAGCATATAGAGAAATTTGCAGAAGCGACGGGCGGCGAACTAACGTTAGACAGGGAATCTGGACGGCAGCGGGAACAACAGGGGAAACCGTCAAGGGAATCGAAGCCCGTGACACGGGGCGCGCCCGAGCAACACACGAGGAATAGTTGTCACGTTTGCGGTAAAATGGGGCACTGGAGGAGGGACTGCCCCAAGCGGAAGCGGTCCAGCGAGCCGGACCGGGCGAGGTTAGCACCTGCAAACGAGCCATCCCGACCGAACGAACGTTTAGTGGCAAGAGTGACAACGTACGACCAACCGGAAGCCGACGATTCGCTACGCAGAGTTAAGTTGGCCTGTGGCGGAAGTTGTTTGTCAGCTATAGTCGACTCGGGAGCCGAAATTTCAGTTTTGAGGAAGTCAAGGGTACCAGCGGTGACAGAAACGAGGGGGAAGACACGGTTAGTGGGAGCCTTCGGTCACCAGGTAGAGGCAGGTTTAGCGTCAGTACCGCTTGGATTGTGGGAGGAAGGACGCGAAGAAACGCCAGGATCGGCACGGGTGACGTGTGCGATCACCAATAGGTTAGGGAAAGCGACAGACGCTCTCTTAACGGAAAGGGACTTCCGAGCGCTGGTAGAAGCGAGAGAGAAAGCGGATTCCGAGGCAAGAAAAAGGGAATTAGCTGAGGAGCAGAGTATATTAAGTGCGGTAGCGGGGATGTTCGTGGAAGCGAGCGAGGCGGTTAAACGAGAGCCGCCCGACGACAAAAACCGGGGGATGGTCATAGGACCGCTTGACCAGACACAAGAGCGGCAGCGCACGGCCCAGTGTGAGCGGAGGGCGCAGTCTGAGCAAAATAAAGCAGGGGACGCGATTCCTATTGCGAGGAGATATTCCGGTAGCGAATCGGATAGCCGAAGCGAACGACCCGCCGCGAACAGGAAACTGGAGGGCGAGGACGCTGATGAAGGGAGGCCGGGAGTCAGAGCAGTAAAGAATGGGGTAGCTGGGACGCCTCAGGGTCAAAATTGTGGCGTCGGGGAAATAATCGACTTGGGAGATATCGGCCGGGAACCCGCGACGCAGTTGGCGCAACACGCCGATGACCAAAGACGAGCGATCGGGGAAACTAGCGAACCGCTGCTAGGGTTACCGAATGCGACACGGGATAAGCCCCTGGATGCTACGAAGGAGTGTCATTCCGTGGACGACTTGGCCGAATTGATTGGGCAACAGGCGAACCTGATCTTGGCGACCGTCAACCGGGTTCAAAGAAAACACAGCGGTAAAGAGACCCGGAGGTCTCGGGCCACGGCGGGCGCGGCCAGTGGCCAATCGGAACCACCCACACACGTGCTAAGTCCGGAGGGAGGCATATCGCCGGTCCGGAAAACGACGGACAACGGTCACAACCGAGCTCGCGGTAAGAAACCCAAATTCCGTGAGAAGGGCCGAGCGACATCTGGTGACCAACAAAACCGGATGACGCGCCGAAGGCGACGGGGACGACCTCCTCGTAGGGGGACCCGCGCGGATAGGTCTCGGGGATCCAAGGGGTCCTACACTATCGCGAGGCATCTCTGTGCGCGGGTTATAGCGAGTTTGCCCGGTTGTACCGGAGGTAAGGGTCAGTCCGCACCAACGGACATTTGTAAAATTGCTGAGTGTTGTTGGATCAAACAGGCTTGGGCTAAGCTCAGTTTGATCCTTGGCCGCGGAGGTGTAAGGTATGGAATCGCCAAGACGCGCGATTCCCACCTGTTTGTTATAACGAACTGTCATAACGGAAAAGTCGTTAGGATCGGCCGTTGGAAACGACCGTTAGGAACTTCCGTGGGAAGAACCGTTAAGTTTCGAATCGTCAACCATCGGACGATTGGCCGGCGGGAAGTGACCGTTGGCGGCCGTTGCGGGAACATTCAAATTTGATTGGAGCAGGGTTCGAACGCCGTCGACTATTTAAGCTCGGATCGAGCTCGTATCGGGAGTTCGGATCGGATGGTGTGATCGTATCGGAGGTGATCGGATCGGATCGGATCAAGGGAGATCGTCGTTATCGAGGTGCTAACTAACTCTCTCGTGGGAAGTTACGTGTTTGTGTATGAACTTGTTCCTGACTCGGAGGTTTTGTTAATTACAAGTCTGTTTGTTCGTAAGGAGTTCTTTCGACGAATTTGTACGGGAATAGTCGGTTGTTGTTGGAATTAGTGTTGTGCATATTTAATTGTAACTCTAAAGTGATTAAACGCATTGAAATTATCTAAAACAAATTTCAAATGTTTGAATTTGTATTATAATTCCTTTCTGTTAAGATCTTATTAATATAACAGTCATTAATTGCATGTCAACAGTTCTGTACCAGTCAAACTAGTACAGAATATGCATTTTAAAAGTTTCTAAAACATAAAGAAAAATTTCTCGTAATTAGGTCAAACATTCTTTACGCTGTAAAACATCGTTTTATACGAAAAATGTGATTGCAACATATTCAGATTTTCTTTTAGTAGAGAATTTATGATCAAAAACTATAAAAATACTGTATATTCAACATATTTTAGTTAAAAATTTAAGATTCAGCACATTGATTTTTGAGGGTTTTCTTCTTTATTTTGCAAAACATCCACAGGAGTATTTGTAACTGAAACACTTTCTTAACGAAGATTAAATTAATCGCAGACTTTATAAAATCCAAATGCTTACACAAGAAAAATGTTTCTAGCTTTGTTATCATTCTGTTAAAAAACATAAGATTTACTCTATTAGTATGTTTTGATTCTCAAATTACTATTTTCATTTTAATTAGATCTGTTAATTTTACATTTAACTGTAGAAGTACTGTATATCTATTAGCGCTTTAAAGTTTTCAGTAGTATTTTAGTATTTTATTCGGTCATGTAGCCCATTGTTTTACAATAAAAAAATGATTCGAGAGGCAGCTGTAGATTAAAAAAATAATTTCATATATTATATAAGCAATTTAGAACTTTAAGAAAATTTATTTATGACTAATTATTATATCTACATTCATATTTCATAGCTCCATAAATAATGTGCATTTTAAATAACAGGCATGTATCATGCCTTTTTTTGAATGATAGTTTAAAATATAGGCCTGTAGATGATTTTGATAGAATAATTACACTCACAACAAGTTTGGTAAAATGACTACAATATTTTAATTTCTTCTAAAAAATAACACCTCTATTTCGTAATTTTTTGTGGCATCCTCACTTCTTTGTCAGAGTTATTAAACTTTTCGTACTTTTAATATACTTGAGTTATAGCCCTGCTCATCATTTACATTTTGCGGCACCCCTAAAGTTTCGTTGCGGTTTATTTATCTCATTTCTCATTATACTCATCTAGTGCAATAACTACTGCACTAAACTTTAAAATTATGTAAAATGAGATGACCTATGATAATCTATTTTTAAAGTGCATAGGCCTATGCTATTTTTTATATAACTGAAAGCACGTCTTCTAAATTGCAAAATAGTTAGGAATTCTGTGTATTTTTTCAAAATTTTTTAAAGATAACAGTCACAGAATGGAACGTCTGAATACAGAAAAACTCAACGTTACAAAAGTAATTTACTTAATTAAACAAGCTTCGGAAAAGTGCTATTGATATTTCTGTTAGAATTTGTTTCCTATTGAATGAAGTTCTTATTTTCATATTAATACAAGGTATAGGGGAGAGCAAAGTTTCCACCTTAAGCTAAAATGACTTTTTACTTATATTTTCTAACTGGAAATGCCATTAAAATAGCCCTGTATAAAGTACATTTGATGTAAAAACAATGAAAAAAAATATTTCTGTATTAGTACAACATGGTACTCCTTTGTATCTACAAATTTTCTTACAAAACTAGCCACTTTACCGAGCACAGTGGTAAAGTGGTAAAAACATACAATTACAAACAAAAGAGAATGTTGATACTTTTCGTAAATTTGTTACAGCTTGTTTGTCAAGTTACGGCAACGCAAACTTGGGCGATTTGCCTAAGGCTGAAAAACTCCACGTTGCCAGCCGTCCTGGCAAGGCGAGAACCCACGACCGACTTCCCAGTGTTCAGGGAACGGAACCGCTTGGCCACTGGTCGGCCGAAAATTTGTTACAGCAAAATACAAAAGTTTAACACATACCTTCAGCTTGTCTCAGAAAATGAAAACAAAATACAAAATGTTGACGTTTGATGTCGCAAAAGATAAGTGTTTACTTGCAGTTTTCACAGAAAAAGTCGTCTAGTCGTGGGTTGGCCTCTCGCATTGGACTAGCCACGTGGAGTTTTCCGGGTTTTCTTTACGTTTGTGACACCTAAATAGAAGCCAGATTTCCTTGGAAAGTCCTCCCGGGAAGCGTTTCCTCTCGGCGTATCGTCCGCGTGTCGTATTGTTGTAAACAAATAAACCAAATCGTACAGCGTTAATGGCCTGCTGCATGGCACCAGGACTCCACTCCTGCTAGTTTGTTTTTCGTTTGTAGTTGGGTAGCATTGCAATATCTACCTCTAAAATGTGGTTTTCTATAGGTAATATTTAGTCCTATATTTAAATTTTATTATATTTTAAATTACTGTAAAATGTAGAAAACCAGAAAAACTACTAATACACTGAACACGTACGACAACCGGCTCAAACGCTTTTACAATACTACTGGCTTCCCGCTAAATGAGTAGAAATGCTTGTTACGGGACTGCAGCATTATCCCGGAGTATAACAGCTGATGGAAACTTTACCCTGCTCTCTCTTATTATTCAAAAACTGTAAAGCCAAAGGCTATAACAATAAAATATGCAAGTAATTGTTGATGATTTTAAAAATTTTGTTGTGTAAACAATATCCTTTGGGACCAAATAGAATAAAGATACAAAATAAATGCACAACGATAGCTTGAAACGTGTAGAAAATTTACGTAAAATAGTAATAGAACTCTTATCTTGATCCATTACTCATTTAAAATTAAAAGAAACAAAGAAAAAATAAAGAAGCGTAATGTTTGGATAACTATTGGATTGACTGACACCATCGATTTCTTCGCCAATTCTTTATAAATGTATATACTAAAACTTCTTGGTTAACATTATAATATGGGATGAAAGATGGATAATTTATGGTAATTATTAATGTTTTACGCAATGATTGGATTGCGATTAAGCCCGAAACATAGAGAGAGAGAGAGAGAAAAAAGAAAACCAAATCTTTATCTTATTAATCTAAACAGTGTTTCAGAAATGTATGTAAAAACTGAAGAGTTATACAGAGGTTAATTTTGAGTCGAAAATTCTAGTGCCATTTTTAGACTTAAAGCGTTCTTTTTGAGTTATAAGCGCTTAAAAATTGTTATGTCATTTTCTGTACAGCGAAAACGACGTCTGACGTATGAAAATATCTGTTGATAATTGCATGTTAGTTTGATACCCTTCATTTATTAATTGCAATATTTATTTGTTACTTGCATTTTGACATTTTTTAGACCTTATTATTTTGATTTTTTAGACCCTTTGATTCTGTTCGGTAATTTATATAAAAGCATTGATACTAAATACTAACGAATAATACATCCTTTATTTTCACCTTACACTCATTATAGCCCGTATTGTTACAAAAGGAATGGATCAAAATTGAAGTAATAAATCAAAATTGGAAATAATAAATGAAGGGTATCAAACTAACATGCAGATATTCTAATACGTCCGACGTCGTTTTAGCTAAACAATAAATAACGTTACGACTTTTAATCGCTTATAATCCAAAAAGAACGCTTTAAATCAAAAATGACACTAGAATTTTCGACTCAAATTTAACCCCTCTACAATGTCTCCTTTTTTACACACATTTCTGAAACATCCTGTATAGTAATGACAAAAGCAGACGATATTCATTATTACTTCCTAAAAGATAGGATTAAAGTAGACAGAAAAATATTTTCGTAAATTTAACATTATCGAGGAAAACAACAATATATTTTAGTTAACCGAAAAGAATCGATTTTTCTTCTTGCTAATATTAGCCTACATATTTCACATACAATTTATAGCCAAAATAATTATTTAGGTTATATATGTATTGAATTATGAAATATTGCTGCATCTTCTGTATTCAATCAATCTATCTTTAATGGAGTGTCATCTAAATAATTTTTTAGTTTAAAAATAATTTACGTTCTGAGTCATAGCAGAAAATATCTCAAGAAATTATGGAATCCTGAAACAAGATATTTTCAATCAACGAAATATAAATTCACTTGATAAACATTTAAAATAATCTTAGAATATTATGATATATATTTTAATTTAAAATATTTATTTAAATTAAAATGCACTCCGAAATTTCAAATGTAAATTGATTATCTCTCGAAACTCAGTATTTCCTATCAATGTAAATATTTAACTGGAGAATTTGTTAACAAGAATTGTAATACTCTAAAATTATCTGTACATTTTCCTCTCAATTTATTTTGAAAACTTTAATAGATGTAAAGATACGAGTGAATTTTTACAATAAAACAGGTAAACGAATTTGAAACGTAATAAAATAAAATTACAATATTCTTTGTTATATACAGTGTAATAGTGTTAGGAAATACGTTTTCATATTTTGAAAATAAAAGAATTGCAAATGAATTAAAATATTGTTGCGTTATCTTGCATGCACACACATTGACAAAAAAGTTACGCACACAAATTGTCCGATTACTGTAAAACACTGCGATGTATTAGGTTTGCAAATGATTACAGTTGTGGTTGTAGTCTGACTGTACGACAGTTAATGCCACTAGAGTGCCTTAAAATTGCTACCATACTATCCTATAAAATGGCTCTCAGAGGCTCACTTTGTTTACAGTTTTCAGCTGTATTTGTTGTTTTGGGGTCTTTGAACTCCAGGCATGTCTATAACAAGTAAAAAACATTACGCACAGCTGATAAAATTTGAGAAAGGCCTCATCATCGGGCTGAGGGAAGCCGAGTGGAGTTTTACCGAATTTTATGCCAACTGGGCCATTCTGACCTAAGTCTGAGGATATGTTGGGGCACCGGATACGTGAAGGCACATTTACACTGCGAGCAAACTCTGGACACTCCAAACAGACTATCGGGAGATAGATGCCCGTCTGATTGTGAGACAAGCATGGATAGCTATAACGGCGTCTTTATCCACCATTCAGAGACAGATGGAAGCCTCGTTACAGAACTCTATTTCCTATTGTATCTTCGTTAAGCGACAAGCAGAAACAAATGTGCATAACGGCAAACGCTACACGTCCTGCCATTAGGGTCACATTATCGACTTCATTTGCAGTGGTACTGTGACAGAGAAACATAGATTACTACAGATTGACAGCATATCGTCTTTAGCGACGAATTTCGGTTCTATTTTGGAACTATTTTGGAATTGACCCAACCACGATGTTGAGAGTGTGGAAGACCACTGATGATCACTTTAATCCCGTCTTTGCTGTTGTTGCGCTGGTCTAAAGAATCATTTCGTATATTGCCAGTTACTTCTAGTAATGGTGTGATGAACATCGATGACACAGCAGTTCGTTCGGAAAATTTAAGTTCTAGTGTTGTCTTTCATTGCAAAATTATTCTGAAAATGGCTGCAAACAGCATCGCTTCATTGCAAAATCTTGCAATGAAGCTATACTGTCTGCAGCCATTTTGCAGCATGATTTTGCAATGAAAATGCTCAGCCCTACACGGGTGTCTCAGGAATGTGTTCATCATGTTGCTATGCATCCTTGGCCTACCAGATTTGTCGCCCATCGTGCATTTATGGAACTAAAGGGGATGCTAGCTTTGACGTTGTACGGATGTGAGATCTGGAGCGACAGTTTCAACATATGTACGCAAATCTGTTACAGGATAGAAAACGGTGCCTCTATGCCTCCATGACCAATCTTATTGCCGTATGTATCCTAGCAAAAGGAAGTTCTGCAAGTTACTAAACGTTGCTTTAAATTGTTTTAAATTCAACCGCTGTTCCACAGGAAATTGTCCCTTTGTTGTGATATTCTAATCACTTACCATTGTACCCACCAGTGGATAAAATCACTGAATATTGGTAGTTTTCGTCTCAACAATGGAGCTGGTCGCTGGAATTCTCCGACTTTTCTTTACGTTTCTAACATCTAAATAGAGCTCACTTTCTCATTCAGAGTTTTTCTGGGAGGTATCCCCACTAGGCAAATTGCCCATGTTTCGCAACACATGGGCAAATTGCCCATGTGTCGCAACACATGGGCAAATTGCGGTGATTTCTTTGACCGTGAACGAATCAAAAGGAGGAATAAAATTAACGAGAACGTTTATTATCTTACGTATATCCGACTTGAATCTTACACAAAAAGCATCTACCCAACGTGAACAATCGACAAGAAAAGTGTACATTTATTAGACAATGAACAAAGACTTAGTTTGTAAACAATTTACCTTTTGTAAATACATGTATAAACGACCGACAAGGTTATGTTTCAAGTTATAAACAGACTGTCTTTCGATGGTCGGGCGTGCAAAACAAATGGACAGATAGCGCCTAACTAAAGCGCAGTTTACAATGACGAATATGATTAACCCTAACACAAATTCATTCGATTCAAATTGTCCTTGGTGCGTACCATTCATTTGTCAATGACTGTATATATAAGCAAACAGTATTAATAAACGGTTACTTTCATATAAATGGTTAACTTTAGTTATCGTCGGCGTTAATGAAAATTTTACTCGTTAATGGCATTTACAATTTTTTAAAAAACTTACCTCTACCCCAAAATAAGTATTTTTACAACAATTAATAATCTAGAAATTATTTTTAAATAAAATCTCATAAATTATCCATAATTTTAACTTGAGCTGGTATCTTAATGTTTTCAAAACTTAAATACTTTTTTAAATAGCGAAATCGATCACAATTCATTAAAATTACTCTTTTTAAGCCTTTATTATTGTTTAAGTTTTATATCGTAGTATAATTGAAAATTATCGGACTTTCTAGTCCCTTTCATAATCTCCAGTTCAAGTATCGAGAAAGTCGGCAAGACTCATTGCGAGCATAGTGTTTGGAAATGCAGATGAGAAAATACATATTATAGCATCTATGATATGATAGTTGTAATAAAAACACTGAATTGCAATTTAATAAAATTTAATAATTAACTGGATTTATTACTTCATACTATAAAGCGAACTAAATTTGTTTTAAATACATTCAATTGACTGTAAGCGCCAAAATCCTCTCAAAGTTCGTTCATACTATAGAAAAATAGCAAAAGTTATTCGATATGCAAAAGGAAAAGGAAATAAATCAGCTGTAAGATTATTACAATATTCACATAATTAAAATAATTTTCATATTTTTTAAATTATATGGCGTATAAATTCTGCTTGTTGCATTGGGAGGATTTTGAAGCATAAATTAATTTGTTACAACATCAACGTTAAACAATGTAATTTTGTGCATATTAACAATATATTAGCGTATAAATACGCAAATGAGCTGTTGCTTGATATGCGTCATTATAAAGTTTTCCAGTCAGAAGAAAGAAACTGCGTGTTGTGGTCCTGCTGAAGAAAAGTGTTTTTGTTGAAAAAACCATTAGAAGTTGGTGTTGAACATTGGAGTGTATCCAGAATAAAATATAGTGAGCTACCATATCTCGAAAATTTAAGAGCTGGCAGAACGAAAATGTTGAGCGCCTAAACAGAAAGGCACTGCGTGCGTTTGATAGAGTGGACGTGGCGATACATCATCACAATTAAAGAGGAAATTGAAACGTTGCTTAGGAATAAAAGTGAGTACGTCAACTATCCTCAGATGCCTAAAACGTAACAGTTTGAGCCCAAGAAGCCTAAATTTAGCAAATTACATAAACAGAAACGTCTTAATTTTATCAAATGCTATAAACACTGGGCCTTTAGAAAATTGGAAGAGGATTTATGATCAGATGAATCCAAAATTAATAGTTGGTTCGGGTACGAACTACATCGATAAAGTCTATAATTGAGCGAAAAGTACAAACAACAATGAAATTTGGTGGTGGTAGTCTTATGGTGGTGGCTGTATTACATATTTTGGGCTTGAAATGCTATGTTCTTTACCTAATAGAATGGATAGTGTTATTTACTCTGAGATACATGACAACTATTTGTTACAATCTGTTCATTATTGCCATATTGATAGGAGCTCTTTCATTTATCAGAAAGATAATGATCCAAAACATAAATCCAAGAGGGCTTCAGGATCAAAATATTAGCCTGCTTAGGTGGCCACCTCAATCGCCTGATCTCAACCCAATTGAACACACCTGGTCCCTTCTTAAACGTCGCTTGTCTGACTATGCAGCTCCGCCTGAAAGCATCTACCAATTATGGGAACGTGTACAGGATGAATGGAACAAAATAACATTGCACGATTGCAGGATTATTAGCGAGGTTGAGGCCGAAGTTTTAAACGCGAAAACGTGTACGTCGGACGTTTAGCGCCGTTTTCGCGTTTAAAACTTCGGCCTCAACCTCGCTATTATTAATTCTATGCTTGATCCCATTAAGAAGCTTTTAAAGGCCAAAGGATATACTGATTATTGAAGTGTACTTTTTCCAAAAATATGATAGATTTTTGTCATGCATTGGAAGGAATTTGATGCAATGTTCTTTGTTTGTTACTATTATTAATTAATAAAATAATTACGTTGTTCAGATACTTATAATTATATATGTAAACATAAGTATGCAAATAAATATAAAGTTTTTCGCACTAAATATGCTTTACAACATTTTTCAGTTCTTTAAAATAGTTTTCTGCGTTCTTTATGAGGATTTTCACGCTTACTGTATATTTGAATCTAATCAAATGTTTAGTCAGTGTTCTCTTATTTTCTTGATATAAATTAATTCTGATATTTTTAATCGTAAACATGAACTTTGAAAGAAAGAAATAAAATTTTTTAGTTTTTTTTTTATCAGATATAGTTGAGAATGAATATTTTTTTCGTCGTTTACAATCATAAAATGTTTCATTTACTGTTCATTAAAATATATCACACAAAAATTTTGAACAATTTTTTTTAATAATGTGTATACTTTTATCATAGTTAAATAACTAAGTGTTTAATTCTTCAAAACAATTAAGCAAGTTTTGCATAATTTAGTTAATAATTGTATGATTATCGACTTTAGATCGAATATAATTTTTTGCTATAATTCATGTTTTCAATCATTCAAAGATATTTTGTTTTATGTATCTTTACATCCTACCATCAACCAAACTTAATGATTTCCTAATACAACGTCCAAGTATTCCTAAGCATTCTAATTTAGCAAAATGTCTTCAATAAATGGGAATTGGAAAAAAATATTGAAATATTTCTTTCTAATTCCCTTTTATTCAAAACTCTCTAAAGTAACTCTTCTAGTTATTTTAGTAACTACAGAACAAGTATTATTCTATTCGATGTTTGATATTATTTATAGATACGGAATAATAATGCATCTGAGTATCATCAATGTTCTCATGAATCATAAAAACGGTATTATTAGTAGTTTCCATATCGAAACGAGCAATATCATTCCATTAATTTGAAGAGTTTGGGCTGATATGACATTGTCACTACTACAAATTTCTCTAATACATTCTGAAAATTCATTATTTATTACTGAATTCTATGAAAATCATTTATTCTGCAAATCTTGTTTACTTATACATCATTGTAATACTTTCGAGATCATGCTAATTGTGAAATGGTCTATGAGGAATGACGTTTTCTCCATATTCACATATTGAATGGTGGTTGTTATTTGTTTCTTTGCAATACCCAATCATTAATTGGACTGCAATTTGAAAAAAAAAATGTAGACCTATACTGTAAATTCCCGCTGTCACTGTCTGTCCTTCCTTAATCTCGAGAACGCAGTTAGACAGATAAAATTTGGGACCAGATATGGAAGGATCAGATGGAGTAGACCCCGATTAACTGTATACAAACTTCTAATGGAAATCTAAAGTCCGTTATTTAAACTCAAATATTTTCTCTTAAAAGGTGTTAGATAGATGACCGGCATGACTCTGTTGCTAGCAGGAAAAATATGATGCACGGGCAAGACACTACTAATTTGAGGTGGCTAGCATATATTTTAAATTAACTACAATTATAATTTTATAATTATATAAATATGATTAAAAATTGCAGCCCGGCATTGTGACGATGTCTTATTAAATAATGGCTCGTTGTTTGGTATTTCTAATTCGAGTAATAGCAGACATTCTATGATGATTTCTAGTAATGAATTAAATATTTCTTTTAACTATTATCCTGAGATTTGAAACAAATTTGGGGATTTTTACTTTTTCCTAATCAATGTTCAAATCATAAATCAATCAATGTCGTTAATGTTCTAATCATAATTAATCAATCCTGGCAACACTATCTCTTATTACGAAGCCATTTCATTGAAGACTCGCAGCTCTACTTTTATGTACAAAATTTCTAATTCTGTTTTATCTTGATATTTATTTCACTTGAAACAGCACAGTTTTCAATTTACTTAAATACCGGATCTATTTATTTATATAAACTTTTAATTATATAATAGCTGCTCATGTTCTTATTATTTATCAATAATAAATACAATCAGATTTTTCTAGATGTATCTTTTACTTTTGATGAAGAGCAGATAAACGAAGGAAGAAATAAAAACACATTTTGCACATTTATTTAAAAAATTTTTTTAAATTATATTTAATAAAATCAATATTAAATGTACCGTGATTTTGGACGAATGAATTTAAATATTATTGTTAGTTTCTAATGGTGTTTTAAAATTGTGATTGATCAAACATTTTATATTTTCAGATTAATTTTTACTTGTTTAATAATTAAAAGAAAAATAAGTAAATAATTTGCATAGCTTTGTTAATAATAAAATTATTTCTTACTATTTTAAGATTTTTGTGAATGATATTAAACTTAACATTTTCATGATTCATATTATACATGTGTTACTGCAAACAAAGTTATCATCAGATATAACATTATTCATTACGTAAAATATAGTTTAAATATTGATTAAATACATTTAATTCAGTTTATTTTTCAACACGAAATAAATCAAACTATCCATCAATGATAATACAATTATCGTTTGAATTATATCTACTTATATCGAGACAAAGGATGATAAAAATTATTTCTGATGTAATGATTTTATTATATTTTATTAATTATATTTATTGGCAAAATCGAAAGAATAAAAGGATAAGACAAATACTAAAAATTGAAAAAATAAACTTCTGTCACGATAACATTAATATCCCAGCGGAGATAACTATTTTTATTGTTGTTGGGTTTAATAATGTGTTTTGCATAATTTGAAATAAAATTTTTATTGCTCCAATTAAGAAATATTAACATTAAGAATTAGTGAGTTAATTTAGCTGATGATTTCAGCTCTTACTTTCATTTTTTAGAATAATCAAATATTTAGTAATTAATAGGATTTAAGCAATTGTAATTTCTAACACAGTTATAAATAGAGTATTTGGTAAGATGATAATGCAAATTATATATATATATATAATATTATCATTTAAAAATATATAATAAACGAATCCTTTCGACTATCGCCAACTATCCATAACTGTTTGTTTAATTTTTGTTCTGTCTCATATATTAAATTTTAATTGTTACCTTTGCTTCTTTGATGAATAATACAAAATTAAAGAAATATGTTATTTATAAGCTATTTAATTTCATTTAACTCAAATTTCATATGGAAATAATTCAGATTACTTGCAGTAAATAAATGCTGCTGTTTCCATAAGAAAATAATTGATTTCTTTAAATATATTTATATTTCTTCACATATTCTGGCAACATATTTTATAAAATTACACATTTAATGAAGAGGCATTAATTTTATTTTCTGATTCCTACTTTCTAAAAATTCAGAAAATAAAATAGTTGTAAGTAAATAAAGTTTATATGCTAAATCTATATTTTTACTTTACTAAATCCAAAGCATTTGTACTTTTTAAAATTATTTTTAGGAAGTATAATTTCGACGTAAAAGTTATCTTAGATTTTCAGTGCTTTAGAAAACTGTTTGGAAATTAATCTCTATATTTTCATTTCTGTATTCTTTCATTTCCTGAAATGAATTGTGTACCTTTAATCTTTGATAAAGCAATTAAAGTAAATATAAGAAAAAATTCTAAGCAATCAAACGCCATCACTAATTACTATCATAGCATCAAATATTTATCTCTAAATATTGTTTTGTTTTTCGAAAATGTTTTAAATATCTCTAGTTTTGTTACAGATTGCTTTAGTAACAGGTGCATGCTTTTCGTAGTATGATTTCAGAATGTAATTCACTTTGGAATATACCGTATTGTGTTATAGCCATCATTAAAATACTGGAATTTTATTATAATACCATATGATTTGACATATGATATTTTAATAATAAACACAAAATAATATGTTAATAATGTTCATTAATTAATTGCTGTAAATAATGTTTACAGAATTTTATATAATTTTTAATTTTTATCAAATTCCTATTAAATTTCTATATATTTTTCTGGACTGATCCAATAAAAGAAATTATTGAATTAGAATTAACAACTATTTTTCTCGATGACTATTATGATGGTGTGAGATATCACTATTGTGAAATCGATTTATAAGCATTGTTATTCAATTCAGTTTTCTACTTCAATACCTTACTAGATTAAGAATGCTGTTAAACTATAAATTTCAAAATTAAATACGAAAATTATTTAGAATTCTAAAAAAATAAAAATAGAAATTTGATAAATATTAGCAGCTTAATTTTTTAAAAGTGTGATTTTTACTTATGTGATGTCAACAAGTGTATTAACTCATTGGATGTTATGAAAATTAATGCAGTATATGAGCTACATATACTTTTCATTCAACCTGCAAAACTTACACATGATATTCTACGATGATAATTATGAAAATGTGATTTGAATAATTCTGACAAATGATAAATGATTATTTTCATATATAAGAAACATTATAAAACAATCATTAAAGTAATATTTGATAAAAGATTTGAATAAATCATATAAAAAGTCATCAGTTCATATGGATTTGAAACAACCATTGATTTAGATATCAATAGATTGCTATTAAATAAAAATCTATTCTACACTATACTACACTTGCCTGAGTAGAAAGGATACACAATAACAGCCTGCTGGCATATAAAGACCATTTCATCAGACGTCAGTCTCAAATGGAGAGGAATTATTCTGGTTATTGTTATTGTATGAATACATGTAATTGTGTTTTTTCTGAAATTCTTCATTATTGATAAATATTCCATCTTCTGAATCTAGGATATCGGATGCAGAATCAGTCATAGATTCCCGTTTCATTTTGGTACCAACAGTGCCCGGAAGATATGGACAGCTGATTACATGATTAAAAATTCTCTGACATCATCTCTTCTTGATCCGTTTCTCTGTGATAGAAATAATTAAAATTGGAAACAATAACGGGCACTGGAAGAGCAATTGTCAACACACCAGCAATTGCGCACAATGAACCAACAATTTTACCCCACACCCCAATAGGCGTCATATCTCCATAACCAACAGTCGTCATAGTAACTACAGCCCACCAAAATGCATCAGGGATACTTTTGAAATAAGATCTTTCAGAATCTGCTTCAGCATAGTACACAGCACTAGAGAATAATATCACACCAATAAACAAGAAAAATATGAGCAATCCTAGTTCTCTCATGCTTGCTTTTAATGTACGTCCAAGAATTTGAAGACCTTTAGAATGCCTTGAAAGCTTAAATATTCGAAAGACTCTAACAAGACGAATGACTCTCAGAATAGCCAGAGACATTGCCTGATTATTTCCACTTCGGTCTTTCACAGTAAGGGGTGTTTGAAGATCTTTCTGTTCTGCCACAACAGTAGCTAATGTAATGAAATAAGGAATGATGGCAACTAAATCAATACTATTCATCGGATCTTTAAAAAAGGCTAGTTTGTCAGGACAGGCTAAAAAACGTACTAGTAATTCAAAAGTAAACCAAACAATACAACACGTTTCTATAATGAAGAATGGATCGGTTGTTTTCGGCACTTCATCCTCCACAACTCTTGTCATGTTATTGGAGGTATTAAATAGACGGTAATGTTTGAATTCTGGCAAGGTTTCCAAACAAAAGATAAAGATGGACGCGAGAATAACAATTACTGATATAATAGCTACAATTCTGGCACCTTGCGAACTCTCTGGGTATTCAAACAATAGCCACAGTTTTTTGTTCCACTCAGTTTTAGGAAGTGGTTTTTCTTCTTCTTTTATAAAACCTTCATCTTCACGAAATTTATTAAGAGCTAAATCACCTAATTCATAGAATTTGATTTCCTCCGAAAATACATCCAGAGGGACGTTAACTGGTCTCCTGAGCCTCTCCTCCACTTTGATAATAATATAAGATGGCATCAAAGCTCGGCCTGTTTCTGTCGAAGAAATATTCATTTCTCAATGGATCGAAATAGCGAATTCTTCGGGTGGGATCACCCAAAAGACTGTCGGGAAATTGATTGAGAGTTCTTAGTTGTGTTTCGAACCTTAATCCGCTGACGTTGATGACCACTCTTTCGCAGAAGTCGTGATCATGGGGAATGGGTTCAAAGGCAGGCATCGTTGGCGAGGACACTTGGTCGTTGGACGGGATCTGTTGTCCATCATTTCCTCTGACATCCTCGCTGCTCAACTTGGGAAGTGACCTAAGGGAATGAACAGACATATTAGAAGTTGATTAGAAAGCATTATCAGCCTCCATTTGGAGCATGTAGGTGAAGTACATGGATAAAGATGACGTATGCAATTCGTATGTTGAAGATGAAGAACGGGGAAAGGCCCCCGATTTTATATTTTCTGCATTATCTTAGTCTGAAAATTTTGATTTAGATATGTGAAATTTGTGTTTTGTGAAAGAAAAATCAAATAAGGGTTATAGCAGATATTTTATTTTAGTATGCTGGTTACTGATAAAATATGATGAGAAATGTAGTATTTCCTTTGGAGGTATATTATTGCTAAGATATTTATCGTACTGTTTGCATTATATTCTGGATGCATTTTATTTGTAAATGACTAAAGTTATTTTGGAACAACATTAACTGAAAACTGAGAAACTTTAGTGTGGTACTGTAAATAGAAATTTATTTCATGTGAATAATACCTGAAATTCTTGTATATGTAATATGTTTACAAATATACAGTTAGTTATTCAAATTACTTTGAATTAAGTATTGTTTATATTGTCTTATTTCTAAAAACATTTGTAATCACGATATATTTCGTCATAGAAAAATCATAAACTTTTGTGGAAATTTAAGTTCATTTATCCAGATATTACATTATTAAAAAAATTTGAAGTAACAAGTATTGATTTTCTTGTATGATACTTGTAGATATAATTTAATATAATTCACTAATTTAAATGTTTTGCTGCGATTATTCAATTTTATTATGTTTTATTTTAAAATTTTTTCTTTAAAATAAAAATGTAATTCAGATTCGAATCTTCATTATCCATTTGAATTAACCATCAGTTTTTATATTTTGAATTCATTGTAAAACTGCTAAAATATTTTACTGATTATCTAAACGTCATTTTATTCTTCGAGTTTCAGCAAACAAAATAAATCCATAAACCATTACAGTGCAGTCAATATTGTGTGTTCACGTCATTATAATTACCAAAATATTTTTTCTTGGAAATTCCTTTTCATTCTTAATTTCGTCTTGGTCTAAAAAGCTGAAGGCTATATTAGTATAGATAAATTTTAAATAAATTCGAAGTTATCGGAAAACCAGTTTCATCTGCAGTTATCCTTTTGGTTGTTAATCTTTAGATTTCAGTAGAATTTCGAAGTTCTATCTGCAGATCCTTTGAAACCCATAATTAATGAAATCTTAAATAAAAGTTAGGAAATTTGATAATTTTCAGTTTTTCATAAGTACGTGAAACGTAATATTTTCGTAGAAATATTTCTAAGATAATTTGTTTCTCCGCTTCATAATATTTTCGTAATAAATTTTCATTAATATTTCTTTATCAATAATTATATTTGTTTCATTAAACATTAAACAAAATCACTACGTTTGAATTCGTTATATAAAATTTTATTAAATTTCCATTGCTATTTCATTAATAAAATTGTTAAAATGACTCACTAAAACCAATTTTATAAATAATTTTTATTTATAACGATCATGCAAAATTAATTCAATTGCTCTTTGAGAAAGATGGCAAGTATGGACATTATACGACATATTGTTATTTTTACTGTACCTTATTCACAATTTCATTAGGAACTTTAATTAAAAAAAAAAAAAAAAAATGTCGCGCGTTTTATATTTAAAAACCAAAATCATTTTTATTATAATTAAAATAAATACATTTTATTAAAATAATGAACATGAAAGATCAAAAAATGAATTAATGCATTGAACAAATGATGAAATAATTAATATACATTTTAATAAATAAATGAGTTATTGATAAATGAGTCATCATATTGTTGAATTTCTGGAAAAGTTTTCAATTAACTTCCAGAGTCATATTTCATGCTGTATTATTTAAGCTTTTAAAAAACAAATAAAAATAAATATGAATTCTTTTTTATTTTTATAATTCTTTAAACTCAAAGAATGTAAAAGACGTATTACATATTTAATAATAATTCAATAGACAAGTACAATTTATTTTTTTAATTCGGAAATTTAAATTTAAAAGGTCGATTCAATTCTTAACAACATCATTACTTAAAAGTTACATTAAAATTGAGAAAGTTAACAGTTATTAATAAAAAATATGTTTTATTATCGTAATTTCCCGATTTAAATATCATTTATAAAAACAGATGTTTGGATAGACAATCATAGATTACCGATTATACAAGTTTATATATATATATTTATATATGCACACATATATATTTCACTAGGTAAATGATAAAACAACCTACCTGATAGATGATAATATATGATGATAATTTATTACTTAACACATTTATCATGAGATGCGATTTTCAAATTCTCAAACTTTTAACTTTACATCTGGTATAATGATCAATTTTATTTTTGAAACAGTTGTTTTAATTTTAATATAAAATCCACTTTGAAATAATAGTCGAATTATTTAACTGGAACTAAATTTAATAATTCGTCAAATGCAAAATAAAATTTATGTATGTTAATGAAGATAATTTTTAGTAATGAGTTTCTGCAATACATATGATTTAAATTTTAAGCAAAAATTAAAATAATAAATTTACTAACAGTTCATTTTGTAAATGATATTGGCTATGATTTATGAGAACTTGTAGATGATCTTATTAATTTCCAGAAGTATACTTCAAATATCCATTGTCTTAAGATGTATTACATGCTTTATACTGTCGATAAAAAGCGATTGTAATCTTGTTAAATTATCAAATAACATTTAAAACTAACTTCCTTATAAAAATGACTTTTGTATAATCTCTTTTATAACATTTTTTTTTCTTTATGTTGTTTTTGTTTTTACTTATGAATTTTTGAAATGTCTTTTATTAATTTAAATTTATTTCAACTGATACTTACATGTTATAGCTCTGAAGTTAAGCATTTAAAAAGTTACATCTATACGATAATATTTGAAAATAAAAAAAATTTAAGATGAACGTTTTTAGATTTATGCTGCCATACATAATATATAAAAATCTTTCGAGTAAAATTTAAAACATTTTTAAATATAAATAATTAACAAAAATGGGGAATAATTCGATATAATGATTTAATGAGATTGTAATGATGATAGCTAAAATATATATTACACAAACTTGTTCATACTTTATAATAAGTGTAATTTGAATCACTTTCCTTTATATTTCTATTTACGACTGCGATTTAAAGGCATGTTTAATTTAAATGCCTTATTTATTATAAATACTTCGAATAAACAATTTAGATGAATATTAAAAGACAAAAATGAAAAATTCAAATATTTTATTAGTAGAAAATGAATGTTTTTTAGACAATATGACACCATCCTCATTGTTAAGACTGATTCATTTTCAGTCTAAATAAACATTCAGATAATTATTACTTAAAGAATAAGTAATCTAATAGTTTTGATTTCTTTTTTAGCTGTGGAATGTTCTATTCATTTTAGTAATTAACTTTTATAAATGATTACATGAAATTTATTATCAGTTTCAATTATTGAATATAAATAAATATTATTATAATAAAGTCCTCTAGTTGTACTATCTTTAAAATGCGGCCATAATACGTATCTGTCGTTCTTATTTCAGTTATTACAAAGTAAAAGTTTAAATTTAACCAAAATAGATATAGGTTTAAAATCTATTTTAATCGTATACATCTGTAATTTTAATATTTAACCTATTAATTAATAATTCACTTGTAAATTCTGTAAGTATTTTATAAGAAAATTCAGACAATATCGGTAAAACGAACTGTAGCTTTTATTCTTTTCAGCGCGATATCTACAGTCTTGAATTATAATACTACACAGTGCAAGGAAGGGAACATCACGTGGGAATAAACCACATAAAAAATCACTTATTCCCCGATATGTTTGCTTTATATCACATTTTGCATAACAGACAATCGGACTAAAATACTAGAAAGAAGGACAATGTAAAATAGTTTCGCAAATCATGACAGTTAGCACCGGACGGCTGCAGCATTCAACTTGTGGGAACCACCATTTGTTTTCTTTGACATTTTTATTATAGGTTTTTGGTCTAACAGACATAAGGCAACAGCAGAACATTTGGCCTGAGGATAAGGCAGGAAACTAAAAATGCAACAAAAATTTCGCTTTTTGTAAATATTTAATAGTCTCTTATTTAATACTGGATGGAAATATAGTAATTTTTGGACGCTAGATATATAACTGTAAAGCGCGTGTAACATAGGATAAACGCGACATTGCCAACAAAAATGGCCGGAGTAAACTAATTATCTATTAAAGCACTCATACTTTATAAATGAACCTTAAAAATTATGAGGTGATTCTCAACATTAAACAATCGGTTTAGTCTACACTAAACTACATTTGAATATGTCTAAATAGGTTACTGTTCTATCTATCTATATGAAACTAGACTGTCAACTATTTTAAAATCGTCCTGCTGTTGATTCTATAGTCTCTTCTCGTAACAACTGAGCACTAGGTAATAGATGATTAATTACTACACACCCTGGTAAATTACAAACATTCAATTTTATCTATTTTGTAGCAATTATTGTATTAAAATCGAAAGAAAGGAACAAAATAAGCACATTATGCATACACAGCAATTTAATTGCACTTTAGACATTATAGTCGCAAAAAAATATATATTTTGTACATATACGAGGGACAATTTTGGCAATTTCAAATTATCCGTTCCGATAAATCTTGTTTTTAGAATGGATGAGTTTTTTAGATTAGAATGGCGAGGAAAAGACAGCGATATATAAACTTAAGACCTTGATATGCACAATTAAGAAGAACACATTGAAGTTATCATTAATAAGCTCGCCGGTCTTAATTCCTGGACACTTTTTATGTCAACAACTTTACATTCTTCACAATTAGTGACCCTGTGTTCCACTTCCCTGCTTTGATAACATAGGTTTTAATAAGAGCACTTAATTAGAAATTGCCATACTTACATAGCAAATTTCTTAACATAGGAGCAAACAAATGGCGGTTTATTGTTTTGTACAGGTTTAGGAATAGTATTCCACAGAATTTTAGAATTAATTAATTATGGCTTCAAATTATGTTTTTCTTTTCCTTAATTTTATAGAAAAAAAACAGCTACTGATGATTGAATGAATAAAAACCGCAGAACATACACATCGAACGGGGACAATTTGGAAAATGTCTAAATTTATGGAGATGAACACTAATAATAATTCTAATTTTGAAAATCTTTTCATACTGGTTAACGAATACTACTTTTTACATAGGTTCTAGAATGTTGAAATTACTAATATTTTTGTTCTTAAATAAATTAAAATGATTAGCTATAATGTTAATTTGTTGCACACGAAACTACTTGGAATGATTTGAAGTTGGATTCATGTTATTAGTTTCAAAAGAAACTACTTGGGGAATTTGAATCTAGTTGAAGCCATTCCAGTTCTCTGGAATACTATGCATGTCCTTAGCATACTGTTTCGGTTTTATGTTTAATTTATGACAACGAATAATTCCACCGTAAATTGTGAAATTTTCAGTGAAAAACATGAATAAGTAGAGATGATGGGTGTGTAGAAAAAGAAGTCACGTTTCAGTTCCTACCCAAATCGAGCAGGTTGCAAACGAAACCAATATGGTTCCATCAATATCTGAAAAAATTAGTTAAAGTTTCAATATTCTCAAAAAAATATATAGCTTGATTTTAAATTATAACCTATTTCAAATTCTATACCTTAAAATAATTCATAAATGCTATTTGTTTTAGTTCATATTAATTCAAATTTTAAATTATTATGCTTACATTTTTGCAATATGTTGTATCGCAAAACCGTCCAACTTTGATACTAAGCAAGTAGCTTTGAAATCCTGAACTGACAGAATATTCTTTAACTTATTAGTTTCAATTTAATTTGTATAAATGTAAATAAATGTAAAATGTAAAGGTATGCATTCTAGAGAAGATGACAAGAAAAACAATATTGTATAAGGATCAAACAAATACTTTGGTTAAAGCTTTGATGAAAATATTAAAACTTTTCAACCTGAAATTTGAAAAAATAATTATAAAAAAGTTTGATACTCACTGAATAATATACATCAAATTAAACAATTGAAAAATATTTTGCATTAACAGATCTGGATTCTACCAACAAACAGAAACAAATACCTTTTGGTTACTTTAAATTAAAAATCCGTATCTATTTGTTCAATGTTCTTAAAATAAAAACATACGATTTCGAACTCTCATTAAAAGATATCAAAATTTTTGAAGACCAATTATATAGAAATATATTCTCTCAAAACTGTATATAAGAATTATACTTCAATTCCCAAGTTATATTCAAATTCTGTTTGATAATGAGAAAAAAAAATGAATAAAAATATTTCTTTTTGTTATGGCCTGTAAATTTATATAATACTAATGCAGATGAAATATGAACATAATTCGAATTTTCTGTAAATAAATCTAAGCCTTTTTAAGTTTTTAATGTATTCTTGCTTCTTTACAATTTCAAGAAGATATTCGACTAAATGGATAATGCTAATATTTAATATTTGATTTTTTACGATTTTTTTTTGAAAAAAAAAAATCGTAAAAAATCAAATATTAAATACATAAAATTGCAAAACCTATTACAACCAGTTTCAAATTATCAGTCTGAGATAGTGCAGCTTTCAAATTCTTAATCGTTTAAAAACTATATGGAAATTCTGACAAAGTTGGCCGGTTTTACGTAATTTAAAATGACTTTAATAGATATTTCTTTATGATTAAATAATTATCATCCTAAACTATTTTAAAATAATTAATTAAATAAATAATATGTCTAAAATTCAACTATAATAATATTTCACTTATGTAGTAAAAGTTAATGAAGAGATGATTGTAATACTCTGAATTAAACATCTAAAATATTGAGCAAATGTTCACCTTCACGAGAATACCTATTGCATCTATAAAAATATATTCAAAAAAACTCTACTTAATTGTAAGATTATAACATTTTAAATGATACAATAACTAATAAGTTCGTTTTCCATCAATTTGTTCGAGCTATTACCATGTTTTTAATACTGATACAGTAGAACTCAGATTATCCGAGTTAATGTAGACCGTTCCTACCTCGCATAACCCAAAAACTCAAAACGAACAGCCACGGCCATTTCGGATTAAAAATTACGAATATATGAAATATATGATATATTACTTTACCTTATATAGTCTCTTTATACCTTAGAGAATTTAATCATATATAAGAACAACACGTACAATATACGTGTTATACAGCTAATACGTACAAGAAGAATAAAAATATGCATTATTGTAGTTACAATTTAATATAAATGATTTATCTCACACTGAAGTTAAATGATAAAAGGTAACAGAACAAATCATTTTGTGATACCTTTTAAACTTTCTTTTATGTATTACAGTAGGCCTATAAGAAAAATTATCGTATTTTTTATCACTTACGGGTTAATCTTGGATAATATGGAGCCCCAGTTAATCGGGTTCAACTATATACCGTATTTGATATCTCGATGTGCAGAATGTTCCTCATATTTTTTTCGCAAATACGAATAAAATTTTATTATTAAACAATAACAGTTAACTAATTTATTACTATTTTCAAAGTATGTATTGATATTGTAATAAGCTAGAATTTATATACTTGTATGACTATTATCTATATAGCCTATGTAATCTCAAATGCAGAGATATTTCAAACAATGTGCTAAATTATTAGATATTTTAAAGCATTAAACCCAAAATATTTTATCAGAACATTTTTTTTAACTTGTAAGATAAGCTATCTGCAATAAAATCTCATATGTTCCTTCCTTTTAAGATAAAATTTTAATTACCCTATTAACACACTAAATTATATGCGTTGTTAATGACCATACATCGCATAAAATAGACATACGATCACAAGACTGCTTCAAGAATTCACTCATTGTTAACTATATTAAAGAATTCAGTTCGTACTTATTCGAAAATTAATAAAATCACCCAATATTTCGTAGCTCCGTTTATATTTCATTAATTAGTTAAAAGAAAATTTAGATATAAACTACCGGTATATATACGTAGATCTTATTAACGAATTTACTTTTAATTTTTTATAAAATATATAAATAATAGTAACTTTCTATTTCTTAGTATAAATTATGACAGAT
Source organism: Centruroides vittatus (assembly GCF_030686945.1). Taxonomy (NCBI): domain Eukaryota; kingdom Metazoa; phylum Arthropoda; class Arachnida; order Scorpiones; family Buthidae; genus Centruroides; species Centruroides vittatus. Next base: position 1,486,995 of record NW_027122274.1, on the reverse strand, counting down.
TTCACTTAAATTCTGTCATAAGTTTTTTTTAGTGACAGTCTTTCTTAGTATGAATTATATTTACAGTAGCGTGTATATTTTCAAAAATTTGATATAAGCGATACTTAGTATAAATAAAAGGATTTTATCCCATATTTCATCATTTACTTCAGATTTTTCCTAAAATATTACAAATTAAACAATTCAAAATATTTAAATTTGAGTTCACTAATAAGGTTATTTTCCGTAAAAACCATATTTAAAAATGGCTCATTCTTAAACATGACTTGAATCGACATTCCTGATAGAAAAAAGAAATGACGTTAATATTATTTTATATATTGAATTTTGTAGGATGAAAGAAACTATCAATTATGCCACCGATAAGTACTTAGAAGACTGTATAAAATATTCGTTTTAAGAACATCTGAATCCGGTTTTCGATTTTAGAACATTCTCTGTAAAGCTATTTATGATCGAACTAAATCGCCCATTTCTATGATTAAAAATTTCCGTAAATAAATTTTGTATTGAACCAAATATTCGATTCATAAATAATTTGAATTATATTTTACTTCATTTTATTTTTATTTAAATGAGTAGAATTCTCTTTAATATGCGAATATCATAAAAATTAACGTTTTTTACTCGAATTATAATCAACTCTGTCTAATCCGTTTGCATACGGATTAAAACGTTTTTATTGAAGACAACTCATCGAGAATTTTATAGACTCTTCTCGATATGTTCAAAATTTCATTTAATCGTTGTTTTATTTTAAAAATGAATTTATTATTTGTTTTCTAATTAACGTCACTAAACTTTTTAGTATTTAACATGTGAAATGATAAAATGAACTATCTTGATATAATAATTAAAAGGATTATCCGTAATTCTGATTCGGATATTAAAATTTTAATTTATTTTTATTAAAGAAAATCCTTGACGTTGCAATAAAAAATTTTAACTTGATAATTTAATGATTATTTTTGATATTTGCTAATTATTCCTTATATTGTTGCTATATATATATACATAGATAGATTCATTTAGACCTAACCTAATATAAAAAATACTCAAAATAAAATTAATTATTTGCATTTATATATTTTGAATTTGAAAAATCATTGTTAACCTTCATTTATAATTTGAGATCTCCAGGTTTCTTTTATGATTGTTATCGCACCAATTCATAAAACTTACTAATCGCTGTAATTTACAAGCATCAACATGAGTATTTTTATAAATCTAAATTGAATATATTGGATTGCTGTTTATTTTATTTAAATTCACTATATTACATATATATATTATACCTATGCATTTTTTTTCAAAATAAAATTATGTTAACTAATATAGGAAAACGAAGTGTAAAGGAAATAAATAATTATAAAGGAAATGAATAAAAAATTAAAGTTTTCATAACATAGTAATTAATAAACGTACAGTACATTAAATGTTTGTAATTATATAGAAATACATAATAATAATAAACTTTTAAAATGTTAAAAGCAATAATAAATGTAGACCTCTATCTGAAATATGAAATAATTTTTAATTCATATGAAATGAATTCCAGAATATGTTACAAAATTACCTATATTCACTATCTTAAATGAATTCTACTTTATGCTTAATGGGTTGTTTTTAATGAAGTAAATAAAATTCGAAAAACATGATAATTACTAAAACCATGAAAATCTTGATTTCATGATGAACGGAGTAGACAGAGTTTTAATAATGACCTATCAAATATTTATTTTTAGCTGTCTTATTTATTTTCATCTACTATCGTTCAATGAAGAACTTAGGAAATATTTCACTTTTCTTTCGTCAGATGGCACTGTAAGCGTATTGCGAGCTACTATTTAATGATAAATTTAAAATATTTAATATCAAATTTACTTAATTTTGATATAATTGAAATGCCTTTGACATATATAACAGTATTTAATTTATAACTGATATAACACATATGAAAGCCTAAAAATGTTTCCATCTTAATGCACAATTTTTCTGCCTATCGAGAAGAAAAAAAAATTAATATGAATTTATGATTTCAAATTTATGTTTTAATATAATATAATAACATGATTTCTAGCGAAAATTTTGCTATAATTCGAAATTTTTGAATGAGTCATTATATATATTTTTCGTATATTATACTGTCTTATTATTTTCATATTTTAAGAACTGAAATTAGGATACATTTTATAGTCGACAGAGTTGACAATGAAAGAAAGACGAATTTTACAAATAAAAGGCGTGCTTACTAAAAAATGCGTATGAATAGTAAAATGAAGGAGGGGGAATTTGTTTTTACACTCGCATCGGATAAATTACAGTATATTTATGTTTTAATAGCATGTTTGTTAGCATTTCTAAAATTTTCGAGTTAAATAGCTGAGTTCACGAAACAATAAATTAATATAATTTGTATTTTATTTATTTAAGCTGAATTTACGAATAAATTAAACCAACGAATAATTGATTAAACGTTTTAAATCTTTAAGAAGTTAATTAATTTTTTAAGGGAAACTTTTTCACCCTTATATCAGTCATAAGTATTATTAAAAATTGTTGTTAAATTATGAAATATTGATATAAAAATATTCTGTTTTGACATTTGTTTTATATTTTTGTAATTGGTTTAGTCATTAATAGATTTTTCCGTCACACTAATCTATTCTATATTAAATTAAACTTGCCTGAGAAGAAAGGATACACAATAACAGACTCTGGTGGCATCTTACGAAGTATTCCATCAGACGTCTGTCTCAAATGCAGAAGAGTTATTCTGGTTATTATTATTGTGTCGAGGTATATAGCTGGGCTTTTTGTGTGGGTCCTCGTTAGTGAGCATTATTCCATCTTCTAAATCCATGATGTCGGATGCAGAATCGGTCATAGATTCTCGTTTTAATTTACTGCCAACTGTGCCCGGCAGATAAGGGCAACTGGTTACGTGATTAAAATTCTGCGACATCATTTCCTCCTGATCTGTTTCTCTGTGGTAGAAATAATTAAAATTGGAAACAATAACGGGCACTGGAAGAGCAATTGTCAACACACCAGCAATTGCGCACAATGAACCAACAATTTTACCCCACACCCCAACGGGCCTCATATCTCCATAACCCACAGTCGTCATAGTAACTACAGCCCACCAAAATGCATCAGGGATACTTTTAAAATATGATCTTTCAGAGTCTGCTTCAGCATAGTACACAGCACTAGAGAATAATATCACACCAATAAACAAGAAAAATATGAGCAATCCTAGTTCTCTCATGCTTGCTTTTAATGTACGTCCAAGAATTTGAAGACCTTTAGAATGCCTAGAAAGTTTAAATATTCGAAAAACTCTAACAAGACGAATGACCCTTAGAATGGCAAGGGACATCGCCTGGTTGTTGCCACTTCTGTCAGTGAGAGTGAGAGGTGAATGGATGTCTTTTTGTTCCGCCACAACAGTAGCTAATGTGATGAAATATGGAATGATGGCAACTAAATCAATGCTATTCATCGGATCTTTAAAAAAGGCTAGTTTATCAGGACAGGCAGTAAAACGTACTAGTAACTCAAAAGTAAACCAAAAAATACAACATGTTTCTATAATGAAGAATGGATCGGTTGTTTTCGGCACTTCATCCTCCACGACCCTTGTCATATTATTAGTAGTATTGAATAGGCGGTAATGCTTGAATTCTGGCAAGGTTTCCAAACAAAATATAAAAATGGACATAAGAATCACGGTTACTGAGATAATTGCCACGATTCTGGCACCTTGCGAACTCTCTGGATATTCAAACAATAGCCACAGTTTTTTATTCCACTCCCTTTTGGGGAGAGGCTTTTCTTCCTCTTTTATAAAACCTTCGTCTTCGCGAAATTTATTAAATGCTAAATCACCCAATTCGTAGAATTTGATTTCCTCCGAAAATACATCCAGAGGGACGTTAACTGGTCTCCTGAGCCTTCCTCCACTTTGATAATAATATAAGATGGCATCAAAGCTCGGCCTGTTTCTGTCGAAGAAATATTCATTTCTCAATGGATCGAAATAGCGAATTCTTCGGGTGGGATCACCCAAAAGACTGTCGGGAAATTGGTTGAGGGTTCTTAGTTGCGTTTCGAACCTCAATCCGCTGACATTGATGACCACTCTTTCGCAGAAGTCGTGATCGTGGGGAATGGGTTCGAAGGCAGGCATCGATGGCGAGGACACGTGGTCGTTGGACGGGATTTGTTGTCCATCGTTTCCTCTGACATCCTCGCTGCTCAACTTGGGAAGTGACCTAAGGGAAGGAACAGACAGATTACAAGTTGGTAACAAATCATTACCAGCCTCCATCTTGGAGCAAGTAGATGACGAACGCCGATACAACGGCGCATGCAACTCCACATGTTGAGGATGAAGTACGGGGCTAAGACCCCACTTTTCTCCTGATTGTAAGTTCGAAATTTTGGTTATAAAACGCCTATCACGTTCATATATTCGGACGCAAGCCTAATTTTATCGATGGATCCCGGATGTACGCAGCTGTAGCGAGGCTGGACGGACCGCAGCCAATCTGACGTCATCAACCCTCGGCTTGCTGCAGCCGAGGTATCGATTCGACGCGTTCCTTACTCGAACTATTCTATGTTGTATATAAGAGAGAATTTGCAACCGGAAACAACTCGTTACATTACTATCTGATGACAATGCATTTTTGACGATAGATGTTTGAACCCAACCCTTCAAAGTGTTATATCTTTAATGGCTGAACAATGACTTACCGGCGTGACAACCGATCATTCTTTATCACCTGAATCAATTATTTTTTTAACATTCAAAAATAAAGTCAACTTAAATCCTTATTTATCGTTCTAGGTTTTAGCTGTCATTGATGACTGTTTTTTTTAAATTAATAATTATCTTGGTAATTGTGTTTTTTACTAATGTGCAATGAAGGTCAAGAATTGTTAGTACATAAACATTTGTATCTATTTCAAAAAGATAGATCCACTTAATGCAAATAGTAATTTTGACATTTTATTAAACAGGAACCAACTTCAAGAATAGATATGTTAACAAGTAGTTATTTGAAAAATCAACTCAAGTTTTAGACGAAGAAATTGATGAATTGATAGCGATGCATCTTGACCGATTTCTGGAATAACTTGATATGTTATCTTTAAAGATTATCTAGAGAGGATGTCTTTATCCATTGAAAAGGGATTTCAATAAGATGAATAAAGAGGCAGGTTACTTAATGCTCTTACAAATAGAATCTCATTCTAGTGGTTATGATGGAATCTAGAAAGGTTGTTCTTCGGATGCATTGGAGAGAGTTCGATTTAAAGTTTAAATAACAAAAAATAAAATAAAATAAAATAAATTGTTAAAATGATTTTATGAGTTATATGTAAAGAACCAAACTGAAATAAGATATTAATGTGAATGATGAAAGTGATGATCAAACCTTAGAGAAAAAAAAAAAAATCATTACTCTTAAATACTAATTTTAAGAGGAATGATTTGTACATAAAGTATTCAAATGTCTTTCCGAATTTCTTGCCATCAAACTCTATGAGAAAATATTATCACATTTATCTGTTTTATCTTCGATAATCCGCGGATAAAATTACTTCCGATTTGCAAAAATTTGATAAGCTCTGACACTTTCGATTGGTGAGCATCCAGCATCCGAAATCGATTGTTGAGTTTAGTGAGTCGATTGCTGATAAAGTACGGGTTATAATTTTCCTCTTAAGATATCCGGATTATTCCGTTCTATAAATAGAATATTTTTACCTGTCTAATCCGTCCAGTTCGTCCAGAACCTTGGTAATGCAGTTCTGTGTGAGAGATACAACCAGATTGGCCGCATCCTTCTGGCAGTTCATCAGGCGATAAAATGGAGCGAGGATGTAAGTATACACCCTAGATTATTCAAGAAAATACATTTGATATATATTTAGTACTTAGCACGTGTTGGTGCAGTACGACATCCTAACGAGTTGTTTGATTCCCGACGACGTTCTGCAGTCTCCTCACCCAGCTGATTGGACGGCTGCCTCTTCGCTCTTCTTTCTTCCAACAGATCGTTTCTATCACGCAGTCGCACTAGTTGTCCAGGCAGATCAATGTCAAGTGCGACATCCGAAACAGAATCGAAAGGGTTTATGCGAAATGGCAAGTATTCTTCGTAATGTCGATAGCTGCATGTTCGTTGTCACGTTAGAAACTATTGTGCAGTACATTGAAGAATGCTGCTCGAATAAGCTCAGAATAATCAGAAAAATATTATTCACCAACTTCTGCTTAGGAGAAAAGAATCGATCAACACCTATATGCACGAATTTTACAGTATTTGATCAATTTGCATGTATTACCAGGAAATGTATGATTTGTATTGTATTTTGATGTGCAGAAATTAATCAGTCTCGTGCTCACGACTGAAATATTTTAGAACAATTAAATTTAAATGATGTTGATATACTTGGTTATAGTATAATTATGTTCTAGTCAAGTCTACGCAAGAATCGGAACTACCAAAATGATTTTTGTTCGCATTTGCATTTGCTGTTACGTTCATGCATTTTAATAATTAGTTCTGGTTTTTCTTAATTATAAAGTCTATCCGTATTCGTTTAGGGCCTATTCGTTTAGTGCCTCTACGTATATAAATCCATTTTTAAAAAGTGAAATAGAAAAAGTATTAAAATATTATGAAATGGAATAACTGTCATATAATATTTTAAACTCGAGAAACATATTGGTTATTTTATAAAAAATTCGGTGAATTATTTTTATTTTTACGATACACGTATTATAAATGAAAAAAATTTTAAATTTCTTTTTATTCATAGACTAGATTATATTTTTATAGGAATCATGCTCTTAAAACAGATGTTTCGATTGTACTGGAACATAAGAATTAGCTTAAAACTCGGGAGAATGAATTATGAACGACGAATTCATATTATCGTTCCAATACTGAATTCATTCAGTTAGAATAATTGATGAATTTATGCTATTTGTCTCAGTTATAAAAATCTGTGGTCTGGTTATCATCATTCGATCGTTTATTATTGAAAGCTTTGCAAGTAACAGAATTTTGTCTTGCTTAATAATTGAACGGAAATCAGTTATTTTATGTCCCATTAAGATAAAGTTCACTAAGCTTGTCTTCAGTTTTAATCTTTCAGAAAATCTTGCATTTACTCTATAATGCTTCATGGATTTGAATTTATAATTATAATGCTTATGTCTTAAATTTAAAACTGTTAACACTTTCAAGTTGAAATATTAATTGTTGATTATGAACTGGAAGGATTTATTTTTAGTTGGATTTTTGTTAATAATATTAAGCGTTTTTTTATTTTATTTTCTGACTTCTGAATTAGGAAATTCTAATCCATCATTTGAGATTATTGAGATTAAATTTTTTATATGCTTATAAACAATTTTTCAACTACCTTATTAATGAAGAAAGAAACAAAATAATTAATTATTTATTTTGATTCTAAAGAAATTTGACATCTGTATTCAGAGTAATTCAAGTTTTTCAAAAGTTTTGCTGGTTTATAATTCATAAATGATATACCAAATTGTCTTTATTCTCTAATACTTTTTATTATGAATCTGGAATTTAAGTTCTACTAAATGTTTGTTCAATATTTTATATTTTCCATGATATTTATCTTTAAAATATTCACTCAGTTTAAAGTAATAAAATGTAAAAATCAGATTGAACTTATTACAAATGTAGAAAAAATAAAGTCTTCGGTTCAAAAATTGTCCTAAATAATCGATCTTTACAGCAAAAGTTTTCATAATAGATTTGTGGGCACTTGCCGATTTGTTCTTCAGTGGATCCTGTCACAGAATGGGTGTCCTACTGTACAGTCAAGGTCACCTCCTGATGATCTTAAATTTTCCATCCAAAATCGATTGCCAACCCCTAAGGACAAAATCCAAATTATAAATTTGGAAAAGTCACTTTTCTGCCATTGATAATAATAATTGTAGCGTATATATTTTTATATAAATATACATAGAATACTTTATCGAGCAACTAGTACTTTATTGTTGATGACTGCCATTGATTTTAGTTTCTCACGAAAATCGACTCTGGCCATTCAACTACTTTTCCCTTCTCGCTTAATGGTCTCCGTTTTTCCTATCCACTTAATTTCCACGTTAATTGAATCTTTAACAATACTCTCCAACGATTTAGATTGGAGATAAATGACGAAACCCAACTGATAAAGCTATTACATATTCGAATTTTCCGGTACACTAATCCGATTTTAGAGTGATTTTGCGGATGATACTGCGCTTCCTTAACCTCTGATTTGGGGGGCGTTACCTATCTCCAGATTATAGGCAATGAAGAAAATCAATAATGGAAATAACAACGCTGCAGAAGTCTAACCATAACTCTCACGTTAGCGCTCTTTAAACTAATTTCAGCGTAAATATTCTCGGATGTTTAAAGTTGTTTGGCGTACTCCTTATCATAAAACTAACTAAAACTAACTTTACTCTATTTTGTCGTTAAAAACATTTAGACTCGCGAAAAGGCTATTATAATTAAAATACTCGTTACTATAAAACTTTGATAAGTGTTTTAATGAAGAATCGGCAAAATCGTCTGCTATTTTGCCGACTTGTGCTAATTTTATCTTCAAAACGCTACTTACTTGAAAGAGAAATATTCCGTCAGAGCATATTCCGTCACGGCAAACATGATATAGGCCAATTAAACAAAGTTGCATACTTTTTAAACAGAGAGAATCGGATGGACCGACTTCTTTCGTGGGTAGTCACTTTGACTCTCCAGCATCCCAAGTGTCACTGGGGAGAATCACGTGATACCGATCGTTGCGCAAACTCAGATGTAACAGAAGACAAAATCGTTTGGGCTGTGGTTTTTATCAAATTTAAAATCTCTTAAACATGATTCAGTTTTCTTATGCAACGGTATTTAAGAATAGCAGTTCATTTATCATTTATAATTTAGTATTCCATGTGTTATTCTAGGATGAGAAGATGAAAATTTATTAGTTGAAATAAAAGAAGCATGCAGCTTATAATTATAGGGATGAAAAATTAAATCTTTTTTCCTTAATTATTTAATACATGATAGAATATCGTTATGTTAAAATTAATTTTTTTTTGTATATTAACTTCTCAAAATGCTAAAAATTACTTATTCTAAAGATAAGTTATTATTTGTTTTAGAAAGTTTAAATATCGAAAGATTAAATCTACTGTATGTAAAGAACAATCTAATTAAAATGATGAACTAATTGAGGATATTGTCTTCAGTCCGAAGCGTTCTGTAAGACCTTCTTTGACCTCTAGCTTATTATTAGAGAAGAAAAAGAAATCAAGAGTGACAAGAAAAGCTGAAGGAACAACAAATGTCTAAATAATGTCCTCTTAACTGGCACCGATGCAATTTTTCTATCAATCGATATTCTTAAACGGAAGACACTCCTTTTATATAATTTCCAGTTTTAATTTTTTGCGAGAGAAAATTGCCAAATAGTTTCTTACAATTTTTACAAAATTCGATCATCGAATTTAAAGAATCAAATGCTAATTTTTGATTATTTTCTAAATGCTAATTAAGCTATATACTGTAACACTTTATATTTCCTAATAACTGTCGAAATATATAATAATTTTAACTTTACGTTTTCATTTCCTATCACAGATCTATAAACTTCTAATGAAAATAATCTAATGTCAATATTATATTTACAAATCCAAAGTTTCCTTTTATATATTAATTAACTGTTAATTTAAATAATGTTTAAAATATTGTTGAATAAATTTGATCTATTTTTCTAGCAGCATTTTTATTGAAAATATTATAGTATAATAAATTTAAAATATTTATCTAATGATATTTTTAATAAATGAAAATTCAATAATTCCGTAATGTATTAATCAGATTAAATTGTTGAGTTAACTTATGTAGTCAAACGGTGGCGCCATCTGGTAATGTATCCTTATCGTTTACAAACTCTGTTTCGATAAAAATGTTTTAACTTAAAATATTCTTGATTCCAATACGAAAGTTCAAAATCTTACTCACCCATTTCTGCTGGAATAGGCCGACTGATTACTAGGATCGGAGCTTTGCTGTCGACTGAAGTTTCCAGATCGTTTACCCCATTGTCCACCCATACTTCTTCCTCCTCCTCTACCTCCGATTCCTCTTACCATAGCCATTCTAACTGTATATTATATCAAGTGAAATTGAGAATTTTCTTGTTTTTCCTTTTTCTCTTCATTATATCTCGGTGCTTGGAGTAGACATAGCGTTTTATCACATTACAATTCTTCTCACACGCAATTCAACAATGGCGTCACGCTGACTATTTTAAGAAAGGTGTTCACATATCTGGCTATCAGTTTAACAATATATTCCTATAAATTTTTGCAATAACTGACAATTCTTCAAAATTACCTGCAATTGGATTCGGAAAGATGAGATATCACCATTTTTTTATCCGATGATTGCACTTCATATAAAAACTTTCCCGCTGTCATTCTTGCGTGTCATTTTATGGCACATTTTTTTCTGTAGCGTTGTTTAGTCCTTTTTTTTAAAATCATGTGACAGCTTCAATAGTACTTTGTGCGAACCCACTGTGCATCGTATTTCTCTAGTTCCGTCTGTGTACAGAACTAGTACATTTGGTTGCTATAGAAACAAACAGCCAATAACAAAACCCGAATTATCTTAAACGTGGCGGGTTAATGTTAGACTCGATAGTCATTGGAAATTTTAATATACAAACTCCGTCTAGTGATAAGAAAGAAAACTAATTTAGTAATGGGAGTTGTCCGAAATTTCGTAAGATTGTTAATTATTAATAAAGTAAATAATGAATAAATTACATGTTTTGTGTATCATTCGCTTGTTTTTTTATATTGCTGATTTTAACTTAAAATAATCATTAATCGATTCTGTGTTTCATATTTAATTTGAAAATGCTTTTGTTTAAATTCAAACAATTTTATTAGTCTTTATTTTGAGAGTAAAAAGAAAAGAATATTTTCTGAACGACATTTTAAAAATATTATTTAATTTATATATTGTACACTCACATTCAAACATATTTATAATAAGGCCGTAGTTTGACCACAATCCATATTATGAAATGTATTAGCATAATGTTTTTAAGATGTTGTCTGTTACATTTGAATTTTTTTTCAACTGGAGTTTTATTATGGTATAATAATGAGGATTATCCGTTATGAAGGAACAATATAGTTTATCAAATTAAGTATTGATTTAACTTAAAATTAGCTATGTAAGTAGCTAATATGATTATACATAAACTTCAAAAAACATTTTTTAAAATATTAAAACAGATATTATTAAACAAATGCCTACTTCCAATTTATACGATTTCAGTAATTTTAGTGCAGCATTCATATTCTTTTATCAAAGTTGTTACATAAGTAATAAAATAATTTTTGACCTATTAATTATAAATAAATAAATTAATTAAAAAACATTGATATTTAATATGGATATCCTATAAATTTAGCTTATAAATTGTATCATGTGCTATTCTATTAACAAGAATACTTATATAGAAAATTTTTATAACTTTACTTTCGCATTCTATTTTTAACAATTTTCTTACTTCAATATTTGATGATATTACCCTAAATGTTAAGTTATAGTTTCGTTTCATACGCATTTTTTAAAACATGATATCTCAGAATTCTCGCTTCCCATGGGATTCATGTTCGACTGGCGTTATGATAAAGGTCATTATTTCTGATTCGTTATAGAAAAAAACATTAACATTAAACTAAAATTGATATATTTCGGCCTGCGTAATCCTTTGATTTTAATTTATTAAATAACACAATATAGCACTCTGATCAAGTATTGGAATAAAGATCTACCTAGAAACAGTCTATTCGTAAAATTTTGTGAATTTAGAATTTGTGTTACATTAATTTGTTATTTAAAAATAAATAAATCGTGTTATTTGACACTATAAACAATAAACTTTTGAATCATTTTTCAAAAGTGTGTTGCGAAATTGCATCCCTTATAATTAATGTCATTGTCTGTTAGAAGCTTATTATTATTCACTGCTTAAATGTTAGTAAATTGTTTTATTCTTTATCTTCACCTTACAATCCTTCGTTTTTTCTTTTTATAATATTTATTTTTTGTTCAAAATCTTAGAAGTCATTTAGAGAAGCTTTTTGAACTTACAAAACTAGAAAAAATAACTAATCAAAAATTTATTTATCGAAATTTTAATGTTGCATAAAATAATTATTATAAAAGTGATGAAAATTTTCGCAATTTCTCGACTAGTAATTTATATTTACAAAAAGATTATAGTATTTAAAGATAATATCTAAACGAATCGTTAATTATTCGCGCAATAATCCATCGTTTTCTAATAGTAACTAAAAGGAATAACATTTTTGAATACTTTCCAATTTAGTTTTAGTATTTTCTAATAAATTTTTAATTTTATTTTTATAAATAATTGAACAATCTGTAATGTTCGAATTTTAAATGTATTAATAATTCAGAAATGTATTCGTTTTCGATCTACATTTTGTTGTCAAATAAATATGATGCTATATCTGATGCACTGTTTCTCCTGTCACAAATATATGAAAGTATTGCTGAAAGAGGTAATTGCATAGTAAGTATTCCTAATATACATAAAAATTAATGTTATACTAAAATGCCATAAAATATATATTCAAATTTAATGCTATTAATATCTTATATACGTTTTTAACTGTTACACTAATGTATACAAATACGATTTTTCAATTTAAAACACTTTTTAAGTAAAAAGATAGTACAATATCGAATTGTTACATTGTGGGGAGTAGATAAAATAACGAAGAAATTTATGATAGTCTAATAAAATGAATATTCAGATAAGTATCTCTTACATAAAAATATACATTTAGTATGTAGATTATACAGTGATATTATAAAATACTGTTTGAATATTATTATTTATATTACGAAGTAACGTCCAATCCAATGTTTCTCTCGTATGAAACTGGATCAGAAAAATGTTTATATTCATTTCATAATAAAATTGAAATGCTTAGAGAAATCAACTGAAAATGGAAAATTAAATAAAATTTTAGGCAAAATATAAAATATGTAGTTTTATTACAGACAGGATTTAAGAAAATTTTTTGATACAGTCATGGAAACATATTTCATATATCAGTAGGTTTTAATACGAATAGTAGTATACTACAGAGTATATATGTTGAAATTGTATATTCTAAATAAAAAGTTTCTTTAGTATGATTTTTAGAGTGAATCTTATTTGATATACACGTAAACTGAATATTTTCTGAATCTGATTACCGAATATTCTACAGATGCACAACAAATTCACATATATACACATATCCATAGACATGCCTGTATCTATGAATTTGTTGTGTATCTACAGAAGATTCAAAAGTTATATATACGTTTTTATATAGGCTATGATAATTACTTTTTATAAAGTTTTATTAGAGCTATATTTAAAAGAAAAGTTTAGCTGGTCAGAACCGCTAAGAACAATAAAAAATATTCTCTTAAAGAAACTATTATGTAATACTCTAAAGTATTTAACTTTACTTTAAAAATTATGCAATTAATTAGAGATATACAGGCATTTTATGGTGAATTCAGTTAAGCTTAATTCTAAGTAAAATTTACAATAACATCTATGAAGTAACTTTTAGAAGAGAAATTCACCTTAAATATACGAAGAGTTTTAAATTATTTTTGTTTATACAGTTTATTTCCACAAATGCGATTATCTAGTTTATAATTTAAATGCGTATAAAATATCATATAAAAAAAGAAATTCAATTATATTTGAAAATAATTGAATGTCACGAATTTTTTTCTTTTTGTTCTAAATGTAATATGGATTAAGTTATTAAATTTGATATTGAAATATCGTTACCAATTAACTAGACTCCCTACGACTATAATCATCGATTGATGCAAGATTGAAAAACAGATATTAATAATTGATAGATTTTTTTAAATCAAAAATAACAAGTTTTTTTCAACTATTGCATAAAATATTGAAACTAATATAAGCCTACTTCTTGGAATTTAAAAAGATCTTTTAAAGGAATTCAAACAATACAAGTTATATATATATTTACAGTGTATGTAAATGGTGAACCAAAAGTAGGTGGCAGTATGTGGAATAGGATTTGTGTTAGGATTATACTATAACAATGGTGTATATTTAACTTGGTTATGGTTGAAAATTACATCAGAGATGATTTCAAGAAATTAATACACAAAGATACTTGTGCAAAAATGTTTGTCGAAGCGTGAAATGGTGAAATGTAGACTTCAAAGATGTGTAAATTGTGATAGACAGCAGTTTGAGCACCTGCGTTGATAAAATTGTATTTTGTTGTATTAGTAAGTATAACTGTATATGTAATCTCAATAAATGTTATCATTTATTGTCCACATACTTTTGTTTCACCTTGTATATTCTGTACATCAAATACAAACGAGATTTATAAGTAATAATAATTATTATAATAATAAAGATAATAGCGAGTAATGATAAATTATGTTTAACTATAAATGATATCTCAAACTTTATTTTCTAATATTCCAATAAAATGTTTCTTTTATAGGAATATCGTACTTTTACTACAAAAGTGATATATTCAGATATCGTTATTGAGGACGTCAGAAATAAGTTTGCGTATGAAGTTTTGCTTTTTTCCTTTGTAAATAGATATAAAGAGACTTCTACACATATACATTTTAAAAAAATACACACATTTATATTTTTAAAAAATACATTTTTTTATTTTATTTTAATTATGTATTCGTTTTTATTTTTGGTTAAGGGAAGGCATGTATTCCTTCGATCCGTTTCTTCAGTTTGTTTTCAGAAATAATAATTGATATAATTAACAAAAGTGAACTGATTTCCTTTGAATATATTTGAGCCAAAATAAATAAAATATTTTAATAATTGTGTTTTAAAATAGCAATTAAATAAACTTAAATCCATATTATTCATTTGAAAAGTGTAACTTATAATATATGTTATGTATATATAAATTCTAAAAATATACAGATAAAAAAATTACGAAGAAATCTGATAGAGAGAAATAATTAGAAACTCATTTCAACTGCTTAATTTTTAAAATCTTGTCTACCCCAAAGTACAGTAAATTTGAAATAATGAAAAGCTCTTTTAAAAAGCACAGAGAAAATTATATTTGTGGAATTTTCATCCAAATGATAGAGAGATATCTTCTAATTAATTTACTTCAGACTACGGTTATCTTATACTATAAAAAACGTAAGTGATAAAACATATTTTAACAAATTTCACACTTAAAATAACTACCGAACTATTTTTGGAAAATTTTTAAATAACGTTATAGTAAAATTAAATTTACTTTGTATAAATATGAAATAAGGAAATTTATCAAAGTTATATTATATTTTTAACATACTCAAACCAACTAGTTATATTGTTTTGATTACGCAAAATTCATTTACAGTATAACAGATAAATTAAATGTTACGTTAAGAAAATTTATTAAGTTATATTTCGATTATTAAACTACATTATATTATTCTAATTTTAAGAATATTTAAAATACATATGTATAGCAGTTATTTAAATTAGAAGGTTCCCCGTGAAATTTATTTTAATTTATAAATCATTTAAAAGTAAAGTTATTTAAGATTTGCTGAACAAAAATGGTTATTCTCTGTTTAAAATATATTCATTTTAGAAATGTTCGTACAGAAAGTTTGTTTTACTTTACACACCTATCTTCAACAAGAGGAAAATTAAGCTATATTTAATATTAAAAAGTAAATTTTCTTCTGACTTCAACCATTAACTTAAATTCAGTATTCTTTCATGGTTATCTCTCTCCATTTTCCGTTACATAAAATTATTTTTATAAAATAAAATGAAAAATTTGAATTTAAAGAAAAACGTACACTTCGTTTAGTTTAAAATATTTATAAAATATAACGTCTATCATATTTTACTGAAAGCTATTTTAAAACTAGATTTTATCGCTAAAAAAGATTGCAATACATAGAAATTATATTTTGAAAGATGCAGGAAATATAATAAAAATTAAATGGTTAATATTTTTCAGATGTATTTATTCCAAAATAGAAATATACAGATTATATTATTTAATTTTATAATGATTTCAAGATTAATTTCTTATTATCCACAAAATATATGCTTAAAATTTAAAGCAATGCATTTTAAAATTCTATATTGGTTGAAGAAGAATTTTTATATATTAATTCTTCAAAATGGCTTATAGTTTGGGAAAATGAGCCTATAATAATTCAAATGAGAAAAAAAAGAGAAAGATGAACGAAAAATAACTGAAAACGAGATAAATTGCTTCTTAATATTGTATAAAAGTATGTATGTACAGTATATGCTAAAGAGCTTTTAAGCATTGATTTTTGCATTCGGTGTAGTGTTTATTTTCACCTTTTCCATGACAATTAGAAATATTTGCAAGTATTAAAAGATACTTGTTCAATGTTTTGAATAACTTGTATTTTTCAGTCGAAACATATTTAAATATAATTATTAAAATAAGTTGTTAATTAGAGAATATATATTGTATTTTGATTAGAATAACATAAAGTGATTAGTCTGAATTGTAAAAATAATTGAATCTGGCATGTATTTTTAAACACAATGGTTAGTGATATGTATAAAATTAACATTGCGAATTAAAAGTTAAACTTTAAATTTTGTATTATCATTCGGTTCATTTATACATTAGGAATTGCATTATGTAATAATTCGAATGCAGTTAGTTTTACTTGCAAAATTGATTGGGCTGTAATTTCGATTCATCTCATTCAAATTATCATAAAAATGATCGTTAAAATTATAAATCGAAATTCATCTATTTTTTCAATCAATAACTCTTCTAAAATATGCACGTTGAAACTCAATAATTTATATTATAAATACATCAGGTGAAAATATCATTTTCTACAAAATAAGGCATATTTAAGTTAATGCTGTTATTTAATTAAGCCATTAAACAATTTTCGAAGTTTAAGTACGATAACTTTCGTAGTGAAAACTGTCGAGCTCAAATTTTGTATGTAGGTTAACAATGCAATTTTAAAATAATTTTAAAAAAATAAATGTTCATATTAAGCATGATTACTAGATTATACTTTGAAAAAGTACTTATAATATAAAACTTTTATTTTATTTATAATATTCACCAGTATAAAGGTTTACTTTCTAAAAGATTATTTGAATATTATTAATTAGTATTTCAGTTCTGATTTGTAAGATTTGAGACAAATTAGTTATTTAATTTTAAGTTTAGAGTCGATTTATACGAGTATTTATTCTCATTTGTAAAATATAAATGAGAAAAATGTGAATCTATGTTTTTAATACACGAATATTCAATATATTTAATATTATCAATAAATTCCATTTCGTTAATGTTATAATTATTTCATGCTGAAAAATCACAACTATTCACAAAATTCGTCACATTTTGGGTACAGAATTAAAAAGACTTTTAAAGACTTTTAATATATAGCTAACAAATACAGAAAATTAAAATAATCCAAACATTATTTTATTCAAATTTATAATATAATTATTCTATATATTACTTTCATTAATGGTTTAGTTTTATGTATATATATATTTTTAAAATTCTTTTTTTCAAGTAATGTAATATTTGTAAATACAAATCTTTCTTATAAAAGTTTTTCTTTGTTATATTTAAATAAAATTCCACCCAAAAAACGATATTTTGTGTCGAGTTAATAAATTTAAAAAATTTGTTTTAATTTAAAAAAAGTAAAAATACAGTACATTCAACTTACTATTGTGGGTTATTTCTTAAAAATACAATAAACAATAAATTCTTAAAGAACTAAAATACATTTAAACTATCTTATACTTGATAAAAATAAATTATTTTAATTTATATTTAATAAAGTTATGTATATAAATCTGAAATGTTGTTTATATGATAAAATTTTATGTTTGAGGTTTTTGTTACAGTAAAATGTTACTCAAACGTTCATTCTTTTATATTTTTACAATATATATGTAATATATATATATATATATAGTTTAAATTACCAAAAATATTATTTTAAGTCTTGTTTAGGATGGCATTTTTAAAATAAGTTTCTTTATTAAACATTTATTGACATATAGAACTATGATCTATATGTCAATAAATTCATAAATTCAAGTTCTGTAACTGAAACTTTGAGCTTAATTTACTATCGTTTATAAGGAAGGAAAATAGTGTATCTTAATTATATATTAAATAAGGAATTATATTTAAGTTCATTATATAGAAAAAATAGCTTTTGTATTTTAACAGCTTATGAATGGAAGTGTTATTTATTCCGAATTTTCATAATATGAAGTATTCGTTATGCTATTGAATAATCTCTTAAAGTTTTATTAATATATATTCACTTTATTTACTTTCATAAAACTGAATACCTATTTTACAAAATCTTTACTGCATTCCATAGAGTTTAGTAAATATCATTTCAATTAAAAAACAATTATGAATTCTACTACATTAGAAGAAGAATCATTTACTCGGTATAATATATTACTCTAGATGCAATTTTGATTAGCCTGTAATAGGAATACATGACTTCCGTTTCTTTTGATTTAAATTTCTACTCAGACTTAATATTTATTCCATTTTAAATAGTCTACATCTAAAGGTATAGAAAATACTAAATACAAATAAATCGACTATTTTCAAATGACAAATTTGATAAACACTTTTATCGAAATAGAATTCTAATTTAAGTAAAAAAAGGAAACAAAATTACTGTTGAAGGAATTAAAAAGCACAAAACGTTTTTAAACATTTAAATATAAACTTTTAATGAATTATGAGTAAAAACTAAATATGTTTAAATGAATTTAAAGAAATGAATTATGTGCTTATATATTTAGTATGATAAACGTTTCTTTTAAAGAAGAAAAAACTTTACGTTAGTTTTCTTTTCAAGAAATGACCGATTTTATTTTATTTTAAATGATAAAGTGAATACAAAATGAAAATTTTTTCACATGACATATTTGAAGAGAGTAAGAGCAGGTGTTTTGTAGTGACAAAAAAGCAATTTTATTTTGATAATTTCAAATTGTATAAAATTCTTGGTTACATGATAGAAAAATTAACTTCTAAATTTTATTCTTGAACTCAATTTGGTTTGAATATCTTTTTAAATTTATAAAAGCTAGAACTTCCTCTTTGTTTCGAGTACAGAGCAAAAAATCATTAAATATTCCGCAGTATATGGCGCCACTCAGACTGACGCCATTGTACAAACCTTTGGGAGTATATAAATAAATAAATATGTATATATTAAAAAATAATTATTACTTATTTTTATTATTAAATTATCGTTGTTAGAAAATATCTATGGATTCTGTGTAGTTACACTCTTTTAATAAACTGTATGTGACGTACAGTACATGTGAGGAATTTTATCACTTAGAAATATCACTAATAACTAATTTATGAATTTTCACATCATATAAAAAAACAAATGTGTATGTTTTTGATAATCGATAGTATACCCCTTGTTTACTGCAGCAAATCAGACATGTGGGTCAGCTCCACCCTGTTGAGTGCCACGTGATACAAAATGGCCTATATTTGGAGAATAAGTAGGTCACAAGCTTCAGAGTTTTCACAAATTTTTATCACATATTCATATAAATTTTATCTTCCGAATTTCATAAATGAATTTATTTATTGCAACTTTCATTTCAGCATTATTTCAAATGAAATACTTCTGTATGTAATAATAATAAAGGTATACCAACTTACTTTTATATCCAGTAAATAACAATAACTTCTGCTGTGAAATAATCTTTGCGTTATAATTCCATTATTTTATAAGTATCTTACGGAAAAAAGTTATTTCTTCAATTAAAAATATTTTATCTACATTGCAATCACATTACCATGAAATATATCCTTATAAAGATAGAGTAATTGTATATTTTATATATGAAATATTATAATTAATAATAATATAAAGTAATTAATATGTAAAATATTTCATAAAGAATAATTAAATACTATATTTAACAATAATTAAAAATTATACGAAGAAAAATATGCAAATATTATAACTTGTATTGATATTATTTTGTATATATTTGTGTATATTTTATACATTTCTTAAAAAGAATTTCTGTTTGAAAGTTAATTTTCAGTTAGTGCACATAGGGCTTTCTTTTTAATCAAACTCATTTTGTGACGAATAATCGGGATAAAAATATAACAAATTTTAGATGTAAACTAAATTTATCATTTAAGTATACTGTTGATACTTAGATAATAATAAAATATTAATAAATTTTAGCAAAATTAATAATCCAGAAAATCCAATATAAAAAATTTAATGATTTAAATTACAGGCTTTATAAAAAAAGAATTAATTTTCATACAAAATAATGAGTTTTTTAATTTATTTGCACGAATTAAATCGACTAAACAATTCTCGAGTTCTTTAAGAAATTTTTAAAAATTTGTCTAATAATATTAATGTTCATAAATGTTTTATCTTTAAAACATTAAATCAGCATTATTCAACGTATCAATGTCGCATTCTGTATAATAACCAATTCTATATTCAGGTATAGGTTTTCGTGCCTTTTAGGATGGTAAAATCATGTCACGTAGAAATTGGAATTGTTCCAATTCGTTTACAGATTAGTAAAAATCATTATTTCTAAGGCATATGTAGACCCCGAAGGTCAAAATGGCCGCAAGTACTAAAATCCATTAAAACAGGATCGAAACAAACTAGTCCCCTCTTATAACTTCGTACATACGCTACTGCTCTTATAAACTTTATATTAGTGTTTTAACCAAAATTATATCGAAAATATAAGAACACAAATGAATAATATAATTTAATTATACAGTGTATGTTTTTTAAATATTAAAATAAAATCGTTAAATTCTGAAATAATTAATTATTTATAAGACGGAAAAAATAAAATGAAAGCTTCGTATTTTAAAAAAAATTAACAAAGAAAAAACGTATTGAATAATTAGTAATTAATTTATTTTTAATCTTATTAGTATTCTAAACACAAATTAAATAAAATTATAATTAAAACTAAAAATAACAAAAATGGAAAAAGAGGAAAAAGTTTCAAATTTAAACAAACTATCCTGTACGTCTTACTTTCTCGCATAGTTAATTGTTATGCAGAGAAGTGATTAAGTTTCGTTTACTTTATAGAATTTTTAAAATAATAATAACACTTGGAGAGAATACTGCAAAGTATGATAAACAGGTATATAAATTTAAAATTTCATTAAAAATGTAAAAGATTTCACTCTTACCCGATAAAATTTTCGATACTTTCCGCTACAGTAATGATCATGTTCTGACGCTAAAGCGAGCAGCACTCCTCATGGCAAGCCGACTTTACTGAACTGGTTGCAGTCGTTTGTCAATTTTGTCTCATGGTGCATGGCGGGAAAAACTAGGCCATTAGAATAACGTTTGGGTCTGATGTCCCGTTGATACCGCCCTTTCAAACATTCGATCGCTTACCTGCAGACCAACAACTACACCTGATTTCAATTTTCTTGCAAATAAACATAAATTCTTAAATGTCATTTTTTCCTGGTTTTATAAATTTCAGGAAATAGGTTCTCTCCGTACGGAAATGAAACATTCTTAATACATAATTACTATTGTATTCTTATTAGAGATCTCTTCTTTCTATCTTAATGATAATTACAAGTTTAATGTAGTTGAAGTAACTGGAAATATTTAGAGGAGTCATTAGATCGATAAAGTACTTCGATCGAGTACCACGTGGGAGAAATCACGTGACCTCGAAACTATTTTCTTTGCGTCGCCGACCTTTTTTTTGTAGGACGAGTTAGCCATCGCTATAGAGGAGATTAGAATAATGCGGATGGTTTGCAGAGATGATAAATGGAATGAAGATTGTTTTCATCCTTATTTTATTCACTTAGTTCTCTCGACGTTGCTTTCTGATTAAGGAAATTAAATAAAAATGCGTTTGAATTTTTATTAAATTTCAGGTAGTCCATTGTTTCTTCATCTTCATTACCTATTTCAATCATAGATGGCAGGGTAAGTTGTTTATCGCAAAAGAAAAGAATTTGTGATCTACTTAATGGATTTTAACTCATTTAAAAAGTTATAAAACTTCTTTCTGCCATATGCTCTGTGTAGTTTTACTTTCTCCTATAGTTGAAATTTTAATAACTTTTAAAATATCCATGGAGTTACTGGGGAAAGGAATTTCCTTTTTTGAATTATGGGAATAGAATGTATCGTCATGAAAGCACAACCGGTACCGTGCAGCCTTAACGGGCAAGGAGCCAATTTCCAAGAAATTTTTAAATTGCATTTAAAAGTGGAAAAAGATCAATTTTTTTAATCACAAGAAATTAGAGTAAGTCGAACCTGGTATACTTTATCAGTATCGTATTAAATCGTTGTAGGATTATATTTGGATTTTTTTATTACAGCACAAAAATCGTCGAATTGATGTATGAGCAACACGATCGATATTGTCGTTTTGTCGTATCATGAAGAAAATGTGGAGAGAAGATTCTTTTATAAAATTATACATCCAAAATTTTCGGCTAGTGTCATCTCTACTAAAGTAAAAGGAGGTCACCCACTAGCTTTGGCGCCACTGCTTATTGATCCAGAGTTATTTTCTGCATCTTTCTACTTCAGAAAAGAAATCTGACTTAAAGTGTTACTAAGTGCAACGTGGTAGTGGAGAAGTGATAGTAAAAATGACAGAAGAAACCATTCTTATTCAAACTTACAATAAGAAAATTAGATACAAACTAGAGGCTTTTAGAACTAAAGACTTTCATTAGTAAAAATATAAAGCTTTGATTATTTTATATATAAGTAACTTTTAATTAGAAAAGAGATGCATAAAATATGAAGACTGCAGAGAAAAGGCACACACACACGAAGAGAGTAAAAGTAAACATAACGGTGTGCTCATAGAGAATCGATAGCATTATAACATTTTTTTATATTATTAAAATGAGTTTAAAGAGTGAAAGCTTATCAATCAAAACTTACTTGTTAGTTTCCATATCTGAATCGACCAAATTCTTCGAACCGCATTTCCACTCAAATCTCATTTTTTTCATATCGAAATTTAAGGCGACTTTAATGAAATCCATGTTGACCAGAACAGATGGTATGAGGAGATGGCGTTCACGTCGGTTCTGGTTGTCGTCTGCAGTTTCGTTCGACAGCTGGTCCTCCATTGTAGGCAATTCTAACTCTGGGTTGGAGACTTTACCTCTTCTAACCTCGTGCATAGGTGTCTCTGTACCACCGACGCTTCATTGATTTCAGTTTCTTTTCCTTTAAAAAACCATCTCGCTTTTCCACATTTTCAGCCTAATCACGAATCTGGTCGATATGTAATCATCTCGACCGATTTTCCTATCTGGCATGTTTTCCCTGAAAAATCAGTAGATATTTTCCTTTTACGTTCCGTATTTTTTAAAATAGTGATATATATTCTTAATTCTTTCGAGTTTTCTAAATATTATAAAGAAATACCGAAAAAAAAGTATAAATAAATTACGTATAGTTAAGCTTAAACACTTATCTCATCGATTTGCCCTTTCGAAAGGGAATATTCAGTAGCTTTAACGTTAAAGGGGAAAATACAGTAGAAAATGTCGAAAGTACGACTGTTAAAAAATAAAATAGTTTATTTGTCGCAAAAATAGTTTTAATATTTCCATTGATAATGATTTTTAATTTTTTTCTTAATATTCGATAACATTTTCGGCTTAAATAGTGAAATTCTTATCTTAATCAAACCGCTGTTTATAAAATGAGAGAAATCAATATTAACAATATATTTAAGATTATCTATTACAGTTACTGAAATAGTTTTTAAATCTTGATATACTTTCCTTTGTCATTCAAATCCTTACGACATTTTCTATAATTATCGAATAAGTGAGCTTTATATATTTTTGCTATGCAAACCGAATCTTAATAACTGCTTAATTATCATCTCATTTGAAAATTAAGAATAAAATATTTAATATTTTTATTATTTTGTATTAATTTTAAATTTATCTTAACATCGATTGTAAGTTTGAAAATATTGATTCAAAGAAAATGCGCAATTTGTAATACATCGTCATTATTATAAATAACAAATTCTTAAAATATTGAGTAAATCGCAAAAAGGCTGCTTTTTTTAAAAAACATTTTAATTTTTCTTCGAAGAGACAAGTCTAAATGATGATTAATTTGTATAATTTTATTATTATTATTAAGCAAAACACTTATTACATGAATGTATCAGAATATATCGATAAGAATAAATTAATAAATGCCATAAGTTTAAGGGATTTTTTATTCGTTAATAAATTTGCAGAAATCTTAAAAACGTTCTTGATGCTCATGATTTAAAGATAAGAACTTAAATATATAAATTTTTATTGCATAATATTAAAATATTTGTATGTGTGTGTGTATTAAAACACGTATTTAAATGTTTGACAGAATTAAAAATTACGTAGTCAGCATATCTTATTTCAAGTAAAACAATTTGAACTTCTTTAGATCTACATGTTTAAAAATTGAAAAGCGTGAAAATTTAACATTAGAATGTTTTATAAATAAAGAAAACTTTAAACCACAGTAGAGCATCGATTATCCGACCCCCATTAACCGACTTATCGGTTAACCGACCGCGTTCTAGTCGGCAAATTTAAATGTCCGCTAGTGATGTGGCGCTACAATATTTGGTTATGTCTTGGCTACTTTAATATTATTTTTGTTAAATTTTTGCATGTTTTAGCTGGCAGCACTGGCTCGACCATGAAAGGAAGGCTAGTATTTAAACCAAGCCTAATACACTACACTAATGTATTTTTTCATACTTTTCGGTTATCCGACTTTCCAGTTATCCGACCAACCCCAGTCCCCAATTAAGTCGGATAATCGATGCTCTACTGTATATAAATTAATTATTTACAAAGTAACACACGAACTCAAAGAAGATTTGAATGGGATGATAATTGAATAATATAATGAAAATAAATTGAAAGACTGACTGTCGTTCGAAAATTATCATTTAACCCTCCAGTTTATTACAAGTAATAAAGTAGTGGAATATTTACGAATCTTGAATCAGCAAATAAAAGCATTAAAAATACAGTTTTACAGTTTACCTGTTTTTGAAAAGCTCAAATTAATTGTCATTAAAAAGAAAAATGATTATAAAGAACAGATTCTGATGATTGGAAAATGTATTTCCAATACTAACAACATATCTATTATACTTCTTTGGATAAATAAGACAAATGAACATTATATTAACAACGAACAGCAAGATATTGTAAGCCATAAAAACAACTTTAAAAAGTTTTCAGAAGCAGACTTTTTTCTTTTCTGACTAAATCTAAGATTTTAATTTCTCGTTTAAAATAGGCTTTTCTTTGGCTTGTCAGAGCTCTCAGTACAATTACGTTTGCGTTTTGGAGCTATGTTTGCAAAGAAATTAGTATAAACGAAACAAAGAGAAACACTGATATCACGCGGACACAATGTGTTACAAGTTAGAACTCCGGACAAAGACTTATGCAAGTCCTGGTGTTTAGTGCCAAACAAATAAATAAGTCACAGTAACGCTTGTTTAGAACGAGAATGAGCGTAACTGAGCGAGATTCTGAGAATGTTTATTTTACATATTTTCATTAAATTTTTCCGGGATTGCCAATAACGTAAATCCGAGTTTGCATGTGGAATTTGCGTATGGCGGTGTTCTACTAAATATAGAAAAGTCATAATTTAAATTCATAAATAAATATTTATTTATTATGAAGATTATTATATAACAGTTTATTGTTGACTCATGGTACTATTATTTTTGTTTTTACAGTAAAATTTTATTAACACACTAGCGGGTGGGCCCGGCGTCGCTCGGGCAAAAGTAACGATACCGAAGATTAAGAATATTACCTTACCCGTTTTCACAGAATGCAAGAATTGGGTCCCTTTGTTTCCAGACTAATTAGAGAATTTTTAGATGGGTCTAAAAATATGTTCCATTTCCTATAAAAACGAAAAAAACTGCACCTGCGTCTTGCACATCGCTTTCTCTTAACAATTCCCTTGTTACGTAACACTTCCATTGTTGACACTTCCATTGTTACGTAACACTTCTATTGTTGATGGAAGAGTTAAACCTTAATCCAGTCCCTCTCCTCCGTGGGGAGGAATTTCGAAAAATCCCTTCTTAGTGTGCGTTCTCGTGACGTACCCTAACTGTGTACCAAATTTCAACTTCCAACTCCTAACCGTTTGGGCTCTGCGCTGATTATTATTATTATCAACGCGTCTCGATTATATACATAGACTAGCAGGTAGGCCCGGCGTTGCTCGGGGAAAAGAACGATAGCGAAGATTAAGATTATTACGTTATAGTAACAAAATAAAAAGAGTAATTTTATCAACGAACTATTTCTAAAGAAAGGTCGAATTTGAAAATCGAATGTTCTAATATTGTTCGATTTTCACGACGTGTTCTGATTATATCCTTCGATTTTCATCGAACGTTCGAAAGAAGAAAGGTCGAGAAAAACCGAACTAATCCGTTTAAATTTCAAAATCGAATGTGTTCTAACATATTACTCTTTTTCTTTTTCCTTTTTTTTCAGAGCCCGTAAATCTTGCACGTCGCTTTCTCTTGTTCTCCATTGTTACTTAACACTTTGGTACTTAAATTTGGTACCCTATCTGTGTACCAAATTTCAACTTTCAACTCCTAACCGTTTTAGCGAAAATTAAAATTATTACGTTACAGTCAACCTTACCCGTTTTCACAGAATGCAAGAATTGGGTCACCCCTGTTTCCAGATTAATTACAGAATTTTTAGATGGGTCTAAAAATATGTTCGATTTCCTGCAAAACGAAAAAACTGCAACTGCGTCTTGCACGTCGCTTTCTCTTAACAATTCCATTGTTACGTAACACTTCCATTGTTGACATTTCCATTGTTACTTAACACTATCCATTGTTACTTGACACTTCCATTGTTACTTGACACTTCCATTGTTACTTGACACTTCCATTGTTACGTAACACTTCTATTGTTGATGGGAGTGTTAAGCCTTAATCCTGTCCCTCTCCCTCGTGGGGAGGAATTTCGAAAAATCCCTTCTTAGCGTGCGTTCTCGTGACATACCCTAACCGTGTACCAAATTTCAACTTTTAACTCCTAACCGTTTGGGCTCTGTGCTGATTATTATTATTATTATTATTATTATTATCAACTCGTTTCGATTATATTTATAGATTGAATCATTTAAACGTTATTATGTTTACTCATAGTTAAGCTAAACGTGACGTGTCCAAAATTAAAGCAACATACATAAACGTACAGTACATGGCAAAAACGTAGATAGGAACAACTTCCTTCGCAAGAATCAACCGAATTCCTTCTCTGAGGTATGCCCGATAAATTACTGATGTATCAGAAACACTTCCTCGTTGTTAGAAGTCTTAGCAAACGATTTCGTTGTATATAGGATATAGTGCAATACATTTTGTCGCACGGATATGCTGCTATCGTGCCTCACTTGCGTGGCACGTATGTGATAAGATGGCAGT
Source organism: Centruroides vittatus (assembly GCF_030686945.1). Taxonomy (NCBI): domain Eukaryota; kingdom Metazoa; phylum Arthropoda; class Arachnida; order Scorpiones; family Buthidae; genus Centruroides; species Centruroides vittatus. The sequence goes on along the minus strand of NW_027122274.1, from coordinate 1,459,269 downwards.
TTGCTGATTTATGAGAGCAACGAGAAAGACAGGCCTGAGCGAGGGATTAGACGTGACCAACTTAGTACAATGGGTAGGAAACGTGTTTAGTATTGTAGATTTATTGTTGTAATAAAGTTTAATTTAAAAGGTTATTTATGAAAATTCTGATATAGTATAAATTCAATAATTATAGAAATAATGCAATATAGAATTTTTTATATTTTTATTGAAATTTTTCACATTTTGACATATATTTTACACACCTTAAAACATCTTAGTATAGGAAATCAATTTAAAAAATGATTTACACAGTTACAATCCTATTTAATAGCCTATATTAATTAATACTGCTGTATATAATATTCTATATTAATAGGTACAGAATATTATATATAAAATTTTTATCCCATGATATAAATTTTACATTTTTACATATTGAATTTTACATTTTTTATTGGTTTATGCATTTTATCATATATCGCTAACCTTCCAGTCTTATTATTTTGTATTTCTGTCAATATATATATTACAAAGTATATAAATACAAAGTAATAAGACTGGAAGGTTAGCGATAAATGATAAGAAAAAAACATAAACCAATAAAATAAATACATTTATTTACTTTGAGAGTGATTTTTTATTTGAATGTTCTTCATAATTTTCGATTGTAATTTTATAGACAATTTTGTAATTTTTTTGTAAACAGTAATATAGCAGATTATATATCCAAATACATAATAATACTGCCAAAATAAATGTATGTCCATTGTATTTTTCGTTTTAATTTGAAATAATTGACAACTCTATCACTATAATGATTACCTATACAATCAATTTTTTAAATAATTTTATTTACCTGTACTTTTATAACTTTCTCATATATGATAATTTCATTTTTAATAAAATTAAGCAGGTCATCTAAAATAGTGCGATGTTTTAAAACGCAATTTTAGCAGTATCTTTTTTAAATATAATGTTTTACCTTTTATATTAATTTAATTTTATATTGTAATTGCATTTGAGCCATTTATAAAAGGCATTTTGTTTTCACTTTAGTCAATTAAGCATATAAATATTCTATTTCTCTTATTAATTAAAAAACTATCCTTTATCAAAATAATTCTTATGATAACTGCTACAATGTCCTCCAATGAATTTACCTGTGTTGTTTTTATGTAATTTTTATATGACTCCAAATTTTCTCGAAGAATTCTTTTCATATTCTCTTCTTCAACATCGGTCTTCTTGGTTTTGCTTTCCTTGAGGTTTCACAGGTATTTTGATAGCCCAGGGAATATAGTTGGTACGGCACTTGGCTTTAATTTTGTATTTGAAATTTTTCGCAAATTTTCTTCACTTTACCTTTCACTACACACTGTAAAATGCTTAATGCACACACTCACACATATGATTCTTTACTCCACAAATCTGTAGTAATCTTCCTCAACCACCTTGCTTCAATACATTATTATCTTTTGGAAGATAAAAACGATAACAGTTTCTCACTTCTATAATTGGATTAGCAATCATTTACAGTAGCACTTGGACAGTATTGTTATTAATACATATAATAAATATTTTTTCCTTAGTTATTCCGAGAAAAATGAAATTTTGATTTAAAGATTGCGATACTATTTATAATAGACTATTGCTTTCAATACTATTTTACAAGTAAAACCATGTTAGAGCTTCAAGTTTTGTTATTTTGAAACAGGCTTTAAAATATTAAAATTATGATTAAACTGGCAATTTATAGGTTATATATATATTTACATTATGATAAATTAAGCAGACATTATCACTTAATGTAGTAATTACGATACTTTATGATATCCCTATATATAAAGTACCTAAAAGTAACGTCTGCTTACCTAAAGTATATTATTATTATTCTAGGATTGAAGGCTTGTATGAAATCCCAGCAACGTTTTTGATCAAAAGAAAAATTTTTCGATATTTTACGTTATGGGATAATTTAAGATTGATTATAAATCAAATAAAAAACAAACTATATTCATTTAAGCCTGATATTTAGCATTTAGATTTAATTGTAGAACTAATAATATCAAGTAATCGGAAATATTTACAATAATTTAAATAAAATAGTCACCAAGAAACTATCAGTCGTTCAAGTTACCGTATGTTGAAAGATTAGTTATTCATGTTCGTAAAATTTAAAAATATTTGTAATAGATCTTTCTGTTTGAATAAAAACACAATTCAAATATGGCGGCAGCTGGCACTTGGTTACATGATAAACAACACCACTTGGCCTGTCTTTCTTGTTGGCCTCCACTGATTTGCATGCGACGTAATTTTCAGCTATTCACATTTCATATTGTTGATTTTACATAAGTTTTGTGCTTGTTTCTTTAATTTTGGAGACCAGTGTAAAAAAGTTTCTTGGAAATATGACTTTCGGATATTCTACAATCGAAATTCTTGATACAACCCCACATGCCAGAAAATCAAAATAATTTCGATCCTAATTTAAAAATTACGAAAACTATTCGCAATTTGTTAATAAAATAATGAAAGCAAATCAATACATAGTTGCAGGCATGGTTAATTCCTCAGATAAAATAATAATTTACAAATGGCATACTACAAAATTTTTAAAGTTCGAGGTATAGGACGTGACAAAAATCGTCATTAATTAAAAATACATTAAGAATATTGAAAGATGAGAATAGGAAAACTAAGATTATGGTCAATATAAAAAGTTACAATGTACAAAAGCAACGTATTGAAGAAATATTTCATGCAAAAAATAGTTGTACTAAATATATTTATAAATTAATTAAATATTTAGACTTATACAATGAGAAAACATTAAAAACTAAATTAAGTTAGAAAAAATTATGCTTCATTCATTTATCCTATTACATGGATTTTCAGATGAAATTTGGGGGAAAAAAAAACAATATACGATTCTTTGGGCAATTTATTCTATAACTATATTATTTTAGTGAAATTAAATATTTAAACTGCATTTCATTCATTAAAGTTATTTTGCTTTAGAGAATTCAGATTTCATTAAAAATTATTTCTCAGTTTGATTACATATTAAACAAACCTACTTTATTTCAAACGTCTAATGGATAAAAACTATAAATTATACTTAGCAATGACGTTTATCTTTCAAGTAAATACTGTAAATAGTCAATCAATCATTTTTAATTTTGCTTAATTTGAATATTGCATAAAACTTATTTTTAAAATTTAGTACACTAAAATGTTATGTAATTGATAAAGTAAATAAGATACTTTGTAAAAGTTTTATTCTGTATTTATAATTTTTAATTAAAATTTGTTTTTTACTTCTACGAAAAGAGATAATTTAGATCAATTTTATATTACTTTTATCCATGTACAGTGCAGTAGAGATTAATAGAGATTAATTTTTTTTTCCACTGAAAGATGAAAAACTCTGAACGATATTCATCTCTACTTATGAATTTTTAAAATTGATTAGCATCTAGATATAATTTAGAAATATCAGGAATGTTAAAGGAAATTTTTATTTGATAAAATTGCATTGGTTATTCTGAAATTTATTCTCAAAGGAATGTTTTTTCCTGAATAAATTTCAATTTTATGCTTTATTTTAAGCCGTAGAATGTCGTCAACAAACAGAAGGATATGATAACTCTTGACTTTTTATGCATAACTCTTACGGTTGCTTTTTTATTTGTTCAAAAACCTCTAAAGAAATCAACCAAATTTGCTTACTTAAATCAATGTTTATTAACCGTTTTATAAAATGTATTTCTATTACATATTTAAATTAATATAAAAGATAATACAGAAAATACATATAATAAAAATTAATGTTAAAATATTTAATGCATTATATTTTTCATCGTTTCTCTGAAGATATATTTTTAAGAATGTACTTTTAATATATACAATGAATAGGTACAATAGTTTATTTTATACACAAATAACTAAAATAATTATTAAAAAATTACAAATATACATACTGCACTTGAAAGAGTCTCGAATAGAACATTTTCATGCAGATAGATTAAAACGTTGTTGTTATTATTATTATTATTTTCTTATATTTTACAACTATTTCATTTAAGAATGGTTAATTATTACTATTTAAAGAAAACAAAAGTTATAAAAATGAAGGATATAAATTTTTTCAAAAACTATTTATTCTTTATTTTTTCACCAAGAGACTGTTTTACAGAATAAAACTAGACTTAATCGGTTTCCACGTAATGCAGTTCAAGTACGGATATTATTTTATATTATTGTTTAATAAATTTTAAAATAGTTTCGCACTTACCATTAATCTAATATACAACTGTAAAAATTCAGCACCATCAAAAACTTTAGAGAAAGTGAAGAACTATTCTTTATTATTTTGTTTGCCTTTAATTTTAACATAAAAAATGCAGTTTGTAATTTAATGTTTTTAAAACCTTATTGATTACTATATTAGAAATTTGATGATTTAATTGCTTTTTATTTAATGTCGGAAATATTAAATGATAATTGAAAAGTGTGCTGTCAAAAATAATTTTATTCACATGATAAGTTTCACTTATAAGTTATTAAGCTTTTTTTCAAAAATATCTATCTCTAATTGAAAACATTCTTTAAATTCAAAATACCATTAAGCCCGCTTCTATGCAAATTAATAAATAAAAATAAATTTATCGAATTTAGAAAAGAAGGATGCTTTTAGAATTTTTCTCTTATTTCAAAATTTTAAGTTGAAAATTATACAGTTTTTGCCTTTAACTTCTGTAATGTAAACAGCTTGTTGACAATTTAAATTTTCCACAGAAGTAGTTGATTTCATGCCAGAATTGAGTTGTAATATCAAAGAATATCTGTTCGTTGAACTTGATAATCTTTTTATTTTATATAATATTTCTGAAAATTCTTTATATTTAAAAAATTTGGTTTGAATGTTTTTATTATTTATTTGCGCAGATTCATAATCAAACAACGGATTTTTATGCACTTTTTAACCCAAAACATTCAACCGAAACATGCAAAAATATGAATATCTGGTAATAAAAATACAAAAATCATTTACGATAAAAGTCTTCATTTTTATATCTTAAATTACACTTATGATTTAAACTGACATTTTATAATTTTTCATTCAAAATTTTGATCTACAAATACGCATGGCAACTAGTATTTTCCCGTGTTTTAAGTTGTTGGTCTGTGCCATCGATCGTCTAACAAAATGTTATATTTGCAAAAATTTTAGAAAAGGGGTGGTCACTCCATTTATGTACGGTAGGCTTGCAATAGTACGCTATTTCGTTTTACTGTTAAAGAGAGAGTGGAACACAGATCACGGTAGTGTACTTCTGCTTTGAAAAAAAGAATCGCAGATGGCATACATGTGATGTAACAGTTTTCTTAATCGCTTAATCTCTTTAACACATGTATGAAACACCAAATGATCACCACTAAGCAACTCTCCACTGGGTTTTTCATTCAGAAAAAGATCTTCATGTGTTTATACTAAACGTAAATAAGGATATTTATCTTAAGCATTCCTAACCATTACTTAGGCAAAAACACAGGACTGACGGAGGAGACGAAGAAAAAAATCCATCTGCATTACAAGTTATGATCGTGCACTCACTAAACGAGCTGGTGGACGAGCAGACGGACAAACGAAGAAGACGAATCGCATGGAAAATGGGAAAAATTTCGTCTCACGTTCTGGAATGTGAGACGGATGTTGGAAAAATTTCATACAATTTAGACGTCACAAGTGACGTTACAGCTATACTTATAAATTAAACTTTGTAATTTTACAAAATTGTAAAATTTTCGTCACCTACAGGTTTCACAAGAGAAGGACAGAGCTAGTGATATGAAAAATAAAAGGGGGAAATCCCTCTCATTCCTCTTCAAGTAGCATTCTGGACTAACATAGACTTTTCTCATGCTAAATGTTCATTTAACATATTGTATGTAGTAATTTGAGCGTGTCTACGTTAGATTTTCAGGTGGAAACTCTCTTAACAAATCGAATTCTCGTTATAAACGGAAATCTGCATCATTCCTGATTTGGTATCCTTCGTATAAAACTCTGAAAAACACTGTTAATAAAAATTAATTTTTCCAAGCGTTAGTTAACTTTTCCTCAGAGTTTAATTTCCTATAAAATTTCAAATATTTTAAAATTTACCTTAACATGCCCAATTATTCCAAACATGTAAAGTGTGATCAAACCTTGAAAATTATGCGCAAATAAGTTCTTTCAAATTTTGAGAAATGTTTCGGGCATCGTGGAATACATTTTTGTTCCTCCCAACTGCATAGAAGTTTGCAAAAAACATATGCAAAATCCAATGCTTACTCATAACGTTTTAAAAATTTTTTACAATTTTCAATGTTTTAACTTATATACTTAAGTTTATTTAATAAAATAAAGCATTGTTTTATGTGTTTTAAAATTTTTGTTAAAAAGTAAGAACAAGTTATGGTGTATCTGAATTAATATTGAGTTTTCTACTTAAAATTTTATTCTCTGTACTGTTTTCCTGATATGAATTCAATCTATCTAAGTTTATTAATATGACTACTATATTAGTATTTCTGTGAAAAATTGTACAGAAAATATTATACCAAATTATTTTATAAATCTCTTTATCATTTGTTTTTTAAATGCTTTAATAAATTAATAAAGACTTTATGATAGATTATAATAAATGATAAATTTTTTTAACTTTATGTTATTTGCACAATATATGACAAAACTCATTGCTAATTTTTCTTACTATCGTTTACTTAAGCTAATCACATAAATATATATATTTATACAAGTAAAATAAACGGTTCAGTTAATACTGCAGAATAGCCGAGGTGATGAAAATAAATATCAACTTGCCGTTCTAAGTTAAGATAGCCAAATTCTTCTCGAATCGAGTTCGCCCGCAGGAATTCAACAAAATCAGTTCGCGTCTCGGAACAAAATGCATACGATTTAGATCAACTAACCTATCAATTATTTCACTAAAGATTCCGTTTCCTTAAACAGGTTATTTCTGCTTATCTATCTTTGTGATAGTGAATAAAAAATATGTATAGACGAAAATTCCAATTATTACAAAAAATGGAGTCTTTTAAATAATTCAGTTCCTATACAGGATTTTAAAGGAATAATCTTGTCGCGCGCGAACTGCACTTAAATACAAATCAATAAGATCGTAAAAGAAAGAATAAAACGAATCTCAAGAGGAGTAATTGTCTCCTCTTGCTCTCTCTGTGTGGCACCTTTGTATACATTAATAATCTCAGAAATTTTCTTTGGTAATTTGATCTGGATAGGTTTGGTTCCGTCTCTCTCATCATCTTGTGACCGTGACTGAATTCATGATGACATGAAAAAGGCCCACTTATTATGGCCGGATAGCCGAGCGCTTTGAGGGACCTGGAATCGCATTTGGACAGATCGAAAAATTCCCAGGAATTTTTCCGGGGGTGGTCCGTCCGGATATGTCGGGCCCCGTCTCTCACCACTCGGCCGCCCCTTTGTGGGCATGGCCGAACCCATAATGGGCTTGCTAAAGAGACCCTTTTAGTGCCCACAGGGCGGAAAGAGTTAAAGTAAAAAAAGCCCTCTTATTTGTCAAATTATTCCGTTTGACATTTATTTTTTATTTAATATTGTATATACTATTAATATAACACTAATATCGTGTTCTCTATTGATTGTGATTATTGTTAAATGTAATCAAAATCCGTTTTTCCAAACCAGTTCTATATTTCCTGTGTAAACCTTGTCGCTTATCGTTATCAGATTAAACTAAACTAGCGCACTTATGACATTTATAACAGAAAAATTAAGATTGGTTTAAGATAATTTTTTAAAAGTATTACTTATTACTCTTCTGGAAGAATTATTTAATAATTAACTTTGGTATTTTTTAAATATGACAATGATTATAGATTTATTAAAATATGTTCTAGGCCAGTTGGCGTATCACCAGTTAGAATCGCTGTTCTATGACTGTTCCTCCTGAATAGGATATTTTTAGAACATCAAAAACTTTAAATAGATAAATAAGCATTGGAGTTACCGTTGTCATACTGTATCTATTTTTATTTTTTAAATAACAGCATAAGTTGATTTCCTTTAGTTCTAAGTGTTTTGGATGGTATTTAGTTTTACCATTTATAATCTCGCCATCGGTCGGAAAAATCGACAAAAAGAAATTTTAAAATACCGACGCCAGGGTGCAGCTTTAAAATTTGCATTTTCCAGCGCTTGTTCCAGCAGATAAAAAAGCGGAAACACCCACTGGCTGGATGGTTAAAGAGTAAGACGTCTGTGTGTCACCGACTCCTAGTTTTAACTGGATGTTTGTGTTTTTTAAAGGATTTTTTTACCTTTGGCGACATGAAGCCTAAAAAGGAAGGCCTGTCGCCATATGTGTATGTTTTTAGTCTGGAGCGCAAAATAAATGGTGGTCCCTCTTGGGCAGACTTGTCTTCAATTTGATTAATAATAATCTCGCCATCGGTCGGAAAAATCGACAAAAAAAAAAAAAAAAAAAAATTTATAGATATGTTGTTCTATTGATGCTGTAGAAGAGAGTTAGTCAACATTTTGTTGCTGCGATAGACTCTCACTGTATTAAAACTAGTCGCGACCTACTGTTAGATGAAAATGACGGGACTACGTAACGTAAGTTTAAAGTAACATCTGTACCAACTATTACTGTAAGTTTTTATGCTTTCTCTCATTCCTGATTTAATATTGAAATTAATTTAATAGGGTTTATTAATTCGATGAGAATATGTGTTACGAAATTGTGAATAGCAAATACTGTGGATGATCGATAGAAAATTTTTTTCGAGATTGATCTGTTTATCGCGATCCACTGGTTGAAACCCGTACTGTAAACACTGTCTCTGTACCTTAATTACCATGCAAGATGGCAGCTGCCAGATATTGTTATCAGTCGTTTATTATTATCAAAACAGTCTTGAATCAATGTGATGACAATAGGCGGCGATTTCCGAATTAATTTATTTTATATAAATATAAAAATAATAAATCGAAATTTAATAATAATAATAATAATATATGGTGAAGTTCATTTAAAAAATGTTTTTATCTATTAGAATTTCAACTGTCTTGCAACACTTCATAACTGAATGATAAACTCACTTCAGGAATTACTTAAACTTATCACTGGATGATTCCATGTCGCCGTTTCTTAGAGATGAGGTTGGAAACAGAGCCGATATAGAAATCTCGGAGCACTTAATTCGTACATTGTGTGATACAAGTACTGAATAATTGACAACTAATTCCTGACTAGCTAGCTTGCACTTTACTTGGAAGCACTGTGTAATATTTTTTGTCTGAAAAAATAAGCAGATATACCGCGTCGTAGTCTAGTTATGATTCATTCATCACACCACGCTTAAGTTATACTGTATGTTTCTGAGATCGAAAAGTTGATCTTATAAACTCGAAAAAAATTGACAGGATAACTGATAATGGAAAGTGTTTATTCCGAACTATCAGTCAAAAAGTTTCATTCTCTCAAAAATTCAATACGAAAAATGCGAAAATCGTCATTAAAACTATGAAAATACGGGACAACTCTGAGGTCAAAAAGTATTTGTCTAAATTTAGTTTTGGTGTCAAAGAAAATCTCAAGAGAGAAAAATCTGTTCTCCGATGTTGAAACAGACTCACCTTAATATGGCCCGCCAATATATTTAATACATAACTTTTAAATTATAGAATTAGTCTACTTTTTTATACATTCGGAATATACAAAACTTCTTTGGCCGGATATTTACGATTTATGCTCAATTTGGCTTTACAATCGAAAAGTTTCGACACTACCGGTGTTATATAGTGTCTATTAGATGATGATTATTGCTACCATATGATATGTTCTGAGCGTAAAATACAGTAAATTTATCATTCTTAAATTTATCATTGTTGATTTATCAAGTACATAAAATTCATTTATTGTAAGTTATTTTGACTTTATTTGCATGTTAATTTCTCAAAATATTTAATAAATCAATTGCAATACTTATATCGGATTTCTGATTTATTTTTGCATTAAAATGTTAAGTTATTCCTAGCTAAACTATGTACTTAAGTTATAACAAGTAAGCTTCATTAAATAGTGAGCGGTACTCAAGTAAGCATCAATCTACAGTGTCAGATAACGTCAGGTGGGAGACACTGCATACCGTTAAGTCAATCTTGTCTTTATTGCATCCGTACTCTAGGTGGGATTGGAAGTTACGTTCTTTGGAAAAAAATAAATAATAAAATCAAATACAGAGAGACATTATTTTAAAACATTTTACAAATGGTTTAGAGTTCTTTAAAGAAAGTCACGGCCACTCTCATAGTTTTCTCTGTTTTAATGTTAGTTCCGACAACTGTGTAGACATGCACCTATAGTATTTGCTGTAAAATATCATCATTACTACTATTTTCAACTAGAGAATTTTTTTCGAATAATACACATATTGAAAAGTTAAATTACACGTATATAGTATTTTATTATTTTTTAATGTATCAAAAATATGTGACACTTGTAATTACCATTTGTTGAAATTTGTCATTCTGTTGATATTAATGTCAAGTTAGAAACATCCTCACAAAATAAAACTTACTTAATTAAATTAAACAAAAAATTTTTCTCCAATATAAAGCATTTTTAGATAGTTATGGCAAACTATTTTAATTTGCATGATAAGTTGTAATTAGATACCACATTTTAAACAATATCTAAACATATTAAAAACTCGGTAGGAAAGTAACCATTAAATAACCCTGTCAACATTTTCTAATTAAAATGAAATACTTTAAAATAAACTTAACGTAATAATTTATAATAAAAGTCAGCATTTATAAGCGGCTTAAGCATAACACCGAATATTATTCACTAATTCTTCACAAATGATGCGTTTATTTTACAATAAAGTAATTTTTAAATTCAAAAAATGGCGTTATTGACAACTTAAATTTAAAGCAGCGACACTAAAATGTGTCTAGAGTACACACTGATTGATATTTCGGCTTACTATATTACGTATATAATTTTAAATAAATATTTAAATAGCAGATGATATATATAAACGTTGACAAATTCGTTTCATTCCGTGAAATGTAACATTAATACAAAGTAAAGAATCATATTAATTTATGACTCCCAGAAACCATCTGTATAACATATCTGTTTTGTTAAGAATTTTACTATACAGTATTTCTTGATACATTGGTTCATTCAGAAACTGTAGTTAAGATAACTCTTTTTTACGTTATATACCATTTGCCGCAACCTTCTTTTCAATACTGACTATTACAAGTGCTATCTGCACTGGATACTCATTTCAAGTATTCCAGTGTTCCTATAGGATATCTTAATGTATCGAGCACAATTGTAATTTAAAAACAGCTGTTGACTAGCATCTTTAATATTTTGTCCATCTTTATGATTATTTTCATCAAAAGAGTTCGTTTCTCATTACTTATTTTATTGTATGATATTTCCTACAGACCATCATTCTGTTCTTGTCTTCTAATGCTAGTGAGATATGCAAATGAAACTGTTGACACGTTTTAATTATAGAATTTATTTATAAAATATTTTATTATACGTATGAAATATTTATTTTTTGTAAACTGATAGAATATAAAGACCCACCAGTGGCCTAGCGATTCCGTTCTCTGAACATTGGGAGTTCGGTCGTGGGTTCGCGCCACGCTCGGACAGGCTGGCCACGTGGAGTTTTCCGGGTTTTCTCCACGTCTGTAACACCTAAATAGGGGCCAGTTTCCCTTAAAAGACCTTTCGGAAGGCATTATTTCCCTCGCGTAACACCAGTATCCAGAGCAGGCGACAGTGAACCACTCTGGTCTTTAACTCCCCCAAGACTCACCAACACTAATAACTGATTAACCTGCACTAGGTGCTCGCCGACGTCAGGATGACCTGATATGGCAAGAATATACAGCATAATTATTAATGTGATATTGCAAATTATTTAAACGTGTATTTTAAAAACACGGAATGTAAATCGGCTTTGTGTTTTTTCATACAAAATAAGCTGAAGGTGTTTGAATTCCGTTGATATAAGTCACAAAAAATGCTTTGCATATTTATATAGAAAGCTTCATTGTTAAAAAGTTAGTTTTTTTCGAATGAATCTATACTCTGTAACAATAAAGAAAAGTTTCTTAGCTTTCCCATAAGAATGTACTGTAACATTCTGTACTGTACATTTACTGCAAAGATCCGAACAAAATGATTGGCTAGATGCTGCTTATTAATACAGTGCCATGGTGATTTTATTCCAATTCTATTATATCCCATAATTTGTCTTGAGTATTTAGTAATTATAGAGTATATGAGATCAAACCAATTGCGAGATTGACAGGGTGTTGACATGGGATTAGTTATTCTTACAAGTTATTTGTATATTCGGCTTACTTGTCAGTACTTTTTGGAGGACGTAGATCAATCGGTATCGACGATTTTGCTTTCAACAGATCTTAATTGAATGCTGTTCAATACATTTAATAGTATATAGTAACTCGGGGGAAGATGGTTATACTTTTGTTTGCATATGACTACCTCTCTAATATTTATAGTTTACAAATCATGATCAAACATATAAGATACTTTGGACCTTTGGTGCTTTGAAGGTGGATATGGTTATCATGTATTACATTAATCGGTTAATGTTACCCTTGGTGGCAAGATGGCGGCCGGGGAAATTTTTCCCTACATTCTAGACGGCGACGGGGAAATTTTTTCCCCTGCGTTCGACGTAGCGGCCGCGTTTTCTGTAACCTCGAAACGGAGACGCGCGATTTCGCGTTTTTGACGAAATGTGTTGGTGCCGAGATCGTCGAATTATGCAAAATTCGTTTGCAGGGAGTTTAGAAGACAGTGGTGTGTTGCATGTTCAGTGTTGGCATCGAATTTTTTTTTTTTTTTACAATATCTGTTCTTTCCGAATTGCTAAAAAGGTAATTTATATTTTTTACGAGTAAAAACAAAAAGAAATTGCGTTCATTTTGTTGAAATTTTGTGCACGTCATGGGCGACGTTGATTTGAGTTCGAAGGAATTCTGGGCCAAATGTACTACCAGGAAGTTTTATAAAATGATGGAAACAGATTATTCGGAATTGGAATTGAACCCGGCAATTGATAATGCATTCAAATTTGCGGCCAAATTAGGTATACAGCAGATAGAGTCGCCGTGTTCTACGTGCGATAAGACATGCAAATTATATTACAGAAGCGAAAGAAATGAATGTCTTCTTAGATGCAGTTCGTGTGCAGTTAAATATTCAGTGTACGAAGGAACTTTTAAAAGCAAATGTGGTCGTCTGTCCTGGGGATGTATCTTGTCATTCATATGGCACTATCTATGTCTAGAATGTGGTGCGACGATTTCGGCTTTAGCATCCGGGATATCTCGAAAAGCTAGTGTAGAACCCGAGACAGTTCCGTCTGCACCCGTTCAAAACGTCGATAATAATAAGAAGAAAGAAATCAAAGAAGGCTCCGGATAAGGAAACGTCAACCACCGCGAGTAAAAAAAGAAGAAATAGAAAGTCATCGACAGTTGCAGCCGACGCAAAACAAGGGGGGGAAAGGATCTATTATAAACAAAGATCAAAGTTCGAAAGTCGAGAGGAAATGTAAAAAAGGGAAATGACAGACAATCAACGTGAGTAAAAAAATGTTTTTTTCTATTAAAATAGGGTTTACAGTATCTTATTATAGTATAGGAGTTCTTAGGTCGCGTTATTACGAAACAGTGCGCAACGCGCAGTCTCCATAGAAGACGAAGATGGCGACCGGAAACGCGTAAGCCACGTCGAACGCAGGGGAAAAAATTATCCCCGCAGCAGTCTCGAATTAGGGAAAATTTTCCCCGTCGCCGTCTAGAATGTAGGGAAAAATCCCTCTGGTTGCCATCTTGCCACCAAGGGTAACATTAACCCATTAATCTATTGGATAAAAATTATCCAAATACAAGTACGCGAATTACCATCTTCCGCCATATGGTGGGGAAGATGGATCAAAGAAAAACTCAATACTCAATGGGAAAAGATGATTATACAGAGCTTTTTAATGTAAGTTAACTTACTAAAAATAAAAACTACATTAGGTTACAAATATGTAGCTTATTTACATCAAAAACATAAACAACTGAATTAACTAATTACTCACTTGTTTATATTGTTTAACTTGGAAGATTGGTTCTCCATCCGTTGTACTGTCATCACCAGGTTCAATCTCGTCGCATATGGGATTGCGAACTTAGTGTAGGTCCCATGGATCGACCTTCTGCACTTTACACATTCTACAGTAGAGTCCCGTACAACGCGGGAGATTCGTTACGCATTATAGGAAATCGCGTTATCAAAACCTGCATTATCACACGATTTATGAAAGTTTAAACCTTGGCTTATAAGTTGAAAAAAAACGTATATCTCTGATCGACAAAATTCAAGGGTTGTTGCTTGCTTTATTTGCACGATGTATGGGACTCTACTGTATTTAGGTGGACTCTACTGTATGGGACTCTACTGTAGGACTTACCATGTTTAGGGCAGTACTGGTTTACCACATTGATGAAAGAGGCTGATGTATCTTTACTACTCGAATCCCTTTGAAGGACTCGTTTCTTTGTTCTCTTCCGAAAAAAATTTCTTTCTTTTCTTTTCTTCATCCCGATTTTATGCGTTCGTTTTCGGCTTATAAACTCTGACTAAGTAAGACTCTTCTGCATGTTGATTTCTTGGATATGGTTTGCTTCCAGCGCTTATGCGTGGTATTGGGCGCATCTCTTCGAAACTTGCCAAAGTTTCGATAAATTGCATGATAAATTGCATACTCCTGATAAATTTGCTTATGATCTGGTGTAGTGGAAGAGGGAAAATGGGGTTCAAGTTGGATGATCCAGGTAACTGGTGGGTGGAAGAAGACAAACGATATTCTGAAAGGTCCTGGTTCATCGATGGACTGCAAAGACGGGATATTAGAACCGGAAGTTCCATAGTATTAAGCCTTAGTGGAAATATTATTTCTACATCAGAAAGATGATTGGTTATGCAGTTTAGTTATACAGATGCACAATTTTTGCAATGTCGAATTTATTTCACGGCGAAACCAGACTTTTACTGGCTGACACGATAAGATGGTTTTTCACGTGATTCACAATTGAGCATGGCTGCCTTGTTGTTCCATCAACAGATACATATAACAAGTGTTCTATTTTCATTATTTCCCATAAAATACCGATTGTCTTAGGTTTTCTGAGCTAAATAGCATTCTAAAACACTCATGCAATAATTTCAAGCCCTAATTTCTTGCCTACAAATTTTAAAATCGTTATAAATTGAAAAATACTTACAAGAAAAATGCTACAAGTAAACATACAGAAAAAATTTGATGGGCGCAGTGTTGTGCATGCGGTTAGGGAAATATATGTCGAAAAACTCACGAACTATGAGGTCCTAAACATCTTTTCCGAGTTATCTTACATTTAGAGCATTTCATGAAAGACAAAGCATTATCGATGATATTGGACCAAAAGCTAAACTTGACTGATTGATTGATTGGTTGGTTAACGCGATGCACCACATTAAAGTTATATAGTCGGCCACAGTTTTGCCTCTTATGGATGATCTTGGCCAACTATATGATCAGAGAGACAGTCTGTATTGTTCATGATACTACATTATGGTAATTCAAATTAGAATGCCTTTTGGTAGTAGAAGGACAATTTACCTTGCAAACATCTGCTAACGATTCTTTCATTTTAGAACCATAAATATTAAAAGGCTTAAGTTTTCTGTAAATTAATCCTAATTTTATGCTTGTGATTCGGGGTAAGATGGTAAGCGGGGGGAGATGCCTAATTTTTGTTATTTTCAAACGGTAATGTCAGATACTGTTATATGTTCGTACGATGGATCGATGGACCAATATTGAGTGCGGAAAGCTGTAGTTGGCTACCGTTATATTTTCTATATCTGAGTAGAATAAAAGCGAGATAAGAAGGAAGTTTTTGTTGTGAAATGTTTCTACAGTCATTTTAAAACTAAAAGTTAAAATAGAATTTATTAAAAATTGCGAAAACAATTAATATGTGATGTAGTTAAGCTTCTAAGGTTTCCATTGTCAGCTACCGCCGATCCCGATCGGACATGCTAGAACACGTGACTTCACTAGGCACCTTATCCCGACAAATGGGAAAGATGCCATATTTTTCTTGGGATAACATGCTTATTTTTAATAAATTTTTGTTTTCTCGTTTTATTGCAGGATATGCATAGAAATTATATAAGGACTCCTCAAAAAGGTTTTTGGACTGAAAAAAACTTTCAGCTAGCTAACGGACACGTTAAAACGGGCGGGAACTTAATAATACTTATATGCTGTTACACTTACTATAAAGTACTTTGTACAACATATGCAATAAATTAAATTTGGTTAAGATATTCGAAAATTAATTTTATGCAATTATATTTGTTATTTTACTCTAATGATATTTGGCATCTGAAATGCCAGACAGTGAAAAAGTCGTCATTGCAAACACAATACATAATTATTTTTGATATATTCCAAAGTTTCATTTGAAAAACATACCCAAGAATATGATATTTTCGAGGTCCCCAAAACCCAAATTATCGCTATAATTTCCTTCATAAGCAAAATGTTAGGCATCTTCCCCCGATTCACTCTATATTTGTTATTTGTAATGTGTTTATTATTGGTTTCCATACAACAAAAAGAAAAGGAAAAAATGACGATATAAATAGTATAAAAGAATCTTATCTCTTGTCATTTTGTTTTGGTTTCTATTGTAAATGGTGTTTATTGATTTACTTATTGTCTATTTAATCTCTGATTTGATGTTTTGTAGCTGTTAGAACAAAAATACAAATAAAATTAAAAAATACACCGATACTGGCGAAGATAAGTCATTCAATCGAATAAGCTGACTGCAAGGTCATGTATTGTACAAGTTCTCAGGACACGTACTGGTTTATTTTTAATTTTCTTTGATAATTGAGAAAAATGCATGTTCTATATAAATTATTGATGATCAGTTATGCAGTGCATGTTGTTATGGAAAAATTACATCATGTTTCATTGACTTGAGATATTACACTTATTAAAATTATAAACGACTTTGAAATAGCAAATTTTAAAGTACACTGGTGCCTCGTATAACGTACGCCTCGAATAACGGACTGGCTGCGAACAACGGACTTTCCGGCATAATTGGTGACTGCTCCATGGGTGCGTTCTTTAATGCGTCTCCGCTACTACGGGAGTGTGCTGCTGTTTGTAGGCATTTAGAAACGACGGTGAAAGAAAGAAAGATGGCGGCGCCCGCAATATTGATAGTATCGTGATGGAGGAATCTATAATTCTAAAATATGAGCTTTAAAAGGCAAAAGAAGGGTCCCAATTGTAAAATTTAACCATAAAATGGATTATTTGTTGAAAGAGCATTCAAAATAGCCACGAAAAAAATTAGAATGCCGGCTACCATTTGAAAAAAATTCGTAAAGACATCATCACTGCGTGCGCTAACTCGCGCTTTCACAATTTCTAAATTTTCATTCATAAAACCACATAATGGACCCGAAAACGAAACTATCTGAGCCATGGAGGACGCCATGTTGCTTTCCACCGTAAACTACTGCTACAAACGCCATTTTTGCCGTTCGACGGCGCGCGCTCCCAGCGGAATTTAGGAACGCGTTCCGCAGGAATTTTTAAACGGATGTCGCTCGCGCAGAGTTACGCGGAGGAATAAAAGAACGCACCCTATGTTTATTTTTTTATGATACAGTGCGGTTATTTTATGCTGCGGAACGAATTAGATGTTTTAACATGTATTTCTATGGGAAAATGCGTTTCGTATAACGGACGTTTCACTTAACGGACATGCACCTGGAACGGATTAAGTACGTTATATGAGGCACCACTGTATTAGCAATTATCGAGAGTCACGGCAGTGACTCCTCATCAAGTAAGTGTCGCTGACTTGACTACTATATATACAGGAATCAAAGTTGCCGGTCTTCGGGGGTCGATTACTCCATCGCTAAACGCTTAAAGTAATTCAGAATATCTCGTTCGAAAGATAATTGTTTTCTTCGATAGAGTGCAAAATTTCAAGTTTTTCTGTATAGGAACGAATTGCCGAAATATAAGAATTGAAAAGTACAAAAATCGCCAAAAAAGCTACTCTTTCTTCCTTTTCTTCATCCGGCACTGCAGACACTCCTAGAGGAAAACTACTGGATCTAGAAAGTTCAAATGTTAAACTGAAGCCTTTCTCGTTATCAGTGAAGTGTTCGCGAAACTTCCAGGTGGATAGGTCAAACTTCACAGAGAACTATTTTACTTTTATTACTTAATTTCACTCTTATAACGATAAAATTGCAGGGAAACAAATGATTTTTATTCAAAATGTTATCCGAAAGTATAACGAAAGCTCATATTTATGCCAATTAAAACTTTTTATAACAATTTTGCTAAAGGCGTGTTGAAAACGTTCGATTGGCGGCCGAATTGTTTGTCATCGTCTTAGGTCTTGATGTAATAATCATAGACATTAATCAAAAAAACAACCGATATTTAAACAATAACATCTGAGATGTACATAGTTTCGCCAAGTAAAAACTTATGACAATTTCGATGACGTTCAAATTTTTTTCTTAGTTTTCCTTTAGTAAAGATAAGCTAGGCGCTTAGAAAAAATGTAGTAAATAATAATACATTTAAAAATATTGTGAGTACCGCCTCGAACCGCCAAACTTATCTTCAACAAAGAAAAACTCTTAATAAAAAAATTTGACTACCATTTAAATTGCCATAAGTTTTTAATTCGCGCAAATTTTTACATCTCAGATGATTTTGTTTGGATTATTAAGATATAGTAATTAAATTTTGATACATACATGGGGCGCCTTAATTTGATATAAATGAAAAATAATTGCATAAAATTTCCTAATTTTTTATTTACATTATGTTATCAATAAAAATATTTTGAGTGTGATGCTGTCTGTTTTTGATAGCTTAGATGGCCGCCTGTGATGCTATGTTATTAAACCGGCCTTAGTTGAAAGAAAGCTTCTTGAAAGAAACCATCTTATATAATACAAAATTTAATTTTAGCTATTAAAAATAATATTATATTTTAAATAAGTATATTAATGCAGTATAAAGCTGGAATATTTCGATATTTATCTGAGTAACTAATGATGAGTTACTACTCATTTTCATCAGGAAATGATAAACAAAATTCAATAGCTTGAGGCGATTATTCAGGCGTTTTTAAATCTATTGAATTACAAATATCGGTAAATATAAGATATTACCACAAAGAGCAAATTAAGTTATGTATAGACTAACATTGTAACAAACACGACAGCTGATTTTATAACTTATAACTGCATATAATATTGTGATTAATTTTAAATATTTGTTAAGGTTATGTAATTAATTTCATAACCTTAATAATTTCAAGAAATCAGAAATTATGTAGCAAGTTAGAAAATTTTGTTGTGCTTTAATATTATAGTAAATATAATTTGTAATTAAGATTATTGTGGATTTCAAGGATGAAGAACATCGAAATGGCATACAATATGATTATAATCGTAGAAAAATATAAAGGCGAGTATCGAAAAATCTACATAAATTTCAAGGTCGTTTAAAATTTATTATTTATTTTAAAATGACGGTTTTTGGATACAAATGAGGTGTTTAACATTCAGATGAGATGATCAGGATCGGCTGCAACTTGTACTTTAGTTGAACTAGAGTTCTAATCCGTTCCATTAACCTCCGAAAGTGGTCTTCGAGGGTGCGAAAGTCGGCGTCGATGCAATAACTCCTTGCGAATCCAGTTTTCCAATCATTTTCATAAACTTTTTGCTTCAGTTGGTACCAAGATCTCTCAATCGGTTTTAATTGTAGAACATTGTATGAGTTAAAAGTTATGAACAAATTCAAAACAAAATTTTTATTTTACATTTATTAATTCATATTATATATTATATAAGCAATGTCGCATAAATATTCTATTATATTTTCCCTATAGTTTGCTTTCGAAGAACATATCGTGAATTTAAAATAAGCATGTATAAGAGCGAGTCACTTTCAAAAATGAGTTAGAAATATTTCTAGGTTTCATTGCGTAACGTCTCTTCCTTGGCAATTTATAATTTGTGCATTTTGTGCACAATTGATTTTGTCTCCCAGATGATCACCGTCCACTCGCCCTCGCTCAGTTGAGTGTCCGCTGGCCAGAAGACATAACTTTGGTCAGGGTAGTATTTCTTTAGAAAGGATACTAACCTTTTCTGACTGCATTCGTTACCACATATTTCTGTGGTGATGGAGAACCGTGACGGGACAATGAAGACCCATGGACATTCCCTTGGAACTGATAGCCAGTTAAACCAGTCGTAAATATTTGGAGTGTCGTTTGAATTTGACTTTCGAATCCATATCTAGACCTTCTTTGATGAAATGATTGTTAACATTCACTTCCGTCAAAAGTGAAATAGGATTAGTCTTCCACAACCATATCATGCTTGTTAACCTCAACGTTCGAGAATCTATCAAGCAGCTTCCTCAGTAAAGTTTTTTAATTAGCACGAGCTTCGTCGTGTATTTTGGAGTAGGCTATCGCTTCTAGGGTTGATAAAAATGAAATTGCTTAATAACAATTTTTAGCGAAAGTAAGTTTTTATTCAAGAAAAAGATAGGAAAATTGCATACTTTAAAGGTTTATTGATCTCAATGATTTAAGAAAAGGTCATTATTGTCAAAAATCACATTGAATTGTTAATTGGTGGAATATTTTTCCGCAATCACAAGTCTATACTTCGGATTATCGGACCTCTTTCTACTAATCAGAACTTTCGTAAATAATCAGCCATTTGTAAATATGCTTATCTGACTCACAAGCTTTCATTGAGTCTTTAGAATAATTTATATCTATCTTGCTTGCAAGAAATAAATGAATAAACATTTTATTATAAGTTATTCTATGTGATTATCCTTAATTTTTTTTCAGCTCTTCCGCTGTCTTCTAATATAAACGAAATCGTTCTGAGACAAATGGAATGGCGGTATTATTACTGGTAAATGATGTAGTCGATTGCTTATTCGATGGCAAACTCCATAAATAAATGTAAATGTATCAGTAATATTTGTGATAAATTGAGTTTTTTAAACTCTCTCAAATTACGTGAAATTCTATTTTCTTTCGTAGTGATATCGACTTACAGAATGAGATTGTGTACTTAAATGAGTAAAATGATTAGCAAAAAACATAATAAATACAGACAATGTTTATAAACTAACCGATAAATTTTATTCATCCTATTCCAAAAATATGATTTATGTAGCTCATATATGTGGCCTGTTCTTTATATACCAAATAATACGATAAATTACATATTTCAGTTATTACCTGCACATATTTTACGAGATTTTAAGAAAACATTCTAGAAACGCATTTTTCATTTTAGGTTTACATTGAATTATAATAGATATACAGTAACTTAATATTTTCTCATATTATTTACTCCATCAGGACTTAAATTCCTTTTAATTTATTATGCATAAAAATTAAAGTACTGATTACGAGGAAGTAAATCTAATTAACAATTGTTTAATCAAACTTATTTCATTTTTAAATAATTTAATTTACAAATAAAATTGTAATCGTACTATTTACTGGTTCATGTAAATCATTTTGTATAATTATCATTTTTCCTAACTATTCTATACATTACATGTCATAATGTTATTCTTAATTTTTATTATTTATAATTGTCAGTAGACCTATATTATTATTAGGGATTGCAATTGCTGGATCCCTCATCCAGCAATCCAGCTGGATCCAGCGCATTCTTCGGCCTGCTGGATCCAGGCTGCGGATCCGCAAATACTCAATTAACTTTCTAAATAATTGCGAAAAAGTCTACGTCGTCGCGTTGCCGCTTTGCTATCTACTAGACTGCTACTAATTACTTACTCACTACTTTACTAACACTAATAATTAAATTACTCATAAATAAACTATACCTTAATCAATCCAGCAAAATTTAATAAAATAATAACGTATTCAATCGCTTTTAACGATCTTCCTCAGTTACAAAAAAATACAACTTTAACTATAGAACATAAAATGTGTTTGGAATAAATATAAAAAGAATAGTGCTTAATTACATCCCATTTTTAAACAAGATACATAGATGTACTGCCAGGTCTAATAATTTTCGTATTGTATACCGACGTAATCCCACTGTTTTCAAACTTTTAAGAAACGATAAAAAGAAAGAGGATCAGAATTCAACAACGGGTATATATTCGGTGCCTTTACACAACCAACGTTTCAATTCCAAGCTTGTTTATGTGGGTGCAACGATGCGCAGTTTAAAACAAAGGCTCAAGAGCACAAATATACAATCAGTAAGAATCTTGACAACACTGCGCTGGCATCATACGCAAGACAGAAGGATGTTAACGTCCAATGGGATCAAGCGGCAATTATAAAAACGACGACGAATAGGCAAACGGTCAAACATCTTGAGAGATTGGAAATCTGCAAGGCGCACATGACAACTGGTTGTATAAACCATAGAGATGCAGACTCATTGTCTACCATGTGGAGATCCTTTTACATTAATTAATGTTATTAACGGACAATGCTGGTTTCATTGGATCTTATATACAAGAGTGTTTTTTTTTTTAAACTGACGGTACTCAGAGACATCTGTAGAGCAATCTAACAGCCGAACTGTCGCCAAATTTGGGAGAGTGACTAAGGACGACATGGGAAAGAGATTCCGCGAAGAAAAAAGTAGTACCCAAATTTTCCGGTAGGGGTGGATTTGGCGCTGTTGTAGCAAAACAGCTAAGAATCTGCATAAAATCCAGCTGCAATTAACAAACACACGAATGAATAATCAGACAGAGGTTTCAGTGTAATAACGAAAGTTTAATTAATCAGCAAATAACCTTCTCCCTTCTTCAATGTGATCACCGTCCTGCTGGACAACTCATTGCACACTGAACACCGTGTTCTCTATGGCCGAACGTAACATGGCCGTCTGCAGGAATGTTCATCACAGTTCGAGAAATGTTGTCCTTCAAAGTCATCAAGTTTGGGACACTACTAAGATAGACCTTGGACTTTAAGTAACCCCACAGGAAAAAGTAACATGGGGTTAGATCCGGAGAGCGAGGCGGCCATGCAAGTGGAAAAAAGCGACTGATGACCCTTTCTTCAGTGAAGTGCTGGTAGCTTTTTCGCTACAACAGCGCCAAATCCTCCTCTACCGGCGAATTTAGGTACTACTTTTTTCTTCGCGGAATCTCTTTTTCATGTCGTCCTTAGTCACTCTCCCAAATTTGGCGACAGTCCGGCTGCTAGATTGCTCTACAGATGTTTCTGAGTACCGTCAGTTAAAAAAAACACCCTGTATATATTTTTTCCGCTATTTATTTTGTTTATTTATCTATATTTTGTCCGTTTGGGCGTTTTCCATTAATTTTCATATTTATTCCGAACACATTTTATGTTCTATATTTAATGTTCTATTTTTTTTGTAACCGAGGAAGATCGTTAAAAACGATTGAAAACGTTATTATTTTATTAAATTTTGCTGGATTGATAAAGGTGTAGTTTATTTAACTTATTCTACTTCCAGTACATAGTTTTACATACCTATAAATAACTACAGACTAATATGTAGAGCCTATATATATG
Source organism: Centruroides vittatus (assembly GCF_030686945.1). Classification (NCBI taxonomy): domain Eukaryota; kingdom Metazoa; phylum Arthropoda; class Arachnida; order Scorpiones; family Buthidae; genus Centruroides; species Centruroides vittatus. The sequence goes on along the minus strand of NW_027122274.1, from coordinate 1,435,487 downwards.
AAAACTGGTAAGACTGATAGCCACTTAGCCACTGATTATCCGTCCTTACATTATTATAATATATTAATATAAATTAATTAGTAGAATTACCTTTGCTATTATTTAACTTAAAGATTACATTATAATTATAATCTAACTAAACATTTAAAGTTAATTATCTCTATCTCAAGTGTTAAACCGAACCAAAGTTAATTTTACTACCTAAATGTGTAAGAAGTTTTACTGATTTATAGCGACCAGTCTAAATAATAAAAGCTTTTAAAGTATTTTTTTAAATGTTTTATTTCATTAAAAAACATAAATTGCAGGATAGATAGATAGATAACACTTTATTGCACCAAAAATACATCCACGCTGGATCCGCGCTGAATCCGCGCTGGATCCAGCTGGAATGATTTCAATCCAGCAAAAATCCAGCTGGATTCAAAACACTGCTGGATTGCAATCCCTAATTATTATCTATTATTATATAATTTTATACTGGTAAACGTTATTTATTTTGATCGTTTAACTGTGTTAAATATCGTTCGAAAATTCGACACATTATTAAATATAATTACAGATTTTTTCACCTATTATGAAAACTATTTTCATTAATTTCTTCCGAATCCGAATTATTTCGCATTATACTGTATTCCCAGATTAAATTTTAGCAATATTTTTCCATATAGGCTGAGTTAACTTTTAAACCTTATTTGAAGAATCATGGTTTTTACATATTGCTGTATTTATCTCTTATAGCAATATTTAAAAATCATAAGATTAATTATGTAAAATAGATAAGGTTGTTAAATGTCCTATAAGATTCAGATAATATTGTAATAGTAATTTGTGAATATTGATATTAAACAATTATATCTCTTGCTTATTACTCGTCCCCGCATTTTCATTATAAAAGATTGAATCTTTAAACAGAGAGTAGCAAATTAGTCTAGAAAATTAAATGCGTCAGTTGTGTGTTTCACCTCCTTCCTTTGTTCAAACGGACGCATCGATTTCAAACATCTTGCAATCTCATTCGCATTGATTGATTTAACACTTAATCAACTTCCGGTCAGAGCCATGCCTTCCAGCATGGTGAAAATGCTTCTGAAACGAGCTCGTATTAGTTTAATACGTTTTTTTCGTTAGGTTACTTCTCCGGTTTTGTCAGATTATTATAGCATATATATAAAAATACAAGATATACAATAACAATTTTATGTCACATGAAATTTTGGAGATGTAAATTGTAATTTAAAATTGCAGATGTAAATTCTAATTGAAGTAGGTCAAAAACGTTTTCGGTTAATTAAAATATGTTGCTGGAGTTATACAAGGTGTACTGTACTCCTTCTTTCGTGTGCTATTATACGAACAGTTATAATGTTAAAAAGTTTAATGCTTAAAAGTTTACTTTTACGTAGGTTTTACAGTAAGTAATTCTGTACATATTTGTACAAGTATACCTCGAGTTACGTCGCTCTCGAGTTACGTCGTTCCCGATTATACGTCGTTTGTCAAAAAAAGTATATGGAAAAATAAAAATCAAGTTTAAGTCAGTTTATTCGACTTTAAATCCGTCTGCCATAAACATTGAAGTCGTAATATCACTAGAAAAGCGTTGAAAGCACATAAAATCATATTAAAATATGTACATTTACAGTAAATGTTAATATAATCATCATAAATCCTAGGGAAAGAACCATGAAAACATCCGTGTTTCTGTGTTGTCGTCTTATTTAGCGGTCTTTAAGTGCTCATTATTGGCGTTTCCTCCATTATTGGCGTTTAGTTACGACGTAAGTCGAAACTACGACTTACGTCGTAACTACACAAGTAAATTCGACTTACGTCGTTTTTCGACTTACGTCGCCTCCCCTGGAACCAATTACCGACGTAAAACGACGTATACCTGTATTTAATATACTGAATTTTAACTAATTGATAACAAAAACCATAATAAAATAAAAGACTAAACTATTAATTTACTTGATCTTCATTTCAAAGCAAAATATTTGGCCGTTATTCAAGGCAGTGCTCACTCAGAGGGAAAGCGCCCTCAGAAAGAAGCAAGGTGCCAGTGCTTCCTTCTGAAAACCTAGACACCGTCGACCATATGATCTATCATTGTTCAATATACGATCAAGATAGACTTATTCTGAAATTAGACATCTTTACGCTTGGTTTCAGGTGTATTCTTAGTGTTATATACCCATAAGAGTGGTGCACTTATTCAAATTAAAAAAAAAAAAACGGTAAGAAACCCCTACACGTCCTTTCTCCCATGATAAAAAATGTGTAGAGATGAGTCTGCTAGCGTTATTATTCTATCACATCACATCTGATGGCGTTAGTACAACGAGTGTTCTTAATAGAAACCGCCAAATTAAAGCCAAATTCAAAACTCCACCCCTCAACGAGATCAAAAAATGAAAACAATATATTACGTAAGACGAGATCTATTACCCCCTACCCCTGAGTAAGAAATCGTAAGAAATCCTTGACCCCCACCCACCCCAAAATACCTTACGTAATTTATGGACGGCCCCTTACATGTAATAGATAAGTATGAAAAACTAAAGAATTTGCTTTACAATTTTTTCCATCCTAGTCTAGTTAAGCCCACGCTACCGGCTGAATAACCGAGACGGTAAAGGTGTCAGGCAACCTACCACTCTAGGGACTAGGGAGTGAGTAGACCCACAAATTTTTTGTGGGCAGATATGTCCCTCACCACTCAGTCGCCTGAATTGTGACCTTGCTTAATCTATGATTGGTATGGAAAAAGGCCTTCTTAGTATCTACGGGAGAAAGATGTTTAAAAAACGAGCTCGTGCTACCGCTAATGAATGATGGATTTTATAAAACTTAATGTTTCATTGGTGAGTGATATGTTGAACAAATTTCTAGTGAATCTAAATACAATAAATGGAATTTCGATATACTTGCACAATGGAGAAATGCAAGATGTAAATGACAAAATAAATGGATAGAAGTTTCTTTAAAACTCTCGGCGAATTAATTGTATTTAAGACTGTAATCATTTATATTTCTGAGACATAGCTATATGCTGAGTTTTGAAGTAATTGGAGATTTCTATCTGCATAATCCTTTAGTCAATGAGTGTCTTACTCACTGACAAAACGGTTACGTATCCTCAGTATTCTTTAAAAAGGGTTGCAGAGGCTCGGTGTGTTCAAAATTTATAGTATCAATTGCTGGAGATCTTAGAACGCTAGGCATGTCTATATGCAATCAAAAACATTATTCACAGCTGACACAGTTTGAGAAAGGTCGCGTTATCGCGCTGAGGAAAGCAGGATTGCCATTTCGTCATCTGGGTCGTTCTGACTTGAGTATGGAAAAGTATCGGAGCGCCGAATACCTCAGAGTACAGATACACGAGGTCATTTATATCTTGGATAGACCACCAAAAGAGATACGATCATCTGATCGTGAGATAAGCATAAACAGTTGCAATAGCATTCAGAAACAGGTGAAAATTTTCATTGCAGAACCTTATTCTTCCAATATCATTGGCAGACTATTATCAGAGGCAAATTTGCATACACAGCGACTGCTACGAATCCTTCCATTAGCACCACTGCATCATCGGATTCGTTTTTAATGATTCCTTGACAGAGAAGCATGGACTGCTACGGATTGTAGAGTATCGTCTTTAGCGACGAATGCCGGTTCTGTTTAGGTAAAGAATGACCTCCGTGTTAGAATATGGCGGACCATTGATGAGCGCTTCAATTCCACCTTTGCTGTTTAGCACACTGTTCTTGCTACTGGCATGCTATCTGTAGTGCCATCTCATAATGTCAGTCGGCCACCGCTATTAGTGGTGCGAGGGATACTGACGTTACAGCAGTAAGTTCAAGAAATCCTGTGCCCTCACATATTCGCTTTCAGGCATGTCTACAGTCATTTTCCAGCAAGATAATGTTTGGCTACACACAGCTGGGGCTTTCCAGAAAGTCTCTGTCACGTTGCCAAACTTCCTTGACCTACACGGTCTCCAGAATTGTCACCCGTCGAGCTTCTATAGTACCAAAAGGACACCTAAAATTTGTCCAAGAAAGTGAAAAATCTGGAGCGGTAGCTCCAATATCTACGGAAGAATTTGTCGAATGGTGCTTGTATGGCTCTATGGTCAACATAATCGTCCTATGCCTGGATAAAGACAAGAAGATATTTTAGAAGATACCATAGGTTCCTTTAAATTGTATCGTTATTCTGCAGGAAATTGTGCATTTACTATAATATTGCAATTATTAAGTTCACACTAATAACAGGAGAAACGCACCAAGAAGCAGGCGTTTGAATAGAATGAAACTTTCGATTCGAATTCCTCCTCCTTAGTGCGTAACTTTTTTATTACTGACTGTATTTAAGCATTTTTTATTGCTTAATTTTTTTTATTTTTCTGTGCTGCGGCCCAAAGCCCACTGCATGTCATTAAAAACAATACTGCATGCCATAGGTTGCTATCTCTGAGACAAACGATTGATCATTATTTATCAGACTTCTGAATAATACAGAACAATATCAATAAAAAATATTTTGGAAAATTCTATAATTCAACCATTATTATAATAATTATAAAATTTTTCATAAATTGCTAAGAATTGCACAAATATATTTAATACAATCTATCTTTTTTATTTGTTAATTATTTAAATATTTTAATAATACCCATTCATACAATTCAGTTTAAAATACACGTGAAATTTTGGAAAATATCTTGAATTACACAATAAAATAGAAGTATATATGCTATATATTTTAAAAATTATAGGTGTCCTGAAAAAAGAATAACATTGAAATTAATTTTTATTTAAAAATTAAATTAAAATATGCAGAATTGTCTTGCAAATTCTAAAATAAAGCTTAATTAAATGTATATTTTATTATCACTAATAAAATTTCAAAAATTATTAATGAAATGAAAATAAACTGAATAGATTCAAAATTGAAGTACAATTGTTGGCATTTTGTTAAATTCAAAAAAATCAACATATCAATTATATTCATTTTATTATTTATATAATTTTATAATTTCAATAATTTTGCATTTTGATACTATAAAGAAAAAAGGTATTTAAAAAAAATTTTTATTTTAATACTGTATCTTCGATTTTGTGCAATATTGTTTAAACATCATTCAGATACTATACCAACATATTTTAGAATGTTCTAAAAAAACAAAATATATCAAGATAGGACTAAAAATACGTATTATCTTTTCACGCAGCAAACTCAAACTGTGCTAATTTTAAATCATTTATATATAAGTACTGACTATGATTTTATACAAAAGAACTAATCGTAATCGCCAAAATCAAGTGAAACCTACAAACACAGATTTTAAATAGACAATATAATTGTTAATTAACAAAATAATTAATAAGTATTATTTTCATTCTGTATCAATACAATATAGTTGTTCCTATGTAAGTTATAAATCACTGATAAATAGAAAATTTTTGCTAAGATCACTATCTTTTTTCAAGCTATTGATAACGTCAAAATTTATGGTATCGATAAACGATTTGCATTTTTATGGTGTTAGACTTAGATGATTAATATATACTAAGAATCTTTCTGTTAAAGAATGTCCATTGATAAATTAATTACCAATACTATTGTAAATCGAGCAATTCTGATCTCATTATTGAGAGTGTATTTATTATTAATATTACGTAATAATTGTATTGATCGGATTAATGAACTTTACATTATAATTAATATATTATCTCTTTGACGATGGACGTAATTTTTGTTATGTTTTAAAGATATTTATATTTTTGAACTTCAATACACTGTATTATGAATGTGGAAAACGCAATCGTATAAATACTGTTAGAATTTATTATATTATTGATTAATTTAATGTGGCAAAAATATTAATCAGTATAAATGTTTTCATATAAATACACTTTTATATTGATCATTTAAAAATTTATCAGATTATTTTAAAATTAACATTACTGTACATTCGTCATCCTGTTATCGTAATTTTCTCGTTAACGCGCTTAATATAAAAGGATGATGTTACTATAAAATTTTAGAATACGGAAAGTGAAAAATGCTTTCCAGAGAATAAAAATATATGAGATTAAGAGATTATTATAAAGATGTTATAAAGATTCTTATTTTCAATAAAAAAAATCAATCAAAATATAATTTTTCTTTTCGCTTCTATTCTTTTTTTTCAAATATTAATATATAAGCGGTTCAAACGCTGTTACTCTCTAGGAATTATCACATTCGCAGATTCCAAATATACTAGCCAATCAACAACTTTATTTTACTTGGATGCATTTCGGAATTTACAATATTTCCGTCCTCAGTGGGCTTTCTTGTAAACAAGCAAAACGAAGCACAAATACACAATAAAATAGTGTTTATCAAAAAACGTTTGTGTTTCGTTTGGCTTGTTTGAAAGAAGTCCACTGAGGAGGAAAACATTGTAATTTCCAAAATGCATCCAAGTAAAATAAAGTTGTTAATTGGCTAGTATTTTTGGAGTCTGTGGATGCAACAATTGCAAGAGAATAACGGTGTTTGAAACGGTTACATATCGATAATCAAAATATAATTTAATTAAAAATTTCTACAAAATTTGAAAAAAACATAAATCATAAAAATCATATCCTACTCTTATAAAGTAAAGATTATTGTCTTATGAAACAAGCAATATAACGAGTGTCCGGTAACTTGTACGGATTTTTATCCGAATAAGTTTATGTAACGTACTTTTACCTTGGAATAAAGAAAACTCTATGAACGAGTCATTTGAAAAGGGGTGAAAAGCTGTGCATTATCTTTTATTTTTGTAAATATACAAGTCTCCATCGTCGAACGCGGTCGATTCGACTTCGGGTGAGCAGTACGACTTTGTTTCACATTTTTCAGACAGCACTTTATGCCATTAGTCAGCTGATTCGTGTTTTTTGCCTTCCGTCTCTTTTCGTAAAAGGTTACCTTGATTGCCTCAAAATTCTCGAATGATCTAATTTCTGACATGTTTACAGGGTTATCCTTCTTTTCGACGAAGTTGATTTTTTTTTTTTTTTTTTTTTTTTTTTGTGCATCCAGTACAGAATTGGCATAGTGGGAACTTGCTTGATCTAGTCAAAAGATATATTCTGCTTAAGAATAGTCCTTTCAAGTGTAAAGAATCAGACGACATCGTATACGTTCGTTTAAATATCGCTGGAGTCGATAGCAAAGCTTGATTTTCTCATTGGGACTTGACCTAATCTTTTCGGTCGCATTACAATCCAAATCAAAACTTTACCCTCCAGTTTTTTTTTTTTTTTTTTTTTTTTTGGAAAATTTCACATCAAGCGGGCATAGAAGAGATAGCACTGGTATAAAATCTACCATTACCATTGATCGTCGAGTGCGAGAGGAGGAAACCCAAATAGTGCTGTTTTTTCACAAACTAATCACAACGACCAGATCTGTCATCCAAAATAAAGAACTTTTTAGAGAACTTTCTCAATAACCTTCTGCACTTTATCTTAATTTGTGATCTTTGCGTGTCCGTTCTGTCCAGAATTACATGCAGAACTATCTTTCGATGTTTAATAAGTGTTTTTGATTTCAAAATTTTGTGGAACCAACTACGTGAAAATTTCTTTTTGTGGTCTACAGATCGAACTAAAAGCGTGTCGCTTTCTTCAAAGGTCTTCTTTAATCTTTCAAAGTTTGGCTTTCGTTAGAATTTTCGCTTTTCTAACAGACCCCCTTTTACCTCCGTGGTGGTAATCAACTCTGGAAATATAGGAGAACGCAATACAGTGGAACCTCGCATAACGAGCAAATCCTTTTTTTGATGACTCGTCTAACGAGCGAAGTTTCGCATAACGAGTGACCAGGAGAGGGGATCCTGGATTATGCGCATGCTCTATCATGCTATTATATGTGAATTTTTTGTTTTTTGCAAATCGAATTCGCATTCCAGGTTGGTTCATTCCGTGATAGAAAAAAAATGATGATGATTTATGCTTTTTAACAATGTATATTGTATAAATTTCTTTGAATAAACGTTATACATAAAATACTGTATTTACTCGCGTATAAGATCTCTCATATAGGACGAGGTGTGAGTTTAAAGATCAAAATAAATAAAATTAGATTTATTAATACAATTCTAATTTTATTTCATTTAATCACAAATAAATTATCATAAAATGTACTTATTAAGGGAAACAACCATGTTTTCTTGACGTTATCACCTTTTGTCCACTCGGACTCGCCCTCTGAAGCTTCGTTACAATTCTCCTCTTTTTTTTTCACTCTTACTTCACAAAGCATCGTCCTCTGATCCATCGAGTGAATTTAAAATGCAGTATTTCCTGAATGACTGCTATCAGCTTTTGAAGATTGCTTTTCCACGCACCTGAGACCCATGTAGCAAAACCAAAAGATTATAATGCACGTGACAGGAAAAAGTTTATTTTTAATGATTCAGAATGTACAAATATTCATTAAAAATACCAATTTAACAAATATGAAATAACTATATTTATAATCATTGCTAAGTGACCAGCTATTTTCGGATCATCTCTTTAACAGCGACATTCACCTTGACTTCGATAGCACACTGCTATATTGGCAGCATGAACTATACACCGTTCACAAAAATTATTGCAAAAACGCAAAGGATCGTCCTATACGCTCGCGCGTATAGGACGACCTAGGTTTTTGAAGCAGTGAAAAATGAATAAAAACCTCGTCTTATACACGAGTGAATACGGTATTTGAGTATTTTCGGCATTATCATATTTTACATTAATTTCTATGGGAAAATTTTCCATAGAATTGTTTCGTTTAACGAGTTTTCGCATTACAAGTAAGGTTCTGAAACGAATTGTGCTCGTTAAGCGAGGTTCCTCTGTATATAATCTGTTTTGAAATTTCTTAATTTGCAAAACGGTTTACAGCAAACTTTTTCTGATGTTTTATTTCATGTGTAAAAGTTGTTCAGTACACTCTTTGGTAAAGCATCTTTCGTTGCCATTTTGAAAGTAGCAGAAAAAGATACTAGAATATTATACTATATAACATATGCGCTTTCAAATTATAGCAAGTGCAGCATAATTAAAAATTATCGGTTGTTAGCTAGACCTTAAGATAATTTACGCGGATTTTTTTTCGTACACCTGTTATGGATATTATTTCACCGTTTGCATGTTATTTCAACATTTTGTTTTCGTATCTGCAAAATATTAATAAAATATTTTAAACACTTACTCCGTTTCTGCAGTTCCCTGGATATAAAGTAATATTCCTTAAATAAGATACCACATTGACATTTATTTCTGCTTTTATACGGATCTAATAATAAATGATTCAGAAATTTTAAAAATATATGAAATATTCTTCTTTATATTCATAAATATGATTATTGAAACTTACTGCATATTTTTTCTCTATATTCTGAATTGTAATTCTTCTTTCGTATAATTTTTTTGTATTTGTTACAATAACTTTGTCTTCACGAGATATAAAAGGAGGATTTTCGAATGCTTCTACATAATATTGAAGGGGTCGATATTTTTCTTTTGGCTTCACTTCGAGTTCATATGTTAGGCATACTTCGCCTTTAAGTCTTAAACGTTCTGTATTGTAAATAAGTACCAAAGTCTCCGGATATCTCTCACTTGTATTCGGTATATTGCATTCAACTGTGATGTTAATTTGAGCATTAAATGCTTCTTCTGAAGGAACACCTAAATAAAATCCATTATTTTATAAAATTTTTATGATTTCATACTATAATATAATTTCAGAATATAAAAAATAAAAATTTTATGTAAAATTTAATGTTCAGATAATTCCGTTTATTTTATTAGTAACTATTATTTGAGATGAATATTATAATTCTAATGGTTTTTGTTAATGACAAACAAGAACAGCTTTAATACAAAAAGAAAAAACTATTTAACGAATGCAAATAAATTTCTGTTTAAATTACGTAAAATTTAAAGTAAACGAAATATTTTATACTATTTTATAAATTGAATAATAGGGCAAAAATGTACCTAATTAAATTCACGATAATTGAATTAATTTTAATTTGATTAGATTGAAGCAGAAAATATTTTGGAAAAATAGTTTTGTTTCAAGCATTATTTTCAGAAATATTTAATCGGAAAGAATCTTTAATGGGATTCTCTTTAAAAGCCAAAAGTGGATAGATTATAATAATTTAAATGCATTATGAACTTGCTGAATAATCGAAGAAAATAATGGTTATTTTCTAAATTTTTAATTTTTTCATAAAAACAATTCTATTTCTAACTAGCAGATAAACCCGGCGTTGCTCCGGCAAAAAGTAACGATACCGAAGATTAAGATTACATTAATATTACATTATAGCCAATCCTACCCGTTTTTACAGAATGCAAGAATTAGGTCTCCCCTGTTTCCAAACTAATTAGAGAATTTTTAGATGGGTCTAAAAATATGTTCGATTTTCCGCAAAAACGCAAAAACCGCATCTGTACCTGTAAATCTTGCACGTCGCTTTCTCCTAACACTTCCATTCTTAACACTTCAATTGTTAACACTTCCATTGTTAAGGTATAGACTTCTTTCATCCCCACATAGTACCCTACTAAAATGCAGTTAAAAATAAAAAATTGCATCTAAAATAGTACAGTAGAAGCTGAGTTCTTTAGGATAAATCTTAATCTTTTCCCTCTCCCCCGCGGGGGGCAATTTTGAAAAATCCCTTTTTAGTGTACATTCTCTTAACGTACCCTATTAAAACGCAATTAAAAACCCAAAAAACCGCATCTAAAATAGTACAATAGAAGCCGAGTTCTTCACGGTAAAGCCTTAATCCTGTCCCTCTCCCCTGTGGGAGTGAAATTTCGACATCTATATAATAGTAGGTATATAGCGTGTATTCGAGTGCAACGTTGTGTCAACATTTTAAAGCAACCGGTGAAGAACTTTCGGAGATTTAAGGTTTTGAACAAACGAACATTTACATTTTTATTTATATAGATTGTTAATAGATAATATAGTTTTATATGTTGACTACATATTATTTTAAACATATTTTGTAGATAAATTAATAGACTGTATCATTGATAAATAGAATGAAATAAAAATGTAATATTTTAGTCTAAACTAAATTTAGGCTAAAATTACAGCACTATTCGATAATGATCCATAATGAGATTCAATAAAAACAATCTTATAATTATTTTGAAGAAAAGTCACATTAATTTTGATAAGATGAAGCTTTATAAATAATCTATAACTTTTCAATGAAAGTTATAGATTCCCAATCCGAAACTCATTATAAAATTGTTACATGTTTAAATAATAATGACTAAGCAAACAATTTTGGGTCAGTTTAAATCTTTATCGTTCTTAAATTCCAGCCAGAGACAGGTTAACAACTTGAGGATAAAAACAATTCTCCGTTTAAAATAACCGACGAAAACTATATTCTTGGAACTATACGAATTTATGTAATTATGTAAATATTGTTAAATTCCCGAATTTCCACCAGGGATCTTCAGAATGGTTTTTAGTGACCAGAGTGATATTGTGAAAAGTTTTAGTACTGTGTGTCGTTGGCGTCGGATCCTACAAGAAATGATTGGTATCAAGTGTATAAAGTATGTGTTTTTAATGCCATGTCGTCGTCATTTTTAACGAAGACTGTTTCATCTTCAAATTGTTAACCACTTGTCTCTGGCTAGAATTTTAAAACAAAGGATAAAGATTTAAATTGACCGAAAATTTTTTGTTCGGTCATTATTACTTAAACATGTAAAATAATCCTTAAACTATGCGATTTATAAAATTGTTAATTTCAAAAGTTCTATTTGTTGCTCATATTTGCGTTTTAAATTTTAAAACAAATTAGTACATAATGATGAAGCTAGGGAATAAGTATGATTGTGAGGCGCATCGAGAGAAGTGAATCGGCAAGCAACGACAATTAAATTTTATATGTTGAATGACGAGGACGAGTAAAAACAAATTGAAATTGATCTTTTTCTTGCATGATAATCACTATGGCATAGAGACTATGGTGTTGTACTAAATATTCCCTATGGAATTCAACGCACATCTGTCATTGTTTCTGCCAATCCTTGGAGGCGTTAGTAGCTCATCCTGTGAGATGATCTTTAGAATCGCCTCCTATGTTTTCACCACTGCTATTGTAAACAGAATGGGGTTTACCATAACTTTGACTTTAGGAATGGGAATAGGAAAATGTCATAGGATGGAAATCTGGAATGTACGGTGGATATGAGATGTACGATATGTTTTTCTCGGCCAAAAATTCCGTCTTCAAGTTAGCTACGGGCGAGAAAGCATTGTCGCAGTGCAGAGATTGGAATGTTTTCCTGTAGAAGTAATCCAACAATGTGTAGAACTGACAGGTAGCACTGCCCAATAATTGTTGTAACGACACAATACTATTGTGTTGCCGCATACATTCCGTACCCTTTACTGCATAGCATTGCTTTCAGGCAACATATAAAAAAAAAAAAAAAAATAGTTGCCATTTATAGACAGTGCAACGAATATTTTTTATACCGGCCTGATGTGGTTTTAAAGCTTTGTTTCAGTTTACCAATAGCATTTAAAGTAAGAAGCGCATGTTCATTACTCGTTATCAGGGTCCAAAATAAACTTACTTTTATTTCTTATTATAAGTGAAGACATCCGTGTGAAAGTTTGAATTTTTAATGAATTTTCAAGTTATTTGGATCAATTCTTTTTTTTTTTAATTTGTAACTATACAACATAATTTAATAGCAGGTATACTTAGTGTGTAAATAAAAGATATTTGGAATATTAGTAAACGTTGCTTTAGAGCAAAATGTGCAACAATGAAATGGATGAGAGTTTTCAATGCAGAAAACAAAATAGAGCTTTGCGGGATACTTTTAGAATTCTTGCTGCTAATATTTCTGAAGATAGTGAATTAGAAGAGGAGACCTCTATCTCTGCAGAAATTAGTCAGCCTGCTTTTTCATGGGGTCTACTAAATCCTAACTCAGTTACAAATGCTAAAAATAAATAAATTCTGTATTTTCAGAATGATTTGGAAGAGCGTGCGGTCTAGTTCACAATTTTGAAGTGTACGTTAGTTTTGAAACGTAATATGCATGTCTGCCAGATCTATGGGTCAGTGGAAATATCGTGATCAGATTAACCCAAATAATTCCAAGAAAATCTAAATTACAAGCTGTATTTGATAACTGATTCAATGGAATTGACTTGCAGTTACAGATGGCAAATATTGTCATTTACTCTTTTGTACTGTAAGCCGTAACATATTTGCAGGCTGTAAAATGCACTCTGATGAAGAAATGAAAAAGAAGGAAAGGGATTATTTCAGAAAAAAGTAACCAAAGTGGATGGTCAAAATTTGTATGCAGTAAAGTGGTATGATAACGGCTATTACTCTTCCAATTACGTTTTCAGGGACATTTTCTAATGGTATTGTTACTTGTTGGAATAGATCACACAAAGAATATATGAAAGTTGCATTCTCGTCTGCCCTTCTGCTGTATAAATAAATTCATGGACTTCTTGGATGAATTAGTGGCTCTCTACTAAATTGCCATTTGATCAAAATAAAATGCTACCATGGATTGTTCATCCATTTATTTGATGTGGCTGTCTTCAGGCTTGGTAACTCTACAAAAGTGAGTGTGATTATTTGGAAGTACCAAAATAACCAGTTGAGCTGTGTCATTCAAAGCCAAAATTGCCCAGTGATAATGCAGAAAAGAAAGAAACTGCAAGTTTTGCTAAAACATCGATATTTGTGTTTTACTGTTTCTAACAAACTGCTTTTATAAGTGTCATAACAACTAGTAAGATTGCTAAAATTTGTACATGAAACGTATAATACTACTTTCTAATGTCCAACGCAATAAGACTTAATAAGCATATAGAAAAGTTTTCGGAATATGTTGACGTTTATTCTTACAGTAACTTCCATTATTGCATGATGTTGCTTCAAAGCAACGTTCAAGGCAGGATTACCAGGAATAACAATTTTGGAGTTTGATTAAAATTTAGTAAATTTAGCATTCTTATGTTGTAATAACATGACTTAAAAAATTTTCCAATATCCCAACAATATTCAATCAGTACTCACGGAAAGTGATGATGTTACTCTGCCAGCTGAAAAAGCTGGAGATGATGGCGATTTCCACATTACGTTGGGCCTGTTTCCTCCTAGAATCGAAGTGATGTAGTTGCATCTCTTGGAAGATTTTCGAATGTGTTTTTGCTCAAGTGTCAGAAGCCGAAGAAACTAAGAATTTTTCGAATAAATTTCGAAAAATTGTATGGACACTCCCATGGGAAATCAACATTTCAGCAAGTTCGTCTATGATAACTCGGGCAATAAGATCTATAATACTAATTATTTGTTCAGTTAACACTCTCACAGAAGTCTGCAGACTTGTCTGTTTCGAAGTTGATTCCCGGTCTTCAAAAAATGCTTTGAATCATCTAAATTCTAAGATCGTTGAAAAACTTCATTGTATGTCTGTTTCAACATTTCATAAGCTGTTTTATGCCAGTAGAAGTAAAATTTCAGTACTGTCCTACTACTATCGTAACGAGTAGTAGACCGGCAGCAGATATTGATCTATACGCTCTAGCGGCCAACGATGCGCCGTATTTTCATGCAAGTTTTTGGACAGATGTATCTTTACAATGATATAGATTCGGAATTTTTCAGTGCACGTTTTCAGCACGATTAAATTCTCAATTTGTTTTGACTCGCTCTCATAAGTTATTTATTTGCCTTTCATTACTTACGTTTCATTTGCGAAAACATTAAAATTCAACTCAAAGATCTACAGCATAAAAGATATTGAAATATTGAATATTATAAATATTACTTAATTTGTATTGGAAATATAGAAAAACGATAACATGCTTTTTAGGTTTTTCGATGAATATTTATTTATACGTTCGATTTTGATACAATCCGTATTTTCTCTGTTTGTACTGTGTTTTTGTTTTGTGATTTGTTTAAAATGATTATTAAATATAGTTAAAACATAATTTAACTTAAAATGGTCGATTACAGAATCTTTTTGTCTATATTTATGTAGCACAGTGAAATTTCATCACTTATAAAACGTTTCTAGACTGAGAGCGTTAAAAGTAACCACCAAGAGCGTCATTTTAACATTTTATAAATAGGAACTTCTATTCAACGATATTACATTGTATATACGTTATTTTATATAAATTTATGTCTTTATAATTTTACATCCGAGATGATGGCAGACCGTGGATTTTCTCAGATTCACCCGCCAATAGCCAAGTGAACGATTGGTAGTTGGTCCAGGTTCATGCCTCACCAACGGGCTGGCCACATGGAATTTTCAGGATTTTCTCCACGTATTTTATTATGATCGCATATACTTTAGATAAAGTGGCATAATCCTGGGGTAATCGTAACAATCTTTGTTTACACTCCCGATCCCGATGCATCGTCTGGAGAACAAACGTAAATCAGGTTTTTATTTTTTAACGCATTATTATTAATAGCATAAAAGAGCTAATTAATTAAACTTAGATATTGTTATAAAACTTACATTCGTACTCTGGTTTAGGAAGACATTGAAATTTATACCTACAAAACCAAGAGAGGAACTAAACAGATTGTACGATGAAAGCTTTAACGGTATACACGATTTAATTTTGAATTCTAATTCTAATTCTAATTGAAAACTTGAGATATTTTGGAAAGATATTTTAATGAAGCTACTATTTTTAAATGGATAAATTCATATTTTGTATCTGAACGAACTGAAATTAATAAGGTAGGTTTATATCATTTTGCAGCACCTAAATTCCGTGAAATATTTAAAACATAATGAATAGAGACAATTTACTTGACGAGTTTTGTAAAAATATTTATTGAAGAAAGATACTCTAATGGAGATAAAAAAAACTATCGTGGAAAATATTTAGATTAAAACATATATACATTTCAATACAAATAAAAGATAAAAAATTGAGAATATCCTCCATTTGATAGAATTCGTTCTGTGTCTCGACAGTTGTAGCAAGACTATTTTCTTGATTTCTTAATATACAGAAATACTATAATACACACTACTACTCTAATATACACTTAATATATATACTATAATATACAGAAAAGAGTTGATTACATGTATTTACACACTAATTTATTAATTATGCAACTTTGAAAAAGATTGAAAATAATTTTACGAAAAATTTAAAAACAGTAAGATCATACTGAAAAAAAAATTCCTCTAAAAATGCCAGTAACAGGGAAGGTGAAAATGGTCAATAAAATGATTACAGTAAGTTGTGATAACGTTCGAGAATATTTTTTGTTAACATTAATATTATCCATATACCGTAAATAAGTTTTTATTTTATTTTATTTTGCTCTAATTTGTACATTGTATTTTTACTTTTTAGAATGATTTTTAATTTTTGAGAATATAATCAATCTTTGAACAGAATCATTTATTAATATGCTAATATAATATAACTAATTGCTAAGTTAATAAATATTTTCAAATACGTTTAATCGTTTTTAGACTCAACTTTAAGTCTCAGAAGTATCTCGGCTTGGATGATAAATAATATGGTCATCCTACCTATAAAACAAGCCGTTGCCAACTTACAGTGGAATGTTTTATACTTTCATGGGTCAAATGCCAATGATCTACCACTACATTTTATTCTTTTATAAAAGTTTATTAATTCAATTCTATAAAATTATGCTGTAGAATATTTAGGCTTATATTTATTTATTGTACGGTAAATGACGTTTCTGGTTACTTATTTTTGGTAAAGACACTAACATAAATTAAACAGTAGCATTTATCACTCATCAAAACAAAAAAGAATTTTATTTTCCATTATACGTCGTAGAAATCATAAGTTTTGCTTCATTCTGGCACACTCATTTTGCACATGGCTGAAATTATTTAGGACATAATAAAGTAGTTTCTAAAATAACAATATAACCTAAATACGACTATCGAAACAAATTCCAGTTTTCCTTCATTAATTTTTAAAACTGTATAAAAATTTAAACATTTATTTATTTTTTTGTAAGAAACTAAACTATTTGGATCCTATCAAAAAAGTGCCTTTTGTCCCAGTTATGCGTCACTGGTCTAAACAATATTATATCATCAATGAAGAATATCTGAGGCTGATAGGAAAGATTCTATATAAAACATTAATTTTATCAGTTCATTTGACAACCGAATTAAATAGGTAATATTTTAAGGCAAAGAAGAATGAAAAATAAAAGAATTGTTGATATTTAATTAAACAATACTTATCTTCGTATATAATTTTGTCTCAAAAAGTCTGTAATTTGAAAATGCTAATGTGGTTTCCTGTACTGTTTTTAACGATGTAAGGTAATGAAATCCATTTTCACATTCATCTCATCAATTTAATATACTTAAATAATAAGCTAATTTATTGGAATGATTTATATTTTACTTTTATAGCTTAAGTTTTTTATGAAATTTTATGAAACCTTTTTGATAAGCTATAAAGCTATTAAAGCATTTTGATAAGCTATAAAACTTTTTTCAAGCCTTTTTTGAAAAAATGCTTTTATGATAAAATGAAAAACTTCTCGAAATGAGTTACACATCTAGCTTATTTAACCCCGATTCAACATAAAAATTTGTATTTTAAAATAAATCAAAAGTAATAAATTAGAATAACGTTTCAAAAAATGTTCAATTATTGAAATACTTTTAAAAGAATTTCTTAGAAGGTTTTATAGATTTTTTTTCTTTACCTTTGCATGTTTTTCCATCTGCTGCCAGTTGTTCTCCTTTATCACATTTACATGTTGTTCCGGTCGGAGTATTATAACAATATTTCTGACATTCTCCATCGTTAACACCGCAACTAGGAACACAAGTGCTATTTTGTAAACGATAATAATCGAAGCATTGGCATTTATACGGTGATTTTCCAGAAATAGTACAATAATGATGGCAGATTTCATCACACCAATAGCGAGCTGAACAATTGAAAAATGTTTATGCCTTATGTCATGATAAAGATAAAAATAACTGAAAATTGTTTTCGGTCTTACCTACACATTTGATAAAAATCTCTTTTTTGTCATTGATTTCTGCTGTTTCACCTAACATATGTAAATTTTTCGGACATTTACAAATGTAACTACCAGGTAAGTTGATACAAATAGCCTTTGTATACCGAGGACATGTATCAGCGAGTAAGCATTCGTTAATATCTGTAAAATAACATTTTTATAATAAGAGAAAAAATATAACTATGTTTATCAATAATAATTTTAACATATAATTTATTTTAGGATTATATATTTGCTTGTAAATATGGTATCTGCATAAAATTTTACTATTAATTCTTTGAAGGATTTACCAAATTTATCAACTATTAGTGACCGCCGCACAATGAGCTGTCTTTCTATATTTGAGAAGAAATTGGATTTAGATACCAATGTGTATTCTTATAATTATTTTATGACAGTTCGTGCCAGCACATCACTCCCAATTATATTAGATAAGTTTATTTCGAATTAAGTTCCCTAATAACAGTCAAAATTAAATCCTGATACATAACTCTTATGTGTTTGTTTCGTGCATTACAAAGCCAAACATCATATACATCTTGTTTCATTTTTAGAATTCTTAATTTTTACTTTCCCGGATCTGTTATATATCAGAGGGAAAGTATGGCAGTCGGTCAGAAAAATGACCCCTCACAATTTTTTTTTTTTTTTTTTTTTTTGTATTCAAGGACCTTGAAACGTCGAGAAATGCAAAGAAAATTCGGGGTGTTTTCTATACGTATGGATATTTGTGTGAGGGGACACGATTTTGTTCACCCTGTTTGAACCTTAATAACCCATTTCAGAAATTTTCGACAAAAAGCTTTTTGTCGAAAATTTCTGAAATGTTGCAGGGAGATTTGTTTATTAGGGGATTGGTGCTATTAAATTTTGGTGGTTAAAGGTCGACGGTCTGATGAGTTAAAGGGAGGACGTGTCATATATCGAGTAAGGTAGAACTTAATTACGATTTTACTCGTTATTATCATTTACAATTTTTTATAAAACCCGTCCAATTTTTTATAAATAATTCAAAATATAAAAAATTTTTAATAAAATATCATAACAGATGGCGCCACCAAAATTTTAAATGTCGCCGGGAAATTTAAGCAACTTGTTGCTGGGTTTTTCAAAAGCATTCATTCGATTTTATCTTTTCTAAATAAAATTTAAATTACATTTAGCTAAAATTATAAGTAGAATTTACATGATTTCATTCAATCGAAACTAAAACACATTTCGAAGTTGCGATTTTCATTTTTTTTATCCAAAGCAAGAGATGAAATACAAAATTTTACCTTCGGGTCAGAAGAAAATATAATGAACAAAACTGAAGACGATCGTATAGAGTATTTGCACAATAATAATTTGCGGAAACAATTCTAATTCAATTTTTTCCACTATATACCTATGTAGAGTTTTTGAAATTGTGTTCTTTATCCTCCTGAGTTACGAAAATCGATATTCAGTAGTACCAGATTTGGGCAGAGTGGCCACTCGGTACTCTCAAGCAGCATTGTTTTTTGCAAAAATTATATAATATAAAATATATATATCTTAATATTATGTATTTTATAGCATGTATCATAACAATAATTATTCGATTGTACCTGATTAAATTCGAAATTTTCATATTCAGATTATAATGAGATAAATGCTACTTATGTAAAAAATTATTTTAAAGAATTATTATTATTTTGCCTTAAAGTATTGCCTATTTAATTCGGTTGTCAAATGAACTGATGAAATTAATGTTTTATACAAAATCTTATCAGCCTCAGATATTCTTCATTGACAATATAATATTGTTTAGACCAGTGACGCATAACTGGGACAAAAGGCACACTTTTGGCAGGATCCAAATAGTTTAGTTTCTTACAAAAAATAAATAAATGTTTAAATTTTTATACGGTTTTAAAAACGTATTTGTTTCTTGCAATTTCCTTTTTATTTAGGCAATAAGTAAATATTTTAAAAATAAATTTAAATTTTATTTGCTTTTTTTTCCTGGATAAAATCCCTCTAATAGCAATAAATGACAGTGCCATACCTTCGGAACAGAACTGAAAAATTAATTTAGACGGACAGAAACTCATTGTAAAACTGGAGGCATAGTTTTACATTGAACTCATTAGTTTGTGTCAGTTATTTTAAGCTTTTTTATTCTAATTTTATTTTTACAGATTTAGTAAAAGAAAAGTAATCATCGAACAATTTACAGAATATATATTAATTTTTCAGAAATTTGATATTTTTGAATGGAACGGATAATAGAATCTTGCGCCATCTTTTGATAATAAAATAAGTTATTCTGCTTCGTATTCTACAATATTCTGCTGAATTCATAAATTATGAACATTTCACTGCATTCTTCGAAATCATTGTTTTCTAAACAATAAGATTTACATTAATTCAACCAGAAAACATTTTAACTTAAGGAATTACATTTCAGTAGATAGGAACAGGAATTACTATTATTGTTGTAAGGATATAAACTAAATTTTAAGATTATTTATTTATTTTTGGTTTAGAAAAAAGTTAAATAAAGTATCTTAAAATTTGTTTATTTTTAAAAATTATTTTAAAAGTAAAGATATTAATATCTTTAATTTTTAAAACTTAATTCGGCTTTAGGAAATAAATATCTTTATTTCTATTTAATTTTCTTTTTCTATTTAAACTTTTATTCCTTTATTTTTCACCGATAAAATTCAAAGTCTATAGTCATTTTATAACAATGATGATAATATACTGAGAGAAATATATTATGCATTATCCTACTGAAAATTTATAAAATTTAATTAATGTATTGATAGATAACAATTAGATATAGATGTGATAAAATTTTTCGTTGAAAATTCTTTTTGTTGGATTCTAGTACTTAAATAAAAGTTTCTCGTTTTAAACTAAATATAACAAAAATTATCGCAATAAAAACCTGTAGCCACACGACGGAAAATTTAGTACGAATATTGAACAATTCATTTTTTCTTAGTATTATCCGTTCTATTCTACAACTGGTTTAATAGAACCTTACAATATATAAATAAATTTGTTTTAAAAAAATGGCTCAATTGGAGTCATTCTCAATTCACAAAATCGGCAATTAATGAGAGTGGTTAAATGTATAGCTCGCAGGCATTTCAATCAGAATACTAGTTATACAAGATTAATTATATAAAATAAACATTGTTATCATAATCAATCTTAGAAGGTAAGATTGTTTAATTATTGTATTTAATCCTAGCAGTTTACTCAATTAAAGTATAACTATATTAATTAAGTACAGAAGATTCTCTTTAATTCGAACACAAGGGAAATAGAAAATTTTCGAATTAGCAAAAATTCTAATTATTGTTTTTGAAAATTACATTAGTTTTTTTTCAACAAGTTTCTAGTGATCGAAGTATTTTGTATTCCTTGGTGATATCACATTTTCTCTTTACTTTCTTCCCTACTTATTTAATTACTTAACTTTTTTAACTAAGTTTAATAAATTAAGACATAGTCGCTCTGGAAACATTTTTTTACTTCCCTAGACGATCTCCATTTTTTCTTTTGTTCTAGAACAAGAAAAAATGGAGATCGTCTAGGAAGTAAAAAATGTTTCCAGAGCGACTATGTCTTAATTTATTACACAAAAATTTAACATCCGACGAACTTCGAAAAATTTTTTTAACTAAGGTTAAACGTTACACGTTTAGCATCGCAAAAATACAGCTAAACAACTCTGCTAGCTATAAAATGTCAACAGAACTGCAAAACACATAAAAATTTCTCCCACGCACTAGAGATTACAGAACATTTCAAGGAATCATTCAAAACGCACGCATTCCATGAATTCACTAGTAGATTACAGAACATGCCACTTTCTTCGAGTTTCATTTTCGAATGAAGTATGAGGCATATTAGCTTCAAATTTGAAATAATTGTATTTTATTAACATTAATTTAAATATAAATTTTAAGGGGATACTTTTATTTATCCAAAAGTTTTTCTTTCTTTTTTCATATAGATAAGTATCTGAAAAAAGCCTTTGACCGTGATGCTCTGTTGGCTTACGAGTTAATGTATAACGATAAATATTTTTGCATTATATATCGTAGACCAAAAAGAATTTGAATTCAATAAATTTCGACGGCATGCTGTACATTAAAATTTAATTTAGATATATATATATATAAATTTTTACAAGTGAAAACTAATGAATATTTATTGTTAACGAAAACTTGAATTGAAATTGTGAAAAAAAATACAATTTAATTAGTATTCGGTATAATTCAGTAATTACCAGCACACGATTTTCCGTCTGATCCTAATTGGTATCCTTTTCTGCACTTGCATTTTGGTCCAAGCATGTGATTTTCACATAAATGTTGGCATCCTCCATTGTTATTGCGACACCAATCTTGCAGAACAATAGAAAATATATATACATAACTGCTTTTTAATCATAGAAATTAAATAAAAGGATTTACCTTTATCTTGCCTAGTACTTTGGATTAATTTACATCCCTTATGTACCATTAAGCAGGGATATGTAGTTCGAAATAACTCACCGCAGCCTCTATCCCACGATGATGTCCATTTTATGAATCCAAGCCAAGTCAGCAGAAAAATTTTAACTTGGTAAATCAATATTCCTGAAAAAAGATAATGGTGCGAAAAATATTACACCAAACAATATACAGTAGAACCCCACCATGTGCGGACTCGCCACAGACAATTTTAGGTTTACACTATTATTGATCCGATAAAAATGAAAAACATACGTAAAATAAAAATTCTTAATTGCGCACTAAATCTGCGCCATACTTTTAAGATGCAATGCAAACATCTTGCTCATTCACGTTCTGCGTTACTGTGATTCATTTCTTTGTTTTGCTGAGCACTGGGTCTCGCTACAGTCTTTTTCCGGAGTTCTCACTTGAATATGTCGTGTCCATGTGATATCAATGCTTTTTTGTTTCACTTAAGCTAATTACTCTGTGCTTTGCAAACCTGGCACCAAAACGCAAGGGTAGTGATGCTATTAGCTCAGATAAGGCAAAGAAACGGAAAAAATTTAAGCTTTATATTTAGTGAAAAAAAAATCTTTCTCCGAAAAATTTTTAAAGTAAATATCATTTATGATATCGTACTATTTGTTGTTAATATAGTGTTTATTTGTCTTATTTAAATTAAAAAATACGTGATAGGCATGTTAGTATAGCAAATACAAAATAATTAATAGGGTTCACTATTTTACACGCTTACCCGAGATATCTTGGAACGTATTAGTTGCGTATGGCAGGCCATACTATACTTTGTATTCCGATCTAAAATTTTACTTATATTATGAAAATCTCATTTAAAAAGAAAATGTTTTAATGGGGATTTACGAGAAATAATAAAATATTTTTTGTAAATGTAATGCATTTAAAAATCAATAACCCGTGTTTTATTATTACAGTATTATTAATTAAACGCTTTTATTTAATTTCCTTCGTATAATGTCCTCAAATTTTTCAACTCAAATTTTATCCACTTCTAATTAAGATATTCCCTCAAAGTTTCAGCCTTCTATCCAAGTCCGATTATAATATATTTTATTGATGTTCTATGGAGCGATCCCACTCTGACATTCCACAAACTTAACCAAATGTAGAATGTAATAAGTAATATCAATTGGACACGGATATTTTAAATGTGTTTGTAAAATACATTGTACTAATGTATACTGTGTAATAGTGCCAGCCACATATTTCAAAAAAAATGACCAAATATAATTTAATCAATAATCCTATTTGTAAATATTTCAGATAGGTATATTTAAATGCACTGTAAAAGCGTATTTTTTATTTTTTTAATATATTAAAATTATTATTTTTTAGTTAGAAATTATAAAATTACGTTTTCTTGTTAAACAAAGAAAATATTTACTTCAATTTTTTTTCTTTTAAGAGAATTTAAATCTAAATTTCATTTCGTTTAACACTTACATTAAATTTTACGGATAAAATTTAAAATTGAAGAACGATTTAACTAGTGAATCCAGTGCTTGTAATTTTATTAGCATTATGGATAGCCATCTGTTACCAATGTTTTTCCGCTTCAAATCATTTCTGATAGATCATCAATAAAATGCTTTGAACCATTTATTAATTTTACGGTTAAATTCGCTTCGAGATAATATTTGTATCTGTGACTAATGGCAACAGATCTATCATGAAATGATTCAAATTTTTGGTATCAGAATATCAATTACTTTTTACGATTTGGATTTAATTTTTCCCTGAAATATTTATTTATAACAGAGAATGAAAATTAAAATATAAGATTTTGTATTTATGCATCCGATATAAATATTCTAAAATAATTAAATTTTAAAAAATTTAAATACGTTGTTTTAAATTGATGCAAAATGAATTGGCAAATTTATTTTCACACAGTTTCGTACAAATTAATTTAAAACATTTCACAGATGATAATTCCTTTTTGTGTTTTTCAATGTTAAATTATTTGTAAAAAGTTTTATTTCTGTTGGAGTCAAATATATTTCCTATTGAACTTTCAAGTTTTCTTAAATCAATTTGTAATTTTCAATTTTTGCCCTATTATTTATGTTGAGCCACTTAATTATTTCATTAAAAATAACCAAGTCTTGAAAATTTAAATATGAAATAACTTACATTCTTTGCTTAAAAGAAAAATTTCTAAATGAAATATATATCATATATAAGTTTATATAACTTATATATATATCAATAGAATGTGCTTAAAATTCTCGAATAATATTAATATTAAACTGCACTGTAGAATGTCAACACATATAATCAATTGTTTGTGTACGTAATCAGAAATCATTAAAACCATTGAAACTAAACCTTCACAACTAGGCTTTTTGTTCTACTATCTTTATCGATCTAATTTCACATTTTACATGTTTAATTTACAATTCACATTTATATCTTATCTGAACAATTACTTATTTCTTTCCTTTAAAATCAAAATTCTGAGTTAGTATGTTTAATTTCTTTAACAAACGCAGTGACGTTACTTAAATCACGGGAGGACCTCACAGAAGATTTTTCTCGGGTCTCCTTACCTACCCTTTCTTCAGAGAAGGACCATAGCCCCATAAGAGTATTGTGTTGTCTCTACTCACTATCTTTTGTGACGTACCAATAGCCCAAATTAAGCAAAAATCCGAATTAAAGTAGGGGAAACTGGGGCAGAGTAGAATACTGGGTATGTTGAAACATTCGCGCTATTTGTTTGTGCAATCTATGAAATGCATCGTCCTGTTACCTGAGAGTGGGAACAACAGACTTACTGATATAATGGTAGGAGCATGGCGGCGGAAACGTTGTACTTTGAAGGATTTTTGTGATTTCCGGACGGAGGAGTAACTTTTTTTATGTCAGAATTGTTATTTTTTTTCTTGAATACACTTCTGGTAATTTTTTCTATATTGGTCTTTAATTAAGACGAATTAGTATTATCACGCAAAATTATTAAAGTTTAGTCAAGGCACACCCAAGTTTCGTCTTGATATTAAATGGCTTCGTCGAAAAGACCTCTTGGGGCACGTAGCAACAAATGGGATGGGACAAGTTGAAACTGTTCCAAGATGCCCCGTATTTGCGATGTATTTAAAAACTACAAATTTTCCGTTTCTCAGGATGGTACGAAACAATAAAAGAAAACCCAGAAGTGAGTGAAGATATAATGCTGAATGCAGTCAGAAGTGTTTTGGAATCGAATGAGTTTGTTCGTGTTGTGACAAAGGCTAGCAACATACCACATGTGACTGCCAAACAGATATGTGCAGAAAGCTAAGAAGACTACGAATAACTAGGCAGCATTTTAGGCGAAAATATTGTACACATTATTTCTCCCCATTCAATGTCATGTTTGTTCTTCTTACTAACAGGCGTAAACAAAGCACCCACAACTGTCTTTGTCATTTCACCAGCAATGTATTCATGAAGATACATGCATCGTATTGCAACTGAAAATGAGCTATGCAACACCAAAGAAGATCTTTACCGATTCTCAAGAAAGCAATATGGCTTATTACATTGAGGAGCTAGCAGCATTTACTGTGGCGTTGCATCGGATGGTGTCAGGTGGCTGGCTTATGAAGTTGCTAAAGTGAACAATACAGATCCCAGCATCACGGGCAGAAAATAATAAAGTTGATGATGCAGTGCACATAGTGTAAAGAATGGTCACATGAAAAATTTACGAATAATGATTCATTTTACGTATGCCATCATCGTGACTCAGATGACTCTGTGTAAAATTACCTTAAAATATCTCCTGGTCTTTGTGACCATTGTGCGGCTAAAGTATGATATTCAAATGGAATTAATTATTTTCAACATAAGAATAAAGACATATGTCTCTAAAATATATATATTGGTTGCCAAAGTTTCACATTAGCCAGAGTTTAAAGTTCCAACTTACTCTATCCTCTGTTTCAATATACTCCAAATACGAGGTAAATTGAAACTAACGGCATTCTGATATATATATATATATATATTAAATATTTATATAAATACTGTTTATAAATAAATATTAAAACAGATAATATTGGCAATTAGTTGGACGTCATTATTAATAAATAATGACGTCCAACTAATTGCCACATCTGATGACATGACATTTAATATGCTAACCTTAACAGTTACAATGGCCGGATGGCCGAGCGGTCAAGGTGGCAGCCTACCGTTCTGGGGGACCCGGGATCGAATCCGAACGGGTCGAATAATCCCCAGGAATTTTTCGGGGGTGGTCCGTTCGAATATGTCGGGCCCCGTCCCTCACCACCCGGTCGCCCCATTGTGGGTCTGGCCGAACCCATAATGGACCTACTAAAAGAGGCCCTCTTAGTGCCCACAGGGCGAAAAAAGTTTAAAAAAATCTTAACAGTTAATCATTAAACAAATCTAAACTATGTACTGTTCCAACGTGCTCCAGTATCCCCTACTAAGAGCAAGTTACTAAATTCACATAGTAATTTTGACATTACTGTATTACATTAGAAAAAATACAATACATTCGGTGTAACTTCTTTGTAGTAATCCCATGTCTTTTTCGCATTTAATTTGCAAAGGACATGATCATTTCTCCTACATTTTAATTCTTCGCGACTTAATTTTTAATAGAAATGATAAACAGTCCACTCACGAGTCAGTTTTTCCTAATTGTTAAACAGATTTGATAATCTTGAGTTTCGAGAATGATCATTCTGTAATAGTTATCGTTCCCAGCAAGGTCACGAATAACACATACAGTAGTCAGTTCTGGCATAGCTGATATGTTTTCTTAAAAGAGAATTCTTAGGATATCAGCTACTCTTATCATGTTACTTAATTTGCTGTTGAAACTTACTCACGAAGTAACGATCGTAATCTCTTGAACGAAATTTTCATCAACATCACCATATGTAGCAACGATAATCTTTGCACGTTTTCAGATTTTCATTTGTCATTGTTCTTATCTTTGATACAAAGAGAAGAATGTATCTGTCATAGTTTTTTGTCCTGAATTGCATTGCTGTATCAATAATACAGTAAAATATCAATACATCCACCTTAAATACGATCTCTGTGTCTTCTAAACGTGAATCTGAAGCAAATTTGTGAAAGAATTTTACTGCGTTTCTTTTTCTTTTCATCAAACACTTATCACTATTTTGCCATTTTCTTTGCTGTAGTTAACAGACTTTTCCATGAATTTGGAAGATGCGAGAGTTCATTATATGCCATAGATAACAGATGGATGACTACAGATAAATCTGCATTTGGAGATTGTAGCTCATAAGAATACTTTTTTATAAAGTGAGTGGCCGAGTGGTTTTTTTTAACTCTTTTCGCCCTGTGGGCACCAAGAGGATCTTGATTTTAGCAAGTCCGTTGTGAGTTTGGCAAGGTCCAACATATCCGGATGGACTAGCCTCGAAAAATTCCTGGAGGTTTTCGACCCATCTTCTTTCGGTACAGGAAAACCCAGAGCAGCTGAACGGTTAACTTGTCAGTCTACAGCTCTGGGAACCGGAAAACGAATCTGGACGGAACTCCAAGACTTTTTTCGGGGTTAGTCTGTCATGGATTTGTTGAGTCCTGTCTCTCATACCCGACCGCCCCCATTGTGGACCTGGCTTGAAGAAAGGCCCTCTTAGTGCTCACAGGGACGAAAGAGTAAAAAAATATCCAACGTATTAACTCAACTGGTAAACAGTGTGTAATGTCACTTGTAGCCAGAACAGTGACGTAACTAAGATTTTGCTCTGAATGATCTGGGAGGATGATCTAAAAACTACAATCAGAATGAAGGAAAATTAAGCGTCTTTTACTCCTCGCTACCGATAATTAAATGCTCTCCAGACAAATATTCTAGAATGTTCCCGATACACCTAGAAGGAAACTTCGAGAGAAACTCGATATCAGAGTTTCAGCTGTGCCGTTTCACATCATTCATTTATCGACGAAGAGCGATACCGATCTAAAACTGTTTTCAGTTTGACTAACAGTAATTCTGGGGCCCAGAATCTGGGCCCAATATGATAAGGCTCGGTAGAGGCAACTCGTCAAGTAGGCAGAGAACGAACAGCTTAAAGAAGCGAACCTTACTATACTGGAATTAGAACACTATGTCTCTTCCAATTCACATTTTATTAAAAAAACTAATGATATACACGTCAACGGGACAAAATATGAGTCACAAACGTCATATGCTAATAGTTTTCGATCTACGTATCAAATTTCATCAAGTTCTTGACATATCGAATTTTATCGATACTTTTCATTTTACTTAAAAATTATTTTCTTCTTCAGTCAAAAAGTCGTTTTTGAAATGCCCACTTGAGGCGCACTCATAATTAGGTATGTCATTTTAATTTTAATTTTTTTTTTTTTTGAACAAAAAATTTAAATTTTTAAACAACACGATATTGAAGTTATATTAGTCTATTTTAGTATAATGTTCGAACGCTGGATTAGAGATGGGAAAAATCCAATTCCGCTTGTGGAACTGGAACTGATCCAAGTACAAAATTATTCTGACGGTACGGTTTCTCGGAACTGCTTAGTCTGTTGGACTAGACCAAAGGTGGCGAACCTATGGCACGCGTGCCCAAAGTGGCATGTAAGAGAAATCATCTGGCACGTAATGTATCATATGATTTCTGTCCTTTTCAATCATCCTTTCTGTTTATCACCTGATCATCCTGTTTTCAATCAGATTTTTTACATTTATTCGAATTAAAGCGTATTCGTTTAATTTCTTTAAATATCATTATTCAAAGTCTAAGACTTTGGCACGCATTAACATCTTTAAAGTTAAGTATGCTTACATTATGGCACGCGGACTCAAACAGGTTCACCATCCCTGGACTAGACGGTTCCACGGAATTATGTTCTGTTGAACTCGACGGTTTGTCATCGAATTTATATATAGGTTATATATGATAGTACGATTATATATCTGTGTTTCTGTTTTTAGCGTTTTGGTCGATCTTAACCAAATTTGTCTTGCTTATTCCTAATAACTCTGAGGGAAATATTGACTACCGTTAACCTAGACGTCCCACTCCTCCCCTGATTTCATCCACCTTATTAACTTCTAAATCTTTTGCCCGATCTGTATGAAATTTTTTCTACTTATTCTCTGGGACTCCGAGAAAAATATAGACTTCCATGAAATCTGAATGCCCCACTCTCCTCCCGATTTGATTTCCTTGATACTTCATGATAATTGTTTGTTTGTTTGGTCAACGCAACACTTGGGCGATCTGCCTAGGGGATGCCTTCCGGATGATCTTTTTAAAGATAATTGGCTCCTATCCAGGCGTTACAGACGTGAAGAAAACCCGGAAAACTCCACGTGGCCAATCCATCCTGGCGAGAGCGAACCCACGACCGAACTTCCAGTGTTCAGAGAACGGAACTGCTTGGCCACTGGTGGGCCTACTTCGTGATAAACATAACGATAGGCTAAAATAACCAAACTTGTAATTTAGTTATCATTTTAACGTTTATCCTTCTTACATTTTGGCCGAGCAATGACGCACATATCTGCTAGTTTACCAATAAAAACAAATGATTAAGAACTCGAATAAAAATATTACTTTTTGAAATATCTTTATAAATTTAAAATACTCAAAATTAATTTCATTATTCCTTAAAAGTCGTGGAACATTGCCAATTACTTTTATGTTCAAATCCATAAAAAGGGTTCCCTGTTCCGTTAAAAGCTGTATTCAAAAAAAATACAAAATGAAGAAAGTGTTGGTAGTTTCGGAACTGGAATTGTCTCGACATCGATGTGAAACTGTTTCTAGTAGTTTCGAGTCCGAAGCGATTCCGACCGGAACTATCCACCTTTACCCCTGAAACGTTCGAAACCAGAATTGTTCAAAATAGAAGATACTACTGCATATTTGTCCTTTATTGGA
This sequence comes from Centruroides vittatus, assembly GCF_030686945.1. Taxonomy (NCBI): domain Eukaryota; kingdom Metazoa; phylum Arthropoda; class Arachnida; order Scorpiones; family Buthidae; genus Centruroides; species Centruroides vittatus. The sequence goes on along the minus strand of NW_027122274.1, from coordinate 1,404,927 downwards.
TACGTATTCGAATTTTGAAATAATTTTATTATTTTAGCTTTATTGATTAAATTATGGATCATTTATTTACTGAGCTGTCTGTTAGTGATAAAACAACTATTATACATAATGGAAAACTAGAAGATTTGCACGACTTTTTGCCCATATTCTACAAAATTGTATTTATTATACGATGTTACCACTAAATTATATCGGAAAACCTACAATCATTTTCCCTGTCAAACCCGATATCAATCATATACAAATTCTGCGTAGCAATAATAATCGGATTTGCTCTCATTTTGACACAAAACGTATTAGTATATACCGTACGGTTATATAAATTACGGTAAAATATCTACAGAACTCAAAGTATTCTTACAAAGATTGTGTCTTCATATTAATACTGACATCTCTGGACTTTTCGAGAATACAGCAACAACCAAGTAGAGTCGACTGCTGTGTCCTTAGTATTTGGCGTTAAACCCGATACAATTCGATATGATCATAGGTAAATACGTTCTCATTTCTTGAAAATATAATTCGTTTAACTTAGAGCATTTCCCACAGATACTATTTAAAGATGTTGTTGGAAAAATTAAACCCTTGCCACTTGTTTCGATTAATAATTTGAAATATATTTAAAGAATTATTTTTAAATCTATCTTTCCATTTATTTTTCCACTATGGAGAATCCATATGCGACATTTTTCATCTTACGGCCTTCCACAAATAAATACATTGTAGACGAGTGAACAAATTGCAACTGTTTATAAAGCACACGAAATGAAAAACCAACTGTTTTGATAAATTATGCCGTTTCTGTTTTCTTAATTCTTATTGTAGTATTTATGAAACCGTGCCGGTGCTTATTCTGCAACTTGAACATTAACTATATGGTGTATTTTCTCGGACACATGGCAAATTTCATCACTAATTTTCTTCAGTTGATACGTGTATTAAGTTTTGTACACGTTTCGGGCTGTTGACGCCCCTCTTCAGCCAACTTCAAATCACAGATCTTTGCAAACATAAAGTTGTTTTAAAACTTCTCTGTACATTAATTAATTTTTGTCATCTAATCGATTTTTTTTTCATCGAAGCCAGAGGCTCTATTGTACAAACGAATTCTTATTGGTTTTGGTGCGTATGACTGTTGATTCATTTACATAGTGATGTGGTAGATGAGCCACCTCGTGGCAAACTCCTGTTTAAAGGCATTAATTTTATTTTATTATTTTACATAAAAATAATTTACTTTTTGGTTTATATAGAAAGAATTTACTTAGTTTCCATTTATAATATGCTGAGCCAATTTTCGTTTATTTTTATACTAAAGTTTTTATTTATACATTTCTTACTTTTTATAATTTCTATGCTTTCTTTAAACTTTCTTTTATATGTTTCTTTTTCTTTATGAAAGATTTCCACATTATCTTTATCTATTTTGCAACCGTTTAGAGTACAATGGTCATGAAAAACGGAATTTATTCTATGATATTTTAAGTCAGCTATATGTTCTTTTAATCTGACTCCCAATTTTCTTTTTGTTTCTCCTATATAGTGCTTATTATTATTACAAGTACAAGGGATCTTATATACTACGTTTTTAGTTTCAGTTATTGCTTGTTGTTTTTTCAATGGGTTGAGGTGTTTTAATCTGTTAGACAGTTTTTGGTATGACAGTGCAAGTTTATAGTCCAGTTTTTTGATTTCTTTGTTAATTTCTTCGTATAGGCCTTTGATATATGGGAAAGCAGTGTACTTCATATTATTTGCTTGGTCATTGTTATGTGGTATTTTTGGAGTATTTAATTTAATTTCCCATTTATTTAATATTCGTTGTGGGTAGCCCGCTAAAAGAAATTTCTTTTTTATTTCAGCTATGTCCTTATGTATCTTCTGACTTGTTCTATATCTTCTGTATATCTGTGTATCTGTATATATATCTGTATATCTTCTGACTTGTTCTATGTTTAATCTTAGAATATTCCATTTTAAATGTATTATATTTGATATGTAGTGGTATATTAGATTGATATCTTATTGTTATGTTTCCCGAACTTGGCTTCTTGAAGGTTCGAAATTCTAAACTCTGTTTTAATCTTTTTATTGTGATGTCCAAATAGTTAATTTCTTGACTGGTTTCTTCTTCTACTTCTACTTTGAATTTTATTGCTTCGTGTATGTTATTGATTTGTTTTTTAATTCTTTCTATTGCGATTTCTGCTTTATTATATACTAGCTGACCCGGCCACGCGTTGTTGTGGCTCAAAATGTATCTATTATAAATGTGTAATACTTCCCCCGTGGGGGGAATTTCAAAAATTCCTTCTTAGTGTACAGTACATTCTCTTGACGTACCCTATTAAAACACAATCAAAAACGCGTTTAAAATAGTATAATGAAAGCAGAGTTCTTCACAGTAAGCCTTAATCCTGTCCCTCTCCCCACTGGGAAATATCGAAAAATCCCTTTTTAGTGTATATTCTCTTGACGTACCCTATTAAAACGCAATCAAAAACGCATATAAAATAGTATAATAAAAGCAGTTCTTCACAGTAAGCCTTAATCCTGTCCCTCTACCCCGCAAGGAAATATCGAAAAATCCCTTTTCAGTATATACTCTGTTGACGTAACCTATTAAAACGCAACTAAAAACGCAAAAAACCGCATGTAAAATAGTATAATAGAAACCAAGTTCTTTGCGGTAAGCCATAATCCTGTCCATCTCCCTTCCAGTGGGGGGAATTTCGACATGTATATTATATAAAAACACGTGCGTATTTGAATGCAATGTTGCGTCAAAATTTCAAAGGAATTAGTAGGAACAAACGAACGTTATATTTTATTTATATCGATAGATAGAAAATGATCTGCTTTAGTCCATTCTCACAGAAAGGCATAATGCCTCACAGAAAAGCAAACTTAGGTCGTCGGAGTTAGCGCCATCTGTTGGACATAAAAGCCTTAATCCTAGATGATATCTTTTAATTTACATGAATGTTTAACGGAATAACATATAGCCTATGTCCACCCTGAAGGTCCATTCTAAATATTGGTGAAAGAATTTTTGAAATCGGATGAGTAGATTCGGAGATTACCTGTTACAACCAAACTTAGTTACCTCTTTATATATTAGTATAGATTAATAGAATATCATCAACGTATCTTTTATAGAATTTTACACCTCGTATGCTGCTAATTTTGTTATCTACATCTATCATGATTAGTTCCGCTAATTTTGGTCCTATTAAACATAGAACAAGTCAGAAGATATATATACATAAGGACCTAGCTGAATTAAAAAAGAAATTTCTTTTAGCGGGCTACCCACAACGAATATTAAATAAATGGGAAATTAAATTAAATACTCCAAAAATACCACATAACAATGACCAAGCAAATAATATGAAGTACACTGCTTTCCCATATATCAAAGGCCTATACGAAGAAATTAACAAAGAAATCAAAAAACTGGACTATAAACTTGCACTGTCATACCAAAAACTGTCTAACAGATTAAAACACCTCAACCCATTGAAAAAACAACAAGCAATAACTGAAACTAAAAACGTAGTATATAAGATCCCTTGTACTTGTAATAATAATAAGCACTATATAGGAGAAACAAAAAGAAAATTGGGAGTCAGATTAAAAGAACATATAGCTGACTTAAAATATCATAGAATAAATTCCGTTTTTCATGACCATTGTACTCTAAACGGTTGCAAAATAGATAAAGATAATGTGGAAATCTTTCATAAAGAAAAAGAAACATATAAAAGAAAGTTTAAAGAAAGCATAGAAATTATAAAAAGTAAGAAATGTATAAATAAAAACTTTAGTATAAAAATAAACGAAAATTGGCTCAGCATATTATAAATGGAAACTAAGTAAATTCTTTCTATATAAACCAAAAAGTAAATTATTTTTATGTAAAATAATAAAATAAAATTAATGCCTTTAAACAGGAGTTTGCCACGAGGTGGCTCATCTACCACATCACTATGTAAATGAATCAACAGTCATACGCACCAAAACCAATAAGAATTCGTTTGTACAATAGAGCCTCTGGCTTCGATGAAAAAAAAATCGATTAGATGACAAAAATTAATTAATGTACAGAGAAGTTTTAAAACAACTTTATGTTTGCAAAGATCTGTGATTTGAAGTTGGCTGAAGAGGGGCGTCAACAGCCCGAAACGTGTACAAAACTTAATACACGTATCAACTGAAGAAAATTAGTGATGAAATTTGCCATGTGTCCGAGAAAATACACCATATAGTTAATGTTCAAGTTGCAGAATAAGCACCGGCACGGTTTCATAAATACTACAATAAGAATTAAGGAAACCAACTGTTTATAAAGCACACGAAATGAAAAACCCAATGATATCTCCAAAAACATACCTGTAAACCTTACTGGTAGAAAAACTGCCATCAAGCATGCGTAGATCAATCGTTTTCAAATTATTCCCGTTTTATCTTATATGTGTACGAAACATATTTTAGTTCAATAAAGTATAACGTCATTCAATAACTACGTTTTACATCATAATTATATCGCTATGGAAAGTCGTGGTATCAGGTCAGGACATCAAGTTCAGTACAGTGGGTGATCGCTTAACGAACAGTTTGGACTGCGAACAAATCGGACAACGAACACTTTCGAAAGATTTTTATGTTCGGACAACAGAACAAACACAAAAAGAAGCGACGTGAAATAACGAGTACCAATTGGTCTTCCCTTGTCTCCAGGTGACAATTTGAAATCTTTCGGAGCTCGGGAGACCTAGACATCGACGCTGAACCGATACCGATCGGATAGTATTCCTCCGAATTTTAAAACTCTCCCTTGTAATTCCAGCCTTTTGTTTGCTACCTTTCTGACAAATAATTGTTTATAGTTTTCGCGAGACTGTCGGGCACTCGTTAAGTTTTGTGTCGGTTTTTATTTTTAAAAAAATTTGATAATATTATAGAGCCTAAAAAGAGTGGAGTGTCAAGAACCGTGTTCACCACAGAAACGAAGCAAAAGATAATAACCATGGTAGAGAGTGAGCAGATGTCTGATGTTGCTAGGCAGTGTGACTTAAACAGGTCTACAATAGGCACAATCTTAGCTAAGAAAGTTGTAATCAAGAAGAATCCAGCAGCTAAATGAGTAACGATAATCATATCTGAGAAACAAAAATGTGCTATTCATGAAAAAATGAAGAGATTTGCTTTTAATTTGAATAAAAGAAAGAGAAATGAAAAGATATGTACAGTAGAGCGTCGAAAAGTGGAACCAATTGGGGACTGGGGTCTTTCCAGTTAATGATTTGTTCCAGTTTCCGACTTTGTACGAAAAAATACATTAACCTGTCCGATGTTCAAATTTTTCTCCGTTGCGTATCGCTTCCTGTTGAATTTTTCTCCGTTGCGTGTCGCTTCGTGTTGAATTTTCGTCGATTTTAAGCCTAACGAAAATTTTTATAATAATCATCGAGGCTATCGTATCGTTAAAAATTATTTCTGCATTTTGTACAAACAAAATAAATATATTAAAGAATATAAAAAACATGAAAGTTATACTTTAGAAGTAAATTTAGTATCAAAAACATTCGATTCAGCACGACACAGTCCGACTGAAAATCGTTCCACTTTCCGGCCATTCCACTTATCGACGCTCTACTGTAACTAGTATGACTATCATTGAAGAGAAAGCTAGAGAAATTTTTGAAGAACTGAAGAAACAAACTCCACATTCGTTACATGAGGAGATAGAAATCAAGACTACCACTGGATGGTTTTCAAAGTTTAGAAAGAGATCTGGCATTAAACCTGGGTATATTCTAAGCCAGACCTGGCCAACCCAAATTGTTTCGCGGGCCACTTTGATCACGCGTAACATTACGGTGGGCCACAATTTAGAAAAACATGCTTTTAAAATAGTAAAACAAATACAAAATGAGCAAGTTTCTATTGTTATACCAAGAGTTAGTACTCGCACTTGCGCATTATAACAATGACACAAGCAAATTTTCATTTATTTCATTTTGGTATTCACATAACGGCAAACAAAAGTTTTAATAAATATATAATATCGCTTAGCGGGCCACACAATTTAACGTGACGGGCCACATGCGGCCCGCGGGCCGCGGGTTGGCCAGGCCTGTCTTAAGTGGTGGTTGTGACGAAAAAGGTAGTGATAAAGCCGAAACGGGTAGTGATGAATCCGAATTTTAGTAGTAGTAAAATTAATTACCTAAACTAAATTTTAAAAATTTTAAATATGATTGTTGACGAAAAATTCATTGCGTTCTCATTAACTCATTTATATTCCAATATGAAAACAATACAGGTTTATTTAAACAAAATTACATCGTATGTATGAATGTTATAATTCAGAATACCGTGCTTTAGTCAAAAATATATTTTTTATATATTCGTTGATAATAAAAAATTGTTTTTTTAATTTTCTATTTAAATCTTTAAAAAAAATTACAGAATTATGCATCTTGTTTAATTTTAACATCATCGCAACAATGAGTCGTCCTCCAGGTTATGAGGTTTATAGTATACATTGTAAATTATGGGTTATTGGGTGTTAAATATATATATATATAGATTTTTTCCGGGTAGTGATGAATTTTTCTTAGCATATATGCTGCATTAAACGTGTGGTAATTCACGGTGAGTCTGCTAGTGCAGATAAAGAAGAAGCTGAGAAATTCTTTCTCAAATTTGGAGAATTCATTAAAAAAGAAGAATATTGTCCACAACAAATTTTCAATTGTGATAAAACTGACTTATTTTGGAAGCGCATACCGAACCGCACCTACATCCCAAAAGACGAGAAAAATATTCCTGGGCATAAATCTATGAAAGACCGATCGACATTACTTTTGGATGCTAATGCTAGTGATGATATGAAGCTTATCTCGCTTTTTGTCTATCACTCTGAGAACCCTCAAAAAAATTCCATAATTAAAGATTGTGGATGTGGAGATCGAATAAAAGGGCATGAGTCACGCAAGTTCTTTTCAAAGAATGGCTGTTTGAAGTTTGTGCTGCAAGCATCATGGATTGCCTTCAGGTCAGTGAATAGCCATTGAAAGCACTGTTGCTATTGGATTATGCACCAGGACACCCAAAAGACCTTGGAGATAATTTGCTGGAAGACTTCCCCTGGATGACAGTTCAGTTTCTACCTTCGAATACCACTTCGTTGATCAAGAGGTTATTACAGGTTTCAGGAAATTCGAGCACTATTGTACATTCGAGCACTATTTCGTCAGTGTTTTGAAGCATGCCAGTTCTTCTCAACGATGACATTAAAAACGTTTTGGAAAAAAAAAAATTGGTATTCTTGAAGCTATACGACTCATTCAAAAGGCATGGTCAGAAATCAATCACTCAACGACAGTTGAATTCTGCTTGGCGAAAGCTGTGTCCCTCCTGCATTCAGGGAGACAGGGATGATGTCCATAAAATTATGGATGAAATTATGACAACTGCTAGAGATCTGGAATTGGAGATGAATGAAGATGACATTGAAGAGCTCATAATGGAACCTGAAAGTGACCTGACGACAAAACTAGAACTCTTGAATGAAGAACGCCAAGAAACTTAGCGAGATGTGTTTCCTTCTGAAAAAGAGGAAGACGAAAAAGGATCAATGCTGATATCTGCTATTAAAGATCTTCTGAAGAAGTGGGAGGATGTCAGAACAACGGTCTTAGAATGGCATCCAAACCGGGTTGAGGTTAATAGGCTTAGGGATCTCTACAATGGCAATGCTATTAGTTACTTCTCAAAAATCCTGAAGAATAGAGAAAAGCAATCGACATTGGACAGATTCTTTAACGCCCCACAAGCGGAAATAGAACATGCTGTGTATATGATGTATTTTTATATATTACATATAAACATAGCAAGAAAGTATATAATATTTTATTTATTTTGGGGGATCTCCAGAACGAATTAATCAAATTCCCAAAAATCTCTATGTAAATCGATAATCGGTTAACGAACAATTCGGTAGCGAACACGGTCTTGGAACAGATTATGTTCTTTAATCGATCACCCAGTGTAATCGTTCTGACATCAAAAGCTATAATAGTGGTGTCAAGAATTTTTATTATATATAGTTTCGGTATCGGTGCCAATGTCATTTTGGTTAGATTTACCTTAGGTAGCCAAAATGGCGGCATTTCCTATAACCTCGAAACAGATCGTATAGTGACAAGTAACATAGAGGGAGATGTTTTACATTACGTGGTAAATTATGCAAATTGTCAATTGATAACAAGCCTTTGTGATGGCGCAGTTTCAAAAATCATAAGTATCAATAAATTAGTTATAATTTACGATTAAATGAGGTAATAATAATAATAATAATAAGTTATATTTAAATTAAATTAATAACATTCAAAAGTTACTTAAAATGTAGTAAAAAAGATATTCTTTCTTTGAATAATTTCTTATTAATTACATACTAATGGATGCATTAGATACTAATTCTGAAGACTTTTGAATAAAATGTACTACTAGACAATTCTATCTACTTTTAGAATCTGAGTATTTACATTTAGGATTAGATTCCAGAATTGGCAATGATTTCAAGTTTGCTGTAAGTTTAGGCATTCAACATATAAAGGAGGTTTGTAAATCTTGTTCAAAACTATGTAAAATAATTTATAGAAATGATCGGAATTCGTGTATTTTGCGTTGTAAAAGTTGTAGGCGTAACAGTACACCCTTTGAAGGCACATTCAAAGGAAAATGTGGTAAAATATTATGGGCATCAATATTGTCATATGGCACTACGTAGGATTAGAATGTACTGTACTTCAGCGAATTCTGCAATTGCTGCAGGAATATCTACGAAGGCAGCTGTTGATTGGTGTAATTATATACGTTTTACTAGCTGACCCGGCCACGCGTTGTTGTGGCTCAAAATGTATCTATTATAAATGTATAACACTTCCCCGTGGGGGAATTTCAAAAAATCCCTTCTTAGTGTACATTCTCTTGACGTACCCTATTAAAACGCAATCAAAAACGCATCTAAAATAGTATAATAAAAGCCGAGTTCTTCACAGTAAGCCTTAATCCCGTCACTTTTCCCGCTGGGGAATATCGAAAAAACCCTTTTTAGTGTATATTCTGTTGACGCAATTAAAAACGCAAAAATCGCATGTAAAATAGTATAATAGAAGCCGAGTTCTTCACGGTAAGCCTTAATCCCGTCCATCTCCCCCCAATATGGAGAATTTCGACATGTATATTATATAGAAACACGTGCGTATTCGAATGCAACGTTGTGTCAAAATTTCAAAGGAATCGGTAGGAACAAACGAACGTTATATTTTATTTATATAGATAGATAGAAAATGATCTGCTTCAGTCCATTCTCACAGAAAAGCAGAATGCCTCACAGAAAAGCAAACTTAGGTCGTCGGAAGTTAGCGCCATCTGTTGGACATAAAAGCCTTAATCCATATATAAATATATTTTTGAAAGGGGGAAATGGTGTAGGGGTATGAAAAATAGTAGCCGATTCTCAGACCTACTGAGTATGCATACAAAATTTGGTAAAAATCGGTAAAGCCGTTTCGGAGGAGTAAGGTAACTAACATTGTGACACGAGAATTTTATATATAAGATAATGCTAGTTTCCATGCATAACATGTCTAGGTTTAAGATTGGTGGCCCCAACAAAATAGTTGAAATTGATGTAACTGTTATATGTAAAAGAAAATACGAAAAAGGTCGAAAATTAAAAAGTACCAAATGGGTCGTAAGAGGGATTCGTAGAGAAGACAAAAGTAGCTTTATCAGTAAAGTAAATGACCGTTCAGAAACAACTTCAATTGGATAATTTTTAAATTTGTAAATTCTGGAAGTATAGTTTATACTGATGAATGGGAAGGATATAACAACATCGATAAATTGGAAGGAATACAAATTGAACATAAAACGGCAAATCATTCAGAAAATTTTGTTAATCCTAGAACTGGTGTTCATACACAGAATATTGAAAGATTATGAAGAATAAGAAAAACTTGCCTAAACCAGGGGTCGCCGAAGTGGTCGATATAACATTATAAGGGGGTCGATTATCAAGCTTAGGCTAAGGATAAGGGGGAGCTAAGGATCAAGCTTATCTGTCCCACTGATTGTCAGTTACAAAAATTATTAACAAATATACAATAAATGAAAAACAAATGCAAAATTAAAAGAAATGTGTTAAAATAGTAAGTGCTTAGTTTTGCTTGTAACACAAACTTTTTGGTGGGGGTCGATGTGAGGTTTCGAAAACTTGTAGGGGGTCGACGATCAAAAAAGTTTGGCGATCCTTGGCCTAAATATTACACCAAAGACCTTTCAGATTCATATATGTATTCATTCATATACAAAAAATATTTGAATTGGCCGTCGAAAAGCCATTTTGTTTTTATTAAGCATTTACGAATATATGTCCCGGTTCCGGAAATATAGCAATATGGAAAGAACCTGATAGTGTACCTGTTGCTCCAGTAACTATAAATAAGAGGAAATTGAAAAAAAGAAAAAGAAAATAAATTAAATACAACAGATAATAGGAAGGGCAAAAGAAAGTCCACACGTGAAAAGGAATCTACATCAGAAAAAATGAAACGTCGTAAAAAAGAAACTAGTGATAAGTAAAGTAAGTAAATTTATTTTTTATTATTTTTATATATTTAATAATGTTTGGAATATTTTCTAATATCTTAATATAAAAAAATGAATCACGTGGTATTATTTTAATTAATACAGTAGACCCCTATGACACGGTAGATACGTTCCATGTTATATGAATCCGTGTTGTACGAGTCACTTAAATACATGAGCTAATTACAGCCCGGCACGTGTGCAGTTTAGGGGCTACGGCTGTTTGAAATGTTTTCTTCCATAAAATTAATCGATTCTAGACTAATTTCACTCAACATTTCCAAATCACGTATAATTTTTTGGGAATAATCCATATAAACTATGCTATAAACAAAAAATTGTAGGATTACTTACCGAGTGTGCACCGTTCAACGACGCCATTGCTTAAGCTTGTTTTCGTCGCGGAGCGGCTCATCGAACGGCAAGCACGTGTTTCCTGATCAGCGAATTTTTCGCAGAAAAATAACTTAACTTTGGAGACATCATTAATAAAAATATAATTTTTTTGTCCGTTGAATAATAAATGTTTTTTAGTAGGTCCAGTGCTCGTTTCAACTCAACGGTTTGTACAATATCCGCTATTGGTCCAGATTCGACCAATCCTGTCGCGACACGAGTCGGCGATGATGGTTTACCGTGTTATACGAGTCTCTTTTAGCGTGTTATACGGGGTCTACTGTACATATTACGTAGTAGAATTCAAAATGGCGACCGGAAGCGCCGACCAAATTGGCGACTGCCGCCATTTTGGCTACCTAAGGTATATCTAACCGTCATTTTTAATAAAACAATATTTCGGTTTTCAAACTCACACTTGGCGGTGCAGCTCCTTTCACTGTTGTTTTAAAGTGTACTGTACAGTACATAATGTGATAATTCCTTCAAACTGTTTACAATGAAATAAACTTCAGAATAATTAGTAATAAAATAAATCCGTAGTGCACCGCCAAATTTGCGTTTGGAAACCGAAATATTGTTTTATTAAAAATTATTAAAAATTGGCATTTGGATATTTGTAATTACCTTTACCTTATAATGTAAGATATTAAAAATAGAAATGTATATACTGTATGTCTATAGTTGAAACAACAATCATTAGTATTTTCTTACCATCCATTTTTCTTATTTGGTAAAATAGAATAAAATTCTTTCGTTTATATTTCGAATAAATAGTGCTGCCATCTGACAAAATTTAAAATGTGTTATACTTAAAAGAACCAAATCAGTCGATTTGCTTAGCATAAATCAAAGTTTTAAATTATCCTTCTTAATGTAAAAGGATAAAATATTATTTTTCATAAATAAATTTTTGATTTGTTTCAAATTTAATTATCTTATTTATATTATAAATTAAGTAATTATCTAGAGACGGTACGATCGCCCCACCAGTGGCCAAAGGGTTTTCGGGTGTACTATAGATTACTCCCTATGGAATTTCAGGACTTTGATTATATATTTGAACTCAGGGGACCGAGACGAGTTCAACGGTACCCTATTTTTGGACCGGAGACGAAAAATAAAAAAAAAGTTATCACACTTTTTAAGTTACCATACGTTTTTAATGCTCTCATGCAAACGGCACCGTAGTTGCTAGTACTGCCATCTTGCGGTAAAGTCTGCAAACAGTGTTGCCGTTTTGAAATTTCAAAATGTACTGAATCTCCTTCAAAAAATGTACTATTTTCCTTCAAAATGTACTATTTCTATGGTTGGTTGCTTTTGATATTAATATACCATCATACTAAGTTTTTGTGCTTATTTCAAATTCATATTCATAAATACTTTAAGTGAATATATATATATATATAGGTTATATATAGGCACGTAAACAAAGTATTCATGAAAAAATATATATATGTATACTTTCAATCTGCCACATAGGCACTTCATTAAATTAAATAAAAGAATAGTAAGACAAAACTTTCTTTAATAAAATTAGCAAAATCAATTCTACAAGTATAAAAAATTGCAAATCTTATCTTACAAGTTGAACAGATGTATTATGTCGTCTACATCTTCATTCTCTTCTGTTTCGGTATCGTGGATAGCTATTGGGTGAGTTTCTTTAAGTTCTGGGATCCAATCGTAACATTTTCGGTTTTGGGTTTTTAATAACTCTTTTGATAGCAGAAAAGCATTACAAGTGTCAACCTGAAGTCTATTGCGAATCTTTGTCTTAATTAAATTAAGTTGTGAGAAGACTCTTTCCACACAAGCACTAGAGTGGGGAAGACTCAACAAACTTGTTGAAAGTTTTCCAAGTATTGGAAACATCACGTCGCCATTGTCATCTTTAATTTTATTTACTTCATACCAGAAAGTTTCTAGGTTTTCAACTGCACAACTGGTTAACTTATCACGAATTTCAGGCAGCAGTTGCCATTCTGTGTTCAGCTCTTCATACTCATGTTCAGGCACAATATTAGGAAAATGTGTTACCAGGTTTACAACTGACCTAACATTTCCAGACAAAGCAATTTTTGGCTCCAACTTTGTTATTTCCTGCAAGATCAAATCATCAAAAGGAAATTTCTTTTTAATTTCTGCACTTAAAACAATATAGAAAGACTGAATGCTTGAGAGAAATAGCTTCATGTCTTTTTCAGGGAATTTATTCTTTGCAATCTGAACTTCGCACATTGCACCAAGATATATTGTTTCTATTCGTTGAAAATGTCGTGAATTTTGAGTGTCTATCTTGTTCAGCGGTATTGAATCCACATAATCTTTTTTCAGATAGTTGTGCAAAATTGTTTTAAACAGAGAAGATATGTTTGGCAGAAGTGATGTAATACGTGGCCTCTCGCTTTGAAAATTAAGGTTCATTTTGTTGATGAGTTCCAAAATGTAAGATAAAAAATGTAAATACAACTTATTAAAGGGATTCTGTAAATCTTTCAGTAACAACTGTGCTGTATGTATGTTATCTTCCACAGCAGCTGCTGTAAAATAAAGAGTGAGTGCATTCCATTGTTCTAAGGTTCTATTGACTACTGCCTGCCAGGATAGCCATCTTGTCTGAGATAAACGTAACAATCGATGTGGTTGGCCATCTACAAATTTTTGAAATTCACTAAGTTCATTGATCCTCTTGGAGCTATGAGCAAAGTAAGCATATATATTTCTAACGAAGTCTTCAATTGTCCGTGGAAGTTTGTTGCAAGCCTGCGACACACATAAGCTAAAAGAATGACATACACATCCAAGAACAAAAATATTCGGATTGTCCTTTTTAATTAACGCTTTCACACCACCAGATTCACCCATCATCACAGAGGCATTATCCGCACCAAATCCAATCATATTTTGTGCAGGAATATTTAAATTTATCAAAAGTTCCATCATTGAATGATAGATAGCTTCAGCAGTTGCTTGCTGAACTTGCAACAGTCCCATAAAGCGATCCCTTGCTTTTCCAGAAGAGTTATCAAAATACCTAGCAATCACTGCCAAGCATTTGGTGGAGGAGATATCAGTCGTTTCATCAATAATTAAGGAAAATTTCACATTTTGTAACACTGAAGTCATTTCTTCGCAGCTTTTCGCAGATAATTTTTCTTTAATGAGTTCTGTTGTTTTCGTTCGGGCTACTTTTAGGTCTTTGGCAATATTTGAATCATGGCATACGGACTGGATAAGTTTAGGAAGGTGATCCATAATCTTTATTGGAAGATTATGCTCTACACAAAACATAGCTAATTTCAGCTCAGCTTCTAATTTTTCTTGTTGGTTTGATTTTCTTTGAAAAGCTTCTAGTAGGCCTCCTGATTTTACTGTTTCAAGGCTCTTCATTGCTTGTTTGTGTTTTGTATTGGTGGCATGTCGTCGAAGGTGACAAACATTTCCAGATATGGTTTTTTGGCATACTGCACAAAATGCTTTATTTGGGTATACTGTAGATCGTGTTAACGTATATATATATATATATATAACAAGAAATCCAACTACTTGAGATCGAAGGAAACAAACAATCAGCTTCGCTTTTGAAAGCAGCTTCGCTTATATTGTCCCAAGGTGAAATTTTATTGTTTGATAATGTACTTAAGTTTATTAATGTAGTAAAGTTCAAAATAACCAGTCGGGTTGACAAACCACAACGTTTATATTGACGAAACAAACATACAAAATAAATACAAAATAACGTTTACAACTATAGTCTATTTATCCTAACTTGGCAGCTACTGTAAACAAACTAAGACACACCTCTCTTTGTTTATTGGCTTAAACCCACGTCCATCAATTAGAAACCGCGTTGCATCTCATTTGTCCGCAGAAAATAGTTCTTCGTTATTTATAAAATCATTAATGAAATACTAGTCGCTTAGCAATGATTATAAATGTAATTATTTCATATTTGTTAAATTATTATTTTAATAAATATTTTCACATTCTGAATCACTAAAAATAAACTTTTTCTGGTCATACGCACTATAATGTCTTGGTTTCGTTTTCCATTCATTTCAAACTGTGTGTTGTCGAATTACAAAAATGGAAAACTTGAATGTAAATACGATTAAACATCAACAAGGAAAATCGCTGAGGAGCTCGGATAAACGAATAGTATTAAATTTGTTTAATTCTCTAACTGAAACGAATCCGGAACTCTGTGTGAACGATATAGTGAAAATGGTAGCAAAGACAACAGGGATATCAGAAAGAATCATTTACAGAATTCGCAAAAAATATTTTACTAATGGTAAAGTAATAACTTCTTCGAAAACCCGTAAGCGTACTCAACTTGTTGACAAATATGATGAATTCACAAAATGTGCCATTAGAGGTAAAGTACACAATTTTTATTTCTTAAATGAATTACCTACGGTAGATAAGGTATTACAGGCTGTTAATGATGATCCAGATTTACCAGACTTTACTCGATCCACGATATATAATTTGTTAAAATTACTTAATTTTAAATATACAAACCGTAATAGAAATAGTAGATTAATTGAAAGAGACGATATCATTTTATGGCGAAGACAATATTTACGAAAAATAAGAGAAATGCGTTCTTTAGGCCGTAAGATTTACTATTTGGACGAAACGTGGATTAATGCGGGCCATACCAAGAATAAAGTATGGAAGGATTGTTCAATTACGTCATATCGCGAAGCTTTTGTGTCTGGACGATCTACTGGATTAAAAAATCCTTCTGGAAAGGGAAAACGAATAGTTCTTGTTCATATAGGCAGCAATTCAGGTTTTCTTAATGGTGGTCTATATGAATTTGAATCAAAGTCAACAAAAGATTACCACGAAGAAATGGATGGAAATAATTTCAAAAAATGGTTTGAAAAAATATTATCGAAATTAGAAAGTAATGCTGTTGTTGTCATGGACAATGCTCCATATCACTCTATCAAACGCTCCATAGGAATTGAGGAGAAGATTCCTAATTGTAGTTGGAAAAAAGCTGACATAATTTCTTGGTTGGAAAAAAATAGGGTTCGTCATCAACGAAAAAATGTTAAAAATAGAACTTTTGGATATTGTTAAAAAAAATAAAACATAAATACGATAAATATATTATTGACGAAATGGCCAAAGAAATAGGTGTTGATGTGTTACGTTTACCTCCGTATCATTGTAATTTAAATCCTATTGAACTAATATGGGCAGATATGAAAGGTTACATCGCACGTCACAACACAACATTCAAACTGTCGGATGTGCGAATTTTAATGAATAAAGCTATCGAACAAATAACTGAAGAAAGATGGAGAAAATGTATCGAACACAGAAAAAGAAGTACAACGAATGTGGGAACTCGATGAGATTTCGGAAACTGTTGTAGAAAAACTGATTATTACAAATAGTGACGAAAGCGATATAAATGATTACTTCGAGCAACTATCTTCTGATACAAATGATTAATAAGGTAAGTTTACACTGTAATTATTTAAGAAAATTTTTAATTATATAAATATCACATAGATAAATTCATACATTACAGTAACGTTTTCCTTTAGAGGTTTGAGTATGATTTTTAAGGATTGCCGGAGAATTTGTTTTGTTTTATATCTATTTAATAAAATTGTTGTGTAGATAAAAATTCTGAAGTATGTTCAACTACACAATTATAAATATGTTTTGTGTAAGTTTTAATAATATATATTTAATAATTTTTGACTATACAGTCAAACCTGTTTTTATGCGGGGGATAGGGACCGCATTAAAAAAAACGCATTAAAAAAATCTCACGAAACTTCACGAATGGCTGTAAATAATAGTTTTCGCAACACAATTAAAAAAATAATTTTTTTATGCGGTCAAGAGGGACCGCATAAAAAAAGTCTCACATAGAAAATAACTCAAAACCGTACGAAATAGAATTTATTGACAACAGATGTCAGCACTTGACTGCATCGTCTGGTCTATCGTCTGTTTTACATATTTTTGTCCAGGTGGTGTTTTGTTGACTTAAAAAGTAAATTATTTCATTTTTCGCATATTCATGCAATAATATTACTATAATAAGTGCATTTATGCTATAATAAGTTTATTTAGCTATAATAAGTCAACGTGAGACATGACGAATCGCACGAGACTAGTCGCCAACTATACCGCACAAATTAAAAATTCGCATTAAAAAAATCGCACAAATAAAAATCGCACATAAAAAGAGCGCATAAAAACAGGTTTGACTGTATTTAAACAATGGAAATAATTTAAACGGCTACGTAAAAATATTAAAGTAGGCTATAATAAGTTTTCTAAGTATTATATCGGTAATTTTTAAATTGTTGTGACCACTCTGACCTACTTTAACACGTGCAGAGAAAGGGGCTTAACTAGTCAACACGTGTCTAGCCACTTCCGATTGTGATTTGACCAATAAAAATCTCCGGCGGATTAATACGACAAAATCTTTGTTTACAGTAGCTGCCAAGTTAGGATAAATAGACTATAGTACTCGCAACATCTCTGAGTCAGGAGAAGTTCGTGATAGTCCAACGGGAGTCCACTTAAACCAGGTTTCAGCAAGGTCCCAAAGAGAGATCTTTTTCCCGCTGCTTCTTTTATAGTAGCCGACGTTCAAATTCTCCGCCAATCAGCTTCGATGTCTTCATAAAGTCCGGCCAAAGGCCATTCTCCGACAGTCAATCGTCGATTCAAACCACAACGGCTTTCCTAACGGATCTTCTCTAACGGTTCTTCCATAACGGCTATGATTTTGAATTACGAAAGTTTCCGTTATCTTACAAACAGATGGAATCGCTCGCCTGGGCGATTCCATCCACTACAAATGTACAGTTCATTAATTAAGAAAAAACATGATTTGCTTACATTTTTAGAAGCTTTTTCTTTTAACAAATGTTAAGGACATTAAACATCACTTTTTTCAGATTTAAAAAATATATTTATCACAAGAATCACATGATATTATCATAATAAATATTCACTAATAATTTATTTTAGTATTTATAAATTATTGTTAAGATTTCTGCTGTGTGAAATTTGTAATTTTTTTTTACAATAGTAATAGAGCAGACCTTCTACCTGGCAATAAATGTCAGGCTTCCGGTGCTCCACTTTATTTTCAGACGTTCTCTGTTTCGCTCAATGCTTTACAGAGAGTTGGATACACTATTGCGGTCGTAGCCGCTACATTTTTTTTTTTTTTACCGACATATATTCGTATACTACATAACTGGTATCACTACACCTTTGTATATTTGAGTTAGTGCAGTGCCTCCTGTACTCCATTCTTTTTTTGCCACTTTGGTAATTTCTTGAAAAAGATTGCCTTTTTCTTTTTGACAGATTGTGAAATTTGTAATATAATAATAATTGATTACTTGCTTAGAAGA
The DNA here is from genome assembly GCF_030686945.1 of Centruroides vittatus. NCBI lineage: Eukaryota > Metazoa > Arthropoda > Arachnida > Scorpiones > Buthidae > Centruroides > Centruroides vittatus. The sequence goes on along the minus strand of NW_027122274.1, from coordinate 1,386,451 downwards.
CTACAGAAAATTATTTTCCTCTTTTAGTTAATATTTTCTTTTATCGGGAACAACAGCCATACAAGATTGCTTGAATATATTCAACTAGCAGGTAGGCCCGGCGTTGCTCGGGCAAAAGTAACGATAGCGAAAATTAAGATTATTACGTTATAGTCAAAAAAGAAAAAGAGTAATTTCATCAACAAACTAAATGTTTCTAAAGAAAGGTCGAATTTAAAAATCGAATGTTCTAATATTGTTCGATTTTCACGACGTGTTCTGATTATATCGTTCGATTTTCATCGAATGTTCTAAAGAAGAAAGGTCGAGAAAAACCGAACTAATCTGTTTAAATTTGAAAATCGAATATGTTCGAACATATTACTCTCTTTTCTTTTTTTCCTCCAGCGCCGGTAAATCTTGCACGTCGCTTTCTCTTGTTCTCCATTGTTACTCAACACTTCCATTGTTACTTAACAATTTGGTACTTAAATTTGGTACTGTGTACCAAATTTCAATTTTCAACTCCTAACCGTTTTAGCGAAAATTAAGATTATTACGTTATAGTAAACCTTATAGATACGTAACACTTCCATTGTTGACACGTTCATTGTTGACACTTCAATTGTTGACACTTCCATTATTACCTAACACCAGGGCCGGATTTACCAATCCAGGGGCCCTGGGCACAAATTCGGGGCCCTTTAAGAGTAGGCGAATTTGATGATTTAGAAAATTTACACAAAATACTGTACTTTCAACTAGATTTCAACTAGGAAGTTGTAAATTTCATTTCAAAATAAGGTTCCTGTAAACATGCATATATTTTACTGTGTAAAACTAATTAGGGTGTACTATAGATTACCACCTATGTAATTTCGGGACTTCGAGTATATATTTGAACTCAGAGGACCGAGAAGAGTTCAACGGTACCTTACTTTTGGGCCGGAGACAAAAATAAGAAAGTTATCATACTTTTTTTGGCGATCGCGCGATGATCGGAAGTCGCGTCGCCGCTAAGTCTATCGCGTGTTTAACAGGCAGTCCGGCAAGTCGGCCATATATACCTTCAGCAAAGGCAGATGTTGATCTACGAGCACACCGATCGTCTACAGTTCGAGTTAAGTCCTTTTTGCACACCCTCGCGCTCATCGACCTCGGGGGCTACGGTTCCTCAGTCTCGCTATCGCTCGCGGTCGGCTAGTACTACGAGCCGACCGCGCTATCGCGATCGGGAGTCGCGATGCTTGAACAAAAGGAAAAAAAGAAAGTGGCGTTAGACTGTTCATGTTCCCGACGGACTCCCGGGAGGGGAGCCGCCGGCAGGCCGCCGATTGTTTAACGTCACTAGTTATTGATTCACGGTAGTTCTTGAACAAAAGAAAAAAAAGAAAGTGGCATTCGACTGTTCGTGGAATTTCTTGCCTTTCAAAGTGCTTTTTTTAAATTTGTTTGCAGACTTTACCGCGAGATGGCAGCACTAGCAACTATGGTGCCGTCTGCATGAAAGCATTAAAAAGTATGATAACTTAAAAACTATGATAACTTTCTTATTTTTCATTTCCGGTCCAAAACTAGGATATCGTTGAACTCGTCTCGATCCCCTCAGTTCAGATATATACTCAAAGTCCCGAGATTCCATAGGTGGTAATCTATAGTGCCCCCACTAATTAATTTAATTTAATTGAAAATTACCTATGTAAAATTTTTTCCCGGGTTTGGTTTTCTTTGCCTGTGGCCCTCATGATTAGGCCACACTAGGCTGTTGCAGTAATAGAAAAAAAAATTGTTTAAACAGTTTTGTGGGGGCCCTGGGCACTGGCCCCAAATGTCCCTATGTAAATCCGGCCCTGCCTAACACTTCCATTGTTGATGGAAGTGTTAAGCCTTAATCCTATCCCTCTCCCCCGTGGGGAGGAATTTCGAAAAATCCCTTCTTAGTGTGCGTTCTCGTGGCGTACCCTAACTGTGTACCAAATTTCAACTTTCAAAAGTTTCAACTCCTAACCGTTTGGGCTCTGCGCTGATTTTTATTATTACCAACTCGTCTCCGTAATGTATTTAGAAGCCTTAATCCTGTCCCTCTCCCCTGCGGGGAGGAATTTCGAAAAATCCCTTCTTAGTGTGCGTTCTCGTGACGTACCCTAACTGTGTACCAAATTTCAAATTTCAACTCCTAACCGTTTGGGCTCTGATGATTAATGATACAAAAGTTGTTTTTTTTTAAATAAAATCTCATTATCCGAAAAAGTTACGCAACTCGTTGCTAGATTTTTCATCATGGCTTCTCTTCACTTTTAAACGTATAATTTTTTTTCCTATTATGAATTCCTTTATATCTTCAATTAAGTGTAATAATTCCAATTTGTCACATGCTGTTCGATTTTCGATTTTTTCGCTTGAGGATGACAGATTTAAAAAGTGAAAGTTTTATTACTACTTTGGGCAATGTTTTATCAAATTCGTTATAAATAGGAAACAACTGTCTAGCGATGTGAATCTTTTTGACGTTAAGTGCACAAACTTCTGCATTCAGATTGCATATAACTAAATAACTAATCGAATTTTGCAAAAAGTAAAAATATGTTTGGTAATCTAGCAACATTGATCCCAACTGATGTTAAGTTGCCAGCTGTCCTTCATTGAACTGGATTGTCCATCTGCACTCTTTGAATGCAGTTGTTTATTTTTGTTTAATATTACCTTAACAGAAATATTACAGGCATATAATGCTCAAATATTTTATATGTTTCTAAAGTAGTAATGAGCAATCTTTTCTGCACAAGTGCTACAAATTCCGGAACTTCGTAGGCTTCCGGTGGTGGCATAATTTTTTTTTTTTTTTTTTTTACGGAATTGCAGATTTTAACACTACACTAGGTTCTAACATTTTCTAAACAATGAACATCTCTGTATAATTCAATTTACCATCATTATTTTCAATTACAACATTCTCTTTGGCAGTTTTTTATTACAGTGGTACTGTACTTCGTACTTCAAACGTTCCTGAGTTAGGACGCTAAATTCAAGAGAAATTCGACTCGGAGTTCGAACAATGCTTCGACCTTGAGCTGTGCGCGTAGTGAAAAAAATGCGTTCGTTTTGTCCCCTATGTATCTCGCTCTCTGTGAAAGCATCTCTTGCGTTATTTTCGATGCTGATTTTTGCTTTATTTTCAGTATGTATATATATAACCCTTACAGTACAGCGGCCGGATGGCCGAGCGGTCAAGGTTAGCAGCCTGCCGCCCTGGGGAACTCGGGATCGAATCCGGACGGCTCGAAAAATCCTTCGGAATTTTTCGGGGGGTGGTGCATCCGGATATGTCGGTCCCCGTCCCTCACCACCCGGCCGCCCCATTGTGGGCTGGCCGAACCCATAATGGGCTTGCTATAAGAGGCCCTCTTAGTGCCCACAGGGCGGAAAGAGTTTTTAAAAAAAAAAAAACCCCTTACAGTACTGTGCGAATTAATTTGAACACATCATAATTCACACAATTTTGCCTTTTTTTTTTTCGCAGTTGGCAACGTATTTATGTCAATGTAGCGGCCATTTTATTTTACTGATCTGACAGTCAATGAGTAATAAGACATACCAACCTACAGACACGTCGCATTTTGTTATTTTTTTCGAATTATTGTGATTTTGGTAAAGTTAAGCTGAACTGCGGCTTTATCATCTTTTTTTAAGATGAATATTATTACTCCCAAAAAACGCACTAAGATTGTTACTTTGAGTGAACACATCAATGACTCAAAGAGAGATTGGCAAGGAGCGTGATGTGAGTTTAGGAGCTGTAAACGAGATTTTGAAGCGAAAATGGAACATTGGGACGATTAAGATGAACAGAAAAGGGAAATGTGGAAAGAAAAGAAAGACAACAGCAAGGGATGAAGCTTTTTTAATAAGGGAAAGTAAATTAAACCCTAGGAAAACCAGTCAAGAACTTCAGCAAGACTTAGCACACGGAGTCATGAACAATAACTCCGTGTGCTAACACCATACGAAAACGACTTATAGAAGGTTAAAGCCAAGGAAGGGCATATTTCATATTAAAACAATTTAAATTGTATTCATTTTTCGATTCTATTCATCTTTAACCAATAAATGTTTTTTTTTTTTCAAATTTTCACTTGTGTTCACATTAATTCGCACAATACTGTATCTATTAACATTTGTTGCTTCTACACTCTTGGTATCCAAGTGTGACCATAGGGCCGGTATCTCTTTGATACCACGTCAGGATGACACCACTGTATCTTTAGATTGATACAGAAAATCAATTGCGCGAGCGGTTACGTATGGGTTAGACCCGGAATGAAGCGAGTGGAGAGGATGACGGAAAGAACGCACCCAGAGATTTATATATAAAAATATACCCGTTTATTTTCTCATATGTCTAATTAAATACAAACGATTACTTTATAGAGAGACACGTGATAAGGTACATGGCTCACGATCCGCGAACATAAATTCTACGCGGATTAGAGAGAGAGAGAGAGCTGACAAATATTCGCGTGTAGGATAAATACCTTAAGATATGTAGTCGGATGTCGATGTAATAATCGGTGATATCCTTATAGACCGTTGTAGGCGTTCGGGCTAAGAATAGATGATCTTGTAGTAGATCGTCGGTAATGACTGTCCACTAACAGGTAATAGTTGTTCAGATAGGAAGGGTAACGACGACAGTTCGGCTTGAATATAGATGATGAGGGAGGATCGGCGGCAACAAGTAACTATCCTTTTGAGCGCACAAACACATGGTCAGTAACAACTTCTTCGTCTTACTCATCGTACTCCCTTTTTATATGGGGAGGGAGTTTGCAGGCCCTTCTTTGATTTCGTCAGAAGAGATGATCTTCTTGCACCAATAAAATTATTGGTGACGTAGTCGCGTCACCGAAATTTGACTCATCTTAACAAGGAACTCAACTCGTGGGAATCGAGTTTAGACCGCTCTTATCAGAAAGTTTCATCAGTTGATTTCCCGTTTAACTAACCCTTTTTGGTCTACTTCGTTCCGTTTTGTATAAAATGTAGAGTTTGCATAAAATATAGTTAAAAGATTATAAAGGTACATATAAATGATAAAGTTTACAATATCCCGATCGTCACACAAGTGTGTAGAAGCAACAAAGCCTAACAAGGTTGTATCGACGATTGAGGTAAAAAAGGAACTTATCTCAGAACATGAAAATAGCGAGGTTGCGGCTGAAGTTTTCATCTCTAAAACGTGAACGTCGAACGCCACTCGACGTTCACGTTTTAGAGATGAAAACTTCAGCTGCAACCTCGCTAACGGTACTGTCTGTACATGTGTGGTGGAACTGGCGACCATGTTTAAGATGCCGGTCAACGGTGTGCATCATTCTTAAGAAAAGGAATAAAAGCATCTATATGCAAGGCTGGATCATCGCACAGACAAATGTCTAGGGCCCGGTCAAGCTATCTATTTTGAAAAGATTTGTAAATAGAATAGCTTACTTTTCTGTTGGACAACTGTATATAATAAACAAAAATATATTGCTTTTTATATGGTTATTGTGAATTCTAAAATCTAAAGAAAATGTGTTACGTTTCTTCTTGTGGAAGAGGGAGAGGGTCCGGTAAGAAGAAAATGTCTAGGGCCCGAAAGTGGGTTAATCCAGCCCTGTCAATATGGTTAAAGGTGAGACAACGACTTCCAGAAGATCGCATGTTATTAGCGAGGTTGAGGCCGAAGTTTTAAACGCAAAAACGTGTACGACGGACGTTCAGCGTCGCTCTCCTGTAAGCCTAGAAGTTTGACAATGGCGTTTGGAATGTCAGTGGAATTATACTCGACATTCCAAACGCCATTGTCAAACTTCTAGGCTTACAGGAAAGCGGCGCTGAATGTTCGACATACACGTTTTTGCATTTAAAACTTTGGCGCAACCTCGCTATTAATGGAATAACTCCTTCTAGTGGGTTAAATGAGAGGCAATTGGCTAGTGAGATGATCTCCTAGAGGATTATTTGTGAGAAAGTCAAGAAAGCTGCAGTGACCATAAGAAACGGAATTCAACTCTCATAACTAGATACAGTAAATGCAATGTTCATTTTAGTATTTACGTATTTTGTTTTCGTGTTATTATTATTAAGGTATTGTATTATTTTTACCTTAAATTATGTGTACTTGATGTTTTAAGTTTATTGAAATGGATATTGTTTTAAAAGAAGGATTAATTTTGTTCATCATCTGGGAACGGATTAATTTACTTTCCATTGTTTGAAATGAGAAAATTGATTCAGACTGGAACGATTCATAGTTTGAATTTAATTCGTTCCAGGAGGCAGTTCGAAGTATGAGGAAACACTAGTTTGTCAGATAATGATGAAATTGTATTATAACTAGTATGTAGAAATTTTTTTTAAGATGTGATAATCCTCTGAAATAAGAGGTAAATAAAAAATAATATATATTGATAGTATTCGAACATTTTAAAAATTAATTTCATAATTTAAATATATAGATTAAAAAAGCTGGCAGAAAAGATGAACATTGCTTTTTTTAAAAAAAGCAAAAGCATATTCAATTAACATTTTCAGCTAACTGAAAAAGTTTATTTTTCATGTAACAATTAAATAACTTAAGAGATTTTGTAATTGTATAATAAGTAACTCAGTCAAGTTTCACAACAAACTTTTATTTAATTTACAAATTAGTATATTAAAACAATTCAAATCTTAAATAATAGACTAGAAGAGTAAATACATTGGTTATACATTTCTGTAAAGACTATGTAACTTGCATACTTAAGGGAAAAAGTTATATAAATAGATCTTGGCACAAATTTTCATTTCTGAATAATAATAAAAAACACACAAAACTGTTCAAATTGATTTTTTTAAAATTTCAGATTATATACATTTATTGTCTAAAATTTAATTTTCAAATATTATATATAATTAATAATTTTCCAAATATGCTCTTGACTGTTATGTTTTAAGCTAGTTAAAATACAATAAAGATTTAGTAGATGAACATTTTACATGTTAGAAACAAACATTTATATATTTAATATAAAAATTTTTACTATTAAAAAATTGTTTTTACAAAAAAAGGCACAATTTTATAATTTTTTAAATAAAAAGTATTCAACCTTAATAATAAATAAAAATAACTGCCACTTCAATGGAAATTAAACTATCTATTTTATAATTAGGTATTAACATTGTGATCATGTAGAATGCTTCAAAAGTTAAAAATTCATACAATTGCCATTTAATTAACAGTAAAAATTTAATAATAATACATTTTAAATGGACTTGTAACAAAACTGAGAATGATCTTTCTCTTCAATTGTAAGTAATTTTTGTATTGGTAAAAAAAGTTGTTTTATATGACTTATTCTTATCACAAAAACACTTAAAATTTATGTTTTATTGGGCATCACTTAAACATTTACTTCTAGAAAATTGATACTTTTTAATTTTTTAGAATAAGTCGTTTTTTCAAAATAAATAAGCTAATCAAATTAAATAACATCAAAAATGAATAGTACAAACTTGACTAGATATTTTTAAGTTTAAATCTGCATCAAAATATTTTTAAGTTTTTTCAATATATATACATATACAGAAGTTATATATATAATATAACTTTTGATATAAATGATAAATACAAACATCATTTCATTTTCACATTCAATATACTTTTATGATTATTGCACCATCTTATCTGTCTATTTTCAAATTGAAAAATGTTACTTGTATTAATAAATTTAAATTCATTTTTAGGAAATTTGAAAACAAAAATATTTAAAATATTTGTATCAAAATATTTAAATGTGTATCTTTACACAAATGCATATTTCTATTGATTAGTTGAGCAAGTTTTTTGGTGATAAATTAAATACTTCCATGAATTGTATTTACAGATTTTCCAGATTTCCGTAACCTAAGATTTGCAGAAATTTCAGCAATGTTGTTTGCATTGTTCTGTTCAAACTTGATTAAGTACTCACTTCCATTTTCTGATATTTCTTGATTATTTTGCAGTTTTGCACACAGAAAGAAATTCCATATTGTCCACAGTACAACAAGCATAATACCCAAAAGCCACGAATATGCAACATATGAAGGAAGAGGCTTTGTTATTGTATTCCAATCAAATTTTGCAATAACAAGAAATTCTGTAATAACAACAGCCAGCATCACCCAAGACTGTCGGCCAAACTTCTTGCATTCCCTAGACAAAACAGAAATCTGATTTAAACTAAGTTATTTAGTAGTTAATAATTAAGAAAACATGTGATTCTCATAAATTAATAAAAAATTTAACAAGCTCTTAGACATTTTGTTTCTCTTAGCCTGAGTGTTTGTTTTATTTATTTTTTTTAGTTTCGTATAAGAACTAATTAACATTGAATGAGTTTGGGGACTACTCTATACATCTTATGCTATCAAAATGTTCCCGCAATCACCCTAGAAAAACACATTACACACTGAAAATTCCCATCTAGATAGAAGTGCAACATAGTGAGGTGTATGGTACATGTATCAGGATATGCTGGGAGATCACTAGTTACATGGCAGTCTATACACTCCAGGGGTTCAAGTTCAAATTAGTAAAAAGTTCACCAGACCATACAACTACCATCACCAGCCTGAACAGGGCTCATCATGGATGCAGGATCATTGCTTCATGTTATTAGTGCCATACTTGCACATAAATCATCATCACGATGCAGCAGAAACCTAACTCATCAGTAAAACACATCTTTTTCCAATTCTCAATTTTCATAGATACCAGTCATCCTGATGATGTAGTGGGTATCTAATAAGATGCCTGCTGTTAAACTCCACACTTGCAAGCATATATTGCATTGTCATTTGAGAGAGTGGTGTTGCACTTTTACAGTTTTATTCGTGCACACTAATGCTTTGATTAGTCTTTATGAACAACCTCATTCTACCTTATCCTATCCAGACACCTTCCATTGCCCTCCACAATTCTGTAAGAGCTGACTTCATCACAGCTGCAGCACTCTCTGAGCACTTTCACTGCACTTGTTCTGCTGCAACCAACAAGTTAGTTTTCAAAATTGAGGTACCTGCTGCACTAGCACCAGTGATCATACCTTCTTGAAAAGGTGATAAAGCCTTGCCACCACCTTGCCATTATTCAAATGATAATATGACTTGTCAATAGGACTGAAGAGGGGCATTAAGCCCATAATGCATATCCTTTTAAATTAGAGAAAATAAACCTAGTTTTTCCATCAAAAAGAGAGAGTTCCTGTGTGATTTGTCTCAACAGCAACCTTGTGCTAATTCTAAAGGAAATACAACTAATTAAGAGAACAGTAAGCAATCAAGTACTTGTCAAAAAGTATTTACTCAATACAATGGAATGAGAATAATTATGCAAAAATGTTACACCTTACTGCTTTAGGATCAAACCATTTAGTTACAGTGAATGTTTACTGAAGTGAAAATGCACTTCAGTACATGTTTTAAAGCTCAAAGCTTAGTATATTATTTCATGTACTAAATGAAAAATAAACATGTAATTAACTTTGAATTAATTGATGTTTTATTTGATGAGTAAGTAGTTTAATTTAAACTTTATATCTTACATGTTTTCAAATGATTCACAAACAAAATCTATATTTTAAAACAGAACTGAGCCATCTTGGGATTCTACATTTAAAAAAAATAGTTTTTAAATTCTGCTGGTTTAAACTTGGACAAAACAAACTGTTTTGTCCAAGTTTAAAAAGCTAATTTTCAGATTTAAGAACAAAACTGTCTGATATTAAAATTTACAAAATTTCTATTCTTCTTGAAAAGTTATACTTCAAAGAAATTGAGCCCAATCAACTTTAATAAAAAAGTAATATTAGAAATTTTACAATTACAGTAGAGCATCGATTAGCCAACTCAATTGGGAACTGGGGTCAGTCGGATAACTGTAAAAATGGATAACCGAAAAGTATGAAAAAATACATTATTAGTATAGTATATTAGTATATCCCATGTAATTTGTATATTAGTACTGTATATTGCTACTTTCGCGTTGAATTTTCATCGATTTTAAGCCTAACAAAATTTTTTTTTTTAATAATAACTGTCGCTACTGTATCGTTAAAAATTATTTCTTTATTTTGCACAAAATAAATACTGGCCTCCCATTCATGGTCGAGCCAGTGTTGCCAGCTAAAACATGCAAAAATTTAACAAAAATAATATTAAAGTAGCCGAGACATAGCCAAATATTGTAGCACCACACCACTAGTGGACATTTGAATTTGCCGACTAGAACATGGTCGGTTAACCGATGTGACGGTTGATCGGGGGTCGGATAATCGATGCTCTGCTGTAGTTCAATATATTCAAAAAATTCAGAATTATTTATATATAAGTCAGTTAATGAATTTATTGTGCAATTAAGTAACCTATCATTAGAATTAAATTTTCTAACAAAACTGATAAACTGGGATATGTTCTTAAAAAATTAAAAATGCTTACACATCATCCAGGTACTGAAATGTTTCTCTGACAGCCACTGCACCAGCCAAAACCATCAAGATAAGACGAGCCAAGTTCAAAAAATGTGGAGGTTCTAGCCATAATACAAATTTAAGATAGAATGTGTTCAACTCAGCTACCAGCAACTTGGAAAAAATTTTTAAATGATTGAAAAAATTATTTAAAACAAATCTCTACAAATACAAATCAACATCTTACTATAAATATTATCCCAAGAACAGAAAGCCATCTTGTAAGACTTGAGGTAGGTTTCCAGTCAAATTCAATCCAGCTGTGTGGTCCAAATTGAGCAGCAATTCGCTTGAGTTTTCCCTGATAAGTGGGAATATCCCAGAGACTCCTCCAATGATATGGTTTCATAGATAAATATTTCAATGTCTTTAATCCTAGATATATGCCTAATCCATTACAAACAAGAGCATCCATAATCCACTATTTCAAAATAAAAGAAACACTTTTAGTTATTTGTGCAATGGGTTTTACTTTGTCTATTTACAATTTTAATGTTTAAAAAAAATTTAACTTGTTTATATTAATTATTCTAATAAGCAAAGTTTGAAAGTTGAGATTCATTATTTGCACAGGAGATAGTTTCACAGGATAAATAAAAAGGATTTATTTCACATTGAAGAATCCTTTTGTATAGTGAATAAAGTACTTTAACTGAGGAAGATTTTCTTACTAAAAAAGTGAAAGTTTAAAATAAGTACAAATTTGAATGATTGCATTCAGATGATGATTTAAAGAAAATAAAATATTTTTGTAATATTAACATTTTTTAAAAATATGTTGCAGTTAATCTATATTTTCTGCAGGTGAGGAATGACATAATTCTGCACTGTTTCAAGTTTTAAGGTAGAAATGTTGCATGCACTGTTAGTCTTAATATACAAGTGGATGGCTTCTGCCAGGAGTAATATCTTGTAATTTTTTGAACTGAACAATAACTTCATCTTGTCACACTATGGTTCATAACTGAAACAAGGAAAAATTTTACCCAGCAGATAGACATTCCAATGGATTCATCCTTATTGACAATCTTAGTGGAAATGGTTATGAGAAACATACATCAAACGAAACCCAATAGCATAAGCAAATACACCAACAACTACCGTAAATGATCGGGCTAAATTTTGGATAAATGATTATAGATTAGAACTAATTATAGATTATTCCGGGTAGCATAACTGGCAACACGTCCACACAGTAACTGGGAGTTGCAGGTTCGAGTCCTGCTTCAGGCTGATTCTTTTCTTCCAGTTTAATCTAAATTAATTAATTAAATATTATACTACTTTCACTCAGACTCTATTAAACTGTAATACAAACAACACCTTAATGCTGAGAATCTTTAATTTTAATGATAAACAAACGTTTTCGGCTCATTCCATGAGCCATCGTCAGGCTAACTACATTCGAATACTATTTCGAACAAGCAGTTCAAATAAATAGAACTCACGTGCGTTGCTAAACTACGCAAACATAAATGATATAAACAACATAGATAATAAAATAAAATATGCCAATGGTACACGTATACATTGTAAAATCTATAGTTCCGTAGGCAATCCTTTTCTCCTAGTTAATGCCTTCCTGTGAATTTTTTAATTAGAAACTTCCAAGCTGACGGCAAAATCGTCGCATCCTTGTAATTTATGCATTTGTTGGTTAAGCTGGACTTATAAATTTCACATTTTTCGGTTGTAGCTGCCAGTGTCGGTGAATGTATCGGTGTTATGATCCTGGCCTCCTTCCATTTAACAACGGACCCCTCAGCTTGCACCATTTTTGCCAACGTTGTTGTGCATTTACTTTTTGCCACGTCATATCTGTGTTCCTTAATCCTTTTACTTAGGCTTCTCGTCGTGACCCCGATGTATTCTTTATCAATCCTTAATTGGTCGTTGCTGTACGGTATCGAGTACACGCCTGGTTGCTCATTACATTTAATTCCATCCTTGTCATTCCTTAATAATTTATAAATCAAGGGAGCTTTTTGTACACAATAGTGCTGTTCCTGCGGCCCGCAATACCCTCAATAACCGAGGATAGTAGTTTATTATAAGTGAATTTCGTGATACCATTTGTCAGATCTCTTTTATTCTTGCTTTCTATAGGATTCTTGTAAGCGGCAATCAAACGCTCAACCGTTCTTGGACCAAATCCCAACATCCTAGCTACCTGCCTAATTCTATCCAGCTCACGCATCGTATCCATTATGTTAGAGCAATACTGAAACGCTCTTCTAATTAAAGCTCTAAACGCTGATAGCTTATAATTAATAGGATCATTCGATGTTGACGGTATATATAGCGGGTCGTGTGTCGGTTTGATATAAACTTTCGTGTTTATTGATCCGTTCTTAAATGTAATACCAATGTCCAAAAAATGCAATTCGTCGCTACTGACTTGCTCTAAGTTTAGCTTCAGGCCATGATCGTTGGAATTCATGTCACTTAAGAATTGTTGTATTCTTGCGTGGTTCCTCCATATAACAAGCACATTGTCCACATACCTTTTGTACATGACTATGTCCTCTTTGAAGTTGATAAGCGTGATGCGCTCCATTTTTCTTACCACCAACTTGCAAAGCTCATAACACCAATACAGTCACCGACACTGGCAGCTACAACCGAAAAATGTGAAATTTATAAGTCCAGCTTAACCAACAAATGCATAAATTACAAGGATGCGACGATTTTGCTGTCAGCTTGGAAGTTTCTAATTAAAAAATTCACAGGAAGGCATTAACTAGGAGAAAAGGATTGCCTACGGAACTATAGATTTTACAATGTATACGTGTACCATTGGCTATTTTATTTTATTTTATTATCTATGTTATTTATATCATTTATGTTTGCGTAGTTTAGCAACGCATGTGAGTTCTATTTATTTGAACTGCTTTTTCGAAATAGTATTCGAATGTAGTTAGCCTGACGATGGCTCATGGAATGAGCCAAAAACGTTTGTTTATCATTAAAATTAAAGGTTCTCAGCATTAAGGTGTTGTTTGTATTACAGTTAAATATTATAATTATTAATTTTAATAAGAGATGGTGCCTAACACCTAACTCTAATGCCAAATTTATTTCTAATCTATAATCATTTATCCAAAATTTCGCCCAATCATTTACAGCAGTTGTTGGTGTATTTGCTTAATGGTTATGAGATAATGAGAGGAAACTACAGTCAAGTCCGCATAAGTCGACACCCGGCTAACTCGACACCATCGGTTAAGTAGTCATTTTCTGTGGTCCCGGCCGACTTACATAGGCATTAACGTTAAAAAACTCCAGTTTACTCGACACCGTTTAACTCGTCACCACTGGATAAGTCGACATACTTTTGCTGTCCCACACTCTGATAAGTTGTCACCCCCTTTCTGAAAAAAAAAAAAAAAAAATGAATTCCCTCCGCACGTGTGGTGCAAACTCATTTTTTTTTCATGAGGGGGAGTCGATTTATTTATTAATATATAATTAATATATTTAATAATATTATTAATATATATAATATATAATATATATATATAATATAATATATATTAATATATATAATATATATATATATATATATATATATATATATACACATATTAATAAAAATGCCTTAACATTTTATGTATTTTTATGTATAAAATAATAACAGATAAACAAAAAGAAAATATACAATCTACATCAACGTCACACCAGAATCCAATTTTGCATTTTCTCATGCCAGAGGCATTAAGAATCCTTAGACGTTACTTGCTAACAATTGACAATTGCAAAGATGATGTTTTAAAAGCGTTCGTGATCGCTGAAAAAGAAAGTCAAGACAGTTAAGTGCTCAAAACAAATAACACTAAACGAATTTTTCAGTTTTTCATCTACAGAGCAATTGTAGATGGAAGACACAGTGTATTGTATGCCTATACTACTGTATAACGCACTACTGCATTTTATTAATTGTAGTTTTGTGGTTTTTTCCAACTTCACTTTAGTCGTCACATCGGATAACTCGACACATTTCCACTTCCCCTTGGGGTGTCGACTTATGCAGAGTCGACTGTATTTAGTAGATCATTTATAATTCCATATCTCATATTCTGATACAGGTATGTGTTAATAGATTGGCAACATGAAAGGGCTGATTTCATTATATTTTAAAATCATATCAACAATATTTTTTCATCTATAAATGTTACACGAGATGCAGTGGCGTGCCGTCATTGGAAGCAGTGGAAGCGTTGCTTCCCTTGTATTTTCTAAAAAATAAATACATAGTGCATGATTATTTTCATATAATTAAAATTAATATTTTATTATAACTGCATTATGTATCTTATTACAAATTTCTATACTACACGTGAAAAAAATGATAAGATTGCTATTGTGTATTCGAATATTAGTGGCAGAATGGAAGTGCTGTATTGTCAGCTTCCAAACAGCCAGATTATACTCATTCGCACATGTGGTTTACAGAGCACCAACCTCACCCGGTTTAGCTGGTGGACCAAAAATTCCGTCTGCACCGCCAGTGCACTATTTTTCAAGCAGAGATGTGGGCCATCAGCAAAGCTGTGGAGCACATCAGCACTAATTATAACAATATGCATGTCTCTATCTTCACCGACTCACTATCTGCACTCAACCTCTTCACTAGCAGAAACCAACATCCAACTGCAGAAAAAATCAGAAGGGACTTACATGCTTCCAGATGCACTTTTGATGTTAACTGAATCAGAGCACACCAGGGTGAGCAGGGAAATGAGAGAGCAGATACTCTGGCCAAGGAGGCTGCCACAGACAAATCCCTCTCCATTTCGTATTGCAAACTGAGTCAACGCACACTCCGCGACTTTCTGCGTAAAGAGACTCTTACTCTCTGGCAGCAAAGCTGCCTAAAGCTTTACACTCAAACCTGTTTTTGTGCGATTTTTTTATTTGTGCGATTTGTTTTGTGTGATTTTTTGTGCGCGATATATGAATTTCAATCAAATTGGTATACTGCACAAAAATAATTGCACAAAACACATTGCATGTATAAAAAAATCGCACAAAAAAAGACCACACAAAAACAGGTTTGAGTGTATTCCTAACCTCGAGACATTCCTGCAAAATAATTGGTACACCCACAACTACTATAATTCTCAAGTATTCACAAATCACAGAAGGTATGCTGCATATCTGGTCAGGTTTGCCCACGGCACATCACCACTGTGCCCGACTTGCAATGTTGGGGATGGTGCTCTACACTACCTAAATGACTGCATGATATTGGATCAGCACAGACTCGAGTTACAACTCTTACTTCGGGAGCAGGGGGTGGCTAGTGATTCAGAATGTAATTGTGATATTAAAAATACATTTAGAGAAATCTACGGTTTTTACTGGCTTATCGAACAAACAATACGAATGGAACCAAGATCATCACTGATGCACAATTAACGGATTGCCCCTGGAAGTCGGCTTCTCACAGAAAACAGCTTCCCTATCATCAAATGTGGCATTGCTTTATTTATTTATATCATATCATAACAGTATATTCAAGCTTTTGTGATTATTATGTATAATCACAAAAACAATTTACCTTCTATATTTCTTATCAAAGGATCCTACAGTTTAACAGAATTGTCAAAGCAGCATTCACATATCACACGAAGAGAATACAATTATTCTTCATTTGAGTCTGTATTATAGTTAGAGTTAGAAATTATTCAAACTTTATGAATAATGGTGGTTTTCTATATCAAAATTTAAATATTTAGACAAAATTAAGTATCAAATATTTCTTCCAACTACTTTAGTACTAGATTGAAAATTGCATTTTACTTCCATCCCAATACCATTTTCAGGAAAAATGACACACAATTTATTAAAATTATGTAATAATCTCCCTTTCCATTTACCAATAACATTGCAGACAACCTTATGTAGACAATGTTACAATGATAGTAGCAGATAGGAAAACAAGGAGAGAGCAGGTGTATATGACATACTGCTGGAAAAATCTAGTAGATCTTTGCTATATATCAGAGTAACAGAGTGAAATTTAATCTACTGCATTGCAGACCATCAAAGTGATGTAAAATACAAGAGAAAAAGAACAACAATAGCCATCCTAACCTCAGGATAATTATGAACCATAGTGCAACAAGATAAAGTCATTGTTCGGTCCAAGAAATTACAAGATATTATTCTTGGCAAAAGCCATCTACTCATATATCAAGACTAACAGTGCATGTAACATTTCTACCTTAAAACTTGAAACAGTGTGGAATTATGTCATTCTTCACCTGCAGAAAATTAACTGTAAATTAACATTAACATTTTAAAAAAATATTTCAATTACCAAAATATTTTGTTTATTTACATTTAATCTTTAATTTGTCGTCTGAATGCAATCATTCAAATTTTCTTTTATTTTGAATTTAAACTGAGGAAGTTTTTCTTGTTTAAATAAGCAAAAGTACTTTTGAAGAATTTCAATCCTTTCACTTAATGGGATAATGTAAAGTAAATCCTTTTCATTGAACTTTTCTCATGAGATAAACCCATCCTGAAAAATAGAAAAAAAAGTTAATAAAAATCCATCTTGTAATACTGATTGAATTACGTTTATGATCATTTGGAGGCAATATTAATTTCCCCTTTTTCTCCTTATTTACTGCTTATTTACTTGCTGAGCAGTTTTTGATATTTTTCTTTTTTGCATTTGCACAAAATACTCATTTATAAGTAGAAATAGAAAAATAAACTATGTTATTAAAACTTTAATAATTTTTATCAATGGTTTTCTGTTTTGATATTTAAATACCTTCGATATAAAATGGGGTTTGATATTATCAAATAATCAACTGTCAATATATTTTCCAATATCGAAGTCAGGAAAATAAATACTGACAAATATCATTATTGACATTCACTATTACTGGTATCAGAAATTAACATCAAAATGTATAAATTTAATTAATTTAATAATCCAATGCTAATGAACTTTAAAACTGTCAATGACTTTCATTTTAAATTTTAAATTTGATTCCAACATCAATAGTTAAATGATTTCTAACTGATCTCCTTGGATTTCTGCTCCTCTAACATTCAGATATTTACATTATGCTTTTGACTGGCTAACAAATTTCAACTGTAAGCACTTTTGAATTTTTAAATTCAAAAGTGCTTACAGTTGAAAGATTAATTTTCAATTTCTTGTTGTGATTGGTTAGAAAAAAATTCAACTGACTAATGGTGATTTTAAGAACAGCATAAAATAAGCAGTCTCCATTTGATATCTCTACTTTCCAGTGAAGTTCTGTGCTGTTTTATCATATTATAAGCAGTGTTTGAAAGATAAAAATTGAAGGTGTATTTATATCATTTTAGTGATATTTAATTAATTAATTAAGACATAATATATTATTACTCAATCCTAGAAAATAACCTGAGAGTACACACAATGTATCAAAGGTTCACACACTTTTAATTTTGAATTTTTTAAAATTAATTCCCTGTCCTTGCAGTGAAATTCTCAATATCCAATTATCATTACCTTCCAAGTACTTTTGCTCTTGTCAAAACATGTTTTTTACTTAATGATGGCTTCAAGTGCAATTAAAAGTTATTTGTGACACACACAATAGTGTCAGTGCATGGATTTTTAAGGGGATTTAGAAAATTAATGTTAATCATTTTGTCTAAAATGTAATTCACATTCAACCTTTTAAAAACCAGTAATAAAAATTTGAAAACAAACGTTTTCGACCGTTAACTCGGTCTTCATCAGGTTCTAACTATTGAGATTCAAAACTGTTCCAGAACGTATTCAAATTTTCGAATAGAACCGTTGCGCATTCTGTTACGTGTTACGTGTGGCGCAAAACACAACGAAATTACAATCCATATACAAACGAATTAAATGGAGCTATGGGGAACATCCCCTTCGTAACAAAACTTCCAAGCTTGAGAAATGTTACACGCATCTTTAGAATTGATGCAGGTTGTGTGCAGTCCAGCCTTGTATATTTCCAGACTTTCCAGGGATCGCAGATGGTCCAATCGGTGGGATATTTTAATCAATTCCGCGTTTTGCAGATCAGCACTTATGCCCAGGGTCGAGGCATAAGCAGAGAGGGTAGTGGTGCCTCTGTTGCGGTCGATATCATATTTATGCTCGCGTAGACGCTTGTCGAGTGACCGTTTCGTTGAACCGATGTATACAAGCTCTCTTTGGAATCTGCTATCCCATAATGGAACAGAGTATACCCCCGGTGCCATTCTTTTATCTACGATGTCCTTGGAATTGCGCATGAGGTCATATATAGTGTTACGTCTCTTGTAAGCGATCTTTTTGTTGGTGTATGCGGCAATTTCCCTGTAAATGGAGTCTAGGTGTTTATTATATTCAACTACTACAAGTGCTTGAGTGGTATTGGAGTCGTTAGTGCGTGTGTTGGTGTTGTCAGTACGATGCAAATGTGCAGACGCAAGGTTATGAACTAATGTACGGCTATAGCCGTGTCTTGTGGCTATGATCTGGATGCGCTCTAATTCAGATATGGTGTCCTCGATTCTGGAGTGGTGCGTGAAGGCTCTTTTCGTAAGGGCACGGAAGGCAGCTACCTTGTAAGAGAAGGGGTCCTCCGAAACGGCAGGGATGAATAATGGAGTGTAGCATGGTTTGTAATGGACTTTAGTGGATATTGTGTTGCCATCTATTTGCATATGGATGTCTAAGAAGTTTGCATTTGTGTTGCTTATTTGGTCAAGCTTGATGTGGAGTCCATATGGGTTGTTGTTCATTGCATCGATGAATCTATTTATATTGGGCTTAGTTTTCCATAAGATAAAGATATCATCGACGTACCTCCTATAAATATGTATATCTGAATTAAAGAGGGGTATGATTCTTTGTTCCAGTTTTCTAATGACCAACTCGCATAAATCGCCCGACAGCGGGCTGCCCATCGGAACACCACGTTTCTGCAGATATGTTTTGTCGTCGAAACGGAAAAAGGAAGTGTTGCACAGAATGTCGGCTAGTTCCAGGACTAGTTTACGGTGCGCTCCGTGCGATGTTAGTAAGAGATCTCTAATCGCGCAAAAGCACGGTTGGATTTTTATATCGACGGGTACAATGAAACGAAATCGAGAACAGTGATGTATGCACGGTCCGTTACGTTGAGGGGTCTCAATACGTCTAATAACAATCCGTGCATACATCACTGTTCTCGATTTCGTTTCATTGTACCCGTCGATAAAAATCCAACCGTGCTTTTGCGCGATTAGAGATCTCTTACTAACATCGCACGGAGCGCACCGTAAACTAGTCCTGGAACTAGCCGACATTCTGTGCAACACTTCCTTTTTCCGTTTCGACGACAAAACATATCTGCAGAAACGTGGTGTTCCGATGGGCAGCCCGCTGTCGGGCGATTTATGCGAGTTGGTCATTAGAAAACTGGAACAAAGAATCATACCCCTCTTTAATTCAGATATACATATTTATAGGAGGTACGTCGATGATATCTTTATCTTATGGAAAACTAAGCCCAATATAAATAGATTCATCGATGCAATGAACAACAACCCATATGGACTCCACATCAAGCTTGACCAAATAAGCAACACAAATGCAAACTTCTTAGACATCCATATGCAAATAGATGGCAACACAATATCCACTAAAGTCCATTACAAACCATGCTACACTCCATTATTCATCCCTGCCGTTTCGGAGGACCCCTTCTCTTACAAGGTAGCTGCCTTCCGTGCCCTTACGAAAAGAGCCTTCACGCACCACTCCAGAATCGAGGACACCATATCTGAATTAGAGCGCATCCAGATCATAGCCACAAGACACGGCTATAGCCGTACATTAGTTCATAACCTTGCATCTGCACATTTGCATCGTACTGACAACACCAACACACGCACTAACGACTCCAATACCACTCAAGCACTTGTAGTAGTTGGATATAATAAACACCTAGACTCCATTTACAGGGAAATTGCCACATACACCAACAAAAAGATCGCTTACAAGAGACGTAACACTATATATGACCTCATGCGCAATTCCAAGGACATCGTAGATAAAAGAATGGCACCGGGGGTATACTCTGTTCCATTATGGGATAGCAGATTCCAAAGAGAGCTTGTATACATCGGTTCAACGAAACGGTCGCTCGACAAGCGTCTACGCGAGCATAAATATGATATCGACCGCAACAGAGGCACCACTACCCTCTCTGCTTATGCCTCGACCCCGGGCATAAGTGCTGATCTGCAAAACGCGGAATTGATTAAAATATCCCACCGATTGGACCATCTGCAATCCCTGGAAAGTCTGGAAATATACAAGGCTGGACTGCACACAACCTGCATCAATTCTAAAGATGCGTGTAACATTTCTCAAGCTTGGAAGTTTTGTTACGAAGGGGATGTTCCCCATAGCTCCATTTAATTCGTTTGTATATGGATTGTAATTTCGTTGTGTTTTGCGCCACACGTATTACGCATGCCAACAGTAACACGAATGCGCAACGGTTCTATTCGAAAATTTGAATACGTTCTGGAACAGTTTTGAATCTCAATAGTTAGAACCTGATGAAGACCGAGTTAACGGTCGAAAACGTTTGTTTTCAAATTTTTATTACTGGTTTTTAAAAGGTTGAATGTGAATTATTTGCTCACACCAGTACAGAAGTCAAACCTCTAAAATGTAACTATGCTAATAGAAAAAACTCTTCTCACGGAGAATGGGTCGGATGTTGCCGCTAAAGTCAATAATCCAATGTGAAAGTTAGCACGTTGTTACAAAACAACCCAGCAAAAATGCAAGTCATTGCGCACCTGCAACTTGAAATAAAAACATCGGACGATCATGTGACTCATTTCTCACGCTAAGTGTATAAAAGTGCAAGCCACCAGAAGCTCAAGAGTTCGCACCTGGAAGTTATAATTGTGAATGTGCCATTTTTTCTCCCAGAACCCCACTGACCAAGCAAAAGGTGAAGACCCGGTAGGAAGACATAACGATGCCAGAACTTCCATACAGTATCACTGCCTATAGCTCACCACCCACATTCAAGGTAATTATCAGCAGACAGCAAACTCTCTCTCTCTCGAAAAATAGGCCTAGCTGGTAGAGAGTACTCTTGTAAAATATTTGACTATATAATCACATTTAGCTGCACATAACCTGTCTATGTATCAAACTTTGTGTAGCATCCTGTATCTCATAGTTAATAATATAATAAATGCATTGTTTATTTGTTAAACCTGTCTCCTGTCTATCCAAGGACACCTGCCAACTTGTTCAACCCCTTGCCACTCGTTATAAAGCCATCCGAAATGACAACGTAAGTGAGTTTTACGACTTGACATGTAAGTGGCAATTAGGGTATTGACCTTGTGCCCTGGTATTCTCACAATAGTGTGTACATAATGGCTTTGTCTAAGGATATATTCAGCCCAAACAATTCAGAGGATATAGAAATGGTTAGGATTATTATTTTGTGCAATACAAAGAGGCATTAAGAGGAATTGTATGATACTTGTAACACTGCTTTTGATTTTGTGTCAAATAATTCTAGTAAATAAAAAGTCAAATTTATCGAAAGTCAAAAGCTGAAATTTGTAGAAACAGAATAAAACAGTAATACTGAAATGTTACCATTTAAGTACTGTAATTTTTTCTAGTTTTTATTATTCCACTAATCTACCATGTGGGTTGTTTAAGATTTATTATACCTGAGACTAAAGGATTGAGACAGAAACTAACAATCTATTCTCATTTTTTTAAATTTTATTTTCTCTCCAAAATGCCTTAGATAATTGCAATGTTTTAAGGTCAAGTAAAAAAAATTATAACTGCATGTACTTCAACATGTACATACTCCATAAAATACAAAAATGAAAATAGATTGTTAGTTTCTGGTTTCAGTCCTTTAGTCTCAGATATTATAAGTCTTAAACAACCCACATGGTAGAGTAATGAAATAATAAAAAATAGTGAAGATTCTAGATTGGAAGCTTGAAAAACAATGATATTAATGCAATATTGATTACCTGTTATTGATTATTGCACAATAGCATTTATTAGATTTCATTTAAAAACATGTAAAAAATGTACTGTTGATTGATCACTTCTTCAGTTTCAGTAATT
This sequence comes from Centruroides vittatus, assembly GCF_030686945.1. Taxonomy (NCBI): domain Eukaryota; kingdom Metazoa; phylum Arthropoda; class Arachnida; order Scorpiones; family Buthidae; genus Centruroides; species Centruroides vittatus. The sequence continues at coordinate 1,363,807 of NW_027122274.1, read as the reverse complement.
AAAGGTAAGACATTAAACACGAGTAATCTTTTTATGAAATATTTATGGTAATGCAGTAGACAATTTGAACTGAGCATAGAAAAAATAAACATTCTAACTCACAATGCATTTCTTCCTCTTTTGTATACAAATGTGTAGGACAGGTTGATAACCTTTCAGCGGTGTTATGCTGAACATCAGTTATAATATTATTCCGAGTGCCAACATGATTCTACCAAGTTTGTTATATATGTTATCAAAATTAGTCCAGTTATAACGGACTTCAAAAATGTGTAATTTTGAAGTTAAGTTGTTAATTGAATTATGTTCTTACATGAAAAGCACTTGCATAACACGTGGAGGGCGACACAGAGCAGGGACACATGCGCTATAATAGAAATATACAAACAAGAGATTTGTTTTTAATGTATCATACCCTTCGCTGAACTATGACTTCCATTTAAATGTGTAATTAATAATTAAAATATAATTTTTACTACATTTCTATTCAATCAGCCTGCCACTGAAAATTGTCCCGCATGCCGTAAGTTGCCAATCCCTGGTATATGATATACAATTTGAGCGGAAATGATAATTTATATATATAAATAAAAATAAAAGGTCATTACAGTAGAGCGTTGTTAATTGGAACATCGGTAATTGAAATGGCTGGAAATCGGAACGATTTTCAGTCGAACTGTGTCGTGCTGAATCGAACGTTTTTGATACTAAATTTACTTCTAAAGTATAATTTTCGTGTTTTTTATATTCTTCAATATATTTATTTTGTTTGTACAAAATAAAGAAATAATTTTTAACAATACGATAGCCTCGATTATTATTATAAAAATTTTTGTTAGGCTTAAAATCGACGAAAATTCAACACGAAGCGACACGCAACGGAGAAAAATTCAACAGGAAGCGATACGCAACAGAGAAAAATTTGAACATCAGACAGGTTAATATAATTTTTCGTACAAAGTCGGAAATTGGAACAAATGACTAATTGGAACAACCCCAGTCCCCAACTGACGCCAATTTTCGACGCTCTACTGTAATTAAAACAATGAAAATGATGGCTAGTGGTATTTTAATTAAACTATGTGTTTTTTTTTTTTTAATTGCTGGCTTGTCATCAAAGGACATTTAAATTAAATAACTACTGACTACAAAATCATGTAAAAACATTTTACATAACTACATGTTATGTAAAATGTTTTTATATAATTTTGTAGAGCCATAGCCTCTAATAAAAGGTCATCTCTGCAAAGGAAGACTGTTTTTGTTCCTGGTGACTGGACATAGTGGAAGTATGAAGACATTTTAGTTTCTTCTATGCATTTTAAATCATTTTTCATTTTCTCAGTATACCTCATTCAGTCACAACACACTTAATTTATTGCAGTACAGTGTGTAATATATGAAATAATTTATTTATTCTCCATTGTAATGTTATAACCTTTTTTCAACAGACTGCCAATCTCACTAAACTACCAAATTTATGATCAAACAAATGGTGGAGTCTTAACAAGGTTTGACTATACAGGCAGTCCTCTACTTACGAACATTCGAAGTTACGAACAAAGCCGACAGATGGTGGGTTAACATGAGCGAGAGGTAGGTGAGAGGCTCTTAGTTGAGTTTGGACTGTAGTCATGTCTCAATCGTGTGTGGTGTCATTTGTTTACTATTAAAGTGCAGTTGGTTATTTTTTACGTACAGTCAAGTTTATTTTTGAAGTTTTACGTTAAAAACATTTACAGTACATACATACGTACATTTATAGTTGTTTTAAATGAGTAATTTTAATATATAATGTACATACATGTGATTGATTTGAATTTATACTTCCCTTTAACAATCTTAATTCAACATTATTCAAGTAACCTAAATATTACATAATTGTAAAAACAATGTTGTATTTGAGTTTTTGCGCCAAACATCGTCTTTTCGAGTTACGAAATTTTCGACTTGCGAATGACCGCTATGAACGGATTAAGTTCATAAGTAGAGGACTTACTGTACATTAATAAAAATATTTTCTAACATAAGATTTTTCTTTTTTTCACATTATTATTTTTCTCTGTCATCACACTTTAAAGATCATTTTATCAATGGAGTAAGACAATTTCAGAAATTGTTTAGTTTTGCAAGTTTAATCCAAATCTGAATTAAACTTAGTATGTTCCTTTAAAAAATTTGACTTTCAGCCTGAATAGCACATTCCCCAGTCAGTACAAGAAGTTGGAGGGGGGGGAAAAAATCACCATTTGATAGAGTACAGTCAATTTACTTACCAAAATCTTTTTTAGTAAAATTTGCTTTCATTTTAAAAGGAGCATACAAGTGGTCTGTCACTCTATATAGATCAGTTTTTGTTAAATTGCTTAAAAATATATGTATTTTATGTAACATGATTTTCAGACTAAATACTAATGTAGATAATACTTTATCTATAAACAAATTTATATTTCTTGAAAAACCTCTACCTTTATATTAAACATAAAAAACTACAAATAAAAAAAAATTGTAGTTGTTGTATGCCTAATATAAATACTTGTAAATTAATAATCCTTGAACAATTTCAATTGAGATTTTTCTTATATTTAATAAATTGTTTTTATCTAATCTGCTAATATCTTTCTGATATAATACAAATGATAGATAATAAATATCATTAATTCTTATTCTTGTTTGTAATGTTTAATACAGATAATACATAAAAACCTAAAAAACTTACATGATCCCACCAACATTCACTGAAATTTGGCAATTGATGTTCTAATGTATATTCTAGAACTTCAAACATAATACTTGTTACCATACATAGCCACCAATCTCGCAACATCAAAGTCTGTTTATATAAATATATATTTTAAAAATATTGAAATTTATGATTATTGAATAAATAAAATTACCCACTTTAACCCACCATCCTATAAAATGTGTTGGTACAAATATGTCCAATTTATCCTATTTAGAACAAAAAAAAAAAACATACAAATTTCATTAAATATTTACTTTAACAATTTTAAAAATATACTTTAAATTTCTTACCCAAACATTATGAAAGGGATCTTGAGGCACATCTGGATCATAAATGAGACAATTTCCTCCATAATTTCGCTCTGCCAGTGGTTTCCCCAATTCTTTATCGATATGTTTCAACAACTTTCGAGCGTCATCTGCAGTCTGAAGTAAAAAGTAAGTGAATATACAAGCTTATGCCCATACAAAAATGTTTTCTCCAGGAAAAAAAAAAAAAAATACTAATTTTATGAAAATTTTATTTATTTTGAAAAATTAGGATGCAAACACAAACTTTTTCCAGAGAAAAATATTTAAAAACAATGGTAATATAGATAATATGAATACAGTGGGTGATCAGTTAATGAGCATAATCTGTTTCAAGACTTTGTTCGCTATCCGAATTGTTCGTTAACCTGTTAACCAATTGTCGATTTACCATAGGTTTGTATGGGAATTTGATTAAATCATTCTGGAGACCCCAAAAAATAAAAATATATACTTTCTTACTAGGTTTATTTATATGTAATATATAAAACTGTATATACTGTATATATATCAGGGGTGGGCAAGCAAGAGTTCAGTGGGAGCCGAAATATAGGTTTTGCAAAATGCAGGGGTGGGCAAGCAAGAGTTCAGTGGAGCCGAAATATAGGTTTTGCAAAATGCATGGGAGCCACAGTTCTGTACTATCATGGCAGATAGTATGGTAAGGCGTGTGATTTTATTATATAATATAAATATAATATAAAACAAATATTGAATTTTTTTAACAAACATATTTTCACAGAATTATAAAAATAAAATAGTAAAAACAATAAAAAACAGAAATTAACACTTTAAGCAAGAGCCACATGTGGCTCTCGGAGCCGCATTTGCCCATGCCTGATATATATATTATTATATCTCTTTCCTGCCAAAAACATTTAAAATTGTGTGTGACACCATTTGTTATGAGATTTCACTAAAAAATGTTTATATTATTAATTATTATAAAATTGCAAAAAGCTTAATTCTGAGGGTAGAAATGATTTTATAAAAAATTGTAAATGCTAATAATGAGTAAAATCTTTAAGTCCATCCCCCTCTATCTTCCCACCTCTTTGACCTTTAACCATGAAAATTTAACAGCATTAATCCCTAATAAACAAACCTCCCTGGAAATTTCAGATCTTTTTGACAAAAGGCACAAGAGTTATTGATTAAGCTTTAAGGTAGGTGAAAAAAATCATCCCCCCCACACAAACATCAATACAGAAAAAAACCTCAAACTTTTTTGAATTTCTCAACATTTCAAAGTCCCAAGTCCAAAAATCTTTGGAGTCATTTTTTAATTGATCACCACACTTCCTCTCTGTTATATATAACAGCTGAGAAAGTAAAATTGAAAAATGTATATATGCAGGTAACCCTTATATAAATGTACAACATAATTACAATATAAGATTTTATATGAAATCATCTGTTTATCTTATTCAAAAACAGTTAGAAATTTGTTTAGCACCATATAACAAACTTCAAAAACAACTGCAACAAAGCACTCATCAGATTCTCAATCTGATGAGTGATCGACAGATAAATCCAAAGAAGTTGAAAATTATAGTAATGTTTAAAAGATTTCAAATGATGAAGATATCTGGCCATTGGCAAATAAATCATATCAATGAAATATCATTTTGGAAGATGGTAGTGAAGACAACAAAATGATTTTTCTTTTGTGTGCAGTAAAATATTTTTATGTACAATTCTTCATTTTGTGAATTTTAATAAGTTTGTTATTGTTTTCTAATTCATGTTTTGTTAAGTGGAATTTTCTGAATTAAATAAACTTTTTTCTTACATGCTATATAAAATTTATATTTAGAAAACATCATTTAGGAATAAACATTACATAAAAAAGTGGGTTTGAGTCTGACATAATGTGATAATTTATAACACAACATTTTTATGGAACCCTTTCCATAAATGCACTAGTGTTAATCATGAACATAAATATTTACTGCATAGTAAATGGTTATTATTCTAATGTTTTTGATCTTAATTCACCTTTTATGGAACCTAACTACCATGTTACATGAAGGTTACCTATATATATAAAGTATTTATAAATATATATACAGTATATATACAATCTAATAAATCTAAAGCTGAAAGCCTCAGTCTATAATGTGACTGATAGGGTTATCACTGCTACAGACAGGTATTGACTGAAGTAACACAAACTCCATCCTGGAGCTTAGGCATCCTTCAGATATTTTCATAGTATGTAAGAAGTTCCAAAAATAGCAGTTTTTTGTAAATCAAATGTCAAAAAGTCTATTAAGTGAAGTTCTTCTAGTTAGTTCATCAGTCCAGGGGATATGGCATCCAAGGCCCGTATTACAATTGACTGTTGCTTTTGAGTTCCACAGTTGATAACACAACTGTGGAACTCAAAAGCAACAATTGCTAAATCTCTGTATTTATTCAGTTTTTCTTGCCCTTTTTCAACAATCCTTGATCTCCTGAGAATACAATGTATATTAAATAAACCTTTTCTTTTTCAGCTACTGTGATGCCAGGTGTATTATGATCCATGCATTTGTCAGTTTGTAGTCTAAAATCCCAAAGTATCTTGACTTGTTCATTTTCAATCACTTTCTCTACAATGCATTCATACTATACCAGTATCTTGCTACTTTGATAAGAGGAAGTAAAGACACACTGAGTGAGGCATTAACAGTTATTTACTTTCACTAGCACCTTTTCTAAAAATAGATAGGATGGAATCTCTTGTTTACAAGCAGTCGCAACAGCCAGCCTTATGCATTTTTGGCTCAAATAACAAACTGGGACATCCAACATTGGAGGGGGGTAAAGACACCCAGTTAGGACCGATATCATACCTGGTAGGGTTATGATTTTCCTCATTTTTCATACGACCATTGGTGTAGGGTCTTCATTAGGATTGTGATTGGGAAAGAAACTCATTGGTTCATAAATGTTTTCATACATTATTGGATTGAATTAGTGTTGCAGAATTATTTTATGGTTTCTTCTTGTATGTTAAACAAAACATTGATATGGTATTCATGACTTGATAGTTTCATAAATCCATTTGATTTTTAAATTTATTTTAAATAAAATTTTGCTTTGATGTAATGAAAACAATAAGTACAAGATAAATAAAGGGCAAGTTTTATTATTTCAATAAATTTATGCAATGTATGATATAATTTTCAAAATTTTCTTTTCCTCCATGAAAATGCCAAGTATTTTCTTTTTGACTCTTTTCTGCCCTGTGGGCACTAAGAGGACTTTTTTTTTATCAAGCCTATAGTAGGTTCTTAGTCCCCTGAAATCTCTTAGTTTGACTTTAATATAACAATAAATTGATAAATTTCAAATTCAAGCTGGACCAAATTTAGACCTGTGTTCCTAAGCTATACATATCAGAGATCATTCTCCTCTATGAAATAATAATAAATTTAAATTTAAAAATACAAAGCTGATCTAAGTTGTAATTTTCTACAGTAAAATCCTGTAATTCAGATTGTGTGTAAATCAAACCCCAAATTTACATATAATTATTTACTTAGGTATACCATATATAATTACCCATCATTTTGACAGACTTATCAACTGTTTTAATATCTTTTGTTCTAAAAATCCTTATTTTTTATTTGATATGAAAGATTTGTGAACGACTACATTATCTTTCAAACTTAACTGATGCAAAAATAACTCACAGATTAGTTTATTTAAATCATTCTATAACTCAATTAACATAAAAATCAATTTAACCATCAAACTGATTATCTATAAACAAAATATTTGTTTATTTGAGAATTAGTTTTTATAATTGTGACTAATTTAACACTTCTCTTATCTAAAGTAATGATTATATTTCATGTCAATAAAAATTGATTTGTGTCACAATACAAATGGCTATTTCTTGAATTAAAAATTAACTTTAAATTGAATATTTTCATTACAGAGTTACATGTTAACTTAAAACAAATGCAATTTCTGTAATAAGAAAAAACCCAACTAGTTAAAAGCATTTAAATATTTTCAACCTGTTTGTTCTTTCTTAATTGATTTATTTGCATTGTCTGCTATTTGCATTATCTAGGGTTTCTCATTTCCCAGTCTTTTGCTTGTCCCTGGATCCCAGGAAAAGTGAACTGGGAACCCAGGAAATCTCGGGATAGAATGAATTATTTTTAAGATATAAAATAAAGGTTAATGTTACCCTTGGTGGCAAGATGGCGTCCAGAGGGATTTTTCCCTACATTCTACACGGCGACGGGGAAAATTTTTTCCCTGTGGTCACATGACCGACGCGTTTCCGGTCGCCGTCGTGGTCTTCTATGGAGACTGCGCGTTGCGCACTGTATCGTAATAACACGACCTAGTAACTCCTATACTATAATAAGCTAATTTAACCCTATTTTAATAGAAATAAAAACATTTTTTTACTCACGTTGATTGTCTGTCATTTCCCTTTTTTACATTTCTTCCGGCCTTTGGAATTTTGATCTTCGTTTGTTATAGATCTTTTTTTCCCCCCTTTAATGGCTTCGTTTACTACTGTCGATGACTTCTTATTTCTTCTTTTTTTACTCGCGGTGGATGATGTTTCAGTATCCTGATCCTTCTCTGATTTCTTTGAATAATTATTCTTCTTTTTGTCGACGTTTTGAACGGGTGCAGACGGAACCGTCTCGGGTTCAACCCATTTCGGAGTTTTTCCTGTCCCTGGATAAATCATAGCAAGATGTTCGATGAAAGTTTGAAATGTTTCTCCGGCAGTTTTTTTAGGCCAGTCCATGAACTTCTTGTACATGAACAGATACATGTATGAGTTTGATAAATCGGTTGTGTAATGCTTTGGCAGGTGTTTTTTATTTTTTAGGTATCCCCATAAGCGTTCTATGTTTTGAGTATGGTCCCCTGTCTTCAGATTCACGAAGTTTTTCAAGTGATTTACAGTTCTATGCACTACATCAACGCCTTCGATGTCGTCAATGTGGTTGTACCCCTTTCACTCGTCGGTTATTATCAAACTTCCCGAATTGACGTATTTGTAAACTATCCAGTTTAGAGTTTGTTCGGATCTGTCGTTTACCTGACAAATAAAACAGTTCCCGTCCTGTCTACATATGCCGCCCACAACCCATTTCGTTGATTTCAATAACCTGCCTTTTTCGTACTTCCTTTTGCAAATGACAGTTTCGTCGATCTCTACGATCTTATTCGGCCCACCTATTTTGAAGCTCGTCATGTTACTTAGTGATATTATCATTACTAGACGTATGTGATTCGACCAATCCACACTAGCTTTTCGAGATATCCCGGATGCTAAAGCCGAAATGGTAGCTCCACATTCTAGACATAGGTAGTGCCATATGAATGACAAGATACATCCCCAGGAAAGACGACCACATTTGCTTTTAAAAGTTCCTTCGTACACTGAATATTTAACTCCACACGAACTGCATCTTAGAAGACATTCATTTCTCTTCTGTAATATAATTTGCATATCTTATCGCACGCAGAACACGTCGACTCTATCTGCTGTATACCTAATTTGACCGCAAATTTGAATGCATTATCAATTGCCGGGTTCAATCCCAATTCCGAATAATCTGCTTCCATCATTTTATAAAACTTCCTTGTAGTACATTTGGCCCATAATTCCTCGAACTCAAATCAACGTCGCCCATGACTAGCACGAAATTAGTAACCGCCTAGAAAAAAATATCCTTAGTACCAAAGTTACTAAAAAATAAAAAAAACAATTCTAACAAAACAAACGCGCAAAAAAAAAGCAATTTCGTTTTGTTTTTACTCGTAAAAAATATAAATTACCTCTTTAACAATTCGGAAAAAACCAGTTATTGTCAAAAAAACAAACACGCTGCCAACAACGAACATGCAACACACCGCTGTCTTCTACACTACCTCCAATCGAAATTTGCATAATTCGACGATTTCGGCACCAACACATTACGTCACAACATTTCCAAACAGTTCCCTCTCTCTCACGTCACAAACGCGAAATCGCGCGTCTCCGTTTCGAGGTTACAGAAAACACGGTCGCCACGTCGAACGCAGGGGAAAAAATTTTCCCCGTAGCAGTTTCGAATTAGGGAAATTTTCCCCGTCGCCGTATAGAATGTAGGGAAAAATCCCTCTGGACGCCATCCTGCCACCAAGGGTAACATTAACCAAAATAAATCTTAAAATCGAATGATATAATTATTTTTCATTTTTTAAAGTAATTTAATATGTTCTGCAACCTCCAAAATCATAATATTAACAATGCTGTGTGAAATATGTATTAAAAATTAGGTCGGCGTTTCGATCAATTTTAACTTTGTGTAAAAATTTTTTTATAATTTACCTGTTGTTCAAATGAAGTTTATTCAAGCCAATACGCTGTTACTTCTGTGGTGGAGTGAAAAAGGATGTAAGAAAGGACTCGAAAATTTTAAATTTTTGTAAACAGTCATATTCAGTTTCTAATTGAAGATATCCTTGGGTTGTTCATGTTATGTTACGTGTGCTTTCATGCAAATGAACTTTGATTACCCGAAACCATCACCAGAGGGCCTGAACCAGTAATATATTGTGCTAAAGGACAAGGTAGTTGTGATTTAAATGTTGTAACCATGGTTTTAGTTTAAAGAACGCCGGATCCTCTAATAAAAGGTCGGCGTTTCGATCAATTTTAACTTTGTGTAAAAATTTTTTTATAATTTACCTGTTGTTCAAATGAAGTTTATTCAAGCCAATACGCTGTTACTTCTGTGGTGGAGTGAAAAAGGATGTAAGAAAGGACTCGAAAATTTTAAATTTTTGTAAACAGTCATATTCAGTTTCTAATTAAAAATTACATTTGAATTATGTAGAAATTTTCACCAATAGAAAAAATTTATTAAAGTTTGTTGGAAACTGCTTACCAAAAAATACCTTTGAACTGAGTTGAAAATTTAAAGAAAAAAATAAACTTAGAAGTTTGATCTAACTTAGAAGGTAATTTTCGTTTTTTAAATAAAACATAATACAAAATATTATTGTAAATTTTTATACGATTTTGAAAACCAAACAGAGTCAAAATGTCCTTTCTAATTCAATGGATTTGGGTGGAATCATCTTTAATGCATTTAAGAGAAGACAGACGTTACGTGTTTTCTCACCCGTAGCATCAAAGATTTCTAGTTCATTTTCAAGATGTGTTGCAGTACTTCTTTTGTTCTCAAGTCTTCTTGATTTGTCTACCTTGGCTGCTTTAATAGAAACATCAAGCTTATAGCCCGATAATTCAGCAGTTCGTTTATAATGATCAGGTTTATGAAAAGAAACTTCATACTTGCAAACTTTGTATTCATTTTTATCCTTGCCCAATTTGCACAACCTGGCATTATGCAGTTATTGAAGCTACTGGATATAGTTAAAATTAAGACAGCATTGCTGCAATTATTTAAGATATAACAGGTTCTGACAAGTAAAGAATTTTCAGAGTCCTGCCAGAAATACATATTGATTATTGACAATCTGTGAGATGTCATAACAAGCAAAAATTTTAAAAAACTAAGCAGGCTTAAAATTAATAAGTACAAATGTATTCTAACAGTTTATGAGTTATTTATACTTTCTATTTGCAAAATTTCCTCAACCTTAACACAAAAAAAAAAAAAAAAAAAAAAAGTGAACTTTTAAGAAATTTGCGGGATTTCCTGGGATGAGAAGAATTTCCCAGGTAAAAAGAACAGCCAGGATCCCGAGATCCCATTTGAGAAATCCTAGTCTTATCCCTAATGCACTACTTGATTTTAATAATGTTAACTCTATAAATTTTCTGTTATAAAATATTTTAATAAATATGATTATTTTCTGTAAGAGAACATTTTTAGGTTTTTATCATTTTAATCTATTGTCCTTTCATATGTACTGAAATAAAAGGATTAAAAACACAATAATGTGTTTAAATAATATACATTTGACTTGTAATAACAACCAAGGACTGGATATAATATAATATTAAAAACATTCACCAAACTAGAAAATCCAGCAACAAAACATTAATTTAAGAAATGCTAGTTTTGTAAGAAATGTTCATTTTTATTAAGTTATCATTTTCAGGTTAAAATGTAATTCAGAAAATAGAGCATGGAATTTGAAAAAATTAATGTAGTGTATTGTTTATTATTGGCTGTATCCAACACACATGACCGATTATGTCATTTAGGTATTTCTTAAATTAACATTTTATTCCTGAATTTTATTGTTCAGTGAATGTTTTAAAATTATACGTTTGACTTTTTTCTATAAACCTGAGAAATATATATGCCATTTTAGGATGTATAATTTAATCTAGCAATTAACAATAAAACAATAATTGCTATCACTGCTTTATTGTTAATAAAATATACACTGGTATTGATAAACTGTGGATGAGTAAAAGAACCACAAATTTTGCTGAAGTATTATGAAAATTCCAGATCTAATAATAAAAATTATCTGAATTAGCATCATAAAGGATAGCATTACAATATTAAATAGATGTTTTTCATTTGTTAATCTTTAAAAGTATTGTATATAATCAAAAACAAACAAACTTTTACTAAGCCATACAATATAGACATAAACCACATCTCAAAATATAAACTTAAATTTTTTATTTAAAAATTCTTTAATTATTAAAAAATAAAATTATACGGAAAAATCAAAAATAAGGGAAAAATACAAAAGAAAAAACTCAAAATCATTAAAAAGTAATAAAAAAGGTAGTTCACCACAGTCAACTCCTACCTGAAATAGAATAAAGATGAGAGCAAGTTCATAAACAATGCTGACACATAAGACAAATCTCCAAAGTGCTAAAAAAATTTAATTTTTACATATAAATCTATTAATACAAAAAATATAGGACTGATTGATTTGCTGAATTTTTTCAGACAATAATTGATATTTTTTATTATACATAAAAACATTTAATGGACAAATCAAATCTTGAACTCATTCCATAAAAATTATGAATGATTGTTAAAGATAATAAATTTCTTATATTGAATATAAACATTTATATAATGATTCTCATACAAAATGTCAAAGTTACATTTTCCCCTGAAAAAATTTTAGTTGTTAGCCTGATGTTAACTGGCTGCTGCTGCAAATTTTATCAGTTAATGACAACAAAAACGCATAACATCAACAATATACTAATTCGGAATATGGTTATGTTGATAAAAATAATAATATGTAAAGTAAATAATAATAATAATAATATTTTTTAACTGGTCTGAAATAGTATTGATATTAGGGTTTGGGTCGTCTCATGTCTCGAAGTCCCAGGACTTTTTCTAAATTTAATTGTCTAGAGTCCTGGGACTTTCAGGTCAAGACTTGACACACACTTGTCGAAGTTGTATTGTAATAATTTTATTTTCAAAAGGTCATAATAAACTTTATTAGCTTCCCACACTCTGTCATTGAGAGTGCCATCTGTTATCTTAATGAGTAATTACGTGATACTCCTACGTAACTTACTGAGTAAGTAAATAATAAATGTGTTTGCCGCCATATTGTTATTTTGTGACGTTTGTTTATGAGATCATGATATTTGTGACTGTCTGTGTCAGCGCACAGATGCTTGCTACTCTCTTGTGGAAACCACACCCATCTCATGTAAGTTTAAACAAACACTAGATTTTGTTTACTTCAGTTAGACATTTACATTGGATGAGATTTGTTATTTTATTAAAAAAATAATTGATATGATAGTGATATTCAGTAAACAAAGATATAACATTAAATTTGGATTATTATTATCATTACAGATTGTCAACAAATTTAAATAGATACCAACCTATTCATTTAATATGGAACATATAGCAAAAGTGTGGAAACATTATTAAAAAAATAAACAAACAACAACAGCACAGTGCTCATTATGTCCAAAACAAATTTCATGCAAAGGATCGAATACTACAGGCCTTGACAGACACTTCCAAAGAGTACACAATATTTTTGTAAATCAGCCGGAAGAATCAAAATCAGTTATACAGCCTGGGATATCTTGTGAACCAGAATCGAAAAAAATTAAAACTGAAAAGCAGTCTACAACAATAGGATATGTTGCAAAAAAGTCTTTGCCGGAAATAATTACCCACTTGGCGGCAGAGGCAGCAATCAAAGAGTAAATTCATTCGTGAGTGTATTATCCAGAGAGGTTATAAAATGCCTAAGAATGAAACTGATGTCATGGAAATCATATTGAGTTATTATGAAAAGAAAAAAGAAGAAATGATTCAGACTTTAAAAGATTTGGTCGCTTCGGGTATACGTTTCAGTCAATGAATGGACTAGCGTCCAAAACCAAAGGTACTTTAATTTGTGTCTGCATAGTGTGAACAGAGAAGTTTTCAATTTGGGATTAGCATATATACCTGGAAAATTTGGTGCCGAAGAGACCAGACAAATAGTCAAAGATACATTGAAAAGATTTCAATTGGATTTTGAAAAACACATTGTGGCCACAACCAGCGATGGTCCAAATGTAATGAAGTTTGGAAGGGAAAGCCCCAGCAAGATGATCCTATGCTTGAACTACGCAATACATCCAGGAGTTGTAGACACATTTTATTAAAAGAAATCAGGCTACTGCCACATCCGCAGCTTCTACCTCTGAAGATACTGATGATAGTGATGATGAAATCATGGAGAACAAAAACTCTTCTGATGAAGAAGAGGACTGCAATGTCAGCTACGAAACAAATTGCCCATTACAACCAATTGATGAAATTAAAATAGTGCTTGATGAAACTCAACTCCTAGTGAAATTGTTTAGAAAGAGTCCACTGAAAAATAGCCATTACAGAAATATGCTAAATCAGAATTTGGGAAAGAACTCAGTTTATTACTAAATGTCAAAACAAAGTGAAATTCTATAATTGTAATAGCAGAAAGGTTTCTGAAGCTCAAAAATTGTGTAAAGAAAGTGTTGATTGATTTAAACATGTTAGACAAATGGAATGAAGACAATCTTCTTCTTTTGCAGTCAATCATTATGTGAGATCTGCAGATTACAGGTGATTAAATTTATTAAGAGATCGATTATTTAAATTAGATTAAGAAAATATTTTATAAATTCAAAAGTTAACAAAGGATGTCCTACCCGGAACTTCCTTGACAATGGAAGTTCATAGAACTTTCGTTTTTACCCTTTTAAGGTCAAATCCTTTGTTTTATGATTTAGAATGATCTCAAATCAATATACCTCTATGTAAAGATACTGTTCAACTAAAAATAATGTTAAAATCACTTGAGAAAGGACCAAAACCGCTAAATCATCAATTTGTAAAAGGGGAAGAAGTTTCACCCCTTTCCAATTTAACAGAAGTTGACCTCCCTTCGACAGAGTCCTTATCTCCCCTTCATCACCAAAGTTTTAATGTCATCTGAAGCATTGACGTATAGAAAATTCCTCATTTTAATTGGTGGGGATCTAGAGAAACTTAAGCCTATAAAAGGGACTGATTTTCCCACCATCGTGGTAGTCCCGGGTAGTTTCATATAGTCCCATGTAGTCTCACACAAGGAAGAAAAGTATATCACCAAACAATCGCCTAAATATCGGGCTACAATATGGCTAGTTAAATGATTAGCACAAAGTAATTTGTCACTAGAGGTAGACGTTAGGTGCCATCTCTTAACTAAATTAATAATTATAATTAAATAAATAAATTATTAAATAATTTAGAACCTTCTGGAATAAAAGAACTGACCCGGGGTGGAGCTTGAACCCGCAACCTCCGATTGCCGTGCGGTGCACTTGCCAGTTATGCCACCTGGATCCCGAGCGAGTCTTCGCTTCCAGAAGTATATTAATTTAGATATAACCTTACTTGGTTAAATATGGTACTGGCTGGGGATGACTCCTACGCCCACGACCTAATACCAACTCCACAACGGCACTCAGCCAGCTATCGCTTTACCCGGCCAGGTATATATATATATATACACAAATAATAACATCTTAAGCCCGGTGAGTTTATATCATATCACCAAACGATCACTTGAATGTATCTAGCCATATGTATCCTCATGTATCTTAGAGTTAGAAATTCATTAAACCTTTATTTTGTTTTCTGTTAAAACCCTGTCACCCTGTCTTATTTAAATGGCATCTATCAACTTGTCCACCACCTCGCCTCTCGAATAAAAATACCATCCTAAAGATAAAGTGGGCAAGTTTTACCAACTTGACGCATAAGTGGCATTTAGGAAACTGACCCTGTGCTCTCGTATTCTCACAGCTAAATTTCAGTTTATAACTTCAGAGAATAAAATTATACAGAGCAGAAATCATAAATTTAAAAATGGAAAAACAAACTGTTGCATTATAAACTAAGTACTATTATTAATATCAATTGTATTTTGTTATTTTGTTTCCCATATTCTAATAAAGGAGATAGAATACAGTTTTTTTTTATCAATTTGCCAAATAAGTAAATAATTCCAAACTAGAAATATTTGTGTATCAACCTGATAAACTACTCAAACAAAGAAGAAGTTATTAGCAGAAATAACAAGCTAAGTTTGCTTTATGCTGACATAATGAAGTGACTTTCTTTCAACACTTGGTGGGTTATTCATCTATATCAAAAACTACATTTTTAAATCAAACTTAGCATATCTTTTCTCTCAGTTTGTTAAAGATAACTTAAAATCTGAAAATTTAAAAATGAAAAATATTGCAAGAAATACAATGGTGACAACAATATATAGTTTTTATTTCCACTCTTGCAATTATGGTACTTAAAAATAATAAATTTAGTTATATTTGTATAATGTCATTTCATTCTATGTTAAACCTGACAGGCCTATGAAAAAGGTGAAAATTTCAGATTCATAATTAATAGTCCATTGAATGTTTTTGACTTATATTAATAATCTCACATATACAATCAACTCTCAAAATTCCAGACAACTCTTGAATAAAGTGTAAATTGCTAATTTAATTAGCAATAATATATATATGTATACACATACACACATAGAAGTTTGTTTTATTACTACTATAAAAAAAATGAAAAATTGGAAAGTTTGTTAAAATATAAAAATATTTTAAAAACTCAACTCAGGATCAATATTTGATTTTAGAGAGGTCTGAAGTAAAGTGTCAATTGTATTTAATATTCTAAAGTTAATGAAAATCGTAAATAACACATAATTTGAAGCAAGCAAAGAATATTTTAATTTTATTTAAAATTTAATATTTACACTAAAGAACAAAGTCCTGATTAGACTCCAAAAATCCATCTGTTAAAAACATTATGTACACATATGAAAATGAAAAAATGGTTTAATGAAATAAGGGTAATGTAACAGACTGTAAACTTCATTTGCCTCCCAGGAGAACTTTCTATAAAAAATGGTTCCTATTTAGACATTAGACATGTAAAAATAAAAATCCATAAAACTTCACATTGCTAGCCACTGGTAAGGTTTGAAACAGGGACCAACTACCAGTGTTCAGTGGTTTTTATCCACTTAACCACTGATAGGGAAATGAAAGAAATGCTTACATACAGAAACATACTTGAAAACTCATTTGAATAAAATTTTGTTTTCTAAAATATATATACTTTTTTCATTAACATTAAAAAAAATTCTTTAATTTAAGAAATAAATTTAACTATAAAAAACAAAGTTTCTAAAGAGCATAAAATTCAATTTATTTATTGGATTTTATGTTCTTTAGAAACATTTTTTATAGTTAAGAACAGCATTTTCATAAGAACAGATATTTTCAAAATTAATGCAAGAGTAAAACTCAGAAAAAAAACAAGCAAAGCTAGAACAGATGCCATTTATCATAATTAAACATTAAAGTACTAAAAAAGATTGTTTGAATTATATATTTTTCTTTAAAAATAAAAGTCAAAATAACTATTCTTTTTTAAAATGATATTGGAAACTGAATATATTTATTTATAATTTCATTGTACTGAATTTTGTCCAGCAATGAATTGTAATAAATTCATTATTAAAAATCCAGAAAAAGTATTTATTTGTTCATCTTTTGTCACATTTCTCACTTTTTTAATTCTCTATCTTTCATGTTCATTCCTAGTAATTAAGAAAACAATGAATTTTTTCCTTGCTATTTTAGATATTACAGTATTGTTCAATAGTCAAATATTTCAAATATTGAAAGTAAGATACTATTTTTTGTAATTTTTGAGGTTTCTGAAATTCTGTAATTTCAGGACTTTGTACTCCTTAAAAAAATTTTTCATAAACTAACCTGGGTGAGGTCTGCGAAATGGTCCATCAGGAATTTGTGTCACACCAAGTAATAAAAATACCAAAATACAAGCAACTAATCCTCTGAAAATAAAATTATTTGCAATTAATGACTCTTATTTACCATAAGAAAAAAATTTTAACTTATATTTTATATACTATTAAATTAGTATATAAATTATTTATCAAATGATAACATAAGTTAACATTTTAAGTTACATTTAAAACTTACATTTTATCATCTCATTAAACTTAGAATTAAACAGGTTGATATTTTTTTGTGACTTCTCTCTCCAATCTCTGGCATATCACAATATTCATATTTTAAATAATTTACTTATTTGCTTCTGTTTACAATATCATTCTTAATATAAAACTATGAACACTAAGTTTCATAGTTTGGTTCTATCGTGGACTTATCAAACACTATTGACATTGTCGGAGTAATCACACAGAAGTGAGTATACACTGGTTTATTATAATGATGGTATGCTATTTATAACATCCTTAGAAATGGAAAAAACAACACCAACATGCTTAGGGTCCCTGGCATTTATAAAATTACACTGAGAGACAATAGATTCCAGCGTGATCTTGAGTACATCAGTGCCACCACATGATCTCTCAAAGTAAGGCTGGCTGAACACAAGTATGATATCAGTAAAGGAAAATACAACACTGCCCTAGCCAAGTATGCCACAGACAACGATATTCAAATCCATCTAGATCAAGCTTCCATCATAAGACAATCTAAACATGATGACCAAATAAGGACACTGGAAGCTCTCAAAATATTTAAATCCGTAAAGAGTGGCCACTGCATTAATTTCAAAGTGGAAAGACAAGTAACTTATGCATGGCAACCATTATTCCTAAGGGAACAGTCAAATTAAAAACTATTTTGGAGAAATTCAAATTCGATTTAATCAATTTAAAATAATATTTTAAATTTTTAAGAGAATTAGTTGAAAAATTCTCATTTATACGTTTTTAGATAATTTTTAAAAATGTTCCAATTTCCGCATTCAAATTTAATGAATCCTGAGGAAGATTTCCTAAGTAGATTGAAAATGTTAGAGCTTGCTATTGATCATCAAATTTGCAATTAATTATCCTGGAATTTCTTTAAAGGTTCATTTTGTTGCTATTTTGTATAATATATTCCAGGCTTAAAGAGTTTGAGAAATCACCAATCATTCTTAATGTTAATTATTTTATTATTTCTTATACCAATGATATAAAATTCAAATCTCCATTTATTATAATTAGATCTCGGTGCTAAACCATTCCATTAAAGTAACCAATCTTAAAATTAATATTTTAAATAAACTGTAACAATATGTTCTCATTAGACCATAACCCATAATTTCCTTCTTTCTCTAACATACAATTATGTTCACTCTACTTTCATATTTTATGAAAAATTTACTTTTAAATATAACATTGATTCAGTACTGAAAGAATTTACAATTTATAGAGATAGCCTTTAGTGCCACTGTTACTTTATTTCCTCTTGTTCTGCTGTGTAAGCCATCTTCTTTGTCAAATTCTAATCTGTCATTAATTACTATTTGTATAGACTATGATTGCACTTTCCTTATTTTTAAAGTATCTACTAAACTAAATAAAGTGTATTTTATTTTTAACAAATTGTGCAATTTATCTTTTACTAGATGTGGCAGAGTTGCTAGAGCTTTGATTTCCGAATTTACATTGTCACATTTCATATTTCAATCTTATTCTGATTTTTTAAAACATAAAAATATTTTAAAAAATCTGAATAACATGTTCTATTTTATTTAATTTCATTATCCATGTTCCTGCAAGAGCTACCTTGTAACAGACGATGTATTGCCCTCCTTAATTACTTATCAGAATTTCAACCAGATATTCTTTTATCTTTAAATCAGTACATGCTATTTCACCAGTTAAAAATTTTCTTTTTTTATGGTTTTGTTTTTAAGACTATGTAAAAAAACTGGCAGGAGTTCTTGCTGTTCTTCAAAAAGTTCTTGCTGAACTTTCCCAGCATTTGAATAGTGACTAAGAAGGAAGTACAATAATTTTCATGGAGATACTAAGATATAATGTTCAAATAATAAGAAAAACTTAGAAAGAGTAATTTTCTTTAATTATGATACATTTTTATTAATAAAAAAAACATTTAGGTTTAATCTAGGACATTACATAATTTTGTTGTATCATGACAGAACTGAGGTGGAGCCGAAAAGAAAGAATCCCCACACTTGTTAGGCACAGAAGAGATGAACCTTGTACCTGACAGAAGTGGACAGGCAAACTTTGCACTTGCCAACATGGAAAGACAATCCAAGAACAAAGCAATCACCATCAATTGCCTGGTTCTTGTGTATTGTTCATTTTTTGTGCTCATTTTCCATTAGGGACACACAATGCTGTTTTTATTTTTGACTGCTAGGCCTAATTCCATTAGATGTGTTCAGTTGCATCAGAGAGCATGGACATTATAACTTTAATACCTCTGTATATTGAAAACAAAGTCATGGACTCCTATTTTTTACATTTAAATGGACCTTCACTACATTTTTGGATTCCTCTTAATTTCAATTGCTGTACAGCTTGAGCAGGCTGTGGCACCCATTACTGACAAAAATAGAGTCCAAACCATATTATATGACTTCCAGAAAGTTTCAACTATTTGATAGCAGTATTTGAATCTGTGACTCCATTATAAATAAAAATAGTTAAAGGTCATTCATTACAAAAAGAAACATGATGCAAATATACAATTAGACAGTAGGTCAACAGCACATATGACATCAGAAAAAAAATATTTTATTGACATAAAAACAAAGAAAAATTAAGATTGGCTGATAGTAGAATAACTTCAGCACATGGAAAGAGCATTATTTGATTTCACACAATAGAAAAGTTATATTTTTAAATAACATCCTGTTTGTACCTCAACTTCAGGGTAATTTGATCTCAATTATCCAAGTAAAGGCAAGAGGAATAACTACAAAAAATAAACAATAAAAGATGTTTTAATGATAAAATTATTATTATTTTTAATAATAATTCTATCATTTAAACACCTATCTAAAGATAAATCAACACCAAAAATTATATATAGTAAACAATCAGAAAAATATAAGAAGCTGTTTAAGAGTATTATGTCAAAATGAAAAAGAACTTTAGCATCAAGGAATAAGCCATTTCACTATAATGCTTTATTCAAATTAGTTATACACAAACTGGTAACAGGTATTTTCCAAAGCACAATCAACAGACACATTAACAATTTGAACCTTGCTTACTTGAAAAACACCAAGAATCATTTACTTTTTGTATTTATTTTAGCACCATTTATTTTTTTTATTTTTATTTCTTTATTATGCTAAATTGTTAACTAATTTTTTGTTTTACCTTTGCATATGCAACATTTCATATGGTTTAAACTGTTCAATCTTTTAAACTATACTATTTTTGTTCTAACCTGAGAATGACCTTTTAAACAAAGTTGAAAATGTTCAGTTTAATAAATTGGTGTTTTACTTACTGAATTAAGGTATTTTTGAATAAATATACAGTGAACATCCAGTTATTGCAGTATTTTATTTAGGTATATTTGTCCTGCTAAATCTCCAATATTAATTTCCAGGCATTTGATACAGATTCAACACCCTTGTAGTTAAATTAAAAGTTTCTTGCTGGAATTTAAAGGTGATTTAAATGTTTAACTATTATAATTATTAACCAGTTAGTAGCTAATAAAAATATTTCATACTTCTGAGCAAGTTTTATACTCAATTTCATCCATGTGGTGGCTGTTTTCAAAAAAAAAAAAAACCATATAATTTCTTTTGCAAAATCTTTTTGGTGATTCTACAGGATCCTGGAGTTATATCCATTGTTCAGTCACTCTTCAGTCTTTTGCTACATAAACAATTTGATGACCTATTCCAAAATGTTTCACAACATTGAAAATATGGTTTAGTAGTGCACTTCTTATTAGTTTTATAAGACCAAGCTATCAATTTTCAACATGAGTTATCATTGAATTCAATGCCATGAACATAAAACCTATGAACATAAAATTTCTTATGCAAATGCATATTCACTTCACTTATCACTATAGCAAATTCAAATTGTTTTGTCTAAATATGCTAGATACATAGCACTATAGCATTTCAAACTTTGTTACAGATTATTAGTGTGATTCCCTTATATAGTAATTTAAAAATTGTCAATGTAAGTATTTGAAACAATAAAAAGGATTGGTAAATAATATTCAATATAACTGTAATATAGTAATTTTCTGTAATTGGTAAAAACAAAAATTTAATCTGAAAAATAGTTTATATTTTAACATGCATTTAATGACACAGAAAACAAATTAATCAAGACAAACAAAATCAAACCTTTTTGTATTGTATTCTGGATCTTGTTTAACTTGTTCAAAAATAGCAACATAGACTAAAGCACATGACATCAAAAATAACACAGTTAAGGTATGAGCTCTCCTGTAAAAAAACAAAAAATAAAATAATGATAATAAATTCAAATTACTGAAAAATTTTTTTAAAAATTTAATTTAAGAAACGTTTATAAAAAATTAGCGAGATACATAAAATTTACTACTACTATTCATATTTATGCTCATAAAATTTTATCTTAAATTATTTATTACACTGTCCTCAACACAAATGAAAAATACAATTTGTTCATTTCTAATTCTAAAAAGCACTTTTAGATGAAAAATTTAAACAACTTTGTTTAAACTTTGATTCTTTTATAATAAAAAAATTATAATTAACAAACTAATTTTAGTTTTTTAAGTTTCTATTGTTTAACATTATAATGCATTTTTTTTAATTTTACAAAGTTTATATTCAAATTTTTGGTTAAAAATTTATTTAAAATTGCTTATAAATGAAAGAAATACATGAAAATTCAACGTGATAGGATAATATCTTGTTTGTTACATTTATGACAATAAAATATAGTGATTTTGAAATGAGATTAAAGTTCAATGATAAATTCTTAAGCTATTCATAAAAACAAAATGCAAACTACATTGAAATCAATCCTTTAAAAATAACCTTTTCAATAAGTCTAATTTTTTCTTTAATTTTAAATAATCTGCATATAAATGAAATTATTTCTTATCACATTTTAATTATATTTTGTTAATAATTATCAAAAATAGTTAAATTCATACCAAACAAATGAAAAAGCCACCAAGTAAAATATTCATTTTTGACTAAATGATAAAAAAAATAAATTATTAAAATGTAAATCATCAAAACTGACACAGTTTTTCTGCTTTTGTTAGTCAGTGGCTATATTTTCAGTAAATTAAATTGAATTCCGAATAAAATCCTGCTCAGTTTGTCACAAGTGTTAAAATCATTGACATAATTGAACTGATACTGTTTTTTGCCATTGGTAACAAAGGAAAAATGAAAACATTTTTTACATACCACTCAAGTTATCAAGATTCATGCTCTAGGGTTAGGTAAATTCCATAACCATGGACCTTAATAATATGAGTATTATCTGAACCTGTATTAAATTCTGAGAAAGTTATCATTTTAAATTACATATAAAAGCAAACCCAATTAATGTTATAAATCAAACGATTCTTATTGCCCTACAATGTAATCAAGGTATTTGATTATTGGTGAGTAGAACACTTTATACTTAATTATTTCTCATAATCAACTCTGCCGAAACGGCTGAGAGAAAACAGTGCATGGGGACACCTTGCTTTTGTAAAAAATACTGGCCACTAAATTTGAAGTAATTGGGTTGAGTGACCAGAAGCAGAGTCTCCCATATACCAAGTATTTGTTGGATTGTGAAAGCTTTTCTTAGCAAAACAATGTTAGCAAGCATTTCAGCCTCAAAAATAGATGTAGATGGAGAGAACGAACTTACATCAACCTTGTAAAACCAAAAGGTTTCAGTTGGGTTGAACCCAATCTGTTAGTTGTTTTGGCTTGTAACATTAAAATTGGAGTCAGGAACAATTGTAGTGAGTGTAAGGTATGGAATCGCCATTTCTCGAGATGGTACGTTTGTTGACTAACGGACAGAGACTATCCACACTTATGAGTTTTTACCTCAAAGAAGAGCTGTGGGCAAGACACATTTGTTGGTGGATGAAGAGGTCCAGAAAGTATGGATAACAGAGCAGGTCATGTGATGACTTTTCAAGTCAATCTTAGCATTGACAGAGTGGGGTTAGTATTTAATAGAACATTGATTGCTGCAACCAGATTGCTGCAAAAACTGTGTTTCTGTAGAATTGTAGTCATCATTTTTACAGAGGACATATCTCTTGGTTTTGTCAGAAATTAGTAACCTCAGGTTTTTGTTGTGAAAGAATTGATGCACTAGCTTGCAATTTCTGCTAATCAACGATGGTGAGGTTCTTTTGAGTGAGTGTAACATTGGTAAAATGAGATGCAGACTAGACCTCTGCTATGGTTGCAACTTCTAAATAGTCCTGTAGGTTTTGGCAAGTTTTAGTTGCCACTATGAGTGGAGGAATTAATTGTTCTAAGTTGATTTTCACTGGCAGAATGTTGCAGAAAATGATGAACACTTTCTGGCACATTGATGTCCAAACAATTATGGTATTCAATCTTATGAGGAAAGTTGGTTTTGCAGCAGTAGGAACATAAGAGCCAATGCAGGTTTTTATTTGCATTTTCTTCTATTACTCTTGAATGTTTGTTTGCTAGGGCATAAACCTTGGCTAATTGCATGTGTAAGTTCCATGGATCCCAAACCTTGATGAAGGACATATGTGCCAGATAAAAAAAGAGCTCTGCAGAAGCAATCATCTTTTGTTTTTCTTTAATAAACCTACCAAGTAACTTGTGGTCAACATTTGGCAGCAACGGTCTAACACAAGGAAGAATTGAGCTGTACTTAATTGCGATGCATTTCAGAGCTAACCGTACTGACAACATCATAACAGAAAACGTAATTGGATGTATTCGTTCAGCTTCTTGACTCTAGATGTAAGAAGTAAGAAGAAACTTTGTCTTGCAGTTTCCATGATACAAAATGCTCAAAAATTGCTTCTTGTGATGCCAAAAACTTTAAAAAAAATGTTAATACTGTCTATTGGCATTATTTTTTACTTAAAACAATATTACAAGTACTTTCAACAAACTATAGATTGTCTTCTTAGGTATAAAATAATAAAACCTTACAATTTATTGATAAAATATATGTTAAAGTGTTCCAAACGGCAAATTTAAAACATATTCCATTGGCTATGTCAATACATTGAAAAAACAATAATAATAAATAACATAGAAATAAAAAAGGTTGAGGTGTGAAAAATGTAAATGATGGTTATGAGAAATATAGTGTGTAAAGTGTTCTACTCACCAATTACTATACATTACTCTATATTAGTTATGTAGATATTTGATTAATAATATTTTTATCAAATTAGCCATATTTTATCCCAATAAAAACCCAGCTATATCATTTCATTATCATTTTTGTCCTCTCTAAATGAGTAAATATGATTCTCCTATATACAAGAGAAAAACAAACAGTCACATTTTAAATGGGATCAGATGCCACTTACCAGTCACTTAATCCAAATCAGATATTCTAGATTTGATTTTTCTCCATAAATCCTACTGATACTAGGAGTCTCTATAATTTCTGCTAAGCACTATTCTCAGATTCATTAAAATTACAGAGCTTTCTTACTCAACATTCAGGTAAATAATAATAATATTTATTATTAATAATTATTATATTAATTAAAGAATATTATGTAAAACTAAAATATTGACATATTAAAATATAAACAAAATAAAATCCACAATATAAAATAAAAATAAAAGATTTTTTAATTTTTATTATAAATTTTATTCAAATATTCTAAATAAACAATGAAGAAAACACCAGTAATTTGAAGAAGTTAAACAATTCAACATTAAAATTTCATTATAATTATCTGCTTTGAATAAAAATGATTAATTTAACAAATGAAAAGTATTTTAAATAAAAACAAAAGAAACTTACAAATGGATATCATAATTTGAATAAAATGTGAAAATTTAAAACATCATACCTCATTCCAGTATTAAAGTAACATTTTTGACAAACTTTGACAAAAGAAATCAATGTCTGTTGATCATTTTGTAAAAAAGAAAGTAAATTCAAAGTCAAACTAAATAGAATTTTGAGTAAAGTTTATTTCAATAGTTTCAAAAAATTTTTCTAAAATATTTTCAATTATGTTAATCATTGTTATTATATTTTTCATAACCCAAGTACAAAATTTTTTAAATTCAATATATGGGATTTAAAGTACAAAACCTACTATCCTACTCTAATATTAAGCTACGATGGCAACACATTGGAAAAGACAATAATCGATCATAAACAAGAAATGTTCTATTCGAAAACAAATGTAAACAAATGCTTTACTTCCATTGATGATCAATATATTTAAAAATCAATAAATTATTGATTTTAAAGGCACTGATATAAATTTAATTCAACTTTCCCTACAGAAGGAATTTCTTTATGTTTATTTGTTAGAAATTAAAAAATTCAGTAATGTAATTCCAAATTTAAAAATTAAGTAAAAATCATCCTTGCATAATTATATTGAATTTTGAAATATTATAAGAATGTTCAAAAATTTGGCTTACAAAATACATTATTACCATATTATGATGTACTGAATAGTGATGAAATTTTTATACCAGATATCTGACTTCCTATTACATGGATACTTGGGTTAATTTAGGTATGAACATCTGAAGTATTCAGAAACTTAAAATATCAGCTTATTCTGCTATGCAATTTTTTCAAATAAGATTTAATCATAACAAATAAGATTAACTTTTTCAAAATTCATATCTCTAAAATACTTAATGTTTAATTCTAATTAATGTAAAAATGCAATGTCAAAATACATTAAACTGACATTAATTGATTTTGACTGAAGCAACAAAACAAAAATTTTTGTTGTCTTCACATTAGTTTAATGCTCTCAGAAGATATATCATTGAGATTGTTAAGCAAGCATTATTTTTGGCTATGAACAAAAATTTACAATATAAGTACAATGGTACCTTGGTACTTGAATTTAATTCATTCCAGAAGCCTGAGTACCAAACAAATTTTTCCCATAAGGAATTATGTAAATTAGATTAATCTATTCTAGAACCCCAAGAGTATGTTTATAAAAGCATTTTAACTAGAATTTAACAAACAGTTTACAAGCCTAGCATGCATAAATCATTTTAAAAAAATATGCATACACAATACAAAGTAGCAAAATATGATATTAGTTTTATTGGGTTGAACAAAGTATTTGTGTACTTTTTTTAACAGCAGTCATTATTTAATATAGATGTGTGATTTAATTATAATAGTTGTGAAAGTTAACACATTATTGTTAATGTGAAACTGTATTCTTTGTTTATAAGCTTATTTTAAACTTTTTATCTCACATTTTGTTTGCCTAAAATCAACTCAAAACATCTGCAGATAAAATGGGTAACAAGGATAGTATGCTTTGATTTTGTAAACAATATAACACTATATATATATATAGTAAAAATACTCAATGTATATGAGAAAGATTCTCCTAAACTTCAAACATGATAAATATGGTTTTAAAAGTTCTATTTGGGAAATTCTAAACTAAAGAATACAAAACATGCATAAATCTTCCCTGATCATTTAAGGATTTAGTCTAAAATTTTTGCATTCCGTTTTCACAGAAATTATGCAAGACAAGAAAAATTTTGTAAATTTTAAGAATTTTTCTGTTGAGTTCATAAAATTATTTCACCAGGTCAAACATATTGGCTTTCTCTCAAAGGTTGTATTGATAGAATTTTAGAGCCATATGTGGCAATTCAATTTTATTTAAAAGATTGTATTAACTAATCCTCTAAAACTACAGTAAAACTAATTATCCAGATTGCTCTCTGACTTTGTTAAAAATAAACATGTATGAATTGATATATATGCTGTATATACATGAAAAGTAATTTTTTTCTAAATGTAGAAAATAAACTGCAATGAAACTTCAGCCTATTGTTTTTGGCAGGACTGGAAAAAAAGACTGATGAGGGAAAATATATATATATATGATATATGATATGATATAGGCATATCATCAGAAAATGGACATTATGACAGCCTTTCTGCAATACTAAACAATACAGCATGTATGCAAATATACATTTATTCTACATTTTAAAAAGTTGTTAAGAATACTGTAATTTGTTCTATTTTCTTTTGGCAAGAATATTTAATGTATTGATTCTTTTCTTGTACCTAAAGATGACACCATAGAAGCGTCAAAAACATCCATGAAATTATAAATGTTTGTCACATAAGAAGTATTGATTCTCTTATGAAAAATTAAAATATAATTTACAATATTTTTGTGACATTGCACGAAGTACCCCCTATGCTTCGACACCACGTTTGTGATGACAATTTCTTCAGGACTGACACCACTGTGTCTTCAAGGTAGACACAGAAACCTAAGTGGTCACTAATTTCATTTTTTTCAGTGTGAGCGGTCGCATTGTAGGCATTTGGATCTGATACGAGGGATGGCACAGATTGAGGAATTGTACCAAACACAATTCTAACAATAAAAGTTTTTATATATTAAGCTAGTTCTACAAAAAGGTTATTATCTCATTTAAACCTTAAAGCTTCTTTGCAAGATCTAAGTTGGAAAGAGAGAGTTTACATATAAGTTCTATAGATATTGAACATAAACGTACTCAGCAAAAAACATAAACTCCAATAACCACCACCTTATAAGTTGCTGAGGGAATTTTTAATTAAGAAAACGAACGTTTTCGGTCTATTCAATAGACCATCATCAGGTTAGAACATACGAAAATGGAATACATTATAAATGGAACATCACGTATAAAATTCAAAAATACCAAAAAATCGTTAACATCCGAACCAATCAGAATAAAAATTAAAACGTAAATGGTACATAAGTGTAAAAATAAAATAACATACTACATTGGCTAAACATTAATTAATAACCAATAACATTAATAAAATAATTGATACATTATAAAAGAAACAACAAGTGTAAAATAAGAACTTATTACTCGTACTCATGTACTAAAATTACCTATCCTAACCGGATGGTAACTGTTCCAACTAATTAAAATTAGAATTAAAGGGCAAAAAATACCCAAACGTAAATTAACAAACACATAACAATATTAAAGTTATTAGTACACGCTAAAAATCATTTAACAGATAATAAAATATTAAAGATCTCCAAATACGAAACACATCGCAAATCATGAGCCATTTGTAAGTCTCTTAATTGCAAATTTCCAAGCTGACGGTAATCCCTCAGCGTCCCTGGCGTTAATGCATCTATTCTCGAGTCTACTCTTGTAAATTTCTATTTTTTCCGCCGTCTTTGCTAAAGTTGGAGAATATATTTGTTTGACGATTTCCGCCTCTTCCCATCCAACGACGGATCCTTCGGCCTGGGCCATCTGGGCCAGAACAGTTGCGTTAGAACTTTTCCTTACATCATATTTATAGAGCTGGGGTCTATAGGATCCCTTATGAAAATCAGCAATTAGGACTAAAACAGGAGTATATAGGGGTTACAACAAGGAACCTAGGTGTTAGAATCAAAGAGCATAAATATGATGTAAGGAAAAGTTCTAACGCAACTGTTCTGGCCCAGATGGCCCAGGCCGAAGGATCCGTCGTTGGATGGGAAGAGGCGGAAATCGTCAAACAAATATATTCTCCAACTTTAGCAAAGACGGCGGAAAAAATAGAAATTTACAAGAGTAGACTCGAGAATAGATGCATTAACGCCAGGGACGCTGAGGGATTACCGTCAGCTTGGAAATTTGCAATTAAGAGACTTACAAATGGCTCATGATTTGCGATGTGTTTCGTATTTGGAGATCCTTAATATTTTATTATCTGTTAAATGATTTTTAGCGTGTACTAATAACTTTAATATTGTTATGTGTTTGTTAATTTACGTTTGGGTATTTTTTGCCCTTTAATTCTAATTTTAATTAGTTGGAACAGTTACCATCCGGTTAGGATAGGTAATTTTAGTACATGAGTACGAGTAATAAGTTCTTATTTTACACTTGTTGTTTCTTTTATAATGTATCAAATATTTTATTAATGTTATTGGTTATTAATTAATGTTTAGCCAATGTAGTATGTTATTTTATTTTTACACTTATGTACCATTTACGTTTTAATTTTTATTCTGATTGGTTCGGATGTTAACGATTTTTTGGTATTTTTGAATTTTATACGTGATGTTCCATTTATAATGTATTCCATTTTCGTATGTTCTAACCTGATGATGGTCTATTGAATAGACCGAAAACGTTCGTTTTCTTAATTAAAAATTCCCTCAGCAACTTATAAGGTGGTGGTTATTGGAGTCTATAGATAACTGGTAAGCGATCTGAACAGATCAAAGGACTGTTGGAATTCACTTAAATGGAGTTCACTTGGATGGAAGTTCTCTTTTCCAAGAAGTTACTTTAAAGGAGTTCACTTTTTCAAGATGTTTACTCTAGACAGAGGAGGATCCTAGAGGTATCCGAGCGAGGGGCAACTCAGTGAGGATGAACTATGGATTTCTCATGGACAACCTGTTGTCCATGAGAAATCTGTAGTTTGTTGTTGTTGTTGTCATCAGTCATTGTCTTTTATTGAGGGTCCTTCCTCTTTTCTCCCTTGCCCTTTTTTGCAATGTTGCAGCGCCTATGTCCAATAACAATTTCTTGTTGCCAAGTTCCTGGTGACACATTCAATGTATCATCTTGAAAGGGAATTAACTCCACACAGGGATAAAATCATACCCTTTACAATTTTAACAATTGTGGGAAAAATTATAGCTATTTTTAATTAAATTTTCAGCCGAAAAAAAAAAAAATTTTTTCTCAAGTCCAATCTCTCACATTTTTATATAAACTTTCACATTGAAAGCATTTATTACTTGAAAATGCATTTCAAAAAATATTTGTTACATATCAAAAAGAAAACAAAATTATTTTAAAAAGTCTTCAACTGAAGTTCATTTAATTTAGCAAACTTGCAAAAAGCAAAGTATTTTCCAAGACATAAAGTGTGGTTTTTATCTTGTTCATTGCTATTACTGATATATCCATAAAAGAATGATTTTTATTTTAAAAAAGCATCATGAACTTCAAAAAACTTGCAACTGGTTCAGATTCACATTTATTGCTTTCTTCATTATCCTCATATAAATAATAGTCAGAGACATCTTCAACATTTTCCATTTCACACATTACAAGCTCATCGTCTATTTACACAATTGCAAAATGAAAATTTATATTTCCCTTGAAGCAAAACAAGCCCAATCATTATTAAAACCATCATTTTTCACTAGAAAATTTTCACTACTTTATCTTTGAATCCACCTTTTCCAAAACAATTTGTAATTGTTGCTTGAGTCTCTCGCTGCAAAGCTGCAACTGTATAATGAATTTTCAATTTTTCATCAAGGGTTCTGACTTTTTCACAGGCCAAGACATGATCTCCACTACCCAACTACAACATGCTAATTTTGTATGTTTTTCTAGGACTTAAAAGGAAATTCACCAACACAGTATTTTGTAAAGCCAAAAGTAGCCAAAAATCACAATAAAAACTAGTTGGATATAGTCAAACTGTATAATAAAATACATTTAACTGCTGTGTGTGTAATTGAAATAATTATCCAGGAAAAGACAATAATCTATCTGCCTTTCAGTATGATTACAGTATTATGGTATAGTATTTTATTACCTTATTAAATAAATACAGTACAGCATATTAAGAGGAATTATTTGGGGACTTAGTTTAGTTTTGTACACAAACGTTATGGTTTAACTATTAAATATGATGTCCTTTTAGTTTTAGTATACTTAAATCAGAGACCCAGTGTTTAAATTTAATGCCATCTATTGTGGATAAAATGACTGTTATGGGATAACATTTTTCTTTCAGTTAAAATACAGAGCAAATATTGCAGAAAAACAAACAATGCAGGAACAAACAGTTAAAATTAACATTAAATATATAGTCCTTATTTTGGACTGGAAAAGAAAAAAACAAATAGATACAGGAAAATGATTAAGGTAGGAATGATAAATTGAGATTTATAGATACTGTGCAATTTCATATCTAATAATTTATTTGCACACACATATAATAGTTTTTTTTTTTTCTATTCAAACATCCTGTCTTAAGCAAAAATCCAATTATCCAGATATTTCACATATCCAGATGGCCTAAGATCCCAATTAATTCATATAACTGGAGTTTTACTGTACTGAAGAAATGTTAAAAGTGATGAATAGTTAGTTTATTCAAGCATATTTAGAATTTTTACTATATGTCTTATCTGAAAAACTTCTTTTAACATAATTTATATATTAGTAGAGCAGTGCTCTGAAATATTAAGACCAGAAACTACCAGACATCTAAAAGTTTTTATTTTTGATTTTATGGATGTTAATTATGTAAAGAACAGTTTTAATAAACCCTCCTGATGATACAAAATATGTAAATTTAGATAAGATTTTTATTGGTATTGAAGCTAATGAAACATTGAACAACTTAGTAAAGTTAATTTAAAATTTATTTTGTATACTAGTATTTTCTATATATTAACAGGACTTATTATACTTATTATATTAATATATAGAAAGTACTAGGATACAAAATAAATTTTAAATTAAGTTAAAAAAGGACACAAAAGCATAATAATTAACTTAGTAAAGTGTTTGACTTTTTTATATTACTATAAATTAATTAACCATTTTTATATATGTTGCTTAAAATTTTACATAGAGGCAACTACACAAATTAAACATATTTGCCTTCAAAGATTCCCTTTTTAAGTCTTATCAGTCTTTGAGCCTTAACCTTACAGAAACTTTTCATCCTTATCTTGTGTAATAAAGGCTGATTATTAAAAAAAAACCATCTCTATATGAGTGATCATCTACCACCCTTCTTGAATATCATTACTTTAGTTTTAGAAACATTTATAGTTAATCCATAGTCACACAAAATTTCTCCAGAATTGCAATTTTACATTTGGGAGGTATCAGCAATAATTACAGTGTCATCAACATTCATTAATACACATAACTGGATCAAAGAGAAATCCCAGGTGGATCAAATTTAATGAGTCACACTATCAGACAACATACAAATTAAAAAGTAATGGACTCATAATTTCACCCTGCAAAACTCTAATTTCAATACCAAATTAATCAGTTGTTTTGGCTAATATTTTTATCCTTGCAGTAGCTTTGGAGTGTACTCCAAAGCTACTGCAAGAATAAGCTACTCCAAATTGATATACAGTAGAGCATCGATTATCCAACTCAATTGGGGACTGGGGTTGGTCGGATAACTGAAAAGTCGGATAACCGAAAAGTATGAAAAAATACATTATTAGTATAGTGTATTAGGCCTGGTTTAAATACTAGCCTCCCTTTCATGGTCGAGCCAGTGCTGCCAGCTAAAACATGCAAAAATTTAACAAAAATAATATTAAAGTAGCCAAGACATAACCAAATATTCATCATCACTAGAACTACAAGACATCACTAGCGGACATTTGAATTTGCCGACTAGAACACGGTCGGCAAATTCCAACCCCCGATTAACCGATAAGTCGGTTAATCGGGGGTTGGATAATCGATGCTCTACTGTATTTGGAGTATATATCAATTATATCGATTTGGAGTTCTATAAGAATAGGCATGTTTCCAACGTTGATTTGGAGAATACGTTTATTGCATGGATGCACCTATCTAGTCCCTAAACTGAGAACAGTATGTTTAAAGCCCTGGTCACACTATGTGATTTCCAGCCGCACAGGCGACTGCAACCACAACAAGTGCGAGTCGCGCACATCTTCTCGTGGTCACACATTGTTCGTTGACATCGAAACTCGTTGATCCTATAATAACCCAATAAAATTACAGTAGCTTGTTTTTGTCTACTTTCGTGAGTTTACCGACATTTTACATTCTACTTCATAGTATTTACAGAATTTAAGCTACTTTTCTTATTAAAATAGCAAGCAGTTACTTTTCTGGAATGAATAGAAGAAAAAAGGTGATAATTTTGTTAGAGCTCGTGAGAATATACGAAGAGAAAAATAAGAAAAAACGTTCATGCTGGGTTAAAACTTGGCGAAATGAAAATCAATGGGCTTTCGTGCTTTCACCAGCTGATGAATGAATTAAGGCTTTCGGATGCCAAAGGTTATAGGGAATATATCCGTATGAATATAATTTATACTTATATATAATTTAGACGAAACATTTCATAGTTTGGCATACCAATTTAGAGTGGCCCATAATTCGATATCAGTCATTATCCCAGAAGTTTTGGATGTTATTTATCAATCCTATAAAAGTAAATATTTGAGGGTAAGTATTGTTTAGAGGAAAGCTTGAATGATTTAATTCATTTATAATCGATATATTTTTTTCTTTTATATAAGCATTTATTTTATTCAATTGTATATTATTAAAAGTAATGAAACTTTTTAAAATAAATCTAACGATAACTTTTATACATTCAGAAAACAAACTTCACCCGTGACTACCAGTACATATAAAGTCTAATCCAGCAACTTCAACCTTTAAATTTCCGGTACAAACGACGAAAATTAACAGAAAAAAACTAACGTTTTCGAATCTCCATCGAGATCTTCCTCAGGTTCGTTAATGGAATGTCATGAGAATAGAACTCTTTTGAAGTTCAAAAAATCGAACATCTCCAGCGTGCGATGACGATGCAAAACATAAGATTGATATAATAGACCTGAGTCTACTAACGTAACGTCGCAAAATATCAATGCAGGAAATAAAACCATGTCTACCATCGTGGATTGACCTCCGAGATGTATCGCCACGCGTACGATAAAACGTTGCTGTCTTTGTAATTAATGCATTTCCCCGATTTGGTAGCTCTGTAAATCTCCAGGGTCTCCAATGCCCTAATGTGGTCCGTTTTGAACGACTTCTTAATGAGGGTGGCGTTATCGAAGTCCGCTTTTACATCGGGGTCCGTGGCATACGTCGACAGGGCGGTGGTGTGCCTTTTTTTGGCAACGTCATTCTTATGTTCAGAAACCCTTTTTTGGAGGGATCTCTTGGTAGAACCAATATATACTAGGTCTCTTTGGAATCTGTGGTCTCTTAACGGGATACTATAAACGCCCGGTGCCCTTAAAATGCTCGGTTTGTCCTTGGCGTTTCTGAGAAGCGAATAGATAGATGGCGTTCTCGTGTACGCTAACTTGGTGCCCTTCCTTAGCGCTATTTCCCTGTACAAGGAATGGAGGTCTTTGTTGTATAGTACAACCGTGTGCTGGTCGGGGCTCGAGTTAGGATCACTTCGCCCTGCGGAGGTGTGATGCGCTGTGTTTATATTACAACACTTACGAG
Source organism: Centruroides vittatus (assembly GCF_030686945.1). NCBI lineage: Eukaryota > Metazoa > Arthropoda > Arachnida > Scorpiones > Buthidae > Centruroides > Centruroides vittatus. The sequence goes on along the minus strand of NW_027122274.1, from coordinate 1,329,014 downwards.
CTAAATTGCGGATAAGGCTACTTTTGTATCCATGGCTAGTGGCAATGTCTTCAATGTGTTTTAGCTCTGCGATCGTGTCTTCCCTTTTAGTATTATGGGTGAATGCCCTATTTACTAACGCCCTGAACGCCGCAATTTTATAAGGGTACGGATCCTCCGACCCAGCGGGTATGTACATAGGTAGGTAGCCCGGTTTGTAGTACACCCGCGTCTCAATATTGTTTATATCGAGCTGAATGGAGACGTCTAAAAAATGCACTCTGGTGTCCGATATTTGATCAAGCTTGAGCGTTAGACCAAACAGGTTGTTATTTACGATGTGCAAAAAATCATCGACCTTTGGCTCGCCCTTCCATATGATAATCACGTCATCCACGTACCTACGGTACAAAATAATGTCAGGCGTAAACATGGGAACGACATCCCTCTCTAATTGCCGTATAACCAACTCACATAGGTCGCCCGAAATTGGGCTCCCCATGGGTACCCCCCTTTTTTGTAGATATGTGGTATTGCCGAACCTAAACAGCGAATTGTAGCACATTAGGTGTGTGAGTTCCAGTACATGCTTGCGGTGTGCCGGAAGACTATATTTGGCCAGCAAGACGTCCCTGAGGGCGCAAAAGCAAGGCTGGAGTTTGATGGATGGATACAGAGCCTGAAAATCAAGCACCGTGAGGTGAGCGCTCTCTGTTAGCTGTGTATGTTTCAACGCGTCGACCAGCTCTCTGGAGTTCTTCACCGTTAAAGCATACTGTTCTAGATGTCCAGCCAATATGCGGTGTAATTTGTTCTCTAGAATTCTAGTCGGGGCTCTAGCTTTATCCAGTATTGGTCTGAGGGCCGGCGTAGGCTTGTGCGTTTTCGCAAAAGCAAAGAGCCTGGGCGTATCTGGTGACGCGACCACCGCCCTGTCCAAACCTTGCGCTTTTGCAAGGGGTGTGCTCGTGAACCGTACCACCCGAGCCTGTAGCTTGTTCACATAATTATGGCGGATATTGAAAGAATGGTGCGCGGATTGGATGAGGTCTACAAGGAGCATTACAGATGGAGAAGCGGCCATGAAAATAAACCATAGCAGGCGTAATGGAAAAGTGAACTTATGGTGGCAAATAAGAAGAACCAAGAAATGGCTTGCAGAAGAACGTATTATTCTACTAAGGGCGGATAAGAACAGAGCATTGGTTCTACTCAAGGAAGAGACCTACAAAACAATGATGATGCAATACATCGCGGATACTGAATGTGAGCAGGTGACTGATAATTATGTGAACAAGCTACAGGCTCGGGTGGTACGGTTCACGAGCACACCCCTTGCAAAAGCGCAAGGTTTGGACAGGGCGGTGGTCGCGTCACCAGATACGCCCAGGCTCTTTGCTTTTGCGAAAACGCACAAGCCTACGCCGGCCCTCAGACCAATACTGGATAAAGCTAGAGCCCCGACTAGAATTCTAGAGAACAAATTACACCGCATATTGGCTGGACATCTAGAACAGTATGCTTTAACGGTGAAGAACTCCAGAGAGCTGGTCGACGCGTTGAAACATACACAGCTAACAGAGAGCGCTCACCTCACGGTGCTTGATTTTCAGGCTCTGTATCCATCCATCAAACTCCAGCCTTGCTTTTGCGCCCTCAGGGACGTCTTGCTGGCCAAATATAGTCTTCCGGCACACCGCAAGCATGTACTGGAACTCACACACCTAATGTGCTACAATTCGCTGTTTAGGTTCGGCAATACCACATATCTACAAAAAAGGGGGGTACCCATGGGGAGCCCAATTTCGGGCGACCTATGTGAGTTGGTTATACGGCAATTAGAGAGGGATGTCGTTCCCATGTTTACGCCTGACATTATTTTGTACCGTAGGTACGTGGATGACGTGATTATCATATGGAAGGGCGAGCCAAAGGTCGATGATTTTTTGCACATCGTAAATAACAACCTGTTTGGTCTAACGCTCAAGCTTGATCAAATATCGGACACCAGAGTGCATTTTTTAGACGTCTCCATTCAGCTCGATATAAACAATATTGAGACGCGGGTGTACTACAAACCGGGCTACCTACCTATGTACATACCCGCTGGGTCGGAGGATCCGTACCCTTATAAAATTGCGGCGTTCAGGGCGTTAGTAAATAGGGCATTCACCCATAATACTAAAAGGGAAGACACGATCGCAGAGCTAAAACACATTGAAGACATTGCCACTAGCCATGGATACAAAAGTAGCCTTATCCGCAATTTAGCTCGTAAGTGTTGTAATATAAACACAGCGCATCACACCTCCGCAGGGCGGAGTGATCCTAACTCGAGCCCCGACCAGCACACGGTTGTACTATACAACAAAGACCTCCATTCCTTGTACAGGGAAATAGCGCTAAGGAAGGGCACCAAGTTAGCGTACACGAGAACGCCATCTATCTACTCGCTTCTCAGAAACGCCAAGGACAAACCGAGCATTTTAAGGGCACCGGGCGTTTATAGTATCCCGTTAAGAGACCACAGATTCCAAAGAGACCTAGTATATATTGGTTCTACCAAGAGATCCCTCCAAAAAAGGGTTTCTGAACATAAGAATGACGTTGCCAAAAAAAGGCACACCACCGCCCTGTCGACGTATGCCACGGACCCCGATGTAAAAGCGGACTTCGATAACGCCACCCTCATTAAGAAGTCGTTCAAAACGGACCACATTAGGGCATTGGAGACCCTGGAGATTTACAGAGCTACCAAATCGGGGAAATGCATTAATTACAAAGACAGCAACGTTTTATCGTACGCGTGGCGATACATCTCGGAGGTCAATCCACGATGGTAGACATGGTTTTATTTCCTGCATTGATATTTTGCGACGTTACGTTAGTAGACTCAGGTCTATTATATCAATCTTATGTTTTGCATCGTCATCGCACGCTGGAGATGTTCGATTTTTTGAACTTCAAAAGAGTTCTATTCTCATGACATTCCATTAACGAACCTGAGGAAGATCTCGATGGAGATTCGAAAACGTTAGTTTTTTCTGTTAATTTTCGTCGTTTGTACCTGAAATTTAAAGGTTGAAGTTGCTGGATTAGACTATACATTCAGATTTGATTTATATCAAAATAGCATTTAAATGTACTGAAACTGAGTTAATACAAATGTTATAATCAAGATATGTTGACAAATATACAACACAAAGTATGACGTGGCACAAAGATGTTTTCTGATTGGATGCGCGTTTACAATCGTCGCGAGTAGAACAAACTTTTTGTTTCTAGTTGCGGTTGCAGTTGTGCTGGTTTTCGAGGGGGGATTACTAGTTAACGGGAACAGCTGTGGCAGTTGCAGTTGCCTGCATGGCTGGAAATTGCATAGTGTGACCAGAGCTTAAGAAAAGCCATCCGCAGAAGATTTTACTTGCTTAAAGTGCTAATTGAGCTAGAAAACAAACTGTATGAGCTTGGTCCATACATCTTAAAGGAAGCTAATGCCCATGTTGTAAGCTTAGCTACGCAAGTGACGGATAAATTAAAGAAGAGGTATAAGAACAAAATGGCCTGGATTAGAAAGCACCAAGAAAGTCGCTATAGAATGCAGATCAGCCCTACAGTTATATTCTGGGACGGCATCACATTTCCCACATACGAGAACGAAGCATGTCAATATGACCCTAAACACGCCCCGTAACCTAAACTCACATACAATAAAATCTAATATGATTTTATTTATTATGTTTATTTAATATTAGCTGTTTGTAGAGATGGCGCACATAGTTTCACTAAAATATCTCTTTTTAAAAACATTCCAAAATGCATGTTCGTTAATGCAAATGTGCTAAGTGTTCAATTTTTTCTGTTTTTCTTGATAAAGGTCATTAATTAAATATGACCGAAAATGTTAGAATGTAATAAATTTGGCTGCACATTTACAAGGTGTTTCGAGTGTGTCCTGTTGATAAGCTATGCAGTCTTTGATGAGTTTTAATTCAATCTTTAAGTTTTCGTAAATTAATTCAACGAAGTCCATTGTGGTGACTGCCATTTTGTTAAAGCGGAAAAAGCACCTCATTTGATTGCTGCAGATTTAACCTTGAAGCAGTGAAATCGCTGAGAAGTTCACTGTACACAGCACTTCAAGAAAACAAGTTTAACAATGCTCTCAGTGGCATCATTTAGTTTAACAACAACCCGACACTGTACTGTTTGCTATTTCAACATATAAAGAAACTTGGATATTTGAATCATTATGACATTTGGATATTCATAACTTAATGGAAAAGAACTTACTAGACTGCATCTCCATTTCCAATTCTCCAAAAATGAAAAATGAAAATGACCCTTTTCTGAAATGCCTAGAGACAGGCGATGAAAAGTGGATCATTTATAACAACAGCAGCCAAAAATAATCATGAGACATGAAAAACAAACCACCATTAAAAACTTCGAAAGATCAGTCTTCATTTAAAGAAGGTCATTGCTCATAATCTGGTGGGACTAGAATTCTTACTATAAGATACTTCCACAGAATCAAACAATCAATTCTGATTAGTATTGTTTACAACTGGATCAATTAAAGATGGAAATTGAAAAAAAGCATCCAGAATTGGCTAACAGAAAAGGCATCACATTTCATCAAGATAGTGCCAAATTGCACACTTCTTTGTGAATATGCCAAAAATTATTGGAACTAGGCTAAGATGTTTTACCACACCCTGAACTCATATGACCTTGCTCTATCAGACTATCATTTGTTCCAGGCTCTGCAGAATTCTTTTCATGATAAAAACTTTGATAGAGAATTTCAAAAACTTCTGATGTTTTTGTAATTCTGTAATTTCTTAATCTTATGTATTCTGTATGTATGAGATTAATGAATGTATTTGTGTCTAATTGTATGTATGTATAAATCACACATGCAAACAATCAATATTTGTCTGTAAAAGACATATACAAAAATGTAATGTTTACTCAACTAAATATTGGTGTAGATATTTTAGTTTAATAAACATTAAATACAAACATTTCTGTTTTCTAATAAATTATCAAATGTTATTGTTATTTCAATTTTTATAAACTTTGTTTTAATTTTTAAAAGTTTGAAAAAAATCTTTTAAAGACTTGTAAAGAAAAAGAAGTAATTTTATAATTATAATTTACACACATTGTCACATATCTCACAATTTGTCATCCTAATCACTTTCTTATAATAATTTTAATAAAGTGATTAATTGGACTGTTTAGAAAGTTCCTAGCAATTTTTAAGAGAAATCAAAGAAACAGTTTTAAAACTAAAAACTTTATTCAATTATGTATACACTATTGTTTTTAACTTAATGAGGATGTTGCCATCTACAGGGAAGCTTCATAATACCCTCTTCATAGAACTTCCTAAGTTTTCCCACAAAAAACTGTTCCATGTGACTTTTGCAAGCTTCTTTTGAAACAGAGCTTGGTAGAAACTGGGAGGAATTAACTACCCTCAAACCAATAGCATAGACATCATCAACCTTACCCAGTTCATGCCCCCAGCCTAACATTCTACATTTTACATTTCGGAATCTGGTCACTTTAATTAAACATTCGTACTTAGGCAGTGTTTAAACTTTTGGCAAAAAACTATTGAGATGGATTCAACAAAATACAGATCACCAAAGATAAATACATACTTCATATAGCTAGATACCATGCTGAACAAAAGTTATATTTATCATCCTAGTCTTTTTAGCAACTATAAAACAAATACCATAAATATGCATAAAATTAAATCTATAAGTCAAAATACTGACATGTACTATAAAAATTTGGGTACTTATTTACAGTATATTTAAAAATGCCTAAAAGTAACTGCCAAAATTTGTTATAGTCTGCAAACATTGGTATTTCAATGTAATGTCACAATTGCTCTAAAAATAATTTGTCTAATGATCATTAAAAATAGTACACAAATTTCTTTTTAAACATTTTGGTTGATGTTACCTATGGTTCCAAGATGGCGGCTCGTCTGATTCCAGCAAGGAAACAGTGGATACGCACGTTCTAACCTAAACTAACCTATTCTAATAATTTTGTTGGTAATAGTTATGGTAATTTATTACATAGTTAGGTTAGGTTAGGTTAGGTTAGAACGTGCGTTCCCACTGTTTCCCTTCTTCTATTTGCTGGAATAAGAGACGAATACGGTTACGGGCAAGCGAATAAAAATAGGAGAAACGAACTATACAAAACAGTTGATCATTTGACAATGTGTACTGTACAGTACAGTACAGTACATCACGCAATAAACAAAATCAACGCGTGACACTCTTACCAAAAAAACGTAATAGTTCCATCATCATAAACATCCTTCCTCTTATAACCTTCCCAATCGTGAACCAATTTTAAATACCGATCCGTCTGTTCATTCACCATTCTTACTTTAAAAAAAAAAATTCAAATTCGGCTGTTTATACTACGCCATGTTTATAACGATTGCTTTCTTATCTCTATTTACGTATCTAATATTTTTTATTAGTCAAGAATTGCAACATAAAAAATATGTGAAAATAATTTCCAGAACAATATAGAAAATAAAATGACAAATAATAAAAATTTAAAATTATTTTAAATTAGAGAAAATGAAAAAATCCGAAATGGCAAAAGATAAACTAGACGCAGACGATCGGTTCGTCTTGGGGGTCTGTCAAGAAGAGTGCGCTCTATTCTTATGACATTAAATTCAAGATGATTAAACTTTTTTCATTAAAACAGCAAAAGAAAGATGGAGAAACACCAGGAAAGGCAAATAATCAGAAAAGAGCTTCGGCTGCACAATTACGTATTACTAAAGGTAAGCCTAACTTTAGGCCTAGTCAATTCAAATGAATGGTTATTCAAAGTTTCCTTACTTGGACGTAATGTTAATTATGTAATTGTACTACATATTGTACAGTACATCATTACTTCACATAGCGATTTTAAGTTCTAGTTTATATAAAATAATTATCGATCATATCAATACGTTAAATTACAAATTCGTTAATTTTTTTTAAATTATATATATATATATATATTTTTTTTTTAGTAAAAAGTCAGCAAAGTAGAGCATGAATATATACAATAGCGTATATATTAGAAGTCACGGTATCACAATAATGTGTTAAAGTTAATAAACTTGTCTTCGATATCGTTAATTTAATCCAATACTAAAAAATTGGGTAGATGTTACTTTTAGGTACAGTACATTACTTTAAATGTAAATATCTAAGTAACTTCTAATTTCATCACACTTCAGATGAATGTAAAATTAATTAAAATAAATATACAAAAAATAAGCTTACCATAATACAGAGTTCTTGATTTTATTTTCTTCAAATTAACACTGCAAATTTGAATTAAACCTATTGGATAATTAAGATACGGGTGATACATAAATCTACATTTATGATTTACCTTCTGCAGCCATTAACTGTTTTGACATTTTCTTGATTTGACTGTATCATCATCAAAAATGGCCAGGAATTTCAATATTACAATCTACTATAGTGCTTTTTATGTTGCTTTGAATTTTATTATACACACAATCAAGAACCTTTAAAGGCTAGTAACAAATTTTAATGAAAACAAACGTTTTTGGGAGTACTATAGATTGCAACCTATGGAATTTCAGGACGTTGAGTATATATTTAAACTTGGGACCAAGATGAGTTCAACGGTACCCTACTTTTGGACCGGAGACAGAAAATAAGAAAGTCATCATACTTTTTTAATGCTGTCATGCAGACAACACTGTAGTTGCTAGTACCACCATCTTGCGGTAAAGTCTGCAAACCATTAAAAAAAGCACTGTGAAAGACAAGACTGTTTGTGCTCCTAATGGACCTCCCGGAGGTTAGTGATTCATCCTTTACTGTTCATAACCTAGGTGATGTTTCTTGTGTATTCCAAGGCTGTGCTGTTGCGCGGCCAAAGCAGCAATGATGAGGTGGGCAAGCACCGCAGGTGCTGACCACCAAGGAGACACAGCCGAAGTGGCAAGCGAAGCGAGCTGCGAGGCTGCAGTTTCCAATAGGCTTAAACTTATACTTACACTCCAGGCAAATCCTGTTCAAAGTACTGATGTATCCAATCTCATAATTCACTAGGTCCAGTTATCGATGGTTTTAAGGTAGACATGGTAATGAGGTAGACGATTTTAAACACATGATAGGCTTAGCAGAGAGAGTGATGCGACTCCCAATCATCGTGCAATCGCCGAAAAAAGTATGATAACTTTCTTATTTTTCATCTCTGGTTTAAAGGTATCGTTGAACTCGTCTCAGTCCCTTCAGTTTAGATATATACTCAAAGTCCTAAAATTCCATAGGGTGCAATCTATAGTATCCCCATGTTTTTGACCATACCACACCCAGGTTTTTAACCAGTAAAATTCCAAAATAGAATGCATAGAACGAACATGTTTGAAAAATTATTTTTAAAAATTTGGAACAACAAGCACATATAAAACAATTTGAATATATAATATTGAATACAACAATTATATATAGTTTTATTATAATTAGTACAAAACTCCACATTTCTCTGGTTCCCTTTTGCAACTCAAAGCATCTGCCTTGATAAGATCTACCTTCCTACAAAACAATCCAATTCAATGTGATATAATAGTTTCAAATTTTTTTGTAAGTTTGGATGATTTTTATTCCATGAACAGTTAACTCTTTCAGCTTTCTGATTAGTGTAAAGGTATATAATATCCTTTATTTTGGCATTTATGTATAAATTAAATATTTCTCACAAGACACTTAGTCCAGTAAACCTATAGAGAGTTCTATTTCATACTTGATAAGGCAGGATGTCCTTCAGGTTTTCATTTTCAATAATTTCCTCTTCAGAATTAGGTTCAATATCACTTGATTCTTTTGATCAGACTTCTATTATCTTCTGATTCAAACGGGTTTTTTTTTTTTTCGATATAAATTCTGTCAACATTTTCATTATCACATTCACTTTAATATGTAATTTCATCCTCAGACTCTGAGATATCACCAAATTTACTACCAATTTTTGCAAATTTGGCTTCTAATAAAGATAATTTTGTTCTTATTTGATTCATTTTTAGGTATAAACAACAAAAAGAATAATTAATGTAAACTTTCAGGGATCAAGGCATATTCTCAGTTTGTTTTTATCTTGGATTATTAACATGCTGAATATTAGCAATTATCACTATAATTTCATTTATTTCTAACTCATAGTTGTTTTTTAACCTCTCTCTTAGGGAAATAGGGAATGTTCTTAAAGAATGTATTACAGGTTTTACCTTTTCATTTGATTTTATTTTCTGCTTCCCATTGTTTTCCAATTTCTTTGAATGCATTTGGATATATTTTATCCAACTCAGCTTTTATTAGTGGTTTCAATGAGGATACTTTATTAATTTGCCCATTGCAATTGGTTCCTTTTATCAAGTTTTATTTCTTGACTTGATTCCAGGCCCAGAAGTGGTTGCCCTTCACATTCTGTTATACTTACTATGACAGGATATATTCCTGTCTCTGTATCAGCTATCAACTTTCTTCAACCAAATGCTTTGTAACAGTTTCCCCCATACATTCTAATGATGATATCTATTAGTCTCAGTTTACGAAAGCTTCCTATCTCCTTCTGCTGTTATGTAATCTTTTACTGACAAATTAACTTATTACATGAAGCACCACAAGCATCAACCTGAAATTGCACTACTCATCTACTTTTCTTGATCATAATTGTTTTCAATACTTGCTGATCATTGCTAATTGAGTAAATGTCCATTAAGTCTATATTTGATGACTCTTCTTAGTTATTGGTGTTTTCAAAACTTAAACTTCAACACTTTGCAAAATGGTTTGTCTTCAGGCACTTGTTGCACTCTTTTCCAAACTCTGGACATTTCTCTCTATTCTAGTGCCTACTGCCATAGTATCTACAATTCTTGGGTTTTTCTTTCCCTAACTCTCTTGTAAATTTGGTAGTCTCTGATCTTATCTCTAGACAGTGTTTGCTTTTTTTTTTATACTACTAATTTCTAATGATGGGACAATGAATCAGAAAAATTGGGCATTTTTTAGTAATTAGAATCGAGCAAATCTCGTCACAATTTCCAATTCTTAAAACAATTCTTCCACATTTAATAAATAAGAAAATTAATTAATTGTTTCAGTTGAAGATAAAAAAATTTTTAAATTACAATATTAACAATTTAGAATTACAGTAGTCATCACTGAACTTAGACCAGGCCACAGTTAACATGTCATCCAATAAATAGGTTAAAAAAAAAATAGCTTTGATTCATTGCATGAATGTTTTACATAATTTAAAACAAATATACAGTAATTAATCTTTATTTTTGCTAAATATCAACTTGATATCTTGCAGGTTTAACAAGATTGAGCCAGTCAAACTTGAGTCACAGGCATCGAAAAACATGGACCACTGCATGTTTAATATTTTGTTGCATCACCTTTGTGACCAAAACACATTCCATACATTTCGGCATGCTGTTGACTAGGTGTTCACATTCATCTACCGTTACAGAATTCCAGATAGTTAAGATGGAAGCTTTTAATCCAACTGTCTGAGGGCATGTTTTTTGCACACACAGATGTTTCTTCATAATGTTCCATACATTCTCAATTGGTTAAAGTTTTGGGCTGTTAGATGGCCAATGAAGAACTTCTATGTTCCTTTCTGCAAGCCACTGTTTTGTTTTTCTGCTTGTATGACATGTGACCCCACTCTGCTGGAAAATGTAGATTCTATTTGAATATAACTTTGCTATAGATGGAAATAAATACTGTTGTAGAATGTTAATATATTTTTCTGAAGCAAGATTTCCATCAACAAATGTCAACTGATCCATACTCATACCCACTGGCACTCATACATCTCCAAACTATGAAGCTGGCAGGAAACTTCACTGAGCGGTATAACAATAATTGCTCATTAGCTTGACTGGCAGATCAAATGATATATTTGCTTTTGTCTGTTGCTAATAATTCAATGTTTGATTTATCAGACCATGGAATTTCATGCCACTTTTGTTGAGACCAGGAAAGATGTTCTTTAGCTCACTGTACCCATTTCTTCTTTTGATGCATTGTTAGCAAAGGTTTTTCATGTGCTGCATAAAACTGAAAATGCATTTCTTGCAGTCTCCTGCATGTTGTTGAAACAGATACATTTTTTCCAGTTGTATCATTCCATATTATACTTATATTTAATATCTGTGGCATGGCGGTTGTTGTTTTTTACAATTATTTTTAAATTCCCTTCATCAACTTTTGAAGTTTTTCTCTGATGTCCAGCAGTATTGTTAGGTATAACATGGCCGTGGTTAATGTAATAAACAATAATCTGGTGCACTGTTAAGACAACAGTGCACCAGATTATTGCACTGTTTTTGCACTTGCACTTGCTTAGCATTAGCTCTTTTCTAATAGCTCTCTCACAAGTCAGACATGCCACGACTTTGTTTAGCAATGATAGCATTCCTTAAATTTTCTGAAACAGCTTTTCCACTGGTCATTGTAGACAAAATGCAAACATTTGTAAATAAAACTAAAAAAGCACCTCATATCATTCATGGGATTACTGCAGGCTAAAGTGAGGCTAAAAATAATCCATTGTTTCAGAAATACTACAACTATAACATTATTTAAGTGCAAATTATCGGCTGGTCTATGTTCATTGACATGGATGACACAGCAATCTATGTTTTTTGATGCCTGTGACTCATGTTTGACTGGCTCAATTTTGTTAAACTTGCAAGATATCAAGTTGTTATTTTGCAAAAATAAAGATTAATTACTGTATATTTGTTTTAAAGTATGTAAAACATTCATGCAATGAATCAAAGCTACTTTTTTTTTAAACCTATTTATTGGATGACATGTTAACTACAGCCTGGTCTAAGTTCAGTGGTGACTACTGTGGTTTACAAAAAGCTATCATGTTGACAAAGAAGAGCGTATGCAACGTCCCATATACAAGATGATGTCTTCCATGGCAGACTTTTCTTTTGTATAGTAAAAGAGTCCAAGACACCCATCGGCCACTGGGTGTCTTGGACTCTTTTAAGTTGAACTTGAGATAAATGCTTGGGCTCTCGTTCTGGCGATACAACCTAAACAGTGGCGGGGCAAGACCTAAATATGATGTGGGCAAGGTACATTTCACGAGGCTCTCTGGTGGTACAAGAAGACAGATTTTATAAAATAAAAAGCAGTTGAAACTGTCAAATTTTTATTCATAAAAATGCAAACTATATTTTTGACTAACATTAAAGAAAAATTAAAAAAAAAAGAATTAAAGAAACAGAAATTTCCTGCTTTTAGCCTTACTGGACTTTCTAATAATTGTATCGTAATTCAGCTTAGATGCTATATAGATAAAACTGCCAAAGCTGAAAGTCTTTCCTACCCATTGTATTTCTTAAATAATTTTTTATTAGTTTTAATTTTGATAAGCGCCTTTCACCATAGGCAGTACTTACCGGTATTGTTAACAAAATTCGAACGACAATGTAAATACAATAGAGAGTCGTTTATCCGAACTCCGGTTATCCGAACGCTTTCCAGTCAGACTGTGTCGTGCTGAATCAAACTTTTTTGATAATGGAAAAAAATTACTTCTAAAGTATAATTTTTATGTTTTTATATTTTTCAATATATTTATATTGTTTGTACAAAATAAAGAAATAATTTTTAACGATACAATAGCCTCGATTATTATTATAAAAATTTTCGTTTGGCTTAAAATTGATGAAAATTCAACACGAAGCGACACACAACGGAGAAAAATTTCAACATCAGACAGGTTAATACAGTGGTTCTTAACCTGGGTTCGACCGAACCCCTGGGGTTCGGCGGAGGTCAACCACCTGACGTCATCGTAACGTAGAAACTGTATTGGTTTCGAAAACTAATGCTACATAACATGTGTTCTATTGGGAAATATGCCTATATTTCCCAATAGAACACCTATTATACCTATGTTTTGAATTTGAAAAATTATATTTTATTTTTCCAATTAAAAGGGGTTCGGTGAATGCTTATATGAAACTGATGGGGTTCGGTACCTCCAGCAAGGTTAAGAACCACTGGGTTAATATATTTTTTTGTACATAATTGGTTATCCGAAAAATCAGTTATCCGAACAACTCCCAGTCCCCAATTGATTTGGATAAATGACTCTACTGTATTTGGGTAAATTTCTTTCAAGTTATTTTCTGTTATGTATTGGAGAGGCTGTTTCACATCTTTAATGAAGTTGGGCAAATTTGGGATCATTGTTTGTAATTCTTCATATAATTCGTAAGGTTGGAAGTTACTGTTCTCACCCACTCGCCTTACTGAGTGTAGATCTTGACAGTTTTTTAATATTTGCTATTTTGGAATATTTTTTAACTTGCTTAGATCATAGAGAAAACCAAAATTTTCAATATGTTGATTTAAAGACATAAATCTCGAATCCATATTGCTTATTATAGAATCAATCATGGTGTTAAAAAAATCAGTTTCATACCGGCTTTTGGGAGACTGTATAGGTTGATCGCTGCCTTCATAATCAAACATCCTTTTCTTTTCAGCTACCCTTTCATTTTTAAAGCCTTTTGGCCGTTAATAACTGCTATTCTCAATAAATTGACAAGCGTCAGACAAGCATTTTTCAAATCCAGTGTGAAAGTAACATAAACAAACAGAATGGAAAATCCTGGTGGGGATTCCCCGCGATAACAATGCAATGCCAGCAAATGTTGCTAGACTAAATAAAAACAAATTTGGTATGTCAATATATTTATCGCTTTCTGATGAGTAAAATTTTTTCATAGTGGCAGTGACCAGACCCTAGACACTGGAGTTTGATCAGGGGTTCGCGCCTCACTTGGACGGGCTGGCAGCAGGAGTTTTTTCTGAATTTTCCTCCTTGCAGATGACGTCTGAATAGGGGCCAGCTTCCCGTCAAAGTCCTCCCGGAAGGCATTCTATCCCCCCTTCTTGCGTAAGTCGGCTTTGGTCGCTTCATGACCTCTCTGTCTTCCTCGCGTTGACCATCTTCTATAAGACCGGCTCTTCAGTCGCTGAGCGATCACCCTCCTGTCCCTCCAGAGTACAGGCGAATAGCAATACACTCCTCTATCGAGAATGAGAATAAACAACAATGAGTAAAATTTTTTTGTTGTGTTCATGGCTTTTAAGTAATGCATAAACCTTTGAGGCCGTAGGCAGTGGCCCACGTCGCCCACACCTTACGCCGCCTCTGAACCCAAAAGAGGACCAATGTTCCTTGCCTTCCTTGCTTTCAAGTCCAACTCTCTTACATGGACATACATTTTGGTGCACTGTACTGCACTTAGAGTTCTCTACCAAGCAGAGACCTGCTCTTAATAATGGTCAGCAGGGTTCTTTTCCCTAGAAAAGGGGGCTCTGCCCAGTGCATCCAATGAGCTTAAGGTCAAAAAAGACCTATTATTTTCCTCATCAATTCCTTTATTTTCGATAGGTTTCCTTTACTAGCTGCAAGCGTTCGAAATACTTGTTCAGAAGGCTTAGACCAGTCAACTTGGTCAGCCTCCGGTGGAAGTCCTCAGTAATAGGGCAGTCAAGTACTTAGTACCTCGCATCACTGTGAGGACACCCACAGGAGCAGCTACCATCTCCTTGTCTGAACTTGGACTTGAAGTGGGGAACCTCCCGTGTCTGGTCAGTATTTGTGTCGTAAGCCAATCACAACTTACTGGAGTTTGGCCAACTTCAGGCACGAAAGCATAGGTTGACTAGGCTACTGTACTTTGAGTTCATTGATCATGGCAGTAGGGTATCTTTTATGTAAGAAGTCAATGTTCAACCGTCCTTGGTACAAATGGGCCTCTGGCTGCCTCCTTTGCCAGTTGGTCAGCATGCTCATTACCCAGGATCACGATATGGCTTCAGCCCCACCTCAGGGCAACATGTCATCAACTCTCTCAGTACCCTACCTCTGATCTCCTGTACCAACTCGTCCTTGTGGTATCCATCGCTCAGGGCCTGGAGCGATGACTGGCTGTCAGAGTACATCATGACTACCTCTAGACCCGGATGTTGTAGGATCCACTGGGATGCCCCCTCCAGGGCCACCAGTTCTGCCTGGAACACGGACACCACCTCATTCAGTCTGACTGACTGACTGACTGTACACTTGAACTCTGTCAGGAAAGACAGTATGCCGCACCTACTAAGCTACTGTCTTTAGAGCATCAGTGTATATTTCAACACTGCTGTTTGTCGGTTCACCGACATTTCAATCTAGTCCTATCCTATAGGTGGGATGGAAACTTAATGCAGTACAAGTGTCTGACATTTAAGTCTGACTGTGTACATCTGATTACAATGCTTAGCCTCTAAACTTTCCACTGTTGTCCTGTAGAAGGCTGCCTCTTGGCTGACAATCAGAGGCAATGAAAGCAGCCTGGCCAAGACCAGGGCGACCTCCATAGACACAGTACAGTTCTGTACACTTTCGTTACCCACAGGGCAGCGGGTCTCTGAATTGTTAGCAGCGTCCTGCTCTATTTGACGTTGGCAGAATATTTCCACCAAATACCATAGGCATAGCAGATAACACATTCTACACTCATCTTGTAGATTTCTCAAATTGCTTCTCCGCTAGGACCATAGTCCTGTCTAGCTAGTCTCGATAGTGCCGCTATTGTGAGGTTTGTTTTTTTTTCGAACATACCTCAGATGGAGGCATCAGCATAGTGTCTGGTTGATGATAACACCAAGGTACTTCAACGCGTTCACCCTTCAAATGGGGTTTACCCCAGATGCAGTATATTGGTTGGTGTGTCAACAATCCACTCTAGGCCACTGTCAAGGCTTCTGATTTCTCGTGGCTAAAGGACAGTTTATGCAGCTCTCCCCAGTGAATAAGTTGTTCTATTGTTTTGTTGCTGCAAATCTCCATTTTGTGTCTACTAAGTCCTGCAACTGTTTGCAACAAATCATCTGTGTAGGTCTGCAGCTGGATATCGTCTGGGAGGACGAGCCTTGTCACCGTGTCTGCAGAACATTCCAAAGGAGGGGCCCTATGCATGACTCCTGGGGACAACCCGTCAGCAGTCTCCTAGCAAACTTTGCACTTGGAGTGTGGTACTCTACTGAGCAGTTGCTCAGGAAACTCCTGACAAGTGAATAGAGGGTGGTTGGCAGGTTAGCCTTCCACAATTCACCCATTATGGATGGCCACCAGATGTTGTCGAATGCCTCCACTACATCCATTGAAATTGAGCAATGTGTGGAGGCCCTGCTGACGGTTCTGGAAAACCAGGTTGACCGCCCGATATAATGCTTGGCAGGTCGACATGTCCGACTGGAACCCATATTGTTGTGGGTGTAAAGTCCTCACTGCTTCAAGTGATAAAATACTCTGTCTGATAGGATTCTGTCTAAAACTTTCCCCAGGATTGGCAATAGTCTTATAGGACTTTGGTTTGTTCTTCAGGTGCCTACTCTTATGAATTAACACAAGGCACGCCCACTTTCACTGGACTGGGAAGTGACCCAGGAGTAGACACTTCTGAAACAAGACATGGAGCAGGTCTGGCTCTACCTGCTGCAGAACTTATACCATTTCAGCCGTGATCTCATCAATGCCAGGTGCCTTCCCTTTCCTTAGGTTGCCGATGGTATGGGCCACCTCAGAGTCAGTCATCAGCACAAGCAGCTCCACGTCCCTTTGAAACCACCTCTGTTCTTCAGTGTCATCAGACTGTTCATCTCATGGAAAGTGCGATTGGAGCAGTAACTCAATCAACTCCTCCTGTGTGGAGGTTACAGTGCCATCAGGTCTTTTGATGGATCCCAAGACTGTGCTATGCTTTAACTTCTCCACCACCAACTTGTAGGGGAGACAGACTGGTTTTCTTCACTTACTTGTTGGCAGAAACTGAGCCATGAGATCTTGTTACTGTTTAACTTCTACTTGTACTCGACATTAGCCGTCTGGAACTCCTTTCCTGGTTGCCTGAAGGTCTTCATCCCTGCATCATTGAAAATGTTGCTGGAATGCCCTTGTGCACTTCCTCAGGACACTCAGCTCCTGGGTCCATGATTGAACTGACCAATGGGTGGTGGGCTGCCATTGCATGAGCATGCAGTCTCCTGCAGCTCTAATCAGTTCAGTAAGGTTGGCCACAACTTCCTCCAGGTTCCTGATACTCTCAACCTTAGAGACTGACATAACAAAGTCAGCCATCTTTTCAACAATGCACTTGCTAAATCAATTGCGGTTCCTGGTAGTCAGCTTGAAGCAACTACTCGGCCAGTCCGGTGAGTTACACATCACCTCGTAGGCGATGAAGTGGTGGTCACTACAGCTTTCTGCATCAATCATTTCCCACTGTGAGGTAAATCTCAGCATAGCCCCTCTCACAATACTGAAGTCAATCCAGCTCTTGCCCACAGCAGAAGAAAAGGTAGAAATCCTGAACTGGTTGGGTTGTTCAGGATGTGTATCCCCAACTCTCCGTCGCTCATCATTTTCTTCTCAACTCTCCTCAACTCTCCATCGCCATCTCTTCCTTCATCATTTTCCTATAAAATCAAAATTAATTAAAATTAATTTTGATTTTATTTTTTATTTCTGTTTCAGTGTAAAGACCAGAGTTTTTATTAATAATAATTTATTGTTTTGTTTTAATTAATTTTTAGGTTTAATTTATTTAATATTAATTTAGTTTTACTTTCTATAATCATTTTTAATAATTTTTATTTATTATATTATTACAGTAGAGCATCGATTAACCGACTGCATTCTAGTCGGCAAATTCAAATGTCTGCTAGTGATGTGGCGCTACAATATTTGGTTATGTCTTGGCTACTGTAATATTATTTTTGTTAAATTTTTGCATGTTTTAGCTGGCAGCACAGGCTCGACCATGAAAGGGAAGCTAGTATTTAAACCAGGCCTAATACACTATACTAATAATGTATTTTTTCATACTTTTCAGTTATCCGACCAACCCCAGTCCCCAATTAAGTCGGATAATTGATGCTCTACTGTATTTATTTAATTTTCATTAACTTTGCCTGCATTTTTTGAACTTTTAATTGCAACTTTTTTTTTCTTTTGTGACATAACTATAGAAATTGTTTGTGTTGTGTTGCACAAAAGAGAATCAAATTTAATTTTTTTTTTAGTAGTTTCATTAATTTTCAGTAGTTTTATAAATTTGCCTGCTTTTTAAAATTTATTTTTTAATTTTAAATGGTAATTATGAGTGAATTAACATTGATTGAACTATCAGGCTACTATTCAGGCTAACTATATTAACACTAATGACCATACAAAAAAATTTTGGGCCAATTCAATCCTTTTTCTATATTTCACCAGAGACCAACAATGTACAACACAAATTTTTTTGTATGGTCATTATAGTGTTAATTAATATGTAAATAATCCTGGGAAAAGATATAATAATACTTTGTTTCAAATGAAGGTTGGTGGTCAACAAAACAGCTTAAAATATGAACAAAATTATATAATTATTTTTAATATTTAGTATGCTTACTTATAATGATAAAATGACTTTCTATTTATAATTATGAAAGGTTTTGTTATGATTCATGGATAATGCTGTAATAAGTTAAGTTTTCAAATACAATTCTAAGTAAAAATACTAAGTTATTTGTGCTGAGTTTACTGCTATTTTGAGTTTTAAAAATAGATGAGTCAGTCTACATTCATGGCTCAAGCAGTGAATTCAAAAATTGGTTAACTTGTCGTGATGATATTTGTTCAGCTCATGCATCATTTGCTAAACATAACTTAGTGTTAAATGTGATGGAATTAAAGCATTTACAAAGCATGCTGACTTTGAGAAACATGAAAAAAGAAATGCATCTTCTCATTTACCTTCCTCTTCCCAGTCATCACTTTAGCTAATTAGGCAGTTTCCAAAAATGGAGACCCTAGATGACATGATGGAATAGTTTTTTGAATAAAAGGGAATTTAGCTGTAATTTCTTTGGGGATAATGTTGCAATATTAACTTCATGAAATAATATTACAAATTTATTTTGTAGTACACAATAAAAGCATGTGTATCCACAAATAAATGGAGAATTTTTGGATTTCTTTTGAAAGATTGATTTTGGTTTTCTAATTTTCCATTCTTAAGCTTGATATTTATGAATTAATGGATGTACCATGCTCATAATGTAAATCATTAATTTTTCTAAGCTAAAATAAACTTTAGAAAGTTTTCAAAAGAATTGGAATTGGGAGTTTTCAGCAGAATATGAAGAAATTTTGGTATTATCCCATCAGTACTTATTTCATTACTTTGCTTAACAGCTACTTTATTTGCACTAATAACTAGTGTCAATAAGTTTTCAAAGTTGGGTGATTTTTCTGTAGTCTTTTTTCTTTATTATCTTGCATTCCTAAAATTATCTGATCTCTTATTCTAATCTCTATACAGTCAAACCTGTTTTATGCGGTGGATAGGGACCGCATAAAAAAAAAATTGCACGAAACTTTACAAGTGGCTATAAAATATAGTTTTTGCAGCACAATTTAAAAAATATTTTTTTATGTGGTGAATAGGAACTGCATAAAAAAAGTCTACGATTTTAAAAAGAGTTATTTTCTATGTGAGTCTTAGTTTCTAAGGAAATTACCTTCCTCTTCACTTTGTTTTTGCCCTTATTCATTTTCAGGGATTGTCTAAACACATAAAATTTTAGGATTTTTATTTTATCTAAATAGAAAAAATAATACAGTACATTTACCTTCAATTTATGCTTTGAAATGAATCTTATCTTAATGGTCCAGGAATGTGAAAGCACTTTGAAGGTTTAATTAACGTAATTAAAACACATGTAGAATTTATTGACAACAGATGTCAGCACTTGACTGCATCGTCTCGTCTATCGTCTGTTTTACATATTTTTGTCCAAGTGGTGTTTTATTTACTTAAAAAATAAATTATTTCATTTTTCGCATATTCGTGCAATAATATTACTATAATAAGTTCATTTATGCTATAATAAGTTTGTTTAGCTATAATAAGTCAATGTGAGACATGACAAAACGCATGACACTAGTCGCCAACTATACCACACAAAAAAACCGCACAAAAAGAAATTGCACAAAAAAAGACCGCATAAAAACAGGTTTGACTGTCTATAATTACTAGCCAGACTTTGTAGTGATGTTATAAAAGAATCAATCAATTTGTCATTATCTTATTTCCTAATATTAAATTTATACATCTCAGAATACTTTCTCTTGGGCTATCTTAGGCTTCAAATTTTTCAACTATCTTTGCTAACCTTGTTATTATTTGGTTATCCTGTTCCTCATCCCAGGTAAATGTCTCATAAATATTCATTCCTTACTGGCCTATCAAATGAAAAATGAATAGGCTTGAACAGTGTCTTCCTTCATTGCAAATCCATTTATCTCATAATTGCTCCAGGTAGTCTTGAATCATCATTAATTATCTGTACCATTCTCCTCTAATAATTGTAGGAAGTGGAAATGGAACTGATATTTTCTTTTTCTTCTCTATGCATATTATTCTGACATGTTATTATAGTTGCTTTATCATCAAAAAAAGATGATATCTATCAAATCCATCTAGCAAACAAAGCAATAATTACAGATATGTCGTACTAACCTTGTATAGCTTTGCAGTTACTACTTAAAAATGTAACACAAATGTTTTCGACCCATTTCTAGGGTCTTCAGGTATTTTATAAGTTTTTCTGGTGACTCCAATTTTTAACTGTTCAAGTCTCCAATGCTTCTATCTTAGAAGCATTGGAGACCCGAATGGTTAATAAAATTTCTTAATAGATTGTGACACATGTTGTGAAATTAGTGCTGGAAAAGTTGTGCAAGAACATTTTTCTGCTTTATCATTTACTTACATTTATGCTATTTTTATGCTATAGTCATAAACATTTTTATATGTATTAGATTAGATCAGTGGTGACTGTATTATAGTGAATGATTGCATACATTTTTTAATTTTATTTGTACAGTATAAATACTTATTTGTACAGGCAAAACAACAATAAAAACGACATATTAAACACAACACAAATTGGCAGTGAACCATTGGAATAAATACAGCTAAAAAAAGAACTCAGTTACATTATCTGTAGCAGAAAATTTTGTAATTTGTTAAATCAAACCAAAATTCACTGCTTGAATAATTGCATATAAAATAGAAATCTCTGTTGCATATTACAAATCACTTTATAGTGAATCTTGAATTAAATGAAGTTAGACCAAGTAAAATATTTATATAATGTTTTGCAAGAAATCTTTATATGATATAAAAAAACTTTTTTATATTCACTACAAAAAAATTATATAATTCACTTGGTTTAGTTGTATAATGATTATAAAATTTAAATTTACTGTTAATATTATTAGAAAAATTTTGTTAATTTTTTAATTTTCTTCATTTTATTACTTTCAAAATTAATGGTGTTTTTTGTTAATAAGTACAGATATATTTTAAATTAAAATTATTATTATTCATACCCTGTTCATGACAAATTTTTATTTGTAATTTTTATAGACATTAATGAATTGAATTTACCGAAAACTTGTCAGATAGAATTTCCTGACCCTGATGACCTTCTTAATTTCAAATTAATCATCTGTCCAGATGAAGTAAGTGTGTATTTATTTTAGATAAAAAAATAATTTGTAAAATTTAAAATTTTGTGGGAGGGTTTTATTTGAAATACAAGTTATAATATTGAGGAGTTTGGAAATGTTGTAGTGATTTTTCATATCCTATAGTTGAGACACAGAGTGAGGCAAAAATTATTAGAATTATATTATTCAATGAAAATTGTGAAAAAATGACATTGTCTGTTTAAAAAAAAAAAAAAAAAATCTGTTAAGATTATTTAAATACAAAGACATACCACACACACTACACAAAAGCCTGGGCACATTAGAATTGAATAGAAACACATACATCACACTACAGAAGGCCACTATATTGAATACATGTCATATTGTGAGAAAATTCCTGAATACAGACACACACACTGATACACTTCTTTAATTTCTGTTTTGGTTACTATGCCTTGACTTTGGTCCGGCATAGTACACAGCCACCGGTGTTAACCGAGTATATCTCACTTAACCCAACATAATAATAATCAGCGCAGAGCCCAAATGGTTAGGAGTTGAAAGTTGAAATTTGGTACACAGTTAGGGTACGTCACGAAAATGCACACTAAGAAGGGATTTTTCGAAATTTCTCCCCACGGGGAGAGGGACAGGATTAAGGCTTAACACTTCCATCAACAATGGAAGTGTTAAGTATCAATAGAAGTGTTAAGTAACAATGGAGAACAAGAGAAAGTGACATGCAAGATTCACGGGAGCTGGAGGAAAAAAAAAAAAAAAGAGTAATATGTTAGAACATATTTGATTTTCAAATTTAAACAGATTGATTCGGTTTTTCTCGACCCTTCTTTTTTAGAACATTCGATGAAAATCGAACGATATAATCAGAACACGTCGTGAAAATCGAACAATATTACAATATTCGATTTTCAAATTCGACCTTTCATTAGAAATATTTAGTTTGTTGATGAAATTACTCTTTTTCTTTTGTGACTATAACGTAATAATCTTAATCTTCGCTATCATTACTTTTGCCCAAGCAACGCCGGGCCTATCTGCTAGTATCATATAAGCAGTAAAAACAAAATTGTAATGTGTATGGGAAAGATGCTCCTTAGCTTCGAACAGGTCAAATGTGATTTAAAAAGTTCCATTCAGCAAATTTTCAACTAAAGTATACAAAACACGGGCACTCAAAAGCTGTTGAAGAAAAAATTGCAAGAAGAAAATTAAAAATTACAAATAACACATAATATATGTAACCAAATACCAAAAATAAAGTGAAAAAAGCATTGAAAGCATACAAGAGTGACAGACAAATTGGGCCACACAACAGATTGCATTTACACTTCAAGCACATTTTTCACTGTCTGTGCAGTTCAAATTTTGAACCATTGAACTCCAATGCAAATTTTTCTTGAATTTGGCATTCAAACTCTGAAGCATTTAAAGTATGAGCTGCCACTATATTTGGAGATTACATAAAATGGTAATTTACAAGAATATTTGAAAATCTAACCTCAATTAGTCCAATTAGGTTTTTGATGCTTCACTGTATTTCTAATTTACATTTTACACCTCTGTATACAACTGTCTTATAACCATATTTTAATACAGATTTTATGGTATGTTTACATAATTGTAATATTTTATTGTAAGCTAAATGTTTTAAATTATAAATATATAGTACTTTTAAATGAACTATAAATAAATAATACCAATTTTATGAAGTAATAAAAGAAGTTTTTCGTAATTATAACTTTAATGTAATGCAGTACGCAACTTACAGATTTTTAATGTACTGTATGTTATTTAGATTCTAATAAGCTGTTTGACTGAATTATATGGAATAAGATAGTTGTTATTTATTGCAAATTATTAAATATACTTACATATTATTTTCAGGGATTTTATAGAAATGGAAGGTTTATATTCAGCTTTAGGGTAAGTCCTAATTATCCACATGAACCTCCAAAAGTGAAATGTGAGACAACAGTTTATCATCCAAATATTGATCTTGAAGGAAATGTCTGTCTAAATATCTTGAGGTATTTCAAATTTTTAACATTTTAAATCTTGGATGCTTGTTGTTCTCTATTATATGTATTTTCTTAGCACAATGTTGTCGTTGAGAACATATCACACAGGGAACACTTTCAAAGGAAAAGGTTGGTTTATTGGTGTGAACGGATATGCATTTCGGGCCCTCTTCAGGAATTTAATTACCTGAAGGGTAATTAAATTTTATTGTACAAACCATTGTACAGTACAATTGTATGCATATCCTAATTTTTCAATACATTCTGTAAATTTATAAACCTGTGTTCAATTTGCTAATAAATATGTAAATATGTAATAATAGGACTGAAGAGGGCCCGAAATGCATATCCATTCACACCAATAAACTAACCTTTTCCTCTGAAAGTGTTCCCTGTGTGATATGTTCTCAACGGCAACATTGTCCTAAGAAAATACTTTTAACGTTTTATTTTAAATAGTGAGAAAATTAAACAATAAAGATGGCATCAGTATTTAAAGAAAATCTTTAATTAGTCAATGTTATATCACTAATTGGTAATTATCTGAAAAATCAAATTAAAAATGTTTTCAACTTCTACTGGTATGAACAGAAATAGGAAGTTAATACTCAATAGAAAATAACTGCTCTGATGTCTGTAGATCAATATGGCAGATATCACAAAACCAAGTGTTGATTGCTTACAAGGAAATGCAAATATACTATATATTAGAAAGCTTTTTGATATCCATTCATATTTAACTTTAAAAAGATGCACAAATGGTTTGAAACCATAAATAATTGTGTGTAAATTAATGTACGATGATCTATAACTGGTAAATACATTCAGTTCTTGACTTCTAATAGCCAAACTAGTGCAATTAAAGAATTTATTTCTGAATCTAAACATTCACTGATGGCATGTACAATACAATTATTAAATGTTAAGTGTAATAGAATAATAATGAATACACTGTTTATAACAATGACCGGTATACGTGGTGTGGCTAGAAAATAGTGAGAATGTGATCATCTGCACACAACAATCATGTGTGGGTTGAAGTGAGTGAGTGGATGGATAAACAATCTTAAACAAATTAGAACAAGCACAGTGAGTCTCAACTTGCTACTGCTATTTACTAGATTGCTGTGAGTGCCTGCTGCGAGTGGATGTGTTGTTAGCATGCATTGGAAAAATGGCCAGCGTGTAAAAAGAGCACAGTATCAACCTGAAATTTTTGGTGAAATTGAAAAAACTGCCACTGAATCTTCGTGCCTGCTACATGAAGCACACAGAGATGTTTTTGTCGTGCATGTGAGTTCAAATGGCACAGAATATTTTCTGAAGGCTGATAGGATGTGAAAGATGATGAACATTTTGGACAGCCCAGCATGTCAAAAACCAAGGAAAACATACAAAAATTGGAACAAATTATGAACCAGTACTACTACAAAGAAGTTCTGGAATCTTTTCAGAAAAGGGTCAGAAGAAAGTGGCAACACTTGTGGCAAAAGGTTTCATCCTCCATCATAACAATGCACCAACCCATTCCACTCTGTCAGTGAAGCAGTTTTTGGCCAAAAAGGGAGTCACACTCCTTGAACACCCACCGTACTTGCCTGACCTAGTGCCATGTGACTTTTACTTTTTCCTTAAAGTCAATTCTGCTCTGAAGAGAGACTGTTTTGATTTGAATTCTGCTGTCAAGAAAAAAAGATGAAGTTTCTGTATAGCCTTACAGGTGATGACCTGCAGCACTGTTATGATCAGTGGAAGTTGCAAATGCAGTGCTGTGTGGAAGCAGAAGGATCAGATATTGGAAGGGGAAAACATCTAAAGTGAGTATACTACTATAAATTTAAAGTTCCAGCTTAAGTCTCATTATTTTCTAGCCACACCTTGTATTTGCATTTTACTATTACTTCAATTTGCATCACTTCAAAAACACTAAAAATGAAACTTACTGTCTTTAAAGTTGCTCAGTCTGGACAATCATTCTAACTTAATTTTATAATATGGTTAAAGAGAATTAATAATAAATAAAATCATATGAAATTGTTTTATTCTTAATTTTTATTTAAGATTATAATATTCATGCAGTATAATTTTGATTTCTTTGGAGTTGGTAGCATTTGTGGAGTCTTTGCATTTCTGTGAATCTTCGTTAATAAAAACACTAATCAACTAATTACAATATTAAATGTTGGTTTGAAGGATTGTACACACATTAACTGATTACAATATGTAAGTTCATGCATGTTGTTTAGCATTGTACTCAATTATTACTAATATTCTTACATTTAACTTATGATGAAATTCTGTTGTAAGTTGGGAACTACTTGCACTTTTTTATCAATTATACAGTGGGTGATCGGTTAATGAACAAATTGGATAACAAACACTTTCGCAAAAGATTTTTATGTTCAGATAACGAACATCTCACAGAACAAACACAAGAAAAAGCAATGTAAAATAATGAATACCGATTGGTCTTCCCTCGTCTTTAGGCAACAATTCAAAACTTTTCAGAGCGCAGGAGACGTCAACATCGACGCTCAACCCAATATATACTGATCGGATAGTATTCCTCCGAACCTTGAAACTCTCCCTTATAATTCCAGCCTTTTATTTTTCTGACAGAAACAATTCTTTTATGGTATTCGCGAGATTGTTGGGGGCACTTGGTCGGTTTTTATTTACGAAAGGTGAGAGTATAATAGCAGAGATAGAGAATGGGCAGATGTCTGATGTTACTGGGCAGTATGACTTGAACATGTCTACAGTAGGCTGCAGTTCAATCTTATCTAAGAAAGATACTATATAATCATGAAGACTCAAGCAACTAAACGACTAAAAAAATCACATCTAAGAAATATAAAGAACATTGAAGAGCTCATAATGGAACCTGAAAATGGATCTGACAACGGAAGAATGCCAAGAACTCTTGAATGAAGAACACCAAGAAACTCTGCAAGATATGTTTTCTTCTGAAAAAGAGTATTAAATCTGATATCTGCTATTAAAGTTCTTTTGAAGAAGTGGGAGGATGTCAGAACAACAGTCTTAGAATGGCATCCGAACCAGGGTTAGGTTAATAGGCTTGGGTGATCTCTACAATTACAATATTATTAATTACTTCTGAAAAATCCTAAAGAAGAGAGAAAAGCAATCAACATTAGACATATTTTTTAACCCCCACAAACAGATAAAACATGACTAATAAAAATGCAAGACTGTGTATATACAGTAGAGACTCGTTAATCGGAACCCCGGTAATCGGAATCGCCGGTAATCTGAACGATTTTCATTCGGACTGTGTCGTGCTGAATCGAATGTTTTTGATACTAAATTTACTTCTAAAGTATAATTTTTATGTTTTTATATTCTTCAATATATTTATTTTGTTTGTACAAAATGCAGAAATAATTTTTAACAATACGATAGCCTCGATTATTATTATAAAAATTTTCGTTAGGCTTAAAATCGACGAAATTCAACACGAAGCGACATGCAAGGGAGAAAAAATTCAACACGAAGCGACACGCAACGGAGAAAAATTTGAACATCGGACAGGTTAATATATTTATTCGTACATAATCGGTAATCGGAACAAATCACTAATCTGAACAACCCCAGTCCCCAATTGATTCCGATTTTCGGTTCTCTACTGTATGTATTTTTACTATTACTTTTACTAAAATAAACATTGTAAGAAAGTATATATTTTTTTTTTATTTTTTGGGGTCTCCAGAACAAATTAATCAAATTCCCAAGAAATTCTATGGTAAATCGATAATTTGTTAATGAACAATTCGGATAGCGAACAAAGTCTTTGAACAGATTGTGTTCATTAATCGATCACCCACTGTACTTCCATCCATCTTGTAATCCTAATATTATTTCAATGGCACCAATAGTGGATATTATTCTGGATATTCTGCATTTTCTGAAAGTTCAATCAACATGTAAATAAATTTTTCTATTTATTAAATTATGCTAAGTTAAGCCAAAAAGATGGCAACTTTTAGTTATTTTAAAACAATTACTGCCAACTATGAGTTAAGTTGAAGGTGATGTCTTCTTTAAAGACACCACCCATGCATTATATAGAATCTTTCTTGTGGAATGCCAAAATCTCAAAGAAAACAGAATATACAGGGTATTTATAATTAAAGTTCCATTTTGAAATGGCCATAAAATGAAAACTACTGGACAGAATGTTATCAAACTTAGTAATAGTGTACAGGATGTCGTGGGATTTTATTTCTGTGGAAAAAAAAAATAGTTCAAAAACTCACTCACCACTAGCGGGGAATGACACTGTATGCAATATTGTTAAACGAAATAAGACACGAAGACATCGGTTGAAAATGTTTTTAATTGTTTCTAAAACATATTACAAAGCATGTTCAATATGGCATCCACCATTTTCTGAAAGCAAGTTAAATTGCATTACTGTGTTCTTGACAGTAGCTCTTAGCATATCAGGAGGAATGTTATGGGCATGTTGGTGTATTGCATTTTTCAATTCTGCCAAATTTTTCATTTTCAACCGATGCCTTTATGTCTTATATCATTTAACAATATTGCATACAGCGCCATATCCCACTGGTGGTGAGTTTTTGAACTTTTTTCACAGGAATTAAAATCCCATGACATCCTGTACACTATTACTAAGTTTGATAACATTCTGTCCAGTAGTTTTCATTTTATGGCCATTTCAAAGTGAAACTTTAATTATAAATACCCTGTACATAAACTATAATAATAAGTATATTATGTATTATATGAAGCAAAATATAGGAAATATCAAAAACAGATAAAAAGAGAATTGACTAAGTATAGTTGAAATGGATTTATTGACAAGATTATGCAAATTATTTGTGCACAAATTAAAAAAAAACGAAAAAAATTAAAGAGGTATTGAAGATAAAAAATAATCAATTATTAATGAAATAAAAAGAAAGCAGTTAATATGGTATAGTTATGTGAGAATACAAATTGCCAAGGATAACCATGAAATATTGGGTTGTTTGGAAAGTTCGTAGCGATTTTTAAGAGAGATAAAAGAAATTGTTTTAAAACTAAAAATATACTTTTATTCCATTATGTTTGCGCCATTGTTTTTAATGACGTGTTGCCATCTATGGGGCAGCTTCATGATACCCTCTTCATAGAACTTTCCAGTTTTTTCCGCGAAAAACTGATCCATGTGGTTTTTGCAAGCTTCCAAAGTATGAAAGTTTTTATCATGAAGGGAATTTTGTAGAGAATGGAACAAATGGTAGTCCGACGGGGCAAGGTCGGGTGAGTAAGGGGGGTGGGGTAAAACATCCCAGCCTGGTTCCAATAATTTTTGCTGTGTTCGTAAAGACGTGTGAGGTCTGGCATTATCTTGGTGAAACACAATGCCCTTTTTTTTCTATTGGCCAGTACCGGACGTTTTTCTTTAATTGCCATGTTCAGCTTATCCAATTGGGAACAATACTTATCAGAATCAATTGTTTGATTCTGTGGAAGCAGCTCGTAGTACAGGATTCGTTTTCAATCCTACCAGACAGTGAGCATGACCTTCTTTAGATGAAGACCGGCCTTTTCTATTAACGGTGATTCATTTTTCTTACCCCATGATCGTTTTTGGCTGATGTTATAAATGATCCACTTTTCATCAACTGTCACTAAACGCTTCAGAAAAGGGTCATTTTCATTTCGTCTTTCAAGAGAATCACAAATGGAGATGCGATCCAATAAGTTTTTTTCCGTTAAGTCGTGAGGTATCCAAATGTCGTAACGATTCACGTATCCGAGCTTCTTTAGATGTTGAAATACAGTACTGTTTGATGACTTCACTATGTCTGCAATCTCTCGAGTTGTGTAATGAGGGTTTTCATCCAATAATGCTTTGATCGGGTCTCTTCAATAACAGGAGGTCTTCCTGAGCAAGGAGCATCTTTAAGGCTGAAATTGCCCATTTTAAATTTTGCAAACCACTTTTGAACAGTTGATTCTGATACAGCACTCTTACCATAAACATCACATATTTTTTTTGCTGTTTGTACAGCATTTTCGCCTTTATGAAAAAAGAAAAGAAACAAGTGTCGATAATGCACGTTGTTTGCATCCATTTTTGCAATGAGCCAAATTAAACGCTATTTGAATAATCTTAACGGTTTTTTTGTAACGGACGCGTCTCAAGGGTAATTTATCGTAATATTCATTGGTTTGTACAATTCTAATAATTTTTGCGTCAATCGGTGTCTCAACTGTCGGCTATCAAAAATCGCTACGAACTTTCCGAACAACCCAATAAAACCACAAAAAATGAGAGAAAGACCTAAGAATAAGGTATAAATTTGTGAAAAATAGAGTAGGATGAGAGAGAAACATTAAGGAAGAAATATATGTGAATATAACATGTAGAAAAATTATCTGAAAATCAGAAGTCATCAAATTTTCTGAACATTATATATGTACTGTATACATATGTACTGTACATATATAATATATGTCTGTAGAGAAAGAGAGGTTGAATTTACAAATAACAGAATTTTTTGAACAATATATATATTTTTTTCTTTATTCATCCAAGCTAATAAAAACATTCCTGGAGAACACTGAAAATGAATTATATAAAATGTAATAAATCTATTTACTGAAACTAGAATAATTACAATATGCTACTACTAGATAAGTTTAAAGATTTTAAGTTTTCTATTTTTATAATTATAGGGAAGACTGGAAACCCGTTCTGACAATTAATTCAATAGTGTATGGATTGCAATACTTATTTTTGGTAAGTGTCATGATTTTTAGTGATATTTCAATTTTAAAAAGTTGAATGAATAAATTACGAATTATAAAAAATGACTTACCAAAACATATATATATAATAGGAACCCAATCCAGAAGACCCACTGAACAAAGAGGCAGCTGAAGTGCTCCAAAATAACAGACGCTTGTTTGAACAAAATGTGAAAAAAGCCATGATGGGAGGTTATGTTGGTCTTACATATTTTGATCGATGTCTAAAGTAATGGAATTAGATATTATATTTTCTTTGGAAATGGACATTCTTGTGTCAAAAATTGTACAATGACTGTTCAAATTTTCATGAAAGTTTGACATCGGGATATGCTCTTCCATATAATTTGAATTGCCTACCATTAGATGCAAGCTGAGGAAAACACTGCTTGTATTTATAGGCCTTTATGTCAACATGGAGTTCTTTCATCTTATCAGTATGAGATTGCATGGTATCACAGCTGCTACTGACAAATATACAGTACTGACTTATAACCTATTTCCTTGCTCACATTTAAAAATACCCATTTGTGTACTGTCCACCATTTCTGACAGAATTTTCACTTTGCACCATTGCGGCCATCCAAATAAGCATTATATTATGTTGATTAATTTGATTTATTTAAAGAAAAAAAGAATCAGAAATTTAAAAAAATATAGTTTTTATAATTATCATACTGAAATTTTGTCAAAATTCAAACAAAATATCAA
Organism: Centruroides vittatus; assembly: GCF_030686945.1. Classification (NCBI taxonomy): domain Eukaryota; kingdom Metazoa; phylum Arthropoda; class Arachnida; order Scorpiones; family Buthidae; genus Centruroides; species Centruroides vittatus. The sequence continues at coordinate 1,297,848 of NW_027122274.1, read as the reverse complement.
CACAGAAAAGAACTAATGTTGAGTAGAATTCAATTTCATTGCTTTGCCAGTTTATTACAATTTATTCATCAAATCTTGTATATGATCTATATTTGAATTCTTATTGTGGACTGTAAATGAAAATGTAAAACATAATAAAAGTATAATAACTTAAAAATATAATAATTGGTTTTAAAATATCTAAAATGGTTTCATGATAAATTTCAGTTTTGGTTATTTATTTTATTATTTATTGCTTATAATAAATATTTTGAAATCCAAATTTAAAAAAATGGATAGAAGAAAAAGTCATTGTTTAAACTGCATAATGTTTTGACTGGTTTGTATCTTAATTTTGATAGCATTTGCAAAATATTGAATTTATTTATATTTTTTTGTTTTTTAGAAATAGTGAATTTTGGTTAAAATTTTTTCCTTTAAAAAATTACAAATTATTATTGTGTTTACAGTGATTCAAAAACATGATGTGATTTTAAAAATATGATTTAATTTTAATTTTTTTTTCCAAGTTAGAAACCAATAAGTGAAATATATCTATATTAACTCATAAATAGTTTTTCATAATTTTAAAAGCAATTTTATGGAAAGATAAAAACTAGACAAAAAAATTTTTTTGTATATATTCAATTTAAATTTACTATGGTTAGTTATAATGTCAATGCTTAACAATTATATATTATTGTTTTGTGTTGATATTTTTGTACAAGCCAATTGCCAAATATTTTAGTAGTGAATCATATTAATATGTATATACTTAATTATATATATAACTTAGAATAAATGAGAAGATTTGTTAAAAATAATAATGTGATTTTATTGAAGGACTAAAATGGAATTGCAGTTTTCAACATTATGTAAATTGAACAAAGAATTTGATCTGTCAACTTATCCTAAAATAATGCTAATCTTATAAATAAAAGGGAAATTTTATTTGTGACATTGTTGTATCCTTATATTTATAAAACAAATACATCTACAAATGACTCAAGACATTGTGAGGCATTTGTAGGTATATTTGTAGGTTTTTGAATTTGTGGTGTTGAATTTATTCTTCTTTTCTATCAACTTTTCTTGTTAAATTCATCTTTCTTTTTATTTATGTATGAACCTGTTCTATCATATTTTATAGAAAAATTTACAACAAATTTCTTCCAAATGACCATAAAAAAAGTTTGATGTCACAAACATCTTTGATACTGTGGGGGTAGTCCCAGAAGTACCCAACCTAACAAGATGCAAAAAATTTAGAAAAACACATCTTTATTTCTCAACATAGTCTTCTTTTAGCTCAATACACTTTTCCCAGCGATGTTCAATAGCTTCAATACCCTGTTTATAGTAAGAACCGTCGAGCTTCTCAAAATAGCCATCAACCACAGACTCCACCTCTTCATTGTTGGCAAATCTTTTACCACCGAGCCATTTCTTCAAGTTTGGAAAGAGAAAATAATCTGAGGGGACTCTGGCAAATAGGGTATGTGAGGAAGCAATTAAAACATTAACTCATTGATTTTGGCCACTATGATAATGGATGTGTGAACTGGTGCGTTGTCTTGATGAAACAAAACTCTTTTTCGTCAAATGCAGCCATTTTTTCTTGATTTCATCACTCAAGCGCTGCAATAAGTTCACATAATACTCTGCGTTGATTGTTTTTCCTTTTTGAAGATAATCAATGAAAATTATCCCATGCACATCCCAAAAAACTGATGCCATGATCTTTCCAGCAGATGGAACTGTCTTTGCCACCTTCGGAGCCGATTCTCCCCTTTCAGTCCATTGTTTCAACTGTTCTTTTGTCTCAGGTGTGAAGTGATGGACCCATGTTTCATCCATGTTATGAATTGATGCAAAAACTTGGCTTTATTGCTGTGAAACATTGCCAAACACTGGATTGAAACATCCTCACGATACTGTTTTTGTTCCATTGTGGGCAAACACAGCACCCATCTTGTGCACAGCTTTCTTGTGTCCAAAATATCAATTTTGGACACGAGAAATCAATCAGTATTTTCAATCAAAATACAATGTACAGCGCTTTTTGAAATGCCTACCATGTCTGCTAGCTCTTGCACTTTGAGTCAACAGTCATCCAATACCATTTTGTGGATTTTCTTCACCATTTCTGGTGTGGTCACCTCATTTGGTCGACCACTGCAATGTTCGTCTTGGCAGCTCGTATGGCCTCATTTAAACTCTGACACCCATTATTTTGTTGTTGTAAACGAGGGAGCAGACTCTCCCAGAATAGAATCTAGCACAGCTTTGATATTGGTTGGACTGAGACCTTTCAAATGAAAGTTTTGTATCACAACGATGACCAATTTTTTCCATGTTTACAAATTCACTGACATTGTTCACTATTGATGGTTGTCAAACAAATGCAGTAGAGCATCGTTTATCCGAAAGCTGGTCAACTGAAATGTCGGTTAACTGAAAGCTTTCCAGTCGGACTGTGTCATGCTGAATCAAACGTTTTTGATACTAGATTAACTTCTAAAGTATAATTTTTTTGTTTTTATATTTTTCAATATATTTATTTTGTTTGTATAAGATAAAGAAATAATTTTTAATGATACAATAGCCTTGATTATTATTATAAAAATTTTCGTTAGGCTTAAAATCGACAAAAATTCAACACGAAGCAACATGCAATGGAGAAAAATTTCAACATCAGATAGGTTAATATATTTTTTCATGCATAATCAGTTATCCGAACGACCCCAGTCCCCAATTGATTCGGATAAACAATGCTCTTCTGTACTAAACAACGTAGCATCTTCAAACTTCAAACTTAAGCATTATAAGATTGGTACTTTCAACTACAGTAATTTTTTTCAAACAACTAACACCATCTATACGTCAGATTGGGTACTTCTGGGACGACCCTCATACACAATCTGTCCACCATCAAAATAACAACACGTTTACATCACATTCAGTTATGTCTGTTTTGAAAATAATAATTTACTAATTCTTATAAATTTAAGAATGTGATCTGAATAATAATGTGCAACTGGCTAAATAGTAGTGGTATCATTTAATCAGTTGCTATCCTTCATCTGAATACCAGTAATGATTAGTTTATCACTTTTGGTGTAAAATCTAATAATGCATGAATATTTTGAAAGTATTTTAAAAATCTGTTTATTTCTCATTTACTTCCAATGTTTCTTTGCAGTATAATTATTGTTTCATGAAATGTTTTGTTGGAGATTACTAAGAATTACATTTTTCATAATTTAAAAATGAAATTTTTTAACTTTTGCAAATATTTTTGTAAAATTAAAAAAAATCTCATTACAAGAGGATCAAAAGAAAATGTTGGCATGGGTTCTTGCTCAATTTTCCTGGCAATAAAACGGGAGGTTAAGAGGACCAGGAAGTACAGTAATTTTCATTTATATAATAACATTTAAACAATAATAAAAACTTAAAAGGAGTAATTTTGTTGAATTATTAAATACCTTAATAAATACAATAAATATATATGTTAGGCTCAAAGACTGAAATCGCTCATTGAGCAAATTTCGCTTTGTGGTCACATTTTGAAGTTAGCCACAACACATTGTGGCTAACTCAAAATGAGACCACAAAGCAAAATTCATATCATGGCTTTCAAGATATTTGACCATGACGCATTCTGATTAGGCTAGGTTACTTGGACAGGTTGAAATTGGTTCAAATGTTTTAGTTAGGGTGCCTGATGTTTGGGCATGTGCAGCTCTCAGAAATGTTTTAGCTGCTGTTATGAGCATTAATCCATCAGGTCTCTATCAGTTAAGAAACAAGGGTCTTGATCGACTTTATGCTTGTAATGAATTTACAATTTCTGAGTAACTTTATTAACATTCAGGACATGCCCTCAACTTTGCACAGCATCCATGTTAACATCTGGAAGTAAGCAAGGGTTTATAATGTGTCACTGTAAAAGATACTGTATTGATAAAAAATGCAAATGTCGCTTAAAGATAAAAAAATGCAACTCGAAATGTCACTGTAATAGTTCTTGACCAATAATCGATGCTCTACTGTAAATATTATTTTCACATATTCTGAAGGGGACAATCCTGACATATTTTACAGATCTATTTTGTACTTAGAAATCTGCCATGTATGGACATTTCATGCAAAGCAAGTTACTTTTGTCTTGTTTTCCTTGCAAAGTCCAATTTTGGAAGTGATTTAGATGGCATCTTTTGATGTAGCTACATCACTACCATCTCTCAGAATTGAAAGAATTAGTAGATGCTGAAGTTGCAAATTCTTGTACAACATAACTCACTCTTCAATGACTTTTATCATGAAAGATTGTCAAGAGATCTTGGATCCAGTTATCAACTTGTACATTGTATGTGCATTGATCATAGCCAGATCTAGAATGTTATAGAAGACATGTATGGACCAGTGCATTATCATGGGTACTAGCACTGTACTGAACTTGTGAATCATTAACATTTACATCACATTTGGTGTCATTGTAGCTGATTATCTCAGGTGTTTTCTTCTTTGCTTCCTCATTGACCATTACATATGAATGCATACTGCTAAGAATAAGCATATTCTTTTTGGTTTTTCCTTAGTAAGGGTAATTTCTTCCACCTTGTAAATAACACTGGAATGAAGGGGGTTGCAGCTTTTTTACAAAGAGTGAGACATCCCTTCAAACCTTGTTCAAAATGCCACTAATTCTTGTATTTCTCTTTTTCTCGCTTCTTTTGCCAGCTGAGCAATATAAAGAAATTATCTGATGTGACATTTTTGTCCCTTGTTTAGGAATGATTCCTAGAAACATAGATCACCTAAACTTTCATCTGCAGGTTTCATTTTATCTTTTCACTTTTATTTGAAAATCTAGTTTCATCAGTCCTTGAAATCAAAACTGCACTTTGGATCTGACAATTCACCTCCACACTGACATGGAGATGCATCTTGCACAGCTTTCACAGTTTCATTTGCCGTAAGATTATGCTTGAGAAAATGATACATACCCAACTATCTATAAAATAGCAAATGCAACACAACTCAGACATGACATTGAAAGGCCAGCTTCTTTAAAAATTGCAAGTTTAGAACTGACAGCTATACATCTCTGAAACTGGTGCAGTAAACATCTTTTTCGGTTCTCATACACACTCTTTTCAGTTAAAAGTTCACTAATTTATCACTTATATCATTAAAAGTACTACATAAAAACACCTTATTAAACAGAGAATGGTCAATTGACTTCTGAAGAGCATTAATAGTAAAATCAGTGTTATCTTAAAAACTTTATCCTGGAAAATAATGATTTCTAGTCAAAATTAACTTTAACTAAGATGATTAAAAATCTCAAAATTTCAGAATACTACCAAAAAAACTGCAAAAATGTGAATCCAAATATCAAAAGCAGTCAATTTGCCCCTGCTGGGCATTCTAGTGTTAATTTTTAATTCCTTTTATTAGTAGAGAATTTTTAATTTCACATGATTGTATAACATCATTTATTAATACCATTGATTACCAAGAAGTTTAAACAAGACTATAAAATGGCATCTTGGGGCAATTTTGTATCACAAACTTCCAAGACTTCAAAATAGCATCTTGAAGATTTTATAGATAGTTGCATCTATAAAGTATTTGTGTGACAAAACTGAGTTACTACTTCATCTCTCTCTCTCTTGATACTAAATGTCTTTACTGTGGATATTTGTATTCTGTTTCAATGGAAGGTTGTGTAATATGTCACCAATGGGCACATTGCTCATGTGCTGGTGGAGAAGAGGACAATGAGGTTCACCACATTAGCATGTTATGTCTTCAAGAAAAATAAACTGCTGTAGTATAAAACTTTGTAATAAACCCTAAAGATTGTTTCATTACTAGTTTTATGTTGTTTAATCTTTATAATTATGAAAAATTAATTTGAACCATTCTATATCACTCAAAACACACCTATCTTACCCCCTTGTGGAGCAAGATGGAAATATTTAACATGATTTCATACATAATGTGAAAAAGAATAATAAAGTTAATAATGAGTAATTGTTGATTGAAGTTAAAATAAGCATCTTTCAGCATTCAATGACAGTTTGGACAGTGGTAATGGATATTTATTTTTAAGATGAATCCTGGGTCGTGTGCTGGAAAATTTCATGGCATGCCACATTTGACACACGTGCAAAAGGTTCCCCACCCCTGGCAAAACAAAGTTAAAATTGTCAATAGTTTTTAGGCATTGCCCAAAATAAAGTGACATTTTGGATTTTGCATGAAAACAAATTAGGCAAACTTAAGATTGTCTAATCTAAAGAGGGATGCTAGTAATATAGGACTGGTTACGGAGTGAACTGATGATTGGTTTTATAAAGTTGGGACAAAAAAAGGGAAAAGGCTCGTTTTCTCGTCAAACTGGATTCAAGAATATTATAGAAATTTTTTTGAAATGGAAGATGTTCCTGACAAAGAGTATTTGCTAAGGTCAATTAGTAATCATAATTTCACTTTTGGTGGACAAGGATCCATTAAGTGCAATTGCATGAAAAAGTTTTTAATAGATGTATGCAAATGTGAAACGGCTGTTATGTAATTCTGAATTCCACAGTTCAAACTCTTGTGCTAATAAGTCTCAAGACATTTTTAGTAATGTACTGAATTTTTGTTTGTTCTCCTTGATGTTTCAATTCTTAGAAGTAAGGTTCATTCTTCAATGAAAGTGTTCTACAAAAATTTTTTAATCTCATACCTATTCAGTCCAGTAAACTAGGCAAAATGCAAACAAAAATATCAAATTTGGGCATTGTCTAAATTACCTCTAGGTAATCTTAAAGTTGCCCTAATTTGTTTTAAGATAAAAGTCCAAAATATAATTTTATTTTGGACAATGCCTAAAACACTATCAGCAATCTTAACTTTGCATAGGTAACCCTAGAATTGCCAGTCCTTCAGACCTTAACAGTAACACAAAAAATATCAAAAAAGATTTAAAACACAAGTGACAATATATTAATATATTGAGAATAAACTCAATTCTAATCTTTTGTTCTTTTTATTGTTATCGACTTCTGTCTTGTAACAATTACCACATAGTATTTTATTTACATATTATGTAAAAATTATTTTAAAAAACCTATAAATTAATGTATTTATTATTTTAATATATTATGCTTGTATAGTTATATTTTGAAATATGCACATTTCAGTTACATGAACAAACCAGTTTTGAAGTTTTCAAACTTAAAACAAACAAAACCCATTCTACTGAACCAAACTGCAGAATACTTTGATGAAATACTAGAAAATACAGTATGTTTCTGTGACCTTACAATAGTTTATTTAATTAAAGATCTGCTTTCACTATTCCCAACTTGTTTTAATTTCATATCATCTAAAAGTCACGGAGAAGATTTTTTTATATAATTTTATTTCTAGAAAATGCACACTATTTTACAAATACATTGACAATTTCAAGCAAAAATCATCGTGATGTAAAGTACTTTAAATTATCACGACTACCATATTCCGAAATTTGATAATTTCATCAATACGTAAGAATGAATCAATAGATAACCAGCCAAAAACATCATCTCTGCTGTTGCTTTTTGGCTAGGTGGTTACTTATTGATCTACTTTTATATACTGTATGTAATTATCAATATAATACCAGCTATTAAATGTTAGTCATGTAACATTTATTATTATTGTTTTAACTTGAATAGAAACATTTACATTTACAATACTTTATTATTCTTTATTCAGGGATTTTGTGTTCTTCAATAATTATTTCCATCATTCTAATAAAATTTCTAACTCTAATAAAATTCGAGCCGCTTCAATATCTTGTACGGTAGGTTTTGAGTCGTGACTAGTTTCTGGACGTGTCTTATTGATTGTCTCTTGGATAGGCTTTGAAAGTTTGTTGTGCCTGTTTTTCCTAACACAATGATCAGAAAATTGTTTATTTGTAACTGGCAAATTTTGGCTAGGAACAGCAGTTTTTTTGAGGCATTTCTTTTTTGATGGTAAACCTACAATCATAGACAATTTGAAAATTTATTAAATTCATAAATTTGAATTACAAATATATATATTTATTTAATGTCAGGCTATACTAATATTTAGTATGAGATCAAGTAATTAAAAGCATCCTTTTGTTACATGATTATTATTAGAATAATTTTCTTACCGGGTAAAATGAAATCATTTTCTAGAAAGTGAAGAGAGCAAACTCTCATTGATGGAGTCATTTTTTTTCCCATCATTAGTGCTAATTCCCAAGCTTTTTTTCTTTCGATATTTTCCTCTTTTCCAACTTTATTAATGATCTTAACTTTACCCGCTTTCGGAAAATGATGAAAACTGATATTTTTCAAACTGCTATATTTCGAATTACAACCTTGCACACAACAGAACACTTTACTTTTACTCATACTAAACACAATGAACAATGCATGACGTATACGACCCTACGATGGATAGTTAACATTTTTTCCACTAGATGTCGGGATACTTTGCTGAGATCGTAAATAAAAATGGAAAGTTTTAAAATGTTAAAATAATTTTATCTAACAATTAGTTCTAATTATGTTTTCTTTTATCATGTAGATTTTGTTAAGTTTTATCAGGTTTTTTCGTCTCCAATATTGATGAGGAAAAACTGTTTTGTGCTTTCGGTTTAGGCATTAATTGCCACTTTGTTATTTTTTAAAACTACGCTTATTGGACACTAAGAGAGCCACAAGATTCTAGCCCCTGTGCGAGCATTAGTTCTAAATTATGCCACTACGGCGAACAGCGCCAATGGCGAAACTTGATTTCTCATATTTTCTGGTCATAGTTACAAATTACGAATGCTTTATTCGTAATTTATATTAGTTAAAAATAAAAATAAGTTATTCATTTATAAGTAATCTAAAAATTTAATTTTTTTCATACGCAACTACAGCCTTTCCACCCGATCCGAAAAGTAAAATAGCACGTTTATCATTTGTGATACATCTGTTACTTGTGTTTTCTGTTCATAATTATAAATTATATACGCTTTGACCAAAATTACTAGTTAGAAACCAAAAATGGCTAAGACTATGCAGACGCGAATTTAGAGCGAGCGAGAGGTTGTGTGCGATTTAGTTTTCGCAAAGGAAAACCACACACAAGCGAGAAGCGAGAAATATCGCTGGCGAGAGCGAATTTCTGGTTCTCGCACATATTTATCGCGACTCGCCTCATCTCGTCACATATTCTCGCTAGCTCGCGTCTGCATAGTTGCACCCTTTAACACGTCTTTCACAACAAGGCCTGTGGCCGGCTGATCCCTGACGACCTTGACCAAGTGGAATGGACTCAGAACTCTCCCGCCTCCGGGAGAGTGCCACGCTACAGGCACTCGGGGAAGGTCGTCGCCACTCGCTTGACGGTTTCAAGCGACACCGAACTAATCGATTCGGCAGAGACCCAGTCGAGCCCACGGTCCTCGAACTTCTCATCGGAGCCGTCCGAGGAACCCCCTCCCTCCGGCGCCACCGCATTCTTCCGGCGAAACCACGCCATCATCATCATTCTGAAAAAAAAAGAAAATTTGCAATTAGTCGATTAAAACAAAAGCGTAATTAATGCTTAAATTCTTCCGAGGAAAGCCGCATTTTCCTTTTTAAATCTAAGAGATTCGAATCGAATCCGAAGCGCAAACGATCGACCATCGAACGACGTGCCGAGTGTCTTCCTAAATTGATTCTTTAATTAATATTAATAATGAAATAGTTACTACAGGATAGTGTTATCACCTTTACAAAATCGCTGACCCGGACGGCAGGTCAGGTTTGTTCGAACAGAAGTTCCTGACGCATGCGCAATGTCATTTTACAAAGCAAAGAATAATGTGCATGCTGATTCTAAATCAGTTACAGTTAGGGACTAGGGACTTGCGTAGGAGTAACATACAAGCAAATAAAAAAAAAAGGTCAAGAGGCAGGTTGCGCGTCACACATCAGCATAAATAGAGTAACATGGCGGAATGGCAGATGAGTTTCAGTGAGTGTGAGGTCTTTCGTTGTTCAAATGGTGTAAATATATAACAATATTTGCAAGAACTTTGTGTCATCGTAATTTCACAATTTCTACGAAATTCCCGGACAAAATTAATAGTTCACCCCGACAGTCAGTCAGTTCCCGGACTGTCTGGATGAAAACCGGACAGGTGGTAACACTACTACAGCACAATAAGACTAGACAATAAGGACTAAAAATACAACATATTTAGTCCTTATTGTCTAATTTGTTTAGAAAATAATAAACGTTTATAAATTGCATATACTCCATAAAACGATCAATATTTAACTTTAATGCACATACTTTTAGTAATATAAACACCTCTTTTATACTTACAAAGCGGACAAATCACTACATCGATTTTTTATAATTCGATGTAATGATTTGTCCGCTTTGTTAGTGGCTTAGATCACAAATGACGCTGTAAATGCAACGATACCGATTACATTCCCCACCCTTGAAATGGCTAACAAATCGCCTTTGTAACTTGACATTGGAACTTTATGCCCTAACCGATCATACTGGTTAGTTCAATCTGTTCAATACGTTTCATTTTTCTTTTTCGTTTCTTTCGCTTAGGTCGTTTTTGATGAATTAATAATTAATCAACGTTTGTTTTATCGTAATTTTTGTTCCATTTTAAAGTATCCTGTTCGATCTGTTTGCTATTTAGAATTCAATTAAAACTGGATTTTTACAGCTGAAAAGATATATATTGTACTGTACAATATATTTATAATTATATATGCTAGATATATTTTTTGGTATTTTCACATTCCTAACGCAAATTTGATGTTTTCATAATCCATCGTATTCGTCACTATGATGATCGCATCGAAATACAGTATGCCGCCAGCATGTACGGTACCTCCCAATAATGGACAAATTTCTTAGTACCGATGGTGTCCGCTATTCGGAGGTTATGCTGTATGTGTATACACAATACTTTTCTTAAATGCAGGTATCCCTCATATAACACGGTAGTTACGTTCCGAAAAAGTGCAGCGTTATGCGAATCCGTGCTACACGAAACAAAAACCTAATGCAAAACTTGGGGTTACGATCCAGATAGTCTTTTTTTTTTTTTTTTTTAACTCTTTCCGCCCTGTGGGCACTAAGAGGGCTCTTTTAGTAGGCCCATTATGGGTTCGGCGCAGGACCCACAATGGGGCGACCGGGTGGTGAGGGACGGGGCCCGACATATCCGAACGGACCACCCCCCGAAAAATTCCGCGGATATTCGACCCGTCGGATATAACACGGTAGTTACGTTCCGAAAAAGTGCAGCGTTATGCGAATCCGTGCTACACGAAACAAAAACCTAATGCAAAACTTGGGGTTACGATCCAGAAGTTAGTGACAGCAAGTTTATTTTTCCTTTTCAAGAGAAATATGTTTATTAAAGTGATCGATAATTTATTTCCAATCAATAACTGACAATCACAATTAAAAGTACTGTATTACGTGTTAATATCAATTTTAGTTAAACGAGGACGTTTTCTTTTTACAAAGTATCGTCGTCATCTCAACTTTTTGTTGATCTTGATCAGAAGTATCAGCAACATTTTAATATTTTTTATTTTTATCATAAACAATTTTTATGAATGAAATAAAAATATGTAATTAATCGAAAATTTGTTCTAGTGGGTCGCATTCGTTCAGTCGTGTACCAAGTGATTTTTTCCAGAATTTGTGTTCGAGTACCGAAATACCGCCGTATTTCGTTCGTCATTTTACGAATGGTAGAGCTTATGTACGGTTAAAAAATGTTTATTTAAACCTTTTCTAAATACGAAGATTAATCTATAAAAACAAAACACAGTGACAGTCGTTGATTTCAGGGCTGAAGCCTGAAAGCAACGAAAATGACACCTAGTTGATAGAAAAGCTAGGACAAGAAAAAAAAATTTTAGTCGGTTTTCATTAAAGTAAATCTGACGAATTTGAAAATTTCAATATTCTAAAATCCATGGGCAAATTTGAGACAACACAATACTTGAATTAAAAAAAAAAAAGTAAGGTAAACTTCGTTATTCGATAACTATGAAATTTTGTACGGAGGATTTCCAAAACCGTAGTAGAGCAAAACGTTGTACCAGGGATGCCTGTATATTACGTTTGGTTTCGCAAGTAGGACGTAAAGCAACAAATATTTCAACTATTTTTTGTATATAAAATATTTTAATTCTGTATAACATTTTGTCATGACCACCATGTCCATAGAATTTATGAATCGTTGTCAATATATCAAAATACTAATATGACGATTTTAGTCTCTGTAATCCAAATTCTTGGTAGACAAATCTCACAGCAATTTAAAACTTATTGGCAAATTAAATTTATTTTGTAAAGACTACATCAAATGCATTTCGGGCTGGTGTAATATCTTCCAGTCCCTCTTCAGTGAATAACCGTTGGTGGTAGTTACAATGATATTTCCATAGGTAAGGGTGGTAAACTTTGCACACATTTATAGGAATCAAATTTACGAAACTTTTCCTTAAATTTGATTCCTATAAATGTGTGCAAAGTTTACCACCCTTACCTATGGAAATATCATTGTAACTACCACCAACGGTTATTCACTGAAGAGGGACTGGAAGATATTACACCAGCCCGAAATGCATTTGATGTAGTCTTTACAAAATAAATTTAATTTGCCAATAAGTTTATAAATTGCTGTGAGATTTGTCTACCAAGAATTTGGATTACAGAGACTAAAATCGTCATATTAGCTAATATACAGCAAACCATTTATATATATTTTGAAATATCAAAATACTGTTCAGTAGGTATGATACTTACCTACTGAATCCTCAGGTATTTTCTCATTGGCGTAGCCAGGGTTTTGTTATGGGGGCCTAAGTAGAGGCTGTAATTTTCTGGGGAGGGACACCAGGTTAAGTGGGGGGGCTGTGCCCACCCATGCCCCTTCCTGGCTACACCCATGTATCTTCTTAAAAATGAGATGTCATAAATACAGCCAATGAAGATATCATACTTTGAACACCAATAATATTTGATAGATGTCCAATGTGCACTGGAATCTGCCATTTTGTTTGTTTAATAACCTCAAAAAATCCATAGTTTCTTCAATTTTCCATGCTGTTTTGCATAGAACTCCATGGCAGTTTATCTAAAGCAGCTACTGGTTTGACAGTTGTATTTGTAGAACATGAAGTGTCATTTAATCCAGTGGGTAACCTCTTTGTAAAGTAACTGAGTATTCGTTAGCTTTGTTATGAAATAGCTCAGTTAAATTAAATGGCTAGACACTTTGTAAAGCAGCTAAATTAACATTCTGGCTGTGACATATCCACTGTCTCCTATACCTCTTCACAGAGAGGTCAGAATGGCTAGATGGTAGGCAATTTTGAAAAACTGCCATCCTGCATTCCTTAGCTCAATAATATGGCCTTTGTCAAACTGCTAGTCATGTGTAATGTCTTTGACTGCATTGTTAAAAGCACACCTGGCATTTGAAGACCTGTAAACAATGGGTTACACTGAAAATTCTGAACACTGAGCCTGTGTGTCTTTTCATAGAATATTGGACTAAGTTTAAGGCAGTCTGGTTGCATTACCTGACATGCAATCAGACAACTGTAATTGTTTGTATACCTGTATGAGACATAGCTGTGTACAAAGTTTTGCAGTAATCAGACAATTCTATCTGGGTATATGACTTTTTATTTTTAATTCTTTCTGCTCTGCATGTACTAAGAGTGCCCAACAGAGCAGAGATAAAAATAATGAAACCAATAATGAGTTGCTAAAAAGCAAGCTCATTACTGGTTTGGCCAGGCCCACAATGGGGCAGCCTGATGAGGATAAGGCCAACATATCCAGATGGACCCCTGAAAAATTCCTGATGGTTTTTTTAATGATTAAATTTACACAAATATATAAACATTTGACTCCATGAAAGGAAAATATGTAAAAAAAATATATATATACAGTCAAACCTGTTTTTATGCAGTCTTTTTTTTGTGCGGTATAGTTGGCGACTAGTCTCATGCAATTTGTCATGTCTCACGTTGACTTATTATAGCATAAATGAACTTATTATAGTAATATTATTGCATGAATATGCGAAAAATGAAATAATTTATTTTTTAAGTCAACAAAACACTACCTGGACAAAAATATGTAAAACAGACGATAGACGAGACGATGCAGTCAAGTGCTGACATCTGTTGTCAATAAATTCTATTTCATACGGTTTTGAGTTATTTTCTATGTGAGACTTTTTTTATGCGGTCCCTATTGTCCACACAAAAAAAATATTTTTTTGTGTTGCAAAAACTATTTTTTATAGCCACTCGTGAAGTTTTGTGCGATTTTTTTATGCGTTTTTTTTATGCGGTCCCTATCCACCGCATTAAAACAGGTTTGACTGTATTTATTTTTTGTGATTTCATTGATTTGAAGGAGTATGTGTTAAGGAATACTGTTATTCTCAACTGCAAAGGGGTGTCACATTGTCCCGCACCCTTTCTTGTACCGATTTCTGCCATGTTAAAAATTAGCACAGATGGCTTGCAGTCAACTGTTCTTTGTATTTGTTTGGTCAATTAAACATGGTTTACAGTCAAATAGTGTATCATTATACACATTCTCTTCACTTTTAACAGGTTATGGGCCCAGAGGTTCCAGTAAGTTCCTTAAATTTTATATAGTTAACTTTGTTTAGTGGAGTAGTCAAAATTATGGGTGTTGCAATGGTCGTACCAGTATTAGAAGCAAATAACTTTAATAACTGGAAATTTAGAATTATGTATATTCTAAAAAGAGAACAGTGTGAGGATATGATTTACAGTGATCCACCAGACAAGGAAGCTGAAAGAAAAAAATATATAGTGAAAGATGACAAGACACAGTCAGTAATAATACAAGGAATATCTGATAAACATTTGGATATAATTAAGGATTGGTTTATTGACGTAAAGATTTATTTTACATGCCCTGTACCTGCCAGTGGCACAACCAGGGCGTAGGAAACAATATAATTGGCGCTACAGAATGCTACATTGAAGAGACAAGATGAAAATATAGAGTGGATAAAACAATAAAATAAAACAGTTTCACGAATCACCGCGTTACAGCTTGTATCGCGTGGAGAAAGAACAAGATGACATCCCCTGTACCTAAAGAGAAGGGCGGCATTGCCGCCCAGCAGGGGATAGGAAAACCCGATAGCGCAGCCCCTCAGGAGCTATTTGGTCCCCCAACTGCCCCATCTTGGAGCAGCTGATTGTTAGTAAGAATCATCTTTTTTGCGAGCCTTTTGAAGGCGTGGAAGATCTCTTGACTTTTCCAAATGTCGGTAAGGTCGCAGGGCCAGTCTATGTTAATTTCATTCAGGAGAAGACTCATTTCAGTTCTCTCTTTGGCAGTTATAGTACAGTCGTATAGGTAATGGTTAGCTCCGTCTCTAACCCCACAGGTGGGGCACTCGTCAGACGTTCTATTGACAAACCTCGCCAAGTAGTGAGCAAATTTCCCGTGGTTACTCAAAAACTGAGTAGTATAGTGGTCAGGGGTAAACCACTTTATTTTGTTGTGTTGCCGGAGGTCAGGAATGAATTGCTTAATGATGTGGTGCCCAAGTTCGTTCCAGTGAGATTGCCATGTATCTATGGCCTCCTCCTGCAGAAGCCGTTTAAGAGTCCCTTGGCTGATTTTGCCGTAGTCGTAAGAGATGTTTGGGTCGAGGGCAGCTTCTTTTGCAAGGGCGTCCGCCCGCTCATTCCCCTCCATACCCTGATGTGATCTGACCCAGAATATTTGAATGTTATTATTGGATACGCAGATGTTGTTCCGTATCTCCACTGCAAGTGGATGGAGCTTGATGCTGTAGATCATGTTAAGGGCAGATAACGAGTCAGTGTAGATGTCGATCTTGAAATTCGAGTAGGTGTTGTTAATCCAGTTCGTGGCCTTGCTGATTGCCAGAAGCTCCGCTTGGAATACATTGCATTGCGGATGTAGTCTGAATTTTTGGTTGTGAATTTCCTCACTGTTGTCATAAACAACATAAGCGCAACCTACACCACCGTCAATACCTGAGCCATCGGTGTATATTTGGATACTGGCATTGTTAAGGTTATTCCAGCTACTTGAGAAGTTGTAAGTGGGGGTAATGGTATCACCGAATGGGTGAGGCCTTTCAATATCCGCAGATTCAATTGTGATGTCGCCTATCTGAATATTCGTTCCCCATTTGGCTTGTTGCATCTTCGTTTTCATAGAGATCTCAATGTCTATGGGTAATTTCCGTGCGATCGCTTGTAGGCTAACATTACTAGTGGTGCGATAGGCCTTAGTTAATAACAGAAGAGCTCGCCTCTGTGCGGAAACCAGTTTTCTTCTGATGTGAACCTTTGAGATGGCGCTACCCCATGTGCCACACCCATAGGTAGCGATTGGGATAAAGATACCGTCATATATAGTCGAGAGGGCCTCAGGAGAGAGGCCCCAGTCTCTCCTGGCCACCTGAGCAAATGCCTGAAAAATAAGGCCCGTGCGGCTAGAGATATGCTCAATATGTGAAGCCCAAGAAAGTTTGAAATCCAGAGTGATGCCTAAGTACCTGAGGTGTTTCTCTACCTTAATGGAGTTGCCATTCATCCTCAGAGGGGGGCCTGAGGTAGATATTGCCTCCCCTCGGTTTGTTGAAAATAATTGCCTTTGTTTTGGCCGGGTTGAAGTCTAGTTTATGGTTGGTACCCCAGGTGCTAACTAGTTGGAGGAGGTGGTTTCCTTTCAATTCGAGATCTGCTCTCGATCTGCCGCCCACCAACAGAAATATTTAAGGATTGTAAACTGCAAAAGCTCAGTTACTAGCTCTGAAAGACACACTCATCAGAACAAGCTCATTCACTAAATTGATGGTCCACCAGTGGCCAAGCAGTCTTTGTTCCCTGAACACTGGGAATTAGGTCATGGGTTTGCACCTCGCACAGATGGAGTTTTCCAGGTTTTCTCCACGTCTGTAAATGCCTAAATAGGGGCTAGTTTCCCTTAAAAGACCTTCCAGAAGGCATCCCCCTAGGCCAGTGGTTTCCAACCTGTGGGGCGCACCCCCTAGGGGGCCGCGAGACTGTTGCAAGGGGAGCATGCAGCTGTTTCCAAAATATCATTTTCGAATACAAACCAAAAAAGTCGAATAGGTGTCAAAAAAATGAATCAGCAAAATAGGTATACGTAGTCCACAATCCTCGCCGCGAATTTTTCGGGTACAAATGCTAAAACATCCATCCATACTCTTGCTGGAACGAAAACATCTCGCTTTCGCGTTTGGAGCTGAGCGCCGGCGGGGCGAGGAAACAAAAGACAAGCACTCGGAACATCCCGCGTATTCTCATGCTTACTCGCGCCAAACTTCAGTAAACAGAAGCATCTGTTTTGTTTCTGTTGTCTATGAACAGAATTAGTTCGTTAGTAGTGCTTGCGATAACCACGTTGATATATAGAATGAAACACTTCGCTTTGGTAACTTCTAAATTAATATTGAGGTAAATTTCATAACTGTTATAATAGTACATTATTTTTAGTACATTTAAAATTATTATTTCTTATAATAAATAATTATTTTTTATGTATATTTTTACATAATATTGTATATTATTTTGTAGCCCATTAAATAAATTATAATATCAGTTGAGTATTTATGAAATTAGATTGTTAGAAAAATTAAGGGGGCACAACAATTTTTTTAAGGGGGCGCAGGTACAAAAAGGTTGGAAACCACTGCCCTAGGCAGATTGCCCAAGTGTTGCATTGCCATAACTTAAACAACAAAAAAACACACACTAAATTGACATTGTGGAGATGACTGGATGAACTTATGCATGGGCAAGAAAGAAAGTCTGGAAGACCATTTTTAAAGTTAGATACAACTATAAGAGAGCTTCAAGATCTTGGATCCCAAATTGGAGAAGGTGATTGTGTTTGTCATTTATTACTCTCCCTGCCTTCCAAGTATGATGCAGTCGTGACGGCTTTTGTCACTACTGCATCATACTTGGATGTACACTTGAAAAATATTTGGTTGTCGAGCATGGTACAACATCCTACCAAAGCAAAATAAACTAGAACCAAGAACAAAACGTGCAGTTATGGTGGGATATTGTGGTGGTGGCTATAGGTTATGGATCCTGACAGAAGAAAGGATAGTAAGATCACAAGACATATGGTTTGATGAAGGCTGTATGAAGTATATAGAGAATGAAAAAGCCAGACCAAAGCAAATAGAAGAGGGGGGTGGTTTCTCTAACTGTAAACAGTGGCAGAAGTCAAAATGGATTTTGTCAAAACAAGATTATTAGAAGAAGAAATAAAATTAAAATTCCATGAAGAAAATAACTTATATCTGGAAACCAGTGAAGTTAGTTTCAAGGCAAACAGCAGAGGTTGCTACATATGTGGGAGCAAATCACATTTTCAGGCACGATGCCCAAGTCAGCATAGAAAAGGATTCAGAACTCAAGGTATTTGTAATAAAAGTAGTCAAACAAACCTTTGGTAAAGAAAAGCAAATTTCATTAAATGCAGCAAACATCTGTAACCAAAAAAGCAATTTGAATAGTATCAGTTTACTCGTTTCCGAATCCAGCACAAATCATTTTGTGAAACAAGAATTAGAACCCCTTACGTGTAACGTTTTGTCATTGGATCATGAAGTGACTATTTATATAGCTAATGGAGAAGTTTTAAAGGCAACTAAAAGTAGTGAGCTGCAAGCAATTTGTCAGGGACACACTATAACCACTGAGACACTCATAGTTGCTGATATTAAGCATAATTTGCTGTCAGTCTCAAAGATGACCTCAAAAAAACATTGGATTGTGATGAAAAAATATACAATGATTTGTGGAAAGAATTTTGTGTTGGAATGTAACAGAGCAAATGGGCTCTATACTTTGGAACTGAACAATAGGATTAAAGAAGAGTATGACACTCTTCTTTATGTTGCAGCTAAAGACAATTTGTGGCATCGTCATCTTGGTCACCTAGGAAAAGATGCACTGTGACAGCTTGGATTCAAAGTTTCGAATCAAACGTGCTCAATGTGTGTAGAAGGAATAGCTTCTATAGTCTCTTTTTACTGTAACGAAAGACATTCTATCGCCATAGGTGAACTTGTGCATGGTGATGTGTGTGGACCAATCATGCCATCTACAATTAGTGGTGAAAAGTAATTCTAGGTAATCCTAGATGATTTCTCATATTTTGTTGTTGTTAAATTGTTAAAGAACAAGAGTGAAGCAGAAGATAACTTGATGGATTATATTTGAGAAATGAAAGCGCAGCATGATTGTACAGTGAAAAGACTGCAACTGGATAACGGTGGCAAATTTAATTTGATCAGTTTTAAAGGATTTGCAAAACACAATGGCATATTGGAATATAATATGAGCTACAGTTCACAGATGGGAGGAAAGGCTGAACACATGAATAAGACTTTGTTAAACACGATTCTACCAAAACTCATTGACTCAGGAATCCCAAAGGAGGTATGGGGAGAAACATTAAACCTCAGCCTACGAACTAAATAGATCTCCAACAAGTGCTCTTCAGAGAAAGAAAACACCATCACTTCTGTGGCATGGATGGAATGATATCAGCAAGCAAAATAAACTAGAACCAAGAGCAAAACATGCAGTTATGGTGGGATATTGTGGTGGCAGCTATAGGTTAGAGATTCCGACAGAGGAAAGGATAGTAAGATCACAAGACGCATGGTTTGATGAAGACTGTATGAAGTATATAGATAACGAAAAAGCCAGACCAAAGCAAATAGAAGAGGGGGTGGTTTCTCCAACTGTATTTATACCCAGTATTGAAGAAGAGCATGAAGAACAAGAAGTTGATGGAAGAATAGTAGGAAACAACAACAACAGCAAGCAAAAGGATGAAAGAGAAGACAAAATGGAAAATTCTAAAGTTAGAAGAACCATTAAAAAACCTTCCCATTTAAATGATTTTGAATTATATACTGCATATTGTTTGTTATCATTGACAGAAGAGCCTAAAATGTATCCCTAAAATGTATCAGGAAGCATGCAAGTCACTAGAGTGGAAGAAAGCTATAGAGAAAGAATTATATCATCATCAGAAACTTTCCAACTTGGACACCTGTAGATTTGCCAGAGGGATACATAGCTATAGACACAAAATGGATATTTAAAACCAAAGAAGACGGAACAAGGAAGGCCACGTTAGTAGCAAGAGGGTTCCAAGTTCCTTATGAAGAAGAAGGAAAATTTATCTATGTACCAGTCTGCAGGATGTCTACAATTAGAATTTTACTTTCTATGGCAGTACAGCATAACTGGAAGCTACATCAGATAGATGTCCCAACTGCCTTTTTAAATGGACACCTAGAAAAAGATATATACATCAATACACCAGAAGGGCTTAAATGTCGAAAAAGGATATTAAAATTGAATAGAGCATTGTATGGCTTGAGAAATGCACCAAAATGTTGGAATGACAAGTTTAACAAAGTCATGGAAAAGTTACGTTTTTGTAGGTCGAAGTACAACTTCTGTTTGTATGTAGGTAACAGTGTCTACTTGACTATTTTCGTTGACGGTGCAATCATCACAGGTGAAGATGCAAAGATAAATAAATTAATGAATGATCTACATAAAGAGTTCAGTGTCAGAGATTTGGGAGAAGTCTCGTCGTTCTTAGGAATGCAGTTTGATCGAGATGAAAAGGAATTAAAAATAATTACCTATATCTTAACTGAATTTAATATGGAACAGTGTTGAGAAGTTGCTACACCTATGGAAATGAATTTCCATTTAACAGAATCCAATTTGAATGAAGGAATTCCATTTTGCAGATTGGTGTGCAGTCTGATATACATTTCTGTTACAAGCAGACCAGATATTGCATATAATGTGTTGTTTCTTCGTAGATATCTAGACAGACCTGTCTAGATATCTACTAAGAAACAACACACTATCCAACAGATCAGTTGTGGAAGACAGGTAAAAGAATTCTTCAATACTTAAGTTAAACAAGACATCTTACACTTCATTTTACAAAAGGTTTAGACAATATAGTAGGCATGAGTGATGCTGATTGGGAAGGAGATACAAAACCAGGAAAAGTGTGAGTGGAATGATTGTTTTTCATGCTAGAAATCCAATCGCATGGTACTCCAGAAAACAGAACTATGTTGCTCTTTCATCCATGGAGGCTGAATATATCTCAGCTAACACCGCAGCTCAAGAATTAATGAACTTTAAAGATATTTTGTTAGAATTTGGTAAGTAATACTGCAATCCTCAGAGTTGACAATGTAAGTGCAATTTCTACGATGAAAACGTTTGAGAATTCAAAGAGGGGTAAGCATATTGATACAAGATACCACTACATCAAAGACCTGTGTAGAAACAAGGAAATTTCAATTGAACAAATGAAAATATTGCAACTTTTACAAAAGCTTTGGGAAAAGAGAAGTTTGTCAAATTCAGAAGTTCAATGTTATGTGACTGACTGGATATAGTGTATATGTAGAGAAAGTCCTTACACATTTTAAGCATTATAAATGTGTGAAACATAGGACTACATTTCAACATCTCAAGAGACATCGAAATGAGGAGATGTCTTAAGGAATGTGAATTTTGTACTGTTATTCTCAACTGCCAGGGGGTGTCACATTGTCCCACACCCTTTTTCTGTACCGACTTCCACCAAGTTAAAAACTAGCACAGAAGGCTTGTGCTGGTCAACTGTTCTTTGTATTTGTTTGTTCAATTACACTGACTGTAAACCATGTTTATCATTATACACAATCTCTTCACTTTTAACAGTATGATCCTTACTTTTGTATATCACAAGACATTAAATTAAACTGAAAGATGTTTTTTCAATAAATTGTTTTGTATATTTCAAATCCTTTATTATGAGATATGTTGACTGTACAGCATGAAATTTTTGGAGATATTTGTTTATGGAAACTTTCCTAAACTAATAACTCCAAACAGTAAGTATGCATGGACAAATTGGCTAGCTTCTCATTTTATATGATAAATCATCATACAAGAGGATTCACTTCAGTTATTATTGATATAGAATTGCAAAAAAAAAAAAAAAAAATTAATATTGCAACAGAATGGAAATTTAAATACCCAATATGGTATTAATGTAAAAATTTACAGTTATAATAATTGTAAAATAGGATAAATCATCTTTATGGTTATTCCACTACAAAATAATGACCAAATAAATGTTGTTGGATGAAACATTGATGCCAGTTTTCTTGTTGTGGTCAGTATCCTCTTCACAAATAAATTCGTAACACGTATTGTTAGTGATTTTTCCTATAAGCAAAATTATAATTCATAATTAAATTAATTATCGAGAGCAGTAATTAATAATATCCGGTTTATTAACAATATAATATATTCCTTTCAGTTACCAATTTTATTTGAATAATAATCATCCTCAAATAGTAATTTGTCCTTAAGGCTTGAAATAACTGCCCTCAAATAGTAGCTATATTTACTTTTCATAAATTTCTAAAAACTTAATTTTTATAATGTATTGTAAATTTCCTTAATAAATACATTGGTACCTCATACTTCAAATGCTGAATTCAAACACTAAATTTGACAAAAATTCATTTCAGATACAAATATCTCTAAACCCAATTAACTTGTAATATGCCAAACTACTACCAGATTATATTGTGTTACTTTTCCACGATTATATTAATTAATTTCTAAATAATTTGTCCTAGAGGGAGGTGTTAAACATCATCTCTTATTAAATTAAATAATTTAGAATATTCTGGAAGAAAAGAATCGGTCCGGAGCAGGACTCAAACCTGCAACTCCCACTTACCATGCAGATTTATTGGGTTTAGAGATATTTGTATGTGTTTATATATTTATTTACACATACACCCCATGGCCGGCAAAGTGCTATGAGTAGGAGTTTATAGGACAAAGACACTAAAGGTGTCCTCAATCAGTGCCATAAGTAACCAAGGATGGTTATATCATAATTATATATGTCTGGAAAAGGAGATTAGACTGGAGGCTCAGGTAGCATAATTGGCAACACATCCACACGGTAAGCAGGAATTGCAGATTTTAGTCCCACTCTAGACTGATTCTTTTCTTCCAGAATATTCTAAATTATTTTATCTAATTATAATTGTTAAATTTAATAAGAGATGGCACCTAACGCCACCATCTAAGACAAATTATTTAAAAATTAATTAATATAATCTGGTAATTGTTTGGCATATTCACCTCAGAGTTCAAACTGCATATGCAGTAAAAAAAATTCACTCAAAGCATAAACACAATCTATTGTGTGCAAAATTATCTCTTGCTCAAATTTGCATGTTTTCACTGCTTTATTTTTGGTGTGTTTGGTTTTATATATATATTGTATGTTATTCATCAATTTTTAACAATTTTTCTTTGTTAATACCTTTTGGACACTTATGTTTTGTATCTTTTAATTCAAAATTTCCTGAATGGAACTTTTTAAACCACAATTGACATGTCGAACGTTTAGAAGCATCTTCCCTATACACATTACAATTTTTTTTTTACTACTTGTACAGAAATATCCTTTCCAAAACTCGAAGCATAACATGTCTGATATGCTTTTCACCTGAAGACATTTCAACTTGATTTTATTCACACAAAATGTGAAGTAAAAAGTTTAAAGTAAGCTTCTGAACAAAGAATACAATTTCACATTAGTAATAATTTGTTACATTTCACAAATCTTCTAATTAAATCACACATCTACATTCACTAATGACAGTTGTTAAAAATATACAAACTCTGTTCAACCCAATATAATCTTTACTTCTTAACCATGGCATCTGAGAAGTGTGTGAAAGCAACAAAGCTTAAGAGGAAGGTTGTAGTATTGACAAATTGAGGTGAAAAAAAGAACTTATGGGAAAGCATGAAAGCAGTACATGTGTGGCAGATTTGGCAGCCATGTTTAAGATGACAAAGATTGAAAATTGCATTTACTAGTTGCACACTGTCATTTTATTGCACAGTATTTATGTAATTTATTTATTATTTTCATGTTTTAATTTATTATTAGGGCATTTAATTATGTTATTTTTACCTTAAATTATGGGTATTTTCTGTTTTAAGTTTATCGACATGGATATTGTGTAGGATCTGAAAATGGATTAATTCACTTTCCATTATTTGTAATGAGAAAAATTTAATCAGGCTAGAAATGATTCAGTTTGAATGGCCTTCTAGCATAAAATCAAAATACATATATATCATTATATAAATAAATACCATACATACCTGTCATAGTTTAACAAAAACTTATTAAAGTTTGCTAAACTATGGCAAGTAAATCTATATTACTATAATAAGTAAAAATATATAATTTGCAGTACAGCTTCATTTTCTATTTGT
The DNA here is from genome assembly GCF_030686945.1 of Centruroides vittatus. Classification (NCBI taxonomy): domain Eukaryota; kingdom Metazoa; phylum Arthropoda; class Arachnida; order Scorpiones; family Buthidae; genus Centruroides; species Centruroides vittatus. The sequence continues at coordinate 1,273,393 of NW_027122274.1, read as the reverse complement.
TTAATTATTTTCTTATTAGTATACAGAACATATATTTGAAATGGAAGTTGGTATCTCTTCATAATAAAATTTGTTTTAAAAATTAAACATTCATAAATAATACTTTATTAATAAATGCACATTGAATGGGTATGTGCAAAGAAAGTAATAACTACAGAAAAAGTATGTAGTTTAAAATAGTAGCTGCAGTTATTATTCAAATAAAATTGATACTTTGTTTTATAAACTGTGATAATTAGTTTTATATTTATAAAAATAGTGAAAAATTCTATTTGATTTTATTTTTCAAAATTAACTTTCTTCTTTAGTAGAGACTTCTTGTATTTCTACTTACCACTGGTATGTCTTTAGCCTTAATAAAATTAATTAATGATCTATCATCTTTGCTCAGTGGTGGAAAATATTCTGTTCCCGAATCTCTCTTCCACCAATTACCATTCTTTTTTCTGAAAATTATATTAATTTTAAGTAAAGTCAACAAAATATTATCTTCTCCAAACTAAAACACTCACTCACTCTCTGATCACAGTAAAATCTGTGTATTTATATTTATATAATGTTGCTCTTATATATCTGGGTGGTTGCTTCTGGAATGGAAGTAATTCTTTATCCATGAGATCTAGCACTAAAATTTTAGGTTAAAAAGGTTATTAAACATTTTTAATAAAATAAAATCTATATATAAAAATTACTTTTACCTTCTTGTTGATGATGAAGCAATCTGTAAACAAGACTAACAAACCAAGGATTTTCTGAATAAGAGCCAAGAGCAGCAAACCACATTTGCCAGTCTAATCTAGGTTGATGTGGAACTAAAATGCAGAAATTTTATGAAACATATTTTTTTTATGTAGATAATTCTACTATTGTACTCACTGATGAATGCTGGCTTGCATGTCAAATTTCCAGGTTTATACAAAAAATGATATTCATTCCACCCTGAATGTAAAGAATTACTTCCTTCTATAACCAGTTCTGGTCTTCCTCCAACTCCAGTCATTCTACAAGGAAAAAAAATAATTAGAGAACAGTTGATAAAGTTATACTGTATATAAAAGTAAAAATAAAATAATTAAATTATCTTTTAAGATATATGTAGTCACATTCTACGACATTACAGAAGAATCTTGTTTTAACGGATTGCTTGGGCTGTTGAAAAATCACTGTTGTTCTAAGAATCTGTTATATCACAAACGGATTTCCCACACACCCAGGAAATTATCAGTTATTCAAAAAAATTTCCGTTTTTTAACCCCTATATATATGAAATACCAGTACTTGAAATTATTCAGTCTCTTGAGATCTCTATTCATTATCCTATAGAAACACATATGTTTGTAACATATATATGTATATTATGCCATACATGTGTACAACAAAGCTGACGAAAACTGTACATATTGTAAGCATAAAAAGAGGCAAATTACATATGCTCATCAGCACTTTGCTTGACTTACTTCATGATTTGTTAAAAAACTTGATTTCTTTTGATGCCACTTTTCTATCTATCGAATATAACACTGCTTGATATTAGCGATGTTGTGTACAGTACAGCCTGTTTGTTCATGCTGAAACTCATCAAGAAGGTCTTCATCACTTTGAAATATTGATGGCCTCACTAAATTTCGACAGTACACTTGGACCAGCAACAGTGTTCACTAGGTGACTCCTCCTCAATTGTATCAGTCAGCTGACTTTCTTCGTACAATTCTTCAATTGTACATATCTCAAATGCAACAAGTGCATCATCAAACTCTACAAATTTCCAGAAACAAATATCCCAAATATTACCTAAATGTTGAAAAAATACAAAGTTTACACTAGATTTGGGGTAGAAAAATCCATTATTCCAAACAGATCCACTAAAAGGAGGTAAAAATTACATTGATTTGACAGGACCTAGAAAAAAATTCATTATTCCGAGAAATCCGTTGTTCCACAATCTGTTAAAATGAGATTCTACCGTAATTTCACTTCAATATAAAAATTTATTATTACCTCCGAAAAAGTCCATAAGAATTTACCAGATTAAATTTGTCAACTCGAGAATGCCAAGTTCGAACAACTGGCCAAAGATTCTGCTGGCTGCTCCTATCAATTATTGTATGTGGAATCTGCAGAGAATATTGGATGCTTATTATATATTTATTCAAAACAATTTTCTTTACTAAAATCTGTACAACATAATCAAGGAAATAAAACTAAAAATGTTACTTTGTATACATATATGTTATATATAGGCACATAATACAACAAATTGTATTATTTGCCTAATTTTAAAAAATATTTCATATATTTATTAACTGTAATGTAATAAACTTTCATTATTAGTGTTTGTGGGATTGCCTCTAATTTAAATTATATTGATTGTAATTACCATACTGTGGAAAATAAGAAGGCTTTGCACAAAAGTATTAAAAGTCAAATTATCACTTTCCTGATATCTTTTGAGTGTAACTTCTCTTTGGTCTAACAAGGAAGGTGCAAGTTATGATTAGAATTAGGTAGATATTTTACATCAAATGAAAGCTTGGTTGAAAGCAAGAAAGAAAATTTGAAAGTTTTTGAAAAATTTTGTTAACTTAAAAATCTCTGCACAAATCTCTTAACATTCATAACTGTCGGCCACAAATAATGAAGGTGTCATTTTTGGGCTGCAATTTGAAAAAATTGTAGATTATAAATTCTTATTGTCATCTGGTCTGTCTGACTTTCCTTAATCTCAAGAATGGAGTTAGATAGACGAAAGAGGAGACCAGATAGGAAAACCTTAGGAGCAGGAGGCCCTGACTAACTATACAGGGTGGGCCAGCGAAAACGAAATGGCAGAGTGTTCGTGTTCGTCCAAGAAAATTGCTCGGACAGGTCGATTTTATTTTCGAGGGGACATCTTTTGCAATAAAGTTTTTGCGAATCTGAATATTAACTAAACAAACAATTTTTTCGAAATAAATGTTTGTTTAGTTAATACAAAATAAATGAGTTTTTAAACTTTTTTGTTATCTGTTGTATTCAGAATTGCAAAAACTTTATTGCAAAAGATGTCCCCTCGAGAATAAAATCGACCTGTCCGAGCGATTTGCTTGGACGAACACGAACACTCTGCCGTTTCATTTTCGCTGGCCCACCCTGTATATGAACTTCTAGTTTGCACCAGAAGTCACATTATTTCAATTCCAATATTTTCTCCTCAAAGGTGTTAGATAGATGACTGGCACAACTCTATTGTTAAAGGAAAAATATGATGTACTGGGTCAAGCTGACACTAATTTGAAGTGGAGAGCATATATTTTAAATTAAATAAATTGAAAATTGCAGCCCAGCATTGTGATGATGTCACAATAAATAATTGCTAATTTGTAATTAAAAATTAACATAATGCACTATAAACAATCATTTCTGTTTTTGCAGGAGATTGACAAAGGAATTGAAATAATATTCATAAATCTAGAAAATGTAACAAGTTTTCTGCTTTGAACACTTTTTGGTAAGGACAAATGCAATAATCACTTCTAACAATTATGTCAATCATATTGTTATTGCAACTTATAATTGCCATAAATTCTGCTAATTGTTAAGAATTTTCATAAACACAAGTTACTTAATTATTCTCTATGTACCATGATTGAGGTCAAAATTCTCATTTCTGTTGTCAGCTCAATATAAACTTTTGATTAAAGTAAAACACACAAAATCTTAAAATGCAGCAATATTTTAATAACTAAAGCATTTTTGATCATTTTCAAAGATCTTCCTCACAATGGAATGTCATAAGGAAGTTTAAATGCTCACATTCTAGAATGCAAAATCAAAACATTTGCAATTGGACCATTAACAAACTGCAAAAAGAATGCACAACTTTGAACTAATTCAAAAATAATAATATAAAAATAAAGTAAAATCAAAACCAAACAAACATAACTACAAAAAATACAAAAATAAAAATTTAAACTGTCTATGCCACTCAACCACTGTGCCGTGGCACTTTAATGTGTCGTGAGATTTTTGAAGAGTGCCGTCACTGCAAATACCCATACATAAGCAATGTCATACAAGTAGTTCAATTGGTTCTACTTTCCTAGGGCGCATTTGGAAATTGTAACTGGTGTTACCAGTAATTGCAAGTAGTTATTAAGGCATTTGGAAAATGTTACCTAAATAACCAACTACGTTTAAAAATCACTGTTTTGATGTCACCAGTTGTCCTGCGATACTTACTGAGGTAACCGTGTGTGCTGCCAAATTTTTAAATTATTAAAAATGTACTGTGACGAAAAAAAGGTTGAGAATCACTGCCATAGACATCCATAGGGCTTCAAGTTACTTGCACAGTGGGTATTCAAAAACGAACTTCCATGCTGCCAAGAATTAACATCTTTGAAGTTGACAGAATGACCATGACAAAGCATTGTAGATATGAAAGGCCTCTGCATATCATATATGTTGGCAGATTCCCATTTTTTTGGCAATTATAGCTTGGTCTTATTCAACACTTGTAAATCCCTGATTAGTAATACTGCTAACGTAAGCAAATACTGCTAAGGCAGTGGCTGGGTTAGATTTCCTGGTGTTATCCTGGTGTTCTTTTAAATGTTATAGTAGGGATCTTAGGGTGGCCCTGATGTAGCAAAGGTTATATGATAACCTCTGGTCCATTAAAGGTATTGTGTAAACACCTGCGACCTGTACATGTCCAGAGAATACTTATCACCTCTCAACATTCTTTAAACTGTGCTGTTTCTCCTGTAAGTAATGCTACACCCTATGGTGTTGCCAATTTCTTGTTCTGTTCCTGTTGGAGATAACCATAGATAATGATCAAGCATTCTGTCTGTGAATTGTTCTGGGACAGTCCATTTTTAGTTGGAAGCATCAATGCGTACTTTAATGGTCCGATGTTTATAACCAAATTGTAAACCAAAGAACACAATAAGATCAAATTCCTTTGTTCTATCATGGACATCTATGCAGTGTGTAGGCTCTCCTGATCAACACCTTAAATGCTGCTAACTTATAGTTGAGTGGATTGTGGAAAAAGCAAGGAATGAACAAAGGATTGTGGAAAAAGCAAGGAATGAACAAAGGATTGTAGGACAGCTTTATGTAAATGCTTGTGAAGATATTGCCATTCCTAATTGTGAGTGTAACATCTAGAAAATGAGCCTCTGTAGATATGTGGATGATGTTCTCACTGTCTGGTAAAAATGCCCTACATAACATTTTACAGATGATAACAACAACTCATATCTTTATTTTAGCTTACCAATATTGTGTTTTATCATGATACATGAATCATATGAACAGCACAATTTCATTGGTCAGATAGACAGGAAATGGTGTTGTTCAACAAAAGTCAATGATTATTTTCTAATCTTTGACTTCTGCCTGCCCAAGAATTCAAGACAGCTAAATTTTTTCTAAAGTTAACTCTAATGTATCATTCACAACTGAATATAAAATAGTATTCTTGCAACCAATCAAACTTCATAATAAAATGGACCAAATATTTAAATTCAGAACTCTCAAAAATCCCTAAAAACATATTTTATGCTTGCTGGTAACCTTGAATTAAGTAATTTTCCTTTTTGAACACCAACATCCTAATGGTAGAAAGGGATAGAAAGGGGAGCCTATTGTGGGTGGGTGGAGTTAATTCAATCAAAAGTAATCATTGACCTCCCGAGTCAGTTGCCGAATGTTTCATTGCATTTGCTCAAACAATGTCAAAATGTATAAAAAACAAATTAACAAACTTTCTTCTTTATATATTAAATATAGATTTAATTTGCATTGAAAAATTTGTTTAAATTTAGTTTTATTTCTTTACACTTATATACAATTTATGATATCACAGAATAAAATACTTCAACTTACCAAGCTGATACTAAACATCCATACTGCCACACCACTAAAAAACAAAGTTCCAATAATAAATATGACTTTACCAACAAATCCTCTTCCGTTAACAATGGATCTAAAACAATTTTTATTTACTATTAGACTAATGCAAATGTAATAGTAAAAATTTCTTTAAAACAGAACAAACAAACTTACCTGTAGAGGGCAATTAATATATTTGCAGACAAAGAAAGTACTCCTATCCATATTGTTACAGGCAGTATTTTTTTAATAAACACTAAAAACTCTCTTTTACTAAATGCTGCAAAAAATTCTTGTAAGTTGTTTTGCATATATTAATTAAAAAACAAAAAATGCTCCTAACCTATTTTGGATTCAATGGTCCAATCTGATAAAATACGAAGATTAAAAAATTGAATGGTCCAATATATAAGGCCGCCATATATCAATATCTCAATTACTTGAGTAAAAAAGTATCTCATCCATCTGAATGCTGTTCCACTAACACCTTTAACAACTAATAAATTTGATTAATTTCTAATAAATTAGTAAGAAAAACTGATAAACCTATTTAACTTACTATTTGATCTACCCTGAACTGCATGAAGTAGAAAATCATCATCTACTAATGACAGACATAACGCCATAGTTAGTAAATTGAAAAAATTATAATTGCCAGTTAATATTATGGAAACTTGAAACAACATCTACAAATATAAAAATCAAAAGTTAGTAAAGCTAAAAAGTTAGCAATAAAATTATAAAAATTAACAATTTTATAAATTCAAATATATACTTGAGCATGAAAACTGAATACACGCAAAGAGTGTATAGGAATGAAAAATAGGAATGGGATGGCAATTTCAATCACAAATGTCCCAACCACAGCCAATTTTAACAGCCAAGTTGGAAGATAATGAGCAAACCATGCTAGAGAAGTAGGAATACACTGGCTTTCAAAATGGATGGTCAGTGCTGGAAAATTTTTTATAATTATATTAAATTAGATCTCACTGTTTTACTATTTTATTTATTAAATTAGTTAAATAATACATTTAACTAATACAAATTAAATAATAAATTAATTATTATAATCTAAAACATGATTCAAATTTATAAATTAAGGACTAACAATTACAAAACTGTAAAAATAAAAAGGTAATAACTTTTATTTTTAATGTAATCAGAAACATTTTATTTTTATTTAAAAGTTTGTTTTTTAAAAATACATTTAAGACTTAAATAATAACAACATTTAAGTTTTGCTCAATTTCTTTTGAAGTTTCTTTTGAATGCTCTTCATGAGATTTTTAACAGTGTTTCCTTCAATCATTGTGACTGCTCTTTTCCAGTTAAGAGAAAAATTCTTAATGTCTTGCTGTTTGTTCTGCATTTATGTTTTTTCAATTTACTTTTTACAAGAGACCAAAATCTTTCTATTGGTCGTCATTGTGGTATGTTTGGTGGATTTATGTCTCTAGATACAAAATCAATTCAATGCTGTTCCAACTTTTTGTGGATTTTACTTAGTGTATAGTTGCCAAATTGGCCAAAACAAAGTATGATCACCATGCACCAAGCTTTCTTAAAAAAGGAAGAAGACTTTTTTAAACATTCATTAATATAAATTTCAGCACTAATACTTCCTTTTGTAACAAATGACAAACTTTTCAATCCATACTGGAAAATTGCTTGTCATACCAAACATTTTTGCCAAACTTTTTGACACCAATTGATGTTTGAGATTCTGGAGTAGCATGAACCTGAAAGTGTTGAAAAGTCAGCCTTCACATATGTTTCATCATCTAAAACCAAACAAACATTCCCCTTGCCAATTAAAGAATACAATTGTTGACAAAATAATCAACGATAATTTGTGTTTATTATGTGCTGGAAATGCGATTTCCACATAATAAACACAAATTTACTGCTTGAACATTTTAACATTTAGAAATCACATTTAGGTGTGGATTATTTAGTTATACAGTTCCAGTTTATAAGTGTGCTGGTTTTTGATACAATTTTTGAATTCTAGTTTTAATTACCTTCTTTGTTTTTCAATTACTTTACACATCTTTTATTTTTTTATATAATCTCATACTTGCACACTGCTTAGCCTTTTGGACCATTGTTTGATTAGTTTCACATTTTTTTGCAATAGCGAGGTTGAGGCCGAAGTTTTAAATGCAAGAACGTGTACGTTGGACGTTCAGTGCCGCTTTCCTGTAAGTCTAGAAGTTTGACAATGGATGTTTGAAAACTCAGTGAAATCATGCTAGACATTCCAAACATCACTGTCAAACTTCTAGGCTTACAGGAAAGTGGCACTGAACGTCCGACATACATGTTTTCATGTTTAAAACTTCGGCCTCAACCTCGCTATTATCTCTCACTGACATACTGCAATTTTTGGAAATGACTTTGGTTATCTTCTAGTTGAGTTGTAGGTTGAAAGCATCATACTTTCCATCAGAATCTGGTTTTCAAAAAATGGATAATGTCTTACGATACTAATTTAATACTCCATCCACCATACTTCTATAGCTCTTTTGCTATAAAATGTCTTGATTTTTTTGGATTTTCCAGCCATTTGTCAACAATCTCTGTTCAATGGTCTATTTCATTTACTGTTTAATGCAATAGCATAGTTACTTTAAGAAATTGATAATGGAATTCTTATTCTAATTATTTGAAATTGTTGCTATGGCAACAAACAGAATTATAAATAATAAACAAAAAAGTTAATCTCTCTTAATTTTTATGGATTTCTATCTTTACAGTTCTTAATTTAAATACAGTAAAACCTTGATTTAATAGACAAAATTTCTGGTCCATATGCATGTGAAAATTAACAACCTGTTAATTTTAAAATACTTTTTAAATGAAATTAAATCAACGACTTTGTTCAAATCCAAGAGTCATCACTCTTAACTTTACACCACAACAGGAGTGCCTCAATATATCATTAATCAAAGACACAATTGGAAATTTTTTTGTTTTTGTTAAATTTAAAATTTAACATTATTTATTTGTTTACTTAAATACTTAATTGTATTTAACTAAACAAATATAGTAAACTTATATAGTATTGTAAATTAAATTTTCATTTTGTAATAAATCAGATTTTTTTAAAATTTTTTAATTAAGTAAAATATTTCCAATGAAAACATGGAATCTTAATATTGTGAATCTGAAAGATTGTTTATTTTATACCCTGTCATAATTAACAATTTTTAAAAATGAACTAAAAGCATCACAATTAATTTAGAGGTATAATTTCATCTGTTCTTCTACATCTGACATTGTTGTGTCTCCAAATTTATCAGCTTGTTCTTGCATGAGACAGAAAATTTCAGACAGCTACTGCTTTTGCACCTCTTTTTCTTCTTGTTTCTGCAGTTCTGTCAAGCCAGCATTGATAACCATTTCAGCAATGCATGCAGGTTTGTTTACCTCTTTGGATGATTCTTTATTGGTTATCTCATCATTTACTTTTGGTATCAGATTTTTGTTTTTTATACTTTCTTCTGTTGGTTTTGTACCTGCTGGTTGCTGTACATTCTTTTTTTGACATAACCAGCATGTACTGTACCTAATAGAGCAGCGACAGTTGTCAACACAGACACCAGATAGTAAGAGGTAAGCAAGTCGTATAATATGGCAAGACCTATGTCCACCATAAAGTTATCAGTGAATCATCTGCATGCCCAATTTATTAGATAAGAAATGAAAATTATGTCTTCGACTACTGTGTAAGTGCATTTTCCAAAAATGTTTATTTATTTATTTTGATTTAGATGGTATACATGTTTACTACAGTCTCAGAATTAGTGAGTAAGCAAGCAACAATACATATAGAAAACTTTTCTGTGAAATTAAATTTGTGTAATTAAAATTATGGAAATATTATAATTAAAATTACAGGAAATTTATTTACATAAGTAAAAATAGATAAACTAATTTGTCAATTTTTTAACACATGCATTCAGAAAACCTACTTTATTATATAACAAAGTTTTGGCTTTAATGTACACCTTCTTGCATGAATTAGTCCATTAAATTAAGGTTTTACTGTAATTCATTTAAATTTTGCCAAGTTATAATTTAGCTAAAATCATTTACAGATTATAATCTTTGATTTATTTGCATAACTTAATATTTTTTAAATTATCTAATCATTAAAAAAAATTATTTTAATTAAAAAAAAATAATAACCATAAGTAAGATTTAAATGTATTTATTAATGTGTGAACAAATATGCTGCCAATAATATCTCATGTGAAAATTTGTTCATGCATGCATGCATGTATGTATGTAGGTATGTAGTTCAAATTAATTGATAATGCAAGAAACATTCGTATTCAGAGTACTCAAAGAGAATAAATGACAATGAAAAATTAGAATGCTGCTCTGAGCAATGGTTTTTCCAAGTTTTTAAATTTAATTAAAATTACTCCATATTATTTTAATCATTTAATCTGTCCTGTGTTATTCACAACATATCTCAGGGTCGTGACCTCTAACCTCGTCCGGTTGACCCGAGATATCTCATTTCAGCATTGAAACGTTTTTGAAACTAGGTGTCGCTAGTCATTACAATTTTCATATTAAAACTAACTTTTGAAATATAATTTTTTTGGTTATTACATTTATTAATATATCTATTTTGTTTGTGAAAAATAAAAAAATAATTTCAAACAATACAGTAGCCATAATCGTTCTTTTCAAAAATGTGTAATTTTCGTTAGGCTTAACATTGATGAAAATTCAACATGGCATCATATGCAATGGAGAAAACTTTGAACAACCAATAGGTTAACCACTAAAGCCAACTAATCAACAGATAACAACATTGAAATTTAAAATCCAATAACCTGGTTTTTGGTTTAATGCCAAATGATTGCTGGATTGCATCAGGCTATAATAATGCTACTAATTATTATAGCTCGATATAATCTGGCAAACACTTGACAATAGCAACATGTTTAGCAATAATAGTTAATACTATAGATGATTTGGTAACTAATATATTATCTCAAATTAGTACTGTATGTTGCAATAATTTGCTGAAATTTTATAATTTCAAAACAGCATTAAAAATATTTGGCACTAATAATAATTGGTTTGGAATTTTATTGTGAATGTCCATATTTAATTATTATTTAATTAACATAATTTGTTTTATTAATAATTAATTAGTTAAAAATGTAGAATAATTTTTTTATGTATCTGAAGTGATTAGTTTTTGAATGGTGTAATTTTTTTATTGATGTTTTGAATAATTTTATTAAAAATATTTATATTTAAAAAAAATTATTCAAAACATCAATTAAATAAATTTACAATAATGTATAAAAATATAAGAAGCTAAAAATTTTCAAGTAAATTTATGGAAAAGGAAACTTACCAGTCAAATTCCACCAAGTAGGACAATTACTAAGCAACTTAACAACTCCAGATGCAAACATCACACGAAACAATAACCATCTCAGCAACCATAAATTAACTGTATCATATGGCTTATTGCTCAATGAAGACAAGAAACTAATTGAATATTGTTGATGGAATATTCCCAATGGTGCTAGAAGAATAGTTAGAAATCCAGCTTCTAAAAGTAAAATGTCCCTACAAAAATATATTCCTGTAAAAAGGTATGCAAGTGATTTCTAAAATAGCAATATATTTTAGATATATAAAAAATTAATGTAATTAAATATATACTTACCATTGAAACCACATGAATGTTTGTCCAACCTAAGATGCAAAAAATTATTTAATATTTGGAAGATATCGATATTTAAGATTGAATTTTGAATAATAAACTACCTGAAAAACAGAAAAATATATCATCCATAATAAGGCATAATTAGTGCAATCTCTAAGACGATTCCACACAACTCCTCCAAATGAAATAATAATGCCTAATAAAGTGAGGAACTCCATCATTAAAGGTGCATCCAATCCAAACAATGGAGCTAACCATAGTAAAGTTGGTAATTCTCTGGCTCTTGTTTCAATGGTGGCAGCATCAGATTCTATTTAAAATATATATACAGACTCAAACATTTTTTACATTATTTAACATATAGAAAAATTTATCATTTTAAATGAGAATACTTAAGTTATTAGTTTTTTTTATTCCAAAAAGTACACTCTTATTTGGCAAGATCCAATTGATGATTTTACTAACCAAAAAAGTTTTTTTAAAAAAGAAAGGAAAAAAAGCTTGTGAAAAGGCAAACTATACTTTTATTCTTTCAAATTCTTCCAACAGTCTACTCAAATCTGTAATACTTTAAATTTCAAAAATCTAAATTATTTACAATTCTACATCCTTTTATATGCACTTAAATTCGTTACTTTCTTCGTAAAGCATATCTTAATCTAGAGATGTGACAATTAATTCTCCAATAATTGAAATAATTGATAAATAATCATGCCATTCAAAAAACATTAATAATTTTAAATTTAAATAGTATTAAATTAATGTTAAAAAACAAATAATTTTTAAAGAAATGATAACTTTATTAATAACAATAATTCAGGATAATCATAGTGACACATCTAGTTCTGTTACAAGATGTTGGCTTTTTGTGTGTTTTCAAACAAAAATGTTCTAGTTTAGTGCTATTAAATTTTTAGAAACACATCTTTTTTAATGAATAAGCTTTGATCTCACTCATAGCCAATTATCACATCTGACAGCTCAATTTTCAGCAAGATCTGCTTATTTTTGAAATTTTTCACTTTACTATTACATTGCTAATTATTTAATATTTGTTTTGTTAGCTACATTGCATTTGAAATAATGTCTGATTTGTAGAAATAATTGTGACATATGTCAATTAAATAATCAATTAATAATGGAAAAATGTGACCACCAGAAATATTAGTCATTGCACCTACCTGCTTAGAATGGCATTCAATATAGAACTATCAAGAAAGTATATAATACTTTATACAATTAAACAATTATACAATCCTGATGAACTTTTCATTGTTAATTAGATAATATGACAATCATTTATTGTTATCTTATTCTTTAAGAATTTATCTTTGATTTTCCTAACCTAATCTAAATCTTTATAAACTGATTAAATCTTTACTGATTTATACAGTTCCACTTTCCTTCCTTTAAATTTTAACTCAAGCTTCTAAACAAAACATTAGAAAATTTTATCAATTTTTTCCAATTACTTCTTAACATAACTTTTTATTAATCATCTTTCACAACAACCCATTTCAATTGTCTATCATAAATTTTCCCAACCTTAATATATTTAAAAAGTTATAAATTCTGTTGTTTCCATTTTTTATATGGTTTTTGTAATACTAAAATCTTATAAAACAAATTTTTATAAAGTCAAATTATTTTTATAAAAATAATTTTTTTCTTCTAAATGGGATCATAAATTATATTCTGCAAATTCATGATTAATGCTCTAATTATTAATTTCATCCTTTTTAAAATTATTAATTCAAAATATAAAATTTCTAAATCAATAGTATCATTGATGTCATCTTAATCAATTCATAGTCTTGTTATAAAAATTATCTAAATTTATATTTTCAAATTTATAAATACAGTCAAACTTCCATATTACAAACTTCTAAACAGTGAATTTTCCATATAAAAAATTTTTTGGATTGTACACTGCTCTTTCAGCCAAAAATATATGTAAAATTGCTTCTAGATAATGAAGTAAAATTTCAATATAGCGAATTTTTTCATTCGTAAGGACCATTGGTCATTAAAAGTCGATTACTCCCTCTGGGCAGAGTTTGAATTTAGGTTCAATTTCAGATATCAATCTGTAAACCTTTTGTAAAACTGTGCCCAGGTGTGAGAAATTAGCTTTTAACTTAGTTGTTAGCTTTTAAAACCATCATGTAATCTGTTCCCCACATGGCTACTAGTTGTAAAGGGAGAGAGAGATTAGGTTCAAATGCAGTCGTTGACATATAAACAATTTACAATTAACGAAAGTTGAAAATGTTAGAAAGGTGATAATTTTGAGAACTGCTGGACTAATTTTTGAAGTTAATGAGATTTTATTTTGTTTAATAAGTTGTCCAATTGAAATTTGAAGAACTGTTAATATAGTGTTTAAGCATTACTAAAAAAAAGCAGTATGCTGCAAGAAGTTGATAAAAGATCAAAGAAGAAACATAGCAAAGTTTGGAATTCCTGTGAGTAATTTATCAACTATAATAACAAATTGCAAATCAATTCTGAACTTACCCGACAATGTGAAATCTATGGGAAAACATGCTAGAAACTTGCATTTACATCAATGTAGATGAAGCAGTTTTAATGCTCTTAATATGTGTGATTATTACGAAGAGAAAACATTTTTTTAATTGTTCTGTGCAACAAAAAATTACAATTTTTTTTGCAAAAAGTGGTTAACTAAGTTGTAAGTACTTTAACACACAAATATAAACTTATTTAAAATTAAAACTACATTTATATTACGTTATTATTGCATATTACATTTATATTAAATTGCATAAAATAACAAAAAAATTATGTTAAAATAATACTTAATTTACCAAAATGTATAATTTCTGTATAATGAAATATCCCTATAACAGATTTTTTCCAGAATTTAGTGACTTCATTATATAGAAGTTTGATGGTATCTATTTAAAGTGATGTATAAAATCATTGCCATATGTAGAGAATCACACCTAAATGCAAAATTTTCAGCAAAGAAACACCCAAATTTAATATTCGAACGTTTTTGGCCACTACTTTATTGGCCCTCTTCAGGAAATGTAAAACAGAAAAAAACCATTCTATTTGTAGAATGTAGCCACCTTCTCATTTAGTTTCAAAAAAGTTCAAATAAAGACTGTGACATATCATATATGATGATATATTTTAGGAGTCTAAATAGTACTTCCATGCATTTGGTACATATATGGCATCCATGTTGATGCAGGCTCTTCTGTCCACCCTGTAGATCTCTATGGCTTCCGATGCTCTAATGTTTTGCCGGTCGAAAACCTTGTGTATTAGGGTAGCTTGGTCCCAACAGGGGGAAATCCCTGGATTGCTGGCATAATGTGTAAGAGCTGTATTAATGTTTCCTTTTTCTGTCATATTTGTGATCTCTTAACCTGGCTTGCAGTGATATGTAAGTGGATCCTATATACATTAGTATTCTGTTGAACCTATCATCCTGTAGTGGGATGCAGTAAACCCCTGATGCTCTTGCATCCTCAGTGCTGTCCTTTGCATTAGACAGAAAGTGGAAAATGTTGGATTTCCTTTTGTATGTTACAAGTATGTTTAAATCCTTTGCAATCCTTCTGTATATATGAAGAAGGGACACTTCGTAGCTTAGAACTACCCAATTATCTTCTGTTTTGTTTCAAATCAAGATAATTATTTGTGCTAAGCAACATAAGCAACAAAATTGCCTAAGTCAACTAAACAAAATCTGAACAATCTAAAAAAAATTTTTTTAAGTCTCAACTAGTTAAAACCTGTTGTATATGGCACCAAAACGACAAAAAGCAGTAAAGATAAATATGTCAACTCTATTTTAAGAAGTTGATTCAAAATTAGTAAATGTTATAAAAAAATTATCAATAGTTATAAAAAATGATCAAAAGTAATGTAATATAGATGATTAACTTTCCTTTCAGCAATTTACTTGTAATAAAATTTATCTAGATTTTGGTATGTGCATTTGTGGACTACATTTACAGAAAGTTGTATATTTTTGAATATTTTGAGTAACTTTATGAAAATGGCCTGTTTATTTTAATTTTTTCCCTGCTCTAATGAATTTTCTACAAAAAAATCATCCTCAAAAGTGACAGGAAGTATAATTATTTCTTAACATTTTGTTCATTGCATCTAAGAAATAGCATTAAACATCCATACATTGCCATAGTTGTCAATAATTTATATTTTGATTATTTTCAAAAATTATAAAGAAATTTCATTTGCAGTTAGACTATCCAATCATTAATTATGAATATATACATAAGTTCTGTCTCCATAATTAATGATAAAATTATTAAAATTATCAATATTTGAACTTATTTAAATAATTAGTTTAGTCATTAAATTTGAAAAGAAAAAATTTATCATTTTCTATTTTTAGACTTTATAATTACATTAAAAAATTAAAGTAACATTTTCAATTATTATTTTAATAAAGAAATTTTTAAAATAGACATACCTAATGGAATGACACCTTTTACAGGAAGAATGCCATTATCTCCATAAAGTCCTGAAATAAAAAATTTATATTAATTAATATAAATTATTAGAGAAAAAAGAAAAGGGCATATATCCACCGGCGTTTTCATTAAACCTACACATAGCCCACTATATATCCCTGCAAGCTCTAATGACCCTTATAAATATAAGTTAGCAGCATTTAGAGCATTGGTTAGAAGGGCCTTTATATACTGTGAAAATGTGATAGACCGGGATACAGAGATAGAAAGAATTATACAGATAGCAGGAACATTAGGTTATAGGAGGAAAGTCATTGAGGGAATTATTAGAAAATTTGAGGCCAGTAATGATAAGAACACCAGGCACGGGCCTTACAGATACACGAAATTTACATACAATAAGTATCTGAGAGGGATTATGAAAGAAATAGCAAGAACTAAGGATACAAGGGTGATCTTGAAAAGAGCTCCGAATTTGTATAAAATACTTAGAAACGATAAAGGGTTAGTTAAAAAAGAAGATAAGGCGGGTGTGTATAAGATTCCCTACGAGAACCAGCTATTAGGTATTAATAAAGATTATGTAGGGGTTACTACTAGAAACCTAGGAATAAGGATCAAGGAACATAAATATGATATTAGAAAAGGTTCCAACACGACGGTATTAGCCCAGATGGGGCAGACGGAGGGATCCTTAGTACATTGGAATGAGGCGAAAATCATAAAGCAGGTACACTCCCCAACTTTGGCAAGAGCGGCTGAAAAGATAGAAATTTACAGAAGCAAACTAAGAGATAAATGTATTAACGCAAGGGACGCAGAAGGTCTTCCTTCAGCTTGGAAATATGCAGTTAAAAATTTATAAGAGACACGTGAGTTCTATGGGGAAGTATTTCTGGTTAGGATAGATAGTAGTATATATGGGCACGAGTAAAACGTTTTTACCTTACATTTGTTGTATCTTTTACGATTTTATTGTATATTTATTTATATTACCACGTTCTTTCTTTTTTTCTTTTTTTGTTTTTATATATTTTTGTATACTTATTTATTTATATTACCATTTTTATTTATTTATGTATATTTATTTATTTTTATTACCATGTTCATCCTCTTTGTTTTATTTTTTGACCGTTACTAATGATTTGAATTTTTTCAAACTATGGTATTCTTTTAATAGAACGATATTGTTTTTTGTTCGAAAGTTAAAAACCTGAAGATGGCTTATTGAATAAGCCGAAAACGTTAGTTAAATTAATAAATTTCTCAGCGAACATTAAGGTGTTTGTTTAAGTTTTTTGTATATTGAATTCTGCTGGGTACGAGTGTGGTTTATACGGTAAACACAAATTTTATAAAAAAATTGTAAATGCTAACAGCAAGTAAAATCATTAAGTCTGACCACACTTGAGATATGGCACATTACCCCCCCTCCTCTACCTCACCACCCCTTGACCTTTAACCAATAAAATTTAATAGTATCAATTCCCCTAAAACACAAACCTCTCTTCAAAATTCCAGAAATTTTTGACAAAAGGCACAGGAGTTATTAAGCTTCAAATGAGCAAGCAAAATCATGCCTCACATCCATACATACAGGAAAAATTTTTTTCGTTTCATGACATTTCAAGGTTCTGAGTCCAAATATGTAAAAATCTTGAGGGGTCTTTTTTTTTTGACTGATTGTCATACTTTCTCTCTGTCTCTCTGTTATATATAACAACCAGGTAAGTAAAATGTGCCCTCAGTGCCCACAGGTTGAAAAGGATAAAAAAAAAAAAAAAAAGGATATACTGTCATATAAGAGCCTTCTAAAATAGTTCTGAAATTTCAAAAACTGGATATCTATTTTCAATATCACAAATAAATGGGTTCACAAAATATGCAATTTTTGCAAATGCATTCAATGTTTATTTATGCTAAGCAACATAAGCAAAACAATTGCCTAAGCCAACTAAACAAAATCTGAACAATCTAAAAAAAATTTTTTTAAGTCTCAACTAGTTAAAACCTGTTGTATATGGCACCAAAACGACAAAAAGCAGTAAAGATAAATATGTCAACTCTATTTTAAGAAGTTGATTCAAAACTATCAAATGTTTTTTCAGAGAGTTTTAATCCATTATAGAAAGATGTCACATTGATAATGTCTATGATAATCTTTGCTGAAAGTTTTTTTATTTGTACAAATTTTATTTATCAAGCTGCATGATATTTTATATTTATTTAAAAGATAATTCTAATTTCAAAAAATATTTTAGTAGATGTCAATTGACAAATGATGCAAAATAGTAGAAAATGAGATGGTATGAAATTTTATCAATAGTACAGTACATTTGGAATCAATTCACTTATAGATCAATTCAAATAATTTAATTTTAAATGTTACAGACATTGAAAATATTTTAAGTGCTTTTGTTAACTATAGCATTAAACATCCATACATATCAATCTGAACTTACTAAAATAATATATAACATTATTTAATTAATCTTACATAAAGTTAAATACAGTAAAACCTCTGATCTCAAATCTATCTATCTCGAATTCCTCAAGTTGAACTAGATTGTCAGTCTCGCTGAATACCCTATTTAAAATAATGTACTTTTCTACTAATTTCAAACAAAATTTCACATATCTCAGCATTGTCCTTCCTTAAGTTGAACTAGTTGAATTTATCAGGTGCTGCCAACCTATTAAGTCTCAAGAACTCTTTTCTCATGTTGCCTGGTAAAGCAATCTTAGTACAGCTGCATAAGCAAATCAATGACAGTTTGTTTCAAATGAAACAGGTTGTCATTGGCTTGCTTATCCAACTGCATTAAAAAAGCCTCTTTACCAAATAATTCACACTTTGTTCATTGCACCTAAGTACATATGTTTGTAACTACGTTTTTCAAATTTATATTGCAAGAGGGTGCTTTACAGCAGTGCCATTTAGGCATATCTGATTCAGGCAGGAAGCATATAATGGAAAGAGACATAAGTAATACTTTCAGACAACTAATTTGCAGAAATTAATGTTGTTATTGTTACAGAGTACTTTAACACATTTTTTTTCTACTATATTCAAAAACTTCTTTCCTGGGATGAGAATGTTTGAAAACTTTTTCCAGACTAGGATTGAAGCAAGATTTTTTTTTAATATTCTGAATTATTTTGCTTAATAAAAGCTCTTATCATTAGAAATAAACTTCAAGTTTTTATTACTCTAGGATTATTTGTTAACAAATAAAAAAAAATTCTTGCAATCAACAATTTTTGCATAGCTCTTGCTGTATGAAAACTTTTTCCTAGGGGTTGTAATACAGTGTTCATTGGTCATTTCACAGTCTGAAACAACTCATTAAATGGTATCAATTAACAATATTTTAAATAATAATGATTGACATAATTTAACATCCATCTATTCATATCATTTCAATTACCGTATTTCAACTCAAATCATTTCAATTACCGTATTTCAACTCAAATCATTTCAATTTAATGATGCCGATCTGAATAATCTAATGATGCCGATAGTGCCATTTCAAATATCAACTGCTATTAGTACTAGGGTAATTCTTGTATCATTCTTTAGTCATCAAAACATTAGAAATTATTGATTTGGTCAATTAATAGAAGTCATTAAAGACATTACTCAAAAAATTTATTTTAATAAAACTTTAGCTGGTTTTTTTACTAAATTATTTCTTGTAAATTTTTTGATAGTTTTTAATAAATATAAAAATATAATAAATGATAATTATTTTATTCCATAATATTAATATATATATAATCTTATATAAATCTACAAATTGCATTCATTGTAAAATTTTCTGTTTAAATAATATCAATTCCTATTATATTTGTACATATAATTAAAGTACTTTATAGTCAAATAATTTTAATAAATATATTAATAAATAAAAACAGATTAACATCAAAAATAATTTCCTTATATAAAATTCCTTATATTCCACACAATTTCTTTATGTAAAATTCACCGAACCTTGACACGTGGTATCATTTTTCTTGAAATATTATTAAACTTAGAGTAAGAACAAATTCCAAATTTAAAACGCTTGGAATGGAACAGATTTTAAAATATTAAATTTAAAAAGTTTATTATTTTAAAATCTGTTCTGTACCAAGCATTCCAAATTTGGAATTTGTTGTTACTCTAACCCGAAGCAAACCTCAAGTAAGGTCGAAAACATTCGTCGGACGATTTATTATTAAACTTACTTATTAGTATACGTATTATAATAGCCGATAACACACTATCAGCCATTATATGCATTTTTTAAATTTAATCATCGATTTACAACATTGTTTCATCAAAATATCATATCCATGAATAAGAAACTTAAAATTACGAGCACAACTTTTATAGTTCTCAAAGTTATCAATCCACAGACCGCTTAAATCGAGGCACAGAAAAACCACAGACCACCTATATCCTCGTCCACTTTTCATCCCGTAAACATAACTTTAGATAACAAACAAAATATTTCGGCACACAATATTTCCAATAACCTCATACGAGATACGGGATCCACAAGAACATTCTTTTCTCTGGTAAACGGGATAGAATTGAATTTTCAAAAAGGAATAAGTCAGTCTGTGGACCACCTAATACATGCTTGTGAACCATCAATAGTCCACAGACCATTTCACACTTCAGAAACCTCTGGTTTAAATATGTTGCCTGAGAAAATTATCATATGTGGAAAAAAATAAATTACATATTTCTAGATTTGAATTTTGGTAGTCAACATTTGAAATATATATAATACATTGTTTACCAAAGATTTCAATAATTATTTACTAGAATAAAATTGTAATATAGAAAGTTTCCTGTAGAATTAAAAAAATCATGATTTCAGAAGATTAAAGTAGCAATGATCTGGAAGGCATGCAGTGGAATGAGGATAACTAATTATATAAACTAAGGCACGACTACCGATTTGTAAAAATATATTAAATTATTATTAAAATACAGAATAAAAGAAAGGGCCAAGACGAGTATTTAACCTTGAAATTTTTTTCATACCTGGAATTTGATGATAGAGAGAAGCAAAGGCAAATAAATAGATGCTAGACATGCACCATAAGTACAGATTCTTCGTTACCATAACCTCTCCCATTTTAAAAATATTGTTATATTACTGTCCTCCAATTAAAAGAATTTCAAAATTCAGGTCAAAGTGTATTTTTCACCATTGGGAGAGCAGCTGGACCCACGACCCATGACTCACGAGTAAGTGTTGCCACTTTATCGTTTGAAAAATTTTGGCATTTCATCAATTTTTTATTTATTTATTTATTTTGAGTAATTCTAAATGTTTATGAAATGTTTTCTTTTATTGTTTATTAAAATGTAATAGTTTATAATAAAACTTAACCTATATTTAGTTCACGTCATACTTTTTTGTTATAAGAAAAAGGATACCCTGTGAGCATAAGAAATCCTTTTTTCGAGCCAAACCCACGTTTAACTCTTTTTTCGAGCCAAACCCACGTTTGGCTCGAAAAAAGAGTTAATGCGGATTCGGTTCCTGGTTCCACAGAGCAGTAGGCTGATTCCTTAATCGCCTCGACATTTTGGCCGACCCTGCGGGCATTAAGAAAGTATCTATTTTGCAAGAACACAATGGGAATGGTCGGTTAGTAGGATGATACCCGAAGTATCAGTTCAGAAATTTATCAACCGATCTGGACTCCAACGAGGGACCTCGTAAATTTTTATCATTTTGGTTAGGCGCATATTACATAAAGTATACTACACAAAGAAAAAGTGCTATGAAATATTGGGAACACTAATTTTGTGAGGGAATTCACCCAACACCGAGACCTGAAAGGACTATTGTTCCGGAGTCGACCGAAAGTTGAAAGGCGGAAACCGACACGTCCGTTACTTCGCCCGCCTGAAGATCCACGAGAGCAATTGCAGCTTTTTCAACCGGATTCAATGGCCGAACGCAACGCGAAATCCAGAGGAGGCATCCACCTCAAACTTGGTTGAAATCCATGAATTCATACATTTCATCGGCATTTCAAATAGGATTTTGTTACAATTCATTCGCTTTTTACTAGATAGCTTCATTAGGTTTCATAAGCTGCTTGAGAACTGAAAGTTTTTATATAATTGCGCTAATGATTAAAAGGGACTCTATCATGATTTTAGTTTATCATTTTCTGCATTATTTCAAAATTTTTCTTTTAGTGTAATGAATGGAAAAAGTTTCCATTATGTTCAGTGTAAAATAAGCTTGTATCATGTTTCAATCGTGAGTCCAATTTTGTTTCTTGCTTGCTGTATTTCTTTCTTCCAAAAGAAACAAACAAAAAAAATTATGATAGTCCAGCTTTTTCTTTTTTTAGGTCTTTCCGAGTAGAAAAGTGTTCATAGGAGAATAACATAATCAATATTAAAGTACAAGGTACAAGAAAAAAACAAGGAAATTAGTAAACCCCATTCTCCCAGCTGATAAAAAACTATAATTATTACAAAAAAGAAAAAAAAATAGGAAGTATTTTAAAATATGATATTAGTGATTATTACTATTCATTGTAAGTCAGTTAAAGAAATGAAAGTTGTGTCCCCCAGTTTTGCCACTTATTTTATGTTAAGCCATTTTTTTTTTTAACTCTTTCCGCTCTGTGGGCACTAAGAGGGCCTCTTTTAGTAGGCCCATTATGGGTTCGGCCAGGCCCACAATGGGGTGACCGGGTGGTGAGGGACGGGGCCCGACATATCCGAACGGACCATCCCCCGAAAAATTCCTGGGGATTATTCGACCCTTTCGGATTCGATCCCGGGTCCCCCAGAGCGGTAGGCTACCACCTAGACCGCTCGGCCATCCGGCCACTCCATTTTTGCCTTCAACAGGCACTCAAATGAAGGCTAATACCCACGATCTTTTAGAATAAGCTGGCAGTGAAGTGATGCGCCTCAGAGCGCAACACAGAACCATCTCCGCCTCGAGCGGTGGGAAGGAGGCATTGTGACATCTCTGTGCATCTACGTGTGCTGGCTGTAGACAAGAAAATATAGATGAAATTAAAATTGAAGGGAAGCCGCTCATCTGTTCACTAATTTAATATTTTTTGTGAATTATATTATGCTAAAATTACTAAAAAATAATATTTTTTGAAATTGCAAATTCCCTTGAACTATTAAATTGCATAAAAATGTAGTAAAAATAAAAAAACATTACTTTTATTCAAGAAGTTGACTAAAAACTTTACAACTTTTATTTATAATCTTACAAAATCAACTTTTTTTATTTTAAACTTATTATAATTGTAATGCATACCTTAGCACATAAGCATCAAGAAATTCATTTCTCTTAAATAGAATAATATCAATGGCGGAATCGAAGGCTTCCATTGGGATTACGGCGCATCCATTCCGCCACTGATATTCGAATATTTAATAGAAATCTTATCGTTTTTTTCACATGTAGTATAAAAATTTGTAATAATAAGATATATAATGCGGTTATAATAAAATATTAATTTTAATTAATTCAAAGTACGTGAAAATATGAAAATAATCGCCCAATATGAATTTATATTTTTGAAAATACAAGGGAAGCGGCGCTTCCACCGCATCCAATGACGGCACGCCACTGCATCATATGAAATATTATATTTAATAAATTTAAATATAAATAAACACTCACTCAGTCAGAGGAAAAATTGTCGTCGCTAGCGTAGCTTTCGATAGAAAAAGAGTTCTCAAATATGTTGATGGAGTCAACGACCAGCGACTTTTATGATAAAGTAATTAACGACTTTGCGGAAAAAATCGCCGAATAGAGTTACTTTATAAAAAATTAAAAAAACAAGCTTTTTCTATCATTGTTTGTATCATATCAATTTGTATTATGTATGTATTATTTATATTTTAGAACTAAAATACATAAATTGTTTATTTTTGTCATTTCTACTATTTGTTTAAAACTTTTATGGAAATGTGAGGTTCTGGACAGATCTGATCCGTCACGAAAGACGCGAAAAAATGGTTAATTTAGAGAAAAATTTATTACTTTAAAAAAAATAGGTAAAAGTCGTTTGTAGTCGGACACCCATTGTTTATATCAAACTGCCAGGCAGAAAACGTAAATCGTCCTATGATCGGTGGAAGATCGGATTCATCTTCGATTTTGACCTTTCTCGCGCTCCAAGTAAGTCTCGTAACGAGACTCTCGTTACGCTTAGTAACGAGGGACCAACCACCCGGGAAGCGTGATTGAGGGAGGATGGCCAATCAAATGGACGAAAGAAAGAACGGAGATTGATATAATCCCCGACAATCGAGGGCATCTCGCACTCGGTTAACGTTCCGAATAACCAAAACGCCGTGTATCAACGCACAAAAAAAAACAAATAAACAAAAAAAACAGTTTCTCGTCTATTGTGGCAACCTGTAACTCGTGCCACTTCGGACTTACTTGTTAGACCGTGTCCCCGACGCCAACGGACGAAGTCTCACCGTGCCCTACAGACTCGTCAACGCCACCTTAGATTGACGATCAAAGAACTACATCCGAACAGCTGATTGTCCTAAAGCAAACTATATTGTGCATAGTGTATGTTTATTTTATGTTAAAATAAACGGTTTTTGTCAGATACTTGTCGTCTTTGTCTCTTCCGCCACCACGCACTTACGAATGGACCCTACGCCAGCGTCCCGCAAACTTTTTGTGTTCAAGGTACAGTACACCTACCAAATCAAGAAATTTTAGAGGTACACCAAAGGAAAAACCAATGTTTATTTAATATTTATTTATTATAAAAATCAGTACAATGTTTAATGAGAAATGTGAGCTGCGTAACTGAGCACAGGCGATCAAAATTTGGAACAATCGTTGATAAGGCTACTCTCATCTCTTGGTCGATCGTTCTCAGGCGTTCTCTTTTTCTTGATTTAATCGTAGTGAGAGTTGAAAACCCCAATTCGCATAAGTAGGTCGTGGCAAATGGTAAGAGAATTGCAATAGCACGCTTTGAAAGCAGTGGATACTCATTTTTTATATGCAGCCAAAAATGTGCTAGCTCTGTTTCGGAAAATTTTAGTTTTAATGTCCGATCAGTTTTTAGCTCCATGAATTCTTCCTGCTCGTTTATCGGTAGGTGTCCAATGGAAATGCTATCTGAAAATGGATTTCGTACCCAGTTCATAAGTTGCAGGTCACACTTAGGAAAATAAGAGTTTATTTTTTCTCCTAATAGCTCCAAGTTTTTCACTATCAAAGCCTGCACTTTTTTTCTGAACCGGCAGCCATGACATTTGGGAACATTTCATTACTACTATCGGTAGCGTGGCTGATCCATAACACCAACTTAGCGCGAAAGCTTTCAATCTTGTCCGATAACGTTAAAATATTAGAATTCCTGCCTTGCAGTTTTTTGTTGAGCTCATTTAAATTGGCGAATATATCCGCCAGATATGCAAGTTTTGCTACCCATTCTTCTCTTTTAAACAGAAAAGTAAAATCTGAACCCTAGACCTCTAAAAACGTCTGGGTCTCATTTTTTAGCTCGTAAATTCGAGAAAGCACTTTCCCGCGAGAAAGCCATCGTACTTCTGTATGAAACAGAAGTGACTGATGATCTCCTCCCATTTCCTGCCACACTGCATTAAACAGACGAGAGTTCAACGGTCGCGACTTGATGTAATTGACAATTTTGACGACTTCTTGTAGGACAGACAACAATTCATCAGGCAGAGACTTCGCCATCAGTGCTTCCTTGTGTAAAAAACAATGTACAGTACATTTAATACGTTTAATATTAGGGTTTTTTTCAGAAGCCCTGGTTATAAATCCCCTAATTTTTCCCGTCATAGCAGCTGTTCCGTCCGTGCAAATGCTTATGCAGTTGTGCCATGTCAAATTATACTCACTGAAGTACTGGTCTGTTACTTTGAATATTTCTTCTGCAGTGGTATAACCAGGTAGTGGCAGACAAAATAAAAAGTCCTCTTTTATTTCATATTTGTCAGTGTACCTCACATTTGATATGAGATGCGTGTGACCACTGATATCAGTAGCCTCGTCGACTTGTAGCGCAAAAACTCCACTAAGCCTTAAATTTTCAATTAACGTTGATTGAATGTCGCTAGAAATATCATTAATTCGACGTGAGGTCGTATCTGTTGACGCAGGTATTTTTTCGATTTCCTTAGCGGCTTCTTGGCTAATCATAATCTTGACAACTTCTTTGCAGACAAGTAAAATTAAAGTTTCGGCGAGAGAATGAGGCTTCTTGGATTTAACAAGCATATTAGCGATCACGTAGCTTGCTTTCTGCGCTTTGTCTGATGTTTTGAAAGACGAACTCATAAGAGTTAAGATCCACAAGCTTGTTAGCTTGTGGATTAATAGCTTGTTAGAAGCCAGCACTTTTGGAATTTTTTTCTGAGTAAACTCGGCGCGCAATAAAAATGTTATTTATTGCATTGTTTTGCAGTTCGAAAAGGTTGGAGAACTTAAATTTTTTGAAATTTTTTGAAAAATTTCAGGAAAAATGCCACGAAAATAACGACCAGATGGCTTCTCACAGAAGCCGCGCGACCAAATAAGGGATTTATAATAAAACATTTTATTTTAATTTTAATTATTCAGCAAATATATAAATTATGTAACTGTTAATTAAAAAAATAACTGACTAAAAGGCAATAGAAACAATAGCAAATTTGGATAGTAAGTCCTGTGCTGTTTCATTTTGTCAATGTGATGTACTGCCGGAGAATTTGTATAAAGTTGGTCAGGGAATGTTATAAAATTTAATACAGAAATTTCAGTAGGAACCCTATATAAACTTAATCCCGCCCCTTTAATTATCTTAATGAACACAGTAATAATTAATAAATTTATTTAGAAAGCCAAAAATTCAAGGAGAAAGAATGGTAGCTTCTCCCCCTGCTCGGTCTGTTTTCCTCCATGACGGTTTCCCCTTTGTCTCCGACCCGACTTCATTTTAGTTCGGGCGTATTATGTAGGTTTTTCGGTATTTTTAATATTAACTTTATCCAGTTTGATGTCGCACTAATACGCGAAACCCGCAACCCCGACGGCGACCGATGAATCTTTCCGTAAACGGCGTAAAGCGAAATAATATTGGGCGAAAGAAATCGAAATCCTAAGAATTTGATTTATTTCATCCGATGGGAAAATGGACGAAAAAGATATTTATCAAACGAATTTCGGGCAATTTTCGGAGATAATCAAGCCTCAAAACGTAGAATTTAAAACGATCGTCTTTTACCTGTCCACGGTGGACATTCTGCACCACGTAAATGCAGAAAATAATTTATTTATCAAATTCCGAACACAAGAAAATGATCGAAGCAAAATTTAAAAAAGAAAAAACATTAAAAATTAATTATTTTTAATTCTTATTTTTACGTAATTCGAACATCTTTTAACGTTTGTTCGAAATTCGTCACGCATGACGATTCGCAGTTCGATTGTGTTTCTTGTTGTGCTCTTGGATTGCGTTGCTTTTTTTGCTGTTTGAAGACTTTTGCAGAGAAGATTAAAGATTTTTCAGGTAAGTCTTAGTCCATATTGACCCTAGACGTAAGAATTTATTTAATATTACTTGGAGAATCGGTCCCAGAAGACATCTCGGCGCACCGTTCGATGGTCGGATTCGAATCTTTTAGGTTTAAAAAGGCGGCTGCCTATGCTCAAGCAAACTTACCCCTTCACGCGCTTCAATCGCGTGAAGGCGTAAGTTTGCTTGAGCGTAGGAAGAGTCATCTGTAAACATTCGAAATTCTTTTAAAGATCTTCGTGCTCATTGTATATTTCATCACCTCGTAACTAAACTATAACACGCATATTTCATATAACCAACGTCCGAAGACGTCAGGTAATCGCTTTTAAAATGGCGTCGGATAAACGAAATATTACGAAATTTAGTAAAAATTGCAATCGGAGAATACTGGACGAACGAGAGGAATGATTTGTTCTAGTTTTGGGGGTGGAGACGTTCGATTATAGAAAATCTTGCTTCTAACCCCTTGTGGAGAATGGAAACCGAAGGCGTAGGGTGGTAGGGAGTCTCTCGATCCCAATCCGTCGTCATTCGGGGGATAGAAACGTAAAAAATGCAGATATTTAGCCTTAAAATTCAAAAAGAATTCATTACGTCAATCGCATTCGAATTCGTTAGGCGCTTTCTAATCTCCATAGAAACGGCAACAATTGCCGTTTCTATTGTTGCAACACGATTTTGCGTCACTTTGCACGTTTTTCGCTTGCCGGACGGACGTGTTCTTGTTTTCGCTGTGTTTTTTGCCTTTTGTCAGTGTTTTTTTGCTACCGGAAAGTGGTTTTAAGAAGACTTTTGGACGCCTACATTATACCAAGTAAAATTTTAATTAGAATTTAGCTAGCTGTAAGATTTTATTTTCGTTTCGTTTAGTCCAACTTTCAAAGACGACATCGGCCGGCGTATTTGCGTTTAAATGTGCCGTCGCTTGTGAATTCTTCTTCTTCTTCCTGGTTTATATGGAGATGTTAGCCTTGTATGCTCTTTCTCCGAACAGACGTCGCTTGTGAATCAGAATCCGAAACGACTTTTAAACGAGCCGTCACATTGGAAAGAGACCGAAGCGCCGGAAACGGATTAAGTATTTGCTCATTGGTTTATTTTCGTAATTAATTCTTTTATATTTTATAAACACGGTCAAAGAATAAGGATTGTTTATAGAAATTCAATTAAAAATTATTTAATACTAACTTTAAATACGAATTCCATCGTAATTTTAACTGAAATATACTCTGGTAACATTGATGGACGGAGACCGTATTCCGAAGCATGGGATGTTCCTTGGACAGGTCAAAACTTTCGCCCTTTGACCTCCGACTTCTCCATGCAATTTATGTACTACTTACAACGCTTTTCAATGGCTTATTTTGTCTGAATTAAATTGTCTGCAAACACATCTAATACTAATACACTTAACAGTTATCCATACAGGCTGGACACAAAGAATTCTTTTCCTTAGGCTCTTTGTCTCTAAAAACTTTGTCTCTTTCCACGAGGTGGTCTTTTCTGAGTGCAGTCGATCTGCCAATGCTTTGTGCCAGTTAAACGTTCGTGTCCCGAATGGCGAGTTGGGATGTGGGCGGGTTTCGCTTCTTCGTACGTTTGTCTTGTGTTTTGGTCGACTCGTTGGCAATTTCTTTGCACGAAACTCTTTTAAATGCCGTCGTTGCGTTTATGTGACGTACACGTTAGGTAAATTGCTCTAGAACGAAACACTTGTTACGACTCGGGCTCGAGTGCCTTTTCCTCATGGCTACGTGCGGCGTGTCTTTAATTTACTGTCGTACAAATACAAATTACACGTAAGAGAGTTTCTTCGTTCCGGGTCGGTCGTCTCTACTGCAAATACAGTAGGAACGTTCTAGCAATTTCCGGTAGGATCTAACGCGAGCTATCCGAATTCCGATTCGTCGTGAGTATAATCTTGAACTTTTTCTGCGTTAATCGGTCCCAGAAGACATCTCGTCACGTTGTTCGATGGTCGGATTCGAATCTTTTAGATTTAAAAACTAATAAAAAGGCAGCTGCGGTGAGCATTCTGCTTATTCTCAGAAGAATTTAGACATTAATTTAAGCTTTTGTTTTAATCGACTAATTGCAATTTTTTTTTTTTTTCAGAATGAAGATGTTGGAGCGGTTTCGCCGGAGGTTCCGACGGAAGAATGCGGTGGCGCCGGAGGGAGGGGGTTCCTCGGACGGCTCCGATGAGACGTTCGAGGACCCGGGGGTGGACTTGGTCTCTGCCGAAAGTTCGGTGTCGTTGGAGGCCGTCGAGCGAGAGGCAGCGGGTGGTGACGACCTTTCCCCAGTGCGTGTGGCGTGGGACTCTCCCGGAGGCGGGAGAGTTCTGAGTCCATTCCACTTGGCCAAGGTCGTCAGGGATCAGCCGGCCACAGGCCTTGTTGTGGAAGATGTAGGGAGTGACAGCACCTCCGAGTCCTCTTCTTGGAGTTCGTCGTCACTTCCTATTTTCGCGAGATCTGCCTCTTCGTCCGCGCTCGCGACGGCGGCGCCATCGTCTTTCCGAAGTCGGAGGAGAGCGCCGCCGAACTCGAGGAACCGCGGTTTTGTTGCTGCGGGTGGCTGCGGTTTCCTTGGCCTAGGCGGTGATCTTCTTCGGTTTTACCCAACTCGTCTTTTGCACCCGGATGCGACATTCTGACTGGATTCGACACTTTTCACCCGGACATGACACCTTTACTCGGACGTGACCTTCTCTTACCCGGATGTGACCACGGACTTGTCTCCCGAACGTGACACTCGGTCGACGACAACGGATTTGACTCTCGATTGTGACCACCCGGACGTGACACGTTTCTTCACCGGACGCGACATTCGGCCGACCTTTCTTCCCAAACAGCTGTTACGAGGATTGAGCTTCCGGTTAAGGTTAGGTTAGGTTAGGTTAGGATAGGCTAGGTCAGGTCCTTCGCTCTCCTCATGACACTGTTCGGGAAGAAAGACTATCTGATAAAGGTAATAATTTTGACCTTAGATAATAAATGAATCAACTTCTCCTTTTCTCACTGTCTTTGTGTTTTGTAGGAACATTTGGGAGGGAGAAGAATCTCCCTCCTCAACTTTACCATGAAGAGGACCAATTTGCCATTTATCGTACAAGTGAATATTTGCCGAAATCTCTGATGGTAAGAACTCTTTCGTTTCATTTTCAACACAACTTATTCTCGTATCGTAATTTACTGATTTTCTGTTTTCAGACATGCCGAAGATGTTCTTCGAACACACAGACACACACACACGCACGGACATAACATCACTGTACACAAAGATATACACCGTTTAACCTTTACTCGAATCCTCGCACTCACGCACTTACACGTCAAGCGCCTCGTTTTGCGTAATTCCACACAATGAAACAACCCGAACACTCGCTTCCCACAAATCCAACCCCTGGGTCCTCGTCCCGGGAAGTGGAAACGCCAATTTTAAAGATTAAAACACTTTAAATTGGCGGCCGAAGGGGCTCTGGTAATCACAACTTGCATGGATTAAATGGAATTTCACACATTCGCATCAATAATTGCTTTGTGATGAATTTTTCTGTTAAAATCTCAGTAAATTTATTATAGTAAGAAATTATCTGCGCATAAATCTCGTTCGTATTTCAATATTGCTAACTCTTACCAGTAGTAGTAGTGGTTTGGGAAGCTTTGATCACAAAATTAATTTTCTAATTACAAATTTGAATTAAATTAATTTTATTTTAACAATATTAAAAGATTTGATCACAAAATTAATTTTTAAGATTTATTTTAATATTATTATAAAATTAAGTTGCATTAATAATTTTTACAATTTGTTCTAATATAAAGAGTAAATTAAAACACGACAACTTTAAATAACATTTTAACAATAAGACAAAGTAAAATACCGAAAATTATTAATGCAAATTAATTTTATAATAATAAATTTAATAATTAGAAAGAATATATTAATTAAACTTTGCTTTACTGTTACAAGATGTTTTATAAAAACTAAAGAAATGAACTGAAAAGTTTACTAAATATGAAAACTGAAGCAATGAATTGAATTGATCTATTCGACAAATTTTTATTTGTAATCTTAATTTAATTTACTTGACAAATTTTTGAACTGAAAAATTAATTTTGTGATCTGAAATAATTATATTCAACAAGTTTTTATTTGTAATCTTAATTTATTCGACAAATTTTTATTTTAAAAATTATTTGTAATCTTAATTTAATTTACTCGACAAATTTTAAATTATCACTGCAACTTAATTTTATAATAATATTAAAATAAATCTTAAAAATTAATTTTGTGATCAAATCTTTTTAATATTGTTAAAATAAAATTAATTTAATTCAAATTTGTAATTAGAAAATTAATTTTGTGATCAAAGCTTCCCAAACCACTACTACTCTTACCTAACATCATTAATTAAAGATCTTCGTGTTCATCGTATATTTCATCACACTTGCAATATGGCAGCTGAGATATTATCGAGAACTGTCTTAATTTTATTCATTTCTGGTTTCTTAACAAGCTTAGGTTTTTTCTTCGTTGACTCTGCTTCTTGGGAATCATTAGTTTCACTTGACGAACTTGCGGTAGGTTTAAGGAATTTATATACACATACATATATACATCATTACACGGTGACAATAATTAACCCGTACAAAGTTTGTAGCAATGCTGCACCTGAACTTTTTTACTGTCACCAATTTACATACTATTGTTTAATTCTCCATGATTTCCTGCCCGTGTAGATGTACTTTCGATGTAATAAGGGTTAGTTCTTTATTTTTTTAATGGTGTCGAACAAATGTTGTGCAATGTTGGAGCTATTCCGGTAAGGAAAGCATCAATGTGAAATTGTTCGTCTGCTCGGTGTTCCAAAAATGACAGTCTCAGATGCAGTTCGGCGATTCAAGGAGCTTGGCCACAATGGTGACCGTCCCGGACGTGGAAGAAAGCGCACTGTCAACACGTCTAGGAACCGCAAGATCATCACAAAGCGAGTTGACTGACATGCGAAGGTCTCCATGAGAAAAATTGCTCGTGAGATCAGAATCAATCGCGAATCGGTGCGGTTAATGGCGAAAAAGGAACTCGTACTCAAGCCCTACAAGTTCCAAAAGGTTCAGCTCCTCACCGATGAAAACAAGTGCGTGAGACTCCAAAGATCCCGTTAACTCAAGCGTCGGGCCGCAGGTCGACAATGGGAGTGCATTCTCTTCACAGACGAAAAACTTTTCTCCGTACAACCATCAAAACGACAGGAACTGGTCCGTGGGGGCTCCTGGACGCTCAGCCGTCATCGAACATCACAAAATCCAATGTCAGTCATGGTTTGGGGCGGAATTTGTGCGAGCGGCAAGACACCCCTTGTTTTCGTCGATCAAGGGGCCAAAATCAATCAAGATATGTACCACCGTGACATTCTCGAGGCTGTGGTACTTCTGTGGGCTCAGCAGCATTTTGGCAGTGCGAAATGGACGTTTCAGCAGGACTCGGCACCGACACACAGGGCAAAGAAGACTCAGGAGTGTGCAAGGCTCATTTTCCCGATTTCATCTCGTCTGCGGAATGGCCACCGTACTCGCCGAATCTGAACCCAATGGACTACAGTGTGTGGTCCATTTTGGAGGCCAGGGCCTGTTCTAAGCGCCATGAAAGTTTGGAGTCGCTGAAGCAATCCTTGCGCTGGGAGTGAGACAAACTGTCTCCAGAAGAGCGCGGCCCATCGCTGAGAATTTCAAAACGCATTTGGGGCTCTGCATCAAAGCAAAAGAAGGCCACTTTGAAACTGGCTGAATATCTGATTAATACGTAAAGTATTGTCACTGTTATATGCTGTTGTTTTGCTAATTTTCATTTCTTTAATAAATTTATGATACAAAAAACTTGTACGGGTTAATTATTGTCACCCTGTATATACACATACATGTATTAAGGTCTATTTATTTGTAATAAAAAAAAGTCAATTACGTTCGCGACAACACATTCACAAACTAGCGGCTAGTTACTGGCGAAAAGCGATTTGTTTCAGTTTACAAAAGCGCGTGACAACGATGACTAAGCGGGGCGCAACGTTGCAATATCATATTGACACGCGCATGCGTGCGGCGCGCGGGTGGGCTGTCCCGCTCCTCGTGCAAACGAAGCGTTTCGCTCGCATAACTTTCAGCTATGTGTAGGTGCATTATCTTCACAAAACTTGACATTTTTCCGCGGCACATCAACTATTGACCACGGCACACACTTTGCGGAACACTGCCCTAGAGTCTAGGGATAGTGGCCGGATGGCCGAGCGGTCAAGGTTAGCAGCCTGCCGCCCTGGGGGACCCGGGATCGAATCCGGACGGGTCGAAAAATCCCCAGGAATTTTTCGGGGGGGGGTCCGTCAGGATATGTCGGTCCCCGTCCCTCACCACCCGGCCGCCCCATTGTGGGCCTGGCCGAACCCATAATGGGCTTGCTATAAGAGGCCCTCTTATAGCAAGCCCATTAATGTTCATTGGGCGGAAAGAGTTACAAAAAAAAAAAAAAGAGTCTAGGGATGAGCAACACGCGGCCCGTTAAACATGTTTATGCGGCCCGCCAAGCATTTCTAAAATTGAATTTATTTTATCGACTTTCTCCCATCAATATATTGTTATAAAATTAATTATAATAAAATGGTAGTACATACTAAACCGAAACAATTTTTTCTGCCGAGTTACTTGTCGGCGACTTGTTCAAACATGCAATACGAACGCGCCGCCTCTGTGCTTGTTTGTGTTTGCTTCTGTCACACAATCAGTCAGACTGGTATGCTGTTAACTAGCAATTTTAGCAATTTTTGTGTTTCTTGAAAGGTGTGAGTGCAATATTATTGTCAAAAAGGTAATATTAGAGTTTTTTTTTATTCAAAATTAAGTTACACAAGTATACAGAGTTTTTTATACAAAATTAAGTTAAGTACAAATTTTTTTAACTTTCAAATTTTTAATCCATAATAGCATGTCGGAAAAGCAAACAAAAAAACGGAAGGTTGCGGATGAGCACAGGCATTTCCGAGAAAAGTGGAAATTTGATTATTTTTTCACTTTCGTCAAAGATAAAGCTGTATGCTTAATATGCTCAGAGACTGTGTCGACATTAAAAGAATATAACATAAAAAGGCATTACGATACAAAACATGAACAAAATATAAAAACCTAAACAGGACAACTCCGGATAGATAAGTTTAATCAAATGGAGAAAAACTTGGGAAACCAACAGACCATTTTTAAAAATCAAGCTATTTTATCAAATACGGCAGTAAAGTTTAGTTTTGTTGTCAGTCAAATACTGGCAAAAAAAATGAAACCCTCTGCGGATGGAGAGATGATAAAAGAATGTCTGACTGCTGTTGCAGAAATAGCATTTCCTGATAAAATAAATATTATTTCAAACATTAGTTTATCAAGATTCACCATTGCAAGGAGAATTGAAGACTTGTCCGAGAACATAGAAACAACGCTTCGTGAACGCATTGCAAAATTCGAATACTGTTCTTTGGCACTTGATGAGAGTTGCGATATTAGCGATACAGCACAACTGGCTATATTTTTACGTGGTATTGACACCAAATTTAATATTATCGAAGAATTGTGTTCACTGATTCCAATGCAAGGGACTACAACCGGCAAAGACCTGTACGATGAACTAAAGTCTGTGTTGGAAAATTTTTCAATTTTATTAGAAAAGATTATTGGTATATCGACAGATGGAGCACGAGCAATGTCAAGCATGGAGGTAGGAGTATCGGGAAGGCTATTTCAAGACATTAAGAAGGTCACAGGAAGGGAAATATTCGTTAACCACTGCATAATTCACCAGGAAAATTTGTGCGCGAAAAGTATTGAGTTTGCCAAATGTCACAGTACCAATAATTAAACTAATCAATTTTATAAAGTCGCGCGCGTTAAATCACCGTGAATTTAAAGAATTCCTGAAAGATTTAGAAACTGAATATGGCGACCTGGTTTTTAATACCGAAGTACGTTGGCTTAGTAGAGGTGCAATGCTAAAAAGAGTATACAACTTAAAAAGCGAAATACAATTGTTCTTGGATATGAAGGGATATGCCTTTCCTCATTTTGGTAATAAAGAATGGATGTGCGATTTTGGGTTTCTTATCGACATGACTCAGCATCTCAATGATCTTAATGTGGAACTTCAAGGCAAAGGACAGTTTATTCACAATTTGTATGATAAAATTCAGGGCTTTGAGCGCAAATTAAAATTGTGGAAACAGCATCTTTTGCAGAATAATGTGTCTCACTTTCCACATTTAGAAAAAGAAAACGTTACTACTTCTCAAAAATACGCACAATATATAGACATTTTAATCAACGAATTTCAATTACGATTCCAAATGTTCAAAGCTGAGAAGACAGCGGTTTCCATGAAAATGTTTTCCACGCCATTTAATATCGACGTGGATGCAGTTCCCGAAGACTTTCAAATGGAAGTGATTGACATGCAGAATAATACCGATTTAAAAAATTATTTTTCTCAGTAAACATCGAAAATTTTTATAAATTTTATGTGAGCCCTGAGTAATTTCCGCTTTTGACGAAAAATGCAAAGCAAATGATGTCTCTGTTCGGAAGTACGTATGTTTGCGAACAATTA
The DNA here is from genome assembly GCF_030686945.1 of Centruroides vittatus. NCBI lineage: Eukaryota > Metazoa > Arthropoda > Arachnida > Scorpiones > Buthidae > Centruroides > Centruroides vittatus. The sequence goes on along the minus strand of NW_027122274.1, from coordinate 1,237,141 downwards.
TTTTCAACCATGAAATTAATCAAAAATGACCACCGATCAAGACTGAGTGATGCACGAGTAGAAAGCTGCGTACATGTAGCTACCTCATCAATTCCGGCTGATATTGATCAGCTTGTATCGAAAAAAGTGCCAAATTTCTCATTAAAAATTTCAAGTAAATTCGTTTTTCTGTTCTTTTATTGTTTGTTTTTATTTTGCATTAAAATTTGTATATGTAGTCTTTACTTTTTTTTAAATTTTATATTTTTTTATTCTAATGTTTATTATATTTTATTATAAATAAAGTTTTGTAAATTATTAATAAGTGTTACTTTATGTGCGGCCAGCCAAAAAATTTTAAAATTTAAATTGGCCCGTTGATTAAAAAGGTTGCTCACCTCTGCCGTAGACCATCACTGACGCGTAATTAACTGATTGCCCCTGGAAGTCAGCTTCTTACAGAAACCAGCTTCCCTATCATCAAATGTCGCGGCACGCTATTGCACTTACATTTTAGACTTTTCATCTGATAATTGTTTACACTATCTTCTAATCACTTTAATCTTATTATTAGATTGATTTTTCTCGTAGCAAACAGTTCTGGTTAGATGACGAAAGATTTTATTGCGGCATATTTTAAAAAATTTACAACAATGCATTTAGGGCTAATGTACTGTTTTAGCCTCTCTTCAGTGCTGGATTCTACGCCCATGCACATTCCTTCTTCAATATCTTATTTGTATGGTTACTGTATTGATATTTCCACCCATTGCACCCATACAAATAAGATAATTGTTTATTATCATTATAAAGCACGATTTTTTACTTTCCCGAGTGTTATATACAACAAAGGAAAAGAATGGCTATCGGTCAAAAAATGACCTCTCCCCGATTTTTATTTTTTTGGACGCAATCTTGAAACGTCGAGAAATGAAAAAAATTAGGGGTTTTTCTGTATATATGGATGTTAGTGTGTGGGGATACAATTTTATTCACCCTCTCTGAAACTCCTATAACTCCTATGTTTTTTGTCGAAATTTTCTGAAATTTTGCAGGAAGATTTGTGTATTAGGGGGATTGATGCTATTAAATTTTGTTGGTTATAGGTCGAGGGGAGGTAGAAGGGGGTCATGTGTCATATCTTCAGTAAGATTAGACAACGATTTTACTTGTTATTAGCACTTTTTGTCTTTTTTTACAAAACTCATCCTTACCCTCGGAATTAAGCTTTTTGCCATTTTATAATAATCATCACTGAAACTTATACCAATTTTTTCTAAACCTCTCCTAGTTTTTTTGGCTGCAATTTTCAATTGCAGACCTATAAATTCCCATTGGCGTCCATCTGTCAGTTAATTAATGTTGAGAACTGAGTTAGATAGATGAAAGTCAAGACCAGGTATGGAAAGCTTAGGAACAGGAGGCCTTGATTAATTATATACGAACTTCTGGTTTGGACTGGAAGTCTCATTATTTCAATTCAAAAGTTCTATACAGAATGGCATTAATAATAGTATGCCTATCATCTAACAGGACAATGTATGATATACAGGGGCAAGACACTACTAAAATCAAGAGCATTGTGACAATGCCACAATAAATTGTTAAAATTTTCCTTCTTACAAAAAACATTAACATGCACACAGACTATATATATAGAATAATAATGCTTAAATACATTAATTTATATATTATTAGGGGTTTTATATTCTTATCACAACTTTAATAAAAATATAATAATACTGGTGATAAAATCACTAGTCCACTTATTTCCACATTCAGCCACATGAAATTGTGGCTGAATTGTGGCCCACATTTCCACATGAAATTAAACCACAATTTCACAAATCACACCAGGAAAAACAGCAAATGTCAAGCTTCCTTACAATGGAAGTCATGACACCACACACACCAAGCAATCTCATTACATCATGCTGCAAGTTCTGGCAGAAGTGACATTGAGAACCAAAGACAGTTTTGTGCAATGCTATCCGGTGTTTCCAGTTTGAGGATTATTTTTATCGACTGACAGAAATTTTGGGATGACTTTTTTCATTTTGCTTTTTTTTCAGTAAACTAAAACAAAAATTTTGACATGACAGAACCTGTGAAATACTGTTTAAATATTGTGATCAAATGTGTTCAAAATTATTCAAAAATGATTCCTATTGCTAATATGGAGAGGGCCAAACATTCAGGTCTTCGATTTGAATGAAATGTAGGTGAGCACCTAGCCTTAAACACAAACAGCTCCTCATCTAATTAATAGGACCCAATTCAAGCATTTCTCAAAAACGGGCTTCTGAAAATTGTTTAGCTTATACGTCTTTGAAAGTTTCACATCTGAGTGACAATAGCTGAGTGGATAAGACACTAAGCACTGGAGCTAGAGTCTAGCTTATAAGCTGAACACTAAATTTTCAGAAGCCCATTTTTTGGGAAATACTTGAGAAGTGAATCCTATTATTTGGACAAGGAGCTGTTTGTGTTTAAGGCTGTGTGCTCACCAGGTTTTGTTCGAATTGGAGATACAAATGACTAGTCTTCTTAAGTGACAGTGCATGCTACTTTTGCTTTCTAGATGCCAAACCGATAAGGTTACAGTACTTGCATTAATTAGTAAGTAAAACTGGTGGCAATAAATAATTTGAAGTGGTAAAAAAAAATTAAAACTAGAAAATGGTTGGCAACATTTTAAAATTTTCCAGAGTGACTTGTGTCTTATATATTACATAACTACATTTTAATTTATGTAACTTCAATCAAGAGCTTTTTTGGGGTCCATTAGCAGTGTGGGCCCCTTTGCCATGTTTACTTTTTGAAAGAATGCAAGAATGCATATAATGTTTAATAACAAAAAACAGTCTTAAAGATTTTATTTCTAAGTAAAAATAATATTAATTTTATAGGGGTAGGAACTGCTAAGTTATCTCCAGTCACAGAAAAATCCCCATCTCCCCTTTTATACTTATTGGGCTGCAATTTTCCCACTCTGGTCCAACTGTTCTTCCATCCTTCCTTTATCTCAAGAACAAAATTAAATAATAAAAATCGAGGCCTATCTTGTCTCGATTTTCATCTTACTCCAGAAAGCTTAGTGACTGGAGGTGCCAATTAATTTTTAAATTAAAATATGATTAAATATCACAGCTTGACATTGTAACAATGCCACAATAATTATAGTATAGTAATATTTTAAGAGAAAACATTTATGTTTATGTGTAATAACGTTTAGAACAGAAAAATATTTACAGAGATTTAATTATTAGAAAAATTAATTTTGGCCAATTCTTTGCCAATCAACATTCTTTAATAACAATGTCTTAAAATATTTTAAACTAAAATACATTAATTTTAAATAATTAGTCTGAAATGGATATTTTCTTTCTTATTCAATGAGAGAGTATTTTAATGCAGTTCTTTAAATCAAAACGTTTCTCTCAATTTTATTTCTTGAAATTATATTCAAATATATAATAAATGTTAAATTTTTCAATATTATTATTCAAAACAATTACTGATTTGTGCATTATAAAGAATCAAACAATTTTTTTTAAATGAAATATTTATCTTTCTATACAATAAATATAGTAAACTTATTAATAATTTTGTTATTTTATTGAATAGAAAAGAAGAAATATGTATTTCCTTGATTCTAAGACACATTTGTGAGTTTTAAATTAAATTTTAAGGTTTTTTTTATGGAAAGAAAATTATTAAAATAATGTTAAGTTTTATTAACAAGTTAAAACAATTCATATTCCATAAAATATGTATGTATGTTAAGTAACTATTTCTTATACAATAACTGTTTTAATGGTGCATTTTTAACATCTAAAAGCTATTTTAAAAAAGAGTTTAAATTAAATGCTTGTTACTCAAAGTTTATCTGAGCTAATAAGACTATAAGGCAGAATAGTCAAAAATCTTAATTATTGGTGCATAATGCATCACATAATCTACTTGCAATGACTGCTGATCATTATTTTAGATTGTGAATGTAAGATGCTATCAATTCTTAGAAGCATTTAAGTTTTCAGACAAGTAAAACTAGAAAGAAGTGCATCTTAGAATAAAGTAAATAAAATATTAAACTTTTAGTAATTTCCATCTCTTGATATATACATTCTACCAGATATTGTTTGATAAATAATAACAAGCATTCAATTAAATATTTGGTTCAAACAACAATAGACTTATCACATATTAGCCTAAGTTTATTCAAGAATTAAACTTTACTTGTTGCTATGTGTCAGTTAAAAAATCTGCAGAATTAAAACCAGCTGAGGAGGATAACACTTTTTTGTTGTCGAAATGCATACTGGTCTTTTACTTGTTGAATAAACATATAGTATATGATAAATCTGTTGTTGGTTGTGTTTAAACCAAATGTTTAATTGATATCTAAGATACAGACAAAAGGCATTTAATAAATATTTACATTATATTATAATAATAATAAGCATTATGATTATTTATATTACTTATTACTTTTTTATACATTAATATAAAGATATATCTTTACAAACAAATTAACTATCCTCTTATTAAAAACAAAACTGCTCTGAAAAATCTAGTTGCAAGAGAAAGTGGATATTTTTTATGTACTGGCATAAAAAAATGTTATATTTTGAAATTTTGAGAAAAGTTTTATATAAAGAAATGTCAACATTGTAACTTCTATGCAAACTTTATGTCCATGTGAAACCCTTATATATAATACAAATTTAATATTCTTATACAAAATTATGTATAAATTACATGTGACCTCTAATTCCTATATGATTTATCACTGGAATTAGCATATCAGAACTTAGATACAAATTTGTGTGTTATTTCATCCATTAATGGTATTTCCAATCAAAACTTCATTATCAATAGAGAATTTGTGAGAATTTCTACAACTTTCTGAAAAAATTTTTCAGGCATATTTATACAATTTTTTCTTCATTTTTCAAATTTGATGAAAATATTTACATTGAAAAAAATATAGAACAATTAGTTAAGTAAATAAACTTTCTATTAACTGTTTATTCTGTAAACATCAATAGTTTTCTTTTATTAATGTTAGTTTATTGTGTCTTTAATCTATTAATGGGATTTATTATATTGATTTATCTTATGGATGAAATTAGAGAGATTAAATTCAAAAGAATAAACTATTTGTACCTACATACAATATTTTCTTGTATTTTGGCCTTTCATTAGCAAGATTTTATTATAATTTGAATGATAAAACATCTACTAATGAGGAACAAAAAGGTCTAAAATATAAGAAATTATTATAAATAGGTGCAAATAGGTTTGTTCTTTTGAACTAATAGACTAAATTCAATCCCTCTAATTTCATCTGTAAGTTAAATCAGTATAATAAGTCCTAATAATGGATTATAGCCACAACAGACTAACTTTAATAAAATAATATGGTAAAACTATTATCCAAACTGATTTGTTCTGCAGGTGATTTTGATAAGTGGATTAACACATAAAGAATGAAATTACAGGGTAATAGCACAGTATTGTACATGTACTGTATTTATTTATTCATCAATGTGTGAGTAGCATCCTACTGATCATTTGAATCAGTCATGGCAAACAGACATTACTGATCATGCAGTCACATAAGAGATGTAATTGCAGTGTGATGTCAATGGGAGAGAGAAAGGAGGGCAAGTGGTAATTTGGATAATTGGACATTTGGCTAATCAGTGTTCAGATGATCAAAGTTCTACTGTATTTAAAGAACTAGAATCATTAATTAATCATTAGTTTTCATTTCTCTATGCTAAGAATGTTTTGAAAAAAATCACAAAAAGTTAACAAATGTATTTAATTTAATTGCTATAAAAATCAATAAGCATAAAGCATTTGTATATTCAAGACAAAATAAAAAGTAATAGTTTCTTTATAAATCAATAAATTTATTACATTTTCAAAAAGTGAATATCTGTGTAAAAAAATTAATCTGTTCAATATTATACATGTAAATTCAGAATTAAACTATGGTTTATGCCATATTCATAATTATAAATATTGTATTGAAAAATTTCTTCTGTAATTTACTCAGTTCAAGGATACTGCATCAAATTCAAGTACTAACTATTTATAAAACAGTAATATAACAATATTATAAAAATCTTTTTAAAAGTCAAGAAGACTTGGATCATCCCAAGTTTGTTGTTGCTGCTGTTGCTGCTGCTGTTGCTGTTGAGATGCTTGTTGTTGTTGACTAACAGGTGCTGATAAGGCTATTTGGGAAACATTTGACTGCAGCTGAGAACGAATATTTGGTTGCATTAAAAGCTGTTGTTGCTGTTGTTGTTGTCGCATTTGTTGCATTTGCTGTAATAAAAGTTAAATATTAGTATTTGCTATTATAGTAAAATAATTTAAGCAATATAACTTACGTGTTGTAATAAATGCCTTAGCTGTGGATTAGCATTACTTTGTGAGACTGATTGTTGCTGAGACAATTGTTGTAATCTTTGTTGCTGCTGCTGCTGCTGTTGTTGAAGTTGATGAAGTTGCTAAAGAAAAAATAGTTTGATAAATACATATTTACTTTATAAGATAAATTCACAATATATCTCAACTTATTTTGACCTAACATTGGTTAATTTCTTAAATAATTAAAAGATCAGTAGTTAATCATTAATGCAACAACTGAAAATCTGAGTAGAAGTGAGGCACAGTCAAACTATTTTGCAAGATTTTTGTCAAATTCTGATTAAATACTAAATATAGGCAAATTCCTTTATACAAATTCATTCTTATATTCACAACCTACCCAAAAATAATATAAAATTGGAGAAATAACAGTAATATTAAAAATTAATATCTAGAAATTTTTCAAAAAATTTTTATGCTCAAATATTTTTATTGGTTTCAGGTAAAAAAATTATGCCTCATCCCACTAAAGTGAAATTTTATGAAATTTTGGAAATCTTGCATTTATTTAATTGTGTTTTAATTGCAAACATAAATGTGAATAAAATTAATGTATATAAAACAGTGTCAAGAAATGCTGTTTTGCAGTATGTTCTTCAAACATATATTAAATAATTAAATTGCCTAAATTACAAAAATGCTAGCCTTGGTTTTCACAAATATATAACATACTTGTGGCCTGCCTATCTACAATTTATGTACATTTTTTGCCCACAAATCAATAAATTTTGGCACCACTGCCTTTGAACATGATCTGTTTTTCCTTAAATGCTGCTGTCAACTGACAAGCAATTATTTTTGTTGTGACATTGTCACAATGCCAGGCTGCAATTTTTAATCATATTTTTTAATTTATTTAATTTAAAATAAATGTTCTCCACCTTCAAATTAGCAGTGTCCTGCACTATACATCATACTTTTCCTTTAGCAATCAAGTAGTACCAGTTATCTATCTAACTCCTTTCAGGGGAAAATTTTTGAATTGAAATAACATGACTTCCAGTTTGCATTGGGAGTTCATATATAGTTAATTGGGTTTACAGTTAATATAGTTTCCATACCTGGTCTCGTCTTTCATCTATCTAACTCCAATCTTGAGATTAAGGAAAGACAGATGGATGGACAACAGTGAGAATTTATAGGTCTACAGTTTTTTTTGAAATTGCAGCCCAATAATGAATGTCTGCACTGGATGCTCCTTCCACCATAAGAAATTTTATTATGATTCTTTATTCTCATTGTTAAATAATGCCTGAGACCAAGCATTTATTGCAATTACTGCAAATGAGATTGATTTTCTAGCAAGACAATGTATGTCCCACACAGCACAGATTGGTTGGAAAGTATTGCAGAGCTCTCCATACAGTCCAGAATAGACAGATTTTCATTTGTTTTACCTGTGAAAGTTAGTGACAAGCTAGAAGTTCACCAATAATAAATAGATGCAAACAAATATTATTCATCTCCAAATATTTCTACATCATAAACTTGAAAGTTAATAGAACAATGGAATAAGTATTTGTACAGATTGACTATATGGAGAAGTAATCAATATCAGTAAAGTGGAAAACAATATTGAAAGTAAAAAAAATTCTAGAATTAACTGAGAATTCCTTGCACACATTAATAAATATCTATATTATTTTTTCCCTGCATTTAACTAGTTATAAATATATAGAGATTTTAAAAATCAATAAAATTTTAATAATTTAAATGCAATAAAATATTTGTTTTTGATCACAAACATGATTTTTTGCCTTTATAACAAATGTTATGCCAAAATCAAAGATAATAGAAATCATTAATAATTAATAAATGACTCAGAAAAATAGTAAAATTTAATAATTGAATAAATTACAAAATAAAATAGTAAGAAATATTAAATTTGGATAATACATTAGTCCAGCCTGAAAATCAAAATACTTTAAATTTTGCAAATTTATTTTAAAAATTTAAATAAATAAATTATAAATTATTATAAAAATAAATAAATAAAAATTTCAGTTTAAATATACAATATAATAATCCAAAATTTTAAAAATAAAAACCTGTTGTAAATTATGTCGTTCAATTAAAGCTTGTTGTTGTTGTTGTTGCTGCTGCTGCTGCTGTTCTTGAGCTGCTTTATATTGCAATTCTTTCTGCTGAGCAGCTTCAAGTGTTTGTTGAAGTTGTTGAATTTTTAGCTGTTAAATAATAAGTATAAAAAGTGAAATTTTAACACAGATATAGAAATAAAAACTGCAAAATAAAACATATAAGAAAATTTATTAATAAGAAATAATAATAAAATTTATACAAATAACTTTAACTTTACCAAATTCTGCTGTCTTTCAGCTTCAAGTTGTGATAACCTTTGTTGTTGAGAAAGAGAAGTCTGCTGATTAAGAGGGGCCACAACAGTAGCTTGGCCTTGATTTTGTTGTTGTTGTTGTTGTTGTTGTTGCTGTTGGTTAGTTTGCACAACTGCTCTTTGGGCAGGACCTTGCATCATTTGCCTTGCACCCAACTGTGTACTTGTTACAATATTAGCTGGGTTTGTCTAAAATAATCACATTATATTATTACTTAAATTTTTAAAATGATATAACATGCACATTGTCAGTGGGAGAACTAATGAGTCTGTAGACCCATTTTTCAGTCTTTTTATAATACATAACAAAGAAAGGCTCCGACTGACATTTATACTTCTTTAATGATAAAAATACAATATTTTTAAGGTTAAATTTTGTTTTTATTGTATAAAATTTTAATTAATAATGTAATGAATGGTGACCCAACGAAGTCATAGGGTTTCCCAATAAAGATATATATTAAAATTTCCTTTGTATTTTTACAGTATTATATAATTTGTAAGATATATTATTTATTTCTATTGGTAATAATGTATTAATATGATAGCATTTCAAGCATATTTGATAGAAATTAAATTTTTAATGAATTTTTTAAAATATAAGGTTGCATCTCTGAGAGGACTCATTGACATGTATTATGATGCCTTACCCAGTTCTGAGCTTAAAGGCAAAATATTTCAATTAAAACACTAGATTGGCAAAAATGCTGACAAGTTGCACATTGGTCTAATCAACGAAAACTTGCAATCCAGATAGGTTTCCAAACATTTTGTGTCCACAATCTTTTTCATTCAAGTGATGTGGGAACATTATGTGAATACAAAAGATCAGTCAGCATGTTGAGAAGACTGAACAGATGAGGGCTGATGAGAACAATGACTGAATGTTACTTATAATGACAATAACTTAGGGTTAGTCCTGTAATTTTCATGTCAACATTGATGAGATTGTAAATATATTTGGGATATTGTATCCAAGGAGGATGAAATTAGATATGTTAGAAATTGAAGGTTTTCTTGAAAATATGAAATGTTATTTTATAACATACTTAGTGTGTTGTTTCTTATTCTATTAGACCACTCTAAAAATTTTCTAATGATATGCCTGATATAATTAAGCAATATCTTACCTGATTCATTATTAAAGTCTGAGGAGAAGCATTTGTTGTTGATAATCCTATTGTAGAAGAACCTGGTATTGTACCACCACCTGACAGTTGAGTCAACTTTAAAAAATAATTAAATAAACAAAAATTGTATTTAAAACTTTTTATAAAAAACAAAAAACAAAAAAAATAGCAAAAGAAATACCATTTTTTGTTGTTTTGCAGCTTGTTGTTTTCTGTATGATTCAAAAATTTGACGAATAACTGCTAAAAAGCCATCTTGATCATTTGGAATGGCCCCAATATAAATCTGCTTATCAGTCATATATAGAATCAACATGATACGTAATTCATTTGGTGGAGTAAACTGTATACAACCAATCTGTAAAATCATTTTAAATATTTTATACTAAACAATATAGTAAATATTTTAATATTATGTTTAAAAATTAATTTGTCAGAATGTTTACCCAATTTGAACTCATAAATTTAGTTAATTTTTGCACAGCTTCTGTATCTTGTGGAAAATGCACATAAATATGTCTTGCTGCATTTTTTAAAATGGCTGTTACATTAGGTGTGCTGATGAGATGCCTGGGTAAAAGTTGCATTGCAACCTTATTTGGCCATTTGTCTGCATTTCTATACAAGAAAAAATAATTATTATTTATTACCAATTAATACATGAAAAACACAAAACAATAAAGAATAATGGAAAGAAATAGCAAAACTATAATAAATAGCATATATTGAGTGTTTAATTTTTTTAAATAAAATAACTTTTAAAGTGCATTTTTCATTTATCATTATTATAGTGTAATTTATATAAATGAAAAATGATAAACTACTTACACTTCAGGTTCTCCATTTACAACATTGCAGGATATGGTACCTCGAAGGTTGTGACATACACGGCTAGCACTTCCTCCACTAGAAAGTCCCTTCTCTTGAAATTCTATAAATCCTTGCCAAATTTGCATCCTTTCCTTAGACATTGCAACCATCATTCCAGATTGGGTTTGAGGACGTCCTGCTTGACCTGCAATTGCTGAGTGTAAAGCTCCTGGAACAGTATGGGAAGCTTGTACAGTAGATGAAACACTTGCTGCAATAGGTACAATTGCTTGAGAAGTAACAAGTGATCCTGCTACATTTACTACTTTTGATGGCATACTGACAGATAAAGTTTGCTGTGGCATACTTGTTGCAATAGTTGTCTGTTGTTGTTGATTTTGTTGTTGAGTAAATGAGGGAATTTGTCCAATTTGTACTGTAAGATTGTTTGTGTTTCCCACACCAGCCATTGTTGTTACAGGAGAGGGATTTGCCATTCTCAATGTCACTGAAGGAAGTCCTGTACGAACATTTCCACTTTGAGTTGACATCATTGCTGAAAACATATTCCACAATTATTCCATGCAATATAAAATTTCAAAATCTTGAAGTATAAAATTCAAAATATTCTGAATCTTAATCATGAAATTTCTTTGTAAATGTACATTTGTATATGTATCTGAATAATACATTCTCAAAATCTGTTATAATCATCAAGTAAACTTTATATCAGGAAGATGGGGTTGGTTTAAACTGTAAAGTTGTTGCTAGTTTTTTTGCAAAAATGCCACTAAAATTTAGATTTGGTGGCAAGTTTTTTGGCACATTTCACTAAAAAACTAACATTTTCCAAGTGATTAAACATCTTAAAAACATGGTTTTTAAAATATTTTAACTAGTGAGGGAACAATATAAAAATTTCTCCTGATTTCGATTCAAGCTTCTTAGATGTAACTGACAAATTTATATAAAATAAATTATAATATATATAAAACAGAAATAACTGTAATAAAACTTTGTTTAAAATAGCATTTACTAGTATAATAAATCTCTATGGAAAATTTTATTTTATAAATAAAATTTTCCATTTAATTAGTAATTAAATTAGTTATTACACTAATATTAAATTCATAAATACTTAAATTTTCATTAATAATGTGGAAGTATCTATAATATATTTATATATGTTCTTTAGGAGGAGATATTTGATATACCTGATCAAAACTATTTATATTTCTTATTTCTTATCTATTTCTTAAACTATAATGACTAGGTTTACATTATTCATAAAAGTAAAAACTTCTAAACTTGTTGAATTAAATAATCTTTTAAAATTGATCTTTACAACTTGTTATACTGAAGATATCAAAACTCTGCCTCTTTTACATTCAATGTAAATTTGTTAAATTTGATTTATATTTTTAAAATGTGTTTTAAAGGTTAATGTCCATAATTCAAACCAAACTCCACATTATTAATGTACAAAACTCATTTTATTGAAGGTTCACAAATAAACAAATACTTTGCAACCTTAATAGCTTTTGAGTTTTATAACTATTTTTTTTTAGGAGTAAAAGCATTAAATTCTAGCTTAACTTAGGATGTTTTTGAAAACTGAATCTTAAGATTAATCAAATTTTTATTCAAAACTATTCTAAACTTCATTTTAAAATCTTTATTTGTACTAGAATTCAATGTTTCCATTCTTAAAGATGAGATATAAAACTTAAAATTTAGTTAAAAAATTTAATATTATCTACCCATTTCAAAAAATAACCAGTTAACTTGCCAGTTAACATTCAGATTTTTACAAATTAGTTTATGTAAGAGTTGATCAATTAACAACAAATGAAATATTTATGTATCAATTTATAGAAAAAGTTTAACCAAAAGTTTGATCAAAAAAATTTTAATAGAAATTATCACTAGAGACAAAAACTTAAAACATTTACATGATAGAGGAGCTGATTTAAACAATGTAAATCTTAAGATCAACTGTCTCTAGTTAAGATTGGAATTTGGTATTGAATTAAATGTCGACTTCACCCATGGTCTGAGTTGGTCTTGAGTTACACCTGGAGACACAGAGGCCAATTGAGATGAGCAAGCAAAGATCAAAATAGATATAAAACCATGTCTCAAGGACATGGTTCCTTGTGTTCTTTTCTATAAAGGTTCCTTTTGTTCCTGCTTACAGAGGTTCCGTGCCTTTTGAAGTCTTCTTTGATAAGTCCCAGCATCACTTGTGTGTTCTTTCTTGAATCAGTTTTACCTGATCAGTTTCATTCTTTGATTAACCTTGACTGACTTGTCTGACCTGTTTTATTTCCTACACCCTGGTAAATTCAGTCTTGCTGCCTGGTACAATGACAAGGACTAAACATTGTTTTTTTGGACTGCTAATCTCCTCAGTCTGAAGTTGACAAGATCCATTCAATGAACAAAGTACACAGTCCAAAGTTCAACATAAGAGTTCTCGCTGACAGAAAAGAATCTTCAAAGTAGTATGACAGCAGAGCATGATGGATTCGCAAACATACATAATAGTTGTTCACTGATTGGACCTGGTTAACCTCAAACCAAGGGATTATCAATCTAAAAAAATGATGTTAAACCTTGTCATTGTACCAGAAGGCAAGGCTGAAGTCACTAGGGTGTGGGAAATACAATGAGTTGAGCAAGTCAGTCAAGGTTGATCAAAGAATGGAGCAGATTTGAAAAAGAATACACAATTAGTGCAGGAACCTATCAAAGGGAACTTCAAAAAGCACAGAACCTCTGTAAGCAGGAACAAAAAGAAGCTTTGTACAAAAGAATGCAACAGGGAACCTTGTGTCCATGAGACACAGTTTTATATCTATTTGGTCCTTTGATTGCCTAACTCAATTGGTCAACCTGTCTTTAGGCATAACTTAAGACTAATTCAGACCTTGGAAGTTTTCAATGTTTAATACAATGCTGAATTCTGATCCCAACTGTAGACAATTGATCTTAAAAGACTTACATTGTTTTAAATCAGTTCCTCTATCGTGTCAACTTTGAATGAAATTTCTCTCTCTCTTGATAATTTCTTCTATTAAAATTTTTTTGATCAAACTTTTGAGTCCAGAGCCTCAGGAAAAGTATTTATTACTGGAAATGTTATCAAAAATTTTAATTTGTTTTGTTTCAATACAATTTAAATTCTCTACTAATTGATACAAATAATTAGAATGTATTAAATATTATTCCTTAAAGAAACCATCTACATTATGTACTAAAATGTATCACTCTTGAATGAAATGTTTTTTTTTAATCATTTTTATCTCATGTTGAGCAACTTTATTTAATTGTTGTAACTGAAATTTATTTATACTTAATTTTTGTAAATTAACCATAAATAATAAAAAAATATAAAATTTATTTAAGTAGCAGAATACATAATTAATATCATTACCTGGTTGAGATGTGACAAATCCAGACTGAGATTGTGATACAAGAGTTGAAAGTTGAACATTCTGTTGAGATGGATGGCCAACATTAGCAATACCAGGTGCAACAGACAGCTGATTGGCTAATACACTGGTAGTTGGTGGAGTTGATACGGGAGATGAAGGATTTGTTGGTTGATTCCAAATACGAGATCCTGAATAAAAATAAAAATATATTTAAATAATATTCACAGTTTTAAAAACTAAAATATTTTAATTTAATAAAATATGTATTACCAAGAGGGACAGGAGATTGGCCCCTTGTCGGTCTGTTAATGTTATCAACATGCTGTGTTGATAACTGCTGAGATTGTGTGGTTTTTGTGGTAATAGTAACATTTGGTGGATTTGGCTAAAAATAAATTATTATGACATTATTCTTAGAAGATTATAACAAAAAAAAAAAAACTAAATTGCAATATACTGTACTTGATTCATAGCAGACAGATGAGAAGATGGAGGTGTAGGAACACCCCCTCTTGATGGTACACTAGATCCATAAGTAACTCCTGTTGTAGTGGATGATGCTTGTGGTGTTGATTGTTGAGGTGATGCTAAAAAATTGAAAGCAACATTAAAACATTACTCTATATCTAATTATTAAATGTAACCATAATATAGCCCGATACAATCCAGAAATTGTTTGATATGAAAACATTAAGATTTTGAAAAATTTAAATTAATAAATTTAATTAAAATTTTTAAAAACATTCCAACAGTACACAACATAACATTGTAAAAACTATAAAATAATAATCACCTTCTTAACTGAAATTATATAAAATTATAAAGCAATCTTCATAAAAGTAAAAAATATATTTGTAAATGTTAAATAATTAAAATATTTTTGTAATTGCATAAAATTAAGGGGGAAATCAAACTAAAATCATTCCTAAACTTTGTATATGTGATAATGATGGTAAATAATATCTGTACATATATATATACAAGTAACCCTGTATAACACGGGAGTTACGTTCCAAAAAATTGCTGTGTTATGCGAATTAGTGTTATACGAAACAAAGAACTAGTGTAAAGAGGAGGGTTAGGTTCCAAAAATTAAAAAAACATGCTGTTAAATCCTTCTTTTGAATCGGATTTATGATTCACAAAAGGCTGATGCAGGCATCGGGGCATACAAAATTACAAATAAAATAATAATATACTGAATATTATTATTATACTGAATACTGTAAAAATATAAAATATATATAAAATAATTTATATTGTTAATTTAAGTTAATTTAAATAATTGCTAGGGCCACCCCTAGTGGCCATTTTTGGCATACAGTGATAGAATCCAGTTTTTCAGCTTTATATAGTAGATTTTTTTTATGGGTAAAATACTTATTTAAGTAAATATTTTACCAGTGTTTATTCATCCTATATGATGATCTCAGCATGAGAATCATCAACTGGTAACAATTTTTAATACATTTAATGTTGTATGAGGGTTTTACCTAATTCCCGAACCGTGTTAGAGTGAACCCGTACTATAAAAGCACCGTGTTATATGGGGGATGTTACCAATTCTCAAACCGTGTTAGAGTGAATCCGTGCTATAGAAGTGCCGTGTTATATGGGCGTTACCTGTATATACACTTTACTTCCAATACTTTAATATGATATGATTTATATTTTCTCTATCAACAGTAATATAATTTTGAATTTTTTCCTTTTTTTTTGAGTTAATGAAATAAAATTTTGGAAATTTTTATATACATGTATTTTTTTAATGGCAATTAGTAACAATTTAAAACAAATTGAAAAGTGATTAGTAATGTAGAATTTGAAGATAAGAAAGATGCTACAATTATGATTATTATTTTCAAAATCATAATTGTGAAATGATTTGTTGATGACAAACAATTTCACCAACTTTCAAATGACATCAAATGTCATGCTTCAGTATCTTTTGCAACATCCAATTTAATTTATCAAATGGTAACAGCACATTGTTCCATGAATATAGCTAAATGACATAAATAGCATCTTGTTATGTGCAGCAATGCATCGAAATTCTGCCTTGGGCTCACAATTATTGGGTGTGTTTGAGATGACATGAGTAAAGAATAAATTCAGTATTTTTCTGAGAGTACCACACTGTCCACTTACTGAGTATTCTCATTAAAAGTGTCAATTGGAGTTGGAGTTGCTGGAATCAGTAAAATTCTTTTGACTCCAGTGATTGACCTTGAATTTTACTATTGATAAAATGTGAAGTATGAAAAATAGTTTTTAATTAGTAACTAAAAGTTTTTAGAAAATGGTTTGATAAATTTAGATATCAAAATGATATTCATCTATAAAGGCTATTTTAAACCAAAATTTTGTATATGTCACAGGGGACATGCTCTGTACTCAGAAAATAGCTTTAATTCATTTAAATGAATATATTCACATCACATAAAAAGCTGTACCCTATATAATGTATGGTACACCAGGCTATGACCCAATCAAAAATTATGAAGCATTACACAATACTTCACTAAGTTTGGATTTGTAAAAAAATATCTTAACCTTTATATTTTATTATTATTTTTCAAGTAGTTCATATGATACATGAAAAAATTGAAACTAAGTAGCATATGAACCACTCAAAAAGCAAATGATTTTTTCAATGTGTGAGTGTATTGATTGATTGGTTTTAGATATTGGCAAGCAATATGAAGATTATCTGCCAATCAGGGAATGTGCCTTCCAGAAGGCATTTTAATGGTAACTGACCCATACTTGTATATTATGGACATGAAGAAAACCCAGAAAACTTCACAAACAAGCCCATCAGCCCAATCCAAGTCTACTACAAATGTTTAAAGATCAAATCCACTTAGCCACTCATGCAGTATGGTATAGGATAGAGAACAATGCACCAATGGATTCTATATGGAAAACTTTTTGCAGCAGACTCAATTGGGATTTGATGATGGATCTTTTACAGCGGCAGTCTGGAATACTATCGCTCTGCTATCTGGCTGGCTTTCAATATACGAGGAAAACAAAGAATGTCTTTGAAATTGATTCTCTAAAACATCATGTTACTAAAGTGAGACCACAAAGTGCAGAGACAATAATAAGAAGCTTATGGTATCACTTTGATGCACCAAGCTTATACAGGGTGATTCAAAAGTCACAGAAATTTTAAAAAATTAATAATTCACAAACTATTTACAGTAAGCTGATGTAGTTTTCACAGAAATGCTTAGAAAGAAACAGGATTTTTTTTGTGTGTAATAAAAATTTTAGTACCAAAACAGTTACATTTCTTGCCATAGATGGCACTTGATGAGATTACATAATTTGTGAAGTTGTCATTAGAGCTTATACTAAGAGCACTTTTATTATTTTGTTCTTACTTTAACAAATTTCCAAATGATTTCAGTTTTTTACAGTGCCATCTATGGCAAGAAATGTAACTATTTTGGTACTAAAACTTTTATTACACACAAACAAATTCTGCTTGTTTCTAAGCATTTTTGTGAAAATTGCATCATCTTACTGTAAATAGTTTGTGAGTTATTAATGTTTTAAAATTTCTGTGACTTTTGAATCACTTTGTATTAACCAAAGAGAAATTCCCAAGAAAAAATTTGACTTTCATTTCGGTGCCATAATTTTTACTTAATGCAGTATTTTTTAAATCTCAGACTTTTTTCTTTGGATATCAATTGCTTTTTTGACTAATTTGAGTAATTTTTTCACTGCCTTTTTATTGGTTGTGAGTTATTTATCACTATTTATTATTGTCTTTATAACATAATTGACAAGACTATGTCTTGTTTATAAAATCGCAGTGCTGTCCTGGCTTACCAGCTTAGAGGTATGAAGGAGTACATGTCAGGAATTGCAATTTGACACAGAGTATTTGGTGCCCAAATCATGCACACACAAAAAAAATCAGACTTGTAGATACTCAAGCAAGAATCAAGTCAAAATAAAGTACAAAATGGCGACACTCTTTCTACAAACAAGCAAGAGTGTGAGATTTGTCATGTGTTGCTCATTGGAAAGTTGGAAATGCAAACATTGCAAAATCAAATTTTGACAAATGAATCTTCGAAAAAACCCATTTACCTCTCTGGTTGCGACCTGCTGACCTTGACTAGTTGACCTGAGATATCTTGTTTCAGCATCAGAATGTTTTTGAAACTAGATGGCACTAGCTGTTATAATTTTATATTAAAGCTAACTTCTGAAATATAATGTTTTTCTTTTTACACTTATTAACCAGTTGTTTGCGGAGTACTGCTATTGGAGTAACCGGTTTTCATTAAACTGTTGCGGAGTACTCCAGTTGAAGTAACTGTCAATTTTCTTTCGTAATTAACTAGTTGGTGGCGATTTAAGCACTGATTAGCTTTTATCTACATAGACTAAGTCTGTTTTAATGAATAAGATATTTGTTACCACCATGTATTTTTAAATTTAGGCACAAAACTCCTCCATTCCATGTTAAGTCTATGGGAGACCTTTCTTTTGTTCATTTGATAATAAAATCCTAGTTAGCATGCCCGTTAAGTTCTAATTGGTATATTATAGCTAAATGACTATCCTTTGACCAATAAGCATTGACTTGGGTTTGTGGGGTGGGAACTTTCTTGGAAAAAGTTATACCAACTTCGAGCTACATTGTCAGCTACAAATGTAAACAAACAATTATAAATCGTTATTCTTATCTATTTTTAGCATGAATTTAATAAATTTTTATGTATATTTATCCTATTTAACAAATAAGCTTGTTTTTTAAGCCATTCAGCCATAAATCTTTCAAAAAAACAAAGTACTTCCGGTTATAGTGGTACTTCCGTAATACATAAAATATACATGTATAGTCGTTAATATAATAAAGTAATAATCGCTTATTATAGTCTACTATTAGTACAATAAATTAAATAACGTATAAATAGAATCAAATACACATCATCAGTAATAAAAGTGTATTAACCTAGATTTAGAAAGGCCACCACCCCCCACGCCGATCAGCGTTATAATCTATAGGCCGTATTATTTCTCTACGTTGATTTAGAAAGCTGCAGTTTTTTTTATTTGACAGAAAATATACATGTCTAAGTAATGTATGTAACAAATTAATGAAAAATTTATAAAAAAAACGATTTTTTAAATATTTTAAAATCTTAAATTTTATTAATTTTTTTAAACGTACATAATATTTTGAACTTAACAATTGTAAAGTGTAATATGTACGTGATAGAAAACTGAAAACAGATTATATCTATTACAATTTTTAAGCAAGATATCGCAAATTGAAAAACCACTTTAAAAACCACAAAACCTGTATGCAACAGCGGTGTTGTTTCGGATTATCGAGTGCGCAGCTGACAGGTTAATATATATATTTTGTTTGAGGAAAATAAAAAAAATAATTTCCGATGATACAATAGCCATGATTATTTTTTTCATAACGGGAAATTTTCATTAGGCATTGACAAAAATTCAACCTGGGGTGACATGCAACAGAGACAAATTTCAACACTGGATAGGTTAATTTCACCAAAAATGTCTCGTGGATGACCTCATGGCTCACGACCTTGTGGTCATGGCTGGTGAAGTTTGAACAATCGTGCTCAAAACCAGCAATACCAAAAAGGATTGGAGAATGAGTATCAAAGTGATCCTGCTTAGTAGTGAGTCTTTGAGACAGTCTTGTCCCAAATACAGCCTTGCCATTTTACTTGTTTGATCTTAAAGAATCAATAGAAAAATAACCAAAAACATAAAACCAAGATCAGAATTTAACTGTTACAAAGTAAAAGAGGCTTATTATTCAGTGGCTTAAGATCTCAGGTGTAATGTGAGTTCAAGATAATTGATATTTTTTCCAAAATTTATGTTTTAAAATTCTATTTTATACTTGAGTTCAGTCACCTGTCTGTAAGAAATTAATTATTGCTATAGTAGCCAGAGTAGGAGAAACTATTTTACAGACCAATTTATTGCATCATTAATGAAATTTTTTTTTTTGCATTTTATTGTATTTAATTTTTCTCTGTATAATGGTTAAATTTAAATCAATTTTTGATAATTAACCAATAAAAATGAATTCTTTTGGCTAATTAAAATGTAGTATGTTTGTTTGGAAGTTGGCAAACTTCAGTTATTGAGCATTTTAACTCTTTCTTGAACATTAAGTAAATAAAAAGAAAAATGAAATGCATAAAGAATTCAAAACACTGTAAATGTAATAAAATTATAGAAATTCAAATTTTTATGGTAGATATGTTTATGAAGACTACAGTTATAATGTTATATTATAATCACACAGTTTAAAAATTATATCATTAATTTGTTAAATAATGATTACAGCAGAACTCCAATTATCCAAGCCCCAATTAATTACATTACTTGAGCCAAACTTGTGTCTTAACACTATTTTTTTTATACTTTAATTGATAAAAACTTTACTCTAAATATACTGAGCATGTAAATACTTTTAACCTCAACTGTACCAAGTAAGTGGCTGATGTAAAGGAGTGATGCAGAACATTGAGGCAAAGAAGGAAGGAACAATATAAAACAAAAACCTTTGAAGATCTTTTTTTAAAGAAATAACATATATCATAAAATGATTTGTTTCTGTTAATTTTCTTTTCATTTAATTTCAATGAGAGACAAAATATTCATATTAAAATGTAAATACAATAGTACGCATGTTAATTCTTAAACTATTACACACATTAGCTATATAATAAATGATGTAAAAATGTTGTTCTTATACATGATTAAATAATTCACTATGGTATAAAAAGAAGCCCAAAAGTGATATTCCATATATAACGCCTTTATATTTTTATTAAATAGTTTAATAATTTATATTAATAATTCTTAATCTTAAATGGCAGTAGCCATCTGTTTTATCCAAGTATTCACTTATCTGAAGTAGCATCAGTCCAGATTACTTCAGATAATTGGGGTATACTGTAATTATTTTTATATTTTGTAATAAATTATTATTATTTATTCTTTAAATCATTTACTTAAGTAAGGTTTCATATAACATACTTTATGTCAGTGTTTTTCAACCTTTTTCTCATCACGGACCAGTAAAATTATAGATAATTTTGTGGATCAAGTAATTATATGCAACTACAATTTATGCTTGTGTGTGCTTATCTAGCATTACCACACATAACAAAGTATATACAGTTAATTAAATGTCACACACAATGAACTGCAACAGCTTCAGTATGGTCAAACATTTTTCTGAGAACTGGTGAAATTCTTTTGTGGACCAGCAGTTGAAAAACACTGCTCTGTATGATATTCGCATGTACAATGTATGGCTGTTATTATATATATAATAACAAACATACATGGAACAATGATATTGAATACTGTCAAATTCCTAACAGTGAGGAATGGTTAATTCACTTCATAAAATATATACTTATTCCCCAATTGTTAAAAAAAACTGTTTAATACTGTATAAAAAAATGATAATCTTACATTTTGAAAACTTTTTATTCTAGGGTAAATATAAGGGTCTATAACTGTATTGATTTATAAAAATTTATAAAATAAAGTACAATCATTTTGTGCACTTTCTTATCTATAATATAACATAACATTTATCATTATCAAATAAGTTTTAAAATTTAATTTGTATAATTTACTTTTTAAATCTTTTATTCTATCTATTTTATAAATATTTTAAAAAATATATAAAGTTATACAGTAGAACCTCGCTTAACAAGCACCTCGCATAACAAGCAAAACAAATTGTATAAAATTCACTCGCTTAACGAGCAATGTTTCGTATAATGAGTGACAAGGAGGAGGGAAATCCCAGATTGTGCGCATGCTCCATCAGTCTGTGTTTAGCACTTGTTCTGCTAGCATCTTAGTGTCGCTTGTAATCACACAAACTCGTGTTCACACATATTACGTATAAACATTGACAACCATAGCCCGTTATATAATAAACATACCGTCTTGTACTAAATTTAATGACCAATTCCAAATTAAATTTAAAAATGTCTAAATTAAAAATTATTTATAATTATTAAATTTAATACAAGACAACAGCATAACTGCCTACCTCTAGTCAAATTAATTAATTTCTAATATTTAATTATAGCCTTTACATAGCCCAATCGTAATTTGGCATATCATTTGGCGTCTTCATCAGACATATCTGTGATTTTTTTGTTTTCTGCAAATTGAATTCACATTCCAGGTTGGTTCATTCCGTGCTAGAAGAAAAGATGAAGATGATTCACGCTTCTTAACAATGTATATTGTGTAATTTTTTTTCAATAAACGTTATACATAAAATATTTGAGTATTTTTTGGCATGAAACACATTATCGTATTTTACATTAATTTCTATGAGAAAAACTGTTTCGCTTAACAAGTGTTTCGCATTATAAGTAAGATTCTGGAGTGAATTATGCTTGTTAAGCAAGGTTCCACTGTACTTTAAAATTTGAAATACATGTACAGTATAATTCTAATTTATACCGCTTGTCTGTTAGACCTGATAAATGTAATTCACTTTATTTACTCAATAACATTAATTATAATGAAAAGAATAATTTATCAAAAATTACAATGAAAAATGAAACAACCTTGGGTAGTTGCTGGTTGCTTGAATCCAGTGTTTTCTCTTGTATTAGGTGGTGAACCAGATGATGGTCTTTTTTGACTACCAGATGTGGGACTTCTGGCTGAAGGCAATGGTGTAGAAGTTGGAGCAACAGTTCCTTTTCCTTCTAAGGCAGGTGGTGTCATTGGGCGTTCTAGAATAGAATTGGTTGTTTATATCTATACTTTTTATATTAAATAAAAATTTCATTTTTAATGTAAATAAAATTTGAGAAAATAAAACAAAACTATTTTTTAAAAGTATCAAAAATAAAAGTTATTGCAATTAAAAACGTTATTGCATAAGTAAAATAGATTATTACTTTATTAATCTAAAATTACATTAGTTCAAATGATCTGATGCAATCTTAGTGATCCTCTCCACAATTTTTCTATCATGTGATAAAGATGAGTGAAAACCCTCAATTAGAGATCTGAATGCTACAAGTTTGTACAGAACTGTGTCAAAAGAATACCAATAAATATACAAAGTAATGAATAAAGATTTAACAAAACTGTTGATATTTTTATTTTAATACTTCTTGCTCTCCTTTTCTGTTTTAGGTTTTTGCATTACCATATTATTTTTGTGCAACATCATTTAGGGCTTATTACACTTGTATCTTTCTTATTTTATTTATTTATTTAAAATTAATTTACAAATTATATTACATATCATCATCTAAATTTTATCTAATATATCATTTAACACATTAAATCCTATCCTTCAAAATGCATTGCCGTTCGCCAGATCATAGTTGAACTGAACTGAGAACTGTATCAAGAACTGTACCATCAAACCTATCCAACCCAGCAGGAATCCCTCATCAAGACTACCTTTGATCAAGCTGATTCGACTGACCAAGGTATTTATCACCTAACAACCAAGGTGTAAGCTCTCTCTCTTGCAGCTAGGGGCTAGCTACAATGGTACTAAGCACTATATAAAAAGCTATTAAATATACTATAAAAATATATAAGCTAGAAACTATAACAAAATGCTATATATTATCCTACGCATATATGTGTAAAAAGTTATGACTGATAAATGTTATGTTAAGCTGTAGTTGAGTGCATTCTTCCAAGCATGTGGTCTCTTGAACCATCCCTATCCTGAGTCCAACCGCCTACAAACGCAACCGCTCGTGCAAGAAAATGAACTCAATGGCCATTTAGGTTTGTATGTCTGTTTTTAAAGACATAGTGGGTCAGTCCTGATGACTTAGTCATTGTCAATACAATGTCAACCCTTTGATCAAGTGGTGCCAAAGCATAGGGGGTCATTTTGTGCATTGTCACAACTGTATATATATATATCTTTCACAAAAGTTACACATGCTGCAGGCATGAGAAACCTATTTTTAGGTGCAATGTCCTTATACTGGTCTGTAGAAAAGAAAATGCATCAGTCATGCACATTATTAAACAAAATGTGTGCTAACTCAAAAATGGCCATGAAACTTTGCAACTACAAGTTTCATGCACAGATCAATGACATAACTGCAAAATAGAAACTGATCAATGAAATTCTGGTAATGGTTAACAGTTTATGCTACAGTCAACATTGTGTGATTAGAAAGATAAACAGTCATTCTTTACTTTTTTTTGTTGAAAGATAAAGTTCTAATTTTAATGGAGAAATTCTATAAATATTCATGATTATGGATCAATTCTATTAACTGTAATTCCAATTTGGCACCATTTTGAATAGTTAATGATATAATTATGAAGATACTTATTCATTGATTGTGCAATTGCAATCAGCATGAGAATGACAAACTTTTGTTTACAGTTACACTTACACGGAATTCAAAGGAGTTTATTAGTTAATGGGAATAATCATTGCAGTTGCAGTTACTTATGCATCTGAAAATTCAAAGTATAAACACCACTTTAAAAAAATGTTCAGCACAATATAATGTAGACTATGTATAATGTATTGAATTTCACTGTATAGGAGTTTGTGTGATCCTAACTATTCTCAAGAAAATGTTGATAAAACTTTTTCATCTGGCACCCTCTGAAAAAGAGAGAAATTATCAGCTACTTTTCAGAAAATGCTAAACTATCAGACATTCTGGATTATCAGGTTTCAGACTAACAAACCTACTGTTCTGTACTTATGGCTGTACCATCTACCCAAAAGACTACAATTTCAGCTAAATTAGGCCTGCTGACAGCATATAAGACTGACCATCTTTGCCATTATTTTATTAATGTAATGTATCATTAATGTGTCAGTTTTTTAATTTAGCAATATTACTAAATGAAGAAGGAACATGAGTTCTGAAATAGATTTTAATTAATATTTTATTATAATTAATTTAAATAAATGGTTAATATTTGGTTGCTTTTGTTTGATAAGGCATAATATACTGTTTACAATGGAGTTTTATTAGAACATGAATGTGATACATAACTTATCATCTTACAGGAAACACAAGTTAAATGAAATCAGATTTAAAAAAAAAAACCAGAAATCAATTTATACAATTTTAAGCATAAACTATAAATAGTAGAATTTCCTTTCTTGTGAAGACACAATGCAGTGACAGTAGATTTAAAACACTGGGCACAGTGTTTTGAATCTACTGTCACTGCATTGTGTCTTCGCAAGAAAGAAAACATAAAACACGGTTTCCTCAAGATAAAACGAAATTACAGCTCCTAATTTAATCATAGGAAGTAAGTTAAATATACAAATAAGAATAATGACAAGTGCAAAATTATTGATTTATAATTAAATACTACTGAATAGTCAGTCACATATCTGTTAAATATTTAATGATTTTATAATTAGTATGGATGGACTAAGAACACGTTAGAATTTTTCCCATAAAAAATAATTTAATATTTCAAAACATTTAAATTAAAACATTTGAATTCAAACTGATTCAGTACATGTGACAATTATCAACAAGATTTATATATACACTGGTTTCCATAAATTAAGGAGAAATAAAATACAATTATTTTTTTAAATCATT
This sequence comes from Centruroides vittatus, assembly GCF_030686945.1. NCBI lineage: Eukaryota > Metazoa > Arthropoda > Arachnida > Scorpiones > Buthidae > Centruroides > Centruroides vittatus. The sequence goes on along the minus strand of NW_027122274.1, from coordinate 1,211,364 downwards.
AAAATGCATTAACTAGGATATGTTACATTAGAAATAAAGAGGAGATGTGGGATATATGCAAATAAGTAACACTATAGTGATTTGTGCAAATAATTCCTGTCATAAAGAAAGGCTATTTTAGAGATGTTCCTTAATTAGTTTTATGGCCATGTAATGTTTATTACTATATTCTATTAAACAAATTCGAATTAATGTTAGAAACACTTTAAGATATATATTTTCCTAGTAAATTCATTGATACTCCAAAAATATAACAAATCAGAAACTGCTTTATTGGCAAACACCAAAAAAAAATCAAGCATTTTCAGACTTCTTTAGTCCATCCTTAAGGATTAAGCGACTATTACTTCTAAACTGCCCAAAAATCTGATTAAACAAATTATAATCAATAACTTTAAAACAGTTTTTGAAATTAAGAACATAAAAACTTTCTATAAAATTTAAATTAGGACTATGTATGTAATACATACAGTTCCATCACCATTACTAAAATTCAAAACAGAATTTGAACTGCTCTCATATGAATGATTTCACTCAACAAAAAATGATTGTAATGAATAACACAGTCAATTCTTACTGATTTCATATCATAACTACTAATACTAAATAAGTTAGAATTTTAAATATTGATTTGGAAGAGAATATAAATATTAAGCCTTTTCAAAAATTTATTTTCAAGTAATGTAAATATTATAAAAATCATTACTTTAATTTTAAGAAATCATTAAACATTATTAATTATTTATATAAAATACTATCAGAAATTGTTTGAAGTGACTCCCTGTATTGCTACAAAGAGATATAAACACTATCAAAATATGAATTGAATTGAATACAGTCAAACCTGTTTTTATGCGGGAGATAGGGACCGCATTAAAAAAAACGCATTAAAAAAAATCTCACGAAACTTCACGAATGGCTGTAAATAATAGTTTTCGCAACACAATTAAAAAAATAATTTTTTTATGCGGTCAACAGGGACCGCATAAAAAAAGTCTCACATAGAAAATAACTCAAAACCGTACGAAATAGAATTTATTGACAACAGATGTCAGCACTTGACTGCATCGTCTGGTCTATCATCTGTTTTACATATTTTTGTCCAGGTGGTGTTTTGTTGACTTAAAAAGTAAATTATTTCATTTTTCGCATATTCATGCAATAATATTACTATAATAAGTGCATTTATGCTATAATAAGTTTATTTAGCTATAATAAGTCAACGTGAGACATGACGAATCGCACGAGACTAGTCGCCAACTATACCGCACAAATTAAAAATTCGCATTAAAAAAATCGCACAAATAAAAATCGCACATAAAAACAGGTTTGACTGTATTTTGATAAGATGGGGGGCGTGTTCATCGGTCGAGGCTGCTGGCGTTTTTTCTTGTGCTCCTGGTCATCTATACTAAGTCTAAGCAACATACGTTTTTGTCTTTTTATTGCTATTATAAGTTTAAATTTGTAACTTACTAAGATAAATTATTTCAATAATAACATCATTAATAAAAATACAACGTTCTCCACCTAAGCGGGGAAAGTCTTCAAAAAACCGTGCCAAACCGGATACCAAGAACCAACCTCTTTTGTCAAATTCTAAGAAAATATTGGACTTTAACTTCAATTCTGGAAAAAACCTTCATGAAGAACCTAGTGACGAAATGAATCCCATCTTAAATCCATCGCAAATAAGTGCAAATAACATTCCAGGTGAGTTAACCAAGTCTGACCATTATCTCTCTACTAAACCGGATAAACTTCCAGACACCTCTACTTCAGTGTTATGGAATAAAATATCGGATTTGATTAATACTGCTAACGATAAACTTTTTAGACAAACGGTTATGATAAAACAAGATCTAGAATCTATTCACGAAAATATCCGTGAAACGAAGAACCACCAGCTAAAAATGGAGGAACAATTAATTAACTTAAAACAACAGGTAGATAAGTTACAAATTAACAAGGATTGCATTCAATTTAAAATGGACTCGTTAATTAACGAACATCGCTATAATAACATTATTATGTACAACTATCCAAACCATAAAACCACCTTCAAGAGCAGAAATACATAATTTTATTACTTCTCTTTTAAATATAAAAAATATAGCTCAAGAAGATATACTAGAGATAGTTCAACTGTCTAAAACGCCCAATATAACATTAAGAGTTACTCTCAGCAATAATCAAATTAGAGACCGTATTTTTACTACCATTATACGGAAAAAACAACAAAACTCGTTAGAAAAATGGAATAATTTACAAATTTCTCCGGACTTAACTAACAATTCAAGAGCTAGACGGAAATTTTTATTACCAACTTTCTACGAACTACGTAAACAAAATTCGCAGGTTAAACTGCGTAATGATATCTTATTAATCAACCATGAAAAGCTAACCTACAATTTAACTACTGGAAAACTGGTACAAGTAGACACTTTTCTTCCATCGTCAAGAATAGATATAACTAAATGACAAACTAACAAACAAGATAAACTTCAAGTCCGTAAATTTTCTTCTAACGACCAATTCCTTACTATTATCAATTGGAAGAGTCAGGGCAATTAAATATCAAAGTTAAATAAGCAATTGACAATTTATTATTTCTATGGGCAACAATGAAAACGTCAAATTTGAATATTCAATTTAAACTCTACAATACCATTGTAAATCCTATCATCTATTATGCAAGCCCAATATGGGGACTGGATTACTTATACAACTTTGAAACTCTGCATAATTACTTCCATTGAATGTTATTCCATCTTGAAAAAACAATACTTGGATATGCCTTCCGTCATGAGATAAGTTTTATTTGGGCTTTTCCCCATATATTAAAACGTATTTTAAAATTCTGCTACAGACTTAAATACAAAAGTGTCGATAATACCGAATTTGTATATCAAGAATTGATAAAGCAGTGCAATAACGAGAAAAAACAGGCAGCTTTGGCATTATAAATTTTGATGAATCTTAAATACATTTGGCATATCAGAATTACTGTTCACAGATACGATTCAAGATTGGAAACTCGCTTACTTACTGTCAATCATGTCAATCTGATGACATTTCTATGCTCCATCTACTCCAAAATTGCAAAACACTAACTAAACTGTGTGGAAAATATGATATTATAAGAATATGCAACGATAGATCACTTCTCGACTTTAAAATTAACCTAAATTTCATCAGTAGAAAGGATATCTATAAAATTTGTAACTACTTTGTTAAAATCATGGAAAAAATTCTTGGTAACATCTAATTATTTGTTGTACGTTTAGGCAAATTCTTTATAACAATATATCCTAAAGGTACTAACAGTGCCTTGCAATAAATTATGTTGGTTAATAATCACTACAAAAATATGTAATATGTATCTTTATCTTGTATTAATTCTTTAAGTAATACTTGTATTTGTACCACCCCCTTATAGGGAAACTTTCCCTGGCAAATAAAATTAATTAATTAATATTTTGATAAGATTATATAAAAAAGAAATTTTGATTATTATATATATCAAATAAATTCATATAAACAAAATTTGCAAAGGCACTTTTTCTTTAGTGAGAAATGGAATTTATTATGTATTTTTAATTAAAAATTTTTGAAAAATCCAAAATATTTCAATAGTCATGTAATTTTGGAATTCAGACCTTCATGGCTTTATAAATGAAATAAATCTAAATATTTAGATTTATTTCATTTATAAAGCCATAACCTTCACAAATAGCCATCAATCAATAAAGATACTGTTACCATGTAATTGATAACCACTCAATAGAACTAGATGACGTCTGTCTTTGGCATAATTCTTGGTCAATGCAAGCTGAAGATCTCCACCAGCCTAATGTTAAAAAAAAAAATTTGTTAAACTTTCATTAAAATGTGCACAAATTATTGTAATTATATTTTCATTTTTATATGTGGAATAATGGAAAGTTATATTTGGTCATTATATGAGGAAACGAAAAAAATACTAAAATTTATTAATAAAAAAAATCGTGTATTTATTTTAATGTGTTCAAACTTTAGTCACTTTCAAACTACTCTACATTCAATGCAATGCACTTATCAATAAGTTTTTTCCACTGCTCAAAACAGTTTTTGAATTAATCAATTTTGAAGCCTTTTAGTGCTGCTCCCATTTTTTGTTTCACTTCATCCATATCAGAAAATCTTTTTCCTTTGAAGACTTTTTCCACCCAGAAAAACAAAACAAGTCACACATGGGTCATACAGTTTTTGTCTTAAAACTTTTGAACACACTGCAATTTGGGCAGGAGCTTTACTATGATGGAAACCCAGTCACCTGTTTGACATAATTCATAACTCAGGACATTTCTTCCACAACTCTTTATGCAACCTTCTCAAAACATCCAGATAAAAACTCTGCTTAATTTTTTGACTCAGAGGAACATATTCTGAATGCACAATCCCTCACAACTCAAATAAACAGATAGGAAAATGTATTGAAAAGTCTCAAAAATATTCATTGTTGCAAAATGTAGCCTCTCACAACAATGCCATCTAGTAAACTGATGCAGATGGATTCATTGAACACTCAGTGCAGGAAGCTTGTACTAAAAGGAGTCTTTCATCCAGACAAGAATTCCTCTTTTTTGTTTTTTGGGTCCTCCTCATATTCAACTATTGAATTCTAAATTATTTCATTGCTATATATTGCACATTAAAGAAATGCAGTTCATATGCAATTCCCTAAAAGAGGATACTAATCAAACTTATTTGTTGCATTTCTGCTTATAAACATATATGATCTGATTACATGATAGTCAAATAATTTGTAATGTTTAATATAATGCTAAAAACATAGATTAGTAAGCAAATAGATATTTTTTTCAGTGTTTTAGTGTCATTTGAAAAATTTGATGGAATTAGTTGGATGGACTAAGAACACGTTAGAATTTTTCCCATAAAAAATAATTTAATATTTCAAAACATTTAAATTAAAACATTTGAATTCAAACTGATTCAGTACATGTGACAATTATCAACAAGATTTATATATACACTGGTTTCCATAAATTAAGGAGAAATAAAATACAATTATTTTTTTAAATCATTAAAATGCATTAACTAGGATATGTTACATTAGAAATAAAGAGGAGATGTGGGATATATGCAAATAAGTAAGTAACATTATAGTGATTTGTGCAAATAATTCCTGTCATAAAGAAAAGCTATTTTAGAGATGTTTCTTAATTAGTTTTATGGCCAAGTAAAAATATTTTCTAAGATAACAGATTTGTTGACAATGCCATAAAGACACCATTTGCTGGATGAATTGTGGTAGGAGCCATCAAAAGGCTAGAGGCAGGGTAAAGTCAGATGGATGTAACATTATGGTTGTATGCTAGTCATCCTGTTGTACACAAATTAGGGATGCACTTTCAGAATACACATTCAGTTTTCCAAAGATACAGATAAGAAAGACCTAGCATTAAACTGTTCTTGATGATCACTATCTTTGTTCATTCACTTTGTTCATCCCAAGAACAACATATCTATCTCCAAAAGCTATGATCTGTCTTAGCTGTGGTTACAAGTATGCTGATATCAGCTTCCACTGTGCACAGATATCTTTATTAAGGTCTGTACACTAGACAACAGCAATTTGTGTGCCCCTTACATTCCATATTTTGGTTATTTCAATATTAAACATTTATATTCTATTTCTTAATTTCTTTAAAATTTAGATTAACAAAATAATTATTATAAAAATGTGTACTTTTACCTTTTCATATAACTTGTATAATGCTGGAATTTTACGAGGTGATAAAATGCTAAAATTGATTTTCCTCTACAGAAAAACAATTAAACTTTTATATATAAAATATTCATAAAAATGTAATATAAATTTTTAAATCAATATATAAAAAAATTATTAAAACTTCATACTATATTGATGCTATTCACAACAGCAGCAGCATATAATTTGTGTGTAATGTTTATAATTTATATAATCTGTATACAGTGGGTGATCGGTTAACAAACAGTTCAGACTGTGAACAAATCGGACAATGAACACTTCCGTGAAAAATTTTTATGTTCAGACAACAAACATGTTCAAATAACTAACACCTGACAAAACAAACACAAGAAGAAGCGACGCTGCATTTAAGATTTGTAAAACTATATTTTAATGGCATCTATACATGGTTTATGAAATGAGACTTTCACAGTTGTATACATAATCTTTTTTGCAGTAGTTAATTTCTGTTCTCTGAATTTTTTAAGTGATTTTCTGAACATTTTGTTTTAAAAAACCAATAATATTATGGAGCCAAAAAAAAAAGTGGAGTGTTAAGAACTGTGTTCACTATAGAAACAAAGCAAGAGATAATAGCCAAGAAAGCAAGCAAGAGTGGGCAGAAGATGTCTAACATTGCAGGCAGATGACTTCAACAGGTCTATAGCAGATACAATATTAGCTAAGAAAGATATAATCAAAAAGACTCAAGCAGATAAAGGAGTAATGAAAATCACATCTGAGAAACAAAGATGTCCATGAACAAATGGAAAGATTGCTTTTACAGTAAGACCTTGTTTAGCGCTACCTCGATTAATGCTGATTTGATATAAAGCAATCTGTTTGAAGCCTAAAATAAAGCTCAAAATTTATGCTGATTCAAATTATTGCAGAATTTCATTGATTTGTATATAATACAATTATTCTTGAACATGAACCAATCTGCAAAAAGTGGCAATTCGTCGTAATGTTGTACTTTCCTTAAATCTATGTTTATTTGGTGCAATTTTGGAAAAAATATTATAACATCATGGATACCATAGGCAATATCGACTTTGTTTGGCAAAAATTAAGTGATAAATGCATGAACAGAGTGTAGAAGTTATGGCAGGAGGTATCCAAGAATTCTCAACGAGAGGAGCCAATTGCTATATCGATTAGGTTGACAATTTGGTCAACCTAATCGATATAGCAGGACTAGGAGACGTAGATGAGCAGGATATCGAGGAGTTACTGCAGGTTTCTGATGAGAGCCTTACCAACAACGACCTTCAAGAACTGGTAGAACAATGTAGAACTGGAAAACTGATTCTGAAAACAAAGAACCCAAAGAATTTCCCTACAGATGTACTTAGTAAAAGTTTGGTAATGATAACCGAAATCGTTGATCAAATTGTAGTGAATGATTCAGATTTTGAAAGGAGTGCAAAAGCAGGACAAGGCATTTTCAATGTGATCAATTCTGCTACTGACATTTGCTTAAGGAAAGAAAAAGAAAGAGACAAATGAAACTACATGACTTTATCGCAAAAATCAAGAATTTCAGGACCTTTATCACAAAAAATGAACTTTACATTTCTGTGTGCATATGTTTGTGTGTTATTTAACTTATATTATTATGCAAATTAATATAAAAATAACTTAAAATTAAAGTAAAATCTGTTTATTTTTGGTCATGTGTTCCCCTTTCCCTATTTACTATGGGTTGAAATGATCTCATTTAACGCTGTTTCATTTAGCGCTTTGTCGTCTAGGAATGCATCCTAAGCATTAAATGATGTCTTACTGTAGTTTGTTTTTATATATAAATATAGTAAGAAAGTATATAATTTTTAATGTATTTTTTGGAATCTCCAGAATGAATCAATCAAATTCCCACAAAAATCTATGGTAAACTGATAATCAGTTAACGAACATTTCAGATAGCAAATATGGTCTTGGAACCGATTATGTTCATTAACTGATCACCCACTATATTAGTAGATTTCACAAGAACATTTTCATGATGATTTTGAGAAAATTATGTTAGTACCAATATTTAAAAACATTACAAGTCAAACTCAAATAAAATAACATCTCAAATTTCAGGAAATTTGATTTTTAGTCTTTCCAAATTATTTTATACTATACTAAGTAACAATATAAACAATAAAATAAGTCTCTAAAAATAATTTTAAAGTACCCTTTAACAAATTTATCTGTATTTTTTCTTGATGATATAGTGCAGGGGTCACCAAATTATGGCCTGCAGACCAGATCTGACCTGTGAGGTCAGTTTTATCTCGCTTGCTGCTGCAATGTGCCACAAATGAGCTAAAATATAATTATTTATATGGAAATATCCCAGATTGTAGATAAACTTACTATGTAGAAAAAATTAAAATAAGTGTAAGTAAAAATGCCAAAATTGGTCCAATCTGATTTTTGCATTTGACGGTAATATAATTTTTAGGAAAATCAGTGAAATGAAAAATTTGGCAACTTTTTGCAACTTTGGATAGCAGAGTGCTTTTTGTGTAAGCACCTGCAATAAAGTTTCTAAGAAAAGCAATCCCAAGCTTGTTGCAGCCATCATGTTAGTGTATTGGTAAATAAGTATGTTGGTTTTCTTTATTTTTTGTGTTTTCAGTGTATTGAACAAAATGGTTATAAGACCCGCACTCATCATTCTCTCAGTTATCTGGCCCACTGTGAAAAAAGTTTGGTGACCCCTGATATAGTGAATAAAGTATCAAAAACTCAAAATTATTAAAAGTCTACGGGGAGTGTGCTAGCTGCCGGAGGTACAGGTAAACTTTTCATGAAGCTTGATAATCAAGTTTTTGAGTGAAGCTGTAAGATGTTGAAATATGTCAGATTTAAAGAATTCGATATTTGTTAATAGATTATCTTGGGTCTTAATTATGTGTTTATTAATAATCACCGGGATTGAGTCAAATCCCGGTCTTTAGCCTCAATATTCCTCAACAGATGAGCCAAAAAAATATGCAAAGAAAGGGGTGAGACAGATCTCACAAGAATAATCTCAAGGAAAAGGAAAGACAAGTGAGTGATACAACAAGTGAAGATTATCATCAATTAGAGGAAGTTTTTAACAAAAATAGTCCTATGATCTCAAGAGCTACGAAAATTTATGATTACTTCAAAGCATCAAGAGATACTGAGTCACTGGTACAGGAAGTGCCACCGTATATACAAGCTAATACAAGATAAATTCTTACAGCTTCACATTGAACTACAAGAAATTAAAACAGAAGTCGATTCTCTGAAAGAGGAAAATAAACATTTTCATAAAGAGTTGACAAAATTGTCTCAAAAGGTAGAAGAATTAGAGGAAACATCCAAGAATAACTCCCAATTAAAAGGTATATTGGAATATGAAATAGACAAACTAGTTAACGAGAGAAATAATAAAAATATAATAATTATAAATTTTCCGTTTAATTCAACTGATTATGAAAAGGAAATTAATTGTTTCATAAAAAAGGACTTGTAAATAACTAATAGTTATATAGAAAGTTTGGTCAGACTATCCAACAGTGAAACCAAACCTATAGTGAGAATATCATTAAATTCCTCATACGACAGAAATTTGATTATTAAGGAGTTCTGGAAAAAGAAAGGTGAATTCAGTAATAAAGAGAAGGAAAAAATAATATGTCAGATTTATGTATGAGATCTAGAATGAGGAGGAAAAAACTACTAGCAATAGTAAAACAAGAAAAACTGAATGAAAATAGAATTATTATAAGAGATGATTATTTTATGAAAGACAACATAAAATATACATATGATGTTAATCTAGATAAAATAGTTCAATTGAGTGGTTTTTTTGAGAGAGAACTGACTGATATTATAGAGATAATTATAATTAGATTGAAGAAACAATAGTAATACTAAAAGTTAAATTAATGGAAATAGGAAAAAATGGAAACAGACTCGGTTTAGCATAATAATAGTCGGTCTATGCTTATTCTTGTCAATACTCCTTAAAAAAGTTCTCTTTAAATTAGGAAATTGTAAGAAATATCAACTAAACCACTGAGGTTACTGCATCAAGTTCATAACTGATCCAAATACTTTTAAATCCTATCTATCTCAAGAGACTAAATATAGCTATAACCTGATAAAGTCTATGTGGTGTATTCCAATCCTAGGATACTTATATAGTAATGGATATATTCCTATGATTTTTTTTATAGGAAGACACTAATGTTGCTGAATAGATACAACCTCCATGCGATGAACAAGATCAACAATTGGAAATATTAAGAAATTTTATGATGACAAAATTGTACTTATAATTTATATACAGTGGAACCTCGCTTAACGAGTGTTTCGCATAACGAGCAAAACAAATTGTAAAAATTTGACTCACTTAATGAGCAATGTTTTGCATAACAAGTGGCAAGGATGAGGGAAATCCCAGATTGTGTGCATGCTCCATCAGTCTGTGTTTAGCACTCCTTCTGCTAGCATCTTAGTGTCGCTCGTAATCACACATTTCTCCAAACTTGTGTTCACACATATTACATATAAACATCGACAATCATAGCCCATTATATAATAAACAGCCATCTCATACTAAATTTAATGACCAATTTCAAATTAAATTTTAGAAATGTCTAAATTAAAAATTAATTATTTATAATTATTAAATTTAATATGAGACAGCAGCATAACTGCCTACCTCTAGTCAAATTAATTAATTTCTAATATTTAATTATAGCCTTTACATAGCCCAATCGTAATTTGGCATATCATTTGGCGTCTTCATCAGACATATTATCTGTGATTTTTTTGTTTTCTGCAAATTGAATTCACATTCCAGGTTGGTTCATTTCATGCTAGAAGAAAAGATGATGATGATTCACGCTTCTTAACAATGTATATTATGTAGTTTTCTTTGAACAAACATTATATTAATATATAAAATATTTGAGTATTTTTTCACATGGAACGCATTATCTTATTTTACATTAATTTCTATAAAAAAAACTGTTTCGTTTAATGAGTGTTTCGCATTACGAGTAAGATTCTTGACAAGTCGACAAATTATGCTCATTAATTGAACTTCCACAGTAATTTGCAACAAAGTTTTTGTAGTTGTGTTATATGGTTTGCAATTAAATACACAATATTGTAAATGTATGATAATGTTAAACAGAATGGATAAGATGTCAAAATATTGTAATTAATATGTTATCATATAACAAAATAAATTATGTTGGTTATCAACTGAAACTCCCCTTTGTAACAGGTATACCCTATTACAAATAAACTTTACTTACTTAAAAAACTCTACAAAATTTATTTGATGTCTGTAGTCATTTATATTCCAGCTATATTTTATACGTTGTTATAAACTAAGAATTAGAGATAGGCAAATATCACTTTTCTTGAATTCAAATATTTTGAATACCTAGAATACTTAATAATTTTATTTAATACTTATTTTAACTCATTTTATTTATTTTTATATATTAATATATGGATAAAGTAAATCAAAGTAAAAGAAAGACAAATTTACTAAATTCTAAAAAATAAAACTTCAAACATTTTATTTTGACTGTTTTAAGTACAGTACCTTCTATTTAGTATTGTTATCTTTACTCCAATATATTAATCAATGATTATTTTTACCAAACCGTAGATTTTTAATTATTATGCCTTTGTGTCCTTTCTATCTTAATTTAAATTTATTTTGTATACTAGTACTTTTTATATATTAACAGGACTTATTATACTGGAAAATATGGATGCAGATATTTAGTCTTACAGATCAAAAATAGGTGAACTAAATAAAAAACATTATTTTTGATTCTTATTAAATTTCCTATGGTAGCTGTATTATATGTTGATCTAGTAATAGTCTCTTTAATCTGAAAAATATTGACGGTAGACTGCCTCACAGCTTAACAGGTTCCAAAAAACTCCTTTATTGCCTTTTTACAAATGCATTTCAGATCAGTATTATTTTTTCTGACCTCTTTTCAGTGCTATAAAACAGAATTTATATATTAACAAAACTAACGCGAGCAGAAAAAAAAAGAAACACTTTTAAAAAAATCGTTTTTCAATACCTTAAGTTCTTCATATACTCCCTAACACTTATACAGTACTTTCGAGTTCTGTTTTATTATTATTATTATTTTTAATCTGTAAGACTAAATATCTGCATCCATATTTTCCAGTATAATAAGTCCTGTAGATTTTTATTCATGAAAAGAAGCATTCAAACACATTTTGGGTCTAATCTGCTTCTTTTCTTGTGGCAAATTAAACCAGAGATGCTAAAGACAAGTTGCCATATTGGGGGTTGCCCAAAATAGAAACTTTTCAAGTCAACAGGAAAACATAAGAAAATTTTATATTCTCAAAGGGGAATTAAGGAATGTATAATTTTCTATTTAACACTACTTTAAATTATTATTAAAAATTATTTTTAAACTTTTTATCACATCTCACGCAACAGAAAAATCACACCTTCCTCCCATTTTCCAGTAATAACTGTTTAATAAACAAATGTTCTTGGCCACATTCAGGGACCTGCATCAGATTAAGCTTATACAAAATCAAACATCTATAATGAGTTTTTCATTTTAGATGTTGCTGTACACATTTAATTTTGAATACAGGAGGAGAGGAAGGTGTGATTTTTTTATGTTATATTTCAATTCTAACTTACAAATTCAATATGTATCCCATATATTATTAGCCGACCTAAACAGAGAAAATTCCAATTAAGCTTGTTAAAATAGCTATAGTTCTATCAGGATGCCATTGTATGACTTTATAACAACATCCTGATATAATTAAAGATATAAAAATGTAAGAAATATGATCAATTTGACTTTGCCTTTAGTTCCACATTTCTTAATTCTTCTCATTATCATATATATTTGTTTACTTTTTTATAAAGTAAAAGTTTTTGTTTTATTGCAATAAAAAATTTTTAACTAAAAGATTATTGAATTTTGTAATGACAGCTGTATATGATGAACTGATAAAAGTCTCTTTAATCTGAAAAATTGTTTTAAACGGTAGACTATCCTACAGCTTATACAGGTTATAAACTCTTTTATTGTTTCACTACGGATGCATTTCGGTCCAGTGTTTTCCTCCTGGTCCTGTATAAGCTGTAGGATAGTCTACTGTTTAAAACAATTTTTCGGATTAAAGAGACTTTTATCAGTTCTTCATAAAAGATTATTATTAAAATGTTCAGATATGGTTAGTATTTCAAAAATTTTAATAATTGTTAAATTTTTTGTTTTCAATATTAGCATTATTGCAAATTTTTAAAATTAGGGACTGACTTCTAAATAATAATTAAATTATTAAATTAAATCAATTAGAATTGTTTCAATGGTTATTTAACATAAATATGCATAACTTATAATATAATAAAAATCTTTATAGAAAAGTTTTAAGCCTGATGCAAACATCATTTTTGACATGACGTCAGAAGCAATTTTTATGGTCACACAATGGTTTTCCTTCAACAATTAGGCAATGCCACTGCTTGTGATATCATTCATGACATAGTTCTACAGAACCAATGAACATTTTGTCTACCTCTCTATGTATTACTTTTCTGTAATTTGTTTTTTAAAATGATAATGACCTATGATAACAATTTGCATCAGCAAATGGAGGAAGCCAAAGCTAACTGATGTTAGCTTCAGTTGCTTCCATTTGTTGTCTATTTTGCAGAAATTTAAATAAATAAATAAGAATAAAATCAGGAACTTGATAGATATATAAATTTCAATAAAATCAACGAATTTATATTCTTACTTTTATAAAGATCTATCAAACAGCTTTGTTTCATAATCCCAGTATAACAAAGACATGACTAAAATGTAAAGCACAAATGTGCATCTTCTTTGTGGCCTATGGTGCAAGCTCCTTTCTCGCAAAGTTTCAAATATGCATGAGTGTCATTGATGGTCACCTGAAAAATCAAGCTTCTTGGACCAATAGACATCAAATGGATCACCTACTTTTGATTGAAAGAAATGATGTAGTGACATTGAGCTTATAACCAGGCAATGATCGAATTAATTTTGTTCGTCATTGCCTTCAACTAGTTTGCTTTGATAAAATAAAATACTTTAATTTTGGGAAATTTTGCAGACACTGGGGATTAATTCTATTTATCTGGCAACCTGAGTGAAAAAGCACTGTCTGTACATATGACGTTAGAAGTATTCATAGTATTTTAATTAATATTTTTATCAAAGGGATATTTGAGTATTTACAGATAGTATTTGCCTGTCTCTACTAAAAATACAATATAGTAAATATATTTAAAAATTTATTCACTATACCAAAATTTTTATGTTTAATGACCAAATCATATTTTATTGTAGATAAAATTCATTTCATTGATATTCATTATAACAAAATTTCACTACTTAAGTTGTAATGTTTGTAAACATATGTAAAATTTTTCATCTAAATTTAGTAATTTTATAAAATCAAGACACAAATTATTGAATGCATTATCCTATGAACTTACTTCTGCCATCAAAGCTGCAATTTGTTCTGCCATTATACCAGAATAAGCAGGACTTTCAAGAGTAGGTAGAGGATAAGGAGGGGAATTACAAATAAGAATGCAATGCTTTTGAGAGACAATGCTGAAAATAAAAATAAAAAACTTTTTATCTATTTTTATTGTAATTCTTTTATTTAATCTATTTAAAATTTATTATTTTCTTCACAAACCCAGGATCTCGATGAGCTATAAAATCATCAAATACTTGAAGAGCTGTACTAAGTCCTTCAGCAATATGACTACAAGCTTCTCCACTCCCACCAATAAATCTAGAAAAAAAAATTGTTAGTAAAATATGATAAAGAAACATATAAATTAAAATCAAGAATCCTTTCTTGTAAACATTTCTTCTTTATTTTTTTTATTTAAAATATTAATATTTACTCCTTTCTGAACTATTTGAAATACTGTTTAGTATGTTAAATTTAGATCTTAATTTTCAAAAGTATTGAAATTGCACTGTAGTCACATTATAGATTATATTGTAGGCTATATTTAGGTAGACTAAATGGAAATTAATGATTAAAAAAATCTGTCTAAAAAATCTAATGATTAAAAAAATTAAAAATTAAAAAAAATTAAAAAAAATGATTAAAATAGAGTCACCATAAAATTTATACAGTGTTACCTCATACTTTGAACAACTCTAACTTCAAATGTTCCAGAGTTCAAAAACTAAATTCAATAAGAATTTTCCTCCAGAGTTCAAACAATGTTTCTAAGTTTGATATGTGCATGCTATGTAAACCCAATCTGCTGTGCACCCAAGTCATCTCTCACTTTCACATTAAACTTGTGTATTTTCAGTGCTTTTTTTTAATCAATGAATAATTGTGTTATTTATTGATTTTTAAAATTCTTTCCTGTAATTTTTCTTTGTCAACAGCTTTTGGGCACCCCACACATCTTGTATCTTTTAGTTCAAAAATTCCTGAACAGGACTTTTTAAACCACATTTGCTTAGATCTTCTCATATACATTATGAACTTTTTGACTGTTCTATGGCATTGTATCCTTTCAGAAACTCAAAGCATAATATGCCTGATATGCTTGTGAGAATCTGATTATGAGATTCATTTATTTTTATAAATTTTAAAAATCAACATACTATTTTGACGTTAAAATTGTACATTTTTTCCACTTTTTGAGGGAAAATAAGAGAGAATAAGGAAATGTAGTTTCCTTTCCCAACCATTTACTTCCTTAAAAAGTTCCTATAATATCCGATGACTAAACACCGAGCTTTACCAACTCATTGCAGATGACTATGGTTTGAGCCCCTTACTGGAAAATATTTGGTATAAAAACGTTTTTCATACTTGATTCAGTACAGATTAATCATTTTCAGTTATTTATCAAACATATAAAATTGTGTCTGATCTCCTCTGGCTTATCAAGTTTAACCTCATCTGGGAATAATCTTTAACCCACATATATTCAGAGGTATTATATTATATTTAAATAATATTGTAAACTCTCTCTCTTGGTTTTAAAGGTGTAAGTTACCCAGGTTTGATTTATAATACTTACAATTATGTACCCAGATTTATGTGTTTCTTTGTTATATTTTACTTATAAAATTCTTTTATTATTTGTAAACCTGTCTAATCCTTTGGTTAAATATGGACATTTAAATTGCTACGATCGGAACTTACCCACAACTTCCCCACTCAAATGTTAGTTAAAACCCTCCTTCTCGAATTTATATAATTTTAATCTTACAAGGCAAGATGCAATTTAATTTTCTTGTCTAGTGTCAGCATCCTGACTTGGCTGAGATCTAGTGATCTAGTCTATCTTGAACATTAAGGCCATCCAATGACAAAGTGAGTGGTTTTTACCGAACCATTGCTGATTAAATAGTGTAAGGTAATCCTGTAATATCCTTTGCCCACGTCTACTTTATGTAGAATATCTGCTGTGTGCTCTTTCATTCTCACTTCTAGAGAGTGCTTGGTGGATCCTACATAGACTAGGCTTCTGTCCCATCTATGGTCCATGAGTGGGATGGTGTACACACCCAGGAGTCATTCTTTGTTGGGAGTGTCTTTTCCATTCCGTAAAGTGTCAAATATTGTAGCACATCTATGCCTCAGACCCGGGCGTAGAACCAATGTTCAATCAAGCGAAGGTGATCCACACTGCGCAACATATACACCATGTTAGATGGCTAGAGGCTATTTACATCTGCATGTCTACACTCAAAGATGGTAATTGCATTAACCATAAAGATGAAATCACTCTGTCAACAGCCTGGCAGGTGCACATAGACAAGAACTTACAATAATCTACAGCAGTTAAAGGGGTGCATGCCTGAATGATGTTATCAATATCCACGCAATAGAGTTCTGACTGGTGTTCCAATTGAATTTAATTTAAATTGCATTCGTTCAGGAGCTATTAGTTACCCAAAGAAAAACCTGACAGTTCAAAAACGTTTGTGATGGTCTGTTTATTAGAAGACGCACATGGGTAACAGACTCAGAGGTATGTTTGTTTACTTTACTCTGGTGTAGTATCACTGTTGTTTGAATATAATTCTGTAAGCCATATAAAAGAGGCTTTGCTAATACCCTATTCACATTGTACATTTTAAGCAGGATTAAGATTTAAGCAGAATTAAGTTAAGTGACATTGCCAAAAACAAGATTAACTACTTGTTCACACTAGGTAATTAAAGCAAATTATTCACTTAGCCCTCAAGTAGGTGTACTCAATATTACATTTTAAATAAAATCAAGCTTTTGCTTATTTTTGATAAATCATCAAATGAATTTATATTTAGTAATTTAAAGTATAAATAACTTATTTAAAATGCATAAGATGTTAGGAATTATTAACATTTATTATTAGTGATGTTGTTGTCATTGGTAGCATGATTCTCTCACTGTTTATATCACTTTAGTGACAGAACTGATAAGAATGGATTCTTGACAGAAATTTATATTATTATTATTATTATTTAAACTTATTGTACTGAAGTAGCATATATATGCTAACAGAGAAGAGTATTGTTTGTTTGAACATTTGTACATCTGCTTCCACCATTATTTTCGAACCTGTGGCAGACCTCGAGGAAAGCTTGAAGCAACTTAAGCTTCTTTGAGAAAGCGATTTAAGCTGAACCAGTTGTTGGTAGTTAAACTGGTTTAATGTTAAGTCAGTTCCATTCATATTTCATACCTTAAGCTTGCTTAGCCATTTAAGCTGGCTTAAAATATAGTGTGAATAGGGAATAACACTCTGCCTCAATTAACCATGACATCCAAGTCTGTGTAGAAGCAATAAAGCCTAAGAAGAAGGTTGTATTGAAAATTGAGGAGAAAAAGAAACTTATAACAAAGCATGAAGGCAGTACATGGATGGCAGATCTGGTAGCCGTGCTTAAGATGATGAAATTGATGATGTGTGACCAGCAAATGCAACTTTTATTAAAAAGTATTTATGTATTTTATTTATTGTATTCACGTTTTAATTTATTATTAGGTCATTTAATTGTGTTATTTTTACCATAAATTGTGTGTATCTACTCTTTAAGTTTATTGAAGTGGGTATTGTTTAGAATCTAGGAATGGATTAATTCACTTTCCATTATTTCTAATTGGGAAAATTGATTCAGACTTCAAATGGATCAGAGTTCAAGTGGCCTCCTGGGATGAATTAAATTTGAAGTATGAGGCACCAATGTATTCTAATTACATTAAAATTTTATTACTGATATATAATTTGTATAACATTAAATTCTACACAATTATGATAATTTATCCTATATTTGAAAAATTAAGAAGTTTAATACTTACGAAATTCTTTCTAACCATGAAAGAAGTTTGTGTGTGCTTGTTGTTGGAGCATAGCATAATGCTGCAGGTTCTGGTGCACAATCAGCAGTCATAAAAACTACAAGTGCATACATTGTGCTGTTATACTATAAACAAAAAATTAATTTCCATTAAATACATTAATTATTCTAGTGCTTTTATTACAAACAAAATGTGTTTTACTGTTATATAATAGTTTTTAATATTTTTTTCTGGATCAGATACATTGATAAAATGAATTTCCTATTTTTACTAACACTTTTCTTAAATTGAACATAAAAGTAGAATTTAAACGTTAAAATTAATGAGTAAACAAAAACAATATTAATTCCATTTTTGACTGTATTCCTAACAAAATTATATTCAACTAAATTATAAAAGTAATAAAAAATAATTTAGAGGTATCAAAGTATTATGTACAAAACTCAAATGGTCTAAAAGCCAAGAACTATATGCATTTCACTGTTATTTGGATCCATTAGGAGTACACAATTTGTATCATGATTAGTCACAAACTATGTATTTAATTAGCATTAACCTGATTAAGAAGAAACTAGGGTACTTATTGTGCCTTTGTCTTTTCAAGGTCTGATATATACAGGACTGAGTGGTCATTAAATTTTTTTAGGATTTTTTTGACTGCTTGGATTCAGTCCCAGGTATCCAAAATAATAGGACAACCAAGATGGTTAAGATGTCAACCTTAACCATCTTGGCTGTCATGGTTGATACGTTACAAGGGAAATTTGGGGTTGATAGACAAATTCATAATTATTATATTTAAAAATATAGTAAAAATAATAATTTAAAAATATATCAATTATTATTATTATTATATATAAATTTAAGTGCATAATTTTGACTTTTAATTTATATTTACTAAAAACTACTACTATTAATTTTAATTTGAGTTTTAACTCTGTCCTATTTCTAATTTATTTTAATATTGTATCAATATAGAAAGGGGTTATATATTAAACCTGCCTGAAAAGGAGTCAGCAAGCAAAGATGTTGGGAATCCAATTTAATGATTTGAAACTTAAATAATAATAGAATTTTAAGGACAGTAAGGCTTTTCTAATTAAATAATAATCTTATGATAGTAATATTAATGTGTCTATCAGGTCAAAAAATTATGTAAAAATTTCAATGATATGAAAACTAATTTTGTGAAACTTGCATCAGATATTTCATACAATAATTTGTTTTTTAATTTATAAAAATAAAAAATTAGGCATACATCACATCCACAATCCCTATCATCAGGAGGACCTCCATTGAAATATCTGAAAAATAAATACAAAATATAAATCTTGTTATTATCATCAACAAGGTATATGTAATATTATAAAATCATCTTAAAAATTACATTAATGAATCATATACAGAATTTTTCATTACTCCAATTATCGATTTATCAATTATCAAAGCTGGCTATAACATCTTTGGTTATACATGCAACATCCAGCAGATGGCATTAAAAATTGAATGCTTTTGCTATGGAAAAATACTTAAAAAAAAAAACTTGAAAGTGGAAGTAAATAAAACCAAACAATTTTTTGCATTAGAATCCTATTTAACTCTTGTATTAACACACAGTTCAACATTTACTCAAATTTGTTAATTTTATACAAATTTTCTATGCCTTTAAAAGTTCATAGAAAATTACCAAATTCAATAGGATCTATCACAAAAAATTGTTAATTGCACAGTCCATTTCAAAATTATAAATACACCCAACTTTTTTTTAACAACAAAAACATTAACAATAGTAATGTATTTATTATATTAGTACAGTAGAGCATTGATTATCCAACTTAATTGGGGACTGGGGTTGGTCGGATAACTGAAAAGTATGAAAAAATACATTATTAGTATAGTGTATTAGGCCTGGTTTAAATACTAGCTTCCCTTTCATGGTCGAGCCAGTGCTGCCAGCTAAAACATGCAAAAATTTAACAAAAATAATATTAAAGTAGCCAAGACATAACCAAATATTGTAGCGCCACATCACTAGCAGACATTTGAATTTGCCGACTAGAACGCGGTCGGTTAACCGATGCTCTACTGTATGTTGTTTACAACATCAATTTAAACATTTTCTAAAATTTTTAGAGCTATCTGACAATTACAAAAAAACAAGTAAAACAGCGAAACCATTTTTTGGACAAGACTATTTCTCAGAGAGCGTGAGCAATGCATATGCAAATCTCACACTTGCACCTGTTTGTAGAAACAGTCTCAGCATTTCATATTTTCTTTTGACCCAGTTCTCAGTCCCCTGACTACCTCCAAGTCTGGTTTATTTTATGTGCACATGATTTGGACACCAAATACTCCATGCCAAATTGCAACTCCTGACATATACGCCTTCATACCTCTAAGGTGTGCAGCCATTGACAACAGTGCAATTTTAGAGATGAGAGATAGTCTTGTCAATTATCACAGATTTTCAATTTTTGATTGTTGATTCAAAAGTATAAATGCAAGTGCATAAAATTAGTATAATAATTTTTTTTATTAATTATTGGTTTAATTATTTGTCATCAGAGGGTAGTATCATTAATTATTACAAATGTGGTGCCAATTTTAAACAGTTTTTTGTGATTTAAAACAATCCCTTGTGGAAAAACACTAACAGTTGGAAATACATGAAATTTACCAACTAAAAGGAGCAGGACAATCTCTACGACAAATTTTCGACAGCTGTAAATCAATCTACAGGTGCTGTGAGAAATGTGTTAACTCAGGGTGAAAATTATGGCAGAAATAAATGATGTGGAAGGCCTAAACTCCTTACATCTAGAAATGGAAAAAAGGTATTTTGCCTACTGATGGTCAACAAGTTTTCTGTCAAAGAATCAGCATCAACATTGCCAATTGCAGTTTCACCAGCAACTGTATGGAGATGTATGCATAATCATAAAAAATGCCAAATTTGCAAAAATGGCTGCCAAACCGAAATTAACACAGTTGCACAAAATACTAGATTCAAGTGAGCCAAAGACAAGATGACAGTGGAAACAAATAGTCTTTTCAGATAAAAAAAAATAGAATTTGGATGGACCTGACAGTTATAGTCACTACTGGCATGATTTGAAGAAGAATGAAGAAGTCAGAATGAGCAGACAGCAAGGTGGGGGCTCTATGATGATGTGGGCAGGATTTGGTTTGGGGAGGCAAACAGACATTGTATTTATAGAAGGTAAAGTGAATTCAGAAAAGTATCAAGAACTGTTGCATCAAAAATTAATAATGTTTGGATCACTCATTGGGGAAGAAAACTGGCAATTCCAACAGAATAATGCTGTCATTCATGCATCAAAGTCAACTAAAAATTGGTTTGCTGAAAAAAAATTTTATGAAATTAATTGGCCATCATGTAGCCCTGATATGAACCCAATATAGAATGTTTGGGGCACTATGAGTTGTTTTGTTTATGGCCAAAACAGACAATACAACACTGTAAATGAACTGAAATTAGCTATCATGGATTGCTGGGAAAATATTAAACAACAACAACTTAAAAAACTAGTAAAATGTATGCTTGATAGAGTATTTGAATTAATTAAATCAAATGGTGGACCTACAAAATATTGAGACATCACAAATTATTTTTTATGCACCTGTGTTTATACTTTTGAAACAATCAAAAATTGAAAATCTGTGATAATTTTTTTTGTAATTGTCAGATAGCTCTAAAAATTTCAGAAAATGTTTAAATTGATGTTGTAAGGGCTGTATCTACTTCCATTTTTGAGAAATTTTAGAAAAGGATTTCCCAATAGAATAAGCATTAAATTTTTAACACCCTCTGCTGGAGATCACATGCATAACCAAAGAGGTTACACCTCATTGATTATGCATATGATTAACCTTAAAGACTATATGAAATATTTAAATATAATTATGTTTTCTAGTTTTAATAGGATATGATTTTCAAAATAAAGAAAGGGGGACCTGTGAATTTTAATTTGTAAATTAAGTACACATAAGAAATGTTAAAAGATTTCATATAATTAAACTTTTCAAAACAGTTCTTATATTCTGTTTTTATGTAATTCAAAACTGCAGACAAAGAATTAATACATATAAAGGATGTTTTTAGATTTTTAATAATATATATATGTTCTTAAAGATCATAATATTGTATTATTTTTCAGTATTATAATCTTTCTAAAAATTTTTAGAAAGATTCCATAATTTAAATCAGAAATGCAGAACACTGTCATAGTAATAGCTCGGCAGTAATTTTCTCTCAACATGTCCATTGTATCTCCACAGGAGCACACAGAGTAACTTATAAATGATAACAGATGGTATAAGTGTGCATAATTGTCACAAACACTAGTCAGGAGTAGGAGTAAGTCACCACCATCATGCACAGCAGTCATGTGACAGAGTAGTAACTCATGATTTTCTAGTTTTTTTTTTTATTCATATGTACATTTTATGGTTATTTGATTTACATTTAGCAAGAGAAGTTTATATAACATATCCATATAACATCAACAAAGTTGGCTTTGCACTACTGATGTAGTAACTTTTTGATAAGTAGTAATTCATCTGAGACGCATTGGGCATCGATAAGCCTACATAACATTAAATGGCAAATCATGTTACTAAAGATAAGATTGTTCAGCTTCTTTATTTACCAAATGGGGAATTATCAGACATTGATGGAGAGGATTATGATGATAATTCAGAATTCCTCCCATCCAGAAGAAACGACATTCTTTCGAAGATAATAGCAGCAATTCAGAAACAACTGAAGTTTGTACAAAGTCTACTAAGAAAAGAAAAGTTCTTTCAGAAGTCAAAGATGAACAAGTGGTAAGCATACAGTTTACCTCCACTCTATTATAATGAAAATTTAGACCAATTTCAAACTAAGATGGAGAAACCAAATGTAACAGTGACACAACTAACTGATTGCAAGAGAGAAAGACTTATGTTGATATTGTTGCCTCATCATATGCAGTAGCACAAATAATGAATTATTGGTAGCTACAAATACCAATGCTGCTTCCTCGAGTACCAACAGAAAGGACAGTAGTCAAACATAAAGCTGAGTATAAGTGGCAGAAAACTGATTTGCCTCAGCAGGACCACTCTTGGAAAGGATTCATTCCACCACCTCCCAATGAAATGCAAACTCCACAGTATTTCAAAATGTTCTTCTCTGATACAATCATTGAGCACTTAGCTACAGAGACAAATAGATATGCACATTAACCTCTTGGGAATAGAGCTAAAAGTGGCTTTTTCAGAAATAAAATAATATATTGCAATGTTATTGTGCAATTATTAAACTATGTGTAGATCCATGCTCAAATTTTCTCATCATTGCATATACATGCTACTTTGTACTTACTTTGTCATTTTACACAATGATGTGTAAGGTAAAAACATTATTTCCTGGCATTGCTGATTATTTTGCTAAAAATAGATTTGACTCCTTAAAAAGATTTTTTTCTGTGGCAAACAATGAAGACCTAAAAACAAGGGGTGATCAAAATTATAATAGGGCGTTCAAAGTCAGACCTTTGATAATTATGATAAATAAAAATCTAGTCTCCCCACAAGAACACCAGAGTGTTAATGAATGTATAATACCCTTCAAAGAGCACTCTTTTCTCAAACAATACAACAGAAATAAACTGCATAAATGGGGCTTCAAGATATTTACAAAGGCTGATGCATTGGATATGATCTTTCACTTTGACACATACACAGTAAAAAAGCTGAAAGATTACAAATTTGCCAGTAATAGCATAGAGGTTGGGGAAAAGATTGTTTTGAACACTAAGTTGGAAGGGCTAAATCACAGTTTATTTTGATAATTGGTTTTCATTCTGTGGCACTTGCACAACAGTTGTTTGTTTGATTCATTTTTTTAAAATCACCAGTATAGAAACCAATTTCATATTAATTATATTTTGTATACAATTTCATCATCATCATACACCATTCACAAATTTAGGCCATGTTGACTTGTTTCGGTCTCAGCTAGACAGGATCTAGGAGTCATTTTTTGTGGACAGCCAGGTCGTCGTCATCCTCATGGTTGATACTGTAAAACTGTATGAGGAATCCTACCTGGCAACATTCGAGATACATGTTGAAGCCATTTTTCTCTATATGTGGAGAGTTTTTCAATTAATGGTCTCATGTGGAGTTCCTCCAAAATATCCTCATTTCAATGATGATCCAGGAACGTATATCCAGCAGTTCGGCACATAAACTTCATTTCAGCTGCCTGTAATCTTTTGATATCTTTCTTCTTTAAAACCCAGATTTCACTACTGTACAGGAGAGTTGGAACAGCCAGAGTTTTAATAATTTCAGTCTGGAGTGTTTTTGTACAAGATGTGGTTTTAGAGTACTATTTATTATTCCTAATGTTTGTAGAAATTTTGTGAGCTTATTATTTATGTCATTCTCATAAGAAATTTTGCATCCTAGATACAGGAAATTATTAACTTGCTCTAAAGTTGTATTATCAATTACAATTTTGCTGCATATTGGCTCTGTGCCTCTAAATGCCATTACTTTGGTTTTAGCAGTTGAAATTTTCATGCCGTATTCTTTTGAAATTTTATTTAAGGTAATGTATAACCCATCACTTCGGCAATTTCTGACCATGCTAATTCTCGCTTATCAATATCTCTATAATCTCTTCTCTTAGGATCATACAGTTCTGGATGCTTCTGAACTTCTTCAATTAGTTGTTTGTCATCCATTTTGAAGATGCAATCAATCCTCAACTATACATCAGATGTTTTACTTGTCCATCAATGCCGATTGGCTAAAAGCTTCCAAATGGAGGGAAAAGATAAAATGGTTTTATCTTTACCTATTGTGATGATTCAGCTTTCACGTGTTGCATTTAATTGTCATACTGAATATAAATAATTTAGAAATTGCTTACACTTGTAATATTAGAGCTGAAATATGTATCCACATGTGCAATATGAAGCTTTTTTAGAAGATAGAACCACAAACATTTCTGTGAGTTACAACTTTATGTAAAAAACTAAGTAGATTCATTTTATGTTGTTTGGAAGCTGAATTCCTAATGTGTATTCTTCCTGCCATTGATGTATTATATCATCTATATAGATGTTAAAAAGTGTTGGTGACAATGGACATCCTTGTCTTACTCTTTGATTTATTCTTCTATATTCTGAAGTGGCATTGTTGAACTTAAGTTGTATGGTATTATTTTCATAAATATTGCATACACAATCGAGTCTGCATAAGTCGACATCCAGATAACTCGACACCATCGGTTAAGTAGTCAGTTTCTGTGGTCCCGGCCGACTTACATAGGCATTAATGTTAAAAAACTCCAGTTTACTCGACACCATTTAACTCATCACTACTGGATAAGTGACATACTTTTGCTGTCCCACACTCTGATAAGTCATCACCCCCTCCCGAAAAAATGAATTCCCTCTGTACGTGTGGTGCAAACTCATTTTTTTTTTTCAGGAGGGGGAGTCAATTTATTTATTAATATATAATATATTTAATAACATAATAATATATTATTATTATTAATATATATATACATATTAATAAAAATGTCTTCACATTTTATGTATTTTTATGTATAAAGTAATAGCAGATAAACAAAAAGAAAATATACAATCTACATCAAGGTCACACCAGAATCCAATTTTGCATTTTCTCATGCCAGAGGCATTAAGAATCCTTAGACGTTACTTGCTAGCAATTGACAATTGCGAAGATGACGTTTTCAAGGTGTTCGCGATTGTTGAAAAAGAAAGTCGAGATAGTTAAGTGCTCAAAGCAAACAACACTAAACAAATTTTTCAGTTTTTCATCTACAGAGTAATTGTAAATGGAGGACACAATGTATTGTAAGCCTATACTACTGTATAACGCACTACTATATTTTCCTATTTGTAGTTTTGTGGTTTTATTTCCAACTTCACTTTAGTCATCACATCGGATAACTCGACACATTTCCACTTCCCCTTGGGGTGTTGACTTATGTGGAGTCAACTGTATTTTGAAGTAAAATATTTGGTATGTTTCTGTTTTGTAGGATGTCAAAAACTTTGGGTCTTTTTATCATGTCAAAAGCTTTTGTACAATCTATGAAAGCTAAATATGTATTGAGATTAAATTCTCTTCATTTCTCTAGTAATAATTTAATGGAGAAAACTGAGTCTTAACAAAATCTGCCTTCTCGGAATCCGTTTTGATATTCCAAAAGAAATTTTTCACCTTCTTGTTTTAATTGTTCATTTAGAATTCTAGCATAGATTTTATAACAGGTATTTAACAGACTAATGCCTCTGTAGTTATCTAATTTTCATTTATCTCCTTTTTTGTGAATAGGCAGTATAATACTCTTCTTCCATTCAAGTGGTATACAGGCTTGTTCATATATATTATTGAAGAATGTTAATACATAATCTCTTGAGGAATTTATCACCAGAATATTTGTATAACTCTCTATTTATGCCATCATCTCCTATTGCTTTTCCATTTTTTGTTTTGGTTAAACTTTCAAGCAGTTCTTCTTGATAATTCAGTTCTATTTTGATTGTTGCTTTCAAAAATCTTGTTAGTATATGTAGGATCTGTCCAAAGTGTCTGATAATAATTAAGAAACTGGTCGTTTGTCACACCATAATTAATCTTTATGGGTTCTTTAATTTCTTGATTCATAAATTTTAATATTTTGAAGGCATCTAGTCTTATTTTGTAAAAATCTGATTCTAGTTGTGAAATAAATTTTGTCCATGATTCTCATTGTCTTTTCCTTATTTCTCTTTTTGCAATTGCTCTGCAGCATTTGTATTCTATTGCATCCTCAGCTTTTTTTGTACGTTGTGTTTTTCTGTAATATTGGTCGTTTGATTTCATTTCCCATATTTTCAATTTCTTTCTTCTACAGGGATTGACTTTTACTGTGCCCAGAGACTCATTGGCTGCTGCTTTTATTATTGTTTTGATATTTTCGCATTCATTCTCTATATCTTTGTCTTCTGGGATTTTCTCCATATGTTGTTCAATTCTTCTAGTATATAACCATTTGATACTATCATCATGTAATAATTTTACTTTAAATTTTTGTTCAGGTTCATGTATAACATTTGGTTTCGTTTTTAGCCATATAGGTGAAATTCTTAATTTTGCTTGGGTTAGGAAGTGATCAGAGCCTACTTCAAATCTTCTGTATGATCTGACATCTAGGAATAATTCTGACATTTTTTCATTAGCAATAAAATAATCAATAATTGACTTGGACTGCTGTCATTGCCAAATATATTTATGTATATTTTTATGATTATAAAATGTATTCATTATTTTAAGATTATAAACAATAAAATCAATGAGTCTCATACCATTTTTGTTACAAGTATCCTCTCCAAAGATTCCAATATTTTTATTTACTGAAGTGTTTCCCACTCTTGCATTCAGATATCCTGCTATTATGATGTAATCGTTCTTGTTAACTTTATTAAAAATTTCTTGCAACTTTATATAAAAATCTTCATTTTCTTCTTCTCAGCCTTCTTCAGAAGCATATATACCAATAATGGTTAAATTGCTTCTGTTAATTTTTAAGTGGATTTCTATAATTCTCTCTGTACAGTATGTGTAATGAAGGATATTTTTCTTAAGAGATTTATGTATCCAAATCATTATACTCGCTTGGGCATGAGTTTTCTTATTTACTCCACTATATATAAGTGTATATTTTTTAGTTTCTTTTGTTCCTTTTAGTTTCTTCTTTGTTTCTAAAGTGACAGCTATGTCAATTTTTCCATTCTGGAATACAGAGTCTAATTCTTCCTCTTTCCCATTAACGCCTCGAACATTCCAAGTAGCATACCTGATAATGTTATCTTTCTTCCAATTGCGATTATTTGTTGTAAGTGTTGTTAGTAAGTGTAATCTTGGCTGCTAAGTGATGAAAATATTGGTCTGTTACATTTAATACAAAATTAATAAATTACATTAAATAGAAGAGCAATGGCCAATGCAAGAATTAAACAGATAAAGATTAAATATGGTGTATACAATTCAATATATAAATTACTTTCAAGGTAAAAGACAATACTAAAATAAATCTTCACACAAGGTTTTCTAAGAATTAATTGGATAAATAAAACAAATTTCAGAATTCTATTAATGACCTGAACAAACAGGTGAGGTGCTCTGAAAGATTTTTAAAAATGACAAAAGAAAGGCCAAGTTTGTGGGCTAAAGGATAATAGAGGAATCTGGGTAACAAAATGGGTCGATAAAAGACCCATTGTCATGCTTTCAACTGTGGAAACACAAATCAAATGTACTCATTGTCATGCTTTCAACTGTGGAAACACAATCAAATGTACTTATTGACACTGTGAAGAAGCCAAAAAGATTCCAAGAGCCCATGCTGAACCTACAATCTGTCATTGACTACAATTTTGTCAAAAAAGGAGTATATCTGTCAGATCAAATGGAATCCTACTACACCCCACTCCAATGACGTATCAAGTGATACATAAAGCTAATGGTAGCTTATTTACTGAGCATTTCCATAGTCAATGCCCACTGTATCGATTTCCAGTACCATAGCCCATGACAAAGACATCTGTCAATGATGAAGTTCCATGAAGTGGTGGCAAAAAAGATACTTGGCAACACTGTCTAGACAAAACTAACAACTACCCCTTATAATGGTAAGTGCAGCATTCATACTCTGCAGAAGCAAAGTTCTGCAAGGAAAGTACATCACTTTTTTTTATTTTATTAGTCGTATTTTTTCATACATTCCCTGTACCTGCCTGTGGCACAACCAGAGAGAGAAAGAACAATGAGATGAGATTTACAGTATGTTACATAGATGACTTCAATTGTAGTCAAAGAGTGGATGAATACAAAAACAATTAAGAGGGTGAGCATCCGGTAAAAAATGTGAATACAAAGTTTACAAAAATTATTGCAAAAATGCAAAGAATCCTTCACTTACGTGTACAGGATGACCTAGGTTTTTGAAGCAGTGAAAAATGAATAAAAACCTCATCTTATATGCAAGTAAATATGGTATATTCATTTTAAAGTTTTCAGATATCTCTTTTTAAATGGATTAATACTGTAATGTACGTCTTCATAAGCATAAATAATATATATGTGCACAGTCATCTTTGATCAATTATAGTCACTCGAAGATAGCGTAACCGAAATCCACTACTAAATGTGACATCAAAACACCAAACATGTTCCAAAACAGCACTACTATAGAGATGTTCAGCAGAAAAATACTCAACAGCTCTGAAACTGTTGTCTGCTGAATGAAGCAATGATACGTGAAAGTGACTGATTACATTTACAGTAAAACCTGTGTAAACTGGAATTGCACTGTACCGAATATTTTTCCGATTTGGCAGGTTTCGTCTTGCACAGGTTTTTTTTAAAACAAATAATATAGCTCCGTTTCAAAGATGCTTCACGTTTTGTGCACAAAAATGCGTGAAAAATTAATTTTTCGCTTTATTAGGGATAAATACTCTTTGTACCTAAAAACATTTTTCATTTCCGCGATGAACAGGTTTTCGGATTATAGTAGAACATAACAATTAGAAAATCGTTCTGTTCCGAAGTTTTTCTATTTAGGCAGATTTCTGTTTTAGACAGTTTTTACTGTATTAGTCTGTTTTTCTTTCGATTTTGCAAATTTCATTAACATAAATGGATTTAACTTATTAAAAATATAGAAACAATCAAAGTAACTAAATAAGCACTTACTCCAATGTAGGCTGTATGTAATTAGCTTTCATGCTTTCGACATATGGGCTCAAATTAGCTGTTCCTTCAACAACAAACACAACATCGGAAACTCCTGCCCAGTTATTTTGTTCTGCAACTACCATTTTGATTCGAATTATATAGAATTATCCATGAAAAATATTCAGAAACACCGTAAAAATGTTCTCATTCCGAAATGTGCCTTCCGTCTCACTAACCATGCAACAAATTCTGAAAATTTCTTCTGCTTCTTTCTATGCGCCATCTGGCGGTTTTTTTCAATGGCTCTATTACTTTTCGAAATTTGAGTACCCGAAATAAATTATTTCGAAAATTGTCATTTTTTAAATTATTTTATTTTATCTGGTAGATATTAATAGCTTATTAACATATTCATTGATTGATTTGCCTGCTGCTCTCCCTTTCTGGATCACAAGCATGAAGATACGGTATGTGCAGTACTATATATCAATGAATCAATGTTCTATCTATCTATCTTCTTCAAGTTAATATAGAAATAATAGCCTTACTGAATCAATGTTACCACCTCTGTTTCTTTAAAATAAACCAGTTACGGAGTCGAAAAAGACTAAACTAAACCAAATTTTTACGTTATTAAACCAAAAAATAAACCATTTTAAAAATAACGAAAAATAACGTCATGAAGTAAATTAAAATGTTACCTACAATACATGAAAAACAGTGTAATTACAAAATGGCTTTTATTCAATTCAAAGGTATTCACAGAAAACAAGCAATAAATAAATAGTTGGTCTAGATCAGCGTTTCTCAACCTGGGAGTCGCGACCCTCAAGGAGGTCGCAGTGATATTAAAGGGGTGTCGCGAGACAATAATGAAATCATTTTATGAGAAAAAATTATTTATTATAAACCTATAAACGTTTTACTTACAATAAGTACACATGTAAAGAAAAGAAATTAATGTGATGATTGCATTTGTTTTTCATTTAAAATTTTCTCCATACGTGGATCAAATTACAAAGAGCACGTACACATCAAGTTGGAACTTGTAAATTGCTCGTATATAGGAATAGTTGTATTACATTTTTTATACTGTCAGTCAGTCCCGTCAGTATTTTCTTAATGTATAAAATTAGTACAATGTGATTATATAATATTTTAAAAAATTTACATTTATAATTACAGTCAAAATTCAATTAGTAATAGTAAGGCTTACTGTTATTATTCCTTTGGATGGGGGATCGCGAAATATTAATTTAATTTATATTTACTATTTGGGGTCGCGGAGCTAAGTAGGTTGAGAATCGTTGATCTAGATCGTACTGATTTTAATTTGACCATTCGACCAACTAATGCCGATCTCGGGTGCGAAAAAGTAGGATGGCCGAGCGGTCAAGGTGACAGCCTACCGCTTTGGGTATAATGGGATCGAATTCGGTCAGGTCTGAGCGGATTTGATCCCGAAACGGAATTTTTCAGGTGGTGGTCTGTCCGGATATATCGGGTTCCGACCGTCACCACCTAGCCGCCCTATTATTTGCCTGGCTGAACCCGTAATAGGCTTGTTAGGAAGTTTTCTTAGTGTCCATCAGTGGCGTGCCGTCATTGGAAGCGGCGGAAGAGCCGCATCCACCTTCCAAAGATCTTCCCTTGTATTTTCTAAAATATAAATTTTCATATTTTAACGTACTTTGAATTAATTAAAATTAATATTTTATTATAACTGCATTATGTATCTTATTAAAAAATTCTATATTATATGTGAAAAATACGATAAGATTGCTATTGTATATTCGAATGTTAGTGGCGGAATGGAAGAGCTTACGAGACAGTTTCCACGGCGAGAATAACTGAATGGTGTAAAGCAGCCAGAGGGCATTGGCGCATGCTCTGTACAGAGCAGCAACCTCAGCCGGTTTAGCCGGTGGAAACTACACACGCGTAACGCTTCCAACGATTCTATCCCTTAGCCGCTGGCAGAGAGCTATCTGACTAAGTGAATTGTTTAAGATTTAAAAAGTAAAGAGTATTCAATGTTATTTTTATGTACGTTTTTTTGCAAAGTTATATTTAATTACAGTATAATTAAAAGAAAATTATAATTATAATGGCAGATTTTCAGACATAAAATCTTTAGAATTTTTATCACTTTTAGATGTTTTTCATAATATTAAAATTATTAACAATTTTTCAAAGCGTGTTTTAATTCTTTAAATTAAGTAAATTTTATGGGAAATTTTTCGATTTATCTAAATTGCGTACCGAATCGCAATATTTATATTCGTGTCCTGACTATATTGACAAGTAACTCTTAAACATAAAACATATTATAATTAATGTGGATCCGAACAAAGACGTACTAAAAGAATTATATGATTTAATATCATTAATTTTTACGGTACCATCTACCAGTGGGTCTGTCGAGCGCAGTTTTTCGACCACAAAGCGAATTCATATATTGGCCACTCGGTCGGAGGAAAAATTGTCGCTAGCGTTGCTTTCGATAGAAAAAGAGCTTTTAAATACGTTGATGGAGTCGATGACCAGCGACTTTTATGATAAAGTAATTAACGACTTTGCGGAAGAAATCGCGAAATAGAATTAGTTTATAAAAAATTTAAAAAACAAGTGTTTCTATCATTGTTTATATCACGTCAATTTGTATTATGTATGTATTAATTGTATTTTAGAACTAAAATACATAAATTGTTTATTTTTGTCATTTCCAGTATTTGTTTAAAACTTTTATGGAAATGTCATGTACCGGACAGGTCTGACCCGTCACGAAAGACGCGAAAAAACGGTTAATTTAGAGAAAAATTCATTAGTTTAAAAAAAACATAGGTGAAAGTCGTTTGTAGTCGGACACCCATTGTTTATATCAAACTGCCAGGCAGAAACTATAAATTGCGGAAGGAAGTCGTCCTATGATCGGTTAACGAACCTTAGACAAATCGCTATTCTGTGCTCCACGTTAAGTGGGTTTCGCTACGGGTAGTCGGTCGAGATGCGTCTGGGTTCCATGCTATCGATAGCTATTACGCTTTAACCAATCACAGTTTAGTTAACATTGTATTTTTGTCACGTGACTGCAACCCGCCATTTTCTAAGCGAAGCACGTGGTTTTAGCATTGTCGTGTATCAGCGCTAGTGAAATAGTTTTGTTTGAAAATGTCGAAGAAAGGACAACGAAGCCAGCGAACTACGAGTCGCCAGTCCGAGATGCTCGTTAATTTTATGGAAGACAACCCGAAATTAATGTCAGAGAAGTTAGATGCTTCCTTCACCGTAAAAGATCGCCAGAAATTGTGGCAAGAAATAGCCGACCGTCTGAATTCCGATGGAGTCGGCTCACAAAAACATCCAGAAAGATGGCGAAAAGTAACTGATAGTCGTATATTTATATATTTATATTCAAAGCTATCATTTTAATTTATACATATGCGAATAAAACCTATTTCAGAAATAATGTTCACGCTATAGCTACTTACTTTAAATTTTAACAAGAAAGCAATTACATTATTCATACAATATTCTTAAACAGTTAAGGTAATTATTTTTAAGCAATACAACAACATAGTTTATTAACTCTCTCTCCAATTGCTCGTGAAGTAAAATCATTCTTACACCAAAAGACGCCATGTTGTTTTCACTTTCGTTACGTTCCTAACGGCAGCTCCAGAGTGACCGATAACAAAACCTTAGTTATCGCAAGTGGCTATCGGCACCGAAAACGAAACGTACGGCTCGGAATAGCATTTTCACGATTGATTAAACGCGAATCACGTGGTTCCGATAGAAACTGGTTTTTATCGTATTCGTTAGCTTAACGATACTACTCAGAATAGGTCCCCAGGTAAGAGTCTCGTTACGTTTAGTAACGAGAGATCAACCACTCGGGAAGTGTGATTGAGGGAGAACGACCAATCAAAATGGATGAAAGAAAGAACGGAGATTGATATAATCTCCGACAATCGAGGACACCTGGCACTCGGTTAACGTTCCGAATAACCAAAACGCCGTGTGTCAACGCGCAAAAAAAAAAAAAAAAAAAAAGCAATTTCTCGTCTATTGTGCCAACCTGTAACCTGTGCCAATTCGGACTTAGACCGTGTCCCCGACGCCAACAGAGGAAGTCTCTCCGTGCCCTACAGACTTGTCAACGCCACTGTCCCGGGGTCACCTTCGATCGACCATCGAAGAATCACATCGACGCTCAGGCCGTCCGAACGGCTGATTGTCCTAAAGCAAACTATTTTGTACATAGTATATGCTTATTTTATGTTAAAATAAACGGTTTTTGTCAGATACTTGTCGTCTTTGTCTCTACAGCCACCACCCATTACAGTACGAATGGACACTAGACCATTACTGACGCAATTAACTGATTGCCCCTGGAAGTCGGCTTCTTACAGAAACACAGCTTCCCTATCATCAAATGTCACGGCACGCCACTGGTGTTCATAGGGCGGAAGGGCTTTAAGAAAAGGAGAAAATGTCAGGAAAGTGGAAAAATCAGTTGAAACTTTTGCAGGATAAGTGCAGAGTGACATGCGCTCGTGATAACGTGATACACGAAAATAGAGGTAGAACCCGTGTCATAGTTACGGTAACGTAAACGTAACTCGAAAATTTTCAATGCAAACACGGAATTCACGATGTCACGAGATTTTGACAGATAGAGAATAATATAAGGTGTTGGAATTAAATTTAATTAATGAATTAATATTTGAAAAAACTGTATTAACATCAAGTGTCATCCACTACAAGTTTTAAAAATGTATTTGAACTTGAGTGAATGAATAACGATTGAAAATTTGAACAAGATATATATAGGGGGAGAGTGTGAACTAATAATAGGAATTTAATTAAAAAAAAGCTTTCTTAGTGTCTGAGGGTGGAAAGAAGCGAAGATGGGGAAAAAAAAACATTATCAAGTATCGTTTTCAATAGAAATAACATGAAATCCGCTAATTCATTTATTTCCCCCCACCGATTTTTTGCTAAAATAAAATTATTTGATACAATCGAAACCGTGTTGTTATGTATATTTGGTATACTGGCACAATGAAGTGGCGCTTAATCAACACTGGGCGAGTTTTCCATCTTTATTTAGTTAGTGAACAATCCAACGCTTGGCGAATTCTGCTTCGCAATGATAGGAAGAGCTAACATCGAAAGATCAAAAAACGACGTCGCTATGAAACGCTTGGCTGCCACAAGCCAGTTATCCCTGTGGTAACTTTTATGACACCTCTTGCTTAAAACTCCTAAAATCAAAAGGATCGATAGGCACCGATTCGATAGAAATTTTTAAAGTGTTTAAAACAATTTAATAGTTAAAAAGGCAAATATGAAGATAATAGTAACGTCAGGTTTCTATTAATAAATTTAACATAGTATTCTTTGTTAGTGTTACTAACCTCGTTTCCTTATCCATTTTTCTTTTCAGTTCTTCACACAATGAAGAACTGAAAAGTCTATTAAATAAACTTTAGTTCTATTAAGAAGCGTTCAGTTCTATTAAATAATTATCATTTTAGCAAAAAATCGGTGGAGAAAAATAAATATATTTATGAATTAGCGGATTTCATGTTATTTTTATTGAAGACGATACTTCATGTTTTTTCCCCATCTTCGCCTCTTTCCACCCCTCAGACATTAATTAATTTGTTAGGCCAGACATCATTGTACTGTTTCAATCTCTTTGGTCTAAATCTCTAGTGGTTTGAATTTCTCATCATGTCCTCTATTTGACTGTTTTTAGCATTATCGATTAGAATTTGGTAGTGTACTCAATGCTTTGTTAATCTATTAGATCCATAATTTTGATTTACCATATCTTTTGCAATGTATCTTATGGATAGATTCATCTGTGCATGACAATAGCAGGTGAGTTGTTGAATCCTGGAGGAAAAGTATGGAATTCTCATTTAAAGATAAAATTTATCACGTGTTGTGGTAATCGACTTATATTTTCTTTAGCTTAGCTAGGATACGACAACGCAGCACATGGACGATCTGCCAATGGATGCCTTCCAGGCAAGGGCGTTGCCAGGGGGCAGCTGCCCTCCCTTAGAAATTTGAAAAAATTATTTAAATGCTAAGTTTTAATTAAAATAATCTTCTTGGGCTTCTTGTAAGTTAAAGAAATGTTTTAATTAAGATATTTCTTTTCCGGTACATAGTAAATGATTAAAACTTTATGAATCGTTTTTATTTTACCTACATACAATTCATATCCTCTATCAATTTACATCATCTTGCCCCCGGCGCATTGGCTGGCGTCGTCCTTGCTCCCAGGAGAATTGGTCCTTATTCGAGTGTTTTCTGAAGCGGAATAAGCCACGCCACGAATAAGCGGAAAAAGCGACGCCTAGGGCCTCCCAAATTTGGTAATATAATTTAGTATCTAAAACACTAAATTGGTAATTACAAAAAAAAATAAAATTGTACCAGTATCTACAGAACGATCATTTTCAAAGTTAAAACTTATCAAGAATTATTTCCGATCAACAACGTGTCCGGAGAGACTTTCTTCATTTTCAATCTTGCTCATTAAAAAAGATATTGCTACAGAATTGTATTTTTTTTTTCTGTAATTAATTCAGCTCTCCTAAAGGCAAAATAGTTTTGTAGGTGAATTTCTGTGCAGGTATTGACTTTTCAAATTCATTGTAAAATTTGTATTATTTGTTTATTGTACATGTAGCCGCCAGCGCCAGAGATCCCGAACACTGCCTGGCAACATTTGCCAACGAAGTTGGCTGGCAACGTGAAAAAAAGGCGCGAAAGTTCGCGGGTCTTTGCCTGGATGTTGGCCGAGGATGTCGGTGACAGTTCTCACCTTTTTAATAAAGTTTTTTTGTTACTGTTCGTGTTTGTCTGCTTAGTTTTAAAGATCAGTAGGAACGAATGACAAATACATATTTTTATTGCTTCATTGTGCGTTTTAATATCTGTTTCTATATTTAAAATGTTGATATTATTGTAAATGTACCCTTTACAATCGTTTTCTTAATGGAGCTCAAAAGATAAATTTTGCCTGGTGATCGCAAATCCTTCGCCTTCAGTTGTTACAAACGTATGATTGCCAAATGTCCTGGATTTTTTCCTGCTGCTATCAGAGACAGGAAGACTTTATTCTAAAAACTGTTCCTACAATGAACTATCTTTTTCTTTTCTACATTTTAAATCTATTCCTGTCACTGGCAGAGTAAAAATACGCATCCTGTATGTCGGGTCTTAATCTAAGGTTGTTTTCCTACTGCACAAATATCAGTTTTCTTTTGGCCAAGCCGATAGATAAATCCTAGCGTTAAATAAGCTGTTATAAAAGACATAAATAGAATATAAAGAGAATTATACGAATCTTATATCTGTATAATTATTTATTAACTTCAATCACTGTTTAATCTTTATCATTAGGCATGCGCAGTGTGCATGTGATATAGCCTAATTTACTAAACGATAAATGTATGGGAGGGTCTTTTTTTTTTTTTTTTTTTTTTTTGTAACTCTTTCCGCCCAGTGGGCACTAAGAGGGCCTCTTATAGCAAGCCCATTATGGGTTCGGCCAGGCCCACAATGGGGCGGCCGGGTGGTGAGGGACGGGGACCGACATATCCTGACGGACCACCCCCCGAAAAATTCCTGGGGATTTTTCGACCCGTCCGGATTCGATCCCGGGTCCCCCAGGGCGGCAGGTTGCTAACCTTGACCGCTCGGCCATCCGGCCTTTTATGGGAGGGTCTAATGATGTGTTCACTTGTTTATAATCGATCAGCGCCGCCGTAACTTATCCGTTACAATTCCCAGACACGCACCTGTTATCAAAGAGTTGACCGTTACGATTTGGCCGATTATTTCAATCACTGTTTAATCTTTGTCATTAGGCATGCGCAGTGTGCATGTGATATAGCCTAATTTACTAAACGATAAATGTACTTTGATAATGGATTATAGTATAAATGGAAATATTGATGTTGCTGCTGCATAAAAAAAATGTGTATTGTATTATATTCAATACAAATGATCCTACTATAGCTCTTTTCATCGGCGGAATAAACTATGCAGTAAAATACCGAAAAGTACCGAAAATTTTTTTCGGTTTGGCAGGTTACTGTTTTGAACAGGATTTTTATTAACGTAGAAAATCGCTCCGTTTCGAATAATTTTTTGTTTTATGCTGGGTTCCTTTTTATTCAGGTGCCGTTTTGGATAGGTTTTACCACATATTGCGTATATTAGGTAAATATTTTAACTTTAACATAACCAGAAGATAGAGACTGGCCGAGATGGCCGACGGTTAAGGTGGCAGCCTACCGCTCTGGGGACCCGGGATCGAATCCGAACAGGTCGAATAATCCCCAGGAATTTTTCGGGGGTGGTCCGTTCGGATATGTCGGGCCCCGTCCCTCACCACCCGGTCGCCCCATTGTGGGCCTGGCCGAACCCATAATGGGCTTTCTAAAAGAGGCCCTCTTAATGCCCACAGGGCGGAAAGAGTTAAAAAAAAAAAAAAAAAAAAAAAAAAAAAACATAACCAGAAGATAGAAATACTTATAAGACCTAGAATTGGACGATTTTAATTATGGGATTCCCACTGCACAAGTCAAAATTCCCATTACACATTTGTGTCCAATTTTACGTCAGAATGTGCGCTGTTGCATATCCTGGAATTAAAGCGTTCCAGTATCTTTCGGAAGGAACTCATTTTGTACCAAATTTTATCCCCAAGTGCCTGGCAAATGTGCAGAAAATCCATGAAAAACCATGTGGCCAGACCGTTGGTCAGCAGCAAACTCACAACCAACTACCAGTGTTCAGTGGTTTTATCCACTCGGCCATCGGTGGGTTTTCCATTTTTGACTCTGCCCTGTGGGTAGTAAAAGGGCCTTTATTTATATAACTATTATGGTTTCGAACAGACACAATGTTGCGAGCGGACGAAGATAGACGGTTCTCAGTTTATCTGGGTCAGATCACCCATGAAAAATTCCCAGAGTTCTCTGCCCGTATTCGATTTCAGGTTTCCCAGATTGATAGTCTAACGCAGGGGTTCTCAAACTTTTTCGATCCACCACCCCCTTTGTTCCATAAAGTTATACCCAACGCTCCCTAACCCATCAGTGACCCCAACTTTTGCCTTTGGTCACCGTTCAGTACCCTGCCTCCAGCGCCCCCTAGATTTACTCACCGCCCACAGGGGGGGCGGTAACGCCCACTTTGAGAACCCCTGGTCTAACACATCGCCTCGGCTATCCGGCCGTTAGATTTTCGTGATATTTTCCAGAATAAGAATGGAAGCGATGTTCAACAGTTTACGTGCGAGAAGGAAATAGTTCCGTGTTCATTACGAAGTAAAACATAATTTATTGGTGTATAGAATATATATTAGAAAATTGTAATCTCAGCATTTTGCAAGAAATTTGAGATAAAAACAAAAACTTTATACTATGTCCAGGGCCGGATTTACCAATCCAGGGGCCCTGGGCACAAATTCGGTGGGGGTCCCCCTTTAAGAGTAGGCAAATTTGATGATTTAGAAAATTTACACAAAATACTGTACTTTCAATTAGATTTGAACTAGGAAGTTGTAAATTTCATTTAAAAATAAGGTTATTGTAAACATACATATATTTTATTGTGTAAAACTATTAAATAATTATTTTAATTTAACTGAAAAATACCTATGTGAAATTTTTTCTCGAAATTTTCCGATATTTTATAGGTTTTTTCCCGGGTTTGGTTTTCTCTGCCTGTTGTCCTCATGATTAGGCCACACTAGGCTGTCGCGGTAATAGAAAAAAAATTATGTTTAAACATAATTTTTTTTTAGTTTTGTGGGGGCCCCTATTTTGTGGGGGCCCTGGGCACAGGCCCCAAATGCCCTTATGTAAATCCGGCTCTGACTATGTCATGTAACGTTATGTTTACATTTTCAAAGTTGTTTTTTTTCCTAATATTCAAACATCACGTTTTCAAGACTTTTCGTTGTTTCGCTACTGTGGCGGATCCAACTCATCGCTCCACTCTTATTTTTATAAAATATTATAGATTTTATATTAAACTAATTCCATTTAAATTGTAAATTTATGAGTCACTGTAA
Organism: Centruroides vittatus; assembly: GCF_030686945.1. Lineage (NCBI taxonomy): Eukaryota > Metazoa > Arthropoda > Arachnida > Scorpiones > Buthidae > Centruroides > Centruroides vittatus. The sequence goes on along the minus strand of NW_027122274.1, from coordinate 1,171,342 downwards.
GAGTAACTATTTCCTGTAAATTTATTGTAAATGTTTGAAAATATACAGTAGTTTCATATACAGGATGCCAATAAGTTGTCAAATGTGGCAAATTTGTGTTTAATAGATCATATGAATAGTAATAGATGCAATAAATTTTATTTTTATGCGAATAGATTCAATTTAATTTTTAATTATTTCAAGAAAAGTTCACAATATACAAAATGTATTAGTAAATATTTGTTGATAAATGTTTTCATCGAGGAAGTTTCAGATTTTTACCCAGTTCTTTCATCATTAACGGTAATCCGTTATAAAATAGTTACATCATTCGCATACATTTTATTGAAATTCCTTATTACATTTATAAGGAAATAAAAATATTAACGTTTCGACAAATATGAATTTACAGAATAAAGAATTTGAATTGTTACTGCTATAATTAAGGTGATCATGTACAGTACCGTATTTTCTCGCATATAGGACGAGCGTGACTTTAAAGATCAAAATAAAGAAAATAAATTAGATTTAATAATACAATTCTAATTTTATTTCCTTTAATCACAAATAAAATATCAAATAAACGTAAATGCACACATTGTCCCGCAAAAATTACTAGCATTTTAAACTTCAAGGAGAAATCTTGTAAAATCGACAACAAAATTTGTTCACGTAAAGTTGGACAATTTGGAACCTTTCTTCTCAATTCTTAACAGTCGAATAAAGAATTTCACTGTTCGTCTATTACACTTATGAATTTCTCCTAATTCTGATCTCCAAATAATCATGTTTTCACGTGGGAATGAATTAAAACTTATGTCGGGCTCCCGTGTAATTTTGGAAATCAATTCAAAAGCTTTGCTTTTCCTATTGCTATTCATCTTTACTCCTGACAATACACAAGAACGATTGAAACGACCCAGATAAAACAGTTTTGTTTTTAAACACCAGAAGGTGAGAATCCGGTAAAAAATGCGAATACAGTACACAGTTTACAAACATTATTGCAAAAATGAAAAGAATCCTTTGCTCGCGCGTATAGGACGACCTAGGTTTTTAAAGCAGTGAAAAATGAATAAAAACTTCGTCTTATAAATACGGTAGTTTATTGTCCAAATCGAATAGTTTTAGGTCGGGAGTGAGTGAAAAACGGATGTAAAAATGGCTGAACTTGGATTATTTTATTTTTAAAAATTATATATATTGACCTATAAATTATTTATATTATAAGACCTATAAAACGGTTTTATTTATAATTTTATTCTATTTTTAAGGGCTAAAAACAGGTAAAATCCCGGAACTAGATGGTTTGATTGGATACGGCAACGCTACACATGAGCGATCTGCCAAGGGATGTCTTCCGGGGACTTTCTATAGGAAAGTGGCCCCTATTTAGTTTGCTAGACAAGTGAAGAAAACCGGAAAACTTGGCCCCTTGGTCAGGCGTGAACCTATGCCAGTGTATCCCGGTTTTATTTACTTGATCACTGGTGCGGTCCGGGACTCGACCACACAGATCTAGAACTGTCCAGGACGAACTGGGACATACGATCATTCTAGTTATAAAGGACGAAAACTTTAAAGATACGATACTTTAAAGATACAATAAAGAAATAAAAAATCAAGTTATACGATGATTAAACGAAATAAGTGAATGTATGAACATATTAAAATTAACTTCTATTATGATGAAGATAAAATAATCGACTACATCATCGTTAGTAACATCGTCAAAAATAGAAGTTAAACAGAAATAACGAACCAATAAATCAGCGGAAGTGGAGTTGTTGCGTCGGCGCAATCTTTTCCCTCCAACTTTAATGATTTGTGAGAGGAAGAAAGGAAGTTCTTTTTAGTTCGGATTAAAACGTTGTTCTTTAAACAATGGGTTTAAAAGGTTGCTACGCCTGTATAAAATACCTTGTTATTATTTTTAACCTTTTATTCTGGGTGAGTACTTTAGAAAATGATTCAATTTGTTTACATGTAAGATAAATATTTGTTTCTTGATAAATCTCATCTTCCTTCCTAATTTTAATCTATTACATAAACATATGCTGTATTATTATTGTTTAATTAGGTAGCAGGTTAACTTTATATAAATTTTTTCTTGACGTGATTTGACGAATCGTTTAATATGTGATTTTCAGTCACGCGTCGCGTCCTTCGCGTGCAGTCACGCTTACGAATAAGCTACTAGATATTTCGTGAATACATAAAATTAATTGAATTTTTATTCATGTAAATGCAGTAGAGCGAATACAGATATCGTGTTTTAACGACGATCATCGAACCTGAACCAAGTTATTCGTGTTAACTACTTTTTCATATTAATGGTGCGCTTGGACGCGTCACGACGCGACGCGACTATAGTTAACATTTAATAAAATTGCTGTGAATGATACTCGGTTAAAGAAAGCACTTGCAGTATTTATGCTTTCTTTAATCAGTTATGGAAGTATATAAATTAAATATTAAATAGAATGTTTATATTTTATATACATAAATGGGTTTAAGTATATTTATATAAAAGAAAAATTATAGAAAGCAATCAATTGTAATGTTACTTATTCTGATGATGGAGGCTATAAATACTGTTTTACTTTAATTTGTAAACTCAAATAGTTTTTTATGTTAATGAATTATTTTTAATTAAAATGAGTGAATTTATTAAATTAAGTAACTAAGAAACACTTTTACATGTAAATTATGACATTTATACATGATGATTTAAATATTAACATGGTTAATTGCTTATGAAAACAATAATTTTTAAAAGCTTTTACTATCAGATTAGACTATTGCTTAATTCTAATAAAATACATTCGTATTGAGGCCCAAAGAAATTTTTCTTTGCTTTCATTTGCATTTCACTTCTGGAATGTCTTGACTTTTGAAATTTTATAAATATCTTGTTAAAATGATATATTTTAATGTATGAAAATTTTTACAAGTTGTTGGATATAATATATAAAAATTTTTGAGTTTTTAATACTTTTTAGAATTATAGGATTTAACACCTTAAATAAAAAGTAATTTAAAAATTAATGTAAAATAATAATATGATGATTTTTTTTAAGATTAACTAATGTATAATGCTCGCAGATAGGGTGACCATATATCCTGGTTTTTCCAGGACAGTCCCAGATTTCTCCTATTTTTCATTCTCAAAAATAGAATAAAATTTTAAATAGAACTATTTTATAGGTCTTCTAATGCAATATAATCAATTTATAGGTCATTATATATAGGCCTATACAAGTAATTTTTAAAAAGATCATCTAAGTTTAGCCATTTTTAAACCTGTTTTTCACTCAGTTTTAACTGTTTTAATTTGCACAATAATATGGTCACTATATATGAATATAAAAGACTGTACTACTATCATAGAATTAGTTTGCTATTTTATAGCAAATTTCTGAAATTATGTTGATATAGTTAATCTTAAAGAAGTGCAGATTCCAATCAAATGTAAAAATATTTAAGTAAAACAGAAATTGAAATATAAAACATTATTTTTCAATAAATTTTTATATTTAACTATTTGTTTAGAAAATTCAGAAATTCCTCATTCAGAAATTATAGAATAAGAATAGTATATATGTTAAAAACATTTTGATGAATAATTTAATCAATATATTGACTTCAAATAGCAAAGAAATTTTGAAAATCTATTTTAAGTCTAATAAGTATAATGGAATTAAATGATACAAGAAATCTCTGAAAAATGTTTTATATTAATCAGTTCCATTACAGCTCTATCTACCTTTAGTTATGTTTGAAAAACAGCAATTTTTTTGTTTACTTTTGCTTTTAAAACATAAATTATTGAGCATGGATTTTATGTTAGTGAAGAATCAATAATATATTGGAATTGATGTAAACAAAATTCTTTAACATAATAATAATTTAATTTTAAGACTTATAAGTACTGAGGTCCTAGGTATAACAATTTTACAAAGTTATTGGCAGTTTGCCAGGATTCAAAAGTTGAATAGGAAATACATTGAACTCATATAGACATCATTTGATACCAGGAAGTTAGTCTCCTCCATAAATAATCTATGGGTAGTCTACTGAAAAAGATAAAACTTAATATTAAAAAGTTATCAAATTTATTTTATTTTTTTTGTTGTTTTAAATTCATTTAATTTAAAATTGCTTTAAGACATATAAAATGGGAGAATTGAATTGATCTTCTATGACAAAATAACTCTATTCTGTTACACTTCAATGATTCATTATTAAATATAATCTGTATTTTGATTTATTTAAAGAGGATTTTGTTAAAATGAACTGAAATACTTCAACATTATTTAAGTTTTTGTATTCAAATCATTTATCTTATACTTATTGAGTCAGTATAAATGGAAAATGGCTTTATTCATTGCTTCTAACTTATATTGGCTTTGCTTTGCTCTTTTGAATCTTGACAAGATTCTAAAGTGAAGCAAAGCTGAGTTTTCTAGAGTGCCAGGGAAAAAACTTTTATCCCATGTCAATTTGAAGAATTCATCTACCTTATGGATATGCCTCCTTGCTTCTATATTGATTTTTTATTTATGCTGTTTCGTAATATTTAAGAAATTTTCAATAATAGGACTTAATTTTCGATATAACAGAGAATTATATACATAAATGTATTACAGAATAAATATCTTATGTCTTGTCATAAAACTACATAAAAGTAATTTTAAATATTTGTAATACTGTTAATATTATTTAGATAAAAATTATAAATATATTAATGATTGTTTATTGTCAAGAGAATTAATTTACTCAATATAAAATTTACTTTATATTTTCAGTATACTCTGTAGATATCAGTCATACAGTATTATGTAAAACTGTTTTAGTATTTTAGGTCTGTATTACGTAAAACTAACACAAACTCTTTCATTGAAAAATAAATATCACCAAAGACAGAAAAATGACTATAACATGCCTAATGCACAATTTTAACTGAGGACATAGTGTACAAAAAACTTCACTTCACTAAACAAACTTGTTGCCAAACTGGCAAAATTTTCAAGACGATTATTTATATATTTTGTTATAAATTTTATTTTATAAGTTAAAAAATTTAAGTTAATTTAAATTTAACTTAAATTCAAATTTAAGTTATAAATTTACAAGTTAAAATTTTAAAAATAATTTTATAATTTATTATCTATGATTTTACTAGTACTATATATAAAGATTTAAATAAAAACAAAAAGAAAAAAACCCAAACATTTTAAAGTTAAAAATTTAGAACTTTTATAAAAATTTAAAAATTTGTTGATATTATTTAGGATTTTAGGAATTTTAGAATTTCAATTAATAAACTCATTTTTTATCATTGATTAAAAATTGAATTTTGGCAATAAGGTATTAAATGTTGTTTTTTCAATGTATTACTGTTAGGTAATATATGTTATGGAAATATCAAAAGAATGTATTATTCTTGAAGAACTTATAAAAAATTAAAAGATGTTAATAAAAAATATACAATTTCTACATTTCTTAAATTGTTATGAATGCAAATGAAATTAAAAATTAAACAAATAAACACCAACGAATTAAAAATTGAAAATAAAAAGCATCTCAAAAATTACAGTTTGATTCTGATCCAATTTAATAATTTTTTTAAACATTATTGAATTAAATCAGAAACAAATTAATATTTGAGATGTTCTTTTATTTATGTGATTTATTGAATATTATGTACTCTTTTTATTTATTCTTATTTTTAGTCTGAACCAAGTACTCTGATATAATAATTTAAAATATATACTTATATTAAATCCAGACTTTTTGAGATATTTCTGTTTTGTTTTTTCATGCTGTTCATTAGCTTTCTAAATTCTTGAATAAAAAAAATTTCTAAATGCTAGAGATGTTGGGACCCACCAATGGCCAAACAGTTTTGTTACCTGAACACTGGGAGTTTGGACATGGGCTTGCGCCTCACCAGGACAGGCTGGCCACGTGGAGTTTTCTGGGTCTTCTCCATGTCTGTAACATCTGAATAGGGGCCAGTGTGGCTGTCTGCCACTTTTTTTTTTTTTTTGTAATTATTGTATATAGAATTATAACTCCTCTCTTTATTTCCTATCACCCTTCTTCCTTCTGCTTTTAACTCTTTCCTGTCACCTGACAGGAGCAGCAATTTTCATGATCCTGATTGGTGGTTTTGCCAACAGGGACAGGGAGGGGGTCCTGCACAAAGTGATCATTAGACACGGGGTCAGAAAATTGACACTTTTTGATTCGTCACCGAGAAGGAAGGTCAAGGTAGAGGGACTGGAGGACCATGTATGAGATGGAGATTGACAGTGAGAGCCCAGATAGAAAAGGTGGGACAAAGACGAAATAATTGAGATATCCGTTCCTGAGAGGTTCCTAGAACTACCTCAGTGTATATTTGTCAACAACTGCATAGTATTAACCTCGATGCTGGTGGATTGTACATTCGCCATGATTCATCACCCAGCTCAGGACCCCATTGTCTAACTACTGGTAGATCCTTCTTACTATCGTTCCTTCTCTATTTCCATTAGTTGTAATATTAGGTTAAGGTTAGTTGTAATTATTTTAGTTTTAATCGAAATGGTATGTAAACAAATCTTTGTTTGAAAAATCTGAACGAGAGCGGAGACATTATAAATATAGTTGTGTAATTTTGTCTCTGTGGCGGGCATCATTTCTCTGTTAAATAATTCGGCTTATAAAACTGCTCGTCCCTCGTGGCTTGGTCATTTTATTACATGTTCTACACTTGAACAATTTTTCACACCAGTTACCCTTAAAAAGACCTCCCAGAAGGCATCCCCCTAGACAGATCACCGAAGTGTTGCATCACCATAACTTAACAAAACAAAAAACAAAGCTAGAGATGTTGGAAATAATTATGAAAATCACAAATCTTTACTATAATTCAGCATTTTCAATTATTGATTATTGATAATTTTTTTCTAGATTGAAATTATTTATTTAAGAAATAATGTTCTATTATTATGTATCTATTTTAATTAATTAATTTATTATTTTGTTTTATAAACTTAGTAAATAAATTTACTAAGTTATAAAATATTCTATAGCTAATTACTGTATTACATTATATAGGAAATTATCTTAGATAAAATAAATTTTAGATTATTGTTAAATCTTTTATATAAAATCTTTAATATTATAATAAAACATGATGATTAGGATTAATTTTTGCTTAATGCTGTATACCTTGCTTTTAAATGTTTTCAGATACAGTTTTTCATATTTAATATTTCATTAATGGCTTAATAATAATCTGCAAGAAATATAAAAAATTTTTGAAAATGTTTTTAATTACTGTATTAATATCTGATTTAGAAAATTCAAAGCATTCATTCATTTATATATCAAACCATTTATAATTTGCTAAATATTGTCTTTCTATTTAGAGTTAATGAAAATGAATAATTAAATTCATGTTTTAAATCATGCCAAAAATATTATCTTAACTTAATTATTCTTTACCTACAGTATTTATGAAACTGTTCTGATGTTTTATAATTTACAATTCATTAAAAATGTGTATTGAATAGAAAGATAAATTAAAACTGTATATTTTATATATGCTGTACAACACATGATTTATTTTTTACATTATCTACTTTTTAAATTTTTTTCTATTGTTTTATTCATTTTCTCTTGTCTCAATTTAATTCAGATTAAAGCATTAAAATCAGTTTTTAAATTAAATCATGTACTTTATTTAGTGTTATAAACTTTAAGAGAGTATACCTCGAGTTACGTCGTTCTCGATAATACGTCGTTTGTCAAAAAAGTATATGGAAAAATAAAAATCAAGTTTAAGTCATTTTATTCGACTTTACATCTGTCCGCCACAAATATTGAAGTTGTAATATCACTAGAAAAGTGTTAAAAGCACAAAAAATCATATTAAAATATGTACATTTACAGTAAATGTTAATATAATCATCATAAATCCTAGAGAATGAAACATGAAAACATCTGTGTTTCTGTGTTGTCGTCTTATTTAGTGGTCTTTAAGTGCTCATTATTGGCGTTTTTCACCGTAGTTTCGTAACTACACAAGTAAATTCGACTTACGTTGCCTCTCCTGGAACCAATTACCGACGTAAGGCGAGGTATACCTGTATAGGCTATACCAATTTTAATGGGTTCCTATCAGAAAGCTGTACAGGCTTGATACTGTAAAATCAAAAAGTATTTAAAATTTTTACACATGTATACATTTGACAAGTAGACTAAGTATAAAATGTGTCAAGATAAATCAAAGCCCAATTTTAATAACTGATATATTTTACAACAATTTCTTTATAAGAATACTAATGATAATACTTATTAATTGTATGAAAATGTAATTTTTAATGAAAAAGGATATTAAAATTTATTTTAAATAATAAAGAATATCTAGTGGATGTCACTTTTTATGATGTATCTTATTATTGTTTGTATACTGTTATCAAAATTATCTTGACTAAACTTACATAGTGTAATATTGTTTACTGCAATCAAAACTTGGTTTTTGTTATCATTTTATCACTGCTTGACCTTTCAATCTTAACTATTGTAAATGTTCTAAAGAGGAAAATATTGGGAATATTACTACACAAATAATACATTTTTAGTAGTTGTGCAATTGAAGCTTTTATGAATTGGATGTTTGTTTGGAAGGCAGCCATAACCAACATATGAAAAAGCAGAATCCAAAAACCTATAAAACTAACAAACTTCCAACAATTACTAAATTCGAGAGATCCTACAAATTTTCAAAACTTGATATGTGGCACAAATCTGGTGAATTTTGTTTACAATAGGAAAATATCATTAATAAATTGCTCTTAATGAATAAATAAGAGACAGTAAACTTCAAAGTTTTCTGTTTTTGTCTATTTCATTATATATTTAGCATTCAGAATGTTTAGTATATTTGTATGAAATCTTATTTTAAATGTTTCCTTCCTTTATGTTTTTAAATATTATGTAAATGAATGTAAAATTAAAATTAAAATTTCAAAATTATAGTAATATTTTTATTATGTCAGTAAATGTTTTATTGTTGTTATTGAATTTTTATTTAATTCGTTATTTTACTTTTAAAATACAGTTGAAATAGTATCTATGATATTATGTGTCAAGATTCTTATAAATTTCAAAATGGAAGACAATCCAGTATTATTGAATATTATTGTTATACAGATTATTTTTCAATCTCTCTAGTTTTTAACTACTAATGAAATATTCAGTCTAGTCTCAAAAAAGAAAATATGATACATGACACTCTCAACATATTCATATTGCTACTCATAACTTGGGCCTAAGTACCCAGGAGTAAACAACAAACTTCTACAAGCATTTATGATTTTGGAAAATTATTGTTTAATTCTCAGAAACAGCAGAGCACTCAGGATTTAATCTTGGGTAATAGTTGAACAGATAAAAATATTTTTAATGTGGAATTCAATAAAATTCCCACCTTATGTGGTCACTAATTCATAAGTACTATAGAAATAGAAGACAGCAGAAAATAAATACAAAAAATAAATTTTAATTAGAAAAAGATTTTTGGAAAATTTTTAGTTCTTTTGTTCCTTTTCCTTCAAGAAAATTACATTCTAAATTATAATGTAATTTTCCTGAACAAGATTGTACATTAATATACATTTATTATTGTAATTTACTTCTATAAATTGAAAGTCAAGGCTAAGAAAGCTTTGGTTTTGATATAAAATAAAATGATTGCAAGTTTTTAATATATAATTACTCTGTAACATATTTTAAATTTATTTATTAAAAATTTCTAAAAGAAAACATCTTACATAAATTTTATATACTGTATTAATAAATATCTGATAAAATAAAAATTATCATTTGAAATAACATTTAATTTATTATAAATTTTATTTATATTAGATGACCATAACATTGATAAAACGTGTAGAAAACTTATGATGTATATAATGCTAGTTTACTTTAAATAGGTTAAATGTCAATATAGCATCAGCTTATCTATTTCCTTTTTCATTTCATTTTTTTTAATGTGTTTTGATGAAATATATTTTGAATAAAAATTAAGTTGTAGAAATATTCTAAAATTATAAAAAATTAGTTCTTCTCATATTATAAAAGTGATATTGAATATTGTGAAATTTAAGTTTCACAATTTTGTGATTATTTTGAAACATGATAACTTTCTCATTAGACAGCTGCCTAGTAAGAATATACATTTTTTTTAAAACTTAACATTGACATCATTCATAATGATCATCTTTCATACTGGTATATTAACATCTTTCTTGAAACTGACATAATTAAGAATATTCATTTCAGTTTAGATCAGTGATCATAATTTATTATTTTCATCTATAATTATCAAAGTAATAAATGTTGAGAAAAATGAAATTGATTTATTTTATACTCTCTTGAAAATAATGCTATTTTGCATATAGAGTAAAGGCCCTATAATTTTAAATATCAATTATAATTTATTTTGTTAATTTTTTCAAATTTTTAATTAAAATAGTTAAATTTTCTACCTTTTTGGATTTTATCACTTAAATTATTTTGTCAATAAATTAATTTTTTGTATGTTGTCAATTTATAAAACCAAAAAATAAAAACTTAAGAACTTCCAAAAGAAAAAGAAGCAAATGAAAAGTTTTGTCTTTTTTTTATTTTATTCTAGAACAGATCTTTTATTTAATTGCGGTTTTATCTCCAAACAATTAAATAAAAATAAGACACATATTTTCAGATCTGTATTTGAAATTTTTTGAAGATACTTTGGAAAAATAAAGTATAGATTTTATTTGATGTTGAACAATTAAATTTTTCTTTCAATTAAAATTAAAAAATTGTTTTCTTTTCATGGCCAATAATTTTATTTCCTTAACTATATTACCAGTATAGCTTTCCAGCACTTATTTACTTTGTAATCCATTATATTTTAGTCAGATGAATCTAAATTATGAAGCAGAAAGCTTCATTATTTAGATTCATCTCACAATGTTTTCTATCTTTGCATGATGTTCTATGCAATTAAATATTGTTTCACAACTCATTTTCTTAATAAATTTTTTATTTTTACACTTATAAAAAAATATCAGATTAAAAAATAATAGTAATTTCTGTCCATCAATTTTTTTTATAATTAATATAATTTTTATAAGTTTTATGATATCATATATTAATATATGTCCTTTTTCTCTGGAATTATGTGTAATACACCTTATGGGAGAAATTCTATTACTCATGCATTACAATTGAATTACCGGGAATAATAATCATATCGTGTGTGTGTGTGTTTGTGTGTGTGTGTGTGTGTGTAGAACAGGAAATGGAGATAAGCAAACCATCTGTTTAACTAACCCTGGATCAAAGGTGTTATAAAACAAAAGGGTTGTCCTCATTCTGAAATGATCCATAAACACTGAGGGCTCTTGCCCCCACACAAAGGATAGGTTAGACCATTCTTTGTATGGGGACCAAAGGAGACAGACAGGCAGACTTGAAAAAGAAAATGAATGAAGAATTTACACACAAACATATATATATATATATAAAGCCCTTGAGATGTAAAGTACCAACCCTCAGAATCATGTTTAAGATGTAATTGAGTTTAAAAGCTTGAAGAAATCCTAAAATTGTACAAATAGGTGTGCATTAATATTTTTGCTCATTGAATATTGCCTGTAGATTTGGCTGAAATCTCTTAGTCTTGGGATTTTTCATGTTAGGATTTTTTTCAAACATTCAAACTCAATAACCTCAGAAATGTGATTCTGAGGGTTAGTACTATGTAGTCCTGAGAGCTTCATATGTAGATAGATATTTAGTATATGAACATTTATTGAATTAAGAAATGCTTGCCTATTGTCCATGCCCATTTACAGACAATGCCTCTTGCTTTATCTCAACAACATGTACATGTAAAACTTCAATTCCATTAGTTACAGCGAGGTAAACATACAAATCTATTAAGAATCAGCATTTTTTACTTTATTGTTCTCTAACTCAAAGTATTCCTCTGCCCCTTAGAGCTTAGAGTTAGAAAAATTTTACTATTCGCATTTTTCATGAACTATATAGAGGGTGCTGCATTTTCCACAAAATGGCTACTTCATCTGGGTCACTTGTAACTAGTATTGTAAAATTAATCATATATTATTCTCCGATATAATGATATGCTGCTTGTAGCTGTTTATCGAGAAATTTTATAGTAGAACAATTATTGCTAGCGGGACACGTCTTTATGTTGTATCGAAACAAGTGAGAGATCGTTCTATACATATTTGTGCCCTTTGTGTTAAGAGCATCAGCTTCGACATTGTCCTATCAGGACTGGATTTACAAGTAAAAAGCTATTTAAATTGTTGCTTAGGGCTTCGACTTTCAAGGGGCCTCAAACATTTGTAAAAAAAAAAATTAAAGTCGAATTTTGTAATAAACATTTTTTTACGAACCAACATATATGCTTTACTTTTTATTTTGTGTAGTATTTCATTAATTTTTTTCTAAGAATTAACATAAGGTCTTTTTTAAAAAAAATTGATAAAACGAATTTTAAAAAAGATTTTTAATGGAATGAGTATAAAAATTTAATTAAATTCAGTTATAAAACAAGACTAGTGAAACCTCATCTTTTTCTTCCAATATCAGTATAAATTGGAGACATAATCTGATTTAATTCTTTTCTTTTTATGATTGACTTCTAAAATTGTGAAGGGTTGGTAAGGGGACTTACATTCAGCTTTGGTCTTCGAAATGCTTAAATCCGATCCTTTGTCCCACACAAAATTACTGGCATTTTAACTTTAAGAAAATATCTTTTAAAATTGACAGCATAACTTGTTCGTGTAAAGTTGGACAATTGGAAAACCGCCAATTCTTAACAGTAATCCACTCTTTCAGAATTGGAGAAGCTCATAAATATAACCGACCGATTTCCGAATAATCATCTGTTTTTCGTGTGGGAATAGACAAAAACTTATATTAGGCTCCCGTAAGTCTTTGAAATTGTAATTTGGAACGCAACAGAAAGCTTTGCTTTTTCTATTCATCTTTACTGCTGATAATACACAAGAATTAAGCAAACGACCCAGATAGAATAGTTTTGTTTTAAACACCAGAGGGCGAGCATCCGGTGAAAAATGTGAATATGTATGATACATCTCAACAATTTGTTTGTATAAATCAGGCCTGGCCAACTCAAATTGTTTCATGGGCCACTTTGATCACACGTAACATTACGGTGGGCCACAATTTAGGCAAACATGCTTTTAAAAAAGTAAAACAAATACAAAATGAATAAGATTTTATTGTTATACCAAGAGTTTGTACTCGCACTTGTGCAATATAACAATGACACATGCAAATTTTCATTTATTTAATTGTTTTGGTATACACATAACGGGAATCAAAAGTTATAATAGATAAATAATATTGCTTAGCGGGCCACACAAGTTAACGTGACGGGCCGTGGGTTGGCCAGACTTGGTATAAATACAGTATATCACTCATAAAACCAACACCAGCAAATAACAAGAAAAAAGGAAAATTCATGAACTATGGAGGATAGGAATTAATGTGAAATTAATTGATTATTTATTCGTTTATTGTTTAAATAATATACATATATTGAAATTTTATCCTGAACATATAAATTTTAATGTAAGGTATTTGAATCATGTAATCAGTCTGAACTTTTAAAAAATATTCTATTTTAGTCAGCCATTTGTTTAATATTGTATATACCTGAGGATGTTTATTTCACATAGACGAAAACGTTCATAAATTTTCCTTTTTTCTTGTTATTTGTTGGTTTTGGTTTTATGTGATATATATCATATTAAAAAATTCAGTTATTTTTATCATTATAATAAAAATAACTGAATTAATTAACTTAAATTGTTTTCATATTCAAACAAAATGATCTTATGTTTATTTTATCTACAAATTTTTCACTTTTTTATACAGTAAAACCTGTGTAAACTGGAATTTCATATGTTACCAAATTATTTCTGTCTTTGGCAGGTTTCTGTTTTGAACAGGCTTTAGTATGTTTTTTCTTTTTTATTTTTAAATTGTACCATGTAAATTTCACACAGTTATATTCATTTTTTACAGTAAAATCATTCTTACATACATCAGAAAACTTTATTACTAGGTTTATATTAATCTAAAGTAATTCCAACTAAAGATGGGGGTATTTGAATGCAATTGAGAACTATTTGGTTGCAAAAAAGTTCTCATTGTTTCCAAAAACATGTGATAGGTATATTAAACAGCTGTCTTAGATCCGGCAATAATACATATAATAATCAAATATTTCTTGGACTCAACTCTCATGAGTCAGCACTGAACAAGTCAGTTTGTGTACCCATAACTAGGTATGTCCTGATATTATAAAAGTACTACAAGTGCATATTGGTATCATAAGTAGTTTTAAATTGATACCAATATCAGTATTGGTATCAATCTTAAGTTATTGATACTACCAATATTGGCATTGGATATCAAAATTGGAAATTTTGCCATCTATTGATGTTCAGTCTGTTGCATCATGTTCCATGTTGTTTTTACTGCTGAGAGTTACACCTATTCTTCTTTGCACAGTGATGGATACATTCCAAAGAACACTGTAAAAATATCACATACAAATCTGCAGTACATGCATCCTATAGAGCAGGGGTGGCCAACAAGTCGATCGCGATCGACCGGTCGATCGCCAAGCCAATTTTGGTCGATCGCTAGCGATGTCTTGACTTAATGTATTATATTTGTAACCGAACGCAACTGTATGCATGCAGTTATAACTCGACTCATAAGCAGTGAGTGCACTTTGTACTGAAACAGTGTATAAACATAGTATGTATTTCACACTTCCCCTCCCCAGTTAGACTATGCCTATGACAACAAGTCGATCGCGACACATTTAACAAAAACACAATTAAAATTAAGTTAAATTAAAAAATTTTTAAATAAACTATTTTTCCCCATGTATAAAAAAAATCAGTTGTAGAAAAAAGAATTATTTTTTTTGTTGACCATGTTATTTCAAAATTGCATAGAAATGGATTGTATAAAAGAGGGATAAATGCACTGCACTCATTACAATGAAGACTGAGTGATACCCTTGGTTAATTTCAACAAAGACTAATATTAATAAAGACCTTATCCATATGTCCCTTTGTCATGTAACCTTCATTTCTCTGAAAAGATTCAAATTTATTCTGAATATACAGTTTGTCATGCTCTATGCTGATTGTTATACCTGGAAGCTATTTTACTTATTTGTCTACAAGTGGAATCTTAATTTTCCACTTTTTTCGGGTTAAGTTACATTCTTTGTACCCAAAAATCTCTTCTGCTAAATACTACTATAGCCATAAACCTCTTCAGGTTTCTGGCTTATAGTAGTATTTAGCAAAGAAAATGCTCAATTTACTTTAATATGTTTTGCAACTTATTAATAAAACCTCCAAAGCAAAATATTATTTCCAGAGCAAAAATTAAAAAGTTATTCCAATTTTTTTCTGATTTTTCACTTTTGAGATTTTTATCTATTTGTTTTGAAAAAACTGTGTTGGTTACATAGTTGAACAATTTTCCTGATAACTATACTGCTATATATAACTAAAATGCTGTAAATTGAATGTTAGTCAGTTATTAATTACTGTAAATTTTGCTGCTTTTTTAATTTATATCTAAATTGAATAAAATCTTTCTTACTTTTTATAAATACAAGAAAGACATCAAAATTAAGAAATTCTTGTTATGACAAGACTTCTTGTTGAGGATTCTAAATAATTCATTACATAAATGCTAACTTACTGTTAATTACTGTTTTAACTGTCAGCCTGTACAGTACTATATATTTTTTACAGGGCTGTGGAGTTGGAGTCAGAGTCATGGAGTTTTGGTGTTTTAGTCAGAGTCAGAGTCGAAAAATCTGCCAACTCCGACTCCTTTTTATTTTCCCAACTTGTTATGTATATAAAATGGAAAAGTATTGGAATTGTGTCAAATTTAACCTTCTGAGAATTTTGCAAATCTACACATTTGAAGACCTGAACCCAAAAAATGTCAAATAAAGGGGGAAAATTCGTGTGTGTGTGTATGTGTTGGCATCTAATTTTTTATTTTCTTTATTCTGTTTTGAGATATTGTTTCAGAATGGGTAGTTTAAGAAACTAAATTTGTCATGGTAGCTTTTATAAAGGGGCATTAATCCTATTAAATTTCTGTTCTTAAATAAAGGTTGACAGGGTGGAGACATAGAAGGGGGTTGTGTCATATCTCCAGTGTGGTCAGATTTAATGATTATTTTACTCATTAGCATTTGCAATGTTTTTTAAAACTCATCTCTGTTAATAATTTTTGTTGAAGTTGGATAAACTGAGCTAGCAAGGATATAAATGGAAGACAGACAAAACTTCTAATACGTCTTTATTCTATGAAGAGCTACAGACATACTAGACGTTAAAAAAATAGCAAGAATTCAAAGGGTCATAGGTAACAAGAAAAAATAAACAGTGTCACCGCACATCATATTTTATCTTTCAGGAGATAAACTTTTGGCACGTGACAGCCTCATACTTAACGATCAAAATTAAGCTTTTTCTCATTTTATAATAGTACAGTAAAACCTGATTAAGATGTTCTCGCCTGAGATGTTTTTTCTCCTCATTCAAAGTCATTAAAATTTTGCAGTATCATCATTTTTCCCATAAATAGTGGCGTTGAAAGATGTCACCTGCCCACGAGAAAAATTTACATGGGCCTCAAGGAATGATGGAAAAAAGCTGTGGAACGAAGTCCAGGTTCCTGTGAATTCCAGGCCAGGAAAATTTTATCTTATCATTCCACTCTCTCATCAGTCCTGCCCATAAGATGCTTGTTAAAAATTCCTGCATAAGATGCTCCCTCATGAGATGTTACAAAGTATCAATTTCATGAAACAATTTTTACATGCTTAAAATGATCACATTGGTGACCAATAGTGTTTTCCTCAGAAAATGCATGCACAGAAATCCTATCAGCTTGCCCTTCTATTGAGACTACAGGATTTCAAACAAGGTGAACAAAATCGTGCCACACACACACACACACACACACACACACACACACACACACACACACACACACACACACATTCTAACATCCATACATACAGATAAAAAACACCAAATCTTTTGCATATCTTGACATTTCAAGGTGTCTTGAGTACTTAATTGTGAAAATTTGGAGGGGCGGTCATTTTTTGACTGATTGCTACACTTTCGCTCTGTTATATCTAACAACTGGGAAAGTAAAAATTATGAAATACATATTTATATATTGAGTATGTCATTACTTAGAAGAGTCTTTTAGCTTTGGAATAAAAACGTTTCTACATTCTATCTTTATTAGAACTCTATTGTAGCTTTTATTCTGAGGTCACATGATGACATCAGAATTTCCAGGCCTATTTTGTTAACAAGTTCACCTCTGTTTGGAGTTGGAGTCGGAGTCAGATGGTAAGGTGAGTTGGAGTTGGAAGACATTTATATGACTCCACAGCTCTGATTTTTTATAAAAATGTATAGTACTATATGTAGAAAACTGACTTAATTGCCTACAGTACATAGCAACTTAATCATCTACCTTTAGTCCAAATTATGTAATAATAATATTTGTAAGTTTAATTATTTAAGTTATAACCAGGTAACAAATCTGGCTATATCATTTGATTATTAAAATGTATAATGTATATATAGAAAATTTTGTACATAATCTATTAAGTGGTTTTGTGATATATGCTATCTTTTCAAAAAAATTATTCTTACAAATTTCAAATACTTTTTATTAATTTAAGAATAAAACTATTATTTGTAAATAACTCAAAAAGCTAACACCTCATGTAATTTTATACTCTTAAAGTATTATGATATATTTAAATTATATGATATATTTAAATTAAATTGAATAAAATATAAATATTAAAATAAGAAATAGTTTGGATTATGTATATTGTACATTTTTACATAAGATTGCGTAAAACTAGAAAGTTGTATGATATCCTGGATGTTTAGTTTTTGTCGCAATAGCTAGGAAATACTATAGACAATTTTTATTATATTTCATTTATTAAATATAATAATAATAATAATAATAATGAATAAAAACCAATATTTTCATTAAAAAGTAGACATAATTCAACATTATTTTAATTTTTTGATATTTAATTATGTGGTCAACTTTTATATAAAAATAATTTTGTGTTTTAGTTTTAAAAAATTGTTTAAACTTGCCAAAATTATTGTTTAAAATATATTTTTTAAATAAACTTATTTTACTCTCATATTTTTTAAATATTTATAAAGACTATAAAATGTATCAAATATTTTTATCTTACACAATTTATTAATAATAATGACATTATTGAAGTGTGAAGTATTTCTTACCTTAAATATTAAACTACATGACCAGTTACACTTTAGAACAGTGGTGCTCAAATTTTTTGATCTGCAAACCAAATTGTGCATAAGTTGTAGATAGATCATAAATATTCAGTATATTCCATATATATATATATATATACAAAAAGTATGCCTATTTCTACCCTTTATGAGATGTGATAAATCTCTTTGTAGGCAGATTTGGCCTGAAAGCTGTAGTTTGGGCGGCACAGTTTTTGAATATGGTAAGATCTATTGCTTTTAATAATGACCTAACAATATTGATTAAAAGCAATATAATAAAAATTTCCAAATAACTCAAAATAAAATTTTAAATTGGCATTTGGAATTCTTTGGGTATATCAAATTGAAGAAAATTTTAGTTTTAATTCGATAAATTGGAAATAAAAGAAATCTTACATCTTATATAAGAAGTAATTAAAAGATATTGTCAAGAGTTAATTTGATTTTTTAAATGATGTTAATAGATAAAAAATAAATTCAAAGATTGTCACTAGATTCTTATCATTCAGTCTTGTATTTTAGGTATTTTGATGCAGATTCTTGTACAAAGTGGCTCTACATTAAGCTACATGATTTTAATGTAGCCATTTTTCTGTGTTTTGTGCCTGAAGATGTATGCTATAAACAGATGAAAATGTTAGTAAATATTTTTTAATTTCAATTTTGCTGGTATTGGTATGTTGTATATGTTTGTAATGTTAAAGAATATAAAGCTTTTGCCATACTTCTTGACAGTGTTTATGGCTTTAGCTGTATAAAATATCATATACAGAGATAAATTAAACTTTGTTTATTAAAAGTATTCAATATAAACCTTGTGCAATATCAGTGTTAATGAAGAATTTTTTTGCTTTTTATGCTGCCAGCATTTTTATTCAAAATTCAGTGTTTTTCTACCAACACTCCAGCTATTCCCCATATTAAAGGTTGGTAAGTATGCATCTGACAATACTGATCCATTTTCATTCATATCAGTAGATTCATCAGTAACTGGTCAAAAATGAGCAAATAAGTGTCTGAGTTTTTCATCCAATGAACATTTTTTAACCAGTTGCTGGAATTGGTATGCTGCTGGCTACATATACAGATGTTTTAAATGTTCTTGAAAGTTTTTCTTCAGCTATGATGATACATTCACATCTCCCTGCATCTACAAGTGTGCTTTATAGAGAACATTAGAAGCATATCACCACATTTGTGTTTTTGTGTAAAGTTGAAACAGAAAAATTTATATCATGGAGCTCAGTTTCCTTTTCCTAGAAAATACCCAGTAAAGATATGTTTTCATGAATAAGTTTGAAAAATTTGATGAGATTGATTAAAAAGCTTAGAATGGTTTTGTCTGTCTGTTTAATATAGACTATACTATATAGAGATACAGATTTAATGTTTTTTATTTGTTGCTTTCATTCTGGAACTGGAACTGCCTAGTCCAACAAACTAAGCAGTTCCAGAAGCAAAACTGGACTTTTCATCTCTATTTGCTTGTCCAACTCCAATTAAAATACTACAAGTATTTTTCTCTTTACTCTAGTGAGTGGTAAAGTTGAAACCATTACTTTAGAATAAGTAAATAAAATATTGGAATATCATGTGCCGGTGATATTTCAGAGATAATATGTTAAAATTAAACAATAACAAGTAATTATTTCTTGTGACATCTTCAAGATGTCACAATAAATAATTACTTGTTATTGTTTAATTAATTTATTTAATTTAAAATATATATTCTCTATCTCAAATTATTAGTGTCTTGCCCATATACATCATACTTTTCCTGATGAAAACAAGGTCATGCTGGTCATCCATGTAACTCCATTCAGGTGAAAATTTTTGAATTGAATTCACATAACTTCTGGTCTAGACTGGAAGTTCATATATAATTAATTGGGACCTCCTACCCCTATCTTCCCATATGTGGTCTTGACTTTCCTCTATCTAACACTGTTCTCGAGATTAAGGAAGGACAGAGAGATGACAGTGAGAATTTATAGGTCTACAATTTTTCAAATTGAAGTCTAACAAAGAATTAAAATTGTACTCAAAAGGAGGACTGGAAGACAATACAGTTCAATGGAGGATGGTTGACAATCTGACGTTAAACTTCTAATTACTTTTTATAGTAAATTTTTTTTTTTTTTTTTAGTTATTTGTATATGAAGGGTATTTTGTTTATTTACTTTCTAATAGTTAAGATTGTTAAATTAACATTTATTTTGTAGTTTAAAATAGCTTAAAATTCAGCTTTTAACGAACATACGCATACAATGAATCATTGTTCATTCATTTTGAATAATCATGACTTAATCATTACCTTAGATAAGTGTTAAGAGTTTTGAGTAAATACGTTTGTCATAATTTCCGTAGTCCATAAATAACTGTGGATATAGTTTTAGATAACAAAAATGGATGTAGTTAGCACAATCTTACAAGATTTAAAACGATTTCATTTAAGAGCGGCTTAGCTACTAATTCTATGACTTTTCTAAATTATATTGAACATATTACTAAGTACAGGCTAACATAAAATAGCATTTAATTAATTCACACTTGTTAATTATACGTATGACAGTTATACTACGTTATTAGTTTATAATCGGAAAAAAGTTTCTTTTTAATGCTGTTATTAATTTCATTTTATATAATGCGAATTTTCAATATTTTTCCCGAAAAAGATAAAATTAGATTAAATGAATAGCATGTTATTCAAAAAATTGTTTATATGCAAGGCAGCGAGTTGCGAAAGAAGCCTCCCCACGCAAAAATTGATACTTAAAGATATTTTATAACTTTTATGCACTATCGCTCGATGATAGTACGAACTTTACCAAAACACGTAGTAAAAATATTGATTTTTTTAAAAAATATCTGTCAATAAATTGTTTTAAATGTAGTTGTCGAATCAGTGTTTGAAATAAATAGTACTGAAAAAAGCTCGAATTTCGACTAAAGCTTACGTTTTTATTCATACATCATACAATGCATATACAACATACTTTCTCTAATCCGGCTATCTTTATGGCGCTGCGTAATTTTCTAGATTTATTGCGTACATCGAGAGTTGTTAGATTTATTGCAGATTAATCGACGTTTCAAGCAATTATGCGCGTTAGTAAACAGAGAATTTTGTATGCTAAGTAAAATCTTTTCAAATTGTCTACAATTTCTGTTTAGTACTGTAAATCAGAAATACTGTAGTAGTACTTCGGACATTGTTTTGTAAATATTTGTTTTACTTAATATGTACTTTAATTAAAGTGGTGTAACTAAGGTTTCTCTCTGGGGTGATCTGGAAGTATGATGTAAAAAGTACAATCAGAATGAAGAAAAATTCAGCATACCATAAAGTACCGTTTATTTATAAACAACGAACATTATTCATGAATAAAATGTGATTTTAGATTTTTGTTTAAATTTTATTCTTAAAGCCTCTGGGGAGTCAACAACCACATCATTTCCCATAAGTATGCCAAAGACTGTAATGTAAAATAAAAGTTTAGCGTTCTTCTTTTTTGTTAGTGTATAACGTACTATAATACTTCATGCACGTATACTCTCGGTAATCCCTGTACATCCCTGTGCCAACAATTGTCTGGATTAGCGAGAGTGTACTTTACTGTATTTTTAACCACAAACTAAATTCGAAAACTTTTTTTCGTCCGTGTTTGTTTTCTTGAACCGAAATGGAACACTGATATTTTTGTTTTTCAGTCAAATAAAAAAAGTTTAAAACAAATTCTACTATATTTGATTTGTGTTTTTATCGTTGTCTACTTTGGACTTTGTTTATTAATAGGACTTTTTACACTGGTGTAGTTTACGTATAGCAAATAGAGGAGAACTTAGAAAAATCAAAACAAAATATCTTTATTTTCCACCTGACTACGTCCTCCTGTATTTGCTATACAGAAACTACACCAGTGTAATAAGTCCTATTAATAAATAAAGTTCAAAGTGGACAACGATAAAAACATATATCGTAAAAGTAAGGACGTAGAGGCAAAAAGAATTAATTTTTAATATATTTATTATTATCTATTAATAGCTTTCGATTTTTATTGATTTTGCTGTTTGTGATAAAGTAAATAATTGTCAAAATATCTTTAGTACACAGTGTTATAAATATTTGATGTGTGTGAATCCATTGTTTTTAAAGCTGTATTTACATTGATTCCGAAAATTTTTCATTGTCATTATCATCCCGACAAGTGCCTGTTACGATCTGTGCCCTCGGAGATCTGCCCCGCCTGCCTCTATCCTTTCATCCATGGAGTTTATAACTAAAATTTCCTTCAGCATATAGCTACTTTGGAAGAAAACCGACACAACTCAAAATAACTAGTTTTGAGAAAATCCCATTCAAAGATTTAACTGAATATCACTTATTCAACACTCACATAACTGCTTCCTAGTGGCCAAATACGCAAGTTACTTTTATGACACTTTTACACATCAAAATTTACTACAGTTTCATTTTGATTATGACAATCAAAAAATCGCAGTTGTGCCGGTGTTCTTCCAAAGTAGCGATTATTATCTTCCTGTATTCATCCTACGTAAGTATTGAATCCATCGATTTTTCACTGTGTATAATTAATTAACATATACACTATATAAAATATTTCGAATAGTAATTTTAAACTGTGGCCCATTAGTTGTAATGAAATCCTAAATTAATTAGTTCAGGTTACATTTCAGTACAATGTGTTGAGTATTAAATTTAGAAATTATTTTAAAATTATTAGGAAATTAAAAATTATTAATCTGTTATATTAGTTAATAAATTAAGCGTTTAAAAAATACGTTCCTACAAGTGGCCAAGTAGATAACACCACTGAACACTGGTCGTGGGCAGCGCCGGATCAAATAGGTGCGAGGCCCGATTGAATTTTTTTTGCAGGGCCCCTCAAACTTTAAATAACAAAATTAATTAACTGTTAATTTACATATTGAAATATGTTGTTTTATTTTTAATAATAATATACCTATTTATTTATTTTTGTAACATGTACTATTTTTAAATATATAAATTTTGACGTGATGCGGGGCTCCTTCAAGCGCGGGGCCCGATTGGCACCAATCGCTCCAATCGCCTAAAATCCGGCCCTGGTCGTGGGTATGCCTAGTGGTGATATTCGAAATATTTAACAAAGGGTTCGCTAGCAGAAAAATTTTCCCTAACAATCACCGACAAACAAAATGGAAGCTTTGGCTAGAAATAAATACAATACCTTTTCTTGCGATATATCTAATAATCAGTGGCTTATTTGGAACGTAAGGGGCCCTGGGCGAAGACCAGGTAACAATAGTATATTAGTGCTGTCGACCTTTTTTTTTAGGCAGAGAAATTTTTACCTCGAATGGCACTGCTGATAATAGACAGATGTCATCGTCTCTCGAAATACAATATCCTTTTTATTTCGCTGTCCATAGCCCGACACGTGTTCCACAGCCATCTTGTATTATCTCGCGCGCGTGAGATTGTGGGATCTCTCTTATCACTGGATCTAGTTTCAAGAACTCTCTTGAATCGATCGCGATTAAACCTCGTTTCAGTCGAGATTCAAACGGTCGAGAGATATCGCACCAAGGCATAGTCCCCGACCTTGCTCACAATCTAGATTGAAATGCTCGGTGCGAACGGGGTATAAGGCTCTAGTTTAGTAGTGTTAGACACGTATATTTTAATATATTTTTTAAAAGAAACAAAACCACTGAGAAATGTTACGTGTGTTTAACAAGGTTCGGGAAACTGAAAATTTTACCAACGGGTTCGGCCGAACCTGTGCGAACCCGCTGAATATCACCACTGGGTATGCCCATAACCAATGAGTTCGTCGGGTTTTCTTCACGTATATAATATCTAAATAAGAGTCAGTTTCCTGTAGAATTCCTCCGGAGTGAAATCCTCTTGGAAAATCACGTGTTGCGCTGCAGTATCTCATCAATCTAATTCAGTTTAATAGAACGATGTTTGTGTTTTTAGGCTGCAATTTAAATTATAGACCTATAAATTCCCACTGTCGTCCGTCCGTCCGTCTGTCCTTCCTTAATCTCGAAAACGGTGTGTTAGATACATGAACGTCAAGATCAGATATAGAAAGCTTAGGAGTAGGAGGCCCCTATTAACTGCATATGAACTTCCGATACAGATCGGAAACCACGTTATTCAATTCAAAAGTTTCCCCTGAAAGATGTTAGATGACCGGCACGACTCCGTTACTAACGGCAAATTATATTGTACAAGGACAAGACACTATAGTACTAATATGAGATGAAGAGCATATATTTTAAATTAAAAATTGCAGCCCGGCATTGTGACGATGTCACAATAGATAACGCTCGTTTGTGCTAGAATCCAATTAAATTCTGTTAATGTGTGGTTCAGAATTTTGAAAACTGATTTCGTTAATTATAAATAATAAACATCTCTAAGCCCGATAAGCCCGATGAGTATATAATGAATTACCAACGATCGCCTTAAATATCGGGCTATAATGAATTCAATTTTTCAAAATTCTGAACCATACGTTAATAAGATAATTCAATTGGATTCTAACAAAATCATCTGATTATATCTACTTCCATTTTCGAGAATTTTTGATAAAGATTTTTTCCATAGAAATAGCATTAAATTTTAACGTCATCTGCTGGAGATCGTGTGCATAACCAAAGACGTTACGATCAATCTTAAACTTAAATTTGTTGGCTGACATATTAGAGAGATTGAGGCGCCTCAACCTCTCTATTATGATAGCTCTTACATGAATGATATTGCCGCAATTTTGAACGCTTTCGTGCACATTGTGCTCTCTCTATTAAAGCAGCGATTTCGTTTGCAGATAAAATATTTATCTATTAAATTTACATTAGATATATTGCTGTTTATACATTTTTGTGTATAGTTTGAATAGAAAATGGAGTAACTATCTCGATTGATAAATTTCTTTTTAAACATTTTAAATTGATTATCGAGGATAATTTGTACAGTTTTGCACTTTTATATTAAAATTATAATGATTTTAAAATGCTGAATCTAGACAGGATAAAAGTGAATTTTAATGAAATTAAAAATGTTGTCTTGAGAAATCGGATACAAAATAATAATAAAAGAAATCATTGTTTCACTATATCAATCTTATATAATTATTATTTACATTTAGTTATAGCGTCAAGCCACTGAATAATGGCAACTGACCAGAACGTAAAAAGATAGCCGTATTTGGAGGTATTTTGCATTCATATCAAAAAGAAATGTCACCGAAAAATGGTTAGGTGAATTACATGATACAAAATTTCAATACGAAGTTTTGAATTAATTGAAAAGTATTTACAATAATAATTTTTCCGTAAAACAAAAAAATTATATCGAATAATTAAATTAAATGGTTTTAGGATTTTTTCTCTTAGGTAGTAATTATATTCTGATTAAGCTTTTCGGTTTTCTTACTTTTCGTAATGTTTCGTTCTGAATTCAATAAATAATTATAATTTAATACATGTTACACATAATTGTTTAATTATGTTTAATTTATTGTCCAGCTTTAATTACTTTTAATTAAAGTTAAAATTCTTAGTATTGAAAGTAAAATTCTTCCTCGTCGTCTCGATGATTTTGAAAGGCATTTGTTTATTTAATCAAAAAGTTCTATTTATAACACGCTTCCTGTCTTTAATGAATTATAAATGTACTAGGAATTTGGTTTATAATTTAAATATTAATTATCCAATATAAACTTAAGTAAAGTTATAAATAAACAATATTAATTAATAATTAATTATCTAGTTAAATTAATGTAAAGAAAATAAATTATGCAACTTTAAATTCATTTAACTGATGTTAACTGTACAACAACTTGTATTTTATATTCTTTTTAAATTTTAAAAATTCTTAAAATCATGTTTTGATTAAATTTTTAAAGACACTTTTATATATTTAAATTTTAATTTAGCATAGAATATTAAATTTAAAGCATATGTGAAGAGATATAATTTACAGTTTTATAAGCAATCTTGAAAAAATTAAATAAATATATTCGCAATGCATAAAATGTGAGGAAAAAGATTTAAAAATTTTAAATTTGCTACTCTTATTAATTAACAAAACAATTCAGAAAAATAATAGATAAATATTAAAATCAACCATAATACAGTAGCCCACAATTTAACGGGTTAATTGGGGATGGGATGTTCGCTATTGCCGAAAGTCCGTTAAATGGAATGTTTTAAAAACACAAATAATGAACCCACAACGTATAGGATATATTGAAATGTTATAATTTACTGTATCTCGACCAGGGCCGTCGAGCGCTTGTTTGGCTCCCAGGGTAGAGCGGGGGCCTTTTGTCTTTTTTTTTCATGAACAAATAAAATACGTAGAATGTTTCTTTATCAATAAAAATCAGTCTTAATGATTTTGTTTTGTTAGTAAAAATAACGTTAATTTATAGGGGTTGGAATAGGAACCACTACTATTAAGTTCTCATTCGCATTGGTTTCGGAGTGAACAAAACCATTGAACACTTTTATCATAGGTTCGTATCGCCTCATCAACGGGCTAGCCACGTGGAGTTTTTCGGGTTTTCACATGTCTAAAACCTGAATAAGTGCCAGTTTCCCCATATAAAGTCTTCCCGGATGGCAGCAGATCGTCCATGTGTTGCATTGCCTTATTCCATCAATCCAATCAAGTTCTCCCTTTTTCGGCCGAGGAAAATCCTCAGCTCACCTCTCGACAGCTCTGACATTGAAGTAATTTATGCTCATTGACTGGTTGACCCATCTTTGGCGTTCTCTGTTCTCGAATAAAAAAAAAACGCTATAAATTTTTTCTTTACAACACAAATATTTTGTTAAATCGAGTGTCTACTGTATTTATTTAAAAAAAATAATGATATGTATTTTTTTATATGTAAAGATGATAATTCTTTCCGATAATTCGGTAAATAGAATTTATATAAAATAAAGTCCGAATCAAATCCGAATTTATTATGTTTTAAAAATACATTTTTTAAGATTAAATGTCAAAGAGATCGTTTTAAAGCAGTCATAAACTGGCTGTATAAAAATAGGTCACGTGAAGTTAGTAGGATGCCAATGCGCATGCTCGAGTTAGGAAAATGTCTCTGGCTTCGCGTTGTCGTCTGTTAAGTAGACAATATTCGTAGTTTGATATTAGCGATTATTTCATACATTATGGGATGTAAGTTGTTGGAATTTGCTCGTGAATGTTGGATTAAAGCTGAGACCAATGGAGCACTCGCTCCTTGTATTCTCTTCGGTGTTATACATACCGTAAGTAATAAGGCAGAATTTATATATTTAATTGTCATAAAATTAAATCTCGTGTCTTCAAGATATTTATTGAATAATTTCCTGTTCGGTAATACCAAATGTTTATTGTTATACATTTTCTTTCATAAAGAAATAAATAATTAATACATTGGTAAATCATTTTTCCATTATAATGAATTTTAGTCGTGAATAGAATATTATATATGTTACCGTTAAAGTATTTAATGCAGTTATTTCATATAATACCTAGTTATTCCATGGAATAACTGATCGTGTCCGTTAAAGTGTGTAATATGTTATTAATTTGAGACTTTAACTAGTTATTCTATGAAATAACTAGGTATTCTATAAATTAACTAATGAGAGACAGTTAAAGTGTAAAATAAACAATTTATCTAAAATGAAATTAAACTAATGATAGACAATTAAAATGAAAAAGAAGCAATTTATCTAATTATGCAGCGTATAAATGGTATTTATGGAAACGTACCATAAAATCATTTGTTACAACAAGGATTACTAAAATGACACTTGGAATTACAAAGAACATTATTTTTAAAACAAAAACATTTTTTGTTGACACACTGGGTTTTACACGAACATTTTTTAAATCTCTGACCAGTACCTAAACTTTGAGCTGTAGCAACCGACTGGGGCGATATTGCTACATCCGGTACTTCTTCGATTTTAATTAATTTTTGTTCGCAGACACTGAACTGGGATCGGGAATATAATTGTTTTATGCGGCCGTTTCTTGTACCCAATTGGAAAATCCTTCTTCAGTTATTTTTATGATGATAGCTAAAATAGATTTGGCATCACCTTTTCCTCTGTCAACTTCATGCACCGGACTTTACCATCCGTATCCCAGTGGATTGATACGGACGGATATGGATACGTATCCGTCCGTATCATTCTGAAGCCTTTGTGGGGTAAACCCCACAAAGGCTTCAGAATGAGATTTATTCGACATTAATTTCATCTTTTTCGCTTGAATTTCTAAACATTTTTTAGACTTTTCTCTTTCTCTTTGAACATTAAGTTCATTATAACACAAATTGCAGATTTTCTGCTCAACTTCATCTTCTGAAACATAATCTTCCGAACATGATATATGGACAGGCTCCATACATTTGAAGCAAACTATATCTTCACTGCATTCTTTTAAACAGACAACACATACTTTCGTAATGGGATTATTTAATACTGTTTGTTCAACTACTTTTTCATTATCAGGTTGAGAAGAAACATTCATTGCAGTCAAAGTATTTTGTAATTTATCTTCGTCGACCAACGAATTAAGTGCTTCCTTCGGAATGGCAGTTGTTGACAGTCCAACTCTAGCTGTGCAACCAAACATAGCCTCGTAGGGGGGAGACCTTTTAATGCCAGAATGGAACGCTCTGTTCTTCATAAACTGGATAAATTTTAACCCGTTACTCCACGAAGTTGACTGGTTGTCTTGCATCCAAGTCGTCAACATATTTTCTATGTCCTGATTGGCTCTCTCTACACTGCCTTGGCTTTGGCTATGTCTTGGTTTGCCATGCACGATCTTAAGCTCTGGCCAAGTTACTTTTAAGTCATCAATAAGTTTGTTACAAAATTCTCTTCCATTGTCCGACTGCAATATACATGGGGCTCCAAACAACAGGAATATATCAAGCAACTGTCCTGCAACTTCTTCTGCTCTCTTTGTTTGAAGAGGTCTTAAAACCACGAACTTTGTAAGGTGATCTTGATAAACTAAAATGAATTTATAGTTTCCATCAGGTTGTGATTGAAAATCTATGAGGTCAACCTGACATCTTGAATTCATATGTGAAAAAATCATGGGCTTAACAACAACACCTTTTCTGCCCGCTTTGCGTTTTTGTTGACAAGATTCACAAAAATTCAAAAAAATCTTAATATCATTTTGCGTAATATTTTTGTAACGACGATTAAGTTTTTTTATCATTCGGTCTCTACCACCGTGCCCAATAGATAAATGAGTTTCGTACAAAATGTCAAACAAAGAATCACTTGAGCAATAAAACATTACATCTGGTGTTGCATTTGTTACTGGGACTATTAATTTTTCTACTCCTTGAACTTCAAGGACATCGTAATGTTGAAGTAACCAATAATCACGTGGCACTTTCTTATCTGATGTTTTAGATTTCTTTACATCAGCTATCAAACTTAATAATTTTTCACGGGTGAGCAAAGCACTGTTCTCTTTCACATCACGCTTATTTAGTAAAGATTCAAACTTTTCTTTCATTGCAGCTTTTTTTACGTTATCACTTAAAGAATTCATTGTTCAAGGCAATTTAAGGTCTTAAAAATAATTGCACTTTAACGTAAGCAAACTAAATTAACGTAATAACAAATGACTAAATTATAAAACTTAAAAAAATAAATGTATCTCAATACCTGACACGTGGAAACAGTATTTGACGAACGGCAGCCGGCACTGTACGTGCAAGCAATCGATTAACCGGAATGATCTGGCACCAACACGCTAAACAAGTTCTCTTCCTATGGCCTGGAATAGTTCATAAATGCAGTAGGGGTGGAAGGTAAATGTATTTGTCGTGCGAGATATATGATAGATTATTTTACACTTTAACAGGCTGCAGATCGTTATTCTATGAAATAACTAGTTAAACCATGAAATACAAGAGAGTTTTACACTTTAACGGACACGATCAGTTATTCCATGGAATAACTAGGTATTCTATGAAATAACGGATTTCATACTTTAATGGTAACATATACTTCAATATGAATGAATAAATTAGTCACGTCATTAAATTCTGAATATTTAACACATGTTTGTATTTATTATTGTAGAATGCAGACTATATTCATAGTTTCCATATATTTTTCTAGTTTAGTTTTTTGTTTTAATGTATTATAATGTAATCCTACAATTAAAAATTTATAAATTGTTGTTATGAACAACATTAAAAAATCATTAAGCACTAATGCATTTTTTATACTAATATATTTTTTGGCTAAATTCTTAAATTTTAATTTGATATAATTTAAGTAAAACTAGAGCAATTTTTTAAAAAATTGCTCTAGTTTTATTTGTTTTTAACAGTAAAAATATGCAGAACCTAAAATGTCTTTTTATTTTTTTTTTATGTCCAATCACCAGGAACAAGAGTCTTCCATTGCAGAGATGATCTTTTATTAGAAGCTACACCTCCTCAAAAATGTGCAAAATAGCTTAGAAAGTTCACTAGAGCTATTAATTAAAAATACAGATTTAATTAAAATTGCTGACAATATTTACACAGTTTCTTTTGTTTTTTTTTTACTGTGTAAATATTGTCATTAATTTTAATTGAATCATCACATTTAAAATGCTTTCATGAGACATTATGATATACAAATTCCACACACTATAAAATATGTATATATCTTTTAGTTTTATGTCTGAGACTTTGGCTTTTTAATCAAATTGCTAGGTTTTTAGTTAATAAATGTAAGAGCAAATGCTGATTAAAGTTTGTTTCTGGACAGTCTTTTCTAATCACTTTGTCATTAATACTGTATCACAGACAATCATAAATGTGTGAAAAAAAAAAGACTTCAATCATACTTAATATTTCTCTGTTCACAACATTTTATACTGATTTTTAGATATTCTCTGAATGAGTATATGCCTAAAATTTCTTTTCCAC
Source organism: Centruroides vittatus (assembly GCF_030686945.1). NCBI lineage: Eukaryota > Metazoa > Arthropoda > Arachnida > Scorpiones > Buthidae > Centruroides > Centruroides vittatus. Next base: position 1,139,922 of record NW_027122274.1, on the reverse strand, counting down.
TCTACCTATAATGTTTTAGTTTTCGTTACCTGAAATTCTATAATCCTTTTAGATTGAACATAAACAATTTATTAAAGAAGTAAAAGTTTATAATTAAGAATTAATTATATATTTTTTGAGAAGTTTTCTATTATTCTTAAATGTTCTAATTGAATATTAAGTAAAACAATTTTAACTACTCTGTCTAAACCAACAAGAAAAACTTTAAGTTATAGTATATTGATAGAGAAAAATAAGTTCTTCCTCATTTTGGCTAGCTGAAAATAGCTTTTAAGTGAAGTTTAAAAGGACTAAAGTAGCACTTAGGTTGTTTAAAAAATGAAGAGCAACTGATTTTTTTTAATATAGTAAAAACTGTATTTTAGCTTATTAGTTTATACAGACTAATTGTAACTCCTTTATATGTTATAAAGGAGCTTTATATGCTATAATGGTGAGCTCCTCATCAAAAATGTTTAATATATTGATAATTTTGAATTCTTTAATAATTTGTTATGATGATTACGCAGTTAAAACATAGAACTTCATGTGTGAACATCTAAACATTTTTGAAATTTAAAGCTTGATTTCTTGATGAAAAGACATAAGTTACATATTTGTTATATATATATATATATAAATCATTTATTAAACATTTTAATTAACTGATTATTTCTCACAATGAAGTGTAATATAAATGATACAATGCTTTCTTTACGTTAATTATATTACACTTCATTGTGAGAAATAATCAAATAAGAAGATTGACATGGTTTTATATAAAGAAGATTTAGTTAACTATTAAATCAGTACTTTGAATTATTACAAACAGTAGCAGTTTGTTAATCTGGTCCCTATGGGATCAGAGTAATTCCAGAGTATTGAAAATGCCAAATTACTAGATGTTTTTGTACTTTTACAAAATTTGATTTTTTATATATGATCTGAACATTACCAATATTGCTGTACATTTTGTACCAGGGTACAGCCAACATTGATGGCTAGTAGTGCCAGAAGATTAGTTTAGGAATGGGGTGTTAGTTAGAAGTCAGATAAGATTGTCAACTCTACTACTTGATTTTACTGAAGGAATGACATCTAGAGAGCAACTTGAAAACAACTCTTGACAACTGAAGAATGACTCCTAAATTACTAGCATCGCTGCTAGGTAATCTCTTTATAGATATTGCTGTGCAGATGTAGTGAAGACAGAGTTTTTGTTGAAACCTACAAACATCAAATGATGTTTTCAAGTCTTACTTTGAAAGAATTTTTCACCAACTTTTTTGAGTTATGGTATAAACATGTATTGTGCAAAGGAAAGCATCTGCCTTGATACAAACAAGGTGCTGTAACAAAATGAATTATATTTCTCGACCTTATTGCTCTTGATCCCTTCATCGCCTGACATGTAGTAATAGGCATGACTGTATCCACCCTTTTTGCCTCTGTTCAACCTGGAATTTTAGCACTCCATGTGTCTAAGCAAATTATTATTAGCAAAATACTAGCATGCTGGATTATTAGTAGACTTTTCATATTATTGGATGCTGATTAAGAAACTTCTTATGGAGGAACTTGTTCAATACAATGTCTTTCACAAGTGAATTTATGTATGTTCTTATAATTAATTAATTTCCTGAAGAATTTCTAATTGAAATTAGAATTACAAATTCTCATGTTGTTTTGAAACTTGCTGAGTTCTTGAATATTTTTCCTTTTAAGTTTGTATAATAATAAATTTGACATAATTTATGCATTTATTTTAATTACAATAAGAAAAGTCTGAGTGAGATGAAAGATTTTTAAAAATTATGCTTAAAATAATTTCCAATAATATAAATTATTCAAAAAAATTAATGCATATAAATTCAATTGTTGAAAATTTAATCAGCTGTCAAACATTTATAAAAATAATATATAGCTATAATGTTTTAAAAATCGAATTATTAATTTTTATAAATTTAATGTTTCAGTTGGCAGGAATTGCAGTCCTTGCAGTATCAATATGGTTATATGTTGACAGCTCACTTTATATTCAGAATACTGCAGACAGTTACACATATTTTACTGCCATCTACATATTAATGGGAGCAGGAGCTGTTATGACTATAGTTGGATTTTTGGGTTGTTGTGGTGCTCTTCAAGAAAGTCCATGTATGTTGGGAACAGTGAGTATTTATTTTTTTTTTTTAACACAAGAGAATTATACAATAAGTATAATATAAATCTTTGAATTACATATAAAAAGTATCAGTTTTAATTAGATTTTTTTCAATTAATTTATATTTTTTTTATTCAAGAAAACAATTGATCTTACTCTTTGTTTATAGCATTTATTTAATATGTATTATTTTAAGATTTGTGATTATAATTATTTTTCAAATTATATGGTGTTTATTTTTTTTATAAAATTTCTGTAGGTTATAATTTTTCTATTGCATAGATTAATAAGAATAAAAATTTTGATATATTTTTGACAATTTTAATGTATATATTTAAAAAAATTATATACCCCATATACAGTAATAAACCAAACTCAAGAATTCCACTTCAAAATTCTGGTTTAGCTCCTCTATTCACCATATAAGTAGACTTAAAAGTTCATATAGTAATTTGCCTTTAGATTAGAACTGAAGCATATATATAGTATGTGGTAGCCTAAGGAAAAATCATATAAGGTCAGTAACTCTTATACTTATTTATGTATTGAGCTATGTCCAGGTCTCAAAGTATAAGTTTAAAGGTGTGTGGCTACTATCTGCCAGAGTTATAACTTTATATAATCTTGATGTTTCTTGTTTTTTGTTGAAAAACTCTCTTAATTAATGTCAGAATTTGTTTATAGTGCACGTTAACAGTCAGACCATAGCCACCTTCTTTACGAAGAAGAATTAGTCTTTCTACAGATCATTTTGGATGATATTGTTTATGCTTAGTAATTTTTGTTCTTGTTTTCCTTTGGAGTTGCTCGAGATCTGTGCATGTCCAGTGTATAACTCCAAAAGAGTAAGTCAGTACAGGGACAATACACCTATCCCTCGTTTTACACGGTACTTCTTTTACACGTTTTCGCTTTTACACTGTTTAAAAAATAAATGTAGAAAATTAACTAACTATGATCAAAAGGAACAATTTTTAACTCTAATCTACATCTATATTCCAATCCACCTTAATTATATGTTATAGTTGATATTTAGGATACTAGGTGACAGTTTTATTCAATCCGTCAAATAGAAACCGATATAGGGTACTCCCCATACGCACGAAGTTGTATTCATTGCACATAGTTTTAAACCAGAAAATTCTAATTTTTCATATTCATAAGTAACAAACGATTACATTATTTTTAATTACATTTTTTACATTACATTACATTACACTACACAATTACATTACATTTTTATGAATCTTTCAGATTTTTTTTTGTTCCTTTGTACTTTGTATTTAATTAATAAAAAAATATATTTTTTTTCCCTTTCAATATTTTTGTTTGATTTATGTACCTTTAAAAAATTGAAAAAAATTCATAATTAATAAACAACAAAATTATGCGTTTTTTGCATACTTTTCGATTTACACGGTTTTACATTCAAAAAGATACAAATTCGATTTACACGTTATTCTCAGAAACCTATCTTCCATGTAAATTGAGGGATAGGTGTATATGTATTAATTGATTTAATAGTATGTTTTGCATTTAGGTGTGTTCTTAATACTGCATGTAATATGTTCTTGTATTTGAGTGTTAATCTTTGTTTTATCTGTGCATATTCTGTAAGTTTAGCCTGTTGGAATCCTAAAATAAAATAAAATGGAATCCTAAATTTATAAAACTCGCTCTCTTCCATGGATTAGATAATATCTCCACTTCTGAGTACAATGTCTCTTTTTTTCAGAGCTTTTTTTTCAATGTGTAGTGTTTTGCATTTGTCTAGACCAAACTCCATACATATATCATTTGAGTGTGTGTAGTTTGTAAGAGATGATGAAGCTGATTCTGTGTGGACATGTAAAGTTTGATATCATCTATGTACATGAGGTGTGATAATGTGAATAGTGTTGTTTTGTTGTGTCTGATATTGTAATCATATTGTGTTTTGTTCAATGTGTTAGATAAAGGATTTTAAGTGCAAGGCAGAACCAAAGAGGACTTAAGGAATCTCCTTAAAAAATTCCATGCTTGATATATACTTGATTTGTTTTTATGTGAGTGTTAAGATGTAATGTTGTCCTCCAGTGAAACCTGGTAAAACCAAGGAAACTAATGAGTTGGAGATGTATTTTGTAAATGCGAAGTGTGTGCAGCAGCCAAGTGTGTGGGTGTTTGGGACACTGTCAAATGCTTTTCTGTAATCAATGTATGCCATGTGTGTGTTTCTGTGTTGCTTATGAACTTGACATAAGATAACAGAATCAACAAATAGTTATTCTTTGCAACCTTTGTGATTTCCATAGCAGTTTTTTTTGTTGTTCTGTAAGAATGTCATGTTCATCAATATGATTGCATATTTTGTTTCCAATGCAAAGGTAAGAATCTTATAAAGTGTAATTGGTCTGTACTATGTGGGTCTTTGATATTTTTCAGTTTCATGTAGGTGATGCCCTGCATGAGAAAATTTGGCATATCTTGTGGATTGTTAATGATGTGAGTTAAATGTTTAACTAGTTTTTGGTGCTTTGTGAGTGTTGTCTACACCAGGTGTTGTTCAGGTGTGCATTTTGCATTATGCAATGGATGTCTTGTGTATTTATTTCAACACAATTCATACTAGGTGTATCCTGCATATCTTTGCTCTCCTCTTTGATCCAGAGAAGATCAATAATATGTGAGTTCTTCTTCAGTTGGCATGCCATTCTATTGGAATCTGTAGTGGATTTGGTATTAATTTGCCTGTAGAAGAGTTTTTCATTGTTTGTGAATAATTTATTTTATTGTTTCCATACAGAGCAAATTTTGTAATGTTTGAGTTTCTGTGCTTTGGCTGCAAGTTTTTGTTTGAGTGTGTCAATGTATTCTGTGATGTGGACATTGTGTTTTGTGCTTTGTGTGTGTTTTAATTTCCTTGAAAATTTTTTTAGTTTTGTTAATTTAGATGTTGTTTTGTTATTAACATATTGTGTCAGCCTGCCTAGCTGCTGTCTAATATTTATGTTTCTATTCTTTGTCAGGCAGGCTTCTGAAATATTTTTGATTTGTGTGCTTCTGTCTGTGGATGCAGTTTTGGTCCATGGTAGGTCACTACTGTGATTGCACCTGCATAGACTAGTGTGTGAATGTCTAAGAGTGTAGAAATAGAATGATCAATCTGGTATTATGTAAGTGTTCACATAGTGTGGAGTTCCCCTACTAGTTTAGAAGTGTTGATTTTGGGAATGCGTGGCCATTGTACAGGGTCACTGTCTGTAAATTTTGTGAGTGTTTCCTGGAAGAGAAGAGAGTGAGTATGAATTAAATCTGAATCTATTTCAGGCAATGAAGTGTTGATATTGTCAGCATCAGTGAAAATAGTGGTGGTAGGAACAGCATTGTCAATGTAAATATCTTGATGATACTGAAGGATTATGTAATCTTTGTTGATGCTAGGAGTATTTATTTGTTGATGTAATTGTTTAGCAATCTGCTGTTTGATATGTTCTAATGTTGTTTGTGGTTTAAGGTTAAGTATCATTGTTCTTTTTTTGATCAACAACTCTTTGTATAGTGACAGTGAGATGAAGATATTGTTGTGAAAACATGTGTTGTAACTGTTATCTGTGTGCTATCATGTCTGTTTCAAGTTTTGTGATGGTGTAGTAAATATGGATGATAAACTTGTTTATTTGTGATGTCCATTTCATCCATTGGTGTGATTTACCTGCCTTAGTGGTCTGTGGCTGGATTACCACAGAAACATCAAGGTTCAGCCAGTTCCTCACAACTGGTGTGGGTATTACAGTAGCCATACTTGGACCAGCTTTCACCACTGGTGGCCAAGGGAGACTGTGACTTATTTTTCAAATATGAGTCTCTGCCTAACTCACAAGCATGGACCTTGTTAACCTGGGCAACATCCAAGCTGTTATTATATTTGGATTGTGTTATTACTATTGTTAGATCTCCACTCTTGGCTTCGTTTCTCCCCACATCTTCACTGGCATAGCTCTGTGGTTCATCAGAATTACTGAGCTCTCTCATTACAGCAAGGTGATGACTGGCAAGAGAGTATTATTATTATGTTGAGTTTAGTGAGTTATACTTTGATGACACTGGTTTCTGTGTACTACCAGGACCAGAGTCAAGACATAGCAATCAAAACAAGACAAAAATTAAATAAGTGTGTCAGCATGTGTGTCTGTATTCAGGGATTTCTTAACAATATGACATGTATTCAATATAGTGACCTCCTGTAGTGTGATGTATATGTTTCAATTCAGTTGTAATGTTCTCAGGCTTTTGTGTAGTATGACACTTTTATAGGAGAGTGACAGATACAATAAGCATCTCATCCATCCTCCACAGATGCCTTATTTCCTGAGTGAGTTCTGTGTATTTGCTGATTTTTTCAGTGCATGTGTTTGTACATTGTGAGTGTTTGGAGGATTATTATTTTAATATTCGAACATCATCTCTAAACCCGATATATTAAAGCTAAACACCAACCAAATGCTGAAATTCTATCGGGCTAGTTTAAGGCTAATTACTAAATAAATTACGTAAGCAATTTGACTTTAGAGGGAGGCATTAGGCGCCATCTCATATTAACATTAATAATTATAATTTTTAATTAATTTAAATAATTTAGAACCGCTGGGAGAAAAAATTGGCCTGGAGCAGGACTCAAACCCACAATTCCTGCTTATCGTACAGATGCGTTGCCAGTTATGCTATCCAGACCTCCAGCCCGATCTCCTCTTCCAGCATATATAAGTTTCCTTCTTTTTTCTCCCAGCAGTTCTAAATTATTTAAATTAATTAATTAAAATTATAATTATTAATGTTAATACGAGATGGCGTTTAACGCCTCTCTCTAAAGTCAAATTGCTTATGTAATTTATTTAGTAATTAGCCTTAAACTAGCCCGATAGAATTTTCGCATTTGGTTGGTGTTTAGCTTTAATATTTGAAGACAAAATTTGCCCAAGTAGGGACTACCATTTATTAGTTCTGCATTTCAGACAATACATTCCTGGTGACCAACCTTCCTTTCTAGGCTACTAGCTGCCAAAAAGCTAAAATAGTCCTTTTAAAAGCACAAAATTTTTCCAATTAAAAATAGAAAGATTTTTATAAAATAGGAACTGGTGACATACAAACATCTTGTTACCATGTATACCTTCTTTAAAAAATTGCAGATTGTGGCTGTACCAGGAGGAAGCCTTTTTTAATCTACATTTTCCAGCACTCACTTCTCTGTGGATAAAAAGCCAAAACACCCCAAGAAGGTATAGATGGTGACAAGAAGACATTTGTATGTCACCAGTTCCTATTTTAGAAAATCTTTGTGTTTTTAAAAGGACTTTTTTTTAGCTTTTTGGTGGCTAGTAGCCTAGAAAGGAAGGTAGGTCACCAGGAATGTATTGTCTGAAATGCAGAACTAATAAATGGTAGTCCCTACTTGGGCGAATTTTGTTTTCAAATATTAAAATTAAAAGAACCATCAAACGAAAAAATTATTATTATTATTAATTAGTTCACTTCTGAAGATGGCTGCTTAGTCAGCTGAAAAACATTTGATTAATAAAATATTGTTGCTGGAAAAGGCTAGAATTGTTTACAAACCACATAATTGTAATATATAAGTACACAACATCGCTAAACCCAATATACTATAAAGCTAGACACCAACCAATATCGAATTATGTTGGGCTAGACATGGCTATATTACTAAATAAATTACACAACCAATTTGGCACTAGAAGGAAGCATTAGGCACCATCTCTTAATAACTTTAATAATTATAATTTTTAATTAATTAATTTAAATAATTTAGAACTACTGGAAGAAAAAAATCAGTCTGGAGTGGGACTCGAATGCCTCCCTCTAGTGCCAAATTGGTTGCATAATTTATTTAGTAATATAGCCGTGTCTAGCCCGATAGAATTCGGCATTGGTTGGTGTCTAACATAATATATAAACAAACATTAACAGAAGTATTATAATTATGCTCATTAAAAAAAATAAACAGCTACAGTGTTTTCCTTATAAAAGATTGAGAAACTTTTTTGCAAATACCATATTTAATTATTTCTATTTATAAATTTTAAATAAAAATTATGTGTTTTATTTATTTATAATTTTGTTTTGCAGTTTTTTGTATTTCTTTTGGTCATATTTGCTGCAGAAGTAACAGGAGGACTTTGGGCTTGGATTCATAAAGATGGTGTAAGTCTCTACATTGATAAAAATCAATTTTCTGTTACTTTGATCAAGATTCTTATATAAATATATATTCCTTCATTAGACCCATGTTGTCTGCTATTCAATAGAAAAAAAGGTTTGTATGATAAATACAAATGAAAGTGAGGAGTATGAATACACAGTGTTGTGGTTGTTTCTTTTGGAATTCTTAGACATAGCCAATGTTGTGGAATTAGACCATTAAAATATTTAAAAAAAAAAGCTAAATCAAAATATCAAAATATTTAATTTTTTAGAAGCAATACAGAAGTCCTAGTCTTATAGCAACATTTGGGTTATTGGTTTGCAGTAAGTTACTAAACTTGTTCAAGAGTAGATAAAGTTTATTGAATTCTCTTGATATTTTTGCAAGGAGGTGCTCCTATGAAATAAATGGAAAGGCAATAGTCTATGATGGATTGAAAATTTGCAAAGAATATGGACCATAAAACAGATTTAGAGGATATAGTTTGACAAAAACACCATAATATCCCTTGATGAATAGCTAGTGGTTTTACTAGCTTATCTATATGGCTTTTAAGAGTTAATTTAATATCGGAAATAATCGCAAGATCATTATATATGTTGATGTGTTTCAATGTGGGAGTATTTATGAAAAGGGGTGGTAGATGTGGATTCCCAATTTAAAGAAAAACACCTGATTACAGATTTTTGTGTATTAATTTTAAGGTTAGTTTTACTGACGGCAGAAGATAAGAGTTGTAGATCAGATGGAGAACAATGGGGTTGAGTTTAACAACTTCATATCATCTAATAATAGTAATAATGGACAGAATTGTATATTGATAAACAAATTGTTGATATATGCAGAAAAGTAAAGCCCTACTGTAATCTTGTATAATCAGGCTAAAAAGTAGTAATTCAGCCAGGAGTGAAAAGCTGGGTTAATATCAAAAGTATGGAAGTTGCTAAAGTATATTTGGAAGTACAGAGTCAAAGACTTGGCTTATGTTGATGCATGCTGCATATGTTAATGTTTTTTTTTTTCAAAGTTATCTAGAATTATACAGTAAAGATTGTATCAAGTAAGTTAGTAGTGATTATAGAATCTATAATGTTGAATTGGTGAGAGTTTTGATGTTATCAGAATGTAAATTTTATTGAAGATGCGTATTTTTTAAAATTTTAAGCATTGTGACAGATAAAGAAATAAGTTGAAAAGATTTTCTTTTTTTGGTATTGATATAATGGTAGATGTTTCAATACAAGGTTATGTTAAAGTATCTTATAAAAAAATTCTGGATAAAATTATAGCCATAATCAGTTTGAGTTTTGTATAGGAAATTGATGGAATGGAATCTGGAATGAAATTGAAGGCCTTAACTTATGTATGGTATGTTTAACTTCTAAAAAGGAATAACTGTATTGATAGGTATAGTTGTGTAGCATAAATGGGTTATAATCTGCCTTGGGATATAATTTGAAAACATTTTTGCATTTTTAGATTTATAGGCATCAAATATCATTTTGTCATAAATGGAAGTTTGTTTATTTTGGATTCTTTTAGAATATTTTGGATAAATCTCAAAAATTACAAGGATTGGAAGCAAAAATGTTCATGATACTGTTAAAATATAATTACTGTAATGTCATAATTAGAAATAAAAGTTCATAAGATTAATTTTTAATCTAATGTTTTTTTTTTAATAAATGTTTTTACTTAATTTGCAAAATTTGAGAATATATAAAGCAACTAAAATTTCATCAACTTTTAATTAAAATAGATGGCTGAAACTTTTTTGGCATATCTAAGTGTGATAACTATGCATTTAAATGATGATTTAGTGGATGGCCCATGCTGACTGTCCTTCCCTACTCTGAAACATAATAAACTTAATCAGATTTAGAATTTAATCATGTATGTATGTAAATGAATTGTAATGGAAAATGAAGGCCACTCCACCATTTTCCGTTATTTTCACTCCAGCCTCAAGAAACATGACCAGTAAAAGTGTGATAAAAATTTTTTTTAAATTATTACTTCAATAATATATGCAGTTCTTCTGTAGTTCTTAACTTTTTTCTATGTCTCAAATTTCTATATTTGTTCCATTATCAAAATCAAATCCTAAATTGTATAGATATTTAATCTAATTATTTTTCAGATAATTGCTTATGATGAATATTCAACTTAAGTACCCTGCCATTAAAAGTATTTGATTATTCAAATAATTATTATTTCATATAACTTGGAAATAGTTTTCAACTATTTAAAATATTTAATAGACTCACAACATCTTTAAGTGACCAGTAAAATGTTTAATTGTACTACAAACATTTTTGACGGTATATTTTTCGAGAAGTCCGAAAAATATACGGTCGAAAACGTTTGTAGTACAATTAAATATTTTACTGGTCACTTAAAGGTTGTTGTGAGTTTATTGTATATTATACCAGTACCTATAAACGAGTGTTGTTAACCTGTGTACAAAGTTAAAATATTTATCTTGATAATCAAATTCTTTTGGCAAAATCAGTAATAATTTATAATCTAAATATATTATAAATTTATCTACATTGTCTATCATTAATATTTAATATGGGAAATTTTATCATTACTTCATAACTTTCAGGTTAAAGATTTGATTACCATACAAGTAACCAATATGGTTAAAAATTATAGCATACAAGAAGATTCCATGAAACAGAATACATTGGTCAAGACAGTTGATGCAATGCAGCATAATGTATGCATTTAATATTCTACCATTTTATATTTTATTGTGCAAAATATTATAAATTTTAGTAATTTTACAATTTTAGCTCCAATGTTGTGGTGCCAATGCACCTGGAGATTGGCACCAGTCTGCATATAATAACAAAGGAGAAAAAGATGTACGTGATGTAGGAATTGGTGGACAAGCTAGTGGTGATTATAAAGTTCCCAGTACCTGTTGCAAGCCAAATGTTAACTGTGAAGAAGCAAGGAATTTAAAGAATTCTGGTGAAGACTTTGAGGGACTTTATAGTGAGGTAATTTTAACATGTTATTGGTATTGAAATCTATTTCTTTGTCTTACTTGTTAGCTTTTTCCCATGTTTATATAGGGTCAGCATTCATAGGGTCAGCAAGTTAAAAATAACACAATTAAATTCCTCAGTAATAAATTAAAACCAGAAAACAATAAATAAAATAAGTAAATACTGTATAATGAAATGAAAATTGTATTAACAGTTGACTTTGGCATCTTAAACATTTTACCAGATCTGTCACAAGTGTTTTGCATTCACCTTTTTCACCTCAATCATCAATATTACAACTTTCCTCTTAGATTATGTTGCTTCCATTGCTTCTTGGATGCCATGCTTAATAAGTGAAGGTTATATTGGATTGAAAAGAAAGTTTTTATGTTTTTTTGAACTGTCCTTAACATGAACATGATTTATTTACAACAATTGTGAAACTTAATACATTATTCCTTAAATGAGATTGCATTCTTTGTTTAGAAGCTTATTTTAAACTTTTTACTTCATAATTTGTTTGAATAAAATTTAGTTTTAATGCCTTCAGATTAAAAGCATATTTTGCTATATTTTGAGTTTTGGAAAGTATGTAATGCTGTACAAGCAGTAAAAAAATAATTGTAATGTGTATGGGAGAGATGCTTCTAGACTTCAAAAGAGTCAAATGTGGTTTAAAAAGGTCTGTTTAGGAATTTTGAACTAAAGGATAAAAAATGTATAGGGTTCCAAAAAACTGTCAACAAAGAAAAATTGCAGCAAAAAATTGTTAAAAATGGATGAATAACACATATAAATAGATGAATACAATACATATAAAAAATAAAGCAAAAAAAAAAGCACTGAAAACATAAAGGTGTAATGCCAGAGTGAGAGACGACTTGGATATACAACACTTCATGCTTTGAGTACATTTTCCCACTGGATGCACAGTTTGAACTCAGAGGTGAATTTTTGTCAAATTTAACATTCCAATCTGAAACATTCAAAGTACTAGGTACTACTGTATTTAAATTTCAGTATTTTAACATTTTTAAGTAGGAAATTATTTATTATTTTAAAAATAGTTATGTATTCATCTACTATGAATTTTGAGAAATATTCAGTTTTGCCTAATGCAATAGAAGTCTGACTAATTATGGATACACTCAAACCTGTTTTTGTGCGATTTTTTATTTGTGTGATTTTTTTTGTGTGCGGTATATGAATTTCAATCAAATTGGTATACTGCACAAAACACATTGCAGGTATAAAAAAAATCGCACAAAAAAAGACCGCACAAAAACAGGTTTGAGTGTACTGTAAAAACACAATAATTTGTAATGTTATCAGAATTAGCAGTCCTAAAACACAAATTAAAATGCATTCAAAACTTTGCTTATTGTAATCAGAGTTTAGTTATAGTTATTATCTTCAGATAAATATAGGGTTGCTACATATCCTGGATTTTTTGTCATATAGTGACAGGAGGACTTTATTCTGAAATCTGTTCTACAATAAAGTACATTTTTTTTTCTTATTTTAAATATATTTCTGTCACTGGTGTAGTAAAAATACATATCTATTGTATGTCCTGGAATTGAATTTTCAGTATCTTTTGGGAAGAACTCATTTTATCTCCATGTATCTGGCAACCATAGGTAAATGTCATTTGAAGTTGTTTTTTCATATTATTTTCCTTATCGTGTGGCTGATCACAAGCAATTGTTATCAATCTTAACTAGTGCTTTAAACATTACACATCAATCATTTTAATCCTTATTTTCTTGAAAAGAAAAAACAACTAGTTTTTAGATTGTTAGCATTTCTTACTTTAATTATATTCTTGCTGCTATTAAAAACTACTCTAAAAGGTATCAGGCAAATAGCACTAGATAAATTTATTAATTATGATTAATATTAAGATTTAAACACATTTTTTAATTTCAAAATGAATAAAACCAAAATTTCTGTTAATTGTAGTGTTGTTTACTTACTTCATTTAATGTTATCATTAGAGCTTGGATTTATATGATTTTTATAATCAGTTGAATAAGTTATAATTTTTATAACAAATTATGATTTTTAGTACATAAATGTTCTAGCTCTAGTTGTTCAATTAACACTATGAATATAATCAAGTTTCAAGAGATTATATAAATGAATTCTACTGTAGTTTCAAAATCTGTATTTTGATGAAAAACTTATATTGTAATTATTCAATATATCTGTATTTATCAATTATTTTAAGTATGATCATAAATAAATATTTCAAAATTAGTATAATTTTATAAAATGTAAAAGTGTGTAATTTAATTCTGTAATGTATTTGTATCACATGTAATCAGGTCTAATATTGATAGTTTGTGTTAAGGCATGGTTCTTGGTTTCCAAGCCATAGGTTTGAATCCCACATTACACAAAAATTTTGTTTTTCAGATTTTCTAAAGAGCTGTTGTTTAGGAAGAGACAATATATTTATTCTAAATTTAGATAAAGAATAGAAAAATAAATTAATAAAGAGCATTTTCTCATGTCTCAATTAGTTTTGGATGATTTTTGTATTAATTCCATTGCATTATCTTTTTGAGGAATATGATAAAAGTTTCTTGATGGTTTTGTTGCATAACTAGTTGGATAAACTTTAATTATTATAATTTTGTATTTAATATTTTAAATTAAATTCTATCTGAAATCAATCTCTAGATTTTTAAATATTTAAGCTTCCATGAATATAAGAAATTCTTAAACTTATAAATACATGTCATGTAACTATATAATTATAAAACATCTCAAAACTTTAAATATTATATTATTAAATTTTTTTATATTTTTGAGATAGTTTGCATGCTAATTTTAAATATAAAAGGTCAGTTTGCATAAATTTAAAAATATTTATTTTTTGTATATCACATGTATAGATGATTATGATGATGATGATGATGATGTTAATGATTGTTTGATATTTTTTTTATTTTGTCTATTAATATTCCTGAAGATGGGTTGTCTGTAGGAACCCAAAAGCACTAGTATAATAAAGATGTGAACTCCAGAAAGGCAGTTTTGGGTAAACAGAAACTTAGGTTTAGATTTTTTTGAAAAATTTTTGGTTTAGTGCAAAATATATTTAAAATGAAAGATGATATAATACTCAAGATTATGTTATGAAATTTAGGAATAAAGTGAAATATTTACAATTTTGTCTTGAATTTTATTACATTAAAGTAATGAAAGCATAATGTAAAATTATAATAAACTTCATAGTCTATTATAACTTCAGATATATTTGAAAAACAATGATTTTTTTTATAGTAAAATCATCTATATATATATAATCGAGACAAGTTGATAATAATAATCAGTGCAGAGCCCAAACGGTTAGGAGTTAAAAGTTGAAATTTGGTACATAGTTAGGGTACGTCACGAGAACGCACACTAAGAAGGGATTTTTCAAAATTCCACCCACGGGGGAGAGGACAGGATTAAGTCTTAACACCGCCATCAACAATGGAAGTGTTAAGAGAAAGAGACGTGCAAGACGCAGATGTAGTTTTTTTTGTTTTTGCGGGAAATCGAACATATTTTTAGACCCATCTAAAAATTCTGTAATTAGTCTGGAAACAGGAAGGACCCAATTCTTGCATTCTGTGAAAACGGGTAAGGTTGACTATAACATAATAATCTTAATATTTGCTAAAACGGTTAGGAGTTGAAAGTTGAAATTTGGTGCACAGTTAGGGTACCAGATTTAAGTACCAAAGTATTAAGTAACGATGATAGTGTGAAGTAACAATGGACAACGAGAGAAAGCGACGTGCAAGATTTACTGGCGCTTGAAAAGAAAAAAGAAAAAGAGTAATATGTTGGAACATATTCGATTTTCAAATTTAAACAGATTAGTTCGGTTTCTCTCGACCTTCTTTAGAATATTCGATGAAAATCGAAGGATATAATCAGAACACGTCGTGAAAATCGAACAATATTAGAACATTCGATTTTCAAATTCTACCTTTCTTTAGAAAAACTTAGTTCGTTGATGAAATTACTCTTTTTTTGTGACTATAATGTAATAATCTTAATCTTCGCTATCGTTACTTTTGCCCGAGCAACGCCAGGCCTACCTGCTAGTTAACAATAAATGACTGTGATATATTCTGTCACTTTATTATTATTAAAAATTTTTAAATGAATTTGATTTAATATAAAATTATTTCTATTTTTTGTATATCATGCAAATCATTTGATGAATTTATGACGAGATGAGAAAGGATTTAAAATGAAATTCTCTACATTGCATAAAATATGATTTCTTTTATATAATTTTGGAATTAATTACAGTAATTTGTGTGTTTGTGTTTTGAACCTATGTTATGTTATTTTTATTAAATTGATTCATTAATACTGTTTTATAGGGTTGTGTACCTCAATTAAAGAAATATTTGAAAGATCATCTTACCATAATAATTGGAATTGGTATTGGAGTTGGAATTGTCCAGGTATTTATTTCTTTTAAACATCAAACTTTGTTTCTGTTATATAAAATGAATTGATCTTCAAAATAGAGATAAATTTTACCATATTTATTTTATTTTTCAATGAATGTATACTAGTATGAAATTAATAAATTGGATTTATTACAATATACAGTTTGTTACATCTTGAATCAGAAACATATCTTAAATGTGCAAATTATTTATAATTTTTGAAAGCACTCATAATAAGTTTGTTTCATCATTTAACATTCGAAAGTTGAAAGTATGCTTTTGATTGGCTGTCAAATTTCAACTGGGAAACTTTCAGAGATCTGTTGTGGGTATTGCATATTGAAGGTGAGGTATTACATAATTTTTGAGGAATATGTGCAACAGCATTATGGGGCTTTACAGGGGTGGGATGGTAGTTGAAATGTGTAAAACTACAATTAAAAAATAAAAGCAATACAATTAAACATGTACAAAAATTTATAGATCTCAAATTTTTAATAGGATTCAGTTGAAAACTTCTTAAGTGAATCCATTTTCCAGGCATGAACAAGGATTTCTTTCTTCTTAAACAGGAATATTTTATACCAGAAAAATTGACCATCTATTATGGGGAAAATTTCTAATGCAGGAACTTCTGAACTGAGTTTTGTATTTGAATTTAAACAGTTAGTGAAAAAAAATGAATATTCTTTAAACCAATGCTTTCAGATTTTCATTTATTATTGATACCTGTTGAGTATGGATAAAAGCAAGTATCAGGATCAAATCAGTTAGAAAATTATTGATATTGGATTGTATTAGCAGAATGCTGTGTCACATTTCTAGTAAATATACATGTTCTTAATAACTCTTCCTAACCATTGACTAAGAAAATTCTATCTTTATAAGAAAGAATTAATTATAAAGTGTTTTTCTTTTGCATAAAATTATATTAGTTTTATTAAAACAATAACAATAATACCAGGCGTACTCAGCAGAAAGAAATAGAATCTTACTATAACACCTTATCTTTGCTGAGAGAATTCTTTATTAACAAATTGAAAATGTTTGTTAATAAAGAATTCTCTCAGTGAAGCTCAGATGTTATAGTAAGATTGTAATAATGATGATGACTCATTATTATTTTTATTAAGCGTGTGATATGCATGATAAATTTAAAACAATATAATTAAAAAACTTCTCATGAAAATATTGTAAAATCTTCTCATCTGTAAAGATGTTCTCATGTTGAAATATGCATACCTAAAATTATTGGAAATTATAATTTTGTATATAAACACAATGTGTATTTTATTTTATTAACAATAATTATGGTACAGTAGGTCTTCAATTTAATGGACTCCAATTTGATGAACCAAGAAAAAAAATCGTTTTAAGGAAAATTTAGGAATTAAGGAAAACTTTCAATTTCATAAATAGTTTAAAAACATATTTTTAAAATATGTTTGATTTAACAGACCTTTGGTAATAGTTGATGCTCCTTTCTCTAATTATCCTGTTAAATTCAGGACTTACTGTATTGCTACAAATTATTTAAATTTTTTCTTTTTTTATCAATTGTAATATAATTATATATATATTTTAAAAATTTTCTAGATATTAGGTCTCATCTTCTCTATTGTTTTATGCTGTGCCATTCGCAATGAAGAAGCAGAAGTATTCAAGGCTTGAATGTTGGAAAAGTTTCAAAATTGTGCCAAAAAGATCTAGTGATTATGTTGTAATATCAACATAATGTATTATGAGAAACACATTATATCATTGTTGGCACTTACATGCCATGTGAAGAAAGTAATGATAAATACCAAATAGAATACTCTCAAATGTACATATATCAAGCTATAGATTTATAAATACTCCATACTGTATATAAATATATCTTTTTTATTTTTTTTTCTTTTGTTTTGCTCAAGTGTATCTTGAAAATATCAAACAACATAATTTTGTATTGTAATATTGTATAAATCTTTCAACTTATATTTCTACAATTAAAATTTATACTGCTGTTAAGGATATATGCATACTGACTTTGTACATAATGTGAAGAGTTTAATCAGTAATTTAGTTTGAATATTTTAAGATCTGAAACAACTATGATAATTTCAGTTGATGATCAAAAGTTTTAAGTTGCCCAAATTTTTCCAAAAATTATTTCACCAAGTTTTATAAATACGATCATATGGCAATTCTGAATTGTAAGAGTGATCCGTCCTCCTCTACCGCTCAACAGTCCTAGGTGCAATGTTTGGGAAAATATTAAAAAAAAAAAAATAATGTACAGTTATATTTTATTATCATATTTAAAAATAGATGAAAGAAATGTCCTAGCTTCATCAAAAAATAAACATAAGTGGAAAAGGTTAACAAAATTAGTTAATTTGTTCAGGTATGAGTGATAAAATAAGTAACAAAAATGAATAACAGTAGTTATATTTAAACCAAAATATCATTTAATTTGACCTAAAAACGTATTTATTAATGCTTATTTATATCATGTAATTATTAATTCAAAATTTTTATTTTCATATCTAATGCAGTTATTTTTGCTAATAATGATTAACTTCTTTAAAAATTTACTATTAAATATTCATTATAATATTGAACATTTCAACACAACTAATGTTATAATTATACTAAAGTCTTAGAATCATCAAAAAGTGATATATTTTTTGAAATTTTAATTCAGCAAAACTGGTAAATACTGAACACTTTTTATGTGAATTATAGGTTTTAAATAAATCAGCTTAAATTTATACAAAAAACTTAATATTTACAACTGATTTGAATTATATTTAAAATATTTAGCCATTTAATTACATTATAACACTAAGATAATAGCTAAATGTGCTAGGATAATTAATATTTTGATGTTATAATTAGTTAAGATTAATTTTTATGTAAGTAAAATGGTTGGAAGTTTGATCAGTAAAATGGAATATGTTGAATTTTAAAGCTTCTAATCTTACAAGCATAATTATTTTTCAATATTGATAACAGTTGATATATCATTTGTCAATTACATATCACATAATAATCTTTATTGTTAATGAAACCTGAATGTTTTAGCATTACATAAATGTCTTTTTTCAGTAATTGAGTTAAAAAATGCACTTTATTCATATTGCAGGATGTCCTAAAGTGCGGAACCATGGAAATTATTTTTATTTTTATTATTTTTTTTTTACATGTAAAACATGGCTGAGTGAGGGGAAAAAAATTCAAGTTAATTTGATGGTGGGGATCCACCACAGTCAACATGAAGTCAATGAAGAATTTAACAGGCTTCTTTCGAACTTCCTATCAATCACACACTGAGTGGATGCAACTTGTTAAACTCCAGTAATTTCATGCTAACTGCAGGTTTCTACCATCAAAATAACTTGAATTCATTCTTCACTTAGCAGTGTTTTACCTGTAAAAAACTAATGAAGATCAACATAACTCCTATTGTTCCAGACTTCTGGGATATTTTATATTTGTAATGCATCCTATTTCTTGGTAAATATTAATAAATAAGTTAAAGTAACAACTACCTATTTGGAGATCAATCTGAGAAAAATTTTCTTTTCTAACACCTTTTTTGTTTTAACTTAATTTCTATACATACTTTATAATTATTTTATCTATTAATTCAACCAAATGCTTGATTTATTTTTGCTGTGATTCAAATTAATTTATCCCAAAAAATTTAATCATTCTTTATTGAATCAAAAGATTTTAGGATAATTTAATTTGAATCATAGCAGAAATAAACCAAGCATTTGGCTTTTTTTTTATAAACCAATTTAAGGAAATTTAAGAATTTCAATTATTTTGAATGAATCTATAACTTCAGTTAAAGGAATCTAAGATAAGAAACAATTATATATAAATATTCCATATACTATATTTAAATTGAAATTTCTTTTTGTTAATTTTGTAATTTTACTTCTACTATTGTTTTTTTACATTTAATGATCATTGCTGTAATTCATGAACTTTCTATTTTAATGTTTTTACATTATCACATTTATTATCAAATTATAAAATTATCAAAACATTGGCTTCCTTTACCAATATCTTGTACAAATGATAAGAGAGAGCACAAAAATGACTATTTTTTCTATATTAAATTATTAATATATTTTAACTTTGTTGTTTCGTTAGTTAATGTTTAATAAATGGTGTGAAGTTGTATATGTCAATGTTCCGATTATATGATGAATTTTAGAACAAAGTGATTGGCATATGTACAAATACAGTATGTATAATTCATTTGACAATCAGTAAAACTGTTAAAAAAAATATTTCATCACTTTTAGCAATAAAATTGAAAGGAAAACACCATGCACAAGTAAAGTGTGCAGTTTAAGAACTTGTTAATAATTTAAAATTGTTGAATTTAGTCAGAAAAAATGTCAGTAAAATGACATTTACATATTCCGTGTGTATGGAATTTTATATCATTTATTCTGGAGCAATATAATTCTAGTCTGTCTCATTTCTACTTAAAAACTGACTTGAACTTGTAGAAATAATTTTTGCTTTTCATTAAATAAAAATTGCTGTAAATTTATTAATCAAGATTTAAAAGATGGCACAATTTAATTCTTGTCTGTATTTAAATAACTTGCATAACTAATTTTATTATAAGACATTATATATTTTATTTTAAAATAATCTGAGATGGTTTCCCCCATTAATTTTGTAACATTTTTAACTTTGAAGCTAAGCCTTGTATTTTACATAATTTTTAAGTCACTGAAAGAATCTCCAAAGAATCATTTCCATATTTTTCTTTTTATATATTTCATATTATATCTGTATTTAGTAATGATTGAGTGTGTATTGCAATTACGCCAATGCAAATAATCCAGGTAATAAACTTTTGTTATGAATTTGTTTATTCAATTTTTATAATAAATTTCACTAATAGATATTTATTGAATTAACTTATAATTTTAAAAACACACTGAAATAATTACAATAAAATCAAAAATAATTTCTGATACATTTATTTTGTAAATGTTAATTTAACAGTTTCATGCAAAATTCCAATTCTGTTAATTGATTTTCCGATTTACAAACGTTGATTTACTGACTTTCCTGTAAGAGCTAATAAGTCCAAAACAATGCAAGCCATTATTGTTCTGTGTATACCTTATAGATGAAGTGTAAATAATTGTTATTAAACATATTATTTCCCTCTACGCTGGAGCCAGCAAGCTGAATGGAAAATAAAATTTAGCTTACTGGATAGCGAATTACATCACAAACCCGCCATATTTAGTCCGGTTATTACTGTTTTCGTTGTGAACTGTGTGCTGCGTTACTTTATAATAATGAAATGACCTGTCATTTTTTGAAATCGGATAAAATAGGGATGAATCAGGCAGATAGATTTTATACCAGAACAAATTAATTTTGGTTTTACGTAAAATTTGTTAATATATTTTGAAAATTGCATCTTATAAAAATAATTTTTTTTTTCAAATCAGATTGTTTACGTATGTTTTAATTAATGAAAGATTGAAATCACAATAATATATAACGCAATGAAAAAATTATTAATAAAACGATGTCGATAACCAAATACTGTGATTTTAAATTTTGATTTCAATTAATGTGTTAAATACTTTATTTTTAATTGGTTATTATAATTCCAATTTAAAATACTGTAGTTGTAAAGAGCTTGAAAATTTCACTTTCCCGTTTGCTTATCGCGGCCATCGAGAGGCAAGCTGGAGGTTTTTCTCTGGGCCTGTACTAGTTCCTATTCCTATAAATTTATTATTTTTACTGACAAAAAATAAAATCTCTAAGAAAATAAATAAGTGCAGAATGTTTTCCTTTTATTCTCTATATTAATTTGTTTTTAAAAAACGTACATAAAGGGCTGCTCTACTCCCCGGGTTCCATACCTAGCTTTCGACAATCCTGTCGCTTATACTGTGTGTGCATTTTACGAGATGCGAAATAATTTCCCCGTCTATATATATAATCGAGACGAGTTGATAACAATAATAATAATCAGCGCAGAGCCCAAACGGTTAGGAGTTAAAAGTTGAAATTTGGTACACGGGACGTCACGAGAACGCACGCTAAGAAGGGATTTTTCGAAATACCTCCCCACGGGGAGAGGGACAAAATTAAAGCTTAACACTTCCATCAACAATGTAAGTGTTAAGTAACAATGGAAGTGTCAAGTAACAATGGAAATGTCAACAATGAAAGTGTTACGTAACAATGGAATTGTTAAGAGAAAGCGACGTGCAAGACGCAGTTGCAGTTTCTTCGTTTTTGCGGGAAATCGAACATACTTTTAGACCCATCTAAAAATTTTGTAATTAATCTAAAAACAGGGGGGACCCAATTCTTGCATTCTGTAAAAACGGGTAAGGATGACTGAAACGTAATAATTTTAATTTTCGCTAAAACGGTTAAGAGTTGAAAGTTGAAATTTGGTACACAGATAGGGTACCAAATTTAAGTACCAAAGTATTAAGTAACGATGATCGTGTGAAGTAACAATGGAGAACAAGAGAAAGTGACGTGCAAGATTTACGGGTTTTAGAAAAAGAAAAAAGAAAAAGAGTAATATGTTAGAACACGTTCGATTTTCAAATTTAAACAGATTAGTTCGGTTTTTCTCGATCTTTCTTCTTTAGAACATTCGATGAAAATCGAACGATATAATCAGAACACGTCGTGAAAATCGAATAATAATAGAACATTTCGACGTTCAAATTCTACCTTTCTTTAGAAATACTTAGTTTGTTGTTGAAATCACTGTTTTTTTTTTTTTTTTTTTTTGTGTGTGTGTCTATAACGTAATAATCTTAATCTTCGCTATCGTTACTTTGCCCTAGCAACGTCGAGCCTACCTGCTAGTACATATATATTCTTGTCGATGCTCAGTCTTGATTCAGTACCGGCATCCAGTAATCGAATAGATCCTAGACCTTATATTTTATACATAGTAAACGTAAACTGTGAAGCCTCATTTTTAAAAGAGGCTTCACAGTTTACGTTAGGCCTCTACCATTCTAAAACCTCCAGAGGATGGGAAGGGAAGGGCTTTATTTCCTTTAAGATTTCTCTCTTGAAATTTCATAAATTGGTGGTATTCACATCTGTGGCCTCCCGAGAGGACTTTCTATGGAAATAACTGGTCATATTTATGTGTTACAACATCAAGTAAACTCGAAAAACTCCACAACGCCAGCCCGTAGGGACTTACGTAACGCTGTATAAAAAACTCCTCAACTCATAAGGCTACATAACGCTGGTATAGATATTCACCCAAACCTTAGGAAGGCTTCCATAAATTATGTAACACTATGGTCAGACGTAACCATTGATCAATCACTGATGATTTGCACGAATTTATTGATTCATCGACCATCGATGGTTTCGAAGTTATTGCACATCACTAGTAACAGTTGTTATTTAAAATAACAATAACAATCTGTTACTGTTATTTACAAATAACTTCTTTGCCTATCACTAGTTTGCTGACATCACTTACAAAACTTTCTTATTGGTAAAATCTAGTGATGTAACGAATATTCGGTTAGTACCCGGTATTCGGCCTATTCGTCCTATTTATCGCTATTCGGCCGAATACCGAATACCTAAAAACAGGAGTAAGAAATAACAAAAAACACAGTAAATTAATCATTTTGGTAACTTTTGTTAATGCTGAACATTAAATTATAATTATTAAAGTTAATAAGAAATAGCATCTAACTCTAGTATTAAATTATTTCGTAATTAAATAATAATATAGCCTTTATCTAGCCCGATATCTTAGGACATTGATGGCATGTAAGTTAGAATGTATCCGGCATTAATGTTATTGTTTGGTTGGTACTATGTACTATAGATTACCCCTATGGAATTTCAGGATTTTGATTATATATTGGAACTCGGGACCGAGACGAGTTCAACGGTACCCTATTTTTGGACCGGAGACAAAAAATAAAAAAGTTATCACACTTTTTAAGTTACTATACTATTTTAAGGCTCTCACGAAGACGGCACCGTAGTTGTTAGTACTGCCATCTTGCGGTAAAGTCTGCAAACCATGACGTCGGACTACAGTCATCTCCAGTAGGGTTAATAACGCGATACGAGAGCGGAGAGAGCGACGCGACTTCCGATCATCGCGCGATCGCCATTTCGGTTAATGTTACTTATGGCAGCGAACGTGGCGGCCGTTCCGACTGTTCGTGCTCTCGACTGACCTCCCGGAGGGGAGCCGCCGGCAGGCCGCCATGTGCTAAACGTCACTAGTTATTGATTCACGGTAGTTATTGAACAAAGTAAAAAAAAGGGGGAAACGTCTACTAAAGGCAATTTTAACGGCAAGCGACGCGACTCCCGATCGCGATAGCGAGGCCGACTTAGCGGAGAGAGCGACGCAACTCCCTATCATCGCGCGATCGCCGGAAGAAAGTATGATAGCTTTTTTATTTTTTGTCTCCGGTCAAAAGTAGGGTATCGTTGAACTTGTCTCGGTCCCCTCAGTTCAGATATATACTCAAAGACCCGAAATTCCATAGATAGTAATCTATAATATCCCCGTTTGGTTAATTATGTTATATTCGTATTCGCGTATATTTTAATATTTTTTTTAATCATATTTTAAAATGATTTACGAAACGTTTTATTGAAACTTATCGTATTTAATGAAAGAATTATTTATCTATTTCAAGAAGATGAGTAACTAATATATAATTTATTTTATATATAAAGCAAAGAATGAGTATTTCTCATTATATACAAAAGATAACATTTAAAATCATGTTAATTTTAAAAATATTGACAAAAACAATAGCAACAAAATTTCACAAATAGAAACCCCAATAATATATTTGAACTGTTCCACAACTGAGGAGAAACTAGACCATATGTTCCCATTAAAGTATATCCTTAGGGTACTATTCAGTCGACAAATACGTAGTAAAAACAAAATTTTAGTGTTTAATTAAAGAGTTAGAATGATCGATTGCAAATAAAATAACTTATAAGTTATAACTTACATCTAAATATTAACAACTGCCGAATCATAGCGGGCTATTTACGGCTATTACATAAATTATAAACCAATTTGGCACTAGAGGTAGATGTTAGGCTCCGTCTCATATTAACTTTAATAATTATAATTTAATTAATTAATTTAAATAATTTAGACCTACTGGAAGAAAAAATCGTAGTGACAGCGGGCCAATAGAGAGCAGGGTGCGCGATCCTTTCCATAATGCGGTTTGCGCGCCAATTTTCATACGTGCGTTAATCAAGCCGAATAGTTTGGCCGAATATTCGGCCATTCGGCCACGCTCCTAGCCGAATATTCGGTATTCGGCTGAGGCCGAATATACTATTCGTTACATCACTAGTAAATTCATAACTGAAAAGTTGAGCAGAAACGAAAAAGTTAAGATATTTTCTACTTTGCATTCATGTGAGATTTTTTTTTTTAACTGAAAGCAGAAAAAAGAATGAAAGTTGCATCATTTTCGTTTCAGTTGTACAGGTACACTCAGGTAATGTGCAATCTAGGTCAGTCTAAAATTGCTGGTATTATTAAAAATTTGACTACATTGGGAGAATAAAATGATAAATGGTTTCAAAATGGCATCTATTTATTAATTTTTCAATTGTTTTTTTTATTTTTTATTCATAATTGTTTTAAAGTTACTTATTGCAGTAAATAATGTGTTAGGATCTGGGGAATCCAGCATCGAATCTGGGCTAGCAAATTACCAGGAATTTTTCGGGGATGATCTATCCGGATAGGTCGCGTTCTGCCTTACCACTGGACGCCTTCATTATGGATATACAGTAATTTACAAACTTTCTTAGTGTTCACAGGGCAGAAAGAACGAAAAAATACAAATATTTAATAAAATTTGTATAACTTCAAATAAAAATCTCGCAAAATTACATTTTTTAATCATGTAATGGTCTTGCAAGAAACAATTTAATCTTTTATTAGAAGCGTAACTTTAGTGCAGTGTTATTTTCAACATTGATAGTTTTCGTATCAAGAGAATGTAAACTATCATAATTTAATTTAGAAGTTTATAACACCATTAAATGTTACAGATTAAATTAATTTTCATTTTATATAGTCAATATTTTTTTATAAACTTCATTTAATATATATTTGATACAATTTATTACGAGTTCAAATATTTTAAATTATTCATTCCTACTTATTTATTAATTTATTTATTCTTCTAACTCAAATTTGTCGTATTTATTTATTTATTTATTTGTTTTTCATTAAACATTTGTTTTTTTTTAATCAGATATTTAGTTATTAGCTGAAACATTTATGAATTATTTTTCTTTAAAGAAATTTAAAATATACTTACTTATTTATCAATAACATTTATTATTTTTATCTTAATGGTTACATTTATATCAGTAGTTATAATTTATTTATTTTACTTCTGTAATAATATGTCAAGAAAAAATAAATGAATTTTTTGCTAATGTCAAATTAATTTGTATACATTTCTGACATTATTTATCTGAAATGCAAGATTTGTTTGTTGTATATAATTATTTAATCGTTGTAATTCAGCAGCATGACAAGAAATTTTTTGAGTTTAATTTAATAATAAATAAATAAATGTTTTCGAAAGTAGGAATCGAATCTCGGACCTTCCGATGGAAATCGTTTTGTTTTCGTTTTACTTTTGTTTGTTTGTATATGGCAACGCAACAAGTGAGCGATCTACCAAGAGGGATGCCTCTCGGGAAGACTTTCTACGGGAAACTAGCTCTAGTTTGGTGTTACAAACATGAAGAAAATCCGTTGGCGACGCGAGAACCAAGACCAGTATTTACTGGTTTTTATCTACTTGGCCACTGGTTGGCTGTTTTTGTTTGCCTGGCGCAGATACAACAAACAGATCAATTAGTTTTATTGTATGTGTAAACAATCTCGGATTTAGAGTTTTAGGTGCCCTGAGCCAATAAGCTTTGGTGCCTGTCCGAGTTTCATGTACCGTACGTTAAAATTTACAAGACAATTTGTAATTAAGACTTTCCACTGCCTATAAGTACAGAAAATTGGGGGCCTTCTATATAATTTACGATATCATAAACTAATAAGGTCTAATTGTAGTTATAGAATTATTTATAAATTATAATAAAGCAATTTTATCATTTCAAATTTTATTTTTATTTATTTTTTTCAATTTCGGAGCTTCAGGGAATAGTGCCTAGAAGCTCCGAAGCTTAGTGCCTCCACTGCCTAGGTACAATAAGGTTCCGGTTATGTATCATTTTATTGTAACTTTAATGTATTTGAAATGTTATTCCGAAAGAAATTTAATATATGTTCACATTTCGAAGTTAAAGACAATGAAGAAAATATACATTTCAAGTCTATGTTTTAATCCATTTTTTACACCAGCCACAGAAGTAACAGCTAAAAATACATGAAGATAAACTTCACGAAAAAACAAACAGTAAGTAGAAAATTCACATGGTTAAAACGATATCAACGTCAGCCTTTCTATGGAGGATCTGACGTTTTCACATTAAAAACGGAAGTATAATCTTCTTACCATACCATCAAGTCCTTAACATATTTATAACTGGTCTGGCCCTCTAATGGTGGTTCTGAGTATTCCAATTTCATTCATTTACATGTCGTTACATAACTCTGGATATCTTCTATTTCGAAGTTAAGACAATGAAGAAAATATACATTTTCAAGTCTATGTTTTAATCCATTTTTTACACCAGCCACAGAAGTAACAGCTAAAAATACATGAAGATAAACTTCACGAAAAAACAAACAGTAAGTAGAAAATTCACATGGTTAAAACGATATCAACGTCAGCCTTTCTATGGAGGATGTATTTCTTGAAAATGTATATTTTCTTCATTGTCTTAACTTCGAAATAGAAGATATCCAGAGTTATGTAACGATATGTTCACATGTTACCGCTAAAGCTCGAAAGCCGTTAATGTGTACATTACCTAGCTAATCTCCAGATTAACTAGGGTGATCCGTTAAAGTTTCGAAAATTGTTCCATTTCTCAAATTACCTAGGTAATGTGCAGATGCTCTAGGTCAGGGGTGGCGAACCTATGGCACGCGTGCCCAAAGTGGCACGTAAGAGAAATCATCTGACACGTGACGTATCATATGATTTTTGTCTTTTTCAATCATCCTTTTTCAATCAGATTTTTTACATTTATTCGAATTAAAGTGTATTCGTTTAATTTCTTTAAATATCATTATTCGAAGTCTAAGACTTTGACACGCATTAAAATCTTTAAAGCTAAGTATGCTTACAATACGGCACGCGGACTCAAAGGTTCGCCATCCCTGCTCTAGGTAATCTGCAAATTTTCTACTAGGCACTCGGTATAAGTGAAAATAAGATCTTTGCTGGAACAACAGCAACGTTTCTGTACGCTTACATTAACATAATGTTATTTATTTAATTTTCGATATCTAAAGAATCAAGTTAATACAATCAAACAATCAACAAATTAGTTTATAGAATCAATTATCAATCAATTAAAAGACTGTAATACAAAAAAAAGGGTTTAAAATATTATTACAATTAGGGAAATGAATTTGCAAAACATATGATAAAATTGTGCTTACTTATTAGTGCAATCTAAAGATCGGTGACACTTTGAGTTACATAGCAATTGGTTTTTGCGACAAGCATACCTATTTGTGGTACATTTAGATGTGCAGTCACATTTTCTGAAACCCTGCCCAGTACCAAGGTATTGTTTTATTGCTGTTTGACGTAAAGATATTTCTACAGCAGGGACATCTTTCGTTAAAAATCTCTCTTTACAAACACCGAATTCAGATTTTGCGTACAATTGTTTTAAAATACCCGTTTTAGTACCAAGTTTATAAAAGCCATCCTCTGTTTTACTAAGAACCACAGCTAAAATTGAGCGTGTATCAGTTTTTGCTCTGTCTTCTTCGGGAAGTAGTAGGGAAAGGAAATGAGAAAAAAAACTTTTGAACTTTAACGATACGGAAGCCATTAATGTGCAGATTACCTAGGTAAAATGCAGAAAACTCTTGATTTCCTGCACGTTAACGGATCAACCTAGTTAATCTGGAGATTAGCTAGGTAATGTACACATTAACGACTTTCGAGCTTTAGAGGTAACACAAACTAATAAGAAAATAAGGCATTAGTTTCAACATTTTTCGCCTCTCAAAATTTGGCGCCCTGGGCCAAGACTCCAGTAGACCCATTTATAAATCCGACTCCGAATATAAATATATATTTTGTATTAAATATATTTTAAAATATATTTTACTATCTTATCTAAGTGGAAGTATACAGAAATGCAAACTTAAACGATTATTCTTCCAATTAACGATATCTTTTTATTTCATGCAATTCACATCTCACAACAACCAGTTAAAATTTCACTGACAACAAGAGCAATGTTTTAAAAATAAAAATTCGTGTAACAAATTTGTTATACAATAAACGTGAAACAATGGAAAAGCGATTTTCCATTTATAAATGAAGGGTTCGGGTGTTAAATGATGGTAAGTGCCATTTCCATTATACATTATAAAATACGTGCTAACAACTAAACAGCAATGTATTTCAATTTAAATATTATATGCAATTTTTAACTATTGCACGCACTTTATTCTGATTGAAGAAAACAAAACAGAAAACTTCTTAAGATGTTTAACTTTTCCATTTTCTGTAAACTATTATTACGACGCTTACCATCTTTTATACCAGAACCGTTCAAGTTCATGAATATTTTTAGTGAGTTTTATTTTTTCTAGTAAATAATGTGTTAAAACATTTTAAAACTTGAAAAATTTCAGAAATTTCATTGTTTTAAAGCTTGAGTGAAAAGCAATATTATTCAAGTTTTGTTTAACATGAAATCGCGAGGCGAATTGGAAGTAACCGCTCTTGAGCATTTGACATTGTAGAATTAGATCCTAGGACTCAAAAACTAAGATCCACTTTAAAATCACGATGATTAAAATGATAACTATGAATTTACGATTGTTTGTTGCAACTTGCCCAAACTGAAACATGGTATTCAACATTTTTTTAAGTATCAATACTCAACATTAACACTTGTAGGCATAAGTATGATGCACGAACTACATTAAAATCAACCAGATATAATTTCTTTAGTTTTAAAACGATCAATGACACACATTAAATCTGTACATATTCATTTCTGGCTCTACAGATAAAACACTTGAAACGTCAACATGAGATGAACTTCAGAATCTTTCATTGTAATGTTTCAGGATCGGTAATAGTCAGATATTCATCAATGGCCTTCTTTAAATGCAAAGAAAAACAATATTTAATGAATGATGAAAGTCTATGGAGTGGTTCCTTTTCAGATTTCTTTGCACAGACATATAGAGAAAATCATTCCAAAAATCTGAAAAAAATGTAAATATATGTAATTTTAGTGTACGGAATAAAAATAATATTTCATATTAAAAATTGTTTGATAACTAAAATTTTATCGGTCTTGTTTAATACATTTAGGATTGTAAATCATACAATATTGATATTGAACGTTGGTAGTTGATTCCGGGATCGAACCGGTCTGAATCTGGGACCAACTACCAACATTCAGTGCTGGCTGCGTAGAAAATTTTGAGTTCTATTTACGTGTCTAACACCTAAATAAGCGATAGTTTCCCATAGAAAGTGCTTCAGTAGCAGATCTCTCAGCAGATCACTCGCGTGTTGCGTTGACGTATCTCATCAAACCAATTAATTTTCATTTGTTATATATATATATATATGAGAAACAATTTTGGCATAAAACTTGCAATTTACATTGAAAAAATAAATAAATAAAATTTTCACAGTTTGGTGAAAATCGAACCTGAGTCTTCCCGTTCAGAACAATATACTTGGTGAGACAAGATATAAATCCGAACTTTCTTTGCAGTCCAAGGAAGCCATATTGTATAACGTACGTTACTTTTTACAACTTTTTACTTTTATTGAGATTATTAACATAATTTTTTATGTTCTGTAAAAGTTTTTGGAAACTCTTCTGAAAACTAGAATATTTTCCCTTTTAATTCAGCAATCATTCAATTCAAAAACTCTGTTTAAGGTTTCGAAAGAAGAAAAATTTCGATAAATTCACTCCTTTGCAATATACCTTTATCTCTGATCATTTCCGAAAAATTTCGAAAGTGAGAAGTAATATAAAAAATACTAAAATATTTGGTAAACGATAACGGAAGATACTTACTAAAATGAAGAAAATATCAATACTTTAGTTTTCAAGCAGATAATTTTAATCTAAAAATGCTGTCAAAATTCAGATGACTCGCTTTTACTTGATTTGAGGCTATTTTTGTAGTACTAAAAGCAATTAATTGAAAAACCGATAATCAGTTTTAAAAGAGACAGAATCAATGTACAAAAGATGGAAATACGATATGAATTTGTTATTATTTAAGTATTAATCTTTAAGAAAAATGTTAGAGAATAATTAGTTTTGGAAATCATTTTCAGAATGTTCAATTTCTGAAGCTGAAAACCTTAGACCCCACTAGTGGTTGAGTGGATAAAACCACTAAACACCAGTAGTTGCAAGCGGGTTCATGTTTCGTCAAAGGATTGGTTGCGCGGAGTTTTCGGGTTTTCTTCTCTTCTCATATAAAATCGAAATAAGAACCATTTTCCTATAGACAGTCCTCCCGAGAGGCACTCTCTCTCGGCATGTGTTATCCTATGTGTTATCCTATCAATCCAATCCAATGTCTAGGGATATTTTTTAAAACACTGTTATATTAAAATGCATTCATTTTATTAACAATAATTATGCAAATAAACTGCAAGTAAGAATTATACTGTAACAAAACACGTTTTAATCGAATTGATATACCAATTAATTTACAACTTATGTGCCGAAACTTTTACGAGCCAAAGTCTACGCTCGGGGCGACTCCAGAAAATGCCTATGGTTCCTCTTCCTAAAGTCGTCCTGGTATAGATGACGAATTGAACTGGCTCCTAGCACAACTGCTAATAATTAATACTAATAATAATCATTATGAATTTAACTAACAACTAATGCTTAATTATTAATAAATAATAGTTTTGAAATGAAATCTGAACGTACGAATGACAATTTTTACTATCTATCACAGACTGAGTGGATAAAACCACTGAACACTGGTAGTTGGTAGTGTTTTCATGCCTGACCAACAAGCTGGCCGCGTGTAATTTTCCGGTTTTGTTTACGTGTCTCAAACCTGAGTAGCGGCCATTTTCCCATATGATGTCCTCTCGGGAGACACTCCCTTGACAGTTCGTTGTATTGTGTTGCCTTATTCCATTAAACCAATCTAATTTTCATACTATTATATAACATTTTAAAATTTGTGAAATATGCTAACACCATTATAATTAATAATTAAATGCCATAACACAAATTAAATAAATATAAATAAGGTCTTGTTCATTTATTCAAAGTATTATTGTACACATAGAAAAAGTTTTCTAGAAATGTTGTTGGGGCCTATCTGTGTAAAAGTGTATTACCAGAAGCCATTGGCATAGTTGTGCACTTATTATTTGATAATTTGTTACGATCGATGAAATTCGATTTGTAAGTATGAATTCGTCTCAAAAACCAAATAGGAGTATAAAGAACAATAAGAATAAACGACGACTTTTGAATGAATTTAAATCGTTTATAGTTAAAATCTTGTATTCGTGTATAGCTTTATTTTATTGCTGTAGGTCATATGCTTTAAACTAATTACAAATATAAACATTAATAAAATTAGAAAAAAACTAGTAAATAGCTAGGACGATAATTGCATTTAAAAAAGGCCCTGAGGTGTGAAAAGGACGAAATATGAAGAAATATAAAGAATCCTCGTGTTTTTCGTCAATTACTTTCTTGTAACTTTTTTAAAATGTAATTAAAAATATGTTTAAGCCATATTTGAACGCTTTTAAACATTGGAAAAATTTAAGAATTTACTTAAATTTGGTATTTTTTAAACATTTTTACTAAATAGCCAATTACTATCAAATACAGGAAATGACGTCATATAAAATATTGTTCAAATTTAAAAAAAAACAAAATTAAATTTTTAACAAACTTTAAACAGGAAATCAGACAATATCTTGAAAAGTAACTGCTGTAAAGAAAACTACTTTTACAAAAGCATCATCTATTTAATGATATTTTAAGTTAGCTGATAATTTAATCTCATAAAATAAATAAAAATATAGAATCAAACGTTTTCACAATTGTTGTCCTAAGTGTCGATATTTTCTATACGCAAAACAATATTTTATTGTCAATTAAAAATTATAAGACAATTATAAAAAAATTTTCATACAGAGATGTATTACAAATTAGCTGTTCTCGCAGTAGTTTATAGGATTATACGTTAGCAGGTACAGTATATGAATTGCTCCGAGAACAACTAATCCACGATACGTCTCTTTTGTCATATGTTCATTTTGTCATATTCATTCATCTAATTGATAATTGTTTTATAAATTCTTTTTTTAATACCTCATGATGTTAAGTATCTTATTTAATGCTGTCTAGAGAGATATTTGAAAGTTCAAGTAATTTCATTATATTACCATCATTTTTATTTACATTTTTCTGTTCCTCTTCAATAAATTATGCAATAACAATCTTGTTTACATTCTTACTCTTTTAAAAAAATCGAAATAAAATTCAAAGCATAAAGGGGAGAAAACATAGTACGATTTCCTTAAAAATCATAACATTTTACGTTGGAGTCAATGTTTGTACTGCACAAGTCAATGATTGCACACGATTTAAAAATTGCAAGATCTGACTAAAAAGGCCGAATAAATTATACTATATTTTCAATTGCAACAGACGAACTCGGAGGCTATTCAAAATTGATCAATCGGAATTTTTTAAAACTTTTTCCGTCCTGTAGTCACTATGAGGGCTTCTTTTTTAGCAAGTCCATTATGGGTTCTGCTAGATTCATAATGAAGCACCTAGTGGTGAGAGACAGGGCTCGACATGTACGGACAGACCACTTCTCGAAAAATTCCTGGGATTTTTTTTGATCCGTCCGGATTCCATCCCGGATCTCCAGAGCGATAGGATGCTACCTTAACCACTCGGCCATCCGCCCGTCAAACCAATCAGAATTAGTATATTCTACACAGGTTTGCCATTTAGCTATTTTGTAGTTAGATCTATTTTAATTTTACGTTTACTTATAAAAATATAATTTTTTTTTATTGTCAAGATAGGGATTTAGCTATTTTTCCATTTTTTCCAGCTATAAAAAAACTAACCTTTTCCAATGTTAATATAGCACTTTAGTTACTTTTATGTTATGAATAAACTATTTTTCTTTGACAACATTGATTCTATGTCCGTGTGTAACAAGAAATCGTCTTTGGTTTAGGTTAGGTTGATTTTAAACAGAGTACTAACTCTTATTAGAAAATTTATAGAAGAACAGAGAAATGTCTGCTCCTCTTTCCCGAAAAAAGTAGATAAAAATGATGGTAATACAATGAAATTATCCAATTGTTGAGAAAAATTTAACAAAAGAACTAACATAAACAGGGTCATTGACTCATTCAATTGAAATAAATAACAAAGCAAAAATGGGCTAACAATGTCACAGTTACTTATCGAAGTGTGACTATTGGAAAGGAATTATATTGCAAACCTAAATTTTTATTTGATATTGTAGAGATTATTTTTAAGATATGGCAATTAATAATAATAACTGTTATCATTTTACATATATTTCCTTTAATGAAAATTAATTGTGTGTATTATTATTTTGATAATGATACTCTCTAGAAGTTATTTTATGCTTTAGAAAAATACAATTTATTTTAAATAATTTAACACAGTTATTTATATTAAATAGTTTATTTTTATAACTATATATCATTTAGCAATAATACGCGTAGTATACTATGTATTTCTTTAAATGTCATGGAATATAGACGACCGATGACCGAGGCTGTTATTAAAGCATCGAGCTGGTGCTCTTTCCGTCTTTTGGGTCTATTAGTGCTCACAAGAGACCGCGAATGGCCGAGCGTTCAAGGCGGCAGCCTATCGTTCTGGGGGACTCAGGATCGAATTCGGACGAGTCGAAAAATTCCCAGGAATTTTTCAGATGGCGGTCCGTCTGAATATGTTGAGACCTGTTCTCACCACCCCGCCTCCCCTTATTAAGACAGGCCCTCTTAGTGCTCATAAGGCGAAAGAGTTTTAAAAAAGTGCTCACAGGACGGAAAAATTCAAAATGAAATATTATAATTAAACAATTTTTTGCTATTGTATCTATTCGTTGATCACTATTTCGTTTTGAATTTGAGTCAACTAGTAGCCGAATGGATGAATCTACTGAACACCGGTCGTGGGTTTATGTCTCTCCAACAGGCTGGCCACGTGGGATTTTCCGGGTTTCCTTCACGTGTGTAACAAACTAAATAGGAACCAGTTTCCCATAAACAGTTCCTGGGAGATAGCCTTCTTGGTAGATCGCCCTCGTGTTGTGTGCCGTATTCCACCAAACCAAACCATTTTGAATTTATGATAAAGAATGAATTTTTGGTTTTTTTTTCCATTATCTGAACTAATTTTTAAAATTCAGAATATATTCTTAAAAATAAATGAAATTTTTAGTCAAAAATAAAAATATTGAATTAATAATAAAAAAAATTTTTGGCAATCAGAAAAATTGCAACTGAACAAAATACCCTGCTTGTCCTCTTTCAACCTAATTCTGGCCGATCATGAAATATTAAAATTGTAAATATAACTTCTGAGAATTGTTGAATACTTTTCACCATCTGAAAGAATTTTTTTTTAAAGTTTTATGATTTACAGGAATAATTTGGATTTGGTTGTTTGGAATTTTTTTATCGATAGTCTAGCCCAGCGTAATTATATAATCGATCTCAATTTCGCTTATTGGTCAGCAACAGCCAGAGCTGTATTTACGTATAAGCTAAACGAGCTATAGCTTAAGGCCTCACGTTACCTGTCCTATTCATAAAAATTTATAACATAGAGCCCATTATTATTTGATGAACAAGGGTCTCCTATATATTGTCAGCATAGCGCCATAACAAGTCTAAATCTGGCTATGGATACAGCTCTCATATTTTAAAGAGAGGAACAAAATTCAACTTCTATGCTTATTGATCCAGATCGAGAATTACTTACTGCACAGTCATTTTGCTGGTGAGACATTAAAATCATTAACAATTAATTAGTTTTGAAACAAAATTTCATTATAAACAAATAATTGTTTTAATTAATATTATCAGAAAGTGTTTTTTCTATTCGAGGGAATTGACATTCAGGACTAGGACCGGACAAAACATTATTAGACCTGTGACACCTGTGGCATAGATATGATAAATAAAGGAATCATATTATGAGAGTAAAAACATAATCATTCAAATAAAAACAATAATTTACTTGTTTGAAATTATTTATAATACAATTTGTGTGGTTTTGTAACGGGAGCAGCAATCATAAGCAGATTTGCAAGACGGCTGGATGTGTTTGTTTCGATAAAATATGGCGACGTAACATGTAGGCGATCTGTAAAAGGGACTGTCTCCCGGAGGACTTTGTGTGGAAAATGGGTCCCTTTTTGGGTGTTAAACTCGAGGAGAAAACCCGAAAAGCCTGTTGGTGAAGCTAACCCATGGCCGAGGATCAGCCTACTGCTCTGAACATCGGGTCGAATCGGAATAAGCTGAACACAACTTCTTGCAAGAAGTTATGTGTTCAGCTTATTAAATAATTTACTCAAATTTCTTAATAGCACCTTTCTAAATAGCGCCATCCTCATAAAGCGCCAATGTATACTCTATAACTACTAAATAGAGATCCTTTCAACATCACCGAATTTCTAAACGTACAATTTTGGATTGCAAAAATCACGTGAGTTTCAAACTTCCAATGTGAAACTTGTATGTAAACCTCTTTACATCATTGTTATTGCTGAGAAACTATCATTTAGCGCCACACTCGATTTAATGCGCCATTTTCAGAAACAAATGACTATGTTAAATTGAATTTAACTATACTCTAGAAAAAATGAATTGATTTTTTCATTTTGAAAAATAAACATAATTGCGAGTACTTTCCGATTTTAAATATAGAATTCCCTAATTAAGGTTCTCGAAGTTTAACAAAGAAAATATTGTTAGCCAGACGAAAAATAATTAGCCAGGTTGAGGCCGAAGTTTTAAACGCGAAAATGTGTACGTCGGACGTTCAGCGCCGCTTTCCTGTAAGCCTAGAAGTTTGACAATGGCGTTTGGAATGTCGAGCATGATTCCACTGACTTTCCAAACGCTATTGTCAAACTTCTAGGCTTACAGGAAAACGGCGTTGAACGTCCGACGTACACGTTTAAAACTTCGGCCTCAACCTCGCTATTATCTTCAATCGAAAATTAATTTAATCTTATACAAAATATTAATATTTATAAGATGAAAAATAATGACATATACAGTCGAACCTCTAATAACGGCCACTCCTCAATACGAACACCTCCAAACAGCGGCGATTTTTTAGGAACTTTTTTTTATTTTAACAAAAATTCATACAAAATAACCTGCAAACAACGACCAATTTTCATGTTCCAGTCAGTGGCCGTTGTTCATAGGTTGGGCTGTATATTTAATTATTAGTCACAGTAAATTAATAGAAGTTAACCACGAATTATTTTTAAAATACTTACTATAAAATATGAGGATAATGAAATTTGAATAATTTCTTATGTGTAATATTTTATTCATTTACTATTTATAGAATAACACTTAGAATCGAATTTGCATTAATTTGTTGAACGTTTGTAATTTCCTCAAAGTAATAATTTGTCTTGAAAATTATACGTCACTCACCTCTAAAGCTGCAATTCCACACCCAATAACCATAAAAAGAAAACTTTCTTCTTTAATAAATTGCTCCAATTTTTCTAGACATGGCTGAAAAAAATATTATTATTTTATTCATGCAAATCGTATTATATTTCTTTATGAAGAAAGTTGAAATGTTACCGTTGTGTGAACGTAATAGGCAGTTTGAGACTGACACAACGTTTCGTTAATGGGATGAGGATTTAAGTAGGCTTCTGGATCGTCCATATTTGATAGAACGCAACAAGATTTACTGATATTGTCACCTTTGCCCATTCCCTGCTTTTTCCATCTGCTTTCTGAATAATCTTCGGCACCTTTTACTCCACAACATTTAAACTAAAATATAGAACTAAATTAAAATAACTTTAATACATATACGTGGTATATTCAAAAAACTATTACTCATTGCAGGGGCGCGACTAAGGGGCAGGTGGGAGATGTGCCAGGTAAAAAGGCGCCTAGACGAAAGGATGGCTATTTGAAAAATAAATTATATGGGATAATTTATCGGCGCCAGGTAGGATGCCGACTCTTTGACAAAGAGCCAAATTTGAAGTGGGACTAAGTTCGTCAACATTTTAACTCTTATTGTTATCTTAAGAATGACTTGAGTATACAATTACAAATTAATAGCTGTGATAATCGTTAAATCATAATTAATTTTCAAAATGTAGATTAAGATAAAGCATATATTTTAATATAAATATTTATTCGATTTTTATTTATGTAACATTGAAAATAATATTCAGTAGCTTGTTTGTTATATGTTTCTAAAAATCAATATTAGTCTAGTTGAGTGCAAAAATAGAGTTGTAAGTATCAACAGGTAAGGGAAAAGGGGTCAAGATACCATTTAATAAAGAGACAGAGAGATTGAGGTCAATGATATATCACAAGAGAAGTTAAAATTCTAGCAGATGAATCCAATTTAATTCATCAAATCTATTTTATTCCTTAGGAAAAATCTTCGAAGTAAGCGACCTTTAATTTGTATCGAATTGGTTTACCTTCAACCGAACGTAAATGCAAATAACTTCTTTTAATAAAAATACAAATTCAACTCTGATAACATTCAAATGAAAATCGTAAACATCTTTTGATCGAAAACTAACTAAACATAGAATATTTTATATTTTTAAAAGACAAACTTTTTTTTTTTTTGTATTCATAGTCATGAAATATCAGGATAATAATGAACTCAATTACTTTATCTAAACGTTTTCTCCTATATAATTTATTGCCAGAACTCTCAGAGTTCGAGAGAGGGCCTTACCATTTACCTTTTTGAGGCCCTTAATAAGTTATTCATAAAAAAAAAGAAAAAAGCAGAGTTAAAAATTATATTATATATTTTTAAAATAAAATTTGGCAAAAAATTTAAGAATTTTTTTCTTAATGCATAAGAAATCAAACAGAATTAATAATTTGTAAGAGGTGTTTTTGAGGAATTCGTCTATCCAGGGTAGGTCAGGCCCCTTTCTTCACCAATCTATGGCGCTAAAAGAAGACCCTCTAAGTGAAGAAAGAGTTTTAAAAAAGATTTAAAGTTTGCAGTAGTTAAAATATTCTGATTAATTGTACTTTTTAAGTCTATTCCTTATCGCTTCAGAATTTAATTAAATCTTTTAAACATCTATATATTATGAACAGCTGAAAATCTTCAATCATTGAATTGACAATTTTCATCCTACTCGAAATAAAAAAAAAGCATTAATTAAAATTAAATTTACAGATTTAATTTTACTATTGTAACTATATATATATATATTTTAAATGTATTAGGCTATTCATTAACGTTATTTAAATATATTTTCTACTAAAAATGAAACTAACTCTTAGAGAATTTAATTAAGCATTTTTTCGTAAAGATGGCATCGTTAAAGGAGACATTTTTGGTTACCTTTGACCAGGGTGTGGTTTAATTACGTCTTTAATGCCTATGAATTTATTATGATTATATTTATGATGCTGTTAGAATGAATTCCTAACCTACCTTTGTTTGTGTTAGATCAATGGCTTGTGTCAATGGTTGGTCAATACCATATTCTGTCTTGAGAATATCCGTAACACTCTTTTCCATATTTGACGTCACCTGATACGGGAAAAAAGGGCAGAAATTATTGGCTTAGTACAAACATTATTCTTAAAATCTACTTATTAAATATCATTAATTTTTAAACACTGTTAAGAAGATTGAAGACTAATTAATAAGAATCCATTTAAAGCATATTGAACTGAAATGAATGGATGTGTTAAGTAAATATTTTCAAATATAGAACTTAAAAGCGTTTTAAAAATAAATTTTTACTATATTATTTCGAGGGTTTAATACAGTCGAACCTCCAACAACGGCCACCTCTAA
Source organism: Centruroides vittatus (assembly GCF_030686945.1). NCBI lineage: Eukaryota > Metazoa > Arthropoda > Arachnida > Scorpiones > Buthidae > Centruroides > Centruroides vittatus. The sequence continues at coordinate 1,099,830 of NW_027122274.1, read as the reverse complement.
ATAGCGGCATTTTTTTTTCCATTTCTGTCAGTGGCTGTTGTTATTAAATTGCAAAGCTGCATTACTGTTGCTATATAAAGATTAATTAAATATTTAATAATGATTTTAATTAATTTATTACTCGAAAGAAATAAGATATGAACTTATTATATCAGTTTACGAATAAATAACTTCAAAGTTCTTATACAATTTGGTTAGATGCATAAATTACGTTTATTAAAATTAATTAAATTTATAAAAGTATTAATTAGTTTTGCTTAAATAATTTGTTTTTTGATTAGTCAGCGAAGATAATTTTTTTTTGTTTTTTCTTAACAGCATTATGTTTATTCTGGGTACGTTCAGGTTGTCTGTTTGTACACTTAAATATAGCATTATAAGTTTTTTATTAACTTAAATTATCTAATTAATTTTATGAATATATACGTATATTAAATTACATTATTTTGTTTTTAGCGTTATACCAAAGAATATCATGAAAATTATAATGATTAGAGGGTGATAATTTAAGTATGAAGACTTAATATTGTTAATCATTTCGATTTAATGAATCATTCTAAGGCGCATTCGTATTGTCAAAACAATATATATTTTTCGTGTCTATTTGATGTGATTTTGACATTTCGTAATTCGAAAACGTATAGGAATGACGTCAGATTGACGTAAAAGTGTGCAATATTTTGATAAAATGAAAAGCGCTTTCGTTTTGTTAGAACAGTGCACCCTTTTACATCATTTTGACGTCGTTCTTATGCTATTTTTTTTATAATAAATAAGCATTAGATGACATCAAGTTGACTTAATGACAAACATTATTCTGATGTAACGAATGCACCTGAATGCGGTGCTAGTTAATTAAGGTGTGAACCATTTATCTAACTGGTTTTGGTTGGTTTATTCATTTAAGGCAGGGTTTTCCAACAAATCGATAAAACTTTTTAAATATAAAAAATTTATTTAAAAACGTTAAAAATTTTACACATTTTCCCCTCTAAAATAAATATAGGAAGATTTATTTGAGGGGGGAAAACTTATGTAAGAGGCCTATATTAATACATAATATAATATTGTATAATATATAATATACAATATTGAAGTGGGGTCGATGGAAAAAGTTTTCTTAAAAGGGGTCGCTACATGTAAAAGATTGAGAACACGACAACAAAAGTTAGATTTGTTTTATACGGCAATACGATACGTGTGCGATCTGCCGAGGAGAGGATGCCTCCCGGGAGGTCTTTTCATGGTAAACTGTTCCGTATTTAGGTGTTACTAACGTAAAGAAAATCCCGAAAACTTCATATGGCCAGAGAGAAGAACCCAAGACCAACTACCAGTGTTAAGTGATTTTATCTACTCAGCCGCTTGTGGATCGAGTGATTTCGTGGTTGAGGGTTTGAAAGCAGGAGGACAAAAAAGAAATTAGTATAACTGGAATAAAGGGAAAAAAACGTTTAAAACATAGCAAACTATGAACTTCTGATTTCATTCACGCTCGTAAGGATTTCTCCCTTCCCCAAAATGGATAGATTTTTAAAATATATAACAATTTATCTCAACAAAATATAATGTACAACGTGAAAATATATTTTTTCAGCAGTTTTCGTAGCTGCAATTTCAGAATAATTTCGAATTTTGTAGCTGTAAGAAATGAATGACAGCAAATAGTTCGCTGTCATTCAAGTGAAAACATAAGAGAAAAAAATTGGAAAAACAAAGATAGAAAAATACTCGATCAAAATATTGTAGAGAGATTGAATAATATTTTATAAATTTCATCACGACATCATAAAAGTTATAATTATGGTAACTATGGAGGATAACAACTCATTCACAATTCTCCAAGAAACGTCAAAATTCTTTATAGAAAAATATTTTTAGAAAAATGTCTGTAAATACTCTATCTGTATCGTTAATCTGTATAAAATGAACGTTTAGGGCATACATTAGTACGCCTTAATGTTCATTTTATATAATACATCAAAAGCAATTATACTAATAGAAATTTTTACTTTATTATCTTACTGAATTTCTTATGTAAATATTGTTTATATAATACATGTAATTCCTGGTTTTAATATATTAATATTTTAAAATTTTTATGTTTAATTTTATTTAAATATTGTTTATATAGTTCACTAAATGATAAATGTTAATATACGAGATTTAACACTATAATTAATTAAAAATAATTTATTTTAACGGTTTAAAACAGGCAAGAGAAAATTATTTCACCGTTTAAAAATAGAAGAAATTAAAATTAAAGCGTGCTAATAAATTTGAAAATTTCTCATCCATATCAAATAATTTTAAAAATATTTTAAAATAATATATTTCCTAAAATGACGAAATACTCCTCGCTTTAACAGAGCTTTCTTTGTAGGCTACTGAAGGAATTCGAAAGACTTCAATCCTATCTCCAACTATATTTCGCCAGAATTTCTCCGTATAAACCTACAGTAGCCTTTCAATTCCAACAATAGCTTAAGAAGAAAAGTCTGTTTGAGTAAGGACTACAGTACCTCATTTTTAAAACGTTTTTCGTTAATAAGCGAACTTTTAAGTTTAGTTCTACAATTTATTATACAGCTTTTATATTTAAAATTTTTATTCATTTACTACTATAAAAATTTTGTATTAATATCTCTATAATTATATATAAACTTGAATTTATCTGTGTGTCTGTCTGTTTCGAGTGTCACATGAGAACGACCGAATCCTTCTCAGTCTATATCAGGGGTGGCCAATTTTTGTGTACATAACATCTACTTTTTATCTTAAAAATGTGTCGCGATCGACTTGTTGTCGTAGGCATAGTCTAAGTGGGGGGGGGTACGTGTGAAATACATACTATGTTTATACGCTGTGCTTCAGTACGAGGTGCACTGCTTATGAATCGAGTCATAACTGCATGCATACTGTTGCGTTCGGTTACAAAATATGTAATACATTAAGTCAAGACATCGCGAGCGATTGACCAAAATTGGCTTGGCGATGGACCGGTCGATTGCAATCGACTTGTTGGCCACCCCTGGTCTATGTATTTAACCCCTGGTTAATGTATTTAAAGTTAACTTCGATGTAAAATTGTTTTTGGTGATGTCTATTATATTCTAAGTTTATTATAACTAAATATTCTTTTTCTGTACATACATTTTTATGTGTGCGTGTTTTCATATTGTCTTAACTTAATAGCGAGGTTGAGGCTGAAGTTTTCAACGCGAAAACGTGTACGTCGGACGTTCGGCGCCGCTTTCCTGTAAGCCTAGAAGTTTGGCAATGGCGTTTGGAAAGTCAGTGGAATCATGCTCGATATTCCAAAGGCCATTGCCAAACTTCTAGGCTTACAGGAAAGCGGCGCCGAACGTCCGACGTACACGTTTTCGCGTTTGAAACTTCAGCCTCAACCTCGCTAATATGTCGTTCTGTCGAGAAAAGCCAGGCATCTCAGCTAGTAATACAATTAAAACAAACAAAATGTACAGCTGATACTGTTATTTACATAATAATAATAAATAACGAGCAATTATTTATTGTGACGTCGTCACAATTACGGGCTGCAATTTTTAGTTATATTTTAAATTTAAAATATATGCTTGCCACCTCAAATTAGTAGTGTCTTACCTCTGTACGTACTGTACATCATATCTTTCCATTAGCAATGGAGTCGTGCCGATCATCTATCTAACTCTTTTCAGGAAAAAATTTCAATTGAAATAACGTGGCTTCCGGTTTGTACCAGAAGTTCGTATATAGTTAATCGGGGCCTCCTGTCCCCATGGTTTCCTATGTAGTCTCGTCTTTCATCTATCTAACTCCATTTTCGATATTAAGGAAAGACAGACGGGCAGACAGACGGACCACAGTTGGAATTTATAGGGTTACAATTTTTTCAAATGCAGCCCAGTAAAAAACTGTGAATGAGATAAATATTTCTTTATTGTATTAATCTCTTATTTTTTCACATTTCAGCAAAATGCTGCTTTTATTATGTAGCTTGATGTTTTGATTATCTATCAGTAATCCATTTTTAATTACCTAAACTGATAACTCTACTAATTTACTTTAAAGATTCTTAAAATAAACTATTCTACTTCAGTTATAGAACTTACAAAGTCCTTCGTTTTCTATCAATGTAGGTTTTTCTTCCCTCTAATAAAATAATGCTTTGTTTTACTTTGAATAATTAGTGATAAAGTTTTAATTAGATTTTTTAAATGAAGATTTTAATTTAATTTATTTAAAACAAAGCCAAGAAATTTAATATATTTCAATAAATTTTCATGGGTTTACAATAACACGTTTGCTTAATATTTAATGTGTTAATTAATTGTCCATTATCTCGATTTTTAATCAAGAGTAGATTGACATTCACTTCTTTAAAAAAATGGCATTTTAAGTATTCCAAATTAATAAATATATTTTATTTAATGATCAAAAGCCAAATTTATTAGTGCTTTAAATATTTTCGGATCCTCAGCATTGTACTAGTACAGTTGCCTCGAGTATCATTATGATCATTAACTATCATTACTCAGCTATTAACTATAGCCGACGTTAGGAATGTCACGCTTTGGTTTCTAATAATAACTGGATCCTGCCATACAGATGCTTTGTGGTCATGCTTTTATCGAGGAAAGTCATATTGAATTTTCTCTTAAAATGGATTCTATCGCAGTAAAATCGGGAAATCTTGTTCAAAATATCACAGCTGGATACTTTTAAGTTGTGCTACTTTTTCCTTTCAGTTGTTTCACTTTGATATGCCCACTCAGCGTTTTTTATAGGGAACTAAAAGAACATTTATATAATTACAGAAATTGAAATAATAAAAATAACCCGAATATTATTAACATTTATATTAATTGTTAAAGATAATAATCTGGCGTCACAAACCAGTTCTTAGTTTTTTATTAATTACTTAAAATTCATAAGAATTAAAATTGATACCATGTTTTTTAAGCAACCAAGATATTGATTCAATGCCTTTTTGTCAGTTATGGATAAAACCACTGAACATTGGTAGTTGGTCGCGGGTTCGAGCCTCACGAACATGCTGGCCGTATGGAGTTTTCTGGTTTTTCATCACGTTCCCAGCATCTGAACAGGAGTGAGTTTGATATAGAAAGTCTTCCGCGAGCCACCACCCCTTGGCAGATCGTCCATGTGTAGCTTTGCCTTATCCCATAATCCTACATCCTACAATCCTTTTTTCCATTCATATGATATTTTGTTGCAAAGAAAGTCTCCTAATAAATGCTGAGATTAGGTTATTGCTAGAATGCTTTCTTTTAACCTTCTCTCCGTTTCTTTAGCTACAACATTACTTATAAAAATTAATGGGTAATTAGTGGCATTTTGTACCGAAGATCTTTGTTTTATTCAAAAATTCGGATTTAATATTTTCAACTGATTTCGTAAGTATGATTCATAAACAAAAAAATGCTTAAATAATTGAGCTTTTTAGTTTTAGCTATGATCTTGCTAAATGAACGATGTCATAGCTAAGCAAATAGAATTATCATAGAAATCCGGAAGATAAAAATATAGTATTAGAAAAAGCACAGTTAAAATTTTAAATTACAGTCAAAACTCTGAACAATGGCCACTGATGGGAACATAAAAATGTCCGTGGTTTGGAAGTTACTTCGCGTGTATTTTTATTCAAAAGTAGTTCTTTAGGAGTGGCCATTATTGGAAATTTGACAGTATTATTTATTATTATTTTTAATTTAATTGTTGAAAATGAAATATATAAAAATTAAAAACTTGTTTTATCTTATTTTTAATAATAATTATAACTTGAAACTTTAAAAAAAAAAACATGAGTATAAACGTATAGGAAAAAATTCTGAAAAATATTATTAAACATTATAAATACGTTTAGAACATTCAGGATGAACGAGAAAAGAATTTATGGTAGACAAATTACGAATCGACAAGAGCAAAACCAGATATTGACACTTTAAGCAAATAAGATTTTCGAAAGCAGTTAAGCAAAAATAGCGACATTGTGTAATGCTGTAAAGTTCAATACAGATACAATGATTCAATATAGAATAAAATTAAATTTTAAACGTTTTTACGATGTCGATTTTTTGAGACAAATTTATTATGGGAGTAATGAAAGCATTAAATAAGATAATTTGTATAAATAATCATTATAATAATTAGTAATTTTCTGCAAATAGTATTGAAAGCTTATTCATTTCTCAATCGTAAGCAAAGAAATTAATCTTCCCATTGCCGTGTTCTAAAATAAAATTTTTGAATTTTTTCAACAATTACTGTATTCAATTATTCTAAATCAATAATAAGAAGCGCCGAGTGGATAAAATCGTTTAACAGTGATACTTGGTAGCGGGTTTGCGCCTCGCCAACTAAGTAGAGTCTACTTTTCCATAGAAAGTCCTTCCGGCAGGTCGTCCATGAGTTGCGTTACCTTATCCCATAAATTCAAATCAATAATAAGAATTTTGTCTTTGAAATCTTAAAAAAATAAATAGTTATTTTACAAAAATCCGTTCTTTCCTGCCGATAACATAAATTTCAATAGGAAAGTTAATTGTTTCATTTAAATTTAGTGTATCTAAACATAGTTATGTTAACATAGCCATTATTTTCCACGGATCAATACAATTGTTAATCAATCAATACGAATTTTTTTTAAATGTTTAGTATTTAAAAAATATGATATAATATTCTAATTTATCTAAATGTAAAATTCTAAAACACGGACAAAATAAATCAAGTATATAACTAAATTAAATTTAGCGAAGGACGTAATCTAAATGAATTACAATAAAACTGTTACATAAATCAACGAAGAAACGATTAAAATGAGATAATTTGGAAGTGCAAAACGTAAGAAGAGAAAATAATGAATGATGTGATGATAACAAACGTACTGCTGTAATAAAACGTGTATGTTGTTGCACATTTTCTAAATTTTATAGCAAAATTAATTTTCATTTATAGAAACAATATATGATCTGTGGACAGATAGCTTAATTATGCTCGGGATAATCGAGGTACAACACTAAAAATAAATTATTTATATACTACGATAAATAATGAAACAATATACAGTTGAACCTCCAATAACGACAACCTCCCAACAACGGCCACACGGCCGTTGTTGGGAGTCGTCTGTATAATTAAACTTTGCTTTGATTAAGGATATAATTAGTATTTGTTAAAGAGTAAGAGGCATCTTCAGAATTTTATTTAGTAAACTATTCAGAAATTTTTCAGCAAATGCAATAATTAAAATTTTTTACATAAAACTTTAAAGATTGACTTCATTTAGTTTTTTGTAATTAATTGTATGGACTGGTTATATATTTCTATCAATGACCAAAAGATATTAAAAGTAGTATTTATTTCAAGTTTTTCTTGACATTGACCTATGTTATTTTTGTAATATTTTCACATATGTTTATATATATATATAGTAGGTAGCTGTACTTATAAAATAAAATATATTATCGTACTTACCAAAATAGTATATATACATATATTTTTAATGGACTTTTCTATAAAAAGTATAATACAAGTTTTATTTCGTAAGAAATTTTGAAATTTTTTATCACTTATTTCTTTCAATGAAAAGTCAATTTTATTAATAATAAAGTTGACACGTGAAGAAAATCCTCAAAACTGCACGTGATCGGTGCGAACCTATGACCAGTGTTTAATGGTTTTATCCATTCGGCCACTGATGGGCACTCTATGAAAAGTATCTTAATATAATTTCTTATATCAGATTTTATATACGACAAAAGAATGAAAGAATTAAATACAAAACTCTAAAATAGCATTAGAATGAATTTATAAAGTGTAGGTTGTTAGTTAAAGCTTAAACATTTAGTACAGTTAAATCATTAAATCTACGATTACGAACATGAAGAAATGTACGAAGTTTTATATTAAATCAATTTACAAAAAGAAATTTGATAATAGAGAATAATTTGAATTTTTGTAACAGTCTAAACTAATAATTACTTGAATATAAACAAAGAGATGAAATTTAAATGCGGAAAATTAGCCTTAAGTAAAATCTGAAATTTAAGTACGCTTTATCGCATTATAAATAATGTATTTTATTATTTGCATCTTTTAAATTTATTATAAATTGTATTAAATTTCATATATTTCATAATTTTAATATCATGGGTTCTAAAATTATTTATATCAGATTAACAAGACTTAATCTAGTCGAACCTGCAATAACGGCCACCTCTAAACGGCGGGCATTTTTCAGGAACGTTTCTTTTTAAATGCATACAAAATACATAATTTCCAGCAACTGCCACCTCCGAACAAAAATAAGCCCAAAAATAATAAATAATAAAACTTAAGTTCCGAATTTATTATTAAATTTTAAATGTTAGATATTTTACTTTGTAAAAACTGAAAATTGTATTTAAAATTTAGCTTTTCTTTACGAAATTAATAAATAAATAATTGAAGTGTGAATAATTCAATAATGGTTTTTAAAATTATGTGTATAATATCATTGAAGATATTGGACCTTGCAGATAAATTTCGAAACATTTAAAAATAATACAAATTGAAGATTAAAAACAAATAAAATTTGGTGTCTTCTTACATCTTTTCCAACCAGAGAAACACAATTAATATTGGCGGAGTAAACCTTTCTTTGAGGATCTTCCCTGCCTGCTATTATGCAAATTGATTAAAAGTTCCCGTGGAAACGAATTTTCGTAAAAACATTTGTTGTAAAAATTTAAAAATCCGAGGATGAAGTATAGATTTAAAAATAATACAAATTTAAGACTAAATACACAGGATTGAACAAGAATACACGTGTTCCTGTGATCGGAATGCTGAAGATCGCAAATTTTATTTGTTTTTAATCTTAAACTTGTATTCTTTCTAAGTGTATAATTTAAATTTTTGCAGAAAATATTTTACAATAAACCGATTTCAAAGATATAATACAACAGGAAAGAGTCTCAAAGAAAGGTCGACTCTATTATTGTGTTCTTTTGTTGGAAAGGGTTTAAGAAAACAAGTTTTATTTGTATTTAGTTATCAATTTATATTATATTTAAATATATATTTTATCTTTCAATATTAAACTTTAAAAAAAACAAAATATTCCATATAATTTATGAAATTTTTACAATTATAGCAAAAATCTCAACCAATGATGAAAAAAAAAAATAATAATTTTTCACTCTAATTATTTCCAAAGCGTTGAATAAAGACCGAAATTTTATTATGAAATTACTTTCACTATATTTATTACTTGCAGATATAAATAAATGCATGTTTTAAACATTCTGCGAAATGTTTTCCGATTAAAAACGATTTTATATTTTACAAAAATCATTTTAATTAACTGTTTTGACATTTCCCAATTCTACTATATCGCAATTGTCTTGATTGTTATCTTTTCTTAAACAAAATATGTTTGTATAATTTTTCAAAATAGAAAACGAAATATGACCTCTCAGGAAAAAGAAAAATGAAGTTCTGTTTGACTAGTACAGGATAAATTTAGAATCTAGAGAAGTACACGTACTTTTTAAAATTTAATTAAAATTTTTTCATAAGAGAAAATAATCAGATATTTTGATTCTTGCAATAATGTATTTCTTTACGTTAGGTTAGTAATTTTTCGTGTATAAAATTTTTAAAGTAACACTGTATGATGTAAAAAAATAATAGCTTAGGTTGATGGAATAGAGCAACCCAACACAATCTATCAAGGATGCCTTCTGGAAGGACTTTTATGGAAAACTGGGATTTCCTATCTAGATGAAGAAAACCTGCAAAACTCCACGAGTCCAGCTCGTTGGTGAGGCGCAAACTTGCGACCAGCTACTAGTGTTTACTAGTTTTGTCCACTTCGCATCTGGTGGACTTATAAAAAAAAAAAAAATTAATTTTATTTACAGAAATATCTTCATCTGGATACAAATTCTGCTTAACTTTTTAATAGTAAAATTTCTCAAAACATGTATAAAATTTTCAACAGACAACTCTTTTCTCCCTGTAGAACCAAGAGGGCCTTTTATCCAGGTAATCAAAAATACGACCGATCCCACAGTGGGACGGCCGGGAACCCGAAGTATCCGGGACATATCCCCAGAAGAATTCCTGGTGTTGCTCGCTCGGATTCGATTTCGGATTCTCCAGAACGGTAGGTTGACACCTTAACCGTCTTGGCCATCCAGCCGGAAACTTACATGATATAAATGTTAAAATATATTAAAATTAAAAATGATATTTAAATATTCGATATAAGATAATTTTTTTCTTTAAAATAATTGTATAAAAATTAAGATAAAAGTTTCATTTACAAGCAATACATAAATTTATTTGTTGCAGATAATCGCTATCTGCATTTTTTTTTCAAGTAGAGTTTTTTGCATCAAATTAATAAAATATATAAATATAAGATTATATAATTAATTGCGTTATATTCTTATAAAATATCCATTTAAAGTCATTTCCTTATTTATGTAATATTTGCGGTTTTAATGATTTCATCTCATGATTATATAGGCCTATATCATAGAGTAAAATCACGTCCATATCATTCAGAAAAATTCAAATGATTTGTCATCTGTTCAGTTCGACTGACTTTTCCTTCCCAAAGAATTCATTCTGATTTAAATGAGCTTTATTGAAGGATCACCAATGCCTGATCTTAACTTAATTGATTAAGAATAATTAACATAAACAAGATTTCGTTTTATTGATCAAAACTGACATTTTTTAATCATCATAAAAATATCCTGTTCAAGTTCAAATTTTATAATTTAGGTCAAATTAATGACACATCGATCGATTGATTAATAAACGCGAGATATCAACACATTGGAAGTTTTATGTTCGGCTATAATTATATCCATTATATACGGACGTGACCAACAATGTGATAGACCAGCATGGATGAGGTATGGCAAGATGTCCCGATTAATTATGGGATTTGAACCGTGTTCGAACTCGAATACTCATGGAGATAAGAGATCCTCTAAGGCAGGGATGGGCAACCCGCGGCCCTCGGGCCGTATGCGGCCCGCAGTAATATTTTTTGCGGCCCGCGTGGCATAAAGTATGAATAAATATATCAATTTCCCAGCTTAATGAGATATTCGACAAAAATTCAAACGTTATTTTCTACAACTTATATTTGTGAACAGTTTTTTCGCAATGAATTTAGTAAAAATTAAAACAAGAAACCGGGTAACAGACACATCGAAACTAATTTAAAACTAGCAGTGACTGATATTTAACCAAATATTTCCGATATATTACGTTTCAGATCGGTGCCAGAAGCTATATTAAGTATACCTATGCTAATTTATAATTATATATGAATAAAAAATTGTGATTTACCGACAATTCCCCCCTCTTTTCTCTTGTGTGCGGCCCGCGTCAGTTCAAAAGTTTTGAAATGCAACCCTTACGTAGAAAAAGGTTGCCCATCCCTGCTCTAAGGTAACCATCGTATGTCCATTTTATTGACAAAGTTTATTAAATTTACATATATACCAATGTTCAGTAGTTTTACCCACTTGGCCAATGGTGGGGTAAAAAAAAAAAAAAGTTAAAACAAGAAATTGGTTTAGATATGATCGCAAAATGAATGCCACATCTTGAGATTGTTATTGCATGAAATAAAATATACACTAGCGAATACAAAATGTAAATTTTAGAAATTTATGCGTTAGAGAATTTTTTTTACATTATACTAACTCAAATTTGCGAAAACAGAAATAATTTTGAGCATATCCTTTTAAAATTTCAATAAATTTCATTTAGAACAAGTCTTTCCTTTTACTGGAAATGGTGTCACTAAACCAAATAATATATTATTTACTTGACAGTTGACTTATTTCAAAAAAGACATTTATTACTCATTTTATTTTTTTCTTCTGGTTCAGCTGGATAATTTTCTGCCGTTAGATAAGTGCATGCTGTAAACAGTATATTATGTACGAAAAGAATTGCAAACGTGTTTGAGAAAACGTCAAGAAATAAAATAAATATATGTCATATACAGTATATTATAGAAAATAACAATAAATCTAATTATTCTATATATATAAATTTCATTTATTATTAAGTTTAATTATTTAGTTAACATCGATTAAGGTACGGTATTCTTTTTCATGCTTAACAAGGACACTAGCTTATATCATGTTTATTTATTCATTTTTTTTATTTTGTTAATAGCTATGCCACAAATTATGATCTCTGTAATGTTAATACTCACTTTTAAAAACAAGCATGAACATCTATGCTTTACGTCGGATTCAAAATTGTAGTATTGATGTGTTGCATAGAATTAATTATATTTTTGCAAATTATACTATTATGTTATAAGCATATGTGCATGTATATATATACTATATATACGGGGTAATCTACGGGAATCTATATACGCGTGTTTAAAGTGTGTCCAGGAATATTCAGTAACGGCGGTTGCCCTCTGAGATTGTTACTAGATATTTTTGCACACACTTTACATACACTTACATACTAGATATTACACTTTACAATATGTATACTTTACATACTAGATATTCCTGCACACTTGTTCCTGGATGGGTGGGATTTGCAGATAAGCTATACAAGCTGCAGCTTAGGGTCTCGTGTTATGAATCTAGAGCGTAGAGTCTTACATTTTTACATATATCTACTTGGTGAAGGAGAAGGGCCTCCTATATGTTATAGCTTAGGCCTACAAGTCTAAGTCTAGTCCCGTTCCTGGATCCTCCTGCACACACTTTAGACAAACGCGTATATATATTTGTAAATTATAATTTTGCATAAAGTATACAATAATAACACCGATTCAAACAGAATCGAGTCTCCATTATGATTGGCTTTATTTTAGAAAGCGCAAAAAATATTAATTAGCACTTACTATTTTACTAATACCGAAGTAAAAGAAAAATATTTATAAAATTAAATAGGAATTATTGAGATAGGCTAAATCGTATTTTTAACAAGACTAAATAATAACTAACTTGTAAGACTAGAACATCAAGGCACTAAAAATGATATAATTTATAACTTATGAGTTATATGTTATCACTTATAAGTTATAGCTTATAACTAGAGCTAGGATATCTAGGCACTAAAAATTGTTTATATGAATTTTAGTACTTTTATGGCAATGACTAATATTTTATTGATATTTTTTGATGCATAAGACATTCTAAGGACAAGGCTTTAATATATTAATAGTTTTGTTATTATCAGTGTATCCGTTTGTAATTATATAATTTGTTGATATATACTTTATCAAGATTAATGAATTTCAATCGTGATAAGAGTTTCATAAATTCTTTTATATATATATATATTAATAATTTGTCCAAATCTAATAATTTTAAACTGTATTACAAGATATCAGAGTTTTTATCTGTAAGATTACTCAAAAGTCAGTTTGGACTTTCTACACATATTAAGAAGGTTAAAATGTAAAATCTTCAATCTACATTACTATAGTTATATATGATACTTTATATAATTATGTTTTCATTAAACAATTTAATCCTTATATATACTATGAAATTGAACATTAAGGCATTTTTATAACTATAATATATCATATTAAGCATTATAATTCATAGAATAAATATAATTTAATAATAGCAGTCTTCAAATAAACTATAGTTAAACCTCAGAACAACGGCCATTGACGAGAACATAAAAAATGAAAGTTGTTCGGAGTTATTTTATATGCGTTCAGGAACTTTTTTGTATCAAAAAAGTTCCTGTAAAATGGCCGCTGTTTGAAAGTGGAAATTCGATTGCATTAGAGTTAGGAAGTAACATTATAAATTGAAACACAGCTTTAAATTAAATTAAATTATAGAATAGCAGATTAAAACTACATCTTGATTTGCAATATTAGGAAAAGCATTTAAACAGTTTAATGAATTACACTCAAAATGTTTTCAATTCAACATATAACAAATTAATATAATAATTTATGCAATTTACACGATCGACGTTATTCATTTTAGTAGGATTATTAAGCAAATGACTCAGAGTATATTAATCCTAGTACACCTTATCATATTAATCGTCGTACACTAATCCAAACAAATCATAGCCGCAATACCTTAATAATACCTCTACATGATTTTCTCGCAAATCTTTCCTATAATGATCTTATAGACAACCAGGAAGAATTACATAATAATTATGACTCCATACTATTGCAATTACAAAGCTTGCTATAGGATTTTGACCTCTCCGAAACATTGTAAATGGTTGATATCTTTGGAGGGTTAAAATGCTGGTTTTAATTCTTATAAATATATTTTAAATTTTTAAAAATTGAAAATGTTTTGAAATTTCTAGGAATTTTTAAAAATATTTTTACTATTCGTCAAATAAATGTAAACGTAAATAAATAAATAGTTTGTTTATTTATTTACCGTAAACACGAATTTATTGATCAAAAAGTAACTTTCGTTTATTCCTTTTACTTTATAAATTAAACTAAATAGTATACCTTTATTTCTATTTTATAAAATAGAGAAATTTCTACAAAAACCCACAAAATATGCGATTTAGCACGGAAATCCTTTATTCTTCGTATTATAATCTTTATGCTTGAAGCATTTCAGACCAGCCTTGTTCTTAATCCTTTATTATCATTTTATCCGTTGTTCTGAATGGGTTATATTACTCACGCAAAACACTTACCTTCCTCCGCTGGTACAGATAATCGATATATAATATACCATATTAAAACATAAAACTTACATTAACTTACGATCATGCGAAACAAATACATAAATTTTAAGAATAAACTCGTCTGAAATCCTTTTTTTCCTCTTCTTTGTTGCGGTCGAAAGGTAATTAAAATTGATCGAATTATGAATATAATTAAGAATAATACAGAGCCGTCAAGAGGCGAAGAAGCTGGGAGTTTTTCCCGAGCCTCTATAAATTAATGTTATTTTTATTAATAAAGAAACATTCTACGTAGGCTGTTTCATTTTATTAAATAATAATAATAATAATAAAACACAAAGAAGGAAAAGGGGACCCGCTCCGTATCCCCAGACCCCATACAAGCCTTCGACCTTATATATAGGCTATATAATATTATTTCAAATTTAAACTTACTTTTTCTCGGAAAATAACAGCAAGAATTCCAACAGCCAATTCAGATACCAGAATCAAAAACAAGAAGACAAAATACTGAAATAAAATTTTATAATTTAAACTAAGTATAAGATAAATTCTGTGAAATAATGCTATTTTATGTAATATTATATTCTTTAAATTTCGATGCTAAATCACAATCATTTTAAAGAAAAACAAATAAATAAATTTTTTGATATCAAGTTTAATTTAATTAAAAATTTATATCTAATTTATTATTGATAAATTATGTATAACTATATAAAATTTTATTATGCGTAGTTATTCGAAAAGTTTCTGAACTTTTTATGTATCTAAAGCCGAATAAGTTATTTATTAATATAACCTATAACCTATAACCCATAAACTTTTATTCGTGAATTTAGTAGAAAAAACAAATTTTATAAGTTTATATAAATTTATTTTTATAAAATATAGTTTTACAATAATATAAAATATAAATATTTAAAATTAACAATATTCTACGCTAAACAAATTTTGCATTTTACATAAAATGCAATTTTTTTCAAAATATTTTAATTATAATTTTTTTTAAACATTAATTCAATTTTTATTAATTATTTTTAAAGTAGTTTAACCTATACTGAAAGTTGGATACAAGATATTTAATTTTTTGAAATAGTTTTAAAGCATATTTATTATAAATGTTTAACTCACCGTTACGATCATGCATTTATTTTCTTGAATTGCACCACAACAACCCAAAAATCCAACGATTAAAATAAGTCCACCAATTCCAATCAATGCAAATGCCAGATATTGTATAAGAGCATAATTTCCGTCAACAGTAAATAATTGAAACAACGTCTGTTTGTCTTCTTCTACTAAAATATAAATTCCGAAAGCCACAAGTGCACATCCTGACAGCTGGAGATCGGATGCAAATAAAAAAACATTTCAATTTTATTATTAAAAATACTAAATCGATAAATACTTTGCTGTTTAGGGTAATTAAACTAAAAAACTCACCCAAAATACTAAATTGAATGTAATTAGAGCCCCTTTGGCACATTTTGCACCGCAACTAAGTGCCATGATTTATCACATCAATTTTTTCTGCAATTAAATATTTAAAAAATTCAATTTAGATTTTTGAAATTGAATAAATAAATAAATTCTAAACAACCGTGCAAAGCAGTCCACTTATGCAGAACAAATGGTGGACATATTCGCTCCTATCCTATCAACATTTTTGGTTCGTTTTATATTTTATATTCTGATTCTAACTGTTTATAAATATAGTTTATGTTACAATATAAATTTTTTCTAAAGCTTGCTTATAAGTTTGAGCTTACCTTGCAAATTAAATCCGATTTCGAAAAAATCCACGAATACTTCATCACATGCAGCTATCTCCAGTGTTCGACTGATCTTTTGTTAGCCTCCACATCCTCCCCCTTCCGATGAATTTGGAGCATGCTCAGTTGTATCCTACATCTCCAGCATCCCTCAATCGATATACTTTCTACTCTGTATACGCTTTCTAGTTTTATTCAGCACACTTAAAAGAAACGATTTTTAACTTATCACCATTCTATTTTTAACTGGACACGTTTCCAAACAGTAATTCGAAAAACAGATGACTTACCTCAACGGACATTGACACTAAAATTATTCAATGTTTTGGCTACTGACCTCCTATTGTATTTCGATTCATCCTTTTAATTTGTTGACTCCATTTTTGTTGTTTTAATACTTATCATTGTCGCTGCGGTGTTTACAAATTTAGGACAATACTTCTCGTTCTGATTACTTATTTAATTATCCTGCTGTTTCCCACGGGTTATTTACATTTATTATGAATTATATGATATACTGAACTAATAGTTTCCTTCTGAGATATTTATAATTGATATCTTATCAGGGACATAAAAATAAGATGCGGATGAATAGCCCGAGTTTCCACTTAAACTGTTGCTCTTGTAAGCGAGCGATCGTTACAAATACGGAGATTAAACTACTTTAGCTAATACTATAAATAACAATGTTACATTTACAGTTTCATGTTAAAAATATCGGAGTATGCATGAACTGATGGGGGATATTCTTTGAATTTCACGTTCGAATGCACATGACAAGATAGAGGTGATGTCATCGGATGTAGTACTTTTGTTAAATATGAACAGGAAAACGAAACGAGGTCGGTGTTCTTTTTATATATATAATATCAAAGCATCATTTTTTATGGATAAGTCCATCGAGTAAAAAATAAATAAATAAAATCAGAAAAATATTTTTCCTACAAAAATGTAATTGCTTTAATTAATTTAAAACGTTCTCCAAATGCTAATTTTCTTCTTTCTTTTATAAGCGCCTACAATCAAATAGTCTATATATTTTTAAAGTATTTAAATTCGGATAAAATAGAGAATTTATTTTATAGAAGTTTTGCAAAACAGATTTTAATAAATAAGCTTAACGATATTCTAAGCTTATTTAAAATATAATTACAGAGTCGAATCTCCAACAACGGCCACTTCTTAACAAAGGTTACTTCTAAACGGCGCCATTTTTTTCAGGAAATTTTTTTGTTTAAATAAAAATACATACAAAAAAATCTCCGAACAACGTCCATTTTTCTGTTTCCATCAGTGGCCGTTGTTTAAAGGTTCGACTATTTTAATCCTTTTAATGACATTTTAAATAATCATATTAACATAATTATATTTCCTTTTCTTTTTTCAAGATTAAGTTTTATTAATTTAATATTTGTTATTAAATGTTGCAAGTTTGCAGAATCGATTTTCTGTTTTAGAATTCTGCTAAATATACTTTAATTAAAATTCATATATCAATAAACCCTAAGGGCATATTTATTAAGGACAATTATTTTTATTCATTCTCATTCTAAGTTTATACAAATGCATGCAAATGCACGCAATTGCATACGTTTTTTCGTGCAAACGTGCAATTTAATTCAAATAATATTTTATGAAAAAAAGATACTTTCTTATATTTAATACACAAACCTCCAAACTACGGTCACCGACAGGAACATAAAAATGGTCGTTGTTATGAGGTTATTTTGTATCCATTTTTGTTCAACATATACATAACAATATAGCAATTGTATACAAATAATTTTAAAATTAAAAAATAAAATATTATAAATTGTATATTTGCTAAATAAATAATTTAAAAAATTGTAAATAATAACAAAAGATATTAATAAACATTTTAAATACGTTTCATAGATATTATATATATTGTTAAATTACTCTATAGTTAATATTGCTCCAGTCAATAGAGTAATTAGAACCGATATTAGGCGGGCTCGAATTAGAACTTGCAAACCTACATCCACCCCTATATCACTAGCATTGTAGATTGAAGAGTAAACTCTTATATATTGTATAAACCCACGACTGTAAGTGCATTTGCCACGTTCAATCTTTCGCTGGTACTTATTTGATTTTTCTCAATTTATTTATTTACAAAGGTACAGGGGACCGAGCCTCCTGGGCCCCTTCCCGGTTGGACTTCTAGTTTAAATTTTAACAAATTTACAACTGCTCATGTCTCGTTAAGTTTAAATTTTTAAAACTCAGGTGTGACAGAATTTCAATTTAAAAAAAGAAAAAAGTTATCTAAAAATTTAAAATTTGTTTTAAAGAAATTAAAATTTTTTGCATTTCCATTTACTACTACAAATTTAATTTTAATAGTACAAAATTATGAAACTTTATAAGTAATGAAGGTAATAATTGTTTAATATTGATTAGTTTCGAATATTATTATATCCTCTATTAGTTAAATTATTTTTGATTAAATTAATTCTATCGTGCTTGTTTAATCAATAAATATATTTAAGCTTCATTTATTTGTAGTATAAATCTTATATTTTAAATCATATTTAAAGTTTTAGAATATTAAAGTAATTTAATCATTAAAAATATTTATGACTTAGTAATGTTTATTAAACGAAAAAAAAACTGTAAAAAAATTATTATTTTTAATGTTACTTTTGAAAAATAAAAGTAAAAAATTTAACAAAATTAAAATTAGTTTTATATAAAATTATCACTTATTTTTTAATTTTTAAACGTTTAAATTAATTTAAATTCTAATATTATAATTATTTTAATACTAAAAAATAAAAAATTAAAAATAAGTGATAATTTTATACAAAATTAATTTTATTTTTATTTTAAACGAATAACATTAAAAGAATTTATATATATTTTTTTCGTTTCTTTCATAATAATAATAATAATAATAATTAAATATTTTATAGATAAATATTATTTATAAGTAATAGATGTTTTGAGATATTATACATAAATAAAGAATATTTATGTACGATAAATATATTTTTTCAAATTTTAATTTTTTATAAATTAATTAAAATTTATGTTTATTTTTAAAGTATGTATGAATAATTATTTAAAGTTAATGTTGTTTATGTATTAATTGTTATTTTGTTTTTGTTTTAAATTAATATATAAAATATAAATAAATTATACTGGTTGCTAGAAACAAGATAATATCCTGCAAAAGGAGCCTATCAGGACAAATTGCACCAAATATAGGTAAAAAGTAAGTAAATAAATATAAAATACAAGAATTTAGTTAATAATGAACAAGATATAAATACAGACACTGTACAGTGGTTAAGTATGAGAGTTACATACATTAGTGAATTAAGACCATTTCGAGACCCTAGGCACAGATGATTGAAGACTTCTCTACATAATTTTACATCACAAACTAATAACATCTAATTGTAACTATAGAAGTATTTATAAATTCTTATATATAATTACAATGGTAAAATTATTTTAATTTCTTCCCCAATTTTAAGATGCCCGAGACTGGAGCACCAGGTACTGTACAGTACGTGTCTGACGTTCTTAGTTAGCAATTCGACACTGGTTGCACAATCCTTATATATTCATATATTCATATACTTCAAAGTTCTCATATAGTTGCAGTATATAAGTGTATGGGAACTTTATGAGAATTTTTAAAGTACATCAATACACTTCACTTATTAATTCCTTTAAGATGATCAATAATTGTAAAGTTAGTACAGTGCTGATCGTCAAATAATTTCGGATATTTAGAGGAACAAATGACTAAAGATTTCCGAATAGAGAGGCAGAATTTTAATTTTTATATAGCACATATAGGGTAATGCATAGCCGAACCTCCAAAAATGGTAGGCCTACCCCAAAACGGCCATTTTTCAGAATTTTTTAAAATAAAAATGCATATAAGATAACCTCCAAAACACTACAACCTCTGAATGATGTCATTTTATATCTATAAAGAAAGATAGAGGATATCTTATATCCGATATATTATAGACAATGTAATTCTAAACACTACTGTTTAACCCTTTCCTTTTTCTGGAAAGAACACGATGCCAGAAGGCAAATCTTTAACCTTTATTTTACAATTATGCATTAAAAAAAAGCGAGGAAAGGATAAACAGTAGTGACGAGAATTACATTGTCACTACTGTCACAACACATCAGAGACATTTCATGTTCCGTCAAGGTACGTTCTTCAGAGGTTTCATTGTATCATAAAAAAAAATTATGGAATTGTAGCTTTAAGACATTCCTTTATAACATCTAGTTAAAATTTATGGTGATTAACAAAATAAATGAACATTCATTCAAAATAAAATTAACACCAATTTATATGTTTAAATGTGATATTAAGATATAAAAACTTATTTAAAAGATTAATTTTATCTTATTATTTTAAAAGAGATTCCTCATTCTTGTATGAAACATTTAATTCAACTCAAAACTGCAAAATACGGGAATTTATGAATTAATTCTTAAATTTATTATATTAGGTTTTTATGCAAATATCAAACAAGTAAATATATTTCAAATAATCAGCATAAATTTGAGTGTATTGTATAATTTTATAAATAATAAGTTTACAAAAAATTATTCATTTGTAAATTTTATCATATACTTGTAAAGTTTTTAGATTGGATTGATAGAATAAGGCAACGTAACATGATCTGCCAAAGGGGATGCCTCCCGGGAGGATTTTTATGGAAACTTGGCTGCTATATAGGTGTTAAACACGTGAATAAAACCCGGAAAACTCCACACGGTCAGCGTTTTGATGAGGCACGAACACGTGACCAACTATCAGTATTCGCAAGTTTTATCTAATCGGCCACTAGTGGGCCTCACTAATTTAGTTACAGTGCGTATTCAAATATCGGGACACATGGAGTGCATAAATAAACATATAATATAAAGGAACATCGGAAAACATGCAGTGCATTAAAGTTATGCACTTCATGTTATGCAAATTAAAGTTATGCACTGTCAAACATTCTTCATAATCTAATAAGAATTATTCACATATGAAGAATGTTTGATTTGTTTTCACGTTTATTTAACTGCTGTATTAGAAATGCGCATGAATAAGTAATGGTTAAATATTTTTTCAATAATTTTCTTTAATAATTTATATTAAATTTTGGGGGGTCAATGAATAAAAATCACTGACCAACCTCAAGGAATTAATAATCCGCATACTCTTTAGGCCTTCCTGATCTCTATGCCCTTTCGTGCCTTCCGTTTATGTATGAGATTAATTAAAATAAAATGCATTTATATCATTTTTAATTAAAATTTTTCTATAAATAAAAAAAAATTAAAATAATTTGTATTAAAATAAGTTAAATATTTATTCATAGTTCTAGTGCTAGAAAAGGGACCGAATTGTGTTTATTACGATTCCGGAATGCTCAGAAATCCGTAAAAATTTAATCAAATTTTATAATTTTATTTATTCTTTTAATTATTAAAATTTATTAATACACTTTGAAAATATGCGAGTAAATATAAATGTTTTTTAATTCAAGTTTGTCAATTCATGCTTGTTACAAAAAAAATGTCCACATTTTCAGGGCCAGATTAGCTTATATAATCAAATCTGGCCCTGAAAAGCTGCGGTTTAGGACCTTTCGTTATGAGCCGATAGCTTAGGACCTCATGTTTCTACATGTATCATTTTTGATGGAAGGAAGGTACCATTATATATAACTTAGGGCCACAAGTCTTAAATTCAGCTCAAAATATTTGTTTGATTAGTAAAATACTAATTTAAACATTATTTGTTATTTAAATTACTAAACATGATTATAAATTCATTTAAACGACATTAATACGTTTGAAGAACGTAAAAATACTTTTAAAAAATGAATTTTACAAAGTTTATTTTTACTTTTTTTCCACAATAAAAAATTTCGGCGTGTGTAATTTGTATTTATTTTCTTGTTCTTGTTATTTAAAAATTTATATTTATTGTTCTATCAATTTATTATTTTTTTATTAAAAAATAAGACTGAA
Organism: Centruroides vittatus; assembly: GCF_030686945.1. Classification (NCBI taxonomy): domain Eukaryota; kingdom Metazoa; phylum Arthropoda; class Arachnida; order Scorpiones; family Buthidae; genus Centruroides; species Centruroides vittatus. The sequence goes on along the minus strand of NW_027122274.1, from coordinate 1,077,337 downwards.
ATTATTTTTAATATCAAATAACGGTGTGGGAATTAGAGCTTGATAGGCAATTTCGTTCAAAATTCAGATTACATTTAAATTTGATATAAATTTTAAATGGACGGAACTATTTAAAATAAATTGCGCCCCTTGCCATCAATGAATAAAATATAAATATTTTATTTATTATAATAATTTATCGATTCTTACAACTCTTATTCGCAGTTTGAGCTGTCAAAATTTCTCATTGAAGTGGTAGATATTGGAAGCTAAGTGCTTTACTGAACAGGCAAGATAATTTATCTCCAATTATAAAGTAATTTTTAAATTATTATAAATAAATAAATTTATAATTTATCTTTCAAAACGTTTTATACGTCTTAAAATTTTATTAATTAGTCGAAGCCATTAATATTGATTTTAATAAATTAAATCCTTGATAACATTAATGCGTATTGCACTAAGTTGTGATAATTACGTTACATGATTTATATTCAACAGAATTAATTTCAAATAAATATAAAAGTATATTTTTTTAATTATTGAATTATTGAAAGAAATTACGCTCTTGCTCTGTTTTTGATACTGCTATTATGCTACTTTAATTCTTAGAGATTTCATTAAAGTGCAAATTACAAATGCTTAATATATGATCGTAGTGGACTCTCAGGCCTCAATGTTCTTCCTTTCGATGATTGGCATCGTTAATTTTTTGCGATAAGGAGAATTATTGAAGGCAACACTCTTATATCACCAGACATGTTACATGTCTTACATACAGGATCAATGATCTGTGCAGTGGTTGCAGTGGTTCTTACCAGTATAAATTAACTGACAAAAAATAAAATTGTTAAGACTTCTTTTTATTAATAAACAAACATTCTATGTATTTCATTTGTTCAAAAAAACATGGCAAAAGGGCCCATTTTAACCTCGCCCTCATACAAGTTTCCGACGGTTCCTTGTACCACATGAGCGAGGTGATGTCTTAACAGGCATAGAACTTATAATTAAGTGGTCATATCGAAAATATTATGCAACTTTGATGCGTTTTGCTTATGTAAGGGAACTCTTTCGCACTCGATATTATTTGTATGTATACTATTTAAAATGTTTTTAATGTAAACAAATTAGTTTTAAATTATATATCTTATAAGAAAAGCATTTTAAAATTAAATGAATTAGAAAATATTTTAAAAATTTCGAAATTCATTCTTAATCTATATCTACATCTAAATATATACAGTATATATATAAATGGACGTGTTTGTGCCTATATCTCACTCTGCAGCCAAAACTACACATCGCACATGAATGGTGTTTGTGTGTGGTAGTAGCCCCAAGTCTCCCATCGTGCACTATGGTGGTTGTGTCTCGATAGCTATAAGGGTGTGGGAGATATGGGGGTTGAAAGTGGTTGACTACAAAAATGTATGACGCTTCAATGAGAATGTTCCAGTTTTTTCTAGAAATTTCCAGAACCTAGAGGTGAAATTTGGTACACAGTTAGGGTACGGCATGAAAATGCACACTAAGAAGGGATTTTTCGAAATTCCCCGCAGGGGAGAGGGAGAGGATTAAGTCTTAACCTGAAGAACGGCTTTCTACTGTACTATTTTAGATGCGATTTTTTGTTTTTAATTACGTTTAGTCTTCATTGAGTACAGTAGACCCCCCTATAACACGGTAGATACGTTCCGTGTTATATGAATCCGTGTTTACGAGTCCCTTAAATATATGAGCCAATCACAGCCCGGCACGTGTGCAGCTTAGGGGCTACCGCTGTTTGAAAGGTTTTCTTCCATAAAATTAATCGATTCTAGAATAATTTGACTCAACATTTCCAAATCACGTATAATTTTTTGGAAATAATCCATATAAATTATGCTATAAACAAAAAATTGTTGGATTACTTACCGAGTATGCACCGTTCGAAGACGCCATTGCTTAAGCCTGTTTTCGTCGCGGAGCGACTCATCGAACGGCGAATGCGTTTCCTAATAAGTTATTCTTTCTGCAAAGAATTTGCTGAACTTTGGAGACATCATTAATAGAAATATAATTTTTATGGCCGTTGAATAATACTGTAAATGATTTTTTCACAAGAACTGTATAAAAATTTATCAATACTTTCTTCTTCTTCTTCTTCTTCTTCTTCTTTGTTCCAGTTTATATGGAGATTTTAGCCTGTTGGCCTTTTCTCCGATGTACACCGCTTGACGATTATACGAAGCGGTTGGAACGATATATGAAACGTTCTAAAGCTTCCACGTGCTGACGAGGAGGAAGGTCGACGTGAGCCCAGTAAATAGGAGTGAGGGTTTGGACTAATGTTAGATCTATTGATAAAGTGCGACCGAGGTCTTGACGGGCCTCCTTGTATTTTGGACAAGTAATCCAAAAATGGCGGGATGTTTCCGGAGCGCCACAGTTTGGGCAGTCGGGAGAGACACGAAGACCTCTGGAAAAGAGAAACCCATTTAGCGGGGCTGTATCGGTTCGAAGGCGGGCCAAGAGGGTTTCGGCGTAGCGAGACGAGGCGTACGAATATGGCCAGGGAGCAAAAGGCCGGAGGTGATCCCGACCTTTTTGTCTAAGACTAGTAAGTAGACCAGGAGTCAATGTAGGTGTTGATAATAATATCGCGTGTGGCCCGGATTAGATCGCGTGCCATGAGGGGCTGCCTCCAGGAGCCGGATGGATTATCTTTTCTTGCCGCCTTGTCTGCTGCTTCATTGATTTGAATGCCGACATGTCCCGGGATCCACCCAATCTCGACTGCCTGGGGGTGCAGACTGATTTCGGCTGCTAAGTCAATTATTATTGCTGGGGATGAAAAATTAACTTTACCCACCGCCTGTATGACAGATTTGCTGTCTGAGAGAATGACAGTCGGATTGTCGAAGCTGGAGCTGATTTGTAATGCTCGTTTTATTCCTAGAGCCTCTGCACCAAATACGCTACAGTGCTCATGAAGGAGCCAAGTTTCCCGGAGTTCGTGAGCCGGGGAAACTATTCCTATCGCCGTACGGATACTGGATTTGGAGGCATCTGCCCCCAAGAGGCATTTGCCCTGCCAGGACGACTCCAGAAGCTCCTGAAAACGAGCACAATTGACCTCCGGAGGGTCAGAGGTAGAAAATGATAACTCGTCGAGGCGAAGATGAGGAAGAATGCTAACTGTGCTTGGTGCCATATGCGTTTGCCGATAGAGGCGAGTCATTGGCAGACCCTCTCGGCGGAGATGGGATAAAACCCGGGAAACGTATGGACGCTGGTACAGGCGCCAATGATAATATTCCAAACAGGATGCCGTGAGAAAAATAGAGTGAAGGGGGCTAAACGGACCTCTGGAGATTTGAACGATAGCGTGGGACATCGCTCTTTGGCGAATTTTTGTCTGTAATGGGATGTAGCCTGTTTCAGCATAAAGCGAGATAAGAGGGGTAGACTTAGGAACACCCAACGCCGTGCGAAGAGCGGTGTGTATTGGTTTTTCAATACGACTAATCGTGGTAGGAGGAGCGCCATCAAGAATAGGAGCGCCGAAGGTTGCCATGGGACTTAGAACCGTGTATACTAGACGAAGAATGTCAGCTTTTCTGGCGCCATTCCGGCGCGAGGCGAAATATTTTAATAAGGAGCTTGCGCGAGTAAGTTTCGATCTCAGGAAGGTTTCGTGTACACGCCACGTAAAGGTCTGGGAGAAATGAATACCTAAGATACGTAATGACGAACGTTGGGGGATGATTCCCGAGTTTAGAGACAGTGTTATAGGTGGGCGGTGGATTTTCGGAGAGAAATCTATAGTTGCACTTTTGGTGGCTGAGAATGATAGGCTCCATGTTGTTGCCCAGTGTTCGAGGTGGTGAAGAGCCGTCTGAATGCGGCAAGCGGCTTGGGAAGGGCTAGTGCTTGTGGTTAGAAGATAAAGATCATCAGCGTAAAGAATTGCCGTTACATTGGCTGGGAGTGCTGTCCATAGGTCCGCCATATAAAAAGTGAAAAGGACAGGGGCGAGAACGCTTCCCTGCGGAACGCCATGCGGAAAGGCGTGAGGTGCTGATAAAACACCCCGCCAGCGGACTTGGAATGAACGATTGCGGAGGAACGATGAGATCCAAGTGAGCAACCTCCCTCTGATGCCGAAATACTCCAGTTTTGCCAGGAGCCCCTCCTGGCACACTGAATCATAGGCCCCCTCTAAATCGAGGGCGACCAGATAGACCCAATGGCGTCTCGCTCGGGCTACTGCTATATGATGATGTAGTACCACTAGCGCTTCCTCCACTCCTCGGTATGGGAGAAAGCCAAAGTGGTGACTATGAAAGAAGTCGGTATGTACGACCAGGTTCAAGATACGATACAGAATCATCCGTTCGAACAGTTTGGTGATGTGGGAAGTTAGGGAGATGGGCCGATACGAGGAGCAAGACGTCGCTAGGCGGCCTTGTTTTGCTATTGGAATAATGATGGCTGAAGACCAATCTGGGGGACAGGTCCCAGAGATCCAGATATCGTTCAAACGGTCCAGTAAGATAGAGAGACCCACGGAGGAGAGAGCCCGTAACGCTAGGGCCCTCACCCCCATCTGGACCTGGAGTAGTTGATTTGATTTTGCGAAGAGCGTTGTAGAGTTCTATCTTATTGAATAGACTATCATCAATTATGAGAGGCCTCTGACGAGGGGTCCCTAGAGGAGCGAAAAAACCCGTCTGACGGGCTCGCCCGAAAAAGGACGCTAGGGCGTCTGCTTGTTGTGTTGGAGTTAAAAGAGTGTCCGAGGTCTGAATGATGTTGTGGGTCTCCTCAAATGCCTGTGGGGTCCTCAGGCGACGAAATATCCGGTAGAGAGTGGACTGGGATGGAGGGAAGGCGCACAGGCGCCCCCACCACTCCCGTCGGGATTGGCGAGATTTTCTTCTGAGTAGCGCCCCATAGAATTTGTACCGGTACCACCAGTCGAGAGAAGCTAATTTGCGTGCTTGGCGGAAAGCACGACGTTTCTTTGCTCTTATCTGGCTGCATTCGATGGTCCACCATGGTGGTTGTCCCGACTCGGGGAGAGAGCGAAACGTGGTATTGGCCGCCACCGCCTTTTGGAGATGGTCAACAAAATCCCGATAGGAATCGGGTTGATTTTTATCTGAAGACCAGCTCTGGTCTAGGTAGCCGGAGTATTTACTCCAGTTTGTAGTATGGTGTAGGCGTCGAGGAATCTGCACACGATGGGTGCCCGGAATTGTGATTGTAATGAATATTGGAGCGTGATCACTAGTGAGGGTGTCTTGACTTGGTTGCCATATTGTTGAGCCCAGTAAGTCTGGGGAGCCAAAAGATATGTCAATGGCCGATGAGCCGTTGGGATGGAAGTGGGTCGGTTCCCCTGTATTCCAGCAGCATACGTTCTCTGATGAAAGCCAATCGAATAATGCCCGATCTGAAGCGTCAGGGAGGATGCACGAGGCATCCCAATGGGGATGGTGTGCATTCCAATCCCCGCATAAGCAGAGGCGACAATCGACTGGTAAGAGGTCATCCAGTGAAATCCCTGGATTTACTCCGTGAGGAGCATATACGTTGACTAAAGTTAGGGGGGATCCTGTTATGAACACTTGGGTCTCCTGAACCTCTATACCTGTGATGGCGGAGCTGGGCGGGTTGTGGCGGGCTGGCCACCGATTGGCTATAGCTGTCAAGAGACCTCCCCCCTGGGTTGAGGGGCGGTCCCAACGGAACAACGTGAACCCTGGGAGAGAGAAGGTCGATTCCGGCGTCAGCCACGTTTCCTGGATAAGTAATACATCGGTCTCTCGCAACCATGGCGACGCCAAGAGGAGATCACGTTTAGGGCGTATACCTCTCGCGTTCCACTGCACTATACGGAAGTTATTCTGACTTCCAGCCATGTTAGACATTTGTTGGTTGAGTTTTTGACTGATATCTATGTATTTTGGCCTGTTCGGCCGGGGAAGTAATGTCTAAGTCATACAGAGTGGTTGCTCTAGATGGGCCAGCGGGATAAGGTAGGTCTATATCAGATTGCGGACCGTCTGTATCTGATGTAGCCGAAGCGGCCGCTTGACGAGGTTTTGGACCTTTTTTTCTTTTTCGGATGAGAAGGTTGTGTAGTTGATCCCGACTGTTGGGATGGCCGTTTGAATGGCAATGGTGCTGCCATCGGTTTGTCTGTGCTTGGCTCGCGTTCGGATATGTAGACCTCCTGGTCTGGAATTGTGGGGTAAGATCGAAGTATTTCGTGGAGGTGACAAATCTCCGCACGCAACGCCTCAACTGTGGATTCTAGTTGAGAGATTCTTTTTGTCAAGGTCGGGAAATCGTCTGTTGGCTTTAGGGGGACGCGGGTATACTTTTGTTCCTGCCGAGGGGGCTGGCGAGAAGCCGACTCATTTTGTTTCGGCTTTGGTAGTGAAGCCACTTTCGCATATGATGTGGGTTGGCCGCTTTGCGATCTCTTTGCGTCCTGATAGGAACATCGGCGGGTGGTGCATTGTTTTAATATTCGAGCCTCTCTCTGGTAATCCGGGCAGTGGGGGGAGTCCGCTTTGTGGTCTCCCCCACAAAGAACGCAGCCACGATACTCGGCATCGCAGTTAGCTGATTCGTGGTCCGCGCCACATTTGATACATTTGCGTCGGCCTCGACACGACTGTACCGTATGGCCGAAAGAGAGGCACCGGCCACACTGACGCGGGCGGGGAATATAGCGTTCGCAGCGATATCTCTGGTAGTAGAGGATAACTGTCTCCAAAGGGGCCGCACTGGCCACAGAGAAGTAGACAGTGGGACTAGGGACAAATATGTCTCCTTCCTTACGAGTGAATCGACGTATTTCGATCACCGGTATGTTGTTGTTGGAGAGAATATCGTATATCTCCTTAGCTGAGATGGACATGTCCACGCCGCGCAGGAGATAAGCGGTAAGGGCGCAATCCGGCGCCAAGCGGGCCCGTACCGGAATCCCGGCTATGGTAGTAATGCGGAGAGTCTCTTCTGCCGTCAGAGAGTCCCGGGATTTCACTATTAGAAATCCAGCCCGGGAGTAACGAATGTCTAGAATCCTGTTTGGATTGGAGAAATGTGGTTGGAGGGCCTTATGAAGTTCTGCTGGACGTAGGCGGTGGAGGGGATCCTGGCCCTCCAAAAAGACAGTGTATATTTGGTCAGAAAGGACAGATTGACGGATGGAGTCCAGTTTCTCCAGTTCCGTGATAGGAGAGATGAATCGAAGCTCCTCCGAGAACGAGCCCGCCGCCGTTTCCGGTAGACGCGGCTGTGGACGTCCGCGCGGAGGGGACGTCATCTCCGAACGTGGAGGGGCCACTACACCGGATAGTCGAAAAATGCTCCTACCTGAGAGTAATGAGTTGGTTGAGAATCCAGAAAAACGCCAACGCTGAGAGACCACCGGCCTGAGAGCACGTTTCGCGCCAAAACTCCAGAAACCAACAAAACTCAATAAATAAGTACGTTAGACTGATCACTGTTACGTCTAATACTCAAGATCACGATTAGACAGAGAATCAAACTCGAACGGTGAAGAACCTTACGATACGAATTGAAAATCGCGCCAGTCGCTCACGTATAATCGTTAGCGAGTAGCCATCTTGAATCCCCTACTATCAATACTTTCCCGCCTAAACTCTCCGTATATACGCCTGGTGCTGGATAGCGGCAAGTAGTTCGGCTGCTCGTCCACTATTGGTCCACAATCGACCAATCCTGTCTCGACACGAGTCGGCGATGACGTTTTACCGTGTTATACGAGTCTCTTTTAGCGTGTTATACGAACCCGATCGCAATTTTTTCGCCGTGTTATAGGAAACCGTGTTATATGAACCCGTGTTATAGGGGGGTCTACTGTACTTAGGGGTATTAAATTAATAACATTTCAGATATTGATATAAATAGTTTTATATACTTCGATTTTTTAACCAAATGTTCGAACCGTTTTAAATTCGAATTTGTTATTGCATATTGGTTCGATTGTAGAACGATTGTAAACGTTCCAGAAAATTTATCAAATTAAAAACAGTTGGTTTGATTCTCAGCAATTCTCAGCGGTAGGTGTTATATAACAATTACTATGGTTGTTGAAATATTGAATGTAAATAGGGTGGTTTGCTTGCAAAATCCGCGCGAGCGAAGCCGCGGGTAACAGCTAGTTTATTATAGAAAGCTCCCGAATCCTGTTCTTTTTTTTTCATTAAAATTACATGTGAAGTTTCATTAAACTAAGAATAAAATATATAGGCCTAATGTATCCAATTGTTTAATGGAATTTTAAAAAATACGAATACAACAGTTAAATCTTAGATCTGATAACTATCGGTGTAATATTAGGAATTTTTCTCAGGATCCAGAATGAAATCCGATCTATAAAACAGGATTTTTAGGTTTGGTTTGATGGAATACATCAACTTGCAAAACAAGGGCGTTTTGCTAAGAGGAGGATGTCCTCTAGAAAGACTTTTTATGGGAAACTGTTTTCTATTTAAGCATTAGACACGTGAGGAAAACCTAGAGAACTCCATGTGGTGGCCCGCTGATTAGGCGCAAACCCACGACGAATGGTTTAGTGGTTTCATTCACTCGGCCACTGATGTGCCAAGATTTTCAACGGATGATTTTGATATATTCAGTTCCTATGTTTATAATAATATATTTGTTTCTATGATTATTATAGCCACAGTTGGATCTTTCTAACACTTTCAATTCAATTTACTAAATCAAAGCTACGGAGAAAAATCACAAACAATAAAACAATAAAATATTTTCGAGTGTAAAGCGAATTTTATTACACACGCTGATCCGAAAGTCTTGTCATTCCACGAATTTATTTGAAGTTATATATTTAAATACATTTCATTATTCATTTCAGATGGTTTACACAAGCTCCTATAGTTTGGAATAATGGCTCATTGCAAGTGTATGAGCTCAGAACGTCCATAAATTTGAAAGAGCATGTGAAATCGAAATTCACGGCTCATATTGATTTGCGTGTTTAACAATGTAACAAATATAACAAAAAACATTGTAAATATATCCGCTTGTAGTAGAATAAATATGAAGTGCAGTACTTATATATTTATTATTCTACTACAGTACATTATATATTTATATTTATTCTACTACAGTACATTACATTTTATGCGGGGAGTGACTTTCGAACCACTTTGTAGATAAAAAATTCTATATTCTATTAATGTTTTATCTGACTGTACGGCTGAGGCGGTTCATATGTCGTCTACTACTCTAGAGAGTCTGGGATCAAATCCGGGTGGTCGAAAAACCTCAGGAATTTTTCGGGAGATGGTCTGTTTCGGATATGTTAGGTACCGTTCTTTACTACTCAGCTGCTTCATTGCGGATCTACCCGAACCTACAATAGACGAACCCATGGACTTGAATAGGGTCTTATTAATGTCCACGGGGCGGAAAAAGTAAAAACTTTATACACAGTATATTTTATAAAAAAAATTTAAAAATTATTTTTAATTGTAATCAATTTATAGAAATGAAGATAATATGTCTGGTCCGTCTTTAATGACCAGGCGGCCCCGTTGTGGGCCTGACCAAAACCATAATGGACTTGCTATAAGACCCTGCTTAGTGCCGACAAGTCGTAAACAGTTTTAAAATATATTGTAAAAATTCATTATTTTTAATTATATCTATATTAAATTAACAAAACAGAGAGTCTGTATTAATTCAGAATTCATTTATTAATGTAAGATTAAAATTAAAAATTTCAATTTTGCAAATGTTTATAAATAATATGATGTTTGTAACATAATACTTAATTTGTTTAAATGTAATTGGAAAAAATTTCACTCATATAACGAAGGAATATTTTAGTTACAAAGATTTGTTAAAATTATGATGTAAGAAAGTTAAAATAATATTTTTGTTTTACAAAAATAACCAATATATATGATTTTAAAATTTATAAATGCAATTTTTTAACGTTTTACTTTCCCTTCTGTTATGTATACATAACGAGAGAAAGTTATTGGAATTGACCCTTCAAGTTTTTCCAAATCTCCACGTTTTCAAACCTCTTGAATTCAAAAACGTAATAAAGAAGAAAAATTTTGTGGATATGTATTTGTGTGTGTGTCTCTATTTCGTTTAATATCTCAGGATGGGGTAAAGATTTAAAAAACGAACCTTACCATGGTGGCTTGTATATGAGAGGCATTGATGCTATTAAATTTTAATGGTTAAACTTAGAGAAAATGAGGAGATAATGGTTTTTTATTTTTAAAAAAACTTTCTGCTCTGTGGGTACTAAGAGGGCCACTTTTAGCAAGCCCATTATGGGTTCAGCCAGGACCACAATGAGAGAGCCGGGTGGTGAGGGGCGAGGGCCGACAAATCCGGTCAGATCATGCCGAAAAATTCCTAGGGATTTTTTCAACCCATCCTGATTTAGGTTGCCCACCTTGAACACTCGGCCATCCGACAGTCTAAGATAAAGGGGGTGTCACGTGTCATATATCGCGAGGGGTAAGACTTATTAAAGATTTTATTTGTTATTAACATTTGTACTTTTATTACATATATATAACTCACCTCTTTCTTCAAAATTAAGCTTTTTGCCATTGTATAGTAATTAAAAATATAAAAGTTTTTATAACAAAATCTCATAACAGATGACACCGCATACAATTTTATTTACTTTGCTTAATAATAAAGAAGTTTTTTAAAATAAAAATTAATAACAACCGGAAAAATTACGCAACTCTTGATGATAATTTTTTAGTGACAAATCGGAAAAAATCATCAGTCAGGTATACGATCATATCATAAATATCATACGATTTCGGTTTATCAACTGTTTTTTTAAATCATCCTTTTCATTTTATTACCCTATTATCTTTTTTCAATCAGTTTCTTTACTACTAATAGAAGTGGAAAAGTGCCAAGTGTTTAATAAATAACATGGTCTTGTGTTTGATGCTCAGAATACCTAAATTATAACAGTTTCTTTACATTTATTCTAATTAAAATATATTCATTTTATTTATTTAATTATCGTTAATTGTAAATCCGAAATTTTGGCATACATAAACATTTTTTAATATAATCATGCTCACTATGTGGCACACGGACTAAAAACGGTTCTCCATCCCTGATATAGGATAAGTTGAGACTTTATGGATCATTTCAAAAACAGGCTTGTTATGCTCGCAGAGAATATTATTTTAACAGATCTGCTTACAATATTTCTATTAAAAATCTTATAGTTATAAGTAATAAGTGATGGTTTTTGGTTTTAAACATCTTTTTAGCAAATATAAAAAGAAAATTACAGTAGAGCATCGATTATCCGACTTAATTAGGGACTGGGGATAACTGGTCGGATAACTGAAAAGTCGGATAACCGAAAAGTATGAAAAAATACATTATTAGTATAGTGTATTAGACCTGGTTTAAATACTAGCCATGGTCGAGCCAGTGCTGCCAGCTAAAACATGCAAAAATTTAACAAAAATAATATTAAAGTAGCCAAGACATAACCAAATATTGTAGCACCACATTACTAGCGGATGTTTGAATTTGCCGACTATAACGCGGTCGGTTAACCGATAAGTCGGTTAATCGGGGGTCGGATAATCGATGCTCTACTGTAATAATAATCTATATATATATAATCGAGACGAGTTGTAAATAATAATAATAATAATTAATAATAATAATAATAATAAAACTCTCCCGTGGTCACCACCTGGTCGTGGTGGGAGAGCCCAGTAATTTTACTGATCCATAGGGCAATGCAGGCTGGAGCATAAGCTCCTGGTAGGGACACCCATGCCAGTAAGGTCTATGGGGAGAAATGAAGCTAAGAGTGACCACGCCCACATTCTGTGGAGATATTCATCATGGTAATAACTAGATCAAAGTGTGATACCGGCTCGGACGTCGCCCGGGTTAACAAGGTCCGCGTTCGTGGGTTAGGCAGAGGCTCACGTTCGAAAAATAGGTCACAGTCTCCCTTGGTTACCGGTGGCGAAAGCAGCACCGGCCCAAGCATGGCTACTGCAATGCCCTCAACAGATGTGAGGAACCAACCCAGCCTTGGTGTTTCTGTGGCAATGCATCCACAGACCACAAAGGCTGGAAAACCACGCCAACGGATGAAATGGACAGTAGAAATGAACGAGTTTATCATCCGTACTTATTACACCATCACAAAACTCGAAACAAACATGACAGCATACAGACAACAACTACACCATAGATTCACACAACAGTATCCTCATCTCACTGTCACCGAACAAAGGGTTGTTGATCAAAAAAGAACAATTATACACAACAACCTTATTCCACAAACAACACTTGAACTTATCAAACAACAGGTTGCTGATCAAATACATCAACAGACAGAAACATCTAACATTAATGAAGATCATGTAACCTGTCAGGATAATCCAGCAACAAGCATTGATAATAACACACATACAACAATTACCACTAATGATACTACAGACACTTCCTCATCCATCACTGATAACATAGACTTGGATTTAGTTAATACGCTCTCACTTATATTTCAGGAAACACTCACTAAATATACAGGTACAGATCCCACACAACGACCACGAATACCAAAAATCAACACGTCAAAGGAAGTAGGAAAAACACTAAATTATGTAAACACTCACTTACTACCACACTACATTCATTCAATTTCTACACTCGCAGACATTCATACATTAGTTTATGCTGGGGCAGTCACAGTAGTGACACACCATGGACTGAAAGTACAATCACAGACAAATACACAGAAAACACAATTCTATCACAAGCCTGCCTGGCAGAGAAGAATAGAAACACAAATAAATGACATTAGACAGAAATTAGGCAGGCTAACACAATACACTAAAAACAACATAACACCCAAATTAAGGAAACAGCTCAAAAACATTTTCAAGAAAATAAAAACACACACAAAACATGAACATCACAACACACGCATTACAGAATACATTGATACACTAAAACAAAAACTTGCTGCCAAAGCACGTAGACTCAAACGATACAAAACATGTACACTACGAAAACAACAAAATAAATTATTTACAAACAATGAAAAACTCTTTTACAGACAAATCAATAACAAAGCAAACACTGATACACAGCACAGTGGCACACCAACAGAAGAAGAACTCACAACATATTGGTCTTCTCTTTGGTCCAGTGCTGTCACGCACAATGCTGATGCAGGCTGGATCGAGGAGGAGAACAGAAACTTGCACAACATACCAACTATGCCCTGTGTTGAAATAAACATACATGATTTCCAATACACTGTTAACAGAACACACAACTGGAAGACACCTGGTGTAGACAACATTCACAATTTCTGGTACAAAAAGTTTACATCACTGCACCAGGAACTAGCTAAACATCTAACACACATCATCATCAATCCACAAGACATGCCAAATTTTCTTACTCAGGGCATCACCTACATGAAACCTAAAAACAACAATACCACAGACCCCACACAATACAGACCAATTACATGTCTTCCAACACTCTACAAATTATTGACATCCTGTATTGCAAACAAAATATACAAACATGTTGAAGAACACGACATTCTAACAGAACAACAAAAAGGTTGTCGTAGAAACCACAGGGGATGCAAAGAACAGTTACTCATAGATTCAGTCATTCTACGGCAAGCACACAGACAACACAGAAACATACACATGGCATATATAGACTACAGAAAAGCATTCGACAGTGTTCCACACAGTTGGCTGCTACATATCCTACACATGTACAAAATACATCCATCACTCATTGCATTCTTTCAAAACACTATGCAGCACTGGAGAACAACACTACATCTCAGGGTTAGTAACACTTCCATACAAACAAACCAAATTTTTATTAGGCGAGGAATTTTTCAAGGAGATTCCTTGAGTCCTCTCTGGTTCTGCTTAGCCCTGAACCCATTATCCAACATGTTAAACAACACGCAATATGGTTACAATATCAGACACAAAAAAACAACACAGTTTACACTGTCACATCTCATGTACATGGATGACATAAAACTTTATGCATCCACACAAAAACAACTTCATCAACTCCTACAAATCACACATTCATACACCAAGGACATACAAATGGAATTTGGCCTAGATAAATGCAAAACAGTTCACATAGAAAAAGGAATCCTGAAGAAAGAAGATTTTGCACTTGGAAATGGAGACATTATTGAATCCATGGAAGAGGGCGAGTTCTACAAGTATTTAGGATTCCAACAGGCCAAACTAACAGAACATACACAAATAAAGCAAAGATTAATTAAAGAATACCAAAGTAGGTTAAATGCTATTCTCAGAACACAATTAAATGCAAAACACACAGTTAAAGCAATAAACACATATGTCATCCCAGTACTCACATATTCTTTTGGAGTTATACATTGGACTCACACAGATCTCGAGCAACTCCAAAGGAAAACAAGAACAACACTTACTAAGCATAAACAACATCATCCTAAATCCGCCACAGAAAGATTAACCCTTCCACGTAAAGATGGCGGACGTGGCCTGATTGACATAGTTAACCTTCACTACAAACAAATACAGTCACTGCGAGAGTTTTTCTACAAAAAACAAGAAACATCACAATTACATAAAGCAGTAACTCTAGCAGACTCGAATAACACACCATTAAACTTACACTCACATCATATGGACACAACACAACATATAAAAAGCATAGACACCATTAAGCAATCGTGGGCTCGAAAGGCACTCCATGGCAGGCATCCTTATGATCTGGCCCAGGATTTTGTTGACAAAACTGCGTCAAACAGCTGGTTAGCTCGGGGATGCCTCTTTGGGGAGACGGAAGGATTCATGATTGCCATACAGGATCAGGTCATAAATACTAAAAACTACAGAAAACACATACTCAAAGATGCAACACTCACAAATGACACATGCAGAAAATGTCACGTCATGCCAGAAACTATACAACATATCACCTCTGGTTGCAAGCTCTTGGCACAGACAGATTATTTACACAGACATAATCAAGTAGCAAATATAATACACCAAGAGCTTGCAAAGAAACACAAATTAGTAGACATCCACAAACCATACTACAAATACATTCCACAGACAGTATTGGAAAACAACACGCACAAAATGTACTACGACAGAGCCATAATCACAGATAAAACAATTTACCACAACAGACCAGACATCACACTCATTGACAAACACAATAAAATCACATACATTATAGACATATCCATTCCAAACACTCACAATATACGAAACGCATGCACTGAAAAAATTAGCAAGTACACAGAACTCGCCCAGGAAATAAGGCATCTGTGGAGGATGGATAGGGTGCTTATTGTACCTGTTGTTCTCTCCTCTACAGGTGTCATACCACACATATTACACAAAAGCCTGGGCACATTGGAATTGGATAGAAACACATACATCACACTGCAGAAAGCCACTATATTGAATACATGTCATATTGTGAGAAAATTCCTGAATACAGACACACACACTGATACACTTCTTTAATTTCTGTTTTGGTTACTATGCCTTGACTCTGGTCCGGCATAGTACACAGCCACCGGTGTTAACCGAGTATATCTCACTTAACCCAACATAATAATAATAATAATAATAATAATTTACAGACAAATTAATAACAAAGCAAACACTGATACACAGCACAGTGGCACACTAACAGAAGAAGAACTCACAACATATTGGTCTTCTCTTTGGTCCAGTGCTGTCACGCATAATGCTGATGCAGGCTGGATCGAGGAGGAAAACAGAAACTTGCACAACATACCAACTATGCCCTGTGTTGAAATAAACATACATGATTTCCAATACACTGTTAACAGAACACACAACTGGAAGACACCTGGTGTAGACAACATTCACAATTTCTGGTACAAAAAGTTTACATCACTGCACCAGGAACTAGCTAAACATCTAACACACATCATCATCAATCCACAAGACATGCCAAATTTTCTTACTCAGGGCATCACCTACATGAAACCTAAAAACAACAATACCACAGACCCCACACAATACAGACCAATTACATGTCTTCCAACACTCTACAAATTATTGACATCCTGTATTGCAAACAAAATATACAAACATGTTGAAGAACACGACATTCTAACAGAACAACAAAAAGGTTGTCGTAGAAACCACAGGGGATGCAAAGAACAGTTACTCATAGATTCAGTCATTCTACGGCAAGCACACAGACAACACAGAAACATACACATGGCATATATAGACTACAGAAAAGCATTCGACAGTGTTCCACACAGTTGGCTGCTACATATCCTACACATGTACAAAATACATCCATCACTCATTGCATTCTTTCAAAACACTATGCAGCACTGGAGAACAACACTACATCTCAGGGTTAGTAACACTTCCATACAAACAAACCAAATTCTTATTAGGCGAGGAATTTTTCAAGGAGATTCCTTGAGTCCTCTCTGGTTCTGCTTAGCCCTGAACCCATTATCCAACATGTTAAACAACACGCAATATGGTTACAATATCAGACATGAAAAAACAACACAGTTTACACTGTCACATCTCATGTACATGGATGACATAAAACTTTATGCATCCACACAAAAACAACTTCATCAACTCCTACAAATCACACATTCATACACCAAGGACATACAAATGGAATTTGGCCTAGATAAATGCAAAACAGTTCACATAGAAAAAGGAATCCTGAAGAAAGAAGATTTTGCACTTGGAAATGGAGACATTATTGAATCCATAGAAGAGGGCAAGTTCTATAAGTATTTAGGATTTCAACAGGCCAAACTAACAGAACATACACAAATAAAGCAAAGATTAATTAAAGAATACCAAAGTAGGTTAAATGCTATTCTCAGAACACAGTTAAATGCAAAACACACAGTTAAAGCAATAAACACATATGTCATCCCAGTACTCACATATTCTTTTGGAGTTATACATTGGACTCACACAGATCTTGAGCAACTCCAAAGGAAAACAAGAACAACACTTACTAAGCATAAACAACATCATCCTAAATCTGCCACAGAAAGATTAACCCTTCCACGTAAAGATGGCGGACGTGGCCTGATTGACATAGTTAACCTTCACTACAAACAAATACAGTCACTGCGAGAGTTTTTCTACAAAAAACAAGAAACATCACAATTACATAAAGCAGTAACTCTAGCAGACTCGAATAACACACCATTAAACTTACACTCACATCATGTGGACACAACGCAACATATAAAAAGCATAGACACCATTAAGCAATCGTGGGCTCGAAAAGCACTCCATGGCAGGCATCCTTATGATCTGGCCCAGGATTTTGTTGACAAAACTGCGTCAAACAGCTGGTTAGCTCGGGGATGCCTCTTTGGGGAGACGGAAGGATTCATGATTGCCATACAGGATCAGGTCATAAATACTAAAAACTACAGAAAACACATACTCAAAGATGCAACACTCACAAATGACACATGCAGAAAATGTCACATCATGCCAGAAACTATACAACACATCACCTCTGGTTGCAAGCTCTTGGCACAGACAGATTATTTACACAGACATAATCAAGTAGCAAATATAATACACCAAGAGCTTGCAAAGAAACACAAATTAGTAGACATCCACGAGCCATACTACAAATACATTCCACAGACAGTATTGGAAAACAACACGCACAAAATGTACTACGACAGAGCCATAATCACAGATAAAACAATTTACCACAACAGACCAGACATCACACTCATTGACAAAACACAATAAAATCACATACATTATAGACATATCCATTCCAAACACTCACAATATACAAAACGCATGCACTGAAAAAATTAGCAAGTACACAGAACTCGCCCAGGAAATAAGGCATCTGTGGAGGATGGATAGGGTGCTTATTGTACCTGTTGTTCTCTCCTCTACAGGTGTCATACCACACACACTGCACAAAAGCCTGGGCACATTACAATTGAATAGAAACACATACATCACACTACAGAAGGCCACTATATTGAATACATGTCATATTGTGAGAAAATTCCTGAATACAGACACACACACTGATACACTTCTTTAATTTCTGTTTTGGTTACTATGCCTTGACTTTGGTCCGGCATAGTACACAGCCACCGGTGTTAACCGAGTATATCTCACTTAACCCAACATAATAATAATAATAATCAGTGCAGAGCCCAAACGGTTAGGAGTTGAAAGTCGAAATTTGGTACACAGAGGACGTCACGAGAACGATCACTAAAAAGGGATTTTTCGAAATTCCTCTCCACGGGAGAACGACAGGACAGGACTTAACACTTCCATCAACAATGGAAATGTTAAGTAACAATGGAAATGTCAACAATGGAAGTGTTACGTAGCAATGGAATTGTCAAAAGAAAGCGACATGCAAGACGTAGATGCAGTTTTTTTTCGTTTTTGCGGGAAATCGAACATATTTTTAGACCCATCTAAAAATTCTCCAATTAGTCCGGAAACAGGGGGATCCAATTCTTGCATTCTGTGAAAAAGGGTAAGGTTGACTATAACGTAATAATCTTAATCTTAGCTATCGTTACTTTTGCCCGAGCAACGCCGGGCCTACCTGCTAGTATCTATATATATAATCGAGACGAGTTGATAATAATAATAATAATAATAATAATCAGCACAGAGCCCAAACGGTTAGGAGTTGAAAGTTGAAATTTGGTACACAGTTAGGGTACGTCACGAGAACGCACACTAAGAAGGAATTTTTCGAAATTCCTCCCCGCAGGGGAGAGGGACAGAATTAAAGCTTCTATATACATTATCGAGACGTGTCCAAACGGTTAGGAGTTGAAAGTTGAAATTTGGTACACAGGGTACCAAATTTAAGCAATTGTGTTACACCAAAGTGTTAAGTAACAATGATAGTGTTAAGTAACAATGGAGAACAAGAGAAAGCGACGTGCAAGATTTACGGGCGCTGGAGGGAAAAAAAAGAAAGAAAGAAAAACTTTTTTTTCCTCCAGCGCCCGTAAATCTTGCACGTCGCTTTCTTTTGTTCGAACATATATGTTAGAACATATTCGGTTTTCAAATTTAAACAGATTAGTTCGATTTTTCTCGACTTTTCTTCTTTAGAACATTCGGTGAAAATCGAACGATATTGTGAGATCTGGAAATCCCCTTGACACAAAATTATAATAAATTATATCCGAATTAATAATTACCCTTTCTTATATCCGGATATAATCCGAATATAAAACGAATTATAATAAAATTGTTCCGTATATCGAATCGAAAAATTTTCCTATTATAAACATCCTGCCTAAAAACTGTCCTGGATATAAACATCCTGCCTAAAAACGGTCCTGGACGAGAAAATATGCGTCCCCGGCCGTATAACTGTCAACTATCCATTGTTCTTACGCTGAGCACAGATCATCTTGCAACTTAAGTTTATAGTTAGCGCCCGAATTCGCCGTATTGTTTCCAATCCCGGGAACACCTATGGCCTAAGCACATGCACGTGACCAAATTTCCCAGCAAAAAGCTATATAAGATGCTTCCTTCCCCCCCTCTGGGGAGTCTATCATCGATTTAGATCGAGTCGCGATCTTACCCTTTGTGCCTACGGAATATATTTGACTATTGTGCCTCAAGTGCCACTGACCCTTCCCTAGAAAGGAATATTCGATCATCGTGACGAACAGCATATTTGAATTACTGATTGTCCAAGAGGTATGGAACCCATTTATGTGAACTCTCTCTCTCCCTTCGCGTGATAAGGATATATAGCTTATTTTATATGTCACCCCTTTTATGTCAGATTTTTGTAACGTATATTTTGTTTTCCATTAAATCGTTGTTATCCTGTTAAATGGTGTCTTGTTTGCTCGAATATTCGCTTATCGCCTTACCACGACTCCACCTTCCCTCCTACACTCGACCGGATAAAAAGTAGTCCCGTCCCTACGGGATCCCTACCGGCAAATAAGCCATCCCTGACACGTGGGCAAGTCACTCCGACTTGTTGCCGAAATTAAACAGAGGTCTGACCTCGTCGTCCCTCCTCGGTACCCACAATATAATCAGAACACGTCGTTAATAAAGTAATGTTTAGCATTACGTCATGCATCATTCAAAAAACAAAACACAAAATTATGAAAAACAAACCACGTTTGTGGATGCCGATGGATTCAGACTTGTCACACCTTTACAAATTTTTCCGTTTATTGATGCATAGATAATCGCTTACATATTTGATATTTCTTCAGTTGTTCGTCCCACGAAGACGTTCCTAGGAATTAGAGCAATAGTTCGAAAGCCTACTACAATACGGATGATATTGGGGGTCACTTAATCCGGAGATTTCAGAACACCATGCTTTCAAGGAGGCACACTACGGTATTTTCCGAGTTCTCTTGCAACAAAGGTTGTGCCCTTATTAAGTGCATTGAAGGGAGAAAGTACTCGAATTCCATGTCATTTTGCCGTTTCAATCTTGCCGCTACCATTTTTGTTTTCGGGAATTTTGCCACGTGATTAATTTTCCGTAGAGTGATTTTGCCACATTGTAAATTTGCCGGAGGATAATTTGCTACTTTCAAGTGGCTACTTAAAGTTGTTTGCTTAAAGACTTAAAGTCAGTGGAAAAAATCAACTGCGTCATTTTTGAAAAAATATATAAAAAAATTAGAACAATTAATTAAAACGTATTTGACAATTCTTATAATTGATATCCTTATTAGAAATCCACAGAAACATACACTAAAGAATTAAGCAAACTAAAAATACCAAGTTAGGACTATGACCCATTACCATTATGACAGATTTCGAGCGAGCTCAAATCAACGCTTATGAGCTAGCGTTTAACTCAGCTGAACATTGCGGTTGTTTTTTTTTCTTTCTGTTTTCATTTGTGCCAGTGCATTTATCACATTATTCATGAAAATTCTGATTTGAGACAGTTTCAACGATGAGAACTTTGCCCTGCACATCAGGAAAATTGCGGTCAAACGATAATCAACTAGTCCTGCAGCTGCTTGTTGATTACTTTGAAGACACACGGATTGGTAGATCAGTTAGAAATGGTGTCAGGAGATCGCCCTTGTTTTTAATAGCGTTATAGAACTGCTACAGTGCTACAATGAATAGATTGTCGTACCAACAATGCTGTTGAATGTTGGTATAAAATTTTCAGTTCACTTCTTTCTGCCAACCATCTGTCAATTTGGAAATTTATGGATGGACTTCGAAAGGAGCAATTTATTAACGCGTTAAAAGTAAACTAGCTAATTGCAGCACCCCAAAGCCAACAGAAAAAGTCTGCAGGAACACAATAGAAAGAACTATGAAAATAAAAAATTATGAAAACCGCAATATTGATGAATACTTGAGTGGGATTGCACATAACTTCCAATTGCAGGTTTAAATTTTGTGATAAACTTCACTTTCTGTGCAGATGTATTGCTTTTTGTAATTTTACAAATAAATGTGTATGCAATTTATAAACTGTGTACTTATTTACCATAAAACCTGGCTGAGCGGCTAAACTGACTACGGAAAATTTACAAATGCGGCAAAATTGCTCGCGGCAAATCGTCCCGAGGAAAATTAATCACGCTGTAAATTCGTCTACGGCAAGTGTGACGGCGGCAACATTGCAGCGGCAAATTGAAGTGACCCCAAATATACCGGGCTGATGAGGCGTAGGACAAATTTGTGTTCTACGGCATGATGAAGAACGTGCTTACAGTGAACATACGAAGCTGATCGGCAGGTGCTAGCGAACTAACAGAAGAAAAGAATCTGAGAAAAGCAGCAGGAAGAACGGCCGGAGAAGCGGATTTTTATAGAATTCATCCGCGGATGGATAATCAATTGGTCCCGAATCTTCCTCGGTTCTTCCCGATTGGTTCCTTTTGTATCCAAGTAAAACTAGACCCGATCGAATCACTAGCCGTGAAACTAATTTATTCCGATACCGCATCTCTATCTCTGACCACGTGATATTTAAACAAACCTTGGAATTTTTACTCGTATTTTGAACAGTTTGTTTTTTCTCCTTGTCTCTTAATAATTTCTATTGGGTGTTTCGCGATATTTTCATTAAACGAAATATTTTATTGCACTTCGAATATGCAGTTATTTTGTCATATTTATGAGCACCGAAGTGAAAGTTCTCGGTCCGGCACGTAGACTTAGGTTGTCCGAGACTTACATTGTTTATTTTCTATCTTTGTAGCGTGTTTATTCTACAAAATTCCTTTCCCGAGTGAAAAACCTTTAGACATAATTTAGTTTGGGATTCGAACCTCGTCTGGAACCTCACATATTTGCCTATTGTTAAATAGCACGTTTGGAACTAATTCACTGAGAACGGTCCCTTACCATGAACAAATGAAGCAAATATTGGTACCCAAATAGTTTTTGTAAGTAGTCATAAATCAAAAATAAATGAAAAAACTATTTCTTTAAATGCATATGAATCTAATAGAATGCACGGTTACACACGAAAATAGATTATTGCGATCTCTGGTAGATAATATAGTCGAATCGCGATAAGTCGACACCCGGATAACTCGACACCCTCGGTTAAGTAGTCAGTTTTCTGTGGTCGCGGCCGACTTACATAGGCATTAATGTTAAAAAACTCCGGTTTACTCGACATCGTTTAACTCGACACCACTGGATAAGTCGACATACTTTTGCTGTCCCACACTCCGATAAGTCGTCACCCTCTCCTGAAAAAATGAATTCACTCCGTTGTGCAAACTCATTTTTTTTTCAGGAGGGAGAGTCGATTTATTTATTAATATATAATTAATTTAGGGGATACTATAGATTACCACCTATGGTATTTCGGGTCTTTGAGTATATATCTGAACTCAGGAGACCAAGACGAGTTCAATGATACCCTACTTTTGACCGGATACGAAAAATAAGAAAGTTATCATACTTTTTTCCAGTGATCGCGCGATGATAGGGAGTGGCGTCGCTCTCTCCGCTAAGTCGGCCTTGCTATCGCGATCGGGAGTCGCGTCGCTTGCCGTTAAAATTGCCTTTAGTAGACGTTTTCCCCTTTTTTTATTTAAACACATGTTTTTTGTTTATTTAAACAAAAAACAACTTACACTATGCACAGTTCTTTACACAATTGAATGTTCGAACGTTTTAAGTGTCCAGGGTGTTTTCTAACGTCGCTCGAAGATAGACCCCGGGGCAGCGGCAGGTGAAGAGATTCGTCGGTTGGTGTCGGCGGCGTTCTCGATGGCCACAAGTACGGAAACTTCCGGGCGTTGGCGCACACGTCTTGAGGCTTCTGAAACTTTTCGGCGAGTTCCCTGTCATGTCCTCCAAAATCGGCCTTCTCAATCTCCGTTTTCTTCCCTTTTCTACCTGATTGGTTCTACGTCCCTCTTTCCCGCTTTGCGATTGGTCCCAGTCTGTTCCCAAGAGAAAAACGACCTCTGTTCGAGTCACGAGAAAGATCCACTTCGAAGAATCTACTTGACACCATCCGTTAACTCTGGACGGAAAGTGCTGATGGAACTTTGGAACTTGCGCTCATATTTTCTCCATTGTTGTCTAGTCTGTGACGTTTTATAATTTTAACGACCCGACGCGATGTTCCTTTTTGTCATTAACCTTTCCCCTTTTCAAAATTTCTATGTTCTAATTATTAGTATACGAGCGCCTTGTCAAAGGTCCATCTCTACTGGAGGACGCTCGTTTACAATTATTGATCATTTAGAATCATTGCGTTCTGTTTTACATCAATAGCATTTTCTTTCTCGTTGCGATTTCACATGACTAGCACAACTAATCCGATCTTTGATCGGTTTTTAATAATGGAGGGTTTTTTTCTAGTTTCGTTTTGACAATTTTCTAATATAAATGTTCAATGTCAACCCGTTTTGGACCTCAAACCAGGAAAGTTACGTAACTCGTTGTTAGATTTTTTACTCTTTATATTCGTTTAAACATCATGCAATATTCCTCCATTTTTTATTTGAACAATTTCTACTCTCCCCCATTTTAAGACCAACTTCATCTAGATGAGAATAAATTTAAATCTTTATACAAACAATTTTATATAATATAAAAGATTTCGGATAAAGATTTTTGTTTGTATTTAAAATTTAATATTTCTTTGTTGTGTTACACTGTTTTATTTTATTTTGGATGTTTACGAGTTATTTGTTTTTCTGTTATTATATTTGGAGAAGTCACTTTCTTTGAGATATTATTTTATATAAATAAAAACAATTTTTTAGAAATCTAATTCGTCAGCTTTCATGTTTCTTTCATTTTATGTAAACATTATCGTACCTTGCTGATTTATCGTGAAATTTAGCACTGCAAATTTTAAACTTAATAATTTTAATATATTTTAAAAATTTAAAATAAACGCTTCTATCGCTCATGTTTTTCAAGATGGAAATGGGAGATGGTGGGTGAGGACATCCTCATCGTATACATTACTACAGTATATTTACCTATTCTATATTTGGTTATGTTTTTCGGGTTGGGAAGGATGTAGATGAGTCCATCCCCTAAAACATAATAAAAAGCATTGTCATCGGATTTATGGATGTCTTCAAAGTTTCAGCTTTTATATCTTAGATATAATGGACAAAATTTCAGTTGCAAGATTTGAAGACAGGATGCAAAGCAAGATAAATAATAGTGTTTAAAAAATGATAATTTCCTTAACATACTCAAAATACTATAAAGTATACACGTAACTAATATATATATATATATATAATATATATATATATCGATTCGATTCTTTTTGAATCTTTTTGACAAACGACTTCGATTCTTTTTGAATCTTCTTACCTACGCCGGCTTTATTTAAACGGGGTAGGAGACCGACTTCGATTTGTTTTTGTGTCTTCTTTCTTCGCCATACGCGGGCTTTATTTAAAGGGGTAGGCGGCCGACTTCGACCCGTTTTTGTATCTTCTTTCTTCGCCCTACGCTGGCTTTATTTAAACAGGGTAGACGCTCCGCAGGACCCGGAATCAAATCTGGACAGGTCGAAAACCTTTCGGAATTTTTCGGTGCTCAGTTCCAGACACGTCGAACCCCGGCCCGTTTCATTCCGCGTCGGACCGAACCTGTAACGATGTTGTTAAAAAAATACGGCCCTCTCAACGTCCACGGAGCGGAAAACATTGAAAAAGATATATATAATTTTTCTGCTCTGCAGACACTAAGAATGTCTTATTGCATTACATCACCGATTCGGCCAGGCCCGTAACGTGGGCAGATTAGTGATAAGTGACGCGACATATGCGAGATAGACCCAGATCGTCAATTCTTGTATCGCTCCATCGGATTCTATTCCGGGTACCCATCGTGGTAGTTCGATCCTTAATTTAACTGCCTCGAACATTCGGCCGATCTTGTAAATAATATCGAGGCTCTTAAATTATGTATTAGTAAAGTTCAAAACATCCGATGCGTACACTATTGGCGACCGACCCGGTGCGCCAATAACATCAGATGAAGTTCCGTAAATTCGGTCAGAAAACACCGTTGATCAGGTTCGTCGGAAAGACACCTTGCGACGATTTAGGTACTTGATGGGTTCACTCGGGTCCAAAACCGATCGTTGAATCTTCTGCTGCTCACCAACCGTCCGAATAGCGTAACGTCCCGTAAGCGTAGCGTGGGCGAACTCCTTCACAACCCGCGTCTATCTGTCCTTTCTCTCACATTCCGAGAGTCAACTCCCCTCTTCCCGCCTCGACCTTTACCCTCTAAACTCGTCGGCAATGGGTCTGATGACCAACCGGTGTTTATCCGTCCACATTCCATCAGTCTCTCCCTCAACCGTCTTCTTGTAACGGTGATCGTTACCAGTCCAGAAGAAAAGGGCGGGAATCATGTCTACTCGATTCCACCCCGACAGTATTAATATTAGTTTTATAGATTTTAAAATGATGTGTAAAAATGAAATTGATCAACATGGATCAAAACTATCTGTACAGATAAAGATTGATTGCAATATAGTCTAATTTACCACACTACATTTTTTGTGTTGCCGAGATAGTTTTATTGAAAAACTAACGTTTTCGGCCTACTCAATAGGCCATCTTCAGGCTTAACGTGAGAAAACGGAACATTGGCGTTCCATTAAATAGAATACATACGTTCAAAAATTCAAAAAATCAACAACGGAAAAAACAAGAAAATAACTGAAAAATAATATATACAAATATAAATATATAATAAAATCAGACATCATAGTAATAATAGTAATAAAAATAAAAATAAAAAAATAAATCTACTGGTGATACTTTATATAAACATAGTAGTAAATTGTTAAGGAAAGCAAAGATTGTGGTACGAAATCTCCAAGTTGTGGTAAGACCACAAGAGCTTTGGTCTTGACTTTGATAGTAGTAGGCAACAAAGTCGAAGTGTTATGGCGAGGATTGAATCTACTACAAGAGAACACTCTATTCATAAAGTGTTCTCTTACGGTATATTGCGTTTCCTAAAGGGAACAAAATTCTTTTAAGGAAACGCACAAAAAATATTCGAATAATCCACATAACACTTATAAATAAAGTTACGTACCCATTAATAATACGAATTCGTATTTAAAATGGCTTTTTTCCATAGTAATTTGTTGTTAGTTGGCTAATGTCGGCTTCCAAATATTTCATTTCAGTTTTGTTTCCTTTACTGAAATGCGGTGTTTCTGTCTTTCCCTTTTCCCTCGATTATTCTTCAATTTCTCAGCTGTTTCTTCCGTTATTTCTTCTAAAACTAGAAAAAATTTCGGTATTTTTTTTTGGAAAATGCCGACGATACGAAAATGGCGATGGATTCCGACGAACAACAATGGCATTTGTGTTGTTGTTCGGTAACAATCATAGATAAGGCTGGAATCTAATTGTTGTCGTTGATGACGTTCAGCTAATGACGTCATTTATTAAATTTCATAAGATCTTCTGTCTTGTAAATTTCGTGAAATTTCGTGAAAAATTTACTCGAATACCAAAGAATTTTTAACATTGGCTTTCGTAATGTTTTATTAATCTGAAAGAAAGTCTCTAATTACATTCTGTACGAGAGGGAAAAAAATAAGTAAAATTATATTAATACAGTCGAATCCGGATAAGTCGACACCATCGGTTAAGTAGTCAGTTTTATGTGATCCCGGCCGACTTACATAGGCATTAATGTTAAAAAACTCCGGTTTACTCGACACCGTTTAACTCGTCACCACTGAATAAGTCGACATACTTTTGCTGTCCCACACTCCGATAAGTCGTCACCCTCTCCTGAAAAAATGAATTCACTCTGCACGTGTGGTGCGAACTCATTTTTTTCAGGAGGGGGATTTATTTATTTCAGGAGGATTTATTTATTAATACATAGTTAATATATTTAATAATATATAATAATATATATATATATATATATACATATTAATAAAAATGTCTTCACATTTTATGTATTTTTATGTATAAAATAATAACAGATAAACAAAAAGAAAATATACAATCTACATCAACATCACACCGAAATCCAATTTTGCATTTTCTCATGTCAGAGGCATTAAGAATCCTTAGACGTTACTTGCCAACAATTGACAATTGCGAAGATGATGTTTTCGAGACGTTCGTGATCGTTGAAAAAGAAAGTCGAGACGGTTAAGTGCTCAAAACCAACAACACTAAACGAATTTTTCAGTTTTTCATCTACAGAGTAATTGTAAATGGAGGACATAGTGTATTGTAAGCCTATACTACTGTATAACGCACTACTGCATTTTCCTAACTAGTTTTGTGGTTTTTTTTAACTTCGCTTTAGTCGTCACATCGGATAACTCGACACATTTTCACTTCACCTTAGGGTGTCGACTTATGCGGAGTCGACTGTAGTTTGTGGTTAACAAAAACATTTGATAAATTTAAAAGCTTACAAATACAATAGCTTAACTTTTGCAAATTATTACGGGTTAGACGGTTGACTTTGAACCGTTTTTGTATTATCTTTCTTTGCCCTACTCCGGCTGTTTTTGAACGGGTAGACGGCCGCCTTCGAAAGGCTTATGTAAAATTAATTTTTATGCATTATTTATTATTATTATGCATTTTATATGTTAGTTTTTATTCATTTTAAGCTAATTTGTATTAAATAAGAATATTTATAGGAAAATTAGTTCTATAAAAATACACTTCCTTATGCAATTATTGATATTGTAACATTTATTTTACACGGATACCATGCTTTTCTGCATAAGATGTAAACAAACTATTAGCCCAAACTATTGCAGCACACCTATTAGTAAATTTGTTTACTACCTCTAATTTTAAGGTGAGAACAATAGGCATTCAGAGACCGGATAATCCATTGACTCTGACACTACTAATTTCAGGTGGATAGCATGTTTTAAATTATTTATATATTGTTATTAAAAAATATATATATTTACAAATATAAAAAATTATCATATCATATTTTCACTCCTTGCATTCTGAACTTGACTGTAAGTAATTGTTTAATCTAAAATAATCTTTACTTATTAACCATGACATCGGAAGGCATCACTGTACTGATTATAATGTTTTTAAATTTCAATACATATCTTTATAAATCCTACAAGACTAAGTCTATGTACTGTTTTACACGTTTCAGATAATTTAAAGAAGATTAAAAATTGCAGTGTGTGGCATTGTGATGATGCCACAATAAATAATCGCTCGTTTTTCAATAAAAATTTCTTAACAGCCCGGGAAAGTTACGCAGCTCGTTGCTGGCTTTTTTAAATGGATTTTTGTGTCCAAAATTTAAAATTACTAAGAAATAAGGAAAATGATTCTTGTTAATGAAGATAATTTCCGTTATTAACTGACATAAGATAGTTGTACAGATATATTATGCTTGTTAATACCGGAAATTTACTTTCTCAAACCAGATTAGAAAGAGAAAATTCAATAATACAAAGCAGTTATTTAATGTGACATCGTCACAATGCGGCCGTATTGCAATTTTCAATCATATTTTTAAATCGTTTAATTTAAAATATATGCTCTCCATCTCAAATTAGTAGCCGCCTGCCCCTGTACATCATACTTTTCCTTTAACAATCAAGTCGTGCTGGTCATCTAACACCTTTCGGAGGAAATTTTTGAATTGAAATACCATAACTTCGATTTGCATCGAAAGTTCGTATATGGTTAATCGAGTCCTCCTACTTCAAGGTTTTCATATCTAGTCTCATCTTTCACTTATCTAACTCCGTTCTCGAGATTAATAAAAGACAGACAAACAGTCAAACAGAGGGATGACAGTAAGGATTTATAAGTCTACAAATTTTTCAAATTTAACATAGCCCAAAAATCTAACATTTAATATTATCATTTTATGTTAAGCAAACTCGATTTAGTTGTGCGAATTACGGGCGGATATGGCACGCAAAGAATTCAATTAGCACGAGTAAGAATAGAAAATGACGTCTTACTCTTAAAAATTTCGAGATCAAGACTGAATCTAAACTTGAATCCTTTATTGTTAAAAGATACTTTACAGTGACATCACTCTTAAAAGACAATATATGCATGAAACATATATTATTAGCTGTTTAAATAAAAATAAAATTAGTTAAAGACAGATATAAAAGTTTTATTGAAACGTAACTTTATTCAGTTATTTTAGATAAAACTGTTTTATCCAAGATAAAAATCTGATGTAAACTAAGAACCAACAGGCTGAAAAGACATATTCTCATTTGGCTTTCATTGATTTGTATTGATGGTTTATATTGATCTTATATTGATTTGTCGATATCAATACTTCATGACATTCAGAACTAATATACTAATACAGTATATATACCAGTATATATACTGTATATACTGGTATATATATATAAGCCTTTCTTTTATATAGTAAAGATTATGTTTAGAAAGCGATAGATAAATTGTTTATTTAGATAATTTCGAATCCAATGAAATTTCATTAAATATTGAATTATATTGACATATAATCAAGTAAACAATACGCATTCAAAATATACAGGCCTAGTTATCTAAGTTACTTTTAAAGTTTTTGAAATGATTAAGTTCATATTGATTTCAAGTCATTTATTAAATAAAAAATTCAGACGTTTAAAATTTAAAATTTTATCCATTCGTATGAATCAGTTAGTTGTTACAAATTACACTCAAGCTATATAAAGTTTATTATTGTACAGTAAATTATTACAATCCATAAAACTTTTGAAATATTTTAAACATCTTTGGGATGCAATTTGAAAAAATTGTAGACCTAGAAATTTCCATTGTCATTCGTCCGTCTGTTCGTCCCCCGTGTTATAATCTTGAGATCGGAGTTAGATGAAATTCGAGATAGATATGGAAACCTCGGTGTAGGAGGCCCCGATTAACTGTATATAAACTTCCGATTTAAATCAGAAGTCACGTTATTTTAATTCAAAATTTTTTACTGAAAGTAGTCAGATAGATGACTCCATTGCTAACGAAAAAATATGATGTACAGGGGCAAGACACTACTAATTTGAGTATGGAGAGCATATATTTCAAATTAAATAAATTAAAAATTACAGCCCAGCATTGTGACGATGTCACAGTACATAATTGCTCGTTGTGTATACATAACATTTCATTAAATATAAATTAAAAATTATTTTAAAAATATATTCTGTTTATGGTGAGATTAAACATTTTGGTTGCATCAAACAAATCAGATGTGATGAAGGTAGATTAGATCATTTTTAATCTTTAATTTGATAAACATTTTCACAGCTGAAGTGAAAAATTACATTAAAACAATTTTAGATTTCATATGGTTTACATGTGTTTTGCATAAACATCATAATAAATGTTTTAATACAATCTGTATTAGGATTAGTATGTTTAAAATTATTATGTACATTTTTGTAATATAATCTTTTGATTTCATAGAGAGCCTTTGTAAAACATTAAATATTAAAAATTTTTTTTTTACATTTATGAATTTTTACATATTTTTTGACCTTTTAAAGAACTAACAAAAAGTAAAAATGTAGACAAAAAATTCATTAAAATTGACAGAAATGATCACTTTTTTTACTACACTATGCGAAACTTGAGAGTTTTTTTTATTATCATTTGATTTTATTTTACTAATAAACCATTTATTTATTTCACGTGTAAAAAATGTATACGTTAATGTGAGTGAGTTTGTACTGTGCACGTTATCGTACTTCTATCACTGCCATTACAATTACTGGGCAGTTGATCATTGCTTTCAACATATTTAGGAAAAGTGGACTTAGTACCTTAAAATGAATGAATGCACATGTTATGTTGTTTACATTTGAATTTTAAATTTTAATGTAAACAACATAACGTGCATTCATTATGTAAAACTACTCCTTATCTGAGAGATCAACTTGTTTCTTCTTGGAGACAACTGTAGCTTTTCTCTGTGATGAACATCGTCGCTTTCGGGGCACTTTAATGCTTAGATAAGAAAGACAATTGGAGAATTTAAATGGAAAAGTATCCGGAGTCAGTGTTCATCTATCACTTGCAAGCTGCACTAATTGGCCATCGATTGTGTGGATGAATGATTTTATTAAGAATTGATGCTCATAATGCTTATCAAACATACGAGCCTTTGTGGTTAATTTCTTATCTTCACGTGGAATGAATCTTCTCCAGAGTTTCAAATGATTTTCTGGCACCCTTAAAAAGTGCCTTTTATTGCATTTTTCACTAGGGTATCCGGAATTGCACCCGGGAACAAAGCACGTTGGCTAACGACTAAATGAGTAAACTCTAAATGACTAAATAACTAAATGCATTAATTAATAAATGCTAATGATTAAATGACTAAAAAACATAATTAAATGACTGAAAAATAAAATGCCTTTTACTATTTTCACTTTGTAGCAGATCTCAAACGTTAGAAGCGTCCGTAGCAGCCAATGCAGTTATTCCCACTAATTTTCCGCTCGCAGTCGGTGACAATTTAATCCATTGACTCTGGTAGTGACTTCCCCTTGTATGTACAGTACAGTACGTAATACTTTTCTTGTTAGCAAGCCCCTGTATACCACACTTTTCCTGTGCAATAGAGTCTTGCCTGTCATCTAGCCCAGCGGTCGGCAACCTTTATGGTCTCACGGACCGCTCAACTCACAATTTTGAATCCCGCGGATCACTATCATGAATTTTTTTAAACAATACGGAATCTGTAGAATAATGATCATAAAAGTTTAATTTTACTATATTAATATAAAACTCGCGTGTTTAATTATAACAAATTAATGCAAGCCTAATGTTCATTGCTGCTTGTTTGAAATAAGTTTATGGATTCTTAGCGCTTTTCCACGAAGGACAACAATCGCATTCACAGTATTGTTTATTGTTCATTATTTATTGATAACAATGGCTTCGTATTTGATTTTAGATTCGAATGAGTGAAAAAAGATGTGAGAGAAAAAAGACCCCAATGAGTGAAAAAAGCAACTAAGCATTTTGCATTTTTTTTTAATACTTTGTGTAACCTTCAGTTGATCAATGACCAATTTCTCCACGGACAATGGTCCACGGACCACCGGTTGCTGACCGCTGATGTAACCAACTCCTTTCAGGGGAAAATTTTGACTAGGTGACTTCCGGTTTACATCGGAAGCTCTTATATAGTTAATCGGGGCCTCCTGCCCCTAACCTTCTAATATCTGTCTCGGCATTCATCTATCTAACTCCATTCTCGATATTGAGGAAAGACAACGAACGGAAAGACGAACGGATGACAGTAGGAACTTATAGATCTACAACTTTTTCAAATTGCAACCCAATAACTTCTATATTATTAGTCATAATAAATAAAACTGTGTGTGGCGCCAACTATTACAAGGCTTTATTATAAAAGGTTTTATATCATTAATTATTATACAATGGCAAAAAGCTTAATTTTCAGGCTAGAGGTGAGTTTTATTTTTAAAAAATCTGTAAATGCTAATAATGAATAAAATCTTTATTAACTCTGACCCCACTCGAGATATGATACTTGACTCCGTTATATCTCCTCATCCCTTGACCTTTAAACAACAAAATTTACGTAATAGCATCAATGGCCCTTATACACAAGCTACCATGCCAAATTCCATGCCAAAGTACTACTTACAACTACTTACTGTTTACTCATACTATCACTTTTATCTACTCATTAGGAGCGCTGAAACTAGGAATCGAATAGAAAGTAGGCCGAGCATATACAAAACTAATACGTAACTTGAATATAAATTAACAAGTAAAACCTTTCTTAATATAATTAAATTCAGAAAACGGGCCTTTTTCAAAATTGCAGAGCTACACTTCCGAATGAATGACAAAAGGTTATGTTTAATACGACCTAAAATTGCACGATTAATTTTTACTTTTTAAATAAAAGGTTATTTAAAATCATTAAAAATTATTTATTTGTCTTTTAAAGTAATGAACCTTTTATCCTTTCCAACGAATAATTGGTTTTTTTTCTTTTACTTTTCCAGTTGTTATGTACTGTATACTTAACAAGGGACGTAATAATCGTGTCAGATTTGGCCCTGCAAATTTCTACGTTTTGAGGCCCCTGAACCCCAAAAAAGATATTTAAAAAAAAATGACAAAAAATTCTGTGGATGTGTGTTGGTGTCTATTTCGTTTAATATCTCAAGATGAGATAAAGATGAAAAAACGAAATTTGGCACGGTAGCTTACGAATAAAGGACATTGATGTCATTAAACTTTGTTCTGAAAGGTCGAGGGGGTGGGGAGAGAGGCTAGTCACGTGTCATATCGCGAGTGGGATCGGAGTTAATAAAGATTTTACTCGCTATTAACATTTACAGATTTTTTTTAAAAATGAAACTCATGTCTACCCTCAAAATTAAGCGCTTGGCCATTTTATAATAATTAACAATATAAAATATTTTATGATGAAATCTAATAACAGATGGTGGCACATACTATTTATTAACCGGGGTCGATAGATATACTAATCCTTGCGCTGCCAATAATTCTAATGCTACTCTACTGGAAAAATAGTGAGGTTGAGGCTGAAGTTTTAAACGCGAAAACGTGTACGTCGGACGTTCAGCGCCGCTTTCCTGTAAGCCTAGAAGTTTGACAATGGCGTTTGGAATGTCGAGCATGATTCCACTGACTTTCCAAACACTATTGTCAAACTTCTAGGCTTACAGGAAAACGGCGCTGAACGTCCGACGTACACGTTTTTGCCTCCTTCGAGCGCTTCGATCGTATATAGTCCTAAGTTTGGCTGGAGCCTAGGGAGAGTCAGCTTTAAATTCGAATTCTTTCGAAATTCGAAATTCTTTTAATATATGAAACTTTCTCGTTTTTTAATCTGTTTTAACGGACTGCTTATAAATACTATTTTAATCCAGTTTTAAACATTACGTAAAGGTCGTTAATATTTATATTTTTATTAACTGTCTCTTTCACGATTTTAGACTTTAAATTGATTAGACTGTTTGTGTTTTGCTTGCAATTTGTGTTCATTTTTAAATATTTTTGGGAGTTTTCGTTAAGGGCAAGAGAAGGTAGTCAAAAAATTTATAGTTAAACCTGTATATACGTTATTAATATGGGATGTCTTCGGGATTCCCGAGAACTCTCTGAATTAGGAAGGAAATGGAATGATGAGAATTATATAATCTAATTATGGAAATGTATGGAAATGTTAAACCATGTGTTAGAGAGAGGATTAAAAGTCAGTAAATTTAGTTCTTGGATTTCAAATATAAACCGTTAAAGGAAATAGAGGAAATTCCAACTATTTAAACAACATATTCAGCATATTTACCGGCACATATAACTTAGATATGATTAGAGGATAATGAGTTAGCGGTTGGCAAATAAAATAGGCAAATATAGGATTCATTTTTATGGACTATATACAATTTAAACAAAAATATCTGAGATGTAGAAAATTACACCTTGTAAAAATTTATGACAATTTAGACGAAGGTCAAAATCTTAGGAGTTTTTCTTTGTTAAAGATAAGCTTGGTGCTTAGATGCGAAACGTCGAAAACAATAATACATATAAAACAACAATAATAATAGTAAAAATCATGTGGGTACAGCTTCTAAGTGCCAAGCTTATCTTTATGAAAGAAAAACTCCTATAAAAATTTGACTATGTCTAAAATTGTCATAAATATTTAAATGGCGTAATTTTTCTACATCTCAGAGGTTATTGTTTAATAATTGTATTATTACGTCAAGACATAAGATG
Source organism: Centruroides vittatus (assembly GCF_030686945.1). Lineage (NCBI taxonomy): Eukaryota > Metazoa > Arthropoda > Arachnida > Scorpiones > Buthidae > Centruroides > Centruroides vittatus. The sequence goes on along the minus strand of NW_027122274.1, from coordinate 1,042,008 downwards.
ATGACGTACAATACGGCCGGTGCTCGGCGAATGCGACCAAAGCTTTCAAAACGCTGTTTAGAAAAATCGCTATAAAAGTTTGGCGTAAATCTAAGCTTTTGTAATTCTGAGTAACATTTTGAATAAAATTCATTTGTTTCCATGCAATTTTATCATTATAAGCATAAAATTAAGCCGTAAGACTGAATTAGCTCTATAGGAAACCCCGTGAACTTTGACCCATCGATCCGGAAGTTTAGTGAGCACTTCACTGATAACGAGAAAGGCTTAAGTTTTGAAATCTGAGCTTTCTAGACTCAGTAGTTTTTTCTCTATGAGCGTCTGCAGTGCCGGATGAAGAAAAATAAAATACAGCTTTTTTTTGGCGACTTTTGCACTTTTCAATTGCCTATATTTCGACAACCGCATTTCAGAAAATCTTCAAATTTTGCACACTACCTAAGAAAACAATTTTATTTTGAACGAGATATTTGGAAGTACTTCGGGTGTTTGGGAACGGAGAAATCGGCCCCGAAAATCGTGATTCCTGTATATGTCGTCCGTCAGTGACTTTTTACTTGGCGGGGAGTTACTGCCGTGATTCCTGATACAATTTCAATGCATTCTACTGTATAGATAAACTGTAAACATAAAATAATTAGTTCAAATCAATTGTTTTTCTACGTTCAAATTTGATGACGTCTTTATTAACTTCTTAGTGAATTTACATATTTTCTTGTAATGCAATTATAATTGAAATATTTTAAATTTGTAAAGTATTTTTAAAATATAATATTCTAAATAAAAATTAGAACTAGTTAAATATTTACTGTATATTAAAAATAATATAACAAAGATTAAATTATGATTAAACTTTTTAATGTGCAAAAAAGATAAATTGATTTTTTATTAGAACAAAATCATTGTGATAATAGTTTTAGCTAATAAATTGTTTGTTCTCAGCGATAAGGTGTATTGTATGTTTCTACTGTATTCATTAAGAAGCTGAGTCTGAGCAGAAGATAATAGTTACATTGTGAAATTTGGCTTTTCTTCACCTGATCTGCCTACCAGTGGCCGAATGGATAAAGCTACTGACATTAAACATTAGAAGACTGCTATCATCTGTTCGAACTTACTCTGTATTTTTAAAGCGCTTAGATTAGCACGGGTAACAACCCATTTCATCAACTAGCCAAATTCTTTGAGCCCTTCAAAGCAGCTACAGCCACAATCGGCGCGTCCAGCTCGTATGGACTTCAGCATATAAAGACATAACCATTAACGAAGCTGCCGATTAATTATCCAAATCTCTCTCCAGTTACACCATAACGATCCACGCTATTACGGCCGTTGATCTTACAACTATCATCAGCTCTATGTGGAAGTCATCTGGATAAGCTACCAAAGACGCAAGAACTATCCTAGTCTTCATATCAAGCACCAGCGGATCGTAGTTTTCTACGATATTGACTGCCATACAACCTCCCAGAACAGAATACACATAACAACTACATTGGCGATATCAAACACAGACGTGTGCACCCAGTTTCAAGACATAAGAGATCAGGTTCTTTGCAATCAATATCTCATAACTAAACGAATAACCAAAATCAGAGATTGCAATAAGCCATGGCTAACACTGAAACACCTTAAGACTCTATGTAGATATTTTCAAAAATATGAAAACCTTTATGATGCTAATACTCAACGTTCCTTGCACTTTTGGTGGATCGCATAGCCCAGAAGTTTAGGTCTAATAAAGCCCACCGTCATCATCATCATAAAGCCACTAAACATTGGTAGTCGTAGGTTTGTGTCTGGCTCAGCGCCGTAACTAGCCTTTCATGCGCCCGGTGCGAGCATCTGTAACTACGCCCCAAAACTATGACCCAAAACTTAGTCCAGGTCATTTCTGCGCTCTCCAAGGTCTACGCCCTGTGCCTGGGCACCGCTGGCACCTCCCTAGTTACGGCACTGGTCTGGCCACATAAAGTTTTTCAGATTTTTTCAAGTGTCTAGCTCTTAACATGTAAATAGGAACCAGTTTCTCATAGAAAATCCTTTGGAGGCATTTCTCTTTGACAGATAGCCTATGCGTTGCGTCGACTTATCCCATCAAACTAGAGAAATCAGTGAATTTCTTTAAAGATTAAAAAACTTTTACGAATCCCTATACTTAAACTATATATGCATATGTTTGCGTGTTATACTCGTATATAGCTTACATGAACTAAATTTTCTGAAAAGAAATTTCAAACTGTATTTATGAAACAGCTAAACTTTATTCTTATTTTTACTTAGATTTAATAATAACTTTATTTAGCATTAATTTGTAATACGAGGAATACTGAAAAGTGCCTTAAATAATGTACAGGACATTAAAAGATCACCACTTACTATAATGCCATAATTAATGAACAAAGATTCGCTTTTAGTCTACAAACTGTTTCCGTTAATTAATTAGGCGCTTAAACGATTCATACGCGAAAAAGTGTAAACATGAATTAGTAGCGGAGAAAGAACGCATTCGACGAGGAAAATGACCTACACATACTAAGCGTATCGAAAATGAGCAATGTTTTATAATGGAACCTTTGTAACTTTATCAGTATATCTGTAGGAAAATAAACGCATAATGGTAGATTTTTTTTCCCGAACATTTTGTGAATCTTTTGGAACTGGTTTTTGACCCCAGTTTGGGAAACGCTGGCCAATGAGAATCAACCTCAACCTTCATTCTTCTCGGGTTTTCCATAATGATAATGACTACGATGAGTTTAGTCGATTATTTTTCCAAAGTTCTTCTGTTTTTCAAGTTTTTCCAATAAACTCGGTATTTACATAAGAAAATTGCAGAGCTCCAAGGTGAGGTCGAAGTCCTAAAATCGGACTTATCATAAAAATCAAACGTTCTTAAGATTGAAATCGATTTTAAAACGAATACTTGCACATTGAACTATAGAATAAACAGAAAAAAATTATTTATCTGTAAATATATTTCTAAAAATTTGAAGAAATATTTTTATAATTTTATTTAATTTTGACGAAAGTTAATTTTTATTATTATATCACGCGCAATAGTGAAAATATTTATAAAGTTAATGATCCTTTTTACGGATAGAGATAAATTTATGAAATAAAACATTCTGATACTGTTTGTATGTCATCATTTATTTATTTATTTTTTAAAGTTAAGTATGAATTAAAAGTCATTTTTCAAATTTAGTAGAAAAGAAAATCCTTTTTAATTATAATTTGTTTTTTCAAAGCAATATGTGTTATGAGTTGTGACTGAAGTTACGGTGTAAGTTAGGTCGACTTTTTTCCACTTCATAACAGCATTTGAAGAGTCTTGAACATTTCTGACATATTAATGTAAGTAAAGTGTATAATTTAAGAATTCACAAAGAATTAAGTTTTTAAAATATAAATTATTACACGGCGTTCGTGAACTTAGAACACGATAATGGATTAATAACTTAGTATACTTTTATAATCTTTTAATATACTTTATTTAAAAGAAAAGACTATTATTATACAATATCTTCAGGTTTAAACATTTCATAACAGTTTTTTAAAAGTAAACATTTATAATAAGTTTTAACATATTTATATATATATATATTTGTAGTTACTTATCATGAATAATTTATTTTATAGATGATATAAATGCAAGTAAACTGTGCAACTCAGGATCTGTTCTTCATTCAAACCATTCTGAAGAAACGGATTTTTTAATAACAATAAAATAAACTAAACATCAATATGAATTATGTAGATTATAATATCTTTATTTTAGAAAGTTTAGAATATGAGATTCATTCTTTCAAGGATGCAGCTATGTATGCAGCACCGGACTTGTTGTGGGCTTAAGTTATAACATACAACAGGCCTTTCTTCTCCACCAAATAATGATGCATGTAAAAGTTTAGGTTCTTTTATATGTAATGAATGATACATGTAAAAGGATATAAACTGCAGCTTGTTTGGCTTGTCAAATCTGGTCGCTGTATGTGTGTATAAAATAATTCAATTTAACTTATAAATGGGCTAAATATATATAAAATATCTGTTATTTATTTAAAATAAGCAAAAATTTATCTGTTATATAAATATTTTTCTGACTTACAATCTATATATTCCGTATGTGTTTAATTTAAAAAAAATCAAGGCATTAAACGAATTGAACGATAAAATATATAGTTTTTTCTAAAGTTACGTAGTTACGTTTGTATACGATAGGTACAGTACAGTACTTAAACTTATCACAAAATTAGAAAAAACTGTATCCATTTTCACAACACCATTTAGAAGTTTTCATATAAATGAAGATATAATTTAGAAAATAATTCATATAAATTTATGTAATACATTAATATAACTTAAATAATTATCGATCAACGAAATTAAATTATTTATTTATTTAAGAGTGTATATTGTATCGTGTAGTATTGCATTATATGAACCGATACAAATAAAAAAGTTACTAAATCAATTGTGACGTCACCGATTTTTAAAATGAAAACAATTAAATTTGACACGTAATAATGACTACGAAAAAACACAAAAAATTTTATCAAGTAAAAGTGATTGGTTAAAATATACGTTTACTTTTTTATATATATTTATTATTATTATTAAGTGCGAGACTAGTATAAATCAAGAGTTCGTCCATATTCACCGATTTGGGTTGTGTGAAGGATTTATTTTTAAATAATTACGTACGTTTGACCTTCCTTATTCAGCACTTTTCACGTTTCAATTGTATGTTATGTTTTTTTTTAACCATATAAAAATAAGCTATAATTACTAGATACACTATTTAGTTTCTATTAGACCGTAATAGTTAGGCTTAGTGTATGACAAATTGTTTCTTCCTTCCTTTAAATATTGTTTGAGGATTTCTTTTAGTCTCAACTACGAAATGTCGTGTAATAATTGGTAATGATTTGAATCTGAATAGAATCTCAGTTCAGTTAATAAATTTTTTCATTGTATTAGTTATTAGAGATTTGTAAGCTTAATTTAGAATGGTAGCTAAATGGTTAATGGTAAAAAGAGGAATTAGTGATGAGTGATCAGGAAGATGAATCTCCCCTGGACCATATGGTCATAGAAGTAATTAATGTTTCGCCCGAAGGGGCTTTCGTATCTCATCCGAGTGATTTCGTTATTGAGTGTCAAACTGTAGATATTGCAGATTCCGATAAAGAAGAAGGGATGGCTTTGCAAAATACTAGTGACGGAAACTCTGACAAAACGCCTTGTTCGGGTATTCGGTCCAATACGGATTCTCAGACTGAGATAGAAAGCGTATCCGATCCGGACGAAGAAAATGGAAATGCAGCTGGTGTCAAAGAGTTGAATTCTGATTTGTTAGTTTTAGAAAATACGGGTAATGTAATTGTTAACCCTCAACCGTGGGAAATTGTGACTATTCATTGTCCTGAAAATAGAAATGAAAATATAATTCATACTAGTGAAATATCTATAGCCGAGAGTGAAACGGCTAATCGCGATCTGGTTATTGATTGCGCTGATTGGAATATGGAAAATAAATCCGAATTGAACAGAAAAAGTAGTGAAGATGAATTTATTAAAAAAAAATGTATAGGAAATTTATTTTTGGACCATGTTAACTTTCAAGAAAAACATATAGATTATCAAAATTATCAGGAATCTCCTGTCAAGAGAGTTGAAATGGCTAACAACAAATTAAATAAATCTATTAAGAAACATATCTCTAATAATTTGCTAATGAAATGTAAGAGAGAGACAAAGAGACTCTGTAATCGGAATGGACCAAATATGCAACAGAAAATAAATGTATTAAAGTCTTTATCCAAAAAGTCTCGATATGCAAGATCTCATGTAAGAAACAAAATAAATTGTCAGAGTTACAATAGTGAAACAGTAAACGGCCAGAAGAAAAATCTAAAAGTTCCTAGAGAGAAAAGCCCGCATGGTTATTCGAGTAGTACGGAAATTGTTTCAAATAATGATTCCACAGAGAAAGATATACCATCACCTGTGAATTATAGGTATATAATAACACATATCACAAAAGATGAAAATAGTATTTTAACTTGGTGTAATAAAGTAGGGCTTATACCTGTACAGGTAAATTGTGAATGTGGTTCAATGAAAGAGATACAAATTGCAAAAGATAAACCACTTGGATTAATACGTAAATGCCCTCATTGCAAAATTAGAACTTCTGTTTTAAAGGGTACTTGGTTTGAAAGTAGTCATTTATCAATTGCACAGATTATTGAATTAACTTACATGTGGATATACAAATTACCTCAAACATATGTTCAACATGAATTATCCACTAGCAGCCACCACACAACTGGTGATTGGTATATGTATTGTAGAGAAGTTTGTGCTGTAGTTTTACAAAAGAATTCTGAAAAATTAGGAGGTAGGGGAAAAATTGTAGAGTTAGGAGAAACAAAAGTAGGAAAGAAAAAATTTAATAAGGGTAGGTTATTAGAAGGACAATGGATTTTGGGAGGAATTGAACGTGATTCTCGGAGAATGTTTGTTGCATCTGTAAAAGAGCGAAATATTAATACTTTTCTTTCAATTCTTAAAGAATGGATTTATCCAGGAACAACAATTATTGCAGAATGTGCAAAATCATACACTCTTCAAAGTGATGAAAGATTAAAGCGGTTTATTGTCAAATATAAAATTAATTTCATAGATCCTTTCACTAGTACTCATGGTCAGTCAATGAATAATCGATGGAAACAGCGAGATGTACCAGATTCAAGAAAGGAATTTCCAAATACATATTTCTTAGAATATATGTATAGGGTGAAGTATAGTAATAGTGATGATCTTTTTCTAACTTTTGTTAAACACCTATCAGAAGTTTACCCAGGAAAGTAGAAACCAATAATTCAAAATTTAAAGACAAAAATTTTGAAAGTATATTAAAGTTGATTTAGTAAATCTTGTTTTGTTTGCTATATAAAAATAATTATAGCATAAATACAAAACAATTATTTTTTGTTTGAATTTGGGTTATGATAACTTTCAATCAAATCTGACATTGAATTGGCAAGTTTTTGATACTGATAAATTTCACATACATTGATCACAAGAAATTGATTGACCTATAGATCAAACTTAATACACCACTGAAAATGATACATTTTATTTGTTTAATATTTTCTCTCAGTTAAAGGAACTTATTTCATTGCAGCTTGATTCTCAAAATTGTTTGGATATAGTAGAATTTATTCCAGTTTTAAAACTCAAAATTTAAATTTTATTTATTTGTTAAATTATTAGGGAAATTGCAAGCATTTAGTATTCCAAAGATTTATTTAAAAATATGTTTAGCTTCCCCATTTAAAGCTTTCAGAATTGTTTGAAGCTTTTTGTAAACTAATAATTTTCATTCTCTAATTTTAAAGAAAATTTTTTTTATATTCATTTTTTAATTATACTAAATTAATTTTTGAGGCTAAAAGTATAGCTAAATTTAATTAAATTATTAAATGTTTAGATTTCGAACACATAATAAGTTCTTAAATATTTAATACAATGACTTCATTTAATTTTTGATATATTTCAAAAAAATTGTCAGAATATTTTAAAATTTTTGGAAAGTAAAAATATCAAAAGAAATTTCTTAACTGCATTTCCGACATTTGATAAAGTTTTAATGTTAAAAATTACTAAAAGCAATTGAAAAAAACAATAATTTAGAACTTTAAAAAAAATCTGCAGAGTTTTTATAAAATTTTTTTCTAAAGTCATTCGGGTAAAAATATTAACTTTCAATATTTCATAGAAAGGTTACCTTTCAAAATTTAATTTTTTTTTTATATATTATTTGAAGTTTTTCTTTCTTTCTAATCTAAAAATTTAAGTATTAAATGTAAAAGTTATTGTGTTATGGGGAACCTATTATTGTGAATGGAAAGAAGAAATTTTTTTTTATTTTGAGAAAATTACAAGTGATAGACATTTTAAAAAAATATGAAAGAAGAATTTAATGAACATCTGCAATGTGATGAAAAATTAACTTAACATCCTGTTTGATCTTGTGGTGTTTCATCATTCCCTAGCTCAGCATTGCTGGAAGAATCTTAGGTAATGAACACTACTATTCCATTTTAATAAATACTACTATTTCTTAAGTTGTTATTTAATATATTAAGTAATATCAAATTAAAACATTAATTTTATTATGTATTTTTTGAAATTGCTTATCTCCAAATATAAAATTACAAAGTATGCTTTGGGCAATTGAAGAGAATTTAAATATATTCTGATATATAAATTATGTATAATCTACATTTATCAATTGTTGTCTTAAATTATGAGCTATAAAATATTTATATACAGTGGAACCTTGGTATACGACCTTAATCTGTTCCTTATTTTTGGACTTATACCAAAAAGGATATATACCAAACCAACCTTTCCCATAAGAAGTAATGTAAAAATGATTAATTTGTTCTCATGTAAAAAAAAAAACTCCTCTTGATATGGTATATTAATGGGGTTGTGAAATAATTGAAACACTGTTTGAGCACATTAATAAAAGAATTAATTTTATTATAGATTTTTAAAGTTATTACAGTAATAATCACAAATAATTGCTTCTGATACGCTGTCGCCAGCACATTGTTTTTCAGTTATTGAAAGCAAAAGCAATTTTTCAACATGATCTAATGTCTCTGATCTCTGTTTAGAAATTGATTTAACCCCTTTTGCAACGTTAGCAGATGTCTTTATTTTTAACAATTGTCGGTATCATCGTTCTCAGAATACGTTATGCAACAGCTAAATCTCGAACACGCATACCACCTTCATATTTCTCTACAATCTTTTTTTTTCAGTTCCATTGTGATTCTAGTCATTTTTTTAGTTTTCTGTTGCTTTTTATTTGCCTTTTTGCAATTCATGATTAATAAAAATAATAAAGTTTTACTTACAAATTAAAATCAGAAGAAATTTAACAAAGTTATAGACCGTGGCACCGCGAACGTCTAGTCTGGTCTAGTACACCGATAGTGCTACTTGTTCATAGATGGTGCGTATAATTGAATTAAGTTGTATACCAAGCAAAATTTGTTTCGTCCAAACAGGATGTATTCCGATTTGGACGTATTCTATTCAGACATACCGAGGTACCACTGTATCTTATAACAAATATTCATACTTATAAAATAAAGTATACTTTATGTAAAAATTATTTTAATAATGACTGAAAGATTAATTTCATTTTAATAAGGTAACACACCAACCACTGCCATAAATTGATGATTTATGGCAGTGGTTGGTGTGTTATTGCATTGCATCAGGTCAGTAGGGTTGTTTATTTGTATTTTAATGAAGTAAAATGTTTAACAAATTAATACAGATAATTAAAAATATTTTTCAGTTTTGTGTTTTTGTTAATGAATTTGTTAAAACTAAGTAATAGTATTCTTCAATTCAATAAAAAATAGTCTAATTGTGTCTTAGAAATTCTATTAAATATTTAACCTGTAATTTATTACTGATAGCAAAAACACTACAGTATAGAAAACTAGACAGTTTTTAAAATTATATCCAAATGTTGAAGCTTAAGTTGTAATTTGATAAGTAATTAGATGATTTTCTTAGAACAGAATTTTTATTTCTTAGGACTTAGTTTTTAAACCTTAAATCCAATACTCCTTTAACCAACTATTGATGCTTATACTCTTAATCTCCTTGTGTGAAATATCTTCTTTGAGGCAACCAATTTTATCTTCACAGATGGAATGAAATTAAAAACACAACTATATTGTATTAGGTGTAAAAGCTTGTTTTAATTTTTTTTTTCTAGCTTTAATGCCTGAATTTTCTCATCTGGTTCTATTATGGAGAATATACATAATTTGCAACACAATAGGCTACTCAACAACAAGTAACCTATGCTTTATTCTTATTAAGCTAAATAATGTAACAAAGCTAAGGAATTCAATCTTTCCATTTGTAGGGCTAGATAAAATTGTGATTGATGATGACAAACATGGATGGTATTTAGGTATTTTTTGAATTTGTTTAGCCTGAAAGAGGAATCTGTTTGACCAAATAGAAAAGAAATGTTAAAGGCATCATATCAAAAAAATTAAATTAGAGAAATACAAATGTCTATTTCAAATTATTTCAAATCAAATATTTAAGACTATGCATTATATTTTCGCATACAGTATATGTAATTACATGTGATGTATTAATAAATAAACTTTTTTGCAGTATAGTGTTAATCAATACATAGGATTTTAAATAGTTTGCTATATTACCTACATAGTAGACTCTACAGTATTACACTACAAAGCAATATATATCATGTAGTAATACTGGACATAGTATTGTATACCATTATATTTTTGTCACTCCCTTTAACACAGTTGCCTCTTGAAATAACCAGTCTTTCTAATAAAATTAAAAGAGAGAGTTTTTTTTTTTTTTTTAACAGTCTAAGTTTTGGGCTGATTGTTTTAGAGGTTTAAACAAAACAACTTCCAAATTATTGGGCAATTATATGGTAAGTAAATGATTAGAAGTTAATTTGTTTAGAAGTAGGCAGTAATTGATTAGTTTCTCATCATTTATTTAACCATATGATATCCCGATAAGTTGGCAGTTTGTTTAGTTTGAATTAATTATAAATCTGGCTTAGAGGAGGAGATTATATTTAAAGAGGTTTTACTGAATAAAGCTAAAAGTATAAGTTCACTTGTAAAAATTCAAACATCTGCTTTCAAATTACCAAATGAAGAGAAATAGATAATGTAAAAATTGTTTTATTGAAAATAGTATACAGGTACAAATATATTTCAAATTTAAATTTTTACTAACTGTTCATTTAATAATACCATAAGTATTCCTTATGTTACTCATAACATTATTATTATCGTAACATTCAAAGATGTAGAATCATTATTAAATTTCTTAAAACCTATTAATTTATTTTTAAATTAAAGCTTTTCATAATGATTGATTTTCATTTTACTTTTCCAGCTCTGTTATATATAACAGAAGGAAAGTATGGCAATTGGTCAAAAAATGACCCCTCCCCATATTTTTACATTTTTACACTTGGGGTCTTGAAACATCAAGAAATGCAAAAAAAATGACTTTTTTCTGTGTGTATGGATGTTTGTGTATATGGAGGACATGATTATGTTCATCCACTTTGATTTTTGGACCATAAATGACTTATACCATTTTATAATTATTAAGCTGTTCAAATCATTAATTATGTTAATTCTTGCTAATAACTGTTGATCCCCAGCAGCTAGAATGTTTGAATTGGTTTTGTTTGAAAGAAAATGGATGCCTCTATATTTAGAAACAACGGAAATGAATCGGGTTTTTTAATTTTTATTAAATAACATTTTTTCTTGAGTATTTAACATTCAAAAATTATTTTAAATTTGTATTATATATTAAATTTAACTATTGTAAAAAGTGATTGTTTGTCATAAAAAACAAAAACAGATAGTCTTGCACGATGTTTAAGCTATATATTTCAATTTATTTATTATTAATTAAAAAATTGTATTTTAATTTGTTTCTTGAGCAGATAAGAGGTTAATTAATTAAATTTTACTTGAATTATACTTTGCTTATAAATAAGAACAGAAAACAAAATACTATTTTTTAATCTCAATATTTACTTACTTACTTGTTGTTAATTTATATTATGTTTATAAGATTAACATTAGTTTCTGATTTTGGATTGTTGTGGATGTGTTTTGAAATAGTCATGATACTTAGGAGATATGAGAGGAGGTAACTACATCATATCTTCATATTTTCAGATGTAATGGTTCTAGCATTTTTGTACAGTGTTGTTCAAAGGTAATGCATCAGAGGATGCTTCTATGCATATAACACTTATTTATGTACGGTATGGGATACAGTCGGGAACACCTAATTATTGTGTAAATCATCATAACGTAAACATCAAGGTATACTGTACTGATTAGAATGTGTCACATCATATGGTTATAAAATTGTCATAAAATAGTTAAATACTGTAATAAAGTTACATATTCATTAAATAATTAATAATTAACTGTATAGTATACCTTGATTACATGTTATGGCAGTTTACACTTTAAATTACATATTCCGCTGACAGCGGTACAAATGGAAATTTGGTATATATATAGTTGCTATAAAGGGTTGTTGAGGTAAATCTGGAAATTTTTCATGGGCAAGTCTTGCAGATAAGGCTGATGATTAAAGTATACATTTGTCTCAAGTTATTCAAGAAGAAAGCACTGAACAGTCAACAACTGGGACCTGCTCAGACATGTTGCATGAATATGACTAAAGAGCTGCTATTTTGGAATCACTTTGTGACATAAAGTTGCCCTCACAAATCATGCTGTGGTTTTGGCTACAAGAAGACATAAGTTTACAACACAGCTAAGGAGTTCAGAGTGTCTGACAAGTAATATGTGACTCTGATATGGAAACTCACGATAAGAATTCTAATTGTAAGAGAAATGTGAAATTTGTAGCCAAATTGAAGATTGATCAGGATGGTGCACAGAGCTTGAGTGACATCACAAAAGAAATTGGCATGGCAAGGTTGATGATCAGTCTGCCAGCACATGAGGACCTTCAGTAACATTTTTTTTGTCCTCAGGAATTGCCAGCTCTTGCCTGAAAAGAACAAGGACAGAAAAATGAAGAATCAAGCTCTGGTCCTGACTTGTGACATCTGTCCAGCCCTGACTATAATTCCCTTGACTACAGTTGTGGGTTGTGGTTGAAGCAAAGGTAAGTGCAAAGCATCACAACTCCAAGGATGCTCTAAATACTTCCTTCGTGGAAATGGTGAAGAATATGGACAAGGAGCAGTCAAGTGCACATGCAGTTGTTTCAGGTCAAGGAAGCTGATGGAGGCTACATAGAATAATTTTATTCTGTATGTTGTGTACTACTTTTGTACCAATTTTTGTGAGAATTTGTTGATATTTTCTTTTTCTTTTTTTTTTTTTTATTGCTGGATTGCCATACTTTTCCTGTTATAACAGCTGGGAAAGTATGGCAATCCAGCAAAAAATGACCCCTTCTGATTTTTACATTTTTGGACTTAGGACACCTTGAAATGTTGAGAAATGCAAAACAATTTGGGGTAATTTCTGTATGTATGAATGTTTTTTTTTTTGTGCGTGTATATGGAGCACAATTTCGTTCAGCCTCTTTGAAGCTTAATAATTCCTGTGCTTTTTGTCGAAGTTTTATAAAATTTTGTGTATTAGGGAACTGATGCTATTAAATTTTGGTGGTTAAAGGTTTACAAGGTGGGGGAGAAAGTGGGTTGTGTGTTGTATATCTAGTAGGATCCGACTTAATGACAATTTTAATTGTTATTAGCATTTACAATTTTTTTATAAAACTCATCCCTACCTTCAAAATTAAGCATTTTGCCATTTTATAATTTTAAAGATATAAAAAGTTTTTTAATAAAAACAATAACAGATGGTGCCACCAAAATTTTAAACTTTGCAAAGAAAGTTGAGCAACTTGTAGCTGGTTTATTTTTGTTTTTCATTACATGGTGACTTTTCCAGATTTACCTCAACAACCCTGTATATATATACTTGCTATGCGTGGAAGTATCCTCTGGTGCATTACTTTTGTACAACTCTGTATAAAGATGTTAGTGATGGTTCCAAATCTCAGCAGTCTTCTTTGTCTAGTTTGTGATAAATCTAGTTATGAATTCTCCCTCCTCCATCAATGTTTTATAGAAAATTAGATAATCTTTTTTAATAAACTTGTACATTTTTGTATTACATTGTGAGTCTTAGTTCTTAGTTTATTCCAGTGTTTTCCAGTCTGTGAGGCACAGCTTTTACCAAATTATCATTTTTTAATACAGACAAACAAAAAGTCAAATCAGTGTCGGTTATGCCTAATTCACAACCCTTGTCTGTGAACAACTTGGTTACAACTGCTAAAAAGCCATCCACATTTACTGAAAAATCGACAAGAGGAGCCTGGTGAACAATATACTTTATTTAATAAGCTATGTTTTGTAGGCCATTAAGTAAATTATAAGGATAGTATTTATGAAATTAGATTGTTACGAAAATTGATGGGTGCAACAATTTTTTTTTCTGAAAGAGGGGCAGAGGTACAGAAAGTTTGGAAACCACTGGCTTATCCAATGTTTAATTAGACTACAGGAAATGGACTTGTATCACTCATGTAATACAGTGGTTTTGTAAATTTAAAAAGAATTTTAAAACAAACTGTGAATTGTCTATAAATAAAAAGTTAACAGTAAATTATATCTAAATTATTGTTTTTACAATTTTTTCCAAAAATGGACTCCACAACACTTTCATAATAAACGGTCCTCATATTTAGTTTACTTTGTTAATTTATTGACCTGATTATTGTGTTTTCTTTTTTTTAATCTATTCAAAAAATAAGCTAAGGTTAAATAGTATTTAACCTTAGCTTATTTTTAAGTAAAGTAGGTTAATTTTTTACTGTACTTAAAATCTTAATTGTTCTATTGATATCTTTAGCCTCCACATATTTCATAAGTACAAATTAAATTTTCTGTAAATCAAATATATCATTTGATGTGCTTAGATATTTTATGTAGATAATACCTTAAATTAATTTAAATTCAAATATTTTGATTTTAAAATAGTTTTAATTCTAGTTATGTCAAATATATAAAAACATCAATTTTGTATTTATTAAAATAATTTTTATTAAGTTCTTGATATTTGAAAAATGTTTTTGTTCTTATTAAATAATCAAATTCAAATGTAATTCTAGACATTGTGTAGTTTTATGTAATACCAGTAACAATTGTTGTTGATCTATAGACCTGCTATTGAACTGTCTTATTGTTATTAATTTCACTATTATGTATTTTTATTTTGAATTCAGAGTTTTGTTTCATCAGTATATTGTAGATTGTGATGACAAACTACTACTAGTTTTTAATAAATTACTTTTTTCCTAATCATTCATATTTATTAAATTTCTAGGTCTTAATGATTTTTGCTATTATACTAAAATTAAAATTAATATTTTTTAAGGTATTGATTTTTTCCTCTTTCTCTATTAAGTGTGATCAGTTATCCAACATTGTCCTGCCATGATTATTTCAGATAATCAATGCTCAACTGTATTATTCTATATTATTACGAATTTAGTCTCTGTAATCCAAAAAACTTTTGGTAGACTAATCTCACAGCAATATAGTTGGCAAATGATTTTATTAAAAATTTAAATTAGCCATACGTTAATATGATGTATACAAAAATTGTATTTTTAGGATACCAATCAAGGTGAGGAAGGTTTGCCCTCCCACCCATCTATTTAAATATAAATATAATGTTGTAATTTACACCAACGTATATTGTAAGTCCCCCTTTTTTTAAACTAGTTATTGTCATACGTTGATGTCATGTTCTAAAAAATTTTTGTTTATTTGTTTTATCACTGAAGAGGGGTTGGAACAAATTAGACCAACTTGAAATGCATATGATGTAGTTTTAAATAAAATCAATTTGCCAACCATATTGCTGTGAGATTAGTCTACCAAAAGTTTTTTGGATTACAGAGACTAAATTTGTAATAATATCTACTGTACAGCAAAACATTTGTATTATTCTATTATGAGTTTTTTTATTTATTTTTATAGTATTGAAACTATTAAAAGAAGCTAAATTTTTCATTTGTCAAAATTCTTTATCAAAAATCAGCTTTCAATATGGTTTGATTTTTGTATTTTTGTTCATTTGGAAAGTTTTTAATAAAAAATAATTAGTTTCTTATATTTTCATTTGTGACTGTTAGATCGGCACCTCATTTGCAATGCCCAAGTCAGGACTGACACCACTGTCAGGTTCATATGTTAATTTCACACGAGCAGTTACATGTATAAATGGTTGAGTTCAGGATGGAGGGGGTCGAAAGACTGCGCAGTGGAAATAATGCATTTCACTATACATTTAACAACAATTTATTTAACATAACGATTTTACAAGAATGAAACATAAATGGGAGAGTCTAGTTTATAATTGCATAAGAGAGAGAGTTTACAAACTCAGACGTGTTGATAAATACCTAGTTTAGTCGAATTGGCTTGATTAAAGTCTTGATATCATAAATTGTCTTGATGAAGAGTGAAGAGGTTTCCACTGGGTTGGGTAAGGTTGGATTCTTTGATCAGTTGCTATTGAATGTTCATTGTGAAAAGCATTCGGTCGAAGGGATTGGCAGAGCACGGCTAGAAAACATTTGTACTAAAGGAGGTTGATCAGCAAACTCTGCGTGTTGTCATCTGTCCTTTTATTTTCTGGTCCTCCTCCTGGCATTCTAATGCCCATTTTTGGTAAAATGGTCTGTTGCTCCAATCTGTGATTTTTGTCTCTATTTTCCCCAGATGAATAGTCACTCTGAAGCTATGTCACTCATGAAGGAAGTACAGTCCATGGTAAAAAGTTCATTCAGTTCTTGAATGGTATTTACATCATCATTACAGTTTGGCATATAAAATACATAAATTTAAATTGGGAGAATTTTAATTCAAAAAAATTGCACTAGCCCAGGTTCTTGCATATTTATCTCAATATATAATCAAATATGTTAGTAAAGTAACATTTTGTAAACCTGGATAAGAAGAGTAATCATCTCCAGGTTTATAAACTTTAGTTTGAAGAGGGCTTCAAACTGAAGTTGATTTGCATGATGATATGAACTTTTTACTATTATTTTGTTTTTGAAAGCTATTTTATAATTCATTTTCTGCAAAACTAAACTCATGTATAACATACAATTGAAACAAGCATTGCAATTATTCAAACATTACAGTTAAATTGAAAATTATTACTTTAATTGTAAATGTAAATATTTAAAAAAAAATTTATTATACCTTTTCTTTTCTGAAAATAGTTAATTGATTTGTAGATAGTAAAGTACTGGGTAATCCAGAGGACTTTTGACATAGCAGCCATTTGCATTTAAAGAATTTTTGTTAGTTACTTTTTCTTGAGTCTAGTTTTTTGTCCTTTATTTAACATCAAGGAAAGCAGTGATTACTATTACTGTAAATTAAAAATAAGCATTGTATAAATAAATGCATATAATATATAATATTATATATAAACAAAAACAAAGAAATCCATTACTAAACTAAATGGAAAAACCCAGTTTACTGTTGTATAAAAATAATAAAATTTTACATTTTTGATACTGTAAATGACTGCTGTGCCATATGAATACAGGATTATCTGGTATAAGGAAATAAAAATTATATTCTTTACTGATGTTCATGTCCAGTGAACAAAAGTCATAAGGTTGTAAGAGAAAAATTTGAAGGTTTGTTATTTGTAATAATCATATTTTCATTGTGCTTCATTACATAAAATCTGATGTTTGTATTTTTTCTATAGAAAGATTGCACAAGCTTGTTTTAGAGTGAAAAATAATACTTAATGATAATCTCTTAAGTTTTATTTTGAATTAGAATTGCTATGTCATAAATCATTTAAAAAAATAATTTTATCATATTATCTTGATGATGATAAAAATATTTAATTATATAGCTTTTTTTTATTCTAACAGCAAAATAAATTACAGTGATACCTTGTACTTCAAATGCTTCAGAGTTTGAGTGCTAAATTTGACAAAAATTTGCATAGATATTCAAACGATGTTTCAGAGTTTGAACTTTGCATGCACTGAAAAATGCATTTGAACTCTAAATACAAGACATCTCGTGTTATTCTTGTACGTTTTTAGTGCTTTTTATATTTTTGTATGTTTGGTTATATATATTGTCTTTTTTTCATCAATTTTTAACAATTTCTTCCTGCAATTTTTTTTCTCTACAGCTTTTGAATGCCCTGCACATTGAGAACTTCAACAGCTCTCATTTCTCACCTCTGAAAGTCATAAAACAGTTGGGTGCTAATGACTTTGTGAAAGAGAAAAAGTCCTATACTTGAAACTTTGAACTTATTTGGGAGAGGAAAAACTTATCTAGCTAACAGATGATAAAAAAATCGGTTCAAATTTGATACATTTTTTTTATTTTTTTTTTTTATTTTGCCTAGTACCTAGCAAAGTGAGTTTTGTGGGGAAAATTTTATGGCTAGACATTTCAGATAAAACATTAATGGTTTTATTAAATAGTCAGTCAACATAAAAATTAGAAAAATTAGAGCTAAAAAACAGAAAATATAGCTACTTAGTTTGTTTGTTTACCAGTGACTTTGATGAAAGAGCTCGAGTGGGCATGGTTTTGGCGGCAATTTTCCCAGGCGTCAGATTCTCAGTTACTTTAATTGGATAAAGCCAAGTCTTTCAAGCCCAAAAGTGCCAATATTAACTTAAAAGGAGTGTAAGTAATAATTTTATCATCCAATGAAGTGGAAAAGATTCTCCATAGACTTAACATAGAAAGGGTTTGTTTCACTGCATTAAGGTAACATGACCCATAATGCAAAGGAGTGAGTAATCCATAGATACACTTAAAAGAAAGGGATTTGGTCTATACCTTCTGCAGGCCGCATAAAGGGAGCCGTATGTGGCCCCCAGCTGCAGGCTGTGCATCCCAAAATGTTGCATTAATTACATGTTGGCACTTGACATAACTTCATAGAGATGATATATAAGCATGAAATTAATTCACTGTAATAAGTTTCATCTTTTGTTGGTTGAGAGTATGTCTAGTGTGCTTTACTCCAACTACAATTTGTTATCACTTAACATGACTATCAATGTATACATAATGTAATAAAATTTACTTTAAATATTTACTGATTATTAATTGCTCATAATGTTCTATAAAATCAAATGTTACATATGTCATGATATAATAAGCTGTAATAAACTTATCAAAAAAATATATTATTACAAGTTTATCAAAAAAAATATTAACACTATTTTAAAGCCAAACAACTACTGGATTACATTGGGCTACTTTTCCATGATTATATTTAATTAATTTCTAAATAATTTGTTACTAGAGGGTAGTGTTAGGTGCCATCTCTTATTAAATTTAATAATTATAATTAAATAAAATAATTTATAATATTCTGGAAGAAAATAATTGTCCCGGAGTGGGACCCAAACTCTCAACTACTTACTGGGGGATGCATTGCCAGTTATGCTACCCAAGTCTTAAATTATTTAGAAATTAATTAAATATAATCACAGAAAAGTAGCCCAATGTAATCTGGTAGTTTGGCTTTTTTCAAATATCTCAGGTTTCAAGATGTTTGTATATGACTATTATGAAGACTGAAAGGTTTAGAAAAGTGTAATTTATTTTGAAATGAATATATAATTATATTTTTGTTGTAAAAATATTATTTACATCCACTTTAACAGAAAATATATATTAATGCCAATAATTGAAATTTTCTATTTTGACCATGTCGTTAACTTATCATTCATAAAACCTTATTAGTTGGAAAATGAAACGATTGTTGCAACCTCAAACATGTTTCCTGAGACTGCATTTGTTTTTGCAAAATTGAGCTTTCTTTGACATTACTGTGAGCTCAATAGTCAAATGGCAAAACTTTCCTATTAATAATTATCAAATATAATACACAATACAAATGTTCTTTCATACATTTCTAAATTAATTAGCTGTTGAACTTTTATTTATTAAGGTTTACTAGTTGTTTAACATTAATTATCAAGATTTATGATCGATTAATAATAATAATATAAAAAAAATAAAAAGCTTAAGAATATTTTTTGTATTGAATATTAACTTAAATTAATTAGCATATAGAATTATTATATGTAAATAAATAAATTTGTAGATTGAATTTTGTAACTTTATAATAATATACAATTTTTTAAATTACTGTAGAAAAACTGATAATCAAAGTGATAGAAGTTAAGAAGAATGTCTACTGACCGAAGCAATGATGACTGCTATTTTTATTTTTATTCTACATGTACAAGGGTATGTCGACATAATTTTATACATAAATGTTCTCATAATGGTATGAAATTGATGTTTATTCTGCAATTTTTGTTTAAACAGAATGATTTTACTACAAAAGATAAAGAAGTCTTTAAAAAGATTTATTTTGTTGTTTACGTAATTTATGTGTTAATCTTTTATGTTGTGTAATTTGTATAGTGATCTTTGTAAATTGTTTTTACTCAACAGTTTATCATTACTATTCTCTTACTAATGCAATTATAGAACTTTTTAAAAACTTCAATAATTGCATTAGTAAGAGAGTATTTATATACTAAATTTTTTAGTATTTCATTCTTATCATTGATCTCAGAAATATAAATGTATAAGTATGTATAAATAAATGTATATTTTTTTCCACTTTACATTGTGGGCATTAAGAGGGCTTTTCTTAAGTTCTTAGTTCGTTCAGCCAGACCCGCAGTCTTGATGTATATAAAAATTGCTGGTATTTGGTTTGATTTCTCAGTTGGACACTAGAGAAGATCCATAGATCCAGACAGTTTGGTTCAAAATAGGACAGTTGGCAATCCTAGTTATTACAAATAGGTTAGGTTAGTTACATTGATCACCTGAAAATAGGATGCAAGCAGATGGGAGCAGAGGAAAATGATGTGCATAATGCCCAAGCACTTTTAATTTAAGAATCCTGTTAGCTGATGAACATAGATGTTATTTATGTACTAATTATGTCAGTTTTAAGTCAATTACGTAACTGACTCAGTTCTTAGCATCTTGCATAGCACACAAGCAGGTCTGCTACTTACAAGCAAAGTAGATCATGCTCAATTTTGAATTGAATCAAGTTAGTTATATTTTATAAGCAATTAGTTTTTCAGAATTAAATTGTTTGTAATCATGGTCCTAGAATTACTAGAATCTTTAAACTACAGCTTCCTGTATACAGTGATACCTCAGTTTTCATTGATAATCTGTCCAAAAACAATCGGTGAAATTGAAACTAACAAAAACTGAGGCAATTATTTCCATATGAATCAATGTAAAACTAATTAATTTGTTCTAGACACTCCAAAAGATGACACACTGAGTAGGAAAATGGGTGGGTCGCCCTGTGTTTTTGCAAAATTATCAGGAAGTTACATGGGCATGTTAATGAAATCCAAGGCAACCAACAAAAACTGAGACAAATTTTTCACAAAAAAAAAATTGATGAAAACTGAAACCGACCATAACAGTCAATGAAAACAGATATTACTGTACTGTAGTAAATGCTGATTAACTGCTATATTCATACCAAAATGTAACTTACTCTCCAAATTTATGTTGAGTAAAAAAAATGGAGAATTTTTATTATTAAAAATAAATTCTGCATATATACAATATGTACAAATAACTTCTTAATGTAAAAAATGCAAACTTTAATGTTTTAAAGAAATAATATTTGAAAATTTTGTAAAATTTATTTTATTATCTGACATGTGATAGACAAATTTGATAAATTGATTATGAATTTATTTTGGAAATATAACTCTTATTTAGGCATACATAATTACTTAAACTGTGATTACTACAAATTAATGATTGTAAAACTAGAAAAGTATCTTGTAGTTGATACACTAAAAACAAAGTTATACGATCTTCAATAATCAGACAGTGGGTTGATTGAGTCTGTTCTGTGTGAAGTCAATTTATAATAATGATGTTTCTCAAAGAATTTTTCCAAAATTATTTTTAGAGAATGTATACTCCAAATTTTATTCATTTTACTAGATCCTGCTGTAGACAATATTGTATAGAATTTAATAACAATTGCATTTTAAATACAGGTACATTGTAAAATGTTTGTAGTAAAATAGGTTGTTCACATTTTATACTTTTCAAAACTAGGCTGTTTTGAAATTTTTGGATATTACTTATAATTGATGTGGGTTATAATCAGAATGTACTTTTAACAGTAATTCTTTAGCATAATGACAAACTTTTTATAAGAAATATAGTTGGAGACATAATTTTTAAGAAAAATTAAATATTTTTCAATATTATTTTTAAATAAATTGTTATATTAAGAGAATAAGATTTATATATTTTATAAATATTAGTTTAATATAATTTTGCTCTCATGTGCTTTAGGGAAATAAATGCCCTTTTCGTCACTGTGAAGCAGCATTAGGTACAGAAACAGTATGTACATCTTGGAGAGAGGGCTATTGTTCACGTACAAATTGCAAATTTCGTCACATGGAGAACAGAGTGAGTAATTTAAAAAGTTATAAAAATCATTTTTAATAACCATTATAAATGATGTATATTTTAGTTATATCAGGTTGTAACATAAATTTGGTCCAATGAACTGAAAACTAGTGAAAAATAAACCCTTCAACAAGAACTTGCACAAGAACTGGACATAAGTTCTTGTGCAAGTTCAACAGTATATGACCATTCAACAGTATTTGAGACAGCTGAGAAAATGGATGTTACATGCCCTATTGCCATCACAGCTTGAATATTGTATAACTCTATGAATTTCATTGTACTCATGTTACCTCCAAGCTCCATTCTTGGATCAAAGTTTTACTGGAGATGAAAAATGGATAAAATCTAAGAATATTAAATATCATCATCAATGATGATATTTAATAAATGAGCTTATGTTGTATCCATTCTTATATTTTTTGACACAGTCTCTGAGATAAAGTGGCACCTCAGCCATAAGCTAGTCTTCATCTAATAAAGACATTGCTCAGTGTTTGGTGGGATATCTGAGTATGATGTATTTTGAGCTGTCGGGAAGGAATGAAACCATCAAAGCTCATTTATTTTGAAAAATTAGACAGATGAAAGCCCTAGAGAAAAATGTCCAGTACTGGTCAATAGGCCTGTTTCAGTAAGATAATGCCATCACACATGATTCTTATTATCTTTAAAACACTTAAAAATTTGGCTGGGAAAAAATGATACATTCCCATATTGCCCAGACTTTGCTTCTTCAGATTACATTTATTTTTGAACTTAAAAAATTATATTGATGGATCTCAAAAATGCAGTGTTGGCTTGTTTTGATTCTAAGCCAAGAAAATTTTTTAATCAAGGTATCAAAATATTCTTTGAAAGGTGGTGTGAGGTTATATCTAATAAGGAATAATACATCAATGATTGAAAAATAAATGTTTTGTGTTTTGTAAAAAAATTCAATAAAATTTTCAATATTTTTGGACAGAATTTGTTACAACCTTATATATATATATATAATTTTGTTTTATTTCAATTTATTCTGATTTTTAAATATCAAAACATTTTCACTTTATTTTTTATTTGTCATTTTCATTCAGTTAAAATATTTAATTTGAGTATTCAAATGAAATGATAAATTTGTTCAAAACATCATCTTATCTGCTATTAAAATAAAAAGGTTAGTGACAAACATTTAAGCAAATAGCACAACTCCATAAGAAATAACAAGAATAGTAATGCTAAAATTAATAGTCTCCCAAGATTTAGTTGAAATTAAATGTTTTTTTTCCCCTAGGACTAAACATTCTATCATAAGATTGTAGACTTGAAACTAAGTCAGCAAGATCTGGTTATGAAATGTTTGTCCCCACTCTTTTATTTACTTTATTATAGAAAATACTATATTTTCTTTAATAAAGTATAAACAGCAATTTGTTTCTTCTTTTGTTTTGAAATGTAAATACAGTAGAGCATCGATTATCCAAAACAGTTCGGGACTGGGGTTGTTCGGATAACTGATCATGTGTGAAAAAATATATCAACCTGTCTCGTATTGAAATTTTTCAACGTTGCATGTCGCTTTGTGTTGAATTTTCGTCGATGTTAAGCCTAATGAAAATTTTTTAAAATAATAATTGTGGCTATTGTATGGTTAAAAGTTATTTCTTTATTTTGCAAAAACAAAATAAATATTAAAATAATAAAAGAAACCCTTCTAACCTTTTTTACCCGGTGTGGTTCTATTTTTAGAATCGCTTCGTTCTATTTACAGATTAGCAAACGTTTTCACAGCCCCTCCTGGGCTCTTCTTCAGGCTTCGTCGAATAGGCCGTTAACATTGAATATTTTTCAAATGTTAACGGCCTATTCGACGAAGCCTGAAGAAGAGCCCAGGAGGGGCTGTGAAAACGTTTGCTAATCTGTAAATAGAACGAAGCGATTCTAAAAATAGAACCACACCGGGTAAAAAAAGGTTAGAAGGGTTTCTTTTATTATTACAAGTTCCGGTGAATAGAGAGATTATATACAAAATAAATATATTGAAAAATATAAAAACAGAAAAAAATTATATTTTGGAAGTCTGATTCAGCACAACACATGTCTTGACACACAGCCTTCAGAAAAACCACACAAAACAAGCAAAGCTCACCACTCACAATGGGAGAAAAAGCCTTGTTTAAATACTGGCGCATCCTTAAATATGTGCCAGTTCTCATCGTTACACCAGTATTGCCAGCTAAAACACGCACATCAACAAAAATATTGAAGTAGCCCAAGACATAACCAAATATTGCAGCACCACAGCACTAGTGAAATTTGAATTTGCCAATTGGAATGCTTTTGGTTAACCAATGTTCTGGTTGATTGGTATTCGGATAATCGATGCTTTACAGTACTACAAGAAAAAATAGCAGACACATTTTATTTCTATTTTTATAAAATATAAACAGACTTTTTAAAGCTACAAAAACTGCTGTATGACATCAGGCTAAATATTCGCTACAATAATTATAAATTACTGATAAATTTGACCAAAGAGGGAGGCATTAGGCACCATCTCGTATTAAATTTAATAATTAAATTATAATTATTTCTACTTGGAGGTCTGGGTAGTGTAATCGGTAACGCAAGTGGGAGTTGCAGGTATAAGTCCTGCTCTGGGCAGATTCTTTTCTTCCCCTTCAATCTAAAATTATTACTGAATAATTTAGCACAAATAATTAGACTACATATTTAGTGTTAATTTTGAGAATATTCAATTTTTATGTGAATA
Source organism: Centruroides vittatus (assembly GCF_030686945.1). NCBI lineage: Eukaryota > Metazoa > Arthropoda > Arachnida > Scorpiones > Buthidae > Centruroides > Centruroides vittatus. The sequence continues at coordinate 1,017,070 of NW_027122274.1, read as the reverse complement.
ATATAATTATATAAATATTTGAGAATACAGCTCTCCCTACTTATGAACATTCAATTTACAAACTTTCATATTTATGAACAATTTGACAATATGTTTAAAATTTAAATTTTGTGTGGATTCTGAACTTCTCTTGCCAGTCTTGGAGTGGCATCAAAGTCAGCCTTTGGCCAGTAATAAATAAATATTGTGAATTTATTTCTATTGCGTATTGTCATTTCTTAGTTTTGTGTGAATTCTGACATTCCATCACCACTGGTGAGGTGACATTGAAGTTTGTAATGTTGGAGTAATGGCATTTTTTGCTATTGTTTGCAATTTTTATAAACTTTAATGATTAGTGCTTCAAAAATGTGTTCAAAACATAGAAGTAAATCTAACAATGGTGATGAATGTAAGAAGTAGGGTTCAATAACCATGGAAACTAAACTTGACATGATAAAACTAAGTACATTATGTGAAAAGACTATGTTCAAAACACCTGCTACTAAGCAGTAGAGAGCAAGTAAACGAGTGTAATGTATTCTATTAAGTACATTAAAGGATCAAACATTAACAATACGTGGCTATTCCGTGTAGAAATGTAATTTCTAGATTAATTTTCAACTTACAACAAAACCTTATGAACCTAACCTGTTCATAAGTAGAGGAGCATGTGTATTTAAGTATAAATTTAGTTAATTCTTTAACTTCACCATTAAAACAATTCATTTTTTAACTTTTTATCTCCCTGTAATTTTAGAAATATCGCCATGAAATTCCATGCTATTGGGAAAATCAACCTGGTGGTTGTCGTAAACCACATTGTGTTTTTTTCCACACTAAACCTCGGAATCAGATAAATGCCCAATGGGGGGAGAATTCTGCAAATTGTAAGTATATTAATCAGTTTTCTTATAATTCTTCAAGATTTGACTAACATTACTTTAAAAAATTGCATAGGCATAGTTTCTGTAAAAGAAATTATTCAACTATGTTTTCTTATCTGTATAACTCCAATGAGTAACTTATTTGCTTAATGCAAACAAGTTATTCATTGGAACTGAAACAAAAACTATTTTAGCATTTTACTGAAATTAAAAAGGATGAAAAATTTGAAATTTAACAAAATATTATATTAAAAATGTAAAAACAACTAAATACACTAACTAAACCAAATACCAGATTTTGAAATTTGTTGTTCTACGGGTTTTATAAAAAATTGTAAATGCTAATAACAAGTAAAATCATCATTAAGTCTGACCGTACTAGATATACAACTCAAAACCCACTTTCTTTTTCACCTATGCTAACACCCACATATATACAGAAAAAACTCCCAACTTTTTTTGCATTTCTTGACATTTCAAGGTCCCCTGACTCCAAAAATGTAAAAATCTTTGGGGGGTCAATTTTTGATCAATCATCATACTTTCTCTCTGTTATATATAACAGAGTCAGGAAAGTAAAATCTTGACATCAAAATCGAGTAAACCAGGCTATTAAAAATGAATAATTTCAAATTACTTATCTTCCATAAATATGGAAGATAAGTAATTTGACATGAAATAATTAATTTTCCTTTATTATTTTTATCAAAAATATTCTACATTTACTAATTAAGTTAAGAAGAGTACTTAACAATATTATATTTATTATTCAGGTAAGACATTACATATTTTTGTACATTTTTTGTAAAAAACCAAATTAAACATAGCTTGGTAAAAAAAGTAAATGTAATAATAGTAATCATGGAGGAAAGTTTTAAAAGATTGAGAAATAGTAATTTACAACAAATTAAAAAACCAATATATGTAAATAAAAATTTTTTTGTTTTTAAATTATATATTCAATTTTTAAGTGAACATAGCAAAATTATTTTAGAAAATTAAATTATGTAATATACCAAAATATTAATAGTATGTTAAGATGTAATTATGTTAAAAACTTTAATATTTTTAGTAATACTACCAGTTGCAGACAAACCAGAAAATATGACACCAGAAATAAAAGAAGTGAAATCAACAGAATTATTATTGTCAAATGATGCTGAGTTAACTGATAATAATTCTATTTCACAAGTAATTGAACCTGTTGTTGTTAGTATTGATGAAGGTATGCAAATTTTTTCATTAAGTTTTAGTGAGTAAAAGCTTCACTAATTTTATTAAATTATTTCAGAATCTGATACTGAAAGTACAGTTAGTATTCCAGTGAAATTCAGTTCTCCAGTTAATTGTCAAAGTTTGCGACAGATTACCAATAATAATCAAACACCAGTGAAGAAAATTACTTCCAAAAGTTCTAAAAGTATGTTTCTAGTTTACATTTACTTAAGTTTTTCTGACATTGATAATTTACTATTTACTTCATTTATTATTTATTGAAATTAAATTTTGAATATAGTGTATCAATAAATTATGAACAGATATAATTAGTCTTACTTAAAACATATATCTTTTCTAATAGACATTTATAGTACTGTATTTTTTAATTGTATACATCATAAAATATTAATAATTGTCTACCAATTATTTATATTGTAATGATTAATATTACATATTTTCTATCAGCAGTTATGTTGTTTGAACTGTATACAGGTATCCTTTGATTAGTGTGATTAATTAATTTCTTGATACTATTGTATATATCAAAATCAGATTAATCAAATACAGTGATACGTCAGTTCTTGTCCAAACAATCACAATCCCCTAGTACAAATTTTCAGTTAATAACAAATATTTTTATTTTTAATTTTGTCATCCATAAAAAGTTTCCAATGATAAAAATGGATTACATATTTAAAAACAAAATGAAATCTTAAAGCTGCTGAAATCTTAAAAATAAAATGAAATCTTTGTCACACAAAATTTTCCAGTTTGTCAGATCATGTTGGTGATACATTAACAATTTTTACAAGTTCACAAGTTGTTGTTCATTCATTTTTATCAATTTTTTCCTGAAATTTCTCTTCAACAGTTTTTGGATACCCTGTATGTTTTGCATCCTTTAGTTCAAAATTTCCTGAATGAAACTTTCAGAACCACATTTGATAAGTGAAGTTTAGGACCATTTTCCCCATACACATTAAGAGAATTTTTTACTGTTTGTATAGCATTATATCCTTTATGAAACTTAAAATGAATGACAGGCATATTATGTACAATATGTTTTTATCTGCAGACATTTTTATATGATTTTACACAAACAAATGTGAAATAGTTTTAAACTAAGCTTCTAAACAGAGAATACAATATTATATTAGCAGTAATGTGTTAAATTTCACAATTGTCACAATTAAACTGCATATCTCTATTGGAAATCACCTTCAACAAATTCACTAACACTTTATTTGCCGAGAAAATCATATCTCAACAAATAAAGTGTTGGTACAAATACTTAACATATGTTAAGTAAAGGCAGCTGTTAAAGCCGTGTTAATTAAAACTTCTGCCATATATATCAGGACATCCCATAAGTAATGTCATTTTTTATCACAATGAAAGAATGCAAACATTCCTGGAACACAATCCTCAGTCATTATAATAATCATCATCTGATGCCACAACCCTCTGTCATCTGTCAACCAGTTTTGAATCCCTTTGGATTTTGATGTAAAAAACTCACACACTGTTTACCACACATCCTTTACATTTTGCAGTGTTTTCCCATCAAGATGGTTTTGGAGACCGCAAAACAGATAGAAATCTGTTGGTGCAAGGTCTGGCAAATAAGGAGTCTGGGTATTTTCTCCCATTTAAATTCATGTAATTTCATGCAGGTCATCCTTGCCATGTATGAGTGGGCATTATCTCCATGTATCAGCACATCTTTATGATTGACCAGTGCAAAGCATTTCTCCAACAATGCAACCCATAGCTGTTTCAACTGCTGACAATACACATTCACTGTGATTGTTCTGGTTCAGTGGCAACAATTCAAAATGGATGAAACCATGCATATACCATCAAACACATATCACCACTTTCTGTGGGTGGAGATCTTGTTTTGCCACTGTGCCCACCATACCATCTTTAGGCAACCCACTGACATTTGCATTTAACATTGTGGTACAAGATCTATTTTTTGTCTTCTGTTATCATTCTGTCCAAAAATGGCTCTCTTCTGTGATGGGTCAATGGAGAACTGCAAACCTTTATATGCTGCTGTTTCTGCTCAGGTGTCAACTCATGGGGTATCCATTTTCCCAGTTTGAACACAATCAAGGTCCTGCAAATTTCAGTGAATGGTTGAATGGGGTTCTGTGGCAATTCTTCAACCATTTGCAGTGGATTCTCAACAACTGCTTGCAGAAGGTCATTGTCCAGTTGAACAGGTCTTCCTTCTCATGGCATATCAGTAAGGCTGGTTTTTCCTCCTAAAATTTTTAAAATCATCTTTGCTTATATACAGCATTAATGTTTTGTGTTGCTAAGGTTGCTGAATGTCCCTGATGAAACTCATAAAGATAACATGTTGTATGTGTTTTTCAGACATTGCCATGTTTAAACACATTTCACTGACACACAAATTGTTGTGAACTAATCATGTTCTGTGCACATGCACACAATTAACTGTTCTATCAGGCACAAGTATCAAAACCTTGATGGTAGTACAGTACATAATTCACCCAACGTATGGCATTGATTATATGTACTAGTACATTCAAAAAACAACATTACTTATGGGTTGATGTGATATAAAGGGATTGTCACAATTAATTTCACACATTAAGCAAGGGATACCTGCACTTTAATATACATTGGTGCTTTGTACTTAAAATTTAATTCATTTCAGGAGGCCATTTAAAGTCCAAATCAATTTTTACCATTAGAAATAATGGAAAGTGAATTAATCCATTTTCAGACTAACCCTAAACAATGCCTAACTGAATAAACTTTAAATTATGTGTATTTTCTATTTTATGTAAAAGTAACAAATAAATGCCCTAATAATAAAACGTGAAAACAATAAATAAAATATATAAATACTGTTTAATAAAACAAAAACTGCATTTAGACTACTTAGTTTTCAATAGACTTGAATTTGGCAACTAAACATGGACACCAGATTTGCCACACATGTATGCTTTCATGTTTTGCAGTAAGTTCCTTTTTCATCTCAGTTGTAGAAATTACAACCTTCCTCTTACACTTTGTTGTTTCCATACATTTCTCAGATACCATGATTAATAAATAAGGGTTATAGTCTATTGAACAGAACGTTTTTGTACATTTTTAACAGTTGTCATTACTTAACATAGATGTGTGATTTAATTATAACAGTTATGAAATGTTTATTGTGTTTATTGTTAATGTGAGATTGTGTTCTTTGTTTAGAAGCTTATTTTAAACTTTTTACTTTGCATTTTGTTTGAATAAAATCAAGTTAAAATATCTTCGGATAAAAAAGCATATCAGGCATATGCTTTGAGTTTCGGAAAAGATATAATGCTGTACAAACAGTAAAAAAAGATTTTTAATGTGTATGGGGAAGATGCTCATAAACTTCAAACATGTCATATGTGATTTAAAAAGTTCTGTTCAAGGAATGTTGAACTAAAGGATACAGAATATACTGGGCACTCGAAAGCTGTTGAAGAAGAAACTTTGCTGGGAGAAATTGATAAAAATTAACAAATAACACACAATATATATAACCAAATACATCAAAAACTATGCATTGAAAATATACAATCATAGCATGGAAATGAGACACAACTTGGGTGCATAACAGATTGTATTTACACTTTGAACACATTTTTTTCCATTGTGCGTGCAGTTCAAACTTTAAAGTGAATTTTTGTCAAATATATAGTGTTTGAATATTTTAATATAATAGTATAGTTGTACCTCATACTTCAATGTTCTTTTTACTAGCAATATATTATTGTTTTTATAATTGAAATTATAATAAAAATCTCTAGTTGTATAGTTAAAAATATTTGGTCTCAAATGATTTATATAAATAAAAACAAAAGAACAGCAAATTGAAAAATTACTATACTGATGACTTCGGTTCTTATGTTTTTCAATCAAGCATATTTTAAATTTGTGTGCATTGTAGATAGATAAAACTCTAGGAAAATTATTTGAATTAAAAATTAATAATGTGGATTTTTATAATATATAATGGAAAACTAAATTTACTTTTGTGCATTACTTGACTCTTAATCATCATAATAAAAATAAAATTGTTATATATTTGTAGATGTAGCCAAACAAGATAATGATCTTGGAATAAAAACTTTAGAACAAATCAGACTGGAGAAGTTGTTGCATAGGGAATCATCCCATATATATAATACAGGTAAAAACATTTCCTTTTCTACTTGTATCAGTTATTTTAAATAACTTGAATAAACTTTAAAAACTTTCTTATCAGACGATCAGACTGTTGCAAGTGGAAATATATCTGTTTCAGCAGATGAGTCATTAAAAGGTATGTTTTCTTCTATAAGAATTTTGTTACAAAAAGATTTCACTGAAGTTTCAGTTGCTTGTAGTTGTTTGACTTCATTAACAATTAGTATGAACAAAATTATGGAAAGTTTGAAATTGATCATTTTGGATCAATGGAAGCATGGTCGGCTACAGTTGATATAATTAACTATATTACTTACAATTTGTTTTTAAATACCATTTTTACATAATTTAATAATTTTTAATTTAAAAAGCAATAAATAAGTTTTTCAGTAGAATGATTATTTTATAAATTAATCCAGTTGTTGCAGAATTAAATTAAGTGACAATTAATTAGTGGAGGAGCAATTAATACAATTAACAAATGATTAATAGTAAATCTCTGTTATTTCAACAGATGAAATTAGTAGCAAAAATAATACTATTCTAAATATGCAGATTTAAAAAAAAATTTAATCCTGTTTTTCTCTTAGTTTCAGTTCAAACATTTGATTCACAAGATTTAAGGAATCGTCTCAAACGAAAACACAATTCAAGTATTGCACAAAGTAAGTTCAAATAACAATTTTATGATAGTTTATCAAGTAATTATAAATTAATATTATAAAATAAAAAATAAAATAATTTTATTGACATTTCTTTAGATAATGAAAACACTGTTCCAAAGAAGAGAATTCTTAGGCTAAAACAAAATCGTAAGTCAATTCCAAGTAAGTATATAAGTGTTAGAATATTTTAAGATTTACAGTTTACAAAATTCTTATAAAAGCAAATTGATCCTTCTGACAAAATGGTTCTTAATATCAGTCTTCCTAATGTGAGTCATTACAATCACATTTATATAAAGATTATAAACCAATCTTTTACTTGCCATCGTAATTGTAAGAATTTTGTAAAATTTTTATTGGGTTAAATATTTTATATGATATAGTAGTATATTATATAAAATTAATGATTTGATGAGAGAAGCTGTTGACAAACATTAAAAAATTGTTTAGAAATGTATTTGATTTTCATTTCTTAACATATTAAACAGTCTTTCTCATTCTTTTAACTAAAATAAATTAGAATTATTGAAAATTAAAATTATTGCATTAGCTGCATATTATTACAAATAAATACATTAGAAAATCATGAATGTCAAAGTGAAATATGTAAGATTTTTACATAAGAGAATTGCTTGATGGGTGGTTTAAGTGATATGTTAAAAATACATACTAAATTTGTTATACAGTGCAATCATAAAGTCACTTTACAGTGGGCAGGGAATGAGAGGAGCTTCCGGGATTGAAGTAATGACATCACACACAGGTTGTGTGTCAAAAGAGAATAACCATGGATTTTAATAAACTCACATTTGATGTGCACTCTGTTTTGAAATATTCACTCTTACATGGTTCCTCAGATTCACACAGGAAATTCATCTTTGACTTTATTACATGAACAGGGGTGTGCTACATAGTTTCAAAATTGCCATTTGGCAATATTTTTATTAAAGCTGTGATAAAGATATAATACTGGTGATGAAAATCCTTGTCCACTTGTTTCCACATTTAGCATGAAATTGAACAACAAATCACACTTCAGCAAAAACAGCAAAATGTCAAACTTCCATGTAATGAGAGTACTATGCACCACATACCTAGCAATGTCATGACGTCACATGGCAAGTTCAGGGGAGAAAAAGTAGGAAGTGACATTGAGAACTGAAGGCAGTTTTGTGCAATGCCATCCAACATTTCCAGATTGGGGATTTTTTTATTGACTGACAGAAAATTTGGGGAATTTTTTGGGGTGACTTTTTTCACTTGACTAAAATAAAAATTTTGAGGTGACAGAATTTGTGAAATACTGTTTAAACATCGTTATGAAATGTGTTATTTGGAATTATTAATTAAAAAATTATTCAAAAATGATTCCTATTGCTAACAAGGACAGACATTCAGGTCTCCAATTCAAATGAAACTTGGTGAGCACACAGCCTTAAAAACAAACTTCTGGTACCTAGCATCTCTTATTCACTTGGCTATCTCCTCTCAGGGATGTGAAACTTCCATACTTATAAGCTAAACACTAAATTTTCAGAGGCCCATTTTTTGGACACACTTGAAAAATGGGTCCTATTATTTGTACAAGGAGCTGTTTGTGTTTAGGGCTCTGTGCTTACCAAGTTTTGTTTGAATCAGAGCCGAATGTCTGACCCTCTCCTTAATGTGTTACTTTTGCTTTCCAGACACCAAACTGATAAGGCTACCAGCACCTGCATTAATTAGTTCCTAAAACTGATGGCAATAAATAATTTAAAATTGGCAAAATAGTGGCAATATTTTTAAATTTTTCAGAGCAACCCCTGCATGAGGTGCTGGAAATATTATTTTCCATTCTCTATGGTGAGCATGATGAGAATAAGATGGAACTGAGGCAGTTTTACTCAGATGATGTTTAAGGTGTTGAATGACATCAATAATTAGCCAACCTACATGAGCATAGCCCATTGCAGAGCAACTTTACAATTGTACTATATAATACAGGGTGTCCCATAAATTTGTAAATAGTTATACCAATTCTTTCAACTTTTATGAATTTTTAGTTTGGATGCGGTTTGCGTAAAAGTTATTCTCAAGAAGGGGGATATTTTTGGTAGAGGAAAAGAAAATAGTTCAAATTTTTGTCGATAGAGGGTGCTGAATGCAAGAAAATCACTGAAATTGTGCAAATCTGAGTCATATAAAATGCAGGGTGTACAATTAACAGCTCATTTCTGAAATTTCTGTTACTGGTGCTGACATATGGTTTTCATTATGATGTTGACCTTGGTGGAAAAAGCACTACTGGTGAAGTTGTTTTATTTCAGCCACAAATCGCCAGCTGAAATTTTACGAAGGTTTAGGACACAGAAGAGAATGAAGGTTCAGGTCCAATCACTTCTGCCGGATTGGTTTCCATTTGCAAAGCCACATCGGAGGTACGGACCTGCCAGCACCTGCATTAATTAGTACCTAAACGTGGTGCACCATTGCATGGGCAATTACACAAACTTCCCATTTCTTTGAAACATTGTACTAGGAAATCAATCCGGCAGGAGTGATTGGACCTGAACCGTTCTTCATTCTCTTCTGTGTCCAAAACCTTCGTAAAGTTTCAGCTGGCAATTCATGGCTGAGATAAAACAACTTCATCAATGGTGTTTTATCCAACATCATCAATATCATAATGAAAATCGTATGTCAGCACCAGTAACAGGAAATTTCAGAAATGAGATGTTAATTGTACACCCTGCATTTTATATGACTCAGATTTGCACAATTCCAGTGATTTCCCCCCTTGCATTCAGTGCCCTCTATCGACAAAAATTTGAACTATTTTCTTTTCCTCTACCCAAAAATATCCCCCTTCTTGAGAATAACTTTTACGTAAACTGCATTCAAACATACCAATTCTTTCAACTTTTATGAATTTTTAAACTATTTACAAATTTATGGGACACCCTGTATATTTACACTGGAATCTCATTTTAACATTTACCTTGATTATTATATGTTCATTTTTAATTATTCAAACTGCTTTGCTCCAGATAAACAACAAAAGAGAAGTCTAAATTATGTTAAAAAAATTGTTCTTTAAAATTGAAGTTAAATCAAAATCACATTCAAGTTGCGCCTTTTAACATTCACAGAGAATGGGATGTTAATTGAATTTTATGTTAAGAGTTTTTGCATGGCAGTACAGCAAGCAAAAAAGCAGTAGTGTTAACTTTGTAAATATATTGGGTGGACTCAAAGTGGGACTGAATTGGTTGTAAAAGTTTGTAAGTAGATAATACATAGGTGGTTTTTTTTTTCAACCTCCAATAATCTATAAAACAAAGACAAGTGTAAATAACAAAATGAATTCATTACCAAAAGTTAGGTACAAACATGATACTTTTTGACATAATCACCATGAACATTGGGGCATTTGTCATATCTGTGGATGAGCTTTGCAATCCCCTCTTCTTAGAATGTCGCCAGTGACTTGGGATGGGCCTTAACGTTGTTTTGAAGATCGTCATTAGTCTTGAACCTCTGCCTTCCTATTTACATTTTCTGGTGTAGCGACATCTATCGCGTACACCAGTCAAAGACGTCCCAGCATTTTTCCTGTACCAAGAACAATAAACATGTTTTCTCGCCCTGTTCATGTCCTCCCTTTCTTGTGTTTTGTGTCATCACTACCATGCCGGGAAAGCGTTTCAAACCATGCATTGCTATGTGATTTCCCATCATCTAGGTGTACTCTTATCTCTCCTAAAAGTTTGTAACCGCTGTACTGATACGCCCTGTATACAGTATTGTCTCCAACCATTAGATCCATACCACTGCATTTTCTCTTCCATATTTTCATAGCCTTTTGAATATAAATTTTAAATAATTTTGGGGAAATACAGCAGCCTTGGCATAAACCTTTAGTAACTAGAAATTCTTCAGATAATCTTGTTGCTGTTTTAATTTTAACAATAGAGTTATGATGATAAATAATAATAATAAAATTATATTTTCCTATTTATTGTTTGTATCCAATACTTGCCATAAGTTTTTAATTGGTTTACTATCGTATGCCTTTTCTAAGTCAATAAATTATAAATGTGGAGTTTGATTTTTAGCAACTATTTTCTCAATTATTTGTCTAACACAGAAAATATGATCAAGTGTGGATCTTCCACTCCTAAAACCTGCTTGTTCCTCATTTTCCATGTCTTTGTATTCCTCTTCTAGGTAATGTTTTAATAATTTTCCATATATCCTGCTGAATGGACATGTAACAGTAATACCTCTGTAAATTTTAATCATCTTTTTTACTTTTATATATATATTGGTGACAGATATCCCACAAGACTGAAAAGTTGGATATCATCATCATTTATACATCATTCAATTAAGTTTTTGCTTTACAATAGTCTATACTTTTTCATTTACATCAACTAATGTTTCTTCCTATTGTTTAGTGCTAGAAATAGGCCTATTATTCTTATCATACCTTTCAGCATGCCCAAAAATTTTGGTCAGGATTTGCCCCTGCCGTATGTATTTCAGGCAAAGGTGGACAGGTACTGTTGGATAAAAACAAAACACTATCTGGAGAGTGGTGACTCAAATGTAATTATGGTTGCATATGTAGTGGGCTACATCTTGCTGCTGCGATAATTGAATTTGGAGTGCAATAATTGGAATTTGGTATCAAATTATTCCTGTAGTTCTTTTTGATTTATTGCAGTTTATATCTTGATTTTGAAGTACAGTGGTGCCTCGTACTTCAAACTTAGTTCATTCCTGAAGGACATTCAAACTCCAAATTGTTTGAAGTCCAAATCAAAAAGTTTATCAAAATTGGTATTGTTTGGGGTCTGGAAATGGATTAATTTATGTGAATTTTCTGTTTTAAGGCCTAACTAATGAAAACCCGAAAACTATAAATAAAATATGTAAATTACAGTGTGCACCATCAATAAATGCAAGACTTCTGCATATTAACATAGACGTGTGATACAATTATCACAGTTGTGAAGTCTAACATATAGAAGTGAGAGATTTTTTTTTTCTTTGTTTAGAAGCTTGCTTTAAAAACATGAAGTTGTAATATCTTTAGATAAAAAGCATGTTGGGCATATTATGCTTTGTTTCGAAAAGGATATAACTCCATACAAACAGTAATGTGTATGGGGAAGATGCTCCTAAACTTCATTGTCAAATGTGGTTTGAAAAGTTCCATTTGGGGAATTTTGTTATATTTAGTTATCATTGATTCATATTTAGAACACTTCTAAGAATTCTTTTAAATTTAAACATGATCCTAAGGATGGCTATTAAGTTAGCCAAAAATGTTTGTTAAATAAAATATTATTGCTGGAACAGGCTAGAACTCTAAAAATTCTAGTGCATTAATATCACAAATTTTTAAACTCAAGACTATGTCTGAAAAAATATCAAAGTATTGCAAAATTTGTCTGAAAATTTTCTTCTGTGATACAACTAATGTCCATTTCCAATGTGTGTGTATATATTTATGCAACTAATCTAATCTAGCTACAATATTTATCTGAAAAAATATTAAATTATAGTCTTAAATATTGTAGCTAGATTAGATTGGAAATGGACATATTTATGCAACTAATGTGTGTGTATGTTAGTTATTCACATTTTCTTCTGTGATACAAGTGTTTTGAATATAAAAAATGTTTGTTAAATAATTTTGCATATTTTAATTGATCCTACTATATTTAATCTGAAGTTTTATTATAAATATACAAATTTATTTTCAGCACAAGATGGAACAGTTGATTCTACTGAAAACACTGTTGTTGAATCTTCTTCCAATTCAGAAAGTAAACAGGATTCTTCTACCAAGAAACATGAAACAGGAAAAACAATTGCAAAAAGAAAAATCATCAGGCGGCCTTTGTTTTCTTCAAAAAGAAATGATTCCAGTAATCATTTAATACTTCAGTTGTAATAAATGTAATAAAATTATATTCTAAAAAACTGATGGCTTTGTTTTATCTTTTGAACAGCACCAGATTCCAGTAGAGAGAAATCTGAAATTGCATTAATGATGTCCAGTAAAGATGATTCGAATGGGGTGGAGGATACCGTCAACATGGCGGTAACCCACGAACACCCTGCCGTTTCGAGTTCGTTGGACATGCCGAATTTGAAAGAGAAAAGGTAAACAAAATGTTGTAAATGTTTTTAAATTTAAAGATTTTAGATCAAAATTCTGTATTCACAGATTAGATCAAGAATATATAGAATTAGATTCTGAATGTCATAGTGGCAAAGGATTTCAGGAAGAATCTGAGAAAAAACTATCGCACCCAGAACAAAAATCCACGATTAGCAATGATCACAATACAAAGGACAGTTGTATTATTTCCGAACATAAATTACAAGAACAGACTAAAAGGAAAACGGATAATTCTGCTTCCGGGATGAATGACGACTTAGACGAACTGTTATTGGATAATGACGAGGGAGATTTAATACTCTATCCAGAAGACAACATGGAAAAAGGAGACGAAGAGTTGTTACAAGAATTAGAAAAAATTATCAATAGTAGTTAATTATGGAAACTTTTATAGTCACGTTCTTTCATGCACGTTGGCAACATTCTTCACATCTTTAAAACCAGAAATGCTTGATTTGCCCACTTCAAAACATTGTGGAGATAAATTTTAGATTCATGTACACTATGTATATATTTCAAATTAGTAGTAATACATTTTTTTTTTTTATTAAAAAATGAAAATTTGTAAAAAAAATTTACATAAAGATACCTTTCACCTATATTTTATATGGGGAGAAAGAAGCATTATGTACTTGTGAAAAGTGATCATCTAAAAAAAGAAATACAAGAAAATATTTTAAAATACAAATATCTGAATCCTGTTTGCTTTTCTTTGGGAAGAATTTTACATATGCAGTCTTCGATGATCTATCTTTTCCAGTTGTACAAGCTTAAGATTTGTTAAGGAATATCCCTTACAGTGAAAAATGATCAAATATGCAATAGTTTCATCATACTTTGATGTCTAGCTGCTTCCCCTTAGAACTGAGTCATAATTGGGCTGGATCCAGCGACAAAAAGAAAAATTCGTTAGAATGGAAAAAGTTTGTGAAAATCAAATGAATTTTGTTCAGAATACTTTTTACAATTTTCACTAAGGACTCAGTGTTGCACAGATTAGTACATACATAGGTTTGCAGTCAGACATCAAAGAAAATGACTGAAATGTTATGTTGGTTACCACTTTTTATTTAGAGCCAATTATATCAAAGTACTATGGGAAAAACATTGACATTTACACTTGCTACTCACCTGTACAGAAAATTTAAATGTCATCTTGTCTGTAATAACATAACATAAACAAAAAAAAAACTACCTATTTTGAAATAAATAGTTTACTAAATTTAATAAAGTTGCACTCTGAAAAATTTTATTATTTTCAGATAAAATATGAGGAGTTGCAATATAAAAGTATATAGACTAAAAATCCACAGTTTTGGCAGGCATTTTGGTATTTTTTTAAAAATAAATCAAAATGTGCTGTGTAAATTGTTGCTATGACAACTTGAATAAAATGAAATAGCTTAATGAAGAGCAAAGAATTGTAGCTGAAAACTTTTACAAACAAAAGGAAAGGGGGGAGGTTTCACAGCTAAGCATTTTGTGGATATGGGATGGCAAGAAGGGCAGTTTACACAAAAGTTGAAAAGTGGTAAGAATGTTGCTAGATGTCCAGGGACTAGATGAAAGAAAATTAGTGATTGTCTATCATTTTATCTTTCTATTGACACTTTCTAACTCTTCCAATCACCTAAAAAAGCTTACTGGTGAAATATTTTGAACTTTGACTAGTATGTTTTTAACATGGAATAAACAAAATTTCCTTTGGAATGGAAAATTATGCCAAAAAGAAAAGGGAAAAAAAAATCAACCAAATTGTAAAGAACTGCACAAAAGATGTGCAAGGGAGATTTCAAGATTCAAATGTACTGGATGATGGGAACAACCGGTATTATTGTAAGGATGAGTTGAAGTTGATCCACAGATAGGAAATTTTGCATGGCATTTAAATTTTTAGTGTTTGTTGTTTTGGATTGATTGCTATCCAAACTATCTCAAGCATTCACAACACCCTCTTGCCTCTGCTTCAACAAAGAAACACTTCTACATAAAGGAGTGTATTAAGAACAGGCCGATTCTATTCCTCAAGAAACATTATTCGGATGGCTTCTGGCTGAAGCTGCACATTATGCAACAGATACACTCCATATCCTCTAGCACAGAAACTGTTATGTCAGCAAAAAAAAAAACATTACAAATGTATCTCATCTGTTTCCAATTGAATGATTCTGGTAACATGAAACAAAGTGTATGAAAATGGATTGTCTTCTGAAACATCCCAAATCCAAATTCTGATGGCTGGTGTAAAGACTAAAGTCAGACCAGATGCCATATGAATTTTGTCAATTTCACATTCCTGGATAATCACATTATAAAAATTAAAAAATAGTTTGTTTTTGGTGCAGATTTTTTGTTTACAACCCTTATGATAGTTCCAATTCAAAAGTTAAATGATAAAAGTTTGTCATGGTTGGCAAAATTTTATTTTTAAAGTCACAAATCATCAGGAAAACTCATTTTCTATTAAAATCTTTTAATTTGTGACATTACTAAATTATTATTATGAAATTTTCAATGATTTATGAATTTAAAATATTTTCCTATGCAAACATGAAAATCTTATAGATAAAATTGATAACACTATTTAATATATAAAATCAGTATCTTCAGTCTGACCTAGACCAGGGGTCGGCAGTTTGTCAAGTGAGATGAGCCAAATTGTCATGGAAACAAGATACCAAAAGTACCAGAGAGCTGCACCAAGGCTTAACTGCTTGGCCGATCGCCAACCGTGTTGAAGGACGCCCCCTAGTGCACGTTACAGGCATTCCGTGACAATAATAAATTTCTATTACAAATATATTGAATTATTTATATTATTGGCTATTGGCCAAATGAATAATAACAATTTATGCTGTTAATGTAAATAATAATTTATATTGTTAACTTAAATGTGCGAAATACGACACACGACGGGTGCCTCTAGTGGCCGTTTTCGGCATAACGTTACACGGACGGACAGACACGCGTTCAATAGGTTATATATATAGATATGCTTTAAATGCTACCACTCGCATGCGATTCATATTGATCAATGTGAGTGGTCTTGTGCAGACGGGCTAAAGAATGGTAGAGAGTATGCCGTACGAGTTGAAGTTTGTTCAGTGGCTCTCTCTCATAAACTCATAAGTTATAAGGCTGCTTGAGATGAGGCGAGATTGGAGTTTATGTCCGCAGAGACGCACTTTCCGACCCCTGACCTAGACTAAAGCCAACTCCCTAATATTTAGAGCCTATTAATGGTTGTCAAATATTTAAGAATAACTTCCAGCAATATTAAATTTAAGCAATAATGTTGCCATGTCTACAGCATTCTGACAACTCCATTACCACAACAAAATTTGTGGAAAACTGAATGAACACATTCTAATTGTACCGTTATTACAGAGATAACATCCATTACTGGTGTTAGGTTTTGGTCATAAGTGAGAGCTAATATCTTGACATCTGGCCATTAAAGTAAGGTATATAAAGACAAATTCTTTAATTCAAAAATTAATTAAAATTCAACAAATTTCAATCAAATATTCCTTCTAGAATGAGTAAATGTTTATAAAGTATTTACAATTTTTTCATATGTTGTTCCCTTGCAAAAAGCTTGTTAAAGAGAAATATTTTCTGCTAAGATTAGTGGTCAAATTCTATGATAACTCAACCTATTTTAGTATGCTAACTATAATAGCACGGTAAAACACTATTGATAACTAGTTTTACAGACATTGACTTTCTTAACTAGAAACTCAACAAACTTTAACAAATAATTTAAAAACAGATATAAAAAATGAAAGGATATGGTTTCAGTTGTTCAGCAAAGGCTTTCATTTCATCAGCAAGAGCATCCTACAATAAAAAATGAAAAATAATTTAATTTTGAAAATATTTGTATTATATTTTTATAATAAAAACTATTTGTTTATAAAACTTGTGAATTCAAAAAGAAAAAATACACATTTCAAAGAACTGTATAACTAATTTATCAATTCTTATTTATTTTCATTTAAGTAGCATGGTCAACACTGTCAAAGTGATGTCTTCCAGTTTTTATTTCTCATCATTTCCACATTGGGAAGAAAACTCTAATTCTGAAAATTTTTTTAAGCTTATAGTGTAATATCTGTATTACTAAATTTTATTAGAAGATATATATATGAAGCATGCAATGCCATAAGGTTGTAAATGCCAAAAAACAAATTTTTCAGGAGAGAGAAAAAACACTTTTTCTAATGAACAAACTTTGTTAAAATAATTTTTCTAGCATTTGATTAATTTATAGTTTGGAATAAAACATTGGGTTTAATTTCAAACACCTACGAATAATAGTAAGGAAACAAAAAAAGTTTAAAAACAGGGTTAGAGCCATAACGTTGTAAATGCCAAAATTGTGCAAGTGCATAAAGTTGTAAATGCCAAAAACGATTGCAGTCATAAAATTAATGTTTCTACAGCTGAAAAACAGTTTTGAATACCAAAAACTTACATTTAAATTATTAAACACAATTTACAAATTCAATATCAATTTTAACATTAAAAACTGACAATAATCTATTAATGACTTGAACTGGGCTGTAATCTTTATCAATAAGGTATTAATTTAGTGTAATAAAAGTTAAAACGTATTTAAAAACTACAAATTTGAAAGATTAATGGAAGTCCAAATATCATTTTGAAATATCAAATAATAAAGTGACAGGTTAACTATTAATAAACTGGCATTTAGTTATCCGGTTCTGCTAGCATCTCCTTGAAATAGGTTTGTGCTATTGGAGTTAAAAATGGTATCATTTTACCAATGTCAGGTTTCTTCTTTTGAGGAATCCCAAAATGGGAGCGAGCAAGAGGAAGTGGAAGATTTTTGAAATCATCAATGCTAACTCCATCTTTCAGCACATTAAGCCCAGTGCACCATCTTGCTGCTTTACCTCCATCTTTAGCAATCATAACTTTACCAAAGTTATTTGATGAGAGTCTAATTTGGGATGCTGTTGAGATTCCCAGGTCTTTTGTATTCAAAAATGCGTGGGCAATCGATTTAAAGTCATGAAATTTCTCAAATACGATGCAGGTAAAAGGGTTTTTGGTCCCTGCACTTTTAATGATGTCCACAAGATCCTTTAGTGTGTAGGCTTTGCATTTTTTCCTCTGTTTTTCAATTAGAGCAAAGTCTCGATCACAGCTGAGAAATGTGTGACCCTTTACAGGGTATTTATGTGTTATTTCTGAAAATACATTATTGGCCAATAACACCAGATACATGGCTATCACGTATTGATTTTTGTTTTGACCAACACCATTGTCTGTCCACAAAGTCAGCTTCTTTCGGTCACCAATAGCAGCCTCAGTAGTAATATAATGGTATATACAGGATGATATTTCCAAAGACCCTCTTCCTCCAAAATTCTCACTCCACAAACACATGCATCCTTTCTCTTTAATTGAATCGTGAATTCCAAGGTTGTAGCATGCCAATTGTTGAGCATAATACATTTCAGTGTGTGTTAATTGTGGTATATACATTTGCTGCTGCAAGTCAAAAGATATAACATACGAATCTGAGGTTTTAGCATTTTTTGTGTCATCAGACATGTCTTTTGTGGTTACTTCAGCTCTGTAATGATGTAATTCCAGTTCTGTTTTTGCTGATGCATCACCAGCTTTTATTCGTATATCAAGGCGGTCACAAGTTGAGCAAGTGTCCATGCGAGGTCTTTGAAAAGACAGATTGAATTTGGTCAGGAAAATTTCATTGTACCATTGTCGAGTAACTGGGGCTTTGCTCCCAGCATACTGTTGACAATATTTCTCAAGGAAGGCTCTATACATTCTGCTAACATTGAGATCAGGTGATAAGTACATTTTATCTGTACTTTTGGCTCGAGCATAATGACTTTCTTCACTTGGAAAACTCTTAATGTGCTGAATTATTTTTTCCGTCCACAACTGCTTTTCAGTACATTTTCGCTGGCCTCCTCTTTGATCAGTAGCATCCATTTTTCCTTCCAAAATCTTTTCTCTAATCAACTGAATTCTTCTTGCAGTAACCCCGAATGTATTACACAAAGTCTTAAGACAAACTCTTATTTCACTTCCACCAGGAAGAAGCAAATGATAACTGAAAGAGTGTTGCCTTCTACTTCCAGAAGGATGGTGGTACTTCCCATATCGTCTTCTTTTTATCATCTGGGGATGAACAAGTCTTTGAAGATAACTCTGTTGCTTATTGTAGTCAGCCAGTTCATAAAATTGTTGGAAGAGTTCCTGACGGTAAGCCAACGTTACGTTTTTGCAAGCGAAGGAACACTTGCATGTCACCTGTAACATAAACAAAAAGTTTGACAAACTTGTTGGAAACAGTCATATACAAGTTGTTCACCCATGCATAGACACAATAACTATCCATATCTTGCAAATCTCAAATCTACATCTATATTTTTGAAGTATTAAGTCTTTTACTTACCCCTGTTGGTGGATCCTTTCTCGGATTAACTTTCTGTGATATGGGAGAAATGTACTCTAAGCCACTATTTTTTTGTTTCTTTCGAATGTTCTTCTTCCATTTTTCTGCACATTTCTTTCTTCTTTTAGGTATTTCATACTTTAAGGAATTCATTTCACTCGTAAAAAACTCACTGCGTTACAAATTGGAATAACAAAATGATGTAAAAGTAAACCGTAACATTTTACGCGCCAAAAGTCACGTGGCTTGCGCTTTGGCGCTTAAAACGTTATGGCTTGCACATAACATCATCTTCAAAATATAGCCACTTAGAGTGCCACAATCGCCACAATATTTTTTTGTAGGAAAAAACATTGCATTTAAAATTCATTTCTTCAATAAAACAAATTTTGAGAAAAATGGCATTTACAACCTTATGGCATTGCACGCTTCATATATATTTTTTTTTTACTTTGCTGATGCAGAAACTACAGGTATCTTCATTCATGTCCATTGTATCGTTCCATTACCAATCCAACCATCTAATTGGGCCTACAATGGTGTGACCAAATGTTAATGGATAAGGCCAGGCTAACTGTGAACATTTCTGAAAACCCAATCCAGATATGAACATGAGTTTGTGCCAGAAAGTCACACCTTAGCTGTCTTGGCTGTCCATATACAATACATAGAATTACAGCTAACTACTCTGGAAATGTCATTATCATCAAAATATTATTTTTCGAGGAGTTTATTTTCAGTTTATTGAAAATCATCATTCTATCAATTATTTGTTTTTTATTAGCATAATTTAATTCATTGTGTTCCTTTGCAATATGTCAAATCAGTCAAATTCTTACCTTAACACAGGGATTGACAACCTTTTTCTATGTAAGGGCCGCATTTCAAAACTTTTGAACTGACGCGGGCTACACACGAGAAAAGAGGGGGGAAAAATGTCGGTAAATCAAAATTCTTTATTCATATATAATTATAAATTAGCATAGCTATATTTAATATAGCTTCTGGCACTAATCTAAACGTAATATATCAGAAATATTTGGTTAAATATTAGTCACTGCTAGCTTTAAATTAGTTTCAATGTATCTGTTAGCTGGTTTCTTGTTTTAATTTTTACTAAATACATTGCAAAAAAACTATTCATAAACATAAGTTGTAGAAAATAACATTTGAATTTTTGTTGAATACTTCCTTAAGCTGGGAAATTAAAATATGAATAAATATATCATGCCACATGGGCCGTAGGTTGCCCATCCCTGCCTTAACAGACGTAGTAAATATCTTTTGAATTTTTTATATATTTCCAAACACAATGCATATTGCATTAATATATATAAAATTTTCAAAATCTGATAAAGGTTATACTTGCTATTTTGATACAATGGCTTTAGTATATACCAAAGAGTACAAAGTCAAATAATATAAATAAACCAAAATGGAAACAAAATTAATAAATATATCAGGAGATTCCATCAAAGTTCAACATTTTTGACTGTGCTTTAAAGGCCATCACCACGAGCAGCTCTAGAATGAATTAAAGCATAACTGAAAATGTTAGTTCTATTAAATTGAACTTTACTGAAATCTTGTGGTGGTGTTTATTATGATGACAGGTTAAATTATAATGGTAAACAAGTTACAAACTACACCACTGTATTATCAGATAAATATTTTGGAATTTAAAATAATTTTAAACATGATGTTTGAATTTATACTGGTCAATAGCCTGACAAAGACCATGATAATTAGTTTCATCTAAATCTGTTTGTACTGGGATATAAAAAAGATTTTATTTTGTTGTTTTATCCTTTCCAGGGATTGTGCAAGAAGAAGTTTAGATGGATTTAAAAATTTAAGAAGAAAAAAAAAATGATGATATGTCAGTTTAAAATGAGACATTTGATTTTTATACTAGATGCATTCAAACAGCACAGTGTGGTTTCATTCTTTCAGTGTTGTACAAATATTACTCCTTTGTTGAGTATCAGAGATTGTTGTTTTGCCAGTCTAAATGGTCTCACACTAATGATCCTTTACAATTTAATGCACCTGCTAACTGTTGAGTGATGGACAAGCACATTTCATGACAATTCGGCAACATGGCAACCCACCTTTCTTCATTATGTAGAGCAATAATCTTAGCATACGTAAGCACTTTTTCTTGGACTGCCAAAAGTGAATTTTTTATGTTTATTTTATTGTAATTTAATTCAAAAATGCCAAATTAAACATTAAATTTCAGAAATTAGCTGTAAATTATTTCAACTTATACCAATTAACTTGTGCTTTGTGTGAAATCTGAGAGGAAGGTGTTATTTTTAAGGTCAGGATAGATAACTAGTTGTTAGTCAGTTTATTTAACATTTAATTTTGTTACATGTTTAATTTTATAGTCACTGTTAAACTTGCATTCTGGTAATCCTGGAGATTTTAGCATGCTGGTCAATCTGCAAAAATACGGTAGAATTGAATTCATTCTAAAATTTTGATTAGTTGATTTTGACTAAACTTTGTCATTTTACATAGCATGAGAGCAGGAAATTAAAAATGTAAAAAAAATTGGGGTCCATGATTTCATTTTCAAGATACAAGATTGCTAGCACAAGTGTAGCCTATATACCTTTAAAATTGTTTCTTATGCCAGCAGTAATGTCACTGCCTCAGTAGCAGCAATTGATTGTCATGTTTGGGGACCATCTATTATTGACTTGCTAGCACTTCAACATAATTCTTAGTTTGTGTTTGGATAGAAAATGAACTGTGCCTAGTAATTTTTCTTGATAATTTTTGTTTTATATAAGATAAATATAACAAGTTCTAATGTGTGTACAAATAAATTTGTTTTGGCTATCAGATTACAGTCATTCTTCCATAAATTACAATAACATGTATATACAATAGTCCTGATTATCTGATGATTTTTGGACCAAGAGTACTTTGTACCAAATACTCAGTGTTATCTGAGTGTTTGATTAACAAAAAATAAGAATATTGTTGTAAAATCAGTTTTATAATGCTAAGAAATTTAAATCATATTCTTTTTTAAAATTCATATTTTTATAAGAAGTTGCCAGAATAAATTGTTAATATTTATAGAGTCCTCTAAGCCAAGATTCACAAATTGAACTATTATACTATATTCCCTTGTCTTTGTTGTCAAAGCACTCTTACACAATTTACCTCAAATATTGTGGAATCTTGATAGATTGTGACTCTATGGAAATTGCCTGATAGACTCCGATAAAAGTCAGTGAGTACATCATGCAGATTATATAGTCAGTGAGTCTATGATTCAAAAATAAATGTTTTAATATATTTACAGAAAACCAAACTGTAAGACTGAAAGAAGACATTGAGTATGCTACCAGAAAAATCCAAAATCTTATATAAAGTAAAATGCAATTATTAACTAAATACTCAATATGACTAATTTTTGAAATATTTTTAAAAATTTTATATTGTTAAAATTGTATGAAGTATTTTGATAAAGTTTAAAATTTGTCTAAGAGTACCTGTCCAGCAGGTGCTACTACACTTAATTCCACTAAGTAAGACTGTGATACTGGCTCAATACTTTCTGGGTTACCTTGTTGTAAAATCTGCAAGATATAAAATCATATTAGTAAAAAAAATAAACTATTAAAATAAAATTCAATATTACAGAATATATAAGAAAATTTTAACCTTGCAAACTTTAGCTACAGTTACTTTCATCCTTCCTTTACGAAACATGTATCCTTTTAGTACAAATTCATAGTCGGCTCTGTAGGAAAATAATTTTGTATAATAGGTAATTTTAAATAATTTAGCAAATTTTTCAAATTACCTAAATCCCAACTCATTCAAGAACTGTACAATATTACTTGAGGTACCTACATCAATACAACTACGAACAAGTGTTGCTCTAGATTTATCTCCAACTTCTGGCTGGCCTACATATCTTGTATGCCTAATAAAATTATTAAAAACCTTTATATTTCTGTATATATTAAATAATATAATACAACTTACCAAGGCATTCCTATGTGATCTAAAGCTTGACGAGTTCGAAGGACAAGAGGTGTACCTGTGGGTCCTCCTAAATTAACAAAGAAAATTTATGTTACTTTTTACAAAAATTATAATATTTATTTAAAGGATATACATTATTATCTGTTTTATTGATTTGTACAGACCCTATATAATCATAGACGTGATTAACATAAGTTTGGATGACATTTTCTGCTTGATCCCATTTTTACGTTAACAACTGTTAATTTTTACAATGTATTTATATAAGAAAAGGTTAAATAAATTATATAAGGACAGGGTTTTGAATTTAAATTATTCTTTTTACATAAAAAATTAACACTGTTAAGATTTAAAATTAGTCAATAGTAAGTTTTCTAATAATTCACACACTGACACTTCCTGTTTGAATTTGACAAAACTTAACCATTGTGTAGAAATGAGGTAAAAATTTGAGTACAAAATATTATGTTCTGCACACAATTTACATTATGCAAGTAAGAAGTTTTAATAAAATCCTGCATTTAAGTTACCACTTCAAGCATTCTTGATATGATGAAAAACTTGATACACACCTAAATTTTAATTATATTTCTTATAATTACCTACAGTACATTTAGTATACATATAACACAGTATAACAGAAAGTGAGTCTAAAGAAATGATATAAAAAAAATAACAAATATACATAGAGTAAATCAGTAAATATATCAATAGCAGGATGTATAAAAATTTGTATAGGAAATACTCCACATTTGTTCAAAATTCAAGAGACAAAATAATGGCAACTTCAAATTATCCAAGATTTGCTTCTGTACAATATGTCAAATGCCATGTAACTGATGTAATTTATTAAACAAGCAGAATATGGCTACATATAAAGAACACTACTTTTGTTAATTAATTATTATTATAAATAAACTGCAGATAAACAGCACATGTCTGGTAGGTTGACATATAGGTTTTATAATAAAATAAAACAAATTCTCAAAATGTAACCCAAATTAATTTTAAAGGAGCCCAAAAAGTAGTAAAGTTGCCCAAATCTAGTATGTCCTACAAATATCTGTCAGCTACTGTAACCCAAACTTACAACCCTGAAACCCAGCCATATTTTATGAGATAAGAGAAAAAGGATAGTTGATGGATAAGTGATTACAGAAAATATGTTACTGCAAAAGCAAAGCCATGTTGACCATATAAGAGTAGTTTCTGGTGTATTACAATAGAGCATCGATTATCCGACCCCCGACCAACCGACACATCAGTTAACCAACCGTGTTCTAGTCGGCAAATTCAAATGTCCGCTAGTGATGTGGCACTACAATATTTGGCTATGTCTTGGCTAATTTAATATTATTTTTGTTACATTTTTGCGTGTTTTAGCTGGCAACACTGGCTCAACCATGAAAGGGAGGCCAGTATTTAAACGATGCTATCCAATTGCGGTTTTTAAAACGTGTGCGAGATTTAGCAGCAAAAAACGAGTGTCAGCTGTGAAGCAAAAGAAAATTTTGGACTTCTTTTTCTAATGTATAGGCCTACTTTATGTAAAATATGTAACCTGAATATATTTTTCAATATATAGTACAGTACTGTATTTGTGCAAAATAAAGAAATAATTTTTAACGATACAATAGCGACAATTATTATTTAAAAAAAAAATTTTGTTAGGTATCAACATAAAGTAGGTTAATAGCGATATACTAATATACTATACTAATAATGTATTTTTTCACACTTTTCAATTATCCGACCAACCGCAGTTTCCAATTGAGTCGGATAATCGATGCTCTACTGTATTCTCTTATAGTATGGAGGCATGTGAACAATCTAAACATACAAGTTAATATATAGACATCACAATATAAAAAACTGACACACAAACTGGAACTGTATACTAAACAAAAAACTAACACCTAAATGCAAATTCCAGCATATAATGAACAAATAAACTTTAAATGTTCATTATATACTGGAATTTGCATTTAGGTGTTAGTTTTTTTGTTTAGATATCATAATTTGGAAAGAATTTTCACTTCAAATCTCAAAATAGGCATACTTCAAACTAACTAAATTCCTTAACAAATAAATCTCTATATCCCCTGCAGGAACAAACACTATATAATTATAAACTAATAGGATTTCAAACTATCAGAGTTTGAATTAAAGAGGATTTCATGTATATATATATATATTTTTTTACTATTTTTGATGATAGCAATCAACTCATTATTACATTATTAATAAAATTAATTATTGTAAACAGTGAAATTAAATTATATGACTTTATAGAATTTATTTAACTGCAACTAACAGCCAAAGCAAACACAAATTAAGCTGAAAAACTTAAATCAATAAACATTTTTATAGAAATATAGTAAATAAATGTAACTCACGTTTATTCAAAATCAGATAGTTTTGTCAGAACAAAATGCCAAAAATGAATCATTTGGAATTTTTATTACAAAAAAACAAGCAAGAACTTTTTACATGTTCTCAAGCTATAAACTGAACTATTTACTCTGTACGTATATTACAAAGATTCATGTGTGTTTAAACAAAACTTTTAGAAAGCAACAAGTGAATTTTACTACTAAAAAATTCATGTGAGGTTGCAGACGAGGTCCGTAAATCACAAAATTCTTGCATTTAAATCATAACAATAGATTATATAGAAAAGAGAGAGAGAGGAAAAAAAAAACTCTTGATCTAGACATCGCGACGCAAAATGTAAACGGGTGTCGGAACACGTGCCAAAACACATGTTAAAAATGATCAGTCTATGTCAAACGGAAGGGTAGAATTCCGACACGAAAGCCCATAAATAAATAGAATTATGACACAAAAGTTCATAAATAGGTGAAATTCTGACTCGAGTGCTCATAAATAGTCGATCTAAGAAGACAACTTCGGAGGGGGGACAGTTTTAATAGATAGAAAAACATCGCGCTTGAATCGTAAAAGTTCCTAGATGACAGAAATCGCAATTAATGGGCTAAATTATGAGTTCGAATCTTGTAAATTTATCAACAATCTCCAAACACAATGGTAAAAAGGCGCCAGATGGACACCCCAAATCAGACCTTTCCCATGACCCGAGTCATCCCGAGTTTCGCCTAGAAACAAAGGAGAGACCAATCGGAAAACAGGAAAGGGGATGAGAGGCCAATCGGAAATTGGAGTAGCAAGCGAAAAACTACAAAAATCAGAATCTCCAAGATCGGGGAGTCTCCTCCGCATCCAGCGAAGAGCCGTGATCTGTGTTGTGTTGTGTCGCCGCCAACAACGTAGGACACCTCAGCACCTCTGCGAGCAGCTGTCCAGCGATCTCATCTCGTCCGCCCCAGGGCTTCGACGGAAGGGAAATCCTCGCCACTCCGAAGGACTGTAGAGAAGTGGACTGTCAATTGTGGATGTAAGCATATATGTTATCCAATAAACAGGTTTCCTTATGTAAAACACTTGTCATCATTTGCCTCCTCCGCCACACCCATATGCAAATGTCCCTTAGGTTTATCCTGACATGGGATTAACAGAGCCCCCTGTTGGCAACCTTACATTCACATTTAACATTAAAATATTCACTTAAGCTATTTAGTTTGCTTTAAGAATAGTATTCAAAAAGTAATATAGTAATTCATTTAACAATGTTCAAATTATATTAAACTTTCCATGATACATCTTAACAAGTATGGAAAGTGAAATACAAAATCATCTGATCACTAATTTATCCTATATATTATTTTATTTGTTCATGTGATATTGTGTAAATGTTGAAACAAAAATATTAACTTTAATTTATTTTTTGTTCTTTGCATTTCGAATCTTATATTGATTTACGATGTTTGATTAAGTTTTGGAGTGCATGCTCATTAGGAATATGAAATCGAACATCTTGTAAAGAACTTCAAAAGTTTAAGAACTAGCTTGCAACGGTTTTGAGTGAATGCCTGAAGGGCGGCCCAGGAGGGGCGTCGAAAATGTTTGCACTTTAGAAATTTTGCTCCGGTTAATTGGTTTCCAGTAAGAAGATTTATATTTCGACCCAGTGTATTAAGGAGCCTTTCAGTTATTTAACATTGAAATATTAAGAGGTCTCTCTCTGTACTAAGATGCCCTTCCACAATATGGTGATTTACAACCAACAGGCAACTTTATTGTATGCTGATTAAGTAAACATCTCTTCAATCTGAAAAATTCTTCATTAGGCTACCTCACAGCCAATTATCAACAGATATAACCTTTAGAAAATTTATTGTATGCATTGGAAATTTAATTAAAATTATGACATCACATACATAAAAAGATGCATTATATAATAATTCAAAAGAATTTTTAAATTTTTGAGACTTTTTGAATTTTCTTAAAAAATGGGAAGCTCTTTGTGAACCAAAACATGTTGGATATATGAGCAAAAATACAGTACATCAGATGGATTAAAAAATCAGAGTGAAAAGTACTTTGTCTGTTTTAGAATATCTATTAAGAGAATTAGGATATATATATTTGATGAGAGCAAAGATTAAGTAAATGTAAGTTGGAAAATCTCTTTAGTATCATTAGGCAATCCAAGGGTTGTAATGACCATACTAATCATGATGAATTTTTAACTATTATGGAATGTTTGTGTTTTTAAAATTTGGCTAAAATATCAAAAAAATGGCAATACTTTTCTCATTATTATTAACTCTTTAATATGTCCAAAAAAAGAATTTATGAAGAATAATCAGTCCAGATTTTTTAAAATTGATAAATTCCTTGAAAATGGAGAATTATTAAAGGCTAATGAATATTTAAAATGTGAGAAACTAGAACATTCAGATATTGTTCATAGACACAATAATTTGCAATTAATTTATTATATTTCTGGATATGTGGTAAGAAAGTGTTTACAGAAAACATCCTGCACTAATTGTAAAAAGAACATTGATGCAAAATCTATTGATGCAACTGATATATATCCAGAATGTGAAGATTTACAAAGGACTTTGATAAAGAAGGATTGATCTATCCTTCAATGCCACTATTCTATCTTATTTGTGACATTGAAAATTCACTTACAGAGTGTATTAGTTTCAATAATTTGCATGAAATATACTTGATATTTTATCTAATTTACGAAATAAAAATATAAGATATATAGGTTGTGATATTTGTAAAATCACTTGAACTGAAAAAATTGTAAGGTTTTACATTATAATGAGAATGCATTTTTGTTTGAAGAAAATACAGAAACATCAGGAAGAAAGAAGAAAGAAACAGCAATATTTAAAAATAAAACATACAAAATATATTCATGTAAAAAAAATTTTAGTCAGAAATAAAATGTTTTCATGTTAATGTGGGTATCAAGTTTTTTAATCCATTGCAATTATAATAATACTGAGTTTGTATTACATAATTAATATGTTAATAAATCAAGTTAATGAATTAATGTTTACTTCAACTGTTTAAATATTGCTATAAAGATGAAACTCTGATATAATTTGAAATAATTTATAAGTTCTATAAAAATAACTTTAATTACATTGAATATAGAACTTATTTTAATTTTATAGAAGTAACTAATTTTGTTTTAAAACTGCAGGACTTCTGATTCCTCTATAATAGCAAACATATAAATAATTCTTCTTCTTGTAGCAAGGATAGGGCTTTAGCTCTATTGCTACGAATGTAAACCTCAGTAGTGACAACTGTGCCATCTAGTCTAAAGCACTTATTTCATAGCATATTTTCAGACACGAATGGCACACTAAATATTCTAGCCACTGTAGTTCCAGTGTGGCTCTAGGTATAATCAAACTGTACAGCACTACAGGATGCAGAGAGAAGATGGGTACAAAATTTAACTACTTATATATTGATTAGGACATGCCAAATCTGTTTGTAGAGTGCAAATACGACTAGAGCCATTACTGGTCCCTAAACACTCAAGATACAAATTATTTGTATACTTCCTTCCATTCTCTGTACACATTTTAATTTTTTCTGAAAATTTTTCCTACTGACAATTAGAAGTCATTAAAACAGTCTCTGACAACTGTTTTTAAGTCTTCAACAGTTTTATGACAGAGAATGAATGATTTTTTCACAATGCCCCAAACTAAATTATCAAGTCTAGAGAAGAAGCTACATCATATCAGGTGTTATTTTATGCCATTTATTTATGTATAGAAAGTATTTAAAAGTAACTTCTTCTCATATCAGATCCACACCTAATCCATTATACACTGGATTTGTCATCATGATATTCTCTGAGAGATTCAGGACATAGACATTTCATAAGGCTGGATAAGCAAGATCTTGATCATTTTTCCAGGCAATATGCCCATTGTCTTGCTTATCTAGGTGTATTAAAAGCTGCTCTATCAAGGTCTTTTTGGAAATGCTTACTGATCAGTCGGTCGATATTGGTGAATGATGTCATTAATAATTAGTTGGTCATTCTCTAACCCATTCTTAAGCAGTGGTCACACCTAGTAATTTCCAGATGTGCAGGCGACCACAACTGCAACAAGCGTCGTCATGGTCACGTTGTTCATTGGTATTGCTCAGAAACATAATCTTATAATAAACCAATAAAATTACAGTAGCTTGTTTTTGACTTCTTTCTTGAGTTTACTAATAGTTTACATTCTACTTCAGAGTATTTACAGAATTTTAGCCACTTTTCTTATTAAAATGCAAGTAGTTCTTTTTCTGCAATAAACAAAAGAAAAAAGGCAATCATTTTATTAGAGCTGGCAAGAATATACAAAGAGAAAAATAACAGAAACCATTCGTGCTGAATTAAAACTTGGTGAAATAAAAATCAATGGGCTAAACAATCATGCTTCGAACAGCTGATGAACGAATTAAGGCTTTTGGATGCTGACCGAAGGTTATCGGGGATATATCCGTACAAATACAAATACCCCAAACTAGTATCCAAGTGTCCAAAAAAACATATTTTAAGGAGGATAACCCTCATAATAGCTAAAAAAGATACACACCTTTGAAGTTCTATTTTACCCAGAGAACATCTTTCACTGACACTTCGTTATTTTCAACATTGCCACCATACGACATGGCACAAAGGCATTTGTCGATTGCACATTTGCAATCAGTGCAAGTAGAACAAACTTTTTGTTTCTAGTTGCAGTCATGCTGGTTTACCAGTTAACGAGAACAGTTGTGGCAGTTGCAGTTGCCTGCACAACTGGAAATTGCAAGGTGTGACCACAGCTTTAAAGATTGGCAAATCTGGTAGCAACCAGTAAATCATCAGAAGCTTTACAGGTAAATTTTTTGAATGGCACCTAGTCTCGACAGGCGAACCAGTAAGCATTTCCAAACAGACTTCCAGACATGCTTATTCTAATAAGCTTTCTTGTTTATTCTAATAAAGCCACTCTAAAAGGCAATGCACCCATAATCTCGTGCATAGGGACTTTATGGACACATTGTGTATTTAATTTAATAGTGAAAATAAGTAAATAAATCTTAAGTCTTACTAATTTGGAAAACAATTTCATAATCGTGAAAAGTTTCGGGAGTAGTATCAGCATTATCGCAAAGACCTCTCAAACGATGGAGGAGAACTTCGCAAGAAGTGTCCATAATGCTTCCTTGCAATAAATATTCTTGCTGTTGAGCTATAGGAACATTTCTTCGTACTGATGCAATCGATTCCATCCTTTTCACGACAAACAATACACCAAACTAACTAAAAACTGTAAACACAATGGTTTAAAATTAAATGTTTAATTTAAATCAGATTTCTCCAGCTGTAGTCACATAAGAACGGAATTTTGAAAATCAGTTCCCTCTAAAAATTAGTATTAATATTTAAAACAAAGGTAAGCGTGATAGTCTTGCCATATTAGTTGTTTTTATAGTTATGATAATGGCCACTAGAGGCGGCAGTTATGTTTCTTTAGCTCAAGTTGCCAACCAAACGAGAGAAAATTATCTGCTTGAAACTATTGTATTTTACTTAAGGAGATTTCCTGCCTATAAGTTAAAGAACATAATGGCGGTGACCAAACCCTAAACACCGGAGTTCGATCGGGGTTCGCGCCTCACTCGGACGAGCTGGCAGCGGGAGTTTTTTCCGGGTTTTCCTCCTTGCCAATGACGCTTGAATAGGGGCCAGCTTCCCCCAAGTCCTCCTGGAAGGCAATCCTATCTCCCCCTCTCTCGGTGGCCGTCTCCTATAAGGTCGGCTTTGGTCGCGTCCGTGACCTCTCTTCTGTCTTCCCGGATTGGCTGTCTTCTATAAGGCCGACTCTTCGGTCGCTGGGCGATCCTCCCTCTCTTGCTCTTCCGGATAGTAATAGTATAAACGAATAGCAATAAACTCCTCTATCAGTCAAAGTCAAGTCAATTAGAATTAGAGTAAGTTAAAGAACAATAAATATTGTTTTCAACAATAAACAAAAAAAAAACTTATTTTCAGGCAAGCTATGACAACCTAAAGTTATCTTCGTTTACTCAAAACATTAAAAAAACAACATTTTCTGCCACGTGTCAACAACTCTGCTGATTAACTAAATATGACAGAATCCGAACTTTCTTTATTCACTCAACATGCTGCTGTTTTCACAGGTTCTGTCACTTGCAGCAAATGTTAAAAAAAAAAAACGTTTGTCCCATACTAGCCGCTGTCCCATACTACCCGACCTTCCCCTATAGCAGTTAACAGTCTCGAAAAATCTGAAAAATCGCATATGTAAGTCTGAAAATGCATATGCAAAACTTCGATGCAAACTTGAGCTTATCGAATTGAATTACGGTCCCTGAAATAATTGTCCAAATACGATAATTATCGAACAGATGACAACACTGCTTTAGCTGTTTTGTTCATGTTACAGTAGAGAGTCGTTAATCGGAACACTGGTAATCGGAATCGCCGGTAATCGGCACGATTTTCAGTCGGACTGTGTCGTGCTGAATCGAACGTTTTTGATACTAAATTTACTTCTAAAGTGTAATTTTTATGTTTTTTATATTCTTCAATATATTTATTTTGTTTGTACAAAATGCAGAAATAATTTTTAACGATACGATAGCCTCGATTATTATTATAAAAATTTTCGTTAGGCTTAAAATCGACGGAAATTCAACACGAAGCGACACGCAACGGAGAAAAATTCAACACAAAGCGACACGCAACGGAGAAAAATTTGAACATCGGACAGGTTAATGTATTTTTTCGTACATAATGGGTAATCGGAACAAATGACTAATCGGAACAACCCCAGTCCCCAATTGATTCCGATTTTCGACTCTCTACTGTAATTCATTTACTTTTTCTAATTTTAAATTAATAGATCTTAATATTATATATAAAATATTTTTCGGTAGGAATCCATCTAGATATGTCGGGCCCGTCCCTCATCACCAGACCACCATCATTGTAGGGCTACCGAATCTGTAATGGACTTGCTAAAAAAAGACTTAGTGCCCATAGGGCGAAAAGTTAAAAAAGAAGAAGAAAACAAATACAGCATAATGTGTTATTTAAATTTTTAAGCATATAATATGATTTTCATTATTTCTATAAAAGACGAGATTTCAAAATTACATAAAATAAAACTGTTTAAATCATGAGAGTCTGTACATAGAGGCCGGATGGCCGAGCGGTCAAGGTGGCGGCCTACCGCTCTAGGGAACCCAAAATCGAGTCGGACGGGTCGTATATTCCCTAGGAATTTTTCGGGGGTGGCCCGTCCGGATATGTGGATATGTTGGACCCATCCCTCACCACCAGGCCGCCCCATTGTGGGCCTGGCCGAACCTATAATGGGCTTGCTATAAGGCAAGCCCATTATAGGTTCGGCGGTGCCCACAGGGCGGAGAGAGCAAAAGAAAAAAAAAAACAAAAACAAAAGTACATACAGATTATTAAAAAAAAAAAATGGTTTGGATTGATGGAGTAGGGGTAATGTAACACATGCGGTCCTCCAGAAGACATTCTCTTGACAATGATCTGGCAAGGGGTGTCTCCAGGAGAACTTCTATGGGAGTGAGTCGGGTCGCTATTTAGGTGTTAAACATAAAAAATCCTAAAACGCTGAGCTTGATCATTGGTTTTTGCAAAAATGTGTAAACACTTCAATTAATCCAAATTCAAACAGTTAGAATAATATAACATTTAGAGTTGAGACAAGCAATTGAAAGGTGTGCTACATTCTTTGCAACTACTTGACGAATATTTCCGTATCACTTATTCAAGGATGTCAACAATTCATGGACACTAATGATGAACAATTTGAAAAATTTAAATAATGTCGGAAAAGTTATTGTATATCTTTATACGTACTGTACATTTAATTCTAAGATGAAGAAATATCACGCAAATTGAAATTTAGAATAAAATTTATAATGAATTGATAACGTTACAAAATAAAGATTTATTGAGAAATATTCAAAAATATATTAATAAAATCAAATGTTTAATTTTATTCCAGTTTTATAAATTTTAAACTTATTTTAAATATAATATATATATTATATTTATTTCTGTCAAATTAGATTAATCGATGATAATTTTATATCTTTATCAACATTTCTTAAGTGATTATTAACATATCAATTCTGTTGTTTCGATTAATCTGATAATTTATATTTCTTTTTCTACATTAAATTCTCATTATTTTAATCAAAGTTTTCATTTATATTGAAAAAGTAGTATTCGAATTGAATCAAAACTGTTATTTTGAAAGGAAAAATTGGTTTAAACCTTTACTCATAATTAAATTTCCTATATAAAGTGTATAGACGAAAGCACATTTAATAAAATTAGGTTTCTGGTACAAGGTGAAGGTTTAAAAATTCAATGTTTTTTCAACAAAAGTTTGAATCATTGCTATTTTGAATTATAATGTAATTATTTCAACATTGAAATTCTTCATCCGGAAATTTTGTATGAACTGCTATATGTTCTTATATTTCATTAATACGTTTTCAGCACAAAAAAAAAACAAAAAGCAAAATAATAAAACATTTTTTAATCAGTATTATATTTAGACTTTGTAATCAATTTTAATTAAAAATATTTTGGGGGCTATAGCCCTTATTTCCTTGGCTACACCAGTGCATTGTTCACACGATTGATTTCCAATATTTTCAATTAAAATGAAAATAAATTAATTAACTTAAATGGTGCAATTTGGATTTTTAAAATTTGCACAAATAAAAATCTATTATCATTCTTTCGCGATAAAAATAAGTAAATAAGTATATATACGAGCAGAAATATTTTATATTTTATAAACTTTAAAAAATAATTTTTCGTTTAGTGCATAATTTAAATTATGATAAACATTTTTTTTAAAAATATTACTGAAATTTTCTCATATTTTAAAAATTCAAATGCTAAGCACGTGCAAGTATATTTGGATTAACCAATAAAAATACAATACGGCATTACGTATGAAATCAAGGACGTACCTTATTCACCAATAGGAGACGAGCGTCTGCCGGGCAGTATTTTTCCATCATCTGCAATGGGAATTTAATTATTTCTTGTTTTGGTCACAGCGGCAGATGCTTTTCGACTGAAAGGTACGTTCATTTTTAGGTCCTTTACAATTTTTTCATTGCAGTTATGAAATTTTACATTTAAAATTTGATAATTTTTCCTTTTATTTATTTTGACTACTTATCGATTTGAAAATTCGTCTGCATTTAAACACGAAAAATACATGTATATTTTTTTAAAAAAGAATAACCTCGCAACCATAAGCGTTATTATTTTTTAATAGTTAAATGTCAAAGTTCAATATATACGTAACATGAAAGACCGATATATTATTTTGATATTTAATAATAGAAACATTAAAAAATGAAAAAAAAAAATGTGTATTGATGTAAATTAAAATATATAAATGTTTTTAAATAGCGCCATCTTCGAAAGATTTACGAATAGAAATATAATCAAACCTAACCTGACGTATCATTCAAATTAAACATTGCACTGTAATAGAGCAGTTTGTTAATACATATGCAAGATTTGATATTGATCTCGAATTTAGTTGTTTACATTGAATTATACTTAGAATAATTATATATGCTTTTCTTACCCAATGTTTTGTAATTACAATGGATAATCATGATTAATTTGCTCGTTTTCGCACATTATATTGAATTTGTTGTATACAAAAGTTTTGTTTTTTTTTTTTAATTATTCATTTCCACGGAAACAATTCTCTTTTTTATTTGTGTTGTTTATGATATCATTCGTGTAATATAACTATATCTAATTTACAGTTTTCTGGTTTTTCCCTTATAGTTATTGTGGGAGAAATCTTATGAGTTTTATCGTAAATAATAACGTTCAAAACCCTTTTTTTTTTTTTTTTTTTTTTTTTTTTTTTCGTATTATCAATTGTTACTTGAATTGTTATCTAGGTTTTTATGATTAAAAATATTTATCACACGTTTCCATTCAACCTCCCTCTAGATAATTTAGATATCTTCAAAAATAAACCTTTCCCATAATAATTTTTCCTGAATGATTTTCGTCGTTATGTTCATTTAGTAGTGACACTTAAATTATTTTAAGAAGTTATCTTTGTTAAACTGTATACAGTATACTACATATGAAAATACTGTATTTACTTGCATATAAGACAATCTTGCATATAGGACAAGGTGTGAATTTAAAGATCAAAGTAATGAATATTAGATTTATTAATACAATTCTAATTTTATTTTGTTTAATCGCAAATAAAATATTATCAAATGCACATATTAAGGCAAAAAACCACGTTCTCTTGATTCTATCACCTTTTGTCTACACGGACTTGCTCTTCGAAGCTTTGTTACAACTCCTCTTTTTCACTCTCACTTCACAAAGCATCGTTCTCTGATCTGTTGAGTGAATTTGAAATGCAGTATTTTTTGAATGACTGCTATCAGCTCTTGAGGAATGCTTATCCATGCACGTGATATCCACGTAGCAAAACCAAAAGATTATAATGCGCATGACTGGGAAAAGTTTATTTGTAATGATTCAGAATGCAAATATTCATTAAAAATACCAATTTAACAAATATGAAATAACTACATTTATAATCATTGCAAAGTGACCAGATATTTTTGGACTATCTCTTTGAAAGTGACATTCCCCTTGACTTCAATAGCACCCTGCTATAATGGCAGCACGAACTATACACTGTTTACAAAAATTATTGTAAAAATGCAAATAATCCTTAGCTCATGCATATAGGACAACCTAGGTTTTTGAAGCAGTGAAAAATGAATGAAAACCTCTTATACGCGAGTAAATACGGTATATTGAATTTTAGTTAATAGGTACTAGTGCTTATTAATAAACATTCCAAATTATTGAAATCATGTTAATAAAACATTCATCAATGAGTTCTTATATTTTTTTAAAACAAAAAAATATTTACATTATATTTTTATTGTTTTTATAAGCCAGACATTTTTTCCTTCTTCAGTTTTTGGCATTTTTTACCCTGTAATTTTTCACTCATCAGATGTAATGTCCTTTTTACATAAAAAGGCTGTTACACTTGATATCTTATGTAAAAGTGTTCAAATCTTTAAAAGTTTAATCACCTTGTATTTTAATAACTAATGATACAAAGTTGTTCTTAGTTTATTAGGCCTATGGCATGCACATCATGTAAATTCTCATACAAGTTCTATTTGCTGTTTGTCCATTTTCAAATTCTATGCAAGTTACAGTTTTGTTCTGTTAGTAATGAAGGAACTACAAAGTAAATGTGATGCATTCTATAGCTTTTTCTTCAAGAAATGATAACTTAAATTTGCCATCTAAAACATGTACTGTTAAGGTGACCAACTATACTCATTTACTGAGTTTTGTACTCTTTTTTCGCAAACCGTACTCTTTTCAAATCCTGTACTCTGAAAGTACTCATTTGTATAATTTTATATTCATTTGTATTTCTAAAACATTTTTTTAGATTATTTTATTTCAATTTTATTAATTAAATATTTAAAATTATTTTGACAGTGATTTGAATTTCATGCGCGCATATGGCTTGCCGTTTCTGGCACGTCAGAGGACGGCAAACACCAGACACGAGTTTGACAGTGATTTGAATTTTGCGCGCACATATGGCTGCCGTTTCCGGCACAATTGAGAGGCCGTATTATGTACTGTACCTGGATAGATAGATAGATACTACAGACTTCTTTTTTTAACAACGTCAAAATTACATTTGTGAAAAGAGATGGATATATCTATCTCTCCAATATTTGTGTACGTAATCCCCAGGCTGATCTTTGATGTGCAGTATGTACTGTACAGCATGCTTGACAGTCTAGACGCATGCGTAGTATGTACGGCATGCTTGACAGTCTTGCAAAGTGTACTCTTTTTGAACAAAAAATAGTTGGTCACCTTAGTACTGTACCATTAAGAGGAACAAGGAAACTAACAATATTGAGGATCAACCAAGGGATAAAAGGGCTCCTGGAATACTTAAGGCTTTGAAGAGCCAAGTAAGAAATTTTCACTATTGCCAAAGAAAGCTGGCTTTATAAATGAACATCTTGAGAAATTCATCTATTACTGAGAAAGTACCCCAAGTTTAAGGCTTGATACTTACACAGGCTCCAAAGCAAAAGCTGATTTGCTGTTGCTGTCTTTTGCAGAGGTACAAAGATGTGGAAAATATTTTCCTCATAGATGATGATAACTTTTACTATGGAAGAAAAATGTAACATGTGAAATGATTGGACAAATCAGTGAAAGATATTCCTATGCATATCCAGAACTTTCAAAAGGCTCACCATTCTGGAACTGTGAGGGTTTTGGTAGGGATCAATTAGCAAGGAAAAACAGAACTTCAGTTTATGTTAACAGGGGTTAAAGTTACTGTTAGGAACTATAACGCAAGTCATATGACTTCTCCAAGAAGTAATGACTCCAAGCAGAAACACATCTCAAACAATGAATCGAACTTAAAAAATCAAACTTGGAATTTTCAGCATGACTTTACTTTGGATCACAGTGCCAAAACTACATAGAATTAGTTAAAAGAGAAAGTTCTAGATTTCATTTTGAAGGAAGAATGCCATATCACCTAACCTGAATCCATTAGAGTATTCCTTATGGTCAAAATTTGAGCTGGAGGCCTGTGTTAAATCCCAAAGTGTTGACACTCAAAAAACCACTTCTGTGAGAATCCTATGGAAAGCATCTGTACTGCCATAGAATAGTGAAGAACAAGAATGAAAGACTGTATCAAAGCACATGGCGGCTTCTTTGAACATTAGAAATGCATGTAACAGCCACATTTTTGTTGCCCAAAGGCAAAAGGCTCTAATAATTACATTTTTCATGCTAGATATTGGGCAGTATTGATTAAGGATACTAATTAGATACAACTTTATTTTTATTTTATTTTTTTGAGATTAGAGCTTTTTGCTTTTTGGATTATATATTTACCTTCAGACCATCCTTCTTCAAAGAAGCTAGTCTCAATGGGTCTGTGGCATGCTTTGTGATGTGGCATACTGAGATGCTCAACATTTTTGTTTGACCCCAAATTGAGTCAACTACTTTCATTCAAGATGGAGCACATATTGGACCAAACAGCAGTTTCTGTGACAAAATTTCAGTAATAAGAGCGATTAGTCATGCATTTCCTATTGTGTTGCTACGTCATTTTCTAGAGCTTAGTCCATGTGATTTTTGGTTGGAGGGACTCAAAAAATGTGGTTTATTAAGAATGTTGCAAATTTGGCAATCTTGAAAGACAGTATCACAATGCTTGTGAGAAGCATCATGTAGGATAAATTACATGACTTGCATTAAACAGTCTGTCTGTCACATTAGGGTTTTACACCTTAAGATATAGCACTTGATGTGGTTCCCAAGTCTTTCATCTCTGTATGGAATGAGTACCTTGTAGAAATAAAATGTTTGTCACCTTCAGTGCCGATAGTATGGTAGGGTAAATTTTGTTCCTACTAATTTTCTATGGAAATGCCTTTACATTGAAACACTTTAATTACAATCACATGTTATATTAACATATATGTGAAAAATTAGGATAAATTAAAGGAAAGATGACAACTATTTTCACTCTTTACTAATATTAAGAAAATACTTATGGATTTGCTAATTCAAAAAAAGTACAAAGTAAAAATCTTTTTACTTTCTTTTCAAAAAAATGTGAAATACATATTTACAATATGAATTTGAAATATTCAAAAATGTGGGGGAAAGGAACAGTTATTTCATGAAAATATGTAAGAAAGTAATTGAAATCCTTAATTCTGAAGAAAAAATTTTTGTCATAAACAGTACACTTTAAAAAATCATGCTAGATATTGTATATGTAAAAAACTGTTTTTGTATTGTTTAATATTTCAATTTGTATTATATATAATCATCATTTTCTAATAGTAGTAAATTATTCACAACTTGCTTTAAGTTATTATTGTGTTTTCTAAAAAATTTTCTAATATTACTTTATCTGTTGAGTATACTAAAAGTAAAAATCTATATATATTACAAAATTGAATTTTGATTAATTTATTAAACTTATTACAACATCTTTTTGAAAATAAATTGATAAATTACATCTTAAAGCATTAGTACATGTATTTTACTTCAATTAAATGAATTATGAAATAACAAAATATATTTTAACAGTATCACAAATTGTTTTAAATTTTTTTTAGTGAAGTTTTATAGAAAAATTCTGATAATTCTTTTAAAAAATTTTTTACTTTAAGACATTTAAATTTATGCTTTAAAACAAATTTTACATTTAAGATTTTAATGTTTATAATGAAAGGTATTGGAAGTTTTGCTGACTTGAGTTAAAACTTCATTAATCATTTTGTATATTTATAATTTTCTCTTTTTGCTTTGTCACAGTATGTCAATAAAGAAATGAGTATAAGCATTTTTGTAAATAATTTAAATTATTTTAAACAAATAAATATTTACAGATCTTATTTTAATAAGAAATAGAAACACATTAACTTCTAGATGTTTAACATAAAACAGAAAATAATTCATCAAAAAGTATTAGTTTCAGTATCTTTTAAGACTTTCTTCTTTTATAATTCTATCTCAGTAATAAAATAGGTTTTGTTTTAATTTATAATTTGCATTTAATTATGATATAAAAATGATAATTTAAAAATATAAAAGAAAGTGCATGTCAATTTGTGTCAAGGTCAACTATAATAATAAATTATACACAAAAAGTAAAAACAGCATAAATAAATAAATATTTGCAATTCAATTTCCTGTGGAAAAATATCTCGA
This sequence comes from Centruroides vittatus, assembly GCF_030686945.1. Lineage (NCBI taxonomy): Eukaryota > Metazoa > Arthropoda > Arachnida > Scorpiones > Buthidae > Centruroides > Centruroides vittatus. Next base: position 976,221 of record NW_027122274.1, on the reverse strand, counting down.
TTTTAAATTTATAATTAAAAACAATGAATTGTTTTACTAATGAAAACATTTTTCTTCTAATATGAGAGAGAGAATTTATATAAAATAATATTTTCAGACAAATTTTAGAGTGAAACATTGAAACTAAAGTCTAAAGTTTAAAATTACTGCAAACATCAAATTATAGAAAGTCCATTAATGTTAAATTGCACGTTAAAACAACAATGAATTAATACTAGTTTTTAGAATTTATAACAAAGCTTTAGTGAAATGTTTTAACCTGAGTCCAAAAGTAAGTGAAATTATGTCAATGTTAATAAAAATAAATTTTTTTTTTAACCAAAAGAAAAGTTATATAAGTAATCCAATATAAAAGATTTTCAGATTAGAATTAGATAAATATTTTATATTAAAAATCTGAAAGAAATTGTGTTCTATAAAATGAGAGTTCAAATTTTTGTTTTTCAAAAAATACGAATTTCATATCTGAAAATTTTATTATGTAAATCAAAGTTTGCATTGAAAGAAACCAAATACAAAATGTTGATCATGTTATGATGTGTTATTTTTTCCAATATCAGGTAAAAACTTTTATGCTAATTTATTTATTTTTTCATATTTTTCTATAAAATAATAATTTTGGAATTTGATTTAATAGATGAACAATGTCAGTATCTCATATCCGATTTAGAAATTAATCCTAAAAAATTTTTAATTTACACAAATTTTAAGGAAAAAAAATTGACATGGATTAGAATTTTTGATTAGAATAATTTACAGTATTGAATAAATTTTATTATTTATAAAATTTATTTAATAATATAATAATTTAATCCCAAGAAATCCAAAAGTATTTGATTTTTTTTTTTTTTTAATGCAAATTTTGAATTTAACTTACATCCATACATAATTTCTTTATACCGTATTTACTCGCATATAAGACAAGGTTTTCATTCATTTATCACAGCTTCAAATTCCTAGGTCGTCCTATATGCGCGAGTGAAAGATTCTTTGTGTTTTTGCAAATAATTTTTGTGAATCGTGTATTTGCATTTTTTACCAGATGCCTATCCTTCTCTATTTGAAAACATAAGCATTTTATCTGTGTCATTTCAATCGTTCTTGTGTATTGTCAGGAGTAAAGATGAATAGCAATAGGAAAAGCAAAGCTTCTGAATTGATTTCCAAAATTACATGGGAACCCGATATAAGTTTTTTTTCATTCCCATGTGAAAACATGATTATTTGAAAATCAGAATTCGGAGAAATTCATAAGTGTAATCAATGGAGAATGGATTCGACTGTTAAGAATTGGCAAAAATAGGTTCCCGATTGTCCAGATTTATGTGAAACAATTGTTGTCAATTTTATGAGATTTTTCCTTAAAGTTTAAAATGCCAGTAATTTTTGCAGGACAGTGTGTGCATTTACATTCATTTGATATTTTACTTGTGATTAAACGAAATAAAATTAGAACTGTATTAATAAATTTAATTTTTTTTTTGTTTTGATCTTTAAAGTCACACCTTGTCCTATATGTGAGGTTGTCTTATATGTGAATAAATATGGTGTGTGTGTGTATGTCTGTGTATATATATATATACACCATATTATGTATATGTATGTCTTGAAAAAGATTACAAAAGAAAATCTACAAACCGGTGTACATATAAATTAATTAGTAATTAATTTAAAATAATTGCAGTATAATAGCCCAATATAATTTGGTAATTGTTGGCTTATTATTAATAATTACAAATTTAGAACACTGTTTTTCTTTGATTCCATGATTTGGTGATTCAGATATTATCAACAAAAATTGAAATATGACTTTTTTCTAAAAATTTATTACTGTGCAAAGAAACTTTTTCTGTCAGTAAAAATTTTTTATAACGTTTGTACAATATTTGGTTTGTTAAAATATTTGCTCTTTATTAATCTAATGACAATATACTTGCATATTTTGTAATTTTGTAAAGTTAGTTGATGTATCATACATCTTACTCATACCTCTTCCTATCTTAGTAAGATGATCTTACTCACTCATACAGCTTATAATCATGATGGTATATATCTTATTGTCTTAGCTTTAAAATTTGTATATAGTCATGCAAGTACATATCTACATAAATTACTTCAATTTGAATAATCTTAACAAATACAGAAAATAAAATCAAAGGAGTCTTGGCACATGACTGTTTTGATTTTATTTTCAAAGGATCTTTTTCTTTAATTTTGAGTATGAGGTATTCATACTCATGCAAGTACATAGTTATTTCAATTAGTTTAAAACTTATGATTTTAGTCTACAGCATATCTTTAAAAAAATATATTTGAAATTAAAAAGTATTTTTTTAGGGAAGAAAAAATCCTATGAAATTACAGTCCAAATATCATCTAAATTAATAACAATATTAAACATTAATCATCAACACAAATTAAATTTGATAGTCTTTTCTAAAAAAATAAATGAAATACTTTTGCAATTTAGAGGTCATTAATTATGAATCAGAAATAATATTATTTTTATTTATTTATTGTTTTCAATGAATGGTGTGATCAAAGTAAGGTGATTATAATGATCAATATTTTCATGACAGATATTTTATTCAATTGATCTATGTAAATATATTTAATTTTCTTATTCTGCATTATATTCTTCATTTACAATAATTTTGAGAAAAGTAATTAAACATTTTATTAATTTAATGAATTTTTCAGAAAAATTATAACAGTTCTTCAGAATATTTAATTATAGAAATGATTAAGCTATTTATTCCAAATAAATATTGAGATATTAAAGATGTTTATTTCTATATTAATTAAATTATCAACAACCGTGAGGCAGTTAATAGTGAGGGCTTATCAATGATGAGCCCTCACTATTATCTGCCTCACTGTTGTTGATAATTTAATTAATATATATTATACCAATGGCTAGAAGCAACCTTTGTAATAATTTCATGTTTATTTCTCTAAAAATAAAGATTATGATAGTTCAGAAAGTCAATTTTATCAGGACCAATGATCAAGGCTTTTTATTGTATTATCTAATATAATATCTAATTAGGTTAGCAGTTGCTATGTAGTCATTTAATTGAGAAATTTTAAGTTTCTATTTTAACATATTTTGTATGAGATATTTGAGTACTTGTACTGTACAAATTAATACAAATTACTTAATACAAATTAATACAAGTTACTTAATATTTCATTGTAAAAAAGGAAATTACTTAACAAATTATTACAAAATTGATTTTTAATTGTAAGATATATAGGAAATTATCTAATATAGAAGAAATGTGTAATAATCATGTTAAAAAATATATATAAAATTTGAATAACTAGATTTTTAAATTTGAATTACCAGTAAGTATATTTTTTCTTTATTAGATTGAGAAATAGATAATTATGACAATATTGGGTACTTGTTTTCGTCATTTTGGCATTGCCATTTTCAAGAATAACAGGACTTTACTATACAAGTATTCTTCTAACCCACCCTGGATAATAAAATTTTCTCGGAAATTTCATAAAAGAGGTATGTACTTTAAATAAAATGTACATTTACTGAATTTTTAAAATTTTAAATATTAAATTTTTTTGCTTATATTATCTATGTAAATTACAGATTTTCTGTAACTGGCTTAAAAAGCTTATAAATGTTTCTACATATAATAAAACATTTGACTATCTAAAAAAGCATTGTGCATTTGTATTTTACTCTATATTTGGAGGAATAGAGAATAAAATATGCAAGAATAAATCTACATTCTAATTAAAATAAAATGTAAGTTTATTCTTTCATGACAGAATTAAAATTAAAAAGCATACAGAACTAAATATAAACATAACCAAATATGTTTACTTAATTTAAAAAATTACAAAATATATTTTGTAAGAACTTTTTATAATAATTCAGCTTTGAATCTTTGAATTATTAAAATTATTCAGTTTATTATGTGAATTATTTTTGCAACATTGAATTTTATTATTTTTAATATATTAGCATTCTTGAAAATATAAACAGTACATTTAATCAAGTAATTCTTTGAAGAATTAACTCATCCTGAAACACAATTATATATTAGAGTGCAAAATTTTTTTTAACATTTTATAGACTTAATAGACTTAGAATAATTTGTTTATATCTCAGATTTTTTAAATTTTCAAATATATAGTAAAATCATGATTTAAAGTTTTTATTTTCCTGTCTCTACCATACTTTCCCTCTGTTATATATAACAATCTGTAAAAAACTGACCTCCCCAAGATTTTTACATTTTTGGACTCAGCACCTTGAAATGTTGAAATGCAAAGAATTTTGGGTTTTTTCAGTATGTATGAGTGCATGGGGCATGATTTTGTTCATTCTCTTTGAAGCATTTGTCTTGAAGCCTGTATTTTTGTTTTTGAAAATTTCTGAAATTTTGCAGGGAGGTTTTTGTATTAGGGGAATTGATACTATTAAATTTTGGTGGTTAAAGGTTCAGCGGGTGGGGAGATAAAGAGGGTCATATGTCATATCTCGAGTGGGGTCAGACTTAATGATAATTTTACTCATTATTAGCATTTACAATTTTTTTATAAAACCCATCATATTTTTTCCTAATTGTGCTGCAATTTGAAACAAATTGTAGATCTATAAATTCCCATTGTCGTCTGTCTGTCTTTTTCCTTAATTTCGAGAATGGAGTGAGTTAGATGAAAGACAAGACCAGATAAGGAAACCTTAGGGACAGGCAGTCATGATGCAAACTGGAAGTCACGTTATTTTAATTCAAACATTTCCCCCCCTCCAAAAGGAGTTAGATAGATGACTGGCATAACTCTATTGTTAAAGGGAAAAGTATGATGTACAAAGGCAAGCCACTACTAATTTGAGGTGGAGAGCATATATTTTAAGTTAAGTAAATTAAAAAATATGATTAAAAATTGCAGCCTGGCATTGTGACGATGTCACATTAAATAATTGCTTGTTAGAATTAGTTTGGTTTACATCAAACAAAACCGATAGCATAAGCAAATACATCAACAACTGCTGTAAATGATCTGGCTAAATTTTGGATATATAAGGAAATATTCAAAATTTAGCCCGATCATTTATGGCAGTTGTTGGTGTATTAATCCTAGGATGGTTGATTCTCCTATGCCTTGTCTTATTTCTGACCATCTGCTACGTCTTCCAGTTGCCAACACATGAAAAAAAATTATGAAGCAGAAAAAGTCCTCTCGTGGGTTATGCACATTTTTATATCCCCTGCTAACAGGGGATATAAAAATGTCACTCTGTCCCACATGACATGGGGACAGAGTGTCACCTTGGGCCAATCACCAAATCATATGCCCAGCCAGCAGTGAACTGATGGTACCTAGCACCATAACTAGCCTTTTACGCACCCAGTGCAAGCATCTGTAACTATGTCCCAAAACTTGGTCCAGGTCATTTCTGTGCTTCCCAGGGTCTACGCCCTGTGCCTGGGCACTGCTGGCACCGCCTTAGTTATGGCACTGGTGGTACTGAGGAAGGAAACAGAAAAGGACCCATACAAAAACATACATGTGACACGACATAAACAAAAAACAAAACAAAGATAATGATGATAAAATAATAATACATAATAGCCACGAAGCACTACAGTGTTTTTGTACAGAGCATTATCCTCTGTGCTGTCAAGCACATTTGAGTTAAAACACTTTTTAAACACACAAGTGACAACTTCTCTAGAAATACTTTTACATGCATACAAAATTCACATAAACTTATGTGTGATGGCTACTGATGATATTCTCCTGAGCTTTCAACTATGTCAGTAAATCTGCTTTACTGACCATATTAATGATACCAGTTTTAAGTCAAGGGAAATTTTTGGAATCATGAAAAAATTAAAAAGGTCATCTTGCAATTAAATACCGTCATTTTATTATATCACACACTTTATATATATAATTATCATTAAATATAATAATAATAAAATAATTATTGTAATACTTAATGATAATTTTATTACTATTTAGTATTATTCAAGTAATAAACATATACAGTGGAACCTCTCTAATCAGTAATTTGCATAACGAGCAAAACAAATTGTAAAAAAATGACAGTTAAATCTACCTATGGTAGTCAAAATGGTGGCTCATCTCTGATTCCAGCAAATAGAAAAAGGGAAACAGTGGGGACATACGTTCTAACCTAACCTAATCTATTGTAATAAATTACCATAATTATTACCAAATTATTAGAATAGGTTAGGTTAGGTTAGAATGTGTGTTCCCACTGTTTCCCTTTTTTCTATTTGCTGGAATCAGAGATGAGCCACCATTTTGACTACCATAGGTAAATTTAACCAAAATGACTTGCTTAACGAGTGATGTTTTGCATAATGAGTGATGAAGAGAAGTCCCAGATTGTGCTCATGCTACATCAGTCTGTGTTTAGCACTTATTCCACTAGCATCTTAGTGTCACTGTGTTCACACATTTTCCAAACTTGTGTTCAAACATATTACATATAAACATCAACAACCATAGTCTGTTATATAATAAACACTCCAAACGATATGACATGCTAAATTTTTGGGCTATGTAAAGGCCCAAAAATTTAAATATTAGAAATTAATAAATTAATCAATTTCTAATATTTAATTATAGCCTTTACATAGCTCAAGAATTTGGCATATCATTTGGTCTGTTTATCAGACATTATCTGTAATTTTTGTTTTTGTTTCTGCAAATCGAATATGCATTTCAGGTTGGTTCATTCCATGCTAGAAGAAAAGATGAAGATGATTAACACTCCTTAACAATGTATATTGTATAATTTCCTTTGAATAAATGTTATACATAAAATTATTTTTTTTTTTTTTTTTTTTGGGATAAAACACATTATCACATTTTTCATTAATTTATATGGGAAAAATTGTTTCACTTAATGAGTGTTTTGCATTATAAGTAAGATTCTGGAACAAATTATGCTCATTAAGCAAGGTTCCACTGTATAAAAACAAAAAAAAAAGTAGAAATGAGTACTGTACACAAGATATACTTTGTCAGATTTTGAATGATTATAAAAAATAATGTGCAAGAAAAATTCTGATTGTCATTGACCTCCCCACAAAATACATACAGAACAATGTTGATGACTTTATTTCAAACCTCAAAACAAAGAATATATAAAAGCATGTTATTAAAGTAGTAACTTAAACTTTTTTTTTATTTAAATCTTAATTTACAGAAATCTGTTAAATTGAAATATTCATTTGCTGATACAACAATAATTATACAGTTCATTGTGAATTTTTCTTTAATTTTGAAAGAATATCATAAAATCAGTAAAAATCATAAAATAAATATTTCATAAGAATAGAATCATTTTAAAACTTATTATGATTCTTAATTTATAAAAAAAAATTTTTGCATTTGATTTCAATCAACAATCTTCCTGTTTTATATATTATAAATAAAGGTTATTTATCAATTTTTATTTTTATTCATTTTGTTTTTTATAGGAAGTAGTACAGCAGTAAATACAGCAACAAAATTTGACATTGCACCTGCAATTGCACAAATAGTCCCTACAACAAGTCATTCTTTAAAAATAATATTTAAGGATCATCAGGCATGTGACTTCAAATATGTTTGGGTAAGTATTCTATTAATTTTGTTCTAGAATGTAATAATTAATTTTGCTAGTTTTTGTTACCATTTGTTATAAACTCTATTCTGTAAACCTTATGTTCATTTAAATCAGTGGCTTGTTTTTATTCTTTTAATGACATATGACATTTATTATGTGATTATATGACATATCTGAAAATGGTTTAATGAAATGATTTTCATAAGTCCTTATCCCATAACACCCTTAACAAGGTGTCTTAACTTAGCTAATTGAGGAATCGTTCCACTATTAACATAAATATTAATTATCTGTGTAGGTATCAAACAATGCATTTTTAACATGCCACTTATTATTTGGATGGCTGGATTTATGTGACAATTAAGGCCCACTGCCCAGGGTCCTTAGATTGAATCTAGGCCGGCAATTCCAGAATTTTTTTCGAGAGTGATCTGTCCTGGATTTGTTCGGCCCATTCCCTCTCTACAGAGGGCATGAAAGGAAAGGCCTTAGTCTCTGCAGGATGTAAAGATTCAAAACTCAAAATGAAAAAATATTATTCAATACTTATCTAGCAGCAAATATTTTCCAAATTTTGAATATTTTTTCTTTGGTGAACATATGGTTTATAAATAAATATTTGCATTTTAGTATTTAACTATCACTAAATTTTATGCAACTAAATAATAAAATTTAAAATAATTATAATGAATTATGATCAAGAATGATTTTCAAAACTAATGAAATTTATCTTTTAGCCTAGGGTATATTTGAAAATTCAGAAATTTGATTGTCTTTACATCTTTAGATGCAGTTTGAAAAAATATTTGCAATGATATATACTAAATTGTATTTACTTGTGAAAATTGTGGCATTGGAGCAGGAAAGCTGCATGGGTGTCATGTGAAAGTTGACAGCATTGGGAAAACCGTCGAGAAAGTACTTTTAGCATCTTCATTCAAGTTATTATTATATTTTGTTAATGCTTATCATAATCATGCATTTTTTTTGAGAAACTTACTTTTATTGCAATAACTATCAGAAAACAATACTTTTCCATGCAGTTTCAGATTGACAAAGTTTTTCAGATGTAAACATCAGTACAGAACAGTTTTTCCAAACAAAAATTTGAAAGTTTTCAAATACATCTTGACCAAGTCATGCCTATGGTTCAAAGAGGATGATTTTTTTAATTCTCTTGTCAATGCTTTCAAATGGGACTCCAAAATTGGAACATTGAAAAGAATTTTAAATATTTTTCCATATTCTAATACTTCAGTAATTAATTTTAATGTTAGAGAAATTAAACTTCTGATTCAAACTATTTTTTCTGAACTTTCTATATTATTGTAAAAATGAGAAGAATTTCCAATTCTATTGCTATATTTGAAAAGTACAGAATAAGATCAATTTGCATTAGATTTTAAACTGAAATTAAATTGTAATTTTTATATGCATTTATAAGCGTATTTAATAAAAAAAATTATTTTCCTTCTATAATTTTTTTTTATTAATAATGAGTAAGGTGATCAAATGTCTGACTATTGACACCTTTCCTTCATTCAGTCACATCTTAAGATGGAGTTTAATTTGTTGTTCTTTTTGGATTTGCCTAAAAATAATTAGTATTTTGAAAAATGAGTATTATTTTTATGAAATTCATAAAAATTTATAATTTGAATTTTTCAAGGGATCAAATTGTGAGAGACATACTCAAATAAGGCAAGATCCCTGTCAAAATCCAGTTAGATGTCCATCCATCTTGGACATACTTTGCAACAGGAAGGATTCCCCCGTTCCCAACACACTCCCGGGCGTTTACTCGATACCTCTTAAGGAGCACAGGTGTGACAGGAACCTTATTTACATCGGTTCAACCAAACACTCCTTGGCAATCAGAATACATGAGCACAATGCTGACATTCTACATGGGAGGAGCTCTACTGCTCTTGCGGTTTACGTGGCCGATCCTGACATTGAGCTGGCCTTCAACCAAGCAAGGCTCATCATCACCTCGCCTCACCCCGAGCACTTGAGGTGGTTGGAGGCTATCGCTATTTATAAATTTGGTCACACCACCATGTGCATAAATTATAAAGAACAACTCAATTTGTCTGTCGCATGGCAGGCCTTCATTGACACGGATCTTTAATCAATGTCTACCCACATCAATTGCGCATGTCTAATCCAACGATTTTACATGAGACGTGGGTTTGATTCTATTTAAATATCCGTGTTCTATTTTCTGTGTTCTGTAGCTTATCTTTTTTCATATTGTCTGAAGAAGAACTATTAAGGTTCGAAAACGTTTACAATATTATCCATCATTTCACCAACACTGGTAACAGGTTCAAGTACCTGTTGTGTTCATCCATATGAGAAATAGATTTTGATTTATAAAAACTGGTAATTCATACCTGATTGGCCCTGCATGTTTCTCAATTTATAAAACATTTTATGCCTAAATTCTGAATACTGAACTTGACAAAGAAAATGGATTTCAAAAAATTTTGGAAATTGCTGCTCTAGTGACTTAATTTTTCTAAAACTTATCAGTATACTGAAATAAAATATTTATCATTCAAAAATGAAAATAATTATTTTATACTATTGAATTCAAGAACAAAATATTCAAATTTAAATTTTTATTTTTAGGAAATAAATTTCATTTATATATATTTTAATTAAATGACATGTTTGGATATTTTAAAATGCTTATTTTTCAGCAGCAAATTTTATCTAGCAGAGATTATTATTTGATCAGAATTTCCATGGCTATATCTGAGTTTTCAAATATACCACAAAAATTTTATTAAATAAACTAATTCAATTACTTCAAAAAATGTTTAAATTCATTTAAAAAACAATTTTATTATAAGTATCAAATATTTCAATAAATTTTTTTTCTGCAATTTTTATAAAAACTTCAGAAATTTAAATTTCAATATTTATTTAATATTTACTATTTATTTTATACGTTTATTTTTATACTTATTTATTTTATTATTTAATATTTATTATTATAATAAATAATATTTTCAATATCAAATTTTTTTTTAAATTCAGAAATTTAAAAGTATAATTTAAATAATTTGATTTTAGGAAAATCAGTCTATTATAGTAAATAACTATCAAAATTCAAAATTTGATAAAGATGGTTGTTTTTAAGTTTATTCTTTGTTAAATTCAGAAAATATAATTCTCTCTACAGCTTCGTGACAATTGTCAATGCTCTAAATGTATTCATCCAGATAATAAACAGAAATTAACTGATTCAGCTTCTCTGGATATAAATATTAGACCTAAGGGATTTACGATTAATGAAGCAGGACACCTACAAATTGAGTGGCCAGATGAAAATGGCATTGTGCACACCAGCTACTTTGATCCTCTTTGGTACGAATATTTTTCTGATGTAAATTTTAAAAACAAAAAATTTAATTTTATATAAAATTAGACATCAGCTTACTCATTCACAATGAGAATCTTAATGTTATCATAAATTGAAATGATTTTTAAGAATTATTGTTCAATTAACAAATATGATAATCCTCTCTTGTTTATAATTTTACAATATTAATGAATGAAAGAAAATGTCTAATGTATCATTTTTATTATTAGAAATTTTATGTAGGTACTTAGCAAATTCATTATTTTATTTTAAGGTTATATAAATATGGTCGTAGCTTTGCCCTGGATACTTTTGATTCAGAACATGAACATGTTCATCTTCCTGAGATTGAACTTTGGGATAGAGTTTCTATCTGGAGATCTGTACCAGAAATCTCATATCGGGAGGTTATGGAAACGAATCATGGACTTAGAAGTTGGCTTGAAATGATTTATAAATATGGTGTTGCAATTATGAGAAGTGAGTAATACTATTAAACTAAAAAAAAGTTTTTTAAACTATTTTTAATACTATATTAAATTGATATTTGAATAACTTTTAATATTTATTTTTAGATGTACCATGTAAGAAAGATGAAATTATTAATGTTGTTAATCATTTTGCATATGTAAAGACAACTATTTGGGGTCAGACTTTTGATGTTATTTGTGAACCCATACAATCAGATCCTTCTCATCTTGCTTATACAGGAATGTATTTAGAGCACCACACTGACATGAATTATCGAGAAAAATCACCAGGTGAGTAAAGTTGTAATAGTTTGATTTTGAAGTTTTGATATCCTGAAGATGGTCTGTCAAAAAAACTGAAGATGTTTGGTCTATTTCGTCTATTTCTTTATGGTGTTATTAAAGAAGAGGAAAGAAGACATTATTTGAGAGATTGAAGTTTGTGTAATTACCACACAAATCACAAAAGGAAGGAAACAGGAAAGCATATTTTGGCACCTGATTTTCAAGTATATAGGTATCATCTGTTGATTAAGTAAAACTTGAATCTCAACTCAGCGAGGATTATAAGTCAGTGAAGATCAAGAAGCTATTCAAATTTGTGACACACATTCTGGGTCATACAAAAATATTCTAATTAGAAGCATCTGGAAGTAGATCAATGAGTTGACACTGCCATAACCCTACAAAGATCCAATGTCTATATACGAAAAGAAACTTGTGGACTGCCTGAAGCTGACTATATAATAGTGTTTTCTCCATTTTGTTATAGATGTAATTTAAGTAAATAATAATTTTTAAAATATTTGCCTGCAAATCAAAATATAGCAGTTTGAATGATTTGTAATGAATGGATACTGGATTGATTATGTTTTTATCAATAACAAAAACTTTATGCTTAAAAATGAAATTTTTAGCACAGTTGTTATGATTAATCATTGTTAGTTTTAATATTTTTATTATTATAAGATTTAATATTTTTAAATAAAATATAATTTTTAAACTAACAATGATTAATATATGAATAAGAAAATTTAGAGGATTGAAATTTATTCAGAGTAATTTCATGTAGTTTGTTATTTATATATACTTTTCTTGTCTGATATTGGTTAAACATGTAGTAGTGCTAATTCAAATTTATTTATACTTTTTTATAATAATTTTTATTTTGGCAGGATTACAAATGTTACATTGTTTGAAGGCAAATGATCCCAAGGAAAACGAAACAGGTGTAGGTGGAAAGTCTTTCTTTGTTGATGGTTTTTATATTGCTAATTGGTTGAGAGATGTTCATCCAGCTGCTTTTCATATACTTTCTTCAACACCTGTTAAATTTGCCATAAAAAGTCATTCTGTGAGTATTATTGTGTGCATTTTAGAAAATAATTTACCTAATTTAAATTAAATTTTATTTACATGAATTAGCATGAAACATGAATATACAATGTCATTTATGCCAAATATGCACAAAATGGTCTTGTGATACACACACTTTTTTTTTCAATTTATTGGCTACAGCTTACTTGAGAAAGCATCACCATGGAACATTTTTCTTTATAGTGCTTTTCCAGTAAAGTCACATTCAGCCAAATACTAAAGCCAATTGCTTTGCAATTAATTAATTCTTTGTCATTCTGTGCAGTATTTCATTATTTATTGATAACATTCAATTCATAAATACCATTTTAATTTCAACAAACAACTCAAAGCATACATACAATCAATTAGTTAAATATCAGTTAACAAACTTTATTGACTGATTTCTTTTTCTCAAGCAATTAAATTTCCTCAATGAGATAATAGGAAAATTTTTCAGTGTAGTAGATAAATTGATTGATCTTTTTGATCGATCATATGAACAATTAGTATGAAGTCAACTATTAGTTTACATCACAAAAATTAGTGTACATTACAAATATCAACATTGTAAAGGTAATATTATACTTACACAATAAAATAAATAAAACTATAAGTTTTATGCTTAGTTCTTTTTCCAGATATCTAAAATTTAGAAAATGATTTAATATTCTTAATGTTATATCAGTGAGATAATAGATAAAAATATTTGACAATATTGTATATTACAAGAGAGAAGTATACTGTCATTTTCAAAATTTTTAATGTAGATATCTTGATTGGAAATAAAGTTTAATGTTAGTTGTAATGTAATTATTCATTTTTTAAATGCAAATTTAAAAAATATAAGTATGAAAAAGATATTTTAACTTTGTTAAATATAAAGTAGTTCAAAACATATGTTGTTGGTTTTTTTTTGTTTGCAGAATCCTAAATCTATGAAATATGATTTATTTATTTTTATTATATGTTACTTTAATAGTCATTTAGTGCTAGATCTATTTACACTGGAACATATTTTATACAAAACTAAATTTTCATTATAATGTTAATATTGTAGTTTATTCAAAATTACTTAAATCTAAGTGAACCAACTTTTCACATTCAACAATTTATAACTTTAGTGCAGCTCTTGATTTTTTTCATTAATCTATATATGAACTTTGCAGAATAACACTGTGTGTTATATTAGAATGTTTAATAAAAATAATTAAAAATAAATGGCACAAAACAATTATGGAAAAAGTTTTTGAGTAATTTTCAACATTTGGATAATTAATTTATATTTCATTTTTCAACCAGTAAAGACTGATTTGAGTGAAATATATTCTTGAAATAATTTCTGCTTAAATCAAGTTTTGTGAATAGAAAGAATAAATTAGAAATGTAACAAATTTGTTACATAGAAAAATAGCTTTGCATCATAGCAGAAATAAATGGTTAATGTTACCTATGGTAGCGTACATGGCGGTTCATTTCTAAAACAGTGGGGTCGCACGTTCTAACCTAACCTATAATAATAAATTACCCCTATTCTAATAATTTGGTTGGCAATAATTATGGTAATTTATTAGAATAGGTTAGGTTAGAACGTGCGTCCCCACTGTTTCAGAGATGAGCTATGCCATGTTTGCTACCATAGGTAACATTAACCCATCTTTGGTATTCGCTGGTTTTGAGCACGATCATTCAAACTTCGCCAGCCACAACCACGAGGTCTTCCACGATGCATTTTTCAGTGAAATTAACCTATTGAATGTTGAAATTTCTCTCCCATTGCATGACGCCCCAGGTTGAATTTTTGTCAATGCGAAAATTTCCCATGTTTGAAAAAAAATTGGTGGCTATTTTATCGTTCGCAATTATTTTTTTATTTTGCACAAACGAAATATATATATTAATAAATGTAAAAAAAAAAAAATAATTATATTTCGAAAGTTAGTTTTAATATAAAATTATAACAACGCGCCATCTAGTTTCAAGAAGTCCTGATGATGAATCGAGATATCTCCAGTCAGTCATGGTGACCAGAAATATGTGGGAAATAACATGGGACAGGTAAATGGGTATTTTTTCAAAGATTCGTTTGTCAAAATTCAATTTCACAATATTCGTTTTTCTAACTTACCAATGAGCAACACATGCACAAATCTCGCACTACTGCCTGTTTGTAGAGAGTGTCGTCATTTTGTATTTTATTTTGTCTGTTCTTGGTCCCCTGACTACCTATAAGTCTGGTTTTTTTTATGCACACATGATTTGGGCACCTAATACTCTGTGCCAAATTTCAACTCCTGACATGTACTCCTTCATACCTCTAAGCTAATAAGACATCAGGCAGTATGATTTTATAAACAAGACAGTCTTGTCAATAACGTGTAGAAGAAATATAATTATCATAGTAATGATGTCTTATATTTCTTTTCATAAAATAATAATTTTAAAATTTTATAATGATTTTAGTTAATAGCATTAACATGAAGTACTATACATTCTAAAGTTGGAAGATAAAATCGTCGTCTATACTCTAGGGTTTGAAATTTCAGTTGGTGGGAGTTTGGGGGTTTCTGGCTACTTTTGAGTGCTTCGTTGGCAGAAGAAAATTGGTCACATTGATTAAATGTAATTGATAATAGTTTATCTGTGGCTTGGGTATTTGTTTGAAAGTCAGTAATCATTGCTTAGTCTCGTAAGTTAAAGTGTTGAACAGATGCTAGAAAAGTCAAGAATCAGGGATGACAAAACTTTTTAAGCCTGTGCCATATAGCAAGCATTATCTAGCTTTAAAGATGTTTGTGATGCCAAAGTTTAGACTTTGAATAACAATATTTAATATCATTATTTGAAGTCTAAAACTTTGGAAAATTAAACTAATATGCTTTAATTTGAATGAATTAAATTAATGAATGAATAAATTAATTAATGAATAAATAAATTAAATTGAATCATTCTGATCATTCTTTTTCAATTAGCTTTCTTATAAGCTAATTGAAAAAGACAGATGTTAAATAGAAAACTTATGGTACATTACATGCCAGATGATTTCTCCTTACATGCCACTTTGGGCATGCATGTTATAGGTTCTCCTCCCCTGATCTAGAACATCGAATTGTATAGTGTGTGTTGTGAACATATAACACATTTTGTCCTTGTTAGACTTTTATGAATTAATTCCAGGATCACACATTACAATATAGGCTATTGTATATATTTGACATTAAACTGCCAACAAATTTTTGTTAGAATTTATTTTTATTACTGTATTTACAACTTTTCTGGAGACTAAGAAAGTTTTTGAATGTCTTTTCAAATTTCTCAATGATTGCATATATCAAACTTTAAAAAATAAAATATAGAATATTTATTTCTTACTAAAATCATTTTAGATGAAATATAGCCAGACAATACCTGTCATATGCGTCGACAATGACGGAGAAGTTCAAGAAATTCATTACAACAACCGAACCATGGCACCGTTACAAATACCATCTCATTTGGTTATGCCCTTCTATCATGCTTATCAGTATGCTGTTTTTTTTAATGTAACGAACGATTACCTTTTGGTATTCATAAAACTAATTATTGATTGTTATTTAGATTGATGGCAAATAAAATGCGTGAAGAGAGTTGCCAGTTATCGTTTCACATGGTTCCCGGAGATCTGGTTGCGTTTAATAATAGACGTGTCCTACATGGTCGTACCAGTTTCGATCCAACAAAAGTTACAAGGTATTTGTATAAATTTATCTGAAAATTTTGAAAAATCATTATTTGTTCTAATTATTCCAAATGTGTATAATATATATTATAGGCATCTTCAAGGATGTTACGTGGATATTGATGAAGTTTTCACTCGTTATAGAGCCATGATATCTGAGTAAGGCACTACTTACAGTATAAACTGCATTAAATGTATATATTTTGTCAAAAAATTGTTTTATTGTAAACAATTTAAATAATTATCGTATTGGATCTATTTAAAAATGTTTCAAATTACTAAATCTTAAACTGTAATTAGAAATGAATGTATTATTAATGCAAAATTGATAAACCAAATTTTAGACTGTATCAGTCTTAATATTAATTATTATTTTTAATCTCTTAATAATATAATATATTTACATAATATCAAATGAAGATGATGATTGTAAACTTTTACCATTTATTTCTTGTTTCTTTTAATTGTATAAAGTTCTTAAGAAAAATTAGTAATTTTCTTTTCTTTTATGGCTGTAATGTTTTTTGATTTTTGATCCAAATGTTTGAAATAAATATACAAAATAAAATGGCTCATTTCATCTTAAGTACACTGTCTTTGTTATAAATTTGTGAATTTAAAGTTAATAATTTGTGAAATGACAGGTTCGTTTTAAATATCATATTTTGATATTTTACAATATACATAATATATATATTTTATTAATTACTAATTAAGATATCTTAAATTTTATGTTAAATTCTATTTATTTGATGATTGTAATGTGAAACTTTAAACAATGCAATTTTTCTTTTACGTAATTTAAATAAATACTAACGAATTTGAATTGATTGTGCGATTTTATTTTTACAAACTTTTTTTATAAAATATTTCTTTATTTTAATATAATCTAAATAATTCTTGTAGTACTACATTAACAAATGTTTTTCGATTGTGATTTTTAAATATTTACCTATTGGTTAATTTTTTAACGAAAAACATTACATATCAATTTATTGGGCTGCAATACGTATACGTACAGATTCTGGCATGTACGCGACATATACGTACAGATTCTGACGATATACTTTAATAAATATAAAGTTACAACTACTACTAGTAGCTCTCGCCCAACCAGAAGACAAGAAACGAGAGAGCAATAAATTGTACAATTTACTAACAAGTAAGTAATATCTACTTTTACTGATGGAAAACTCTGCTCTGTATTGTCTGCCATCATATTTCAAGCATAGCTCCCATTCGATGAATGATGAGTTCAATATTAAGTAAAGATTTAAATTGAAAAAAAAAAATTTCTGAAAGGAGTTAGTGAGATGACCGGCACGACTCTATTGCTAGTAGAAAAAGTATGATGTACTGTACAGGGGCAAACCATTACTAATTTGAGGTGGAGAGCATATATTTTAAATGAAATAAACATTTGATTAAAAATTGCAGCCCGGCATTATGACGATATGACAATAAATAATTGCTCGTTTTTTGTACAATTTCCTGTATAGAAATATTCTAATTGTTACTAATGCTAAATACGTTGAAAAAATTTTGAAGATATATTTAATTAAAACGATTTTATTTAGTAGCAAATTGATATAATTACCAAAAATTTTTTTACAATAATACTGATTAGCATCACTCATTTAACAGAATATTACCGTACTATATAATTTATATACAGTATAAATGAATTATTTATTTATTAAATCACAAGTACGAAGTACCAGTTGGCTATTGATCTCCACTCACGTATAAATAGAAAAAAATAAAAAATTTTCTTCATATTTTAGTTTTCCATCCCCGTTTAACAAAATTCTGACAACAGTAAAAAGAAATACACAAAAACGCGCTAAAACTCGACACCTATAAAGAGGATATATATAAGCAAGAAAGCTAAGAGAAAACAAACCAACCGCGTAAAAATATAATAAACATAAATAGCAGCTTCAATTATTGTTTTAAGTTACACAAATCATTTGATAAAAATCAAATTTATTTATACTTATATTTTCATCTGGAGAAGCACCAGATGAAGAGAAGTTTTATAAACGACTACGTAATAGAATCAGGATTTCCTTTCCGGGGTCAATTTTTTGCCAATATTTAATTCCCGAGAAGTCCCAGGAAAATAAAATTGTAATATTTTCTGTTGGTAAAAAGGGAATTGCCAAATCTAAAAGAATTATTAATATGACAAACTAGGATACTTTTTACTTTTTAATTAATGTACGAGTACTTAGCCTGTAATATAATTTAATACCAATGTATATATATTGTTGTTTAATAATTTAATAGGTTATGTATAGGCCTATATATTGTTAAAGGTTTTAAATAGTATACAGTATATTAAAAGCTTCCAAAGTAAATAGTATAACTATATTTAGTACATAATGCATTTTTTCAATAAATTGAAATAATCAATAATAACACTAAATGAATTTTTCAAGGGAGTTAAGTATCAGTCTACTGTTCTGGGACCCAAAATTTGAGCTACAATTTTTAACAATTGCAGATCTACAAGTTTCCACTGGAGTCTGCCTGTGTGTCTCTTTCCTTTATCTCTAGAACGTAATTAGATCAAAATCAAGATAGGATATGGAAAGCGTAGGTGAAGGAGGCTCCGATTAACAATATACTAACTTCCGGTCTGAACCGGAAGTCACGTGATTTCAAAAATTTTCTCCAGAACTGTGTTAGATGACCGTATGACTCTTGTTGTTGTCAGTCAAATAATCTTTATTCTCTGGCACCGCTGAGCACAGCCAGGCAGAAATACAAAAAGTACATAGTAGATACATGCCGTTAGTCATACAAGGGATACAATAAAATGGCAGAGAAAAGGGAAATAAAATAAAATAAAATAAATAACATAAATGAATTAAAATAAAAAAGAATAAAAATTAAATAAATGATTAAAAAAAAATAAAAGTGCACTATAACTAAAATAAAATTACTGTACATCAAAGTCTAAATGCTGTAATAGCAGAGCAAGGCATGTAAAAACATTGGCATCAAGGCTAGAGTGAATCGGATCACAAGAGAGCAGGTCAACGGATCCCACATCTAATGGAGTAGAGTGCAACAAATTTCTTTAACAAGTTAAAGTTGCTGTTGTTTTGTAGAAAAAAATCAGGCTTTACTGGCCAGTCTAGATTGCTTATATTGGCATGCTGCATGCACTGATGCCTAATGTCATCCAGCATAGGACAGTTGTATAAATAGTGCATGACACCGTCCCGCACCCCACAGAGCTGACAGCAGTCAGAATTAGAATGGTGAAACCTTTTCAGGTAAGCACGAAAGCGCCCGTGTTCAGTCAAAAATTGGACTAAATCATGTGTGGGTTGAATCCATTTGCTTTGAATACGTTCCTTGACCTTTGGGATAAAACGTCTTGTTATGTGTTGTTCTGGGATCTTGTCCCAATCCAGTTGCCAGGTCTCCAAGGCATTGTCCCAGATAAGGTATTTAAGTCTTGACTTAGGAATGAGATTGTAGGCAGGAGGGGTATCAGGATTAGGCGTTACGTTTCGTGCCAGAAAGTCAGCCCGTTCATTACCCGGAATGCCGCTGTGTCCTTTGATCCAATTGATGGCATATTTGTTAAAAGACGTAGAAGCTGCAGCGAAGATGTCGTTCGCAACAGGGTGAGTGTTATCTTTATTCCCCAAAACAGCAACAGTCGCAGCACTGTCTGTGAAGATGTTTATCAGTTTGTTCACAAAGTTAGTGTTGCACCAGTTGATTGCCATCAGCACAGCAAAGATCTCAGCTTGGAAGACAGAGCATTCTGGGTGTAGAGCAAAGGAATTATTGTAGACCTCTTCACCGGCCTGAAAGATCACAAAGGCACTTGCCGTGCCATCCGTCGATTTGGATCCATCTGTAAAAGCTTCAATCTCTGTAGAGGTAACGCGAGGAGAGAGTCCCTTCCTTAAAGCAGGATGTGGGAGTGTAGATACAGGCCTGTCTAATTCAAACATGGTGGCATTAAAGATGGTTCCATTAATATCAACATCCCTGCCCCTAGAGATACAGAAACGTTTGCTATTAAATTGGAGAAACTGTAGGATGGGGAGCTTCCCAGCCACAACAGGGAGGGCTGCATTTGAAACAGTGGAATAGCACCTGGTAAGTCGTAATAAGGCAATCCGTTGTGCAGACCTCAGAAGCCGATGGTTATGAGATTGAGAGGCAGCAGCGCTCCAAACAGCAGATGCATATGAAATGGTTGGTAAAAACAGGCAATCATATATGGCATTAGTTGCCTCAAGACCGAGGCCCCAATTACATCTAGCGACCCTTAAAAGACCATTAAAGGTCAAGTTACTTCGACTAGTAATGTGTTTTATATGCTGTTTCCAAGAGAGTTTATGATCAATCACAACCCCAAGGAAAGTGAGATGACTTACAACCTTTATCGATTCATTACGAAACCTGATACAAGGTACACGTCTGTAAAGATCGGAGGCACCCGGAGAGGAGAAAACGATTCCCTTAGTTTTTGCCATGTTAAAACTGAGTTTATTACTCATACCCCAGTTGTACACTTTCTTAAGAATGTCAGTAGCTGCCCTTTCTATGTAGTTTCTTGATGGAGCAGGAAAAACCAAGAAGGCATCGTCTGCATATGCATAGACACGACATTGGTAGCCGAAATCAGTACGGAAGAAGTTATCGAATAAAATATCCCAGAACAGGGGCCCACAAACAGACCCCTGTGGACAGCCACGTTGTAGCTTACGTGTAAATTGAAGATGCCCCAGAGAGATAATTGCTTCTCTATCCTTAAAATAATTAGCAGCAAGATGGAATAAGTTAGCCGGACAATTGCTCTCACCCAATCTGCGTAAAATTTGCGGCCACCAGGCCGAATTGAATGCATTTTTCAGATCTAGGCTGAGGCCAAAGACAAATTTGTTGCTTCGTAGCAAATGTTTGATGTGCCCAACTAAGTCCATCAATGCATCAACAGCTCCACGCTGGCACCGGAAACCATATTGGGAATCATGGAACAGTCCTCTGGATTCCCAAAACCAATAAATGCGATTAAAAAGGAGCCTATCTAAGATCTTCCCCAAGATTGACAACAAGGAGATATTTCGCATGTTTTGAATGTCAACAGGTTTTCCCCGATTTTTCGGAATTAAAACAAAAAGAGCCCTCTTCCATGGCTGAGGGAAGATACCGAACTTGAGGCAAAAGTTGAGAATGCTGAGAAGTAGATCTGGGCAGGTTTTCCATATTGTTAGAATAATGTCTTTGTTTATCCCATCTAGACCCGTGGCTTTGTTCCTTGGGAGACGGTTTATAGAGTCATTGACCTCAGAAAAGGTAAAAGGCGGGTCATCCTCTGAGAGCTCACCATCATTCCTGCATCTTCTAATTGCAGAGTGCTCGGGAGTGTCCTCCACGAGGGAGTCAGAAGGACAGAAATAATCGAAAAGGCCGGAAACTGTGGTCTCAAGACTGGCAGGGCTGTCAATATTACTACTAAAAAAACTAGGAGTTTTGAGTTTGTTTACACATAGCTTATATATAAACCCCCATGGGTCTTTACCTGCACCTGCGCAGAAGGACTTCCAAGAATCAAGTTTTGCCTTCTTAATGGCCTCCTTATACCCTCTCTGGTAAGAGAGGTACTGCATTCGCAGTTCCTCCCTCCTTTGATCATGACATCTCTGAAATACCCTGCGCAGTCTGTTGTTGTTCTGGCGCATAAGAGATAAATCCGAATTCCACCATGGAGTTATCCGTTTTTTGTTCTTCCTCCTAGGAATGGATTCCACGCATGCAGAAGAGATTTGGATAATAGCTGACTCAATATAGGCTTTGGCCTCAGTATGTGATACAATCCTAGATGAAGGTCTGCCGATTTGCTGAATAGTGTCCTGAAATTTGCACCAATCAGCTGCCTTGGTATTGAAAGCATTCTTATTGTTCGAAGCTTCTGCAACCTGCAAATTATTGCAGCCTAGATTATAGGTTATACACTCGTGGTCAGAGAGGCAGTCAAAAATGCCTACCTGCCAATCCTGAATAACAGAGCAGAGGCCTTTAGAACAGATGGTCAGGTCAATCCAAGAATGACCATTAGATGACGAAAAGGTTGGTGGAGAGTCTGGGTCATTAACAACCAGAAGGCCATGTGCAGCAATAAAGTTCTCCATGGCCTCACCCCTGCCGTCTCTATACTCGCCCCCCCAAGTAGGCGAATGCGCATTAAAGTCACCCGAAATTAAAAATCTATGGTTACTGAAATGAGTCACAGCCGACTCCAAGTTCTGAATGGTTTCATAGATATCTGACTTACTCGAGCAATAGACGTTGAAGATGATAATGTGTAAATCAGGAAGGCAGACCTCGATACAAATGCAGGTAGATGAACAAAACTTTGGGTGGGAGATAATGGCCAAGGTAGGGTTAGTAACAATGACTGCGGCCCACGGTCGTTCATCCTGGCTCTGAATGATAATGTCTTTGTTGCTAAAACAAGCTACCCTATTCTTGCGACAATAGGGCTCCTGCACTAAAGCGATATCATAGTTGTTAATCTCCTGTCGGAGCTGAGAGCTGGCAGAGATCGCTCGTTCCAGATTAATCTGTACAATGCGTAGTTGAGAGTTGCTACGGCAAGTGTCAGTATTTCTGTTAGATGCCATAGTCTATTCTGGCAAGGAGCTGTGTTCTTGATCGAATAAAGGCAGGACAGACTTTATCGAGCGCATTATGATCTATTTTCTTATTATTCTCTCTAATGCAGTTCATACATTTTGGAGTTTCTGTTTTCTTATCGCAATCTTTGAAGGCGTGATTGCCTCCACACTGACTGCATGTACGATCTTCTGCATCGCAATTCTTGGCGAAATGCCCAAATTTAAGGCATTTGAAACATTGATTCGATGGGAGAAAGTCTACAACACTACACCTAGTCCACTGCAAGTTCACCTTCTCCTCTTTTAGGAGGAAACACCTGAGGTCCGGTGAGACCTCTGCAATCCAAGAAACGAAAGTGGTACTATGCTGTCCAATTGGAAAACGCACTCTAATTTTCTCCAGAAATGTTTCTCTGGAATATAACACGGCAACCCGGCTGTTCTGCTCATAAATGGCATCTAAGAGCTGGTCCCTCTCAATAGATTTAGGTACCGAGCTAATCTTGATTAGTGGGCGTCTCTTTTTCGGAATAACTGAACGTAAACCGGAAACCTCAGAAACAGCATTACATAAAATTCCCACATCTGCTCTACATCCCAAATCAACAGCAATCCCGCCTTTTTGAATACGGCGTATTTTCTGAACACCTATTTTTAAGCTATGCGGATTGATTCCAGAAGTTAGGACCTTTCTGGTAAGCTCAGAGTCGTTAGACTCAGGGTTACTGTACACCAGTACAGTGTGACAAGATTTGGAAGGCACCGAAACTGAATCCAAGGGTAGAGCAGGAAGCTTAACAGCGTCACTATAAAGCCCGGGTGCCCTGGATACCACCGGCCCTGAAGCCGGCACAACCTGCTGCACTCCACGAACGGTTTCCAACACCTCAGAGATAACAGCGTCCGTTCTCTCTGCATGTGCAGCAAATGCATCAGTGAGATCACCAACCGCCGACCCCGACGCTGGAACAACCCGCTGCAATCCACGAACGGCCTCTAAGACCTCAGAGAAAACCGCCCCAGTCCTCTCAGCATGTGCAGTAAACGCGCCATCGAGATCACCCTTGGTGATAAGCGAATCCAACCGAGTGTCAATGGAATCAAGAACAGAACAAGTTGACACTGTGGAACTCGCTAGATCAATCAACCGCTGGAACTGAACAGTTATAAACCGCGAATGGGCTCCTGAGCCCAACTTCCTATTTCTATTTCTAGCAAGATAACCCTTAAGCTCATCGAGGAGCTTGAGCGCTTCGTCAAGAAATTTCGATGAGTTGCCCGTCGCCATCAAACACTCACAAAAGTACTAAGTAACGCAAGCTACCCTGATTCCGATCAAGACTGTAGTCTTGCAACGAAAACACGACAACACAAATGAAAGCTTAACTAATAAATTACAAGAATGTACTCTTAAGTGCAAACTAGCTTAACTTAACTATATATATAAGAAAGAAAGAAAGAAAGAAAAATCGAACGAAAGATAAATGCGGCAATGAGAATAAAAACGTTAGAAAATCGTTAAGATTTAAAGCGGACCGTTAGAAAGAACGTTAAACGGCTCTAACGGTCGTTTTACATTTGAAAATTTCCCATAAAAGCTTATATAAAATCTAAAACTCGCCGTAACTCGATATATAATTAATCTATCCTAACCCAACCTTAGGGGCAACTAAATGAAGCATAGCGTAAAAAAACCCCCCGGTGCCACCTCCCAAAAAAAAACCTCCCCACAACTTAGAAACGATCGAAAACCAAGGACTTAGAAATTAATCTACTCCCCCAAATTAAGATATTGAGACAAAAAGTATATTGAACGAACCGGGTTGACGTACTGGACGAGATGGTAGTCCACAAGCCCGTGGTAATCCAAAATAAACTGGCGAAACTAACGGTTAAAACTAGAGTTTGCACAGACACAACCTTACTTCCAAGAAGCCATCTTGTTGTTGTACACTGGGCCGGACACGATAAAGTTGGAAGTCTCGCCAAACAGGACACTACTAAAATCGAGGGCATACATTTTAAATATTGATAAATTAAAAATTGCAGCCCGCCGTTGTGACAATGTCACTTAATCGATTTGGCAAACGAGCAAAAATTAAACTCCACAAAGTAAAGAGATTAATAATTTTTTTAAAATGTATATTATTATTTTTTAATTTATATAATTGCCAATTGCACGTTATGGAATGTAATAGCACAGGCATAGTATTATCCAACGACATGTATCATAAAATAATAACGATTATTCTAAGGATATATACTATTTTTACATTTTTCGCATAACTAAATATGCAGGATGAGAAAGAAAAGAATGAAACATCAGGATGGTTCGTTCTTTCGGCCGTCTCATTGTGGGCCTGGTAGAAATCATGGTAGATATGAATAAACAGAGTGCAGCAGAGTGGGGAGGATACAAAAGAAAAGGAAACGGAAAATGTTTTCAGATTTTAGTTTTCCCTCCCTTTAAATTTTCTATATGATCTTCATAAAAGAAAAATCTAAGAATGTGAAAGTCAGGCCCGCCTGTGCAACTGAAACCTAATGTAGTTTTCCTCAGCCTGTATACAGAAAAGAGTCCTAGTCAGTTCGAGTCAATACTAAGAAATTTCAGATCTGTTGTGAATATATCGAGCCAAGTTCTCTTCGTTGATATCTTTCTTAGCATTATTTATTGATATCCATTTAATTTCAATTTTGAGGATTTGCGATTTTTCATATATGAAGACATATCCTTCACATGTAATACATGCTCAATGAGTTTTGCAGATACTTTTTTAAAATTGACTCGTTGAAGAAGAAAATATATTAGTCAAGATAATCAATTAGTTGGACAACAGCTTAAATTTTATATTATTAGACCAGTGATTCTCAATCTTATTTGCGTCACGGTACACTTTTAATAATTTAAAAATTTGGCGGCACACACGGTCACTTCGGTAAGTACCGCAGGACAACCGATGACGTAATAACAGTGATTTTTAAGTGCAGTTGGTTAGGGCGCGTTTTTTTTTTTTTTTTTTTTTTTTGCAGCGCTCGAGAAGCGCTTTACAGCTAATCCTCTGAAACCCGTTTCTAAATGGCCAACGCTGCTCGTGACGTCATTTCGCTACACTTTCGCTGCATAAAAAAACGCGCTCTTATTTAGGTAACATTTTCGAAACGCCTTAGTAACTACTGGCAGTTACCGGTAACACCGGTTACAATTTCCAAACGCGCCCTAGGAAGGTAGAACCGATTGAACTACTTGTCTGACATCACTTATGTATGGGCAGTGGCGGCATACTTCATAAATCTCGCGGTACAGTGGTTGAGAATCACTGTATTAGACAATAGAGTCGATCAACAAATAGCATCGGACGCAATTAAACAAGATTTTTAGATTCTGTACACAATATTAAATATTTTAACTTCCAATAATTTCTGTTTTAATATAACATAACTGAAATTTAAAAGGTATATAGTGAGTGATCGGTTAACGAACATAATCGGTTATTCGCTATCCGAATTGTTCGTTAACCAATTATCGATTTACCATAGGTTTTTATGGGAATTTGATTAATTCGTTCTGGAGACCCCAAAAAATAAAAAATATATACTTTCTTATTACGTTTATTTATATGTAATAATAAAAATAAATAAACCTAGTAAGAAAGTATATATTTTTTTATTTTTTGGGGTCTCCAGAACGAGTTAATCAAATTAATATACATTAGAACATCGATTATCCGACCCCCGATCAACCGTCACATCGGTTAACCGACCGCGTTCTAGTTGGCAAATTCAAATGTCGGCTAGTGATGTGGTGCTACAATATTTAGCTATGTCTTGGCTACTTTAATATTATTTTTGTTAAATTTTTGCGTGTTTTAGCTGGCTCGACCATGAAAGGGAGGCCAGTATGTATTTTGTGCAAAATAAAGAAATAATTTTCAACGATACAATAGCGACGATTATTATTTTAAAAAAAATTCTTAGGCTTAACATCGATGATAATTCAACGCGAAGTAGGTTAATAGCAATATACTAATATACTAATTGCATAGGATATACTAATATACTAATATATTATACTAATAATGTATTTTTTCATACTTTTCGGTTATCCGTTTTTTCAGTTATCCGACCAACCCCAGTCACCAACTGAGTCGGATAATCGATGCTCTACTGTATATATATATATACAGTCTTGCATTTTTATTAGTCATGTTTTTTCCGTTTGTGGGGGTTAAAAAATCTGTCTAATGTCGATTGCTTTTCTCTCTTCTTCAGGATTTTCCAGAAGTAATTAATAGCATTGTAATTGTAGAGATCTCCCAAGCCTATTAACCTCAACTTGGTTTGGATGCCATTCTTAGACCGTCGTTCAGGTTCCCTTATGAGCTTTTCAATGTTCTTTATTTCTCAGATGTGATTTTTGTTATTCCTTAAGCTGTTTGCGTTTTCTTGATTATATAGTATCTTTCTTAGATAAGATTGAACTGCGACTTACTGTAGACATGTTCAAGCTATACTGCCCGGCAACATCAGACATCTTCTGCCCACTTTCTATCTTTGCTATATACTCTCACCTTTCGAAAATAAAAACCTACGCAAAACTTAACGAGTGCTCGCCCGACAGTCTCGCGAATACTATAAAAAAATTGTTTTTGTCAGAAAGATAAAAGACTGGAATTACAAGGAAGAGTTTCAAATATATTCTGAGAGATAGGAGTATCTTGAAAACAATGTACTGTACATTTCTCATGAAAACCATGAAGAACACTTTTAAAGATATCTTGTTATTTACTTTAGAAATGTTTAAACGTTTCAATTTCCTATTTTAATTAGAAACATTTACGTTTTTCTTTCATTTGCTTTCAGGAAAGTAATGAAAAATAAATGTTATAATTACTAATTTTATCTCACTGAATATATCATTTGTTACTTCTGTATACTGCTTCAAAATATAAACACATATTATATTTATATATATTTATTAATGTCATTCTTATATGCCTTCTCTCAACAGAAATAATATAATGCCATAAGTAGACAGGTGCTACAGGTGCACAGATACAGGGTTCAGGATGAAGGAGGCCTTTGAAATATCAAAAAATTATCAGCATTATGTTTTCATTTTCAAATTTTAAATTTTTCCGCTGTGAGTGCCAACTCCGTACCGTTTTTGTTAAAACTAAAAAATAACTGACCATTTCTATCGTATTTTTTAATATGTTTTTTCCAAAACAAAAGGTGAAACAAAAAAACTCTTGTACATGATACACGAAAAGCTATGGCACTGTTTGCATATATTTATGCTATTGACTTTATTAAAATTTTAAGAAACGTAGATAGATTTATCTTTGTTCGAGACAAGCTTCTGTGCTGTACCATTTATTGTGTGATATCGTTATTCGTTTAGTATTTTTCTGTTGTGCAGAACAGAAAAAAAAACCCCAGAGCCAAGGATAGCAAACAGGAATGGCATTCATTTTGAGTTTCAAAGTCGGTATTAATCTTACTATTTAACAATAAAATCTGTGATAATGAAGTAATTATTCTGACAAAATAATCGATTCATTATTGCAATCATCAAAACAATAAATAATAATGGACAGAAGTTATTATCTTAGTCTGGAGTTTCAGAATATCTGGAGAGATGTTGTTAGAAGAGAAAAATGGAATAGATTAGAATGGCAAATGCGATATGCTCCTTATTTTTCTAATATCTCGTATGGATTCGTGAAACAACCCGAAAATAGTTACCGGTCGGATTTTCTATACGAAAACGAACTTAATCACTTACCAGTCGATGAATCTGATAATAATTCTGAAACTATCCCGGTCTACCAGGCTAAATGCAGCGTACCGTTAAAACCAGATGCAAAATGGTACGAAATTGCACCATCCGCAGATCAAAGATGGACAAACATCTGTCCTCAATATAAAGCTACAAAAATTCAACCTGAAGAATTGACATTTAATCCGACTACAGGTTAGTTTTGTTTAAAACTATATAATTACACAGATCGCCTGCGCTGTATATTGTTATCGGAGTTTATAAGGTCGTGTGTTCTTTGCCAATTCAATATTTTTGAGTAATGGATGCATATCGTCTTTCAATCATGTATATTTTCGAACATTTTGAAGATATGATTGGTAGAAATTTTCGAATTATTCCATAAATACGAAAAAAATTTCAACTTTCGAAAATAAAACCTTGTGTAACTGTATAAATGTATGACGTCACAAATTCAGTTCAAGGTTCCTATTTTAAACCTGGTTAAATTCAGGTTTTAAGTTCATACTTGAAAGCCGTTAATTATGTAATAGAGCAAAACTTCCATTTTAGTAAATTATATTAAACAGATTTATCACCTCCATTTTTTAAAAAATGATTTTTATTTAAAAGTAATATTAAATCTTTTAAATCTAATATACTGAAATGGCATTTTTTCTCTATTATAATTAACAAACTTTAAAGTAAAACTAAAAGTTAACCATATTTAAAGTAGGAGCTTCGGCGGCATTGTGACGTCTCATATCGAGTGTTCTATCCTTGAGATGACGATGACCACTCTATAAATCAGTATAAACCGGTTCAAACTAATCTTAGCCAGCATATTCTAGACCGTCTTGGCCAATGGGTCAGCTTTTTCCTAAAAAACTGTACAATAGGGTAGATGGAAATGAATCCAGTCAAGATGACTTAAGCATTCATCATAAGGACTCCGAATCGAATTCTTAGAAGTTTTCATTGGTTGTCCAGTCTGGACACCGTTCTCTCCATTGCAATCTGGCCGAGCCCGCGATGGACGTGTATAAAGACCCTCTCGTTTCTTCAAAGCTGCAAAAGAAAAATGGGATGAATCAGTCAGCCAAATCACTAGACAATAATAGATATTTTTTCAAGTCCTGTATAGGAATTTTCTAAGCTTTATGAAGCCGATTTGGAAGATAGTACAGTATATTTGTGGAGTTTTATATAAGAAAGTTATTTATTATTTCTTCAAACAATTTATTTGCGATTCCACGGGATTGCTCCCATTCAGAAATCAAAATCAATGCTTTTATTATCGAGAAAGACTGCGATGGGAATGACGTGAGCGGAAAGTACGACACATACTTTATTGTAGTGGATTTGGAATGAGAGAATACTTGATTTTGTCTCAATTTTTGTTTTTAGAGAGAGAAAGTTACCTATATAGGTATGGATGTCTCTAACAATACAATTCTACAACAGTTCAGAGTTGGGACCTCCGATGTTGCTGGACAAGTAAGTCTTCTCCGGGCTTCGATGATTCCGGATGCAATTCAGTCCGAACTGGAGTCTCGTAGAATCCCTAGTATGCCTAAGCCAACGGACAATTCAATGGCTCGGTGGAACCGCACTGGATAGGGATCGTTGTTCTTGAGACACGACTTTTTAATGGGTTGCGTCCCTCGATCTGACATCATGATTGATTTCAAATCTTCTCTCTCGCGATCCGATGGTCCCCATCTGTCTCCAAGTGAAAATTGAGACGCCTTTCGTTAGGATTGCGAGAAAGGTCAATGTCGATGAGAATTTGACATTGACTTCGATCCCAAGTGGAGACGCCTACCTGATTTCAGAATCTTTACTGTTTAATCTGGCGGTGTGTATATTTCTCAACGAGAGGAAATGTCGCGGTAATTTTCTGGCAAAAATGCTAGTCCGATAAAATGATTAAAATCTCTTTGCGATGATCGCGACAAAATGTATAGAATTTTTTAAAAAATTCTTTACACTTTGCACAACAACGAGTTGCACAACTTTCCCGGGTGTTAAGAGATTTTATTTAAAAAATAACTTATGTATTATTAATCATAATAATAATAAATAAATAGTGTATGGAACCATCTGTTATGAGATTTTATCATAAAAAACTTTTTATGTTATCAACTATGATACCTGGCAAAACGCTTAATTTTGAGAGTAGCGATGAATGCTTTTATAAAAAATTTTGAAAGTTCGATCCCTCTTGAGATACGACATATGATTCCCCTCTATCTCTTTACCTTATTGACCTTTAACCATCAAAATTTAGTAGCATCAATATCCTTTATATACAAGCTACTAAGACAAATTTCGTTTCTTAATCACTACCCCATTCTGAGATATTAAACGAAATAGATGCTAACACATACCCTGAATTATTTTGCCCTTTTTTTACTCGTTTTGGGTTTAAGAGATCTCAAAACATGGACATTTTCAAAAAAAAAAAAAAAAAAAAAAAACTAGGAGGGTCAAATTTGATCCAATTTCAATACTTCCCTTATTAAGAAAGAAATTATTTTATAAGAAGAGTATAAGGATGTTTACTTGAGTGCCTAGATATTCTCAGAGCGTCACACAGAAAAGAATGGATAGGTTTCAAATATTTGCCCAATTGTAAATACAGAGCATCTTGATTTGAAGAATAAGGTGGAAAGTACTCTACAAAAGTTCAGAAGTTAGGATACAAGACAAGTGTAAAACTTTATTTCTTGCATCTCTGTTTAGAGACTTTTTCCGCTAACTTAAGTGCAGCCCACCAGTGGTCGTATAGATAGAACTTACTGGGTTTAGTAGTTGGACGTGGGTTCGCGCCTCATCCCCCTGGCCACGAAGAGTTTTCTGTGTTTTCTTTACTTGCTTGACATCTAGCTAGATAGGATAGTTTCTGCCAGAAACTCCTCTCGGGAGACAAATAGAAAATGTAAGTTTGATTTGGTTTGTTTTGATGGGGTATGGCAACGCAACACATGAACATACGCCCATGTGTTGCGTTACCATACCTCATCAAAACAAACAAAAAAAAAGTTACATTTTCTATTTTTTCTTTTTTTTTACTTTCTCTAGCTTCAAGAACAAATAATTTTTCTTAATTAAAACGTCTCACGGCCAGATGGCCGATGGATTATGCTGGAAGTCTATTGCTCTGGAGGACCGAGATCGTATCCGAACGGTCGAAAAATCTCAGGAATTTTTCTAGAAGGTCCATCCGGCTATGTCAGACCATGTCTTTCACTACTAGGCCACTCATTATGAGAACCTGGCCAAACCCATAATGGACTTGCTAGAAAAAACCCTTTTCGTGCCCTCATGGCGAAAAATTTTTATACTTTACTAATTGAAAATATTTTGTTATCAAAAAGCTTCACATAACAAGAATTTGTTCTGTGACTATAGATTTTACTAACTGACGCAACTATATTTTTTCTAAAAATTTCCAAAGTTTTATTAAAATTCGTTCAAATCATTGTATACAATTTGTTTAATCATAACTATATAATAGAATATACCGCATATATATTTCTGCATTTATCATAGAATTTTATTTATATAGTATTTAGAAATATCACAAAATATTTATTTATGTATTTTATTTTCTGTAACTATAAAACTATAAAATTATATACTGTTGACTATAAAACTATATAAAGGTATTTAACACTGGTAGATATGATTCCTTGTGGCATTCCATAGACAAATCAATTCATGTCAATATTTTAGGGCTGCAATTGTAAAATATAAGACCGATAAATTCCCACTATCGTCCGTTGCCTGTCCATTAATCTCGAAAACAGAGACATATCCGAAAACAGAGACATACAGGTAAAAGCTTAAGTGCCCCAGGTCCCAATTAACTACACAGTGAAAACACGCGCCTTCCAGTCCAGCCTGAAAGTCACATGATTTCATTTTAAAATTTTCTCGAGAACGGAGTTAGGTAGATGACCGGCATGACTTCATTGTTATCAGGAGAAGTATGATGTTCAGGGACAAGACACCACTAAAATCCGGATGAAATATGGAACACTTAGGGGTCGGAAACCCCGATTGAACTTCCGGTCTGGACCGGAAGACACGTGATTTTTTAAAATTAAAAGATGATTGAAAATTTCAAGTTTTCTGTGAAATAAGGACTTTCTATCGAAAACTAGCGCCCATTACTGTTACAAAGATGAAGAAAATCCAGAAAAATCAAATAGCCAACCCGTTGTAAATAGGTCAGAAAATCAAATATGCTATGCAGTAAAATAAAAGTTTATTTGATTTGGTTGGTTTGATGGGATAATGCAAAACAGCTGATAGGCCATCTACCAAAAGGGGAGAATGCCTGCCGGGAATCTTTCTGATCTCTATTAAGGTGTTAGACACGTGAAAAAAACTTGGAAAACTTTACGTATACAGTCTGGTAATGCGACAACGAACCCACGATCAGTGGTATCTACAGTAATAGCCACTTGTGGGTTCTACGAAAACTATAAAAGGAATCATTTTTGAATTTGGTCATGTTTTATGTTTAAAAAATATATTGTAACTGTATCAAAGAGATTAATTTGAAGCAATTAATTAATTAAGGACATATAAAAGAGGGGCGAAAGTAGGCCTATATTATGTTTTTGTTATAAAAAGCGTGTATTTCTAGTTTTTCTGTTTATTCTTATATTGGTTATTTTTAGTAATAACCAACCTTTCATTGAAATTAGAATTTATAAGAATGTTCAATCTTAAATTATATAAAATCTTTTCGGTACATGTTTGGATATTTTTATAAATCTTTGTGGTAAGTTGTAGCCAAAATAACCCGAATAATTTCTCATAAATAATCCCAAATCACGACAGCCGTATGACAGAGGGGGTCCTTCCCATTTACCTCTTTTAGGCTAGAGGTAAATGGGAAGAAGCAGAAGAAGGAAGCAAAAATGAAAATTATAGTAAAGACACTAATCTGATTTTTTTATTAGAAAAGTGTCAGGATTGACTCTGAGTGAGACTGCCAATATAGAGGATATTAAAGAGTATATGCAAACAACGATGCAAACAACGATGTAGAAGAAGTCACTAACGATGACATTGTTCAAATATTCAACCACATATGAGACACACTGACGTGCTTGACTGTATAGAAAATGTCTTATTTTCAATTTCCGTGTTGTCCGATTCTGCCGTCCAGCTGGATAATAGCGAATCTAAATTTATAATGGATATAATTAATAAAAAGATAATTAACAGTCATTGATTGAAGGAGTAAAAACATTAAAATGCGATCAATATAAAAGACTTTTCAAACATTGACTATTGAAAGAATAGTCTACAAAGGAAGTACAAGTATTTAAAAATATAGAAAGAAACAAAAAATATTTTTAATTAATTGAGTAATTTCATTTCTTCATAAATTAATAATTTTATTTTAAAATCTATTTTACTATATTTTATTGATGTAAAATATATTTATTAGTTACTAATCAATGAAAGCTAAATGGTCAAATTGATTAAAAAAAAAAAAAAAAAAAAAACGTCAATTTCTCTTTCTCGCTCTAGGATTGAGGTTCTGGTAGGAACTTCAGGTGTTTAGGAGTGGTTATCGGGCTTAATCTTTCATCACCTGTCTATCATTGTAGACCTGATCAACGGTCTGACAAACGGTTTGAAAAAGAAATAATCTTATTGCTTTCGGGAAAAGGCCCAATGGCTGAGACAGTTAAGGTAACACTCTACCGCTCTGATGAGAGCTGGGAAATTCCGTGTCAACAACCCCAAAAATTTTTCATGGGTGGTCTGTCCAGGATACATGGAATCCCTTCCCCCTCATCTGGCTGTTCCCATTGTAGGCCTGACCAAACATTATGGAAAAAAAGTCTCAAAAGAGTAAAAGTGAGAAATAATTACTAAAGTATGACTATTTTAATCATACAATCTTATATTTCTTTTAATTTAAAATTAAATAAAATTATAATGCTTTGTAGAGTGTCTGTTTTCGCAATTACACGATTTGAAATTGTATGATGAAATTATCGATTTAAATAATACAACTTGTTAATTTCAAACGTTTTTAAAAATTTTGTAACTTAAATTGTTATCAGGGAGAGGAAAACAATTACAAAATAGTTAATTGACATTAATTCTTTTGCAGCATAAAAATTCTGCAAAACAATTAACGTTCTTCTTAGAAGAAATTACACTTCAGATATTAACTTATAAGATTTAACGTTTGCCTTTATCTTTAACTATTCAAATATTGAATAATATTGATTAATATTGATAAATTAGCATTAAAAATACTATAGTGTAGAGTTTTTGAACTTTTTAACGGAAATATATTCGGCATGTCACTATGACGGGTCACCTGAAATGTCACTATACTAGATTTTGTTGCATCTGAACTGTTAAATATGTCTACATAGCGTCGAATAGCGTATTTTAATTACAATCAACCGGTATAACATTCATTTTTTAATATTACACATTTAACAATTAGAAGACAAAATAGCCACGTTGTTCAAACGTAGAAAATCCAGCAACAAGTTGTGTAACTTTTCCGGCAAAAGAATTTAAAATTGTGCATGGCGCAATCTGTTAATATATTTTATTTTTTTAAAATGATATAATTAACTATTATAAAATGGCAAAAAGGTTAATTTTGAGGGTAGAGATGAATTTTATAGAGGGTAGAGATGAAAAAAACATTGTAAATGCTAAAAACGAGTAAAATCTTCATTAGGTTCGATCCCACCATATGACACGTAACCTCTCTATCTTTCCATCCTTTCGATTTTTAATCACCAAAATTTAATAACATCAATCCCTTCCTAATACACACACCTTCCAGCAAAATTTCAGAAATTTTCGACAAAAAGAAGAAATTATCAAGCTTCAAAGTGAGTGAACAAAATCGTGCTCCCACACACTAACATCTATACATACAGAACCCACCATATTTTAAAATTTAGTAAAGCTAAAATTCTGTTCTTAGAGCTATTCAGAATAAAGAAAAAATCACAGTAAATGAAAAGTATTAGACAAAGAAACAACACAAATAATTTATTTTAATAAAAATAGAAAATTTAGTCATTGCATTGATAATCGCAGAATAGTGATAATATCTACTTTGAAATTAATATTTAAATTCAAAATAATAATTTATAACAACAAATTAATAGTAATGAAAATTTTTATACACATAGTCTTATTTAAAAAATAAATTATTTAAAATGAATATCGTATATTAATTTAACAACTGTAGAAGATGATGGCCGGATGGCCAAGATGTTAAGGTAATGCATTTCAACTTTTTTTTAATAGTGGCACCCCTACCTGGTAATTTTTTTCTTTCAACATCCCTACTTCTTTATCAATGTAGTTTTTGCGTTTTTCGTATTTTCAGTAATATTAATAATACATGTAAGAAGTATAATAATGGCGCTACTAATTCACTATACAGGTGTATTTCGCGGCATTCCGGTTAAAAATTACTGTGTTAACTGATCAGCCAGCCGCTCTGGAGGGTGCGGGATAGAATCTTTGCCAGAATCCCAGAAACTTTTCATAAAAAGTTAGTTCTGGAAATGTCGGACCTCGTCAATTATCATTCGATCGCTCCCTGCGTGGTTTGGCCGACTCCACGATGGGTATTTTTAAAAAGACATCTCTATATTCACAGGGAGAAAAGAGTAAAAAAAAAAAAATAATAATCGCCTTTATGACAAGTTAAAAAATAAAATATTTAAATAATAAATACCAATATTTAAAATATAATTCTAAATTTGTTTTTAGAAATTCGCCATAAGTCTCGCCTTGATTGTAAACACGAAACATTTGACAGAAAAAAACTTCCAAATTATTTTAATTATGCGGATTTTAAATATAAGAATCTGATGTTAAGACAGCCTACTCGTAGATATAACGGTAAATATAACTTTTAATAATATTTCTAGTCCATTTTCTCAACTAATTAACATATAATTTATGAAATAAGAGCATAATTACGAGACCCTTCCTGGAATTCAAAATACATCTCCCCATGACAAAGTTCTGTTGAAAGATGACCCGATGCCACACTCATTTAACAGAATGACATATGCTGCAGCTCGTTCACGTGACTATAATTTAGAAATGATGCGGTAAGTTTACCTATTTAGTAATTAAATCATCATAATTTTATGTTTATAACTTTATTCTTTCGATACTTTTATAGAAGAAAGACCATCTTCGGTGACTCGAAATAAATATGGAAAAAATTTAGATTTGTACAAAAAATATACGTAAACTAAATTAAAATTCGATGCATCATTCGTATTTTTAGTATATTTAATGAAAGAGCTAAGACATATTGCAAAATAGGAAGCATGACGGAATATGATATATTTGAAAATATAAATACAAATCGACATTCTATCAATCATATCACGTGATTTACTGTCAATACGTGACGTCAGAATCGCGTAAACTTCTATCAAGTTTGTATAGCAAGTTAACATTCCTTTACAGGTGGAGACTTTCAAGACTTATCATTTCGATAAGAACTGGCATGTAAAATCTCACTATGATACAAAATAATTGGTTATTGAGAGTTGAAAGACTTAAAACATTAGATCACGCGATCTAGTGTTTTAAGTATTATTCCCATTCAAAATTCAAATACTGTATTTATTTCATAAACAGCACAAAACAGGTCAATACTCAGTAATGCAATAAAAAAAATAAAAAAATAAATGAAATCGAAGTTTTTCTCACCACTTTCATTATCGACTCCTCCTCTACCCGTTACCTGGGTGACCAAAGTGCAAAACACCAGAAAACAATGCCACGTGACTGGCTGGAACTCGTCCAATAGGATTGAATGTATCATGTGTGGAGGTTTCGCTCCATCACTTAATCGTTAGTGTTTGTTTCGTAAGGTCGGTTTTTATCCAGATAATTTTTATCCCCCCTTCAAAAATTTCTACCTGTCCATGGGATAAATTATCGTGACGTCATTTAATACTAATTGGCTTAGGTAAGATTACAATTTAAATTATGTGTATATTTTTAATTCATAACGCGTTAACAGTGTAATTAATTTACGTGTTAATTGAAATTTAAATTAATTAACATCAACATTAATCAGCACAAAAATTTAACTGTTGAAATCTTTAACTGTTGAAAATTTAAAGTCAGAAATTTTTTTTTATTCTTTAAAAATCTGAAATTATTTTTTAATTTTAAAAATAAAACACTGTATATAGTAGTTAGACTGTTTATAGCATAATATCGATAGGAATTTACGAGACTTATGAACTGCAAAACATACATTTAGAAACTATAGATAGAGACTTCAAAGTTTTTAAACTAAATATCATTAAAGAAAAGAGCATTTTTTAGTATTAAAAAGTAAGTGTTATCTAATTTTACTTAAAGATTTATTTTAAAATATTTAAGAATAAGCACTTATAAAGTTATAATTTATATTTTAAGTAATGATTCTATTGCTCAAATTTAAAATTTAATTATAAAAAAAACTTTACTTTGATGATAGTAATATTATATAAATCAGCACGTATAATTTTCTTGAAATGAATTTCATTAAATGTTCTCAATCTAAAGTCTCAATTAATATATTAAAAAGTTCTTTCTCGGTTTCATAATTGATAAATTCTAACAATTATAAACTAAATTAATATATAACTGATATAGTTTTTGTTCTTCTTTATTAGAGATAAAATATATAGTTTGTATTTTTTTTAAATTTTTATAATCATTTGCATTCATCTATCCGAAAAAAGTAAATCTATAACTTTATAATTTATAAAATCGCTCTTATATTTTTAAATTTACTGATTATTTATATTTTATATATGTGTGTGTCTTATATTCCTGCTAGCTCAGATATAGGGAGGTCAGCAGGTCATTTGACTAATTCTTTGAACATAGAAAGACCCAAAATTTAGTCTTTCGCGTAGAAAAATAAAAATAAAAATTCATATTTACACTAAAATTTCTAATGATAAGTGGTGAGAAAATTTATTTATGTTTATTTCGTTGATATTATTTAAATATTTTTACAGTTTGGAAGAATGGAGTACCATATTTATTACTTTTCTAGGTCTGTACTCCTCTCAGCCCCTGCATATATATTTAATTTTGAGGCTAGAATCGAAAAAGTTTCTTTCCAAATTTTAGAATAAATTTCATTTCTAAAATTTAGATACAAAAGCTATTAGAATTATAATTTTTAGAGGAATATATTTGATATATGACAATTTAATTCCATTTATTCTAATGTTTCAAACATTAGAATTTTCATTAAACGTTACAATAAATGTCTTTAAACTTACCTTAAATTTTAATTTATAACTTCCAAAATAATAATAAAAAAACAGAAAATTTTATGTACGTTTATGATTATAAAAAATAATAATTATTGGATATTTAGAATAAATAAAATAAGCTAAAATAAGTCGAATTCAATCAACCTAATTGTTTTTATGAAGCGTGCCTTTGGAATAATCGTCTAAAAAATATTATCAATCAAAATATTAAATACTGAAAAATCATCGTATTAAATTTAATGAAGATAATTTAAACGAATTATGGCGTGACGACATTAAAATTTTAAGTTGGATGTATCCTGTGTTACGAAATAGTTATCAACGGTATTTAAACGTAAAATCTAGCACAACTCTAGCGAATAATGATACGTTGTAAAGTGTTAATGTTTTGTTAATGAATTTTGTACTTTTATTTTTTCTTCGTTTTTTTTTGTTGGTTCTTTCCGCCCTGTGGGCACCCTAAGAGGGCCTTTTTTCATACTCGTTGTGAATTCGACTAGATGGGGTGACCGTGGGGAGGAATGGGATGGAAGTGATGTGGGTCTAATGCAACATAAGAAGGATACCTCCCGGAAATACTTTCTATGGGAAACTGGCTCCTATTTAGATGTTAGATACGTGAAGAAAACACGAAAACTTCAAGTGCCAGTCCTTTGGGAAGGAGCGAACCCGTGACAGTATTCAGTGGTTTTGTACACTCGCCCATTGGTGGCGGTGATGAGGGCCGGCATCCGATATATCCGGGATGAACCGCCTATGAAAAATTTCTGGTGAGTTGCTCGCCCGGATTTGATTCCGGGTCCTTCAGAACGGTAGGCTCGATCATCCAGCAGTTGCTTTTATGGTTTAAAAAATAAAATGATTGTTATTTGACTCAACTTTTCTTACTGTATATAATGTGAATACACTTTCGAATATCCGTAATAGTTTAATTTTTTTACATAATGATACAATATTCCATAATTAAAATATTTGGTCGACTGCAGTCTTGATCGATTTTTTTCTTTTTTCTATTCAAAAATTGATCATTCTTTCGTGTGGTTTTAATTTTGCATTAGAGAAGAATTAGAATTTATGAGTAATTTTTCCAAATATGATATTTCTTGGAAATTTTTGAATCGAAAATGCTTCCAATGCATGTGGTTTTTATTACTTACAATTTTTACATTTGTTTAGCATTTAGAATATGTATAAAATAAATTCGGAAAATATGTTTAAGAAGGCATTCATGAATATTTTTATTTTATATTTTCTCTGCCCTGTAAGCACCAAGAGCGCCTTTCTTCCATACCCATCGTGGGTTCGATCAGGTTCAAAATAAGAGCAATGGATGGTGAGGAATGGGACCCGAGATATCCGAGAGGGCCACCCATAAAAAATTCCAGGAATTTTTTATGGGTGGCCCTCAGGAAAGCGCCAGATTCGATTCCTGGTCCAGGAATCGAATCTGGCGCTTTAAATTACTCAAATTACTTTAAAAGAATTATCTCAAATTATCTCAAATTACTTTAAAAGAATCTGCCGCTTTGGGGGACCCCCAAAGCGGCAGATTCTTTTAAAGTAATTTGAGATAATTTACTGCTTTACAGAGAAGGGTATAAAACCATATTAAAGAAACACGCCAACCTATATATAAAAGCGCTTAATGAAACACTTCATCCATAGAGACTTATTTAATACCCCTTCAGACTAGACTGCTCAAAGTAAACGGAATAATTTTGCCTTAAGCAATCTTATATGAGATAAAAAAAGCAATTTTTATTTATGGTATGTCTCAAAATTTATTGCATTATTGCTTTGCATTGCTTTGTCTATCAGTTTTTACTTCAACAATTTTCGTTAAAATATCAATAACATTTTAATGCTATCGTTCGATTTAGTTTAGAGGTTAGAAAAGTATGTGTTATACTAGAATAATGATTTAAAAATCGATATATCTCGGTTAGATTTATTGACCTTGGCCGCTTGATTTATTGTTAACTATTTTGAGGAGAGCCGATAAGATAGAGATTCGATAATATTAATTATAAATTGTTTTTAATTAAAATTATCTGTTAGAAAATTTACCGATGTAATTAATCAAGATACTGCGTAAAATGATTAATCTTGTAACTATTTACGACCTATTCTTTACAGTTTCGTAGTACTAAATTAGAATAAGTTTCTAATATAATAATATTTCTGTGGCTTGGAAGAATAAGGGTCAATGTCAAAGATATGCCCATGACATTGGTCCTTATTGATATATTTTCAAATAAATTATTAAATAGAAAGATAATTTTATGATAATAGCCCTATATTTGATATGAACTTAACTATTATAAGATTTTATGTACAGGTTCCTATAATTCATATGTTATAAGTAAGGAGAAGCGAAATAAAAATAAAGCCTTGATACTAGTTTTACTTCAATTTAGTACCACCATTTGTTCGTCTATGAAACTGGCAGTAAGTCGAGTATGATATTAAACTGAAGCACGTTAAACAATAAGAATTATATACCGTATATACTGTAGTAATGAGGTCTGCAAACAAGTTTGAATTTTAATTAAAGTTATAATAAAACAATAAAAATTCGTACATTGAGTAATTGACTTACTGTACATTGAAGGGTCTTCCATTTAATATTCACGAGATCCGTTCATAAGACGTATTCTTCGTTGCTTTACGAAAGTGATAGTATATCAAGGTTTGACTTCACTTAGCTCTGCCTTGCAGAGAGTAAAAATGTTTCCAATATATCTAAGAGTGAAACAGGTCCAATTTAGCTAAGTCAAACCACTCACGAAAATTCGAGGACTCAAGCAAGATCCTCCAGAGAATCGGGGTAATAATCCCATTATGTTAAAATTTGAAATATGAAAATGAAACACATTTGAATTGAGGAAATGATTTAATTATATTTTTTAAAATTTTAAAAAGCTTTTATTGGTCAATTTTTTGAAATTTACGGTGGAGATGAAGGGGATGCTCACACACATCATACAATGCATTTACACACTTCATTAAATTTCACATTTGTTATGTTTATAGGGTTTCCGAATGGGGGAAATGACGGAGATGAAGCCACCCCCTAAAACTCAATAAAATAAAATGTTATCGGACTTGATACTGGGACTTGAAGGTATTCCGAAGTCTATGCATTTTAACGAAGTTTCATCTTAATTAGAAGTGGATGAAATTTCAGTTGTAAGATTTCAT
The DNA here is from genome assembly GCF_030686945.1 of Centruroides vittatus. Classification (NCBI taxonomy): domain Eukaryota; kingdom Metazoa; phylum Arthropoda; class Arachnida; order Scorpiones; family Buthidae; genus Centruroides; species Centruroides vittatus. The sequence goes on along the minus strand of NW_027122274.1, from coordinate 933,761 downwards.
GTTATACCATAATAAAAATGTTTTTAAATCGCGAATTTTTTTCAGTAAAATTCAAATGTAGGAAATAAAATTGTATAATTTTTATCCACTGAAATTCAAAATGAGACTGTAAAATTAATTTTTCATCTTCATAAATTATATTACAGAATAAAAAATCTTAATTTTTATGATATTAAAATAAAACAGATAGATATACTTTTGCATTGAATAATTTGTAATGCGGTTATAACTTATCTGATAAATGGATCTAGTGCACCAAAACCTAGAAACCGAGTTATCGAACCATGCATCAGCTACGTTTTTAGATTACGAAATATCGACACATGGTATAACAGTAGAGATCGGTTCGATTGAAATACCTTCTGTGATACTATTCGAGATATCGAACTGATTACTTCAGATTTGATTTATTCTATAATAAAGTCACTCTTTACATAATGAAAGTTAATTAAATAATTAAAAAATTATATAGTATTTTTGACAAACGAAACATTCCATTTCATCTGATCAAATAACCTTGCTTTAATTGGTAAGTAATAAAAATACTAGTAACATGCTTTGGTGCTCCTCTAATATCTTTTACACTGTTTTTATGAGTTCTTTGTATTGATACAATGCACTTTCATTAACTATTGGAAAAAATTCGGGGAGTGTCCATGTTTTATATTATTTAATGGACAGCCGAATGATCGAAACGTCAAAGATATCAGCTAGTCGCTCTGGAAGATCCAGATTCGAATCTCAATAATTGGGTTGACTTCTGTAATGAATGTAGTTCGAGAATTTATTTTAATAAATTTAAACTTAATTTTTCTCATTTTTGACTCTTTCCGGTCTACAGGCACCAACAGGAACTTTTTCAATCTTACTCATCGCGGGTTCGGGTAGGTCCACATTCTTTTTAATCATACCTATCACGGATTCGGCCGGTGAAGAACTGAACTCGACAAGATTATATGCTGAACAAAGAAGCGGATTTCGGAGGAATGTGCAGGGTGCAGTTGCATCCCCTTTTGAGAGATTTTATCGAGTAGAGCTGGATATCTCAGGTAGTAAAAATTTTTGTGCGACATATTATTTCCTTTTGCACTACCCTTAATGGTTTCTAGATCCGCTAATGGCTGGACAAGCCTTCCAAGAAAAATTAGATGAGAAACTCTGCACGAATTTTTCTTGAGAGGTCTGTCCAGCCATTAGCGGAATTTCTCGCCGAATGTTTTTTGGGAGTCCCGTGTCTTCCAATACGGTAAGCTAACGCCTTAACACATCAGCCATCCAGCCGTTATTTAAACTTGGGTGGGGGCAGCCAGATGGTGAGGGCTGTTTCTTACACCCGTCTGTCCCTTGGTCTGGCCAAATCCATTATGAGCACACAAAAAAGGTTATCTTAGTGAACACAGGTTAGAAAATGTTAAAAAAATTGTCATATAGTGATAATATTTTCTCTTTCACAAGTGTCTCACTTTCATGATTTTCAAAAATTGTACAGGAAAGTACCAAATCAAAGATAATAAAAAGCAATTCCTGGAAGAGAGTTTTAAACCTTTAAAAACTTGTGGAATAGGCTAATTTATTTAAAAATTCAAAAATTATCAGTTACGTTTTTTCTGATATGTCGAATGTCGTTAATAATATATACTATCATATATAATACGAATTCGCAACTTTTTATATTGTGTATTTCCTAGAAACTGTCGTTCTTCGAACTCCTTCCCCAAACATTTTTTCACTGATATAATATAAATTAATTATAATATAATAATAATTTAGTTATAATTAATTGAATCAGCAATAAAAATATTTATAACCTAAAATAAATGCACAAGACAAAAATTTCCACTTAGTTATAACAATGTCTTACTGGAATCTCAATCCTAACACAGTATATTGATTGCAGTTAAGAAAATCCACAATGCATAAAATTCTGTTTTATATTATGATTTTCAGTGAATTTTGAAACTGGTTTAAGTTTCTATCTCGAAACTGGATTGATTGTAGGCTTATAACGCCATTTTCTTATAGAAAGATTTCGGGAGATCATTCTATTCTTTATTTAGGTGTTACACACGCGAAGAAAACCCGGAAAACTCCACGTGCCAGCTCCCATGATCATGTAGTAGGAACCTGCGACTAATGTTCAGTAGTATTATCTACTCAGTCATTGGTGAGCTGAAGGAAAGAGACTCCCTCAGCTCGATAAAAATGTAATATTTGTTTTTATTATTTCTCGTGTTATTGCACATAGAACAGTATTACAAAAATGAGAAGAAAGGTATCATAAAACTGAGAGATCGTGATGTCTGGACTTGATTGTTCGATTAGAACTTTTGAGTGTTAGAGCAAGGACATTATTGATTATGAAACCTTCTGTTATTTGATGCTTTTAAAATGTTATCTTTATTAGTCAAAATAAAATAAAATCTATTCCTAGTTGCTACGTACTTAAAAATTATACTAATTAATAAAAATATTTATTGCATAAAAGAATAAAATTTTAATAAGGATGCTAGAGGAATATTTATATTTTTGGTTGATTTTCTATTTTATTTTTATTCTACAATATTTAAAAATGTTCATTGCAAAGCGAAACAAGCAAAACTTATTCTAATGAAAAATTCAAAGTTTTTGTTAACATTCTCCGCCTTGCGGGGACCAAGAAGGCCTTTTATCTCCACATCCATCATGGGTTCGGCCAGGCCCACAATGGGACAACCGAGTAAACAGTTCTGGATTTCTCTTGATTCCCTCAAAAATAGCATAAAATTGTAAACAGAACAATCAATATATAAACAATTTTTAAAAATAATCCAAGTTTAGCTATTTTTATGCCTACTTTTTTAGTCACCCAAAAACTGTTCCAGTTTAGACGTAATACAATATGGTCAATCTACTTAAGAGTCTCGGCCATCCGGTATCTTTCTAACATTTAAAAGTATTTTAAACTTACTTGTCAGATTTATATACTTCACTTATTATTCTTGAAACAAACTATGTTTTATAAGACAGATATTGATTGATGCCTTGTTTGCCTATTAAAGATTTTTATGTTAACATGCTTTATTTTCGGAAAAGAATTATTTAAATTATTATACTTTCTTGAATTATTTAGGTTAGGCATGCCATTTATCATTTCTCATTTTCCTACGGCATGCTTGCATTTTTGTACGATTACATGAAATGGAGATTTATACTCATCTATCTTTTTACGGAAAATATTTTTATTCCTAGTGTATTCATTTATTTTTTAAATGAAAAATAACTTTTAGTATATTGACGCTTATAGTAAGTATAGCAAAATATTGCAGCCGAATTAGTTATTACTTCATTCCTATTCTCTGCCGTTTTGCTTTTCAATTTTCTATAAAAACTGGCATCAGAATAACCAATACTTTTGACTTAACTCAATATTTTCCAATTAATTTTCAATTCTTATCATATTGAAATCTGTGGACTACTGGGACAACTGGGCCCGAGGGACAACTGGGTGATGAAGGACAGGGCCCGGCATATCGGGACAAACCACTCCTGGAGTTTCTCACCCTGATTCTATCCCAGAGCAGTAGCCTGTCTTGATCGCCTCGGCTGTTAATCTGATAATTATAATAAGTATATACAAGCATAAAATAATCATAATACATATTATAAATATTATGCACGTTTAACATTTAAATTAGCTGTAGGTCTATGTTTATAGGCTACATAATACGTTATTATTTTCTTAACCAGAGAACAACACACACAAAAAGTGAGCACAAAAAATGTCCCAATATAAATGCTCACGCGTATGTTCAGTTTCAAGTACCATAGATATTTATAATTGTAGATAATCATTCATCTTCCATTTATGAGAATGAATAGTATTATCTATATTTTAAATTTTTATTAATATCTCGAGATTAAAATATTTCTTATTCATATAAAATGATTTGTGTTGTGTTGTAATTCGTGATTTTATAGTGTAATCAAAGAATAATTTTTCTGTTATAAAAATATATGAATTCATTGCAATACAAAACTGCGTGGAAAGAAGACTTTAATGTTTTTGAATATAAATGTATCTTACATTTAAAAAATGCATTTAAAATAAAATATGGAAGTTTTTTTAGTCCACAAACTTTATTCAGAAAGACAAGCTATAGTAATGAGCAAATAGTTATTTTGGCATTATCATAATGTCGGGCTGCAATTTTTAAATTAAAACCTGTCCACACCGGAAGTTCGTATATCGGTGCCTTCTGCTCGTAAACTTTCCATATCTGGTCGTGATTTTCATCTAACTCCATTGTAGAGATTAACGAAACACTGATAAAGCTTCGAAAGAACGCTTAATGTACAATTAAATAGCTAAATTATTGTTTATTATATAGGCTACAATAGTATATTAGCAGATATGCCAGGCACTTCTCGGGAGAAATTTGATAAAGAGAGAAACTATAACAAATAATCTAGAGAGTAACTATAAAAAATTTGGTCCAGCTCAAAGGGCTTAGGAATTAATTGGAAAGATGAACTCAGAAGGGGAAGGGAATGTCGAGGTTTTATACAATAGTTCTATATTTTTCGCAGGGCCTTATAGAGTCCCTTTGAAAAATGCGGAGAAGATTGGTTAAAGGTTTTAGAAGTGTTTAGAGAACAGACAGACATTTTATTTTATATCTATAAATAATAAATGAAACATAAAACATTTCCAGATGATACTGAATAAACGATTTCAATATTCTTATGTGAATTAAACGTCTAAAGTAATTTTAATGAATTAAATTTATGACTTCTCATAAAATTTACGATTTTCAGGAAGTACCTTTTATATATACAGCCGTTTCTTTAATACTATACAGTGAAACCCTAAACCTTTTGCTCGAAACTATTGGTGATCGCAAAGTAGGGATTTTAGTATACTTTAATTTGCTACTTTTTCACTTATGTAAATGAAATTATTGTAATATTTCTCTCATTTATTGATATAATTACTAATAAAAATATAATAAAAAGACAATTTATTTAATTCAAATTCTTTAACATTGTCACAAAATAATTATTTAGACACAATTTTCTAATAAAATACATCTAACAATCGCATATAATTTTTATGACACGCTTCCGACCAAATTTATGGGCTGAAAATTTTGTTTCCATAATGAAGCTTCTACCATTTCACCACGGTTCTCCTCAGATCGCGGAATAATTCTCTTCATTATTGTCTTCCCAAAATCCTGTATGGGCTCTCCGATTAAAAAATCATTTTTTTTTATTTTATGACTTAAAAACTATTATCAATGTTGCTATTTTAGAAATTCTACATACCTTAGTTGTCTAAAATCTTTTATTACTAACCAATTGTTTGAGTCTCACGTATCGAAAATTACTACCAGAGAAACGGAAAAGTGAGAAAACATCGTAAAATCAATGTTAGTGATACGTGCATTTTATATTTAAAAAAAAAAATGTATTTTCTATTAAGATTTTTCCAAATTACCAGAAAACGGAAACAGAAAAATTACTAATTCCGTTTCCCTTCGTTTTCTGTTTAGTTCTATTTCAATACTAGAATACCGTCGGCGGAATTAGGAGGTCAGAAAGTATTTTATTATAGATGAAGGAACTCTTTCTAATTTCTAAAAACAATTCTAATTCATCGCTTATAGGTTTTTTATTTCAATAGTCCACCATTTTTCTTCGATACAAGATATGACACGACATAGCTGTGGTGTTTTATAACTGTTATGTTTTTATATTGATCAAAACACGACAAAAAATCCTAAAAGAAACGGAAAAGTTGAAGTGTTTTCTACTTCCGTTCACCAAAATCTGAAGGGAATTTTTGGTGAACGAAAACTTCTGAATAGGAAGTGGCATCACTTTTTGTTTCCTGTTTTTTTTCAGTGTTGTGGAAATTAGCCTTTACATTTACAGTGATACAATCAATTTTAATTTCCAAGTAAACACATTACTTACGACAGACGAATCTGTTACCATTAAATTGACATTTAAAGAGAGAAATAGTGAGAATTTTAAGTCTAATTTGCATACAGTCTATGTATATTTTATGGAATATTAATAAATTTCATTGCTTATATTTTAAAATAAATAAATACAAATATTAAAATAATATTTATTTATTTTTGAAACTAGAAGTTAGTAAATTAATAATTTTATCAATTCCAGAAGACTGAACTTTAGTTTTTTTCTATATCAAAGTGAAGAAGTGTTATAATATATATATATTTTTAAATATTGTACTTAACAATTATATTTAAGTTAAATTATTTACATTAACTTATTTAGGAACAGGAACTTAGCAATATTTATTTGTTATAATATTTTATAGAGAAAAATTATAACCTAAGTACAAGAAATTATTAATTAAAGAAAAGATGAAATTATTATTTATAAAAATTTCCTGTTGTTTTTATAATTAATATTTGTATCATTAAAATTCATTTAATAATAATATTTACATTATCAATGCAAGAGTAGTTTTATATGTCTAATTGCATTTCTTCTTATTTAAATAATAATTCTACTGTTGTAAATATTCATACCATTTAATAATGAGTTTTTCTGTCAGTTTATGAACTTTATGTTAATATATAAAAAAATTAGGTAAAAGCTATATTATAAAAATTAATGAAATTCACTTAACGACTCAAGAATACAATATTATAATGGAATTACAATATTAAATATTTTTTATTTATACTGCTACATAGGGCTAATTTATAGTCTGAGTTGTCACAGGGTTTTACTCAGACTGTACAGTATTAAAATGATAATTTTTTAAACTTTGTATTTAATTTTTTGAATTAAATTTACAAAATTGAAATTATTATCGAAACTAAAAAACTATTGTAAAGACATTTAAAGAAAAAAATAATTTATATATTAAAATTTAGAAAATTTTTGCTTAAATTTACTTCTAATTAAGCATTAATTGTTGTTTTTAATCTGCAAGATGAATTGCTATAAAATACATTAACGTTAGTAGGAAACAATACATTAATAAGAGATATGGAAGAAAACAAATTGAAATAATTTATTTAAATACAGAAAGTTCTTTGCTAAATATATAATATTAAACATTTAATGAATTTTTTTAAGTGATTGCTTGGAAATATAAAAAATATGTGCATTCCTGCTTGCCTACTACTTCTACAATCAATTATCATTATGGCAACTTATCTTTAGACATTTTATCATACACACTGCTTAAAATCAAAAGTATTTTACTTAATTTTTCCTCCTGTTTTTCTTTAAATTACTGTATTTCATCCATTTACATACGTTTTTGAAATAAAAACCACTAATTATATTGCTACGTACAGTACAAATAAATCATAAACAATAATTAACGATACCAAATAGGGATGAAAACCTCGTTAAACGAAACAAATTTTATAAAAATAAAAAAAACTATTTTAAATTTCAAGCCTATAACACAAAATTACTAAAAGATATTTGAATATGTAATTCAATATAGTATAAAATATGCTATATAGCAGAAGTCTATAATACACACACCATTAAAAAAAACGATTAAATTATTAATATAATTTTCTACAAAAGAAATCATTTTGGCCAAACAAATAGAAAAATTAAACGATTTTTCGATATTTAGGTCAATAATATACATCGAGAGAAATCAGAATTAATAATTTATTTGCAGTTTTTTTCATTTCATTTTGAATAATGATTAATCTCTAATCTCGAAAATTGAAGGAAAATTCCTTCTAAATCAGAAACTTTCTTTACTATAATGAAATAAAAACAGCAAATTATTTGCTGTTTTTATTTCATTATAAACTGGTATGGTCTGTCCGAAATATATTGGACTTCCCCGTCCCTCACCCCAACCTCTGTATGTGGGATAAAGGCCCTCTTAATGTCCGCAGGAAGGAAAGAGTTTTAAAAAGTTCGAGTTTGATACGTAATAATCTTTAGTTATACAATGTATTAAATTAGGTATGTTTTTGACAAATTTTTATATGGGAAAACGAAAAAACACTATTAATATATCTGTTTATTATTCTTATTTTTAAATATTAATACAGAGAGCTGGAAATAAGCCTGTCTATCTGTACTAATTTTATATAAGACTACATGTATATCTAGAGCTTCAAATTTTTATGATGTGTAATTGTTCATAACGAACATGATATAGAATTTCGTGTGTGATTGCTTCAATTTTTTTTCATCTAAAAGTGCTTCTTCACTTATTTGTATCAACCGTATAATTAGTTTTTATCAAAACCATTTCCAATTTGAGCTCAGTTTAAATTTTTTTAAATTGAGTTTACAATAACCTTGGAAAACAGCATCAAAGTGCACATCATATATACTACACATTCTCTGATTTAATCTTAATTAAACAAAATGGCGCATAAAGTTTTCTAATTAAATTATACAAAATTGAATTTATTAAACTTGAATTAAATATTAGACAGTATTAAACATAAATATGCAGTGCTTAAATAAATTAAGAAAAAAATATTCACAAAATTCAGACCACCTGGGCTTCAGGTTTTGCTACTGTGAATACTTGACGTAACTATTTTTTATATGAATAAACCCAAAACTATTCCAGCAGATAAAATAGCAATTTTATATAGTTTTGATAGCAGATTTCTATTGGAATTTTTGGAATTTGGAAGAATTAATTTCAAGTAAATGAACTTCCAAAGACTCGAATTTAATAACAGAAGAGGATTCACGAATAGAAAGAGTAATTAGACAAATCAGAATATGTCAAAAGAATCGAATGGGTAACGCCCAAGAGACATTTTTCTCCGATGACCCACATTTTTCCGGTTTGTCTTTTCTAGAAAAAAATTTATATAATAACAATATAAAAAATAAGGCTAACGAAATGTTCTTTCAAGGTTCAATTGTTTTCTATAGCAGTTAATAGAATGGTTTTCTAAAGATGAAAATTGTACTTATATGAGAATATTTATGCCTGCTTGACGATGGATTTTTCCTTGAATTTTTCTCGATCCGATTTCTTTTCATTTTATAATCTAAATATTTCAAAGTTTGTTTTTAAAAAATATCATATTTTAATAATAATAATAATAATACTAAATAACTTTCGAAAATTAAAAGTATTCATAAAAATTTATGAAACTAAAAGTATAATTTTTATTAGAAATAAATCTGTATTTGTTTATGGATATTTTTATATACTTTTAAATACTATAAGTAAATATAATTTTAATGTCATTTATAACGAGCGAAATATCTAATAATTTTAAATGTTTTAATATTTCATTTTTTTATAAATATATAATCTTTAATAAAATTTTTAATATGCTATAATTTTTTAAATTTATGTTAAGAACTCTGCTGTTATAGTGTTTTACTTCTCAAATATTACGTATAAAATGTTCATTGATAACACTTCCATTTATATTTAAATTGATTTTTTATTTTTTCTCTCAAATATTTCTTTCTCATTAAATATTTTCATATTCCTTTCTCTGCCATTATATATAAAAGCAAAGGACATTAATCTATAATATTATCATAATATCAATAAGATAATCATCATTCCCATGACGATCTTATGTATATCATCACTGAAAGTTATTAAAATTTTCCCATAGGAAGATACGAGAATCAAATCATAGAAATACTGTATATTACCATTCGTATCTTTGTGCTTGAATCTTCAAATATTAATAAAATAAATTTATATGGAACATCAATAATTATTTCTGAAACGAAACGAAAATGAAATGAATTAAATGTGTTTAATATAAGTAATTTAAAATTATATTATTTTTAATTTTCTAAACGTTTACGATAAAAGATCCTCTTAGTGCCATCAGGGCACTAAGAGGATCTCTTATCGTATTCATTGTGGTTTGGCTAGACTCACAATGGATTAATATGATACTTTGTCATAGATTTAAAAAATGAAACGTGTTGCAGGATGTTAAAAAAAATTTTAAAAGAGAACGATAAAATCTAGTCGTTTTCTTAAAATATTTGAACATTTTCCAAATTTTATTAAATGATATCAGCAAAGTATTTAACATTTTTGATGTTTTTTGACATTCAGGATATCCTCTATTTCATTTTTTATTACTCAATATTATTTTATTAAGTTTTTTAATCTTGAAATAAATTATTATATCAAACCATAAATATGTCATAACCATAACAAACTATAACCATTATATCAACATAAAACCATATAAAAAAATTATATCGATTTGTTTAATTACAATGTTCTTTATACTCTAATAAAATCAATTTAATATTTTATTTAAGATATTTCTGAATAATTTTAATTAAAATAATTAGTTAACGTAACTAATATTGTTAACTAATAATTTTAATGTACGTAATTAAATTTACAGATGTAAATTACCGTGATTATTTAATGTATTTTTTTCACTTTTTTGTAAAGACGTTTTTCTAAAATTTACTCATTTTGCTTTAAATGAAACAAGAAAATAGATTTTTGAAATTACTTTCATACATAGAAACAAAGTATTGTCAATTATAGTTTCTATGTTATTTTTTTCAATGTATAGCACGTAAACATACAGTCACACAATAGTATACGCTTAAAAAATAGTTTGCCTAAATATAAGAATCTGTTGTTTGGTTATTTTCTTTTATAAATATAAAATAAGTCGTTTAAACTTAATTACTCAATTTTGAGAACGGGGTCTTTCATGTTTAAAGTTTATATTTCTTCAATGTATTAATAATTACATCAAACTACATCAATTCCTTTCAGTATACGATAGAAGATAATGTAAAGTATAGTAATATAGTATAGTGTTATCAATTTTCTTTAATTTAACGGTTATTAAGCTTCTGTATCGGCTTCTAATCTGAGGACTTATCACACCTTTACTAAACAATAGAAATTATTTACTGTAATTCAAATTTGAGTTTGAGAATTTCAAATTCACTTGTTTTAGTAATAACAATGTCCTTTCCAACACCTATTTGTACGTTTAGTAATTCATAGATACTATTTAATATTTATGAGGAATATTCGTTCTTAAATATACGCTTTACGGGAGTAGCGGTGTTCAGTGGCACACTCAGGATTTAATCTTGGAAAGCCAAGTTAAACGGATAAAAAATCTTTTTAATGCGAATTCAATAAAATTTCCCATCTTATATGATCACTAATTCATAAGTAGTATAGAAATAGTATAGAAATACACAATATAAATCAAAATATATTACTTAGGAAAAATTTTTTAGTTGTAATTTAAATCGAACTTTAACATATTTTATTTTAATTGTTACTTATTTTTTCTCATGATCTAGTTAATTTTAATTAATGCAAATAATTTAGCTAATCTTAAATATTGATATTTAATGACGTTTAATTATTTCATATTAACCCCATTAAATAATTTAATAATTATATTTAAGGAATGGTCTTTACTTTTTCAATAAAATATTGCTTATGATAGGTCATTTACTACATTATAAGTGTTAAAATATAGAGAATTGCATTACTGTATGCTAGAGGTGTTGCTGTTCTTATTAATATGCAAAACATATCACATTATCAATTAAGAGAATGATTTTTAACATTTGTAGATTAACAAACTAATCATGTGTTAGCGGCTATTTCGAATCTGTTAGTCAGCATTTTGAAAACGATTAAACATATGATAATATTTTTGCAGAATTTCAGGAGAATTTCTCCAAAAATACAAGGGAAAATGAATAATTTATGACACATTAATTGCTGTGAAAACATCTTTTATAATTGTATAAAGTGTTTTCTTCCCCTTGTTTTTTTATCGCCTTTTAAATCATAATCATCATGGATTCAGCTAGGCCGAAATTATCTTAAAATGACTATTCCGCCTCTGTTTTCCCTATCGCCAAACCGTCGAGAGCTTCAAAGAACCCTGGTCTCTAGACGGAGTAAATCCATTTTTCTTTTCTTTTTGCCGTTTTATGAACAAATGAAATACGTAGAATCTTTCTTTATAAATAGAAAACAGTTTTAAATATTTATATTAACAAAAAATAAAATAATAATTTATAGGGATAGAAACTGTTACGGATCTCTTTCTCTGGGCCCCAGGAAAAAATCCCAGCCCTCTCTAAACGGCCCTAATGGGACCTAAACTCAAGTTCGATTAACTCAAACTTTCATTGCGGATATATCAAACACGATATTGTAAGCTTGGTCGAAACCACAATGTTCATAGGAAAAAATACCCTCTTAAGAGCACAAGGCGAAAAAAAAAATTCTATAATTTTTCCTCATGAAAAACTAACTTCTTTATTTGTAATTTTCCATAAATTCACAAGAATCAGCAACGAATTTTCTATATGAAAATATTAAATTTATTAAACATTGTATTCATTTTTTTTCTTTTATTTTTACCATTTTCTGTCTTGAGTGCACTAACAATTTTTTTTCCATTTCCATTGTGGGTTTGGAACTACGTACTTTGTTGTGTAATATTTAAAATACTGTATATTTTTATTATGCAAATACTTTTGAAATATAATTTTTAAAAAATCAACAGTAATCTTATTCGTTGTATTTTGCACTAAAATTAATTTTATACAACACTTTTTAAATTATTCAGTAATTTCAGTTACTTAATCCAGTTATTTAATTTTAGAAAAGTTGAATTTACTTACTAAATTAATTGCATGTAACTGATAGGAGAATCTGGTATGTCGTGCTTATAAAAATGAAAATATTTGGTATAGCTTTTGTTTGTTTTCCCGCATCAACTGTTCTGTTTACCACATGACATTTAAAACACGCATAGTGTCGCGTTATCACTACGCGGCGCGTACCTCGTTAAACTGTAACATTTAATTTAAAAACAAGAAAAAACGTTTAAGTATAAAAATCCCAATTAAAAAGCAGTTTAGTTATATTTTTGTGCAAACTTCTATTCTTTTAGACATCAATTTTTCTTCTTTGCGTGCTCCATTTAATCAATATCAATATTTACAGACTGAAAATATCATAAATTAAGAAAAATAAGATGTTTAAAACAGAAGCAGAACTCTAAGATATCGATAATTTATCGCGTTTTTCATTCCCGATGATGTTTACTTTAAAATTAATTAAAATTAAGCTTAAAAATATATAATTTTGTTCAAAATATAGTCGAGAGGTGTCCATTATCGGACACCTTTCAACAACGGCCATTTTTTCATGAACTTTTTGAACAAAAATGCAAATAAAATAACCTATAAAGAACGGCGATTGGATAGATTGGCCATTGACAAGATCTTAATAAGACCTTGTCAATGGCCGTAGTTCAAAGGTTTGAATCTGTTTTATTTCTTCAAATTACTATTTTTAAATATATTTCAGCTACTTCGTTATTAATTGTTTTAATATTTTATAAAATAAATAACATTTTACACTCCATATTTAATTATTTTCTATTTTATTCATCAGTCAATAATAAAGTAACCTTCAAAGGCTAAATATTGATCAGGGCTAGATCACGCAATATACATTGTTAACGTAAGTTTTCAATGTAATATCGTTATATAAATTATTTTATATAATTTTTATATAAAAATAAGGCACAAATAAAAGCAAAACATTTTTTAGTATTATAAAAAATATTTAATTAAATTTAATAGATAATAATAATACAGAAATATGTTCTCTGACTGGATCTTTGGGGAATTTCTAAAATAATTGGTATTGTATTTTTAAATTCATCGATTATAAGCCAGGGTTTATACCATTAATAAAGGAATAAAAATGTAATTTTTTTAAATTTATAATGTAATCACTAGCATTAAAAATTTCAATGATTAATTTAGCGAATTTTTAATTAGAAATGGAGGACCGAGATGTCGTTTCCATTCCCTACTCATGTCAGTCGATTCTCATCAGGAGTCGGACGTAAAATTTATGTAGAATTATTTTAATAAGATTCTTGCAATAGAATCTTCATTATTTTTACAAAATTAAAGAACTTTTATAGGAATTTATTATTTTATGGTACTGATGATTAGGGTTGTATGAGACTCTACGCAAGCCTAATGATGTGAAATTCGTATCATCAATGGCGCATCTAAAATATGATGTCCCAGGCCCACAATATACAGGCGTTTCCAAGCTAATAGTGCCACTTTTATACCGAATGATTCTATTTTATAATTTTAATTTTGCAGTAATTGTACTTTTAGAGATTTTTGAAAGGGGGCAAAGCCGCTTCTATTGAAAACCTGTCATAAGCACTATCATTCTTGTTTATGCAAAATACATTTATATATGTTCTACATCCATATAAACATATCTCAACCGATATGTTTTATTTTATCAGTACTTAAGCTTTTTATTTTCACTGATTCCTTTATGAATTGTTTCTACATAAAATTAAAACAATCTTATTTCATTTTATTTTATTTCTGTTATTATTATTTTGAATTTTTGCATCCACAAACCTGAAATTCCCACATTAAGGTATAATTTCTTGAGGTTTCGAATAAAATCTATATTTTAAATAAGATATCCTCACTCAACATTTCATTTACTTTATGTTAATATCAAAAGTTAAAATTTTCGGGTGAAATTTATATTATATTAATTAATGTTTAATGTATTTCACGTATACAATAAAACATATCCAAAACCGAACCTGCTAAAACGAAAAAATGTTCTTCGGAATAGAGCGATTTTCTATATTAAATTACAGTATTTAAAAACAGGAAACCTATCCAACGCGGAAACGGAAGAGGATTTTCGTATGAAAAATCAAATTCAACTCGGATAATGTGATAAATTAAAATTTCTTCGTAAGCAAAATCGTCTCAGAGTAAACCTTTATCACAATGAATGATATAAACTGTATTCTGAGAACGATTTCGGGCTTGTGAAAAACGAGATATACGAACACAGGGTCTTTGTAAATGCAGTATTTTATTTATTGGATTGATTTTATTCAAATCTGTTTTAAAATACAACAAAACGTATATTACATACATAGAAAACCCGGACAAATTTTATAGTAATTTAGAATTTGTTAACAATTATAATTAACGAGTAATAATTATTATAACGAAATTATAATTAATGGGTGCTTTCGATATTAGGAAGTTTTTGTGATACTGTGCATTATATTACAGTAATTAGTAAGTTACTAAGCACGGTACAGTATATTGCAGTATACTGCACTGTCATGAAATATTTTGATCTCATTTCTATAAATAAATTCAGCAGTATAACCTTCTAACGTCTGTATGAACTGATCGTAATAAATTGCTGTACGTCCATCTCTTCATCATTGGAGAAAAATCTCGGATATTGGTCACTTATTAGTCCGAGTTTACTGTATATATATATATATAATACAAATATAAATACAAAATAATAAAATGTATACTCGTATATATAAGTATATATACAATGTTGTTTGTTATATTTAGAATTCAGACCCACGTATGGTCTGGAAGAGGGCACATGGATTCAGTGGGCCCACAATAGAGCGGCCGAGTTACGTGGGGTGGCTTTCGACGTATTCGAATCAGACCACCTCCCGAAAAATTCATGGAATTGCTCATCCAAATTCGATTTCGGATTCCCCAGAGCTATAAGCTGACACTAACCACCTCGGATATTCTTGTCTGTAATAAATATTTTTAAATGCAAAACAATAAGAAATTTCATATAATTATAAAATTCTTCCCTATTTACTTATTTATTAAAATCGGACGTGTTTTTATAATTTTCATTTATATTCAATTACAGTTTTATTGAATTAAATGCAGTTTAGGAGATTTCATTTTATATACAATTTAATATATTTTTTCGATTATTAGTAATATATATGTATATAAATGTTCTATACTTTACTTCTAAATAAAAACACAATATTCAAAGATACTCTTAAAGTTATAATCATAATTAAATTTTACTTTGATTATGAGAGTTAAGATTTGAATACTAATATAAAAATATTAGTTTATATCTTTAAAACAATTTTAATGATTTATATTATGAAAGTAATAATAATTTAATTTAAAAAATTAATATAATTTCAGCCGGATTTCCTTTCTAAGAAATGTCACTTTAATTATGCTCTGTAAATTTTTAAAACGGTTATAACTTGACACTTTTCATGTTAACGAATAAAAGCGTTATATTTTCGTTTCATATTCATAATATAAGCAAATTTTCTTCATAATCGTATGAAATAATCCTATTATACTTATACATGGTGATTTTATGTGGTGATATAGACGTATAGTGAGAAAGAGGCAGCTATAAACTCTAGTAATTAATAGTAAAAATTTTGAAATTATTTTTTAAAAAAATTTAATTGTTATGCTAATATTAATAAGGAAAATGTTTGAAAAACTGCTATTTTATTCATCATCAGTGCACCGTATTAAAACGTGCACAGTTATTTCTGTCATAAATTTTTAAGTTGAAAGAGAAAAATATACGGAATAGGCTTATAGGAGAAACGAAAAAAAAAAAAAAAATGCAAAAAATATGATTTCTAGCAGACTTAGGGAGAGTAAACTATATACAATAGAAAAATACATTTAGAGTTATACACGCAAATATAAGATCGAACAAAAATTATTTGTAAACTAATCAATAGGAGCTAGACTTGTTATTAAAAGAACTCGAAAACAATAAACTTCGTATATAATTTATTTATTATCTTTATTTATTACTTATAAACTCGAAGACAATGAACTTGAAAAATTTTTTATTTGAATGAGACAATAGAAAATAAATTTAAAATTTCATTTAATGTAATTTTGACTTTTTGTTTAATATTTACTTTTCGGACTTTAAATATTGCTATTTTGCGTTGAAGGAAATAAGATTTCTAAATATAATTAATAGTTGAATAATTTCTAAATATGTATAAGTTTCGACTTTTTTCCAGTGGCATCTCCAACTTAATTATTTTCTTCTTGTATCATTACTACTTCCTTCAATAAAGTTGTGTCACCCCTACTTTCTTTCAAAACCCTTATCAATGATTATTGAGTTATTGCGCTTTTAGTATTTTTAATATATTTAGTATTTTAGCATTTACTATTATTATGGCGTGCTCATCGCTATATTTCACGGCACCGGAGTCCACTAATGGCTGAGTGAATAAAACCATGAAAACTGGTCGCAAGTTTGCACCTCACAAAAGTACTGACTGCATGGAGTTTTTCGAGTTTTATTCGCTTGTATGACACTTAAATAGAGGTTTTTCCCATAGAAAGTCCTCCCGAGAGGCACTATTCCCTTGACAGATTGATTGCCTTCTTCCATCTATCCATTTCGAAGCATCCCGGTTGACGTACGGTACAGTACATTATAGAGGTATAATTATTAATTAGCAAATTTAAATATAAATTATCTTAAATTAAAATTAGAATAAAAGTTTTCTTAAGAAGCTTGTCAAGTTCTTTGATTCCGTAAAAATTCAAAATAAGTCTGTTAATTAATTCAAATACAGGTTCTTCCTTCGCTTATAAGTAACTCTTAAAAATTTATTTATAAATAACGTAAAACATTAAAATAACAAACTTAATAGAAAATTTATTATTTTTTCTTAACTAACTAAACTTGTAATTCATTGATTAGACACGCATTAATGCCAAAGGTAGATATTTATCTATACAATCACGTACCCAAATTCTTATTTTTTGCACATAAATTTACATAGCACTTTACACAGTTCAATTGAGGTATTTCGCAACTACATATTCTATATATTTTTTAAAATTTTAATTAGATTATTTTTTAAATGGAAAAGCTATTTTTTATAAATAATTTTTAAGTATGAGCTTAAAATTTTAAATCAATAAAAATAATAACATGTTAGTATTATCGTTTTAGTTTATTATAGATGTTAGTAAAGAACGAAATATATGCCTATAAAAGGCCATAATGGCATCTAATTTATCCATTCAACAATGTAATCATGTAAGAATGCTGAATGAGTTTATCACAATTATGCGAGTTTTTAAAAATAATTATAATTATTTTCCTAATGCTAATATATCTGTATACAGTAAGACGTCTGAGCTATGGTCAGTGACGAGAATAAAAATGACCCGTTGTTTAATTCGATTGTAATAAATAAATACGATTGATTTTACTTTCCCGGCTGTTATGTATAAAAGTATTGGAATCGTGTCAAATTTGACCCATCGGGTTTTTTGCAAATCTCGACGTTTTAAAACCCCTAAAGTCAAAAAAGGGGGAGAATTCCGTGGATATATGTGTGTTGGCATCTATTTCGTTTAATTTCTTAGGATGGAGTAAAGATTACGAAAAGAAATTTGGCACGATAACTTGCAGACTATATTGATGCTATTAAATTTTGGAGTTAAAGGTCGAGGGGTGGGAAGATAAAGGGGATCATGTATCATATATCGAGTAGGGTCAGAGTTATTGATATTTGCAATATTTAAAAAAAAATTCATTTCTATCGTCAAAATCTAATTAATTAAATAATATATTATTTGGTATTTTTGTGAAAAATCGCTTCACTACAGCTTATCTTTCATTGTACAACATTTGCTGAAAGAATATATTTTTACAAATATTTAATTAAACTAAAAGTACGAAACAATTAAATATCAAATAATGTAATTTAGAAAAAATATAAAGATTAAAATGTTTCCTTGGGTTTATGTTCTGAATAATAAATGGATTATTATTTGCGTATCGACACGTAAACTTTAAATTAAATACTGCTTGTAATGGTTGTAAATTATTTGTAATCGATAATTACACACAGAGAGTTTCATTTTTAATCGGTAATATATAAAATTTGATATATTATATTTATTATATTAAAATACATCTTATATTTTGTTAATTTCATGCCGTTTTTCTGTTCATTATCGCAATTTATATAAATCTAATAACGGTTTAAAGTTAAAGATTGGGCGCTATGCATGTGGCTTCAATACAACTGGATGACCAAATTAATGACAGTTTGTTCCAAGATAAAACGAGCTATGTCATTGGCTATCTTAACCAACTTTGGATTAAAAAATCGCTTTTACCAGTAAATGTGCCTATCCAGCTATATTACAGCCGCTTTACCAGGCAATATGTCACTATGTTCTAACAAAGTATTTCTTTTCCTGTTTTTTAGAAGCATCATGCAATAAAAAGATATCTTTTTTGATATTTTAACGCCTATTTAATTTCAAAAAGACTTTTTAAAAATTTAAACGATGCATTTCATATTTTATTTCATGAAATTGATTGGAAAGCAATAAATCCCCAAAATATGAATTAGAAAAAAATTTTTTAATGTGTGTTTCATATTTCATAGAACGTATAGACCTATTATTAGAACATCCATTTAATGCTTGCTACAATGACGACTATTGGCATGTGTTAATTTGCACAAATGACACTTTCGTGGAAATCTTAATAAAGTGAAAAGTTCTAAATCGAATACTGTTATTAGAGAAGTCATGCGAAAATTAAATGAACATTTTTATAAAAACTTTTATAGAATATAATCTGTAAGAGTAAATTAAAACTTTAATAGTTTATTTAAAATACTTTTAACATTATGACAATCATTCTATGATATTTGTTAATAAAAGTAATACAAAATGTTTATGTAAATAGCCTGATTGTGGAGATAAAACAATATACTGTATATATTATTTAATTGATTTTTTAAAAACAACTACCTACGTTTTTAAAGTAACTTCATGCGATCGTATGCGCATGAAGTTACTTACACATACACATAGTTTGTAAATTACCATTTTTAAAATTTGAAAATTACGTCACGGAAGGAATTCGCTTAGTGCATCGCAATATCTTCGTATACCGATTATTATTTACAGTTGAATTAGGGCTACTTATTACAGTTTCTTCTTAAACTACTCTTTCCAAACTCCTAAAATAAGTTGGTGAAAACACTTTAAACTAGACTGTTGTAATCCTAGTTTTATCACAAGATGACCTTCTTCAGGAGTTTCGTACAAACGGTGTCAAGTAAGAACCTTTTGATAAAAAGCCTTAGGATGAAGATAAGATTGTAGTACAGTTTTAGAAAGTAAAGAAGAGTACTTCAGAACAAAGATTTGAAATAAGTTAGGTTATGCCTGATGAAAGCATAACCTAACCAATCTTAGGATCTACTTTATTTGCTGAATTGCTGAATTTCATTGAATCTAAGATTGGATTGTCAGGAAAAGCTACGCAAAACTTGTGCGATCTGCAAAAGGAGTTTGTCTCTCGGAAGAACTTTCGATGATAAACTGGCACCTGTCAAGGTGTTACACAGGTGAAGATAGCCCGGAAAACTCCACGTGGACAGACCATTGGTCAGATGCTAACCTGCGACAACTACCAGTGTTCAGCGGCGAAAATCAGAAGATTCAATGGCACATCAGTGGTCGAGCAGATAAACCACTCGGTCACTGATGAGCCATTGAGTCTTCTGATTTTGTAAGCATGTTATAAATTATTATGTACAAATTTCTTAATCATTTATGTAAGAAACTGTTTTTTATTTTATTAGAAAAGTCTGAAATAAATACAGTATATTCTTTTTTGTTCTCTTATATAACAATTAAAAATTGAAATTTTGTCAAGGCCATTACTTTGAATGGAATAATGATACGAAATTTTTCATAAGATGTTAACTTATTTATCTTTTTTAAAAATAGTATTAACATATTTTCAGGAGAATATTATAGAATATTTATTTATATTTTATTTTTCAGAATATTTATTTATTATAATTTAATGTAGAAAAATTTGATATTTAACATCTATACACTTAAAACACAATGATATAGATTTTAATGAGCAATATAAATTAATATTAGAGTAACAACAAAAGGAAACAAAGAAAAAGTATTATATTATTTCATACAGTCATATTCATATTTGTATGGGTCAAATGTAATTTTCCTAAAATGTAATTATTATAATCACTAAATACATAACAATATACAGAAGATAATTTGCATAATATATGCTCCTAATGTAAAATAAATGTAGACAATTATTTATTCTCTTAAAAATAGTGTTTTTAGAAGCAACTTAAAATTTGTTGTTTTCTTTCAATTTAAAAATTTATTTTAAAAATTTTGTATCGTTGAACTGCTATATTTGCACTCAAATATATTTAATTCCTATAGTGAATATTCGTTTTATATACATTTATTCTCTTTTAAATCCTCTATTATTTTAAATATTATACAGGGTGTATCAGTACAGCGGTTACAAACTTTCAGGAGAGATAGAGTACACCTAGACGATGGGAAATCACATAGCAATGCATGGTCGGAAACACTTTCCTAGCGCGGTAGTGACGACACAAAACACAAGAAAGGAAGGGCACGAACAGGGTGTAAAAACATGTTTATTATTCTTAGTACAGCGAAAATGCTGAGACGTCTTTGGCTGGAGATGCAGGCAAAGACGGCCCAGGGTCGTAATTTCGAACGCCTTTTTTGATTTTTGCTGTACTAAGAATAATAAACATGTCTTCTCACCCTGTTAGGGTCCTTACTTTCTTGTGTTTTTTGTCGTCGCTACCACACCAGGAAAGCGTTTCCGACCATGCATTACTATGTGATTTCCCATCGATTAGGTGTACTCTATCTCTCCTGAAAGTTTGTAACCGCTGTACTGATACACCCTGTATACGCGCTTATTATCGAGAGCATTAGTTATAGATTTCGAATTTAAGTTTGAAAATGTGTGATAAAGTGTCTTAAACGTTTCTTAAATTCAGATATTCTTTGTCGTTGTTTAAAAGTTTTGATGTATGTCTTATATTTTATTCTAAATTAAAGAATAAAAACGTCAATAATGTATTTCCTTTTAAACTATGTCTTTTCTAATTAGTATCACTTTTTTCTTGAAATCTCTTTTTAAAAGTCTGGAGCAACTTAAATTTGAATTAATAACACACTAATTTATATTTATTAATTAATATATATTTTAATATTTTATATGATCGCCGAAAAATTAAGATGTCAACCTATCCCTCTGAGATATTCGGAAACGAATCCCAGCCATCGAAAATTTTTCGGGAGTAGTCGTGCCCACCAATGGCCGAGTGGGTAAAATCACTGGCCACTGAGAGTTGGTCGTGGGTTCGCGACTCACCTACGGGTTGGCCACGTGGAGTTTCCTTCACGTATCTAATACCTAAATAGTTTTCTATAAAAGTCCTTCTGAGAGGTACATACATCCCCTGGCAGATTGCTCGTGTGTTGCTTTGCCTTAATATCAGTCAATTCAGATGCTCTGTCCCGGATATGTCGGACTCCGTCCCTCACTCGATAGACTTGATAAATAGTAAATATACATATTTTATAGAAACAATTCATGTATATTTTATGAAAACGCGTCTTAATTACAGGACACAAAGACTTAAATATTATTCCTTAATTTACTCCATTAAGCATATTTTTAGTGTAAACTTATATTCTGTAAAATGTAGATCAAATAAAGGTTATTTTTAAATCTACTTTTATATATTTTAGCTATTCATTGATTAGTAACTGACAAACTTTTATAGAGGTTCTATCTAGATATAAATCTAAATATATATATTTATTTAAAATTCAGAGAATTAAATTTAGAATTAAACTTTTATAAAATGATCAGACAAGTTATACAATGTAGACTAAAATATTTTGTTATCGATTCTTAATTTAACAGCTGAATTTTTAACCTTTTTTTTTATTGTGATAAATGAAATTCGATAAAATCGAAAGTTTTAATTTGCATACTTCGTAATATTTTTATATAACGATTGAATATCTTATCAAAAAATCAAATTATATGTCCATTCTTTTGATACCTAACATTTTTATTGCATTTATATTTTACATAATTTACTTTAGAATTATGTTTTCATTGCTTATTAAAAATTAAAAAAAGAAATTTACGTGTTTACGGAATGAAATGTATACACAGCATCACGCTACCTTCGAATTATTCATTTATTAATCTAAGAGAGAATGTATAAGAAGAGTTGAATACACATATCTACATTTAACTCTATAAATATTGATTTTAATTATTTGTGTAACTTATCTTAATGTTTTGCTGAATTGATTTTTTTTTTTTTTTTGTCATTTGAATTTTAAAAATTTGAATTTATTATAGGATTATTCCCAGTTCTGTTTTAAATTTGAAATCACAAAATTTAATTAAAACTGTTCCTTAAGTTTATTTAAGGTGTATAGCATTACGTAAATTTGACGTCATTTTACGCTTCCTCATTATAAAAAAAATGTACAAAAATGACGTCAAAATGGCGTAGATGTGTAATATTGTGACAAAATGAATGCACCTTTAGTGTCATAGCTCTTATATAAATTTTTAACGACTTTACATAAAGATAAATTTTACAAAATTCTTCGAATTATAACGAATATTTTTTGTACTTATTTAAATTCTTTAGGATATTTTAGCTGTTTGTAAAAAGGAAACTTAATATCATCAACAACTACAAATCCTAAGACCACGCCCGTATGATTATCATTATCATTAAGATTATAAGCATCCTGTTACATATTTTAACATCAAGTAAATTATTTTAGTAATATTCTATAGATTTATATAACTACTAAGCTCTAGAAAAACATTAAAAATTTTATTGTTAACTTTGTGTTGTCAATACCAACAACGATATCAATCAAATCGAGTCACGAAAATTACTTCTTACTTTCAATAAAATGATATACTATTTTCATTTTTTTTTAATTCCTTGAATGGAGTTTGTCAAAATCATATTGAAAATATACGTATATTAGTAAAAACTCATCAAAAAATATTATGATTTTGTATCATTAACTACTCTCAACTTTTAATATTCATGAAGGGTTTTTTTCCGAATATGAATGGCTTAATATAGTAATTTTCACGAATAATTCGTCGTTACTCTCATTAAATCCTGCAACACTTTAAAAAATTAAGCACTAGAATTTAAAATCTATTTAGCTAGCGTTTGAATTTCTTTAAAATTTTGTATAAAAGAAAAAAGAGAAACTAAATATAATGAAAAAAAAATCCATTGTCTTATCCCGTGTTTAATATGTACAGTACATTATGAACAGGTTGTGCGTGGGCACGTCAGGCTCTCTTAACGAGTGTAGATAATGTGCGCGCGATTCAAAAAAAACTTCATAGATACGCCATATAAATTATTTGTTTCTTTAATTATCTTTCACGAACAAACCGTAAAACAGTAGCGTATGAAAGTTACGCGAATATGAAAGGTTGAGCATACATTGTATAGAATTAAATTAAGTACTATATTAGGATTGAATGACCATCAAAAACCAATGATTAAAAAATTATCTTATTGATAATTGAAGAGTAAACTCCTTCCAATCGTCACAATGGCAGCCTTTTTTTCCGTGCATTCGAGATACACGAGCAGCTGGTTAATTAATAAGGAATGGCACCGACATGAAAATTTATGAGAATCACACTGGCCGAATGAGAATCAGAACGTCTATCCACAACCAGATTTGTCAAATTGCAGCTTAGGATCTCATATTTTTACATGTATCATTATTTGGTAGGGGGAAATGATTTATTATATATTATTCCTATAACTTAAAGCCACAACCAATTAAAGTCTAGCCGTGAGTCTGGCTTATGTGTTTATCGATTCGATCGCCCGGCTCTCGTCAGTAAGATCCTATAGAAATCTAGAGAATTGTATTACATTTCATTATTTAGAACAGTGTCCTCAACCATTAAGTTTGCCACATTATAATAATTTGCATATCGTGAAAGTAGGCCTAATAGTGCGATGCATGACTTTTCTTAAAAATCTTCATCTACTAATTGAGAAACATGTTTTTAAATAAAGAAGAGAAACGTGTGTCTATCAGTAGTTTAAAACGAACCTTTATTGCTTGTCGACAATAATTTTAATATTATATAATATAAAGTAATTTTTATATGAAGTTTAAATGAAGAACATCTTTCATGTGTTCATCTCTCTTAATCTACGCTGAATATATCATTATGCATTAAAAATATATGTAACCATTCTTTTCTTATTGTTATAAAAATGCTTTTATACAAGTAAGCATAGTAGAGCGTCAATTATCCGAAATAATCGAGGTGGAAACAATTTAGAATAATCAATTATACTTGGTAGAGAAATTAATAAGATCTTATGTAAAAAAAAAAGATTAAATCTTAATTCTAATACACCAGTAAAACAGGTTAAGGCATAGAAATTTAATGCGGACGACGAATGGTCTGAAATAACTAAAAATTTTGTCTATTTTTTTAAGAACAGCACTAGTCTTTCCTTGCAATCTACAATGTACTGATCAGACTGAAAAGAAAAAAATACATAACAGTTAAATTAATAATAACGACTATAAGAAGATACCGAGGAATTCCCTAAAAAATCCCCGAAGAAAAATGTGTGAAGTCAGTACTGTACTGTACATGGGGTTCCTTAATTCTAATTTGCCTAGGCCCCATGAAGCTATAACGCACTATTGGGGAATCGTATACAAATTTAGTAGCTTAATAGTGAGCCTATTAAAGACCGTCGATAAAAATTATTACGTGAAAATTTCGTAATTTCTGGAACTACGAAGGTGCGCGCGATCTCTGCAGTCGATTTCGGTTAATCGATTTTTGGATAATGACGCTCTACTGTAATTGTTTAAACTAGTGTTTGAAGCACCACAATAAATTGGATAAACGTCATCATTGAATGTTCAGCACTGAAGATTAGCCTGCTTCAGAGCTAATATTCATTCTAAAGATATTCAATGCGATCTGATGAATGTTTACAGAATGATATCTATAATATATGTATATTGTGAAAGCTACTATAACAGAGTTTCCATTCTCCATTATATAGCCTATTGTATTACATTGAAGAAAAGAAACTAAACCTTGTTTGAAAATTCATAAACTACTTTAGATGATCAAAATTTTTATTTGAAAAACTATTAAAATTAACAAATTAATAATATAAATAACAATAACTTAACTCTCTTTTTAAACACAAAAATTTGCAAAACAAGAAAATTTAAATTCTCCATTGTTAATGTATAGATACAAAGGAATTCAAGGAAGAATAGTTTCTACCATTCCTAATGTGGAGATAATTTTAAAAATATATTTGTCAATTCTTGTTTTTAAAGCATCATCAGAACGATAATTCAATCCTTAAAAATTATGTTAGAAATTAAATTATATTAGAACAAGAAAAATTATATAATTGTGGCAATATCATGCATTGAGAATGACATTTCAAATAGGGTTTATTACAATGAAACGATTGACAATTTCTCATCTCAAAAAGCACAAAGAGTGAAGGTATAATAAATTTTGTTTATTCATCCCTGTATTCTTTCTTCTAATTTAAAAATTTTTTAAAATTTGTAATGTTTTGTTAATAATTGTGTGTTTTTTTAATTTATAAAAAAAGTTGTCTTTTCTTTGTTACATTAAATAACTGAAGTTTATAAGTAAATATTATTTTAAATTTTTTAAAATTAATCTACTTTATTATTTGATGCAATATTATTATAATAAGTGTATTATTTATGAATTTTTCTTGTGAATTACATTTAATTGTTCATAAATGTCATATTAATTTTGATTTGTCTTTTACGAAATTTTATCTAAAATTGTCTACAGTTTTTCTCTGAAAGAACAGTGTTGAATATAAGAAGATACCGAGGAATTCCCTAAAAAATCCCCGAAGAAAAATGTGTGAAGTCAGTACTGTACATGAAATTCCCTAATTCAAATTTGCCTAGGCCCCATGAAGCTATAACGCGCCATTAGGGAATCGTATACAAATTTAATTCAAAACCATAAAACAAAAATTTAGAGCCAATTTTTCGCTTACGTACTTTTATAATTTGAAAAATTATTACAGATCAGACGACTGTTGCGCTGACCTATTCAATTGAAACATAAGATTATGTTTCCATTGTCAAAACTTAAAATAGCTTACAATTTAGAATATGTCGTGATTTTATATAATAAATAAAAGATTTATTTTACGGAAATAAAATTTGGATATCAAGTAAAATAATTATAATAAGTGCCAAGTGATATGTTGTACAACTAAGTATAGAGTTACAACCCACACATCATTAGTAAATTAGCATATGACGTGCGTCTTGTATATTAATGTAAAAAAGAAAAAAAAAATCGAATCGTATCAGAAACACGGTGATAGATTTCATGGAAAACTTTTAACGAGATAATAGGAAACAAAATAAGATAATTTTAATTTTATTATAAAATCAAAAAATAGGAAGTTAAATATTTTAATAGTAAAAGTTTCATGAATGAATATATTTTTACTTTTCAATTCATACTCTTTGTCTCCACATCGTCTGTAACAGAATCATTGGAGAAAAATCCGTTTTCGTTCGTATTCTGTTTCTGTTCTGTATCCATTTCACCAGAAATTGAGCACAGACTCTCGTAGCCAATAACAGAAACAGTAAGAAACAATGGAAGACGATGTTTCGGCAATGCCGCATGTCTTGTTAAGTGACAAATTTTAAAGTTAAAAATAAATTGTAAACGAATTAATTCCGCTCCTTCCGCCATTTAATTTGAAAACTAAGCTGTCGAATAGTGTTTCTAGCAATCAGAAAAATTACATCACCATGATATATCTCTCCAATTAATGTAGTATTAAAACAGAATGTATAAAAGGAACGGAAAACTAGAATTATTTTAAACTTTTTTTATGTCCGGAATTTGTTCATTCCGAAATTAGTAGACAGGAAGTGACGTGTATCTTTTCTTGTTTCTGTTTCTGGAATATTTTCTGGTAAAAAAATCAAGCTTTACTGAATTAATATGTTTTAATAGTTTCAACTTTTACAATATTTCTGCTCACAATATTAATTCACATTGTAAACAGGATAACTTTTTAATTTTTATATTTAATAATTATATAACTTGCCTTTTATATCAATAATTAGGTGCTTATTTTTTTTAATTTATTAAAATTTTTATATAACATTTAGCATTTATGATTTTTTATTTAAAAAATTATAAAATAGGATATATATATTAATTATTAAATAATACAAATTACTGTAATGCTTGAAGTGGAAGTCAGAACACGTCACGAGTCGTGGATTTTACGTGTCATTTCGGGCGGAGTAACTGACCTATGAACTGTAAATTCGTTATAGTAGCACAAATGCTCCCATGCGTAATGTTCTTTTTTTTGTAATAGTTTTCATATACAGTGAATCTAATTCATAAAAAGTATGATAATAAAACATTTCAGAAATAAAAAAAACAGGAGCTACAAAAGAAAAAATTCAGTTATTTCAGCAACATTTCAATGTTACCTGAATATCAATGTCAATGAATATCAGTTACAATACTATTTTACCCAAATTTAATGTGAAGGTTCGAATATAAGAATAACGAGATTCGATTAAAATTTTTATTTTATTTGCCAACCGATTTTCGACAGTTAGGGTTAAATCAAACACAGAAACAAAAAACGGAAAAACACCGACAAATTTTCTCGTAAAAATTAATCATAAACTATCGTTCCCACGGTAATACTTCCTTGTAGAAGATGAGTTAACTGTTGAAAAATAATTATATCATGTAATTCACCATTGGTCAAAAGGGACTTCCACCCTTGACGTACTTCACAAAAATCTCGAACCCAAGATCCCGAAATAAAAGGAAAAACGAACGAAGATGACGAGAGAGGGAGAGAGAGAAAGAGTTTCGACAACTGTCAAGTGTGTGTGTGTCGTGGATTATCATCTCCCGCCGTTGAAGCCGTCCATTTCATCTATCTACAGTCCATTGACTCTTATTTTCAAGCGAACTCTCGTTCCTCGGACTTTGTGCAAATCTCAGGATCACAAATCTCCGGATCACTAAGGTATTTATCCTACTCGCGATGTTTTGTAAACTCTCTCTCTCCGTTCACTCGAGACGCGGTTTAATAATTCGATTCGATGATATAAATACTTCCAAATATGTTAATTGATGTATTCCCTATCAATCTCAAAATAAACGGGTACTTTTGTTTAATATTAGAAGAGTGTGCGTTTCTTCCTCCATTACCCTCATCATCGGCATCTTATGCTTCCGAAAAACGCGTATCTATCCGCGAGAAGTTTGATAGATTGGTGTCAGTTCCTGACGTAAACCGGATCTTACGATCCCAAATCCATAACTAATCATTGACCGCTCGAGCCTTAATCATCCTTTCGACAACCGAGGTCGGACCTCAAGGTCTTGTGCCGTTAAGAGGTAGAGAAGATAGGAATCATCCTCCATCTCCTACCCTCGGTTAACCTCACATTAAGATCTAGCAATTCTAGACTAATACATTCAATTATTCGTTATAAAATTGCAGAAATAATAATTATTTATTTGTCATTCAGATACCGATATTCACAATCTCGTGTAAATAGGTGATTACTAAATTAATCAATATTAATAACTTCAAATATGAAATTTTATCACGTGAATGACACATATTCCAATTTTTCGTAAGAAAGTTGAATCGTTGTAAAACGAATATAATTTATAAATTACAGATAATAACGGGGGGATGTTAAAAACATCATAAAATCAAATACTATTGTAAATATTAGGGAATGTAAGCCTATCTTAATCACTCGGCCGCACTATTGTATCCTTGGCCAAGCTGACAAGACACTGGTGTTCTCAACCGGTGTGCCAAGAACTTCTCATAGGAGTACCAGAAAACTTCCAAGCCTGTGGCCGAGTGAATTAAATCACTGAACTGTAAATAGTCAGTAATCACTGTAAAGGGTTCAGGGTTCGTGGTTGACCAACGAGCAGACAGCCTGGAGATTCTTGGGTTTTCTTCATATGTATAACACCTAAATATAGGCCAGTCTTCCAGTCCTCTCGGGAGGCATCTCTTTTGGTAAATCGCTCTCATATAAATCAAAATTTAATAAAGTCATAAAAAGTAGAGAATAACTTATTTTTTAAATATTATTTGTATATATTTATATATAAAAATTGCATATCTTCAACATCGCGTTTCGTTTATATAGCTGAGGAAATCCTTGATGCGTCACTAGCTGGTCGTTGTGAATCAAAAATATGAGCGTGTCACTAGCTCAAGGAAGTTGAGAACACTACTATAGAATCATGAAGAACGAGATTATTTTAATATAATCTCAAAGTGGAGTTAATTTTAAATATATAAATCCTCGTAAACTCGTCGTTTATATCAAAGCTATTTGTATTTTAAACCACATAAATTTCATTATTTCTTATTCATATTTAACGTTTGAAATACTTTAAATGCTAATTAAATAAAACATTTCTGTTTGTTTAGATATATGAATTAAACAAAGCATCACGAGATATTATATTCTTCTTTCGTTACATTGATTAAAAATTTATGTAATTTTTATAAAGACTGTCCTCTCTAGATCTAGATATAAACGTGACATTCAGAAATTTATCGATTTCTAAAGTAGTATTAAGTTTATTTTCTTTTGCTAGTTTAGTATAATCTAAAACATATTGAATAAACCTTATTTCAATTTTTATAATTGTAAGAAACGTCTTGTCACAATTACAAAACCAAAATTATTTTTCATATCCATTTTCTATTGGCATATGATGTAATTAGTTATATACTATTTGTATTATTGAATTTTCGCGTCTCAATGTGCCAATCTTACTTTACTTTTTTAAGTAAAGTAAAATTTATTTATCAATAAATTAATTTATTTTTACAAAAATTAAGCAAAAACGTATTTACATTTTCCCACTGTACCAAAAGTAGAACGTTGAATAATCCGTTTTCACCTATCGGTTTCCTTTTTTTTTTTTTTTTTTTAATCACACTACAAGGTACTAAAGATTCCTTTAAATTGTATCGTTGTGTTTCAGGAAATTGTTCCTTTTGCTACGATATTGTAATCACTTATTACCATTGTCATTACGTTCGCACTAATAAAGTTTCATTTGATTCCGATGCCTCCTCCTTGATGAATAACTTTTTTGTCAATGAGTGTAGTTAATTATTAGTACTTTGGCAGGCGTGTCTTCCTTTTTAGGGGCCATTAATTTTATTACTATTGTTATTAATATGAGTAAAAGAGAGATAACTATATTGCAGATCGAATAATTTTATATTCGATGACCAATAAATTTGATTCTACTTCAATATTTGTTAAATCATTAATATTTAACATTGAAATATTTGACATTCCTGAAATTAGATACAAAGTAAATACAGAAATGTTAAAATTAAAAATACACACTATTATTAATTCTTACGTATTGATTTTCATTCTATATATGAGTAAAATTAACAAATAAATCTTGGAAAAATTAAAGGATACAAAAAATTAATTCCTGAAAGTGAAGGAATCAAAATTGTTTATAACTTATAGAAAGAAAAAAATGATGATTTATTGTCTATGGTGTAATTTAGTTGCGTGTTGTTTAGCTATTTAAGACCTAAAACAATTTCAACCACGCGCAAGCCATTAAATTATATGAAAATAATAATAAGTTTCAGTTGCCATTGTAAATTAAATCTGGTTTACGGCTGCTTTCTTCGTTTTTCTTTTGAAGCTTTCACTTAAATTGTTGCATTAATGTCATTTCTCGCAGACGGCCGAATGGCAGAGGCGATTGAGGCTTCAGGCCGTTCTGGGATTAAAACCGGACAAGCAACCATAGGAATTTTTCGGAAAAATGGTCTATCTTTTTGTCGGACCCAGTGCCTGTACAGCCGGGTTACCCATGTGGGTCGGGTGAATAAAACGTAGGATTAATGGAATAATGCAACGCATCATATGGGCGATACGCTAAGAACGGAGTGTCTCACAGAAGAACTTTATTTGGGAAATGGATACCCTCTGTTCAGTTATCAGATACGTGAAGGAAACCCGGAAACTCCATGTAGTCATCCCATTGACGAGGCACGAACCCCGACCGATTACCAGTGTTCTGGGGTTTTATCCTCCGAGTGGATAATCATACCCCTATGGACCTGTCCGAAACCCACGCTGAATATAATTAAAAACAAACTCTTAATGCCAGTAGGTCTGAAAGATAAATATTAATATGATATTTTAAAATCAGTTTTATGATATCTTAGATCGAAGAGATAAATCTCGTCTTTAATACGATTGAATATGTTTTTAAATTGAGTTAGACCTGTGTTATGGAGAAATACATTGAATGAATATCGAGTAGGCCTATGTTAATCAATATCTGGTAAAAAGTATTGGCATACTTTGACGGTAAATAAAGTATTCTAATAATAAAATTGGAATTATTTTATACAATTTCATATATTAGATTACACGCAGAAATATGTGAAATATCACAAAGTTATTTTTAAGTTGAATTTTCAAACTTAAATTAAGTAAAAAATTTATTTTAAAAAGTTATTTATTTTTTCGTTTACCTTACAATTTTATATATTTGCCAATTGATTAAATTTATTACTAATTTTTTAATTTCTACGCAAAATTTGATACTGCACTCATGACTCAAAGTATTTACATTGAGAGTCACGCTAGAGCAATAACATAACAGAACAGAAATGTATAGAATACTAACATATCACAAATACTATATTTAAGCTATTTTATTTAAAAGTATAAATTCAGAAGTTAGAAGTAAAATTGTTTATATATATATATATATATATATATATATATGTATAAACAATGGCATATAATAGGTTATACATTGTAATGGAAATCTGTTAAAGTTTCCAGAAAAAAAGGGAGTATAATAGTGTTGGATTTGTCTATACACCTATCCCTCGTTTTACACGGTACTTCTTTTACACGTTTTCTCTTTTACACAGTTTAAAAAATAAATGTAGAAAATAAACTGGCTATGATCAAAAGGAACAATTTTTAACTCTAATCTACATCTATATTCCAATCCACCTTATTTATATGTTGTAGTTGATATTTAGGATACTAGGTGACAGTTTTATTTCAATCTGTCAAATAGTAACCGATAAACCGATATAGGGTACTCCCCCATACGCACGAAGTTGCATTCATTGCACACAGTTTTAAACCAGAAAATTCTAATTTTTCATATTCATAAGTAACAAACGATTACATTATTTTTAATTACATTTTTTACATTACATTACATTACATTACATTACACAATTACATTACATTTTTATGAATCTTTCAGATTTTATTTTTTGTTCCTTTGTACTTTGTATTTAATTAATAAAAAAATATATTTTTTCCCTTTCAATATTTTTGTTTGATTTATGTATCTTTAAAAAATTGAAAAAATTTCATAATTAATAAACAACGAAATTATGCGTTTCTTGCATACTTTTCGATTTACACGGTTTTACATTCAAAAAGATACAAATTCGATTTACACGTTTTTCTCAGGAACCTATCTTCCGTGTAAATCGAGGGATAGGTGTATTGTATAATATCTGACTTGAGTAGAATTTAATATGAATATCTTCACAACAACCAATCTGAAAATGTCTCCACTGCAGTGTAGCCACTAGAAAATGCAGATTTTGTTAAAGGTAAAGCACTTATTATGAGGAGAAATTATACTAAATTTTAACATAAATAGTTGCATTCTTTATCTTTTTTAAAGAGGTATCATGAGAATAAAATAAACAAAACACGTGTTTAATTCTCATCTTGTTATCATATAAATAATTTTCACTTCGTAAACTTTTTTATTAATCAATAATAATCAAAACATTTAAGTAAATCATTAAACGCTTAAAAATAAGAATTTCTTGAGCTTCAGTGAGACATTTTTAAGTTTTTGTATTAAATTACAACGCGTCTAATTGTTTTATAAGGTTATAGTTGTATTTAATTATAGATTCTTTCAAACATAAATATTTTCATACTATAATGAAAGAGTAAGTTTATTAGGCCTATTTTAATTATATAATTGGAAATTTCGTAAAAATTGAGTATTGAAACAACGTTTAATAGTAATAAAAATGATTCAATTCGCTACATATATTATACAGTATAAATAACCGTAAAATGTAGATTAATAAATGAATTGTAAAAGTTTGATTCTAGATAACTAAATAAATATATTTTTGGCCTATTTTTAATAATTTTCTTATAATCTTATTAAACTTTTACACATTTAATAATTTATAAAAATTGAAATTTCATGTGTAAAATTGAGATAACAACGCATAATCATAAAGTAGAGATTTTTATTTTAAGTTATTATGACTTAAATAATAAACAAAAAAGATATATTAAGTAAAATATTATGTTCATAATCCTAAGAAGTAATGCTAAGAACTTGAAACTTTTGTATTGATAAAATGTCAAATATTAAAGCTTACGTTCTGATCTTTTTGAATTCGGTTTGCATTGATTCGAATATTATAATTAAACATTTTGAAAATTCTTAATTATAATTACAGTGCGATCTCGGTAATACCGCCGTTTGTTAGTTCAACACGTCCATTAATCGACTCTCGGATATTATTGGTACTGTTTCCAAGTTGTATACTAGTGAAAACACCAGTTTCCATTGAATTTGAACTTTCTAACACCTTCCTATTAAATTTGGCATATTATGGAGCCCGAGCTCGAATACAATATTAAACACTGTTAGACTCGTCATTTAAGGCAACTCAAAAAAGATATGATATCCTACAACCCAATAAGAAACTGTTTAAATGTAAAAATTTCCACCAAAAATACTATAACTCCTACTAAATTTTCCACGTTCGTTTCAATTTCCCACTAAATTTAGTGGAAATCCACCAAATTGGCAACATAGAAATGGCAGAACGTTCAGATATTTTGATCATTAGCTCCAACTTGTTTTTCTGCACCATAAATGAGTTTAACAGTATGAAATCAACTTTTAATGTGCTCAATTGTTTGCATTACGTCAATTGTATTCATATTCAAGCATATTTTCATTGTATTTAAATCTCGAAAGCATTAAAATGTGTAAACTTTAAACAACTCCGCAATCCCCTTAATCCGACACTATTCCGTTCTCATATATGTCGGATTACCAAGATTATATTGTATTATAATAATACTTCGCTTAATGTTACGTTGTGTAGCGCTGTTTCCATAAATCGTCCTTATATCTGAAAAAGGAAGCTTTAAAATGACAAAAATCCATTATTTA
The DNA here is from genome assembly GCF_030686945.1 of Centruroides vittatus. Classification (NCBI taxonomy): domain Eukaryota; kingdom Metazoa; phylum Arthropoda; class Arachnida; order Scorpiones; family Buthidae; genus Centruroides; species Centruroides vittatus. Next base: position 898,657 of record NW_027122274.1, on the reverse strand, counting down.
CGCGTCCAAACACATAACTTGTCAAGAGCAATCACCATTGTTTACATTCACTTAGTGAATCAGAACTCTTTACACATATACATTTGCATTCAGCAGCAGTATTAGAGTTTACAGTGTATGTACTGTACGTACACTTTTTATCTCAAAAGATGGAAACTTTATTATTTAACCACGCCTAAAAATAAAAAATAATATTAATTTACGTCAAAAATAATGAATACTCCATGCTTTTTCTCAACTTATTTTTTTTCTATTTATAATAATTCCAAGATGTTTCAAATTTTTGATTAAATTAAAATTGCATTCGTAACATATTTATCCAATGTTTACTTAATACAGATACAGGTCGGTCCAAAAACCACGTCAGGTCAGTTAACCACGAAAAACTCGAGCAATCTATCAAAATTTTTTAGAGTTATAACGCTAATATAACTCTTTAAAAATTATTAAATAGAATTTAAAATAATCTAATATTAATATTTTTATGATGTTGACAACTTTCTTAATCACAAACTAAATTCTTAAATAATACATTACTTAAGATTTACCCCAATATTCAATGGTAAATAAGTGTAAAAGAAAAAAATTCTTGCTTGGGGCCTCAACTTAAAGGATGCCAAATAGAAACAATTATATAAAATTCGAATGGCAGTTTTACTTTCGAAAAATAATAGTTTTCTTTTATATTACATAAATACACATTTGTATTTGATAAAACTTCTATACACGTATTAAAATAAAAATTTGTAATATGTTGCATTCTACTAGTCTTTCAGAACAAAAATGCAAGAAATTTTACTATCAATTCTCTTCTAAACTGGTTAATTTTAATAATACGATTTCTGCAATAGTATGATCATTAGAATAATAATTAAAACACCATAACATATATCGAATAATGTTCTAACATAATTAAGACAACTTTATCGAATCATTTTCTAATATAATTAGAAAACTTAAATAATGTAATATAATAGCACAAGCAGAGATAACTTGGGGATACAGTAAGAATCACCTTATTCATGAAATTATTATTGTTGTAATTATATTTATTAGTACACGATGCTTATCACTTATTCTATACTTCTTAAATCGTCAATTATATAAATTATATTATATTATGAATATATGTCCGTAAAGTTTTTAGATAGATTACTGTATTTCTACTGTAAGGTAAATTATAGAGGAAAATACAAATGAAGCGTTTAAAAACAATATAAAAACACATTGCTTAACAACATAATATTGTTATTTTAACATCCAGGAAAGTAATAGAAGAATTGAAATTGGTCAAATTTTGATCCGCTGGGTTTTTTGCATTTCTTAACGTTTTAAGATCTCGATTCTAAAACAACCAAAAAACTGGGAGCAGAAATTCTATACGTAGGCCTATGTGTACGAGTAAAATTCTGCATTTTGTTTTATATCTCAGGTCCCGCCAAATTTCAAAATTTTCGGTCCATTGCAATACTTCTGCAGGTATATATAAGGGGGTAAACGAACTGGGAGATGGTCAACTGGACGATAGTTAAGTGGGCGACCGTCAACTGGGCGATAGAAACTTTTTGCACGCTTAGCAAGCATACGATTTGGCGGATATTATTTATTTATTTATTTGTAAATATTGGTAATATATATAAATAACTCGTAACTCGTACTTCGTAACTCGTAATATATTTATATATTACGAGTTATTTCTAAGTTAGGAAAAGGAAATACGTACTGTAGCATTGTTAATAATTTTATGTCAGAACGGTTAACAAAGCACATCAAAGAAAAGAAGTTCTTCAAAAACAAATTAGGGGCCTAAATAGGTGCCAGTTTCCCTTAAAAAGGCATCCCCCTAGGCAGATCGCCCAAGTGTTGCGTTGCCATAACTTAAAAACAAACACACAATTACATGAAATATTAAATTAACACTAATTAAAATTGTACAATACAAAAATAAAAACTCATCGATGGTTGTGGTTAGATAAAGCTGTTGTCTTCATAAATCATAGCATTTGGTTCTATCAATAATATATTAACTAATTTAATATCAGTCTATAAACTTTGTTTTGCTGCAGTATTTTAGATATTGATTGTGTTTACTGCCGCGTGTCTACTCTTTAAATGGATTGATAAGAGGCTGAGCACCCGAAATGCATTCCCATATTAATAAAAGTTATATTTGAATAATTGAGTCTGGTTACATCTCTTCCTATTGTGATAAGCCCTTTCATTTAGCCGTGTTTTGATAAGCTATTTGTTTTAAAGAGTTTGCTGTTCTTTTATCTTTTACTTTTATACATTGTTTAAAATTTATTAGATATTGCGTAAATCTTCAAAACTTTGGCTTCATCATGAATATGATATGGCGTTTGAAGATTTCGAATCAGAAGAAATTTTGCATTTTTCATTATGATAAATCCTGGAAAACAAAATTTGCAATCATTTTATTTACTCAAAGACAATTCTCTTAGTCTTCGTTAGTAAATTATAATAATTTGAGAAAAACAGAAACAGTCTTACTCGTATCAGAAAACAAACTTATAGCTTTTTCTAAACAATAATTTAAAATATTAGATCGTTTTAATCTTTCTTGTAATACATACAGCATGTAGAAAAGAGGATATATTATTAAAGTCACGTCGTCGACATTCTCTAGGAATCATCAGTATCTCCCGATCAATACCTTTTCTCTCTTACAATATCAATAATTTTGTCAATTTCGAAATTATAGATTTCTTGTATAACTCCAGTGCCGGATTAACCGTTCCTGGAAAGCACTAGCCTCTCTGGTATTTGCCAGAATTGCCAGATAGCCAATACTATTCTGCTTTCTTCAATGATAAAAATCGAGGTTCGGAGGTTCAGATATTACTATTTATCGGCATTTAGGGCAATGTTTAGAAATTTCAAAATTTATTAAAAATTACCGGATTTTCTTTCTTCGCTTTTATCTCTTTCCACCCTATAAACACTAAAAGGATCTTTTCCTCGTACTCGACATTGGTTCGGCCAGGATGACGGAGTCCGACATATCTGGAATTAACCGCCTATAAATTCCTGTAAGTAACTTTCCCAAATTCGATTCCAGAGCCTCCTGAGAGAGACTGACGCCTTAAACGCCCTGACCATCCGGTCGGCAATTGTTGGATTATAATACAGACATTATACTCGTATACTAAGCACGTAGTTAATTGACAAGTGAGAAATATGATTAACTTAATACTACAGATTCGAAAAAATTTTAAAGGCGAAATTTTTAATAATTTCGCATTTAAAATTCCCAAATAGTTTTTAAGCCTGAATTCTTTTTTGTTGTGCTGAGAAATTTTATATATATATTTAATTTTATTTCTGCGTTATAAAACCATAAACCACTGAAATCATTAGTAGGTTAGGGATTCTGACAGAGCTAACAGAGTTTTCCGGGTTTTCTTCACATGTCTAATACCTACATAGGGTCCAGTTTCCCATAGAAAGTACCTAAGAATGCATCCCCCTTGGCAGATCGCCCATAAAGTGGTTTGATGGTAATGCGTTGCCTTACATTTCTGTTTTATCTTTCCCTTTTATTTGCTGTTTTTCTAGATTTAATCAGTAATTAAACGAAGTCAAGTGCACCATAAATGTAAAATTTTTAAAATAATAATGAATAATAAAGTTGAAAATCATAAAATGTTCTGCAAAAAATATATCGCGACCGAGAACATTAAGAGAAATTTATGATAATAATTTCGAAAATATTTAATATATCTTGTTTTGGATTTTTCTCCCATTAAATTGATGTTTGGTTTCTTCATTGATTCGAAATCATTTACACTCGCATGTAAGATCTAATGCAAACCCATTAATTGATGGGTGATGCCCGAGGTAGTTAAGGCATAAATTTACTACTCTTGAGGATTTGGGATCGAATTCGAGCGAGTTAATCTTCAGGAATTTCTTATGGGGAGTCAGTCAGTAAGGATACGTCAGATCTCAGCCATCACTGCCCATTGTGGGTCTGGTCGAACTAACTAGGTGTGTGAAAAAAGGATCCTTTTAGTGCCCACAAGTAAAAAGAGTTTAGAAATTCTATTAATTGAGCATTTGTTTCAATTTTCGTATTTAACAAGCGAATCAAATTTATGAGTAATTTATCCATTCAGCTATAATAAGAAGTATTTATAATGACGATAGAATTTCCAGACTTAATTGAATAATCCTGTTTTATGATTTATCTATTATCAGTTATTGAGATTAGATCGAATTGTGTACTTAATACTGAACTAGTTTAATTAAGATAAAAGAACAAATGAATTTATCAGTAACGAGAAACATATTAAGCAATCCTATTTACTCACTCCTCAAAAATATTAAGAATATAAGTTATTGTGCCCACTCGCATCTACAATGTCAGATATATAAATTAATTTTCAAATGTTTATGAATTACTATTCAAAATTTTATTATACTTTATAAATATTTCTAATTTTGTATTAAGAAATCTTATAATTTCTAACACTGTCATTTTGTTCCTTGAGTAATGTTAGCTTTATTTACCGTTTACAGCGACATAATTTTTTTTAAGGTTTCAGAAGGTTAAGGTTAAGGTTTAATTACTAAAGGTTTTCTGAACTAAAGTTTTGAATATGGTTTCATGGTTCTAAGTTTTGAATCTACGAAATGTAAGTCAAGCTGAAACTCGTCGTAACGCTTATTTTACGTTTCTTTTAAAATTAACTGTATGAAATTAAACATTCCATTACAATATCTATGATTCATTTATGCAATGTATAATGTAAGCCGACAGCCCACATATTGAGGGCTCTTCGCTTATGTTTTTATTATCCTTTAAACCAATATATTTTCCCCAATGTTAACTTGGAACTAAACTCTCTTTTTCGTATTCTTAAATTTTATTAAGAATACGAAAAAGAGATATTTTAATGTAATAGTATAAATGGCTTTAGATTTTAATTATAATTATTCAGTTTGTCCTCGGCCAGTTAATGGCACAAGTTAATTGGTGGATAGATGGGACAAAGCAACGCAATATATGGGCGATTAGGTAAGGAGGTGCCTCTCGGAAAGACTTTTTACAGAAAATTAGTCCTTATTTAGATAGCGACACATCAAGCCGGAAAATTTCACGTGGCCAGCCCGTCGCGAACCCGCTACCTATATCAATATTCAGTTTTATCCACTCAGCCTCTGCTGGGCTTAAAGTTAAAAAATATTTAAAGAAAAATTAGAGAAATTCCTTTATGTAGCCTACTATAATATTTATATATCAGAAATAACCGATTTGAGTATTTATTAACTCAAATCTATTTTAAGCTTTCCTGAATAATTTATTCTCACAATTTCATTTATTGACAAATGTAATTAATTAATTAGCATATTAACATCGTTAACAAAGTAATTCTGATAATTACAAAGATAAATCTCATTTTAAAATATACTATATATTATGTTATATAATCAATATTGATACTGTACTTATATTATATACAAGATATAATACTGTTGATACCGACAATAATATAATACTTCTGTATTGATATTGTTCTTATATATTATATATTAAAATAATTATACTACTTTCCCGCTCTGTTATATAAAATGGTGGCAGATGGAAAGTATGGCAATCGCTCGAAAAATGATCTCCAAGATTTTTACATTTTGGACTCAGGAACCTTGAAACACCGAGAAATGCAAAAAAGAAAAAAATTCGGTTTTTTTCTGTATGTATGGACATTAGTGTGTGTGTGTGTGTGACACGATTTTGTTGGCCCTATTTGAAGCTTAATAACTCTTGAGCTTTGTGTCGAAAATTTCTGAAATGTTGCAAGTAGATTTATTTATTAGGGGTTTGATGCTATTAAATTTTGGCGATTAAAGGTCGACGGGGTGGAGAGGTAAAGAGGGATCGTGTGTCATATTTCGAGTAGAGTCCTTCTTAATGACGATTTTACTCGTATTAGCATTTATAATTTTTTTTTAATTATAAAACTCATCTCTACCCTCAAAATTAAGCTTTTTTCTATTTTATAATAATTAAAAATATAAAAAGTTTTTTAAATAAAATATCTTAACAGATGGCACCAACAAATGTTGCCGGGATAGTTAAGCAACTCGTTGCTAGATGTTTTATATGGTATTTATAACAAAGTTGAAATTTGAATTTATGGCGTGACCTCCTTAAAATAGACTAGAAGCTATCTTCTGATTTTCGTATTTTCGTTGATGAATAAAGACAAACTGCAAGCAGAAAACTGTTTTTGTGTTAGGTATAAAAAGTAAAGTGTCTGGCAAAAGCCTCCTCCTGAACATTCATATATTTCGGTTCTTCCATAACCTATTCCATTATTGTTATGAAAGGTGTGACTGATGAATTGTTTATCTCTGCAAAGGATGGATGAATTAAAATGTAATGATGTATTGATAAATTACTTATTTCTGAGACGTTATTATCAAAGGTTTTGATAATTGTAATAAAGCATGTCATGCCTGGTAAGACTCGAATTTGTAAATATTCATGTGGTGGTTATTTGTCAGATCCTATTTTCCATACATAAGTAAAATTAGTGTTTACTTGATTTTAAGTAACAGCGATTAGTAAACAATCGCTGTTACTTAAAATATTTTTAATTAAGTTTTTCTAATTAACTTAATTATAATTATTATTAATAAAGAGGTTATGGTAAACTTAAAATGTCAAGCGTTTTCGATTTACAGTTTTTAAAGCTTTGCAAGTTTTCGACATTCATTTTCATAAAAATAAACCTCTTTTCTTTGATACCTTAGAAAGTATTCTGTTGCTTTATGTAAAATTCAGGGATCCTCGACCGACGTGTCACAATACACTGTGCACCCTGAAAGTCATTTTAACTGTGATATAATAAACGAGAGATATAATAAACATTTAAAAAACGATAATTTTATGCGTTATTGACCATAATTTGAAACTGTACCAGTTTTGTATCGTTGTTCTAAGTACTAAAGCTATTTTAAGAATTTTTAGAAGTCCGTTCTTTGGACTAATTGTACCGATATAGAAGTAGAACAAAAGTGTTAGTAATGGGCAGTGAGTTAAAGTCCAGAATAATGCGAAACCCTCAGCCAGTAATGCCTATTCGTTAATACTGCCCTGATTATAAAGATATGTGGAGGAATTAGGTTGGATTAACAGAAAGAAACAACGCAGCAGGTAGACGAGCTTTCAAGGAGAGTGCCTTCCGGGAAGAAATTTCTATGTGAAATTAATCCCTATTTGGGTGTTAGGCCGTGAAGAAAACCGGAAAACTCTAATTGACTATCCCGTTGGTCAGGTGTGAACCCACGACCAACTGTCCTTGTTCAGTGTTTTTATCCACTCGGCTACTGGTAGGCGATGTAAGGAGAGGAGAATCGTGTTTTATGCATAATTTCAATACAGATTTAGAAAATTTCTGCTAAATTCTCCTTTGATTATACAATTATTATTCTCCTTCTGGCTATAACCTTAATTGTCGTTTTATTTTAAGCTTAATTTGTCACAATTCTTGGCAATTAAATAATATATCTCTATCACAAAATAAGAACAGATTTTATGTTACAAGATGATTGGAAACGCCTATTTCATTTTTTCTGTAATGAATATGACGTAGATTCGTGGTACCAAAATTTTTACTGTTTCGAAAGAATATATTATTGTAACTACTAACTCTGAGTATTTTAACATTAATTTATAATTATATATTAATGCTTAATGGCAAGTTAATTGAATCTTTATCTTTAATGACAGTTAAATGATAAATGGAAATAAAGTTTATGCAAATGTTCGAATGATAGGAAATTATCTCTCAAGTAAAAAATATACGAGAAATGATTGTTTTTTCTCAGTGATTTCAAAATTAATTTAAGCAGTGGACAAATTTAAAGTTTTAGCTTAAAATATAAAGAAAAGTACGATAGAATACTGAAAAAAACAAGAGAAGGACATACTGTGTGACTAACCGATTAAAATTGATAATTTCGACTAACGGGCTGGCCAGGTGTTTTCCGGGTTTTCTTCAAGTGTAACGTCTAAATAAGACCAGTTTCCCTTAGAAAATCATCTCGAGAGGTACTGTAGCTCCACCTCCTTGGCAGTTCGCGCACGTGCTCAATTAACTTGTCTAAATAATTGCGAAAAAGTCTACGTCGTCGCGTTGCCGCTTTGCTAACTACTAGACTGCTACTAATTACTTACTCACTACTTTACTAACACTAATAATTAAATTACTTATAAATAAACTATACCTTAATCAATCCAGCAAAATTTAATAAAATAATAACGTACTCAATCGCTTTTAACGATCTTCCTCAGTTACAAAAAAATACATTAACTATAGAACATAAAATGTGTTTCGAATAAATATAAAAAGAATAGTGCTTAATTACATCCCATTTTTTTTAAACTAGATACATAGATGTACTGCCAGGTCTGATAATTTTCGTATTGTATGCCGACGTAATCCCACTGTTTTCAAACTATTAAGAAACGATAAAAAGAAAGAGGATCGGAATTCAACAACGGGTATATATTCGGTGCCTTTACACAACCAACGTTTCAATTCCAAGCTTGTTTATGTGGGTGCAACGATGCGCAGTTTAAAACAAAGGCCCAAGAGCACAAATATACAATCAGTAAGAACCTTGACAACACTGCGCTGGCATCATACGCAAGACAGAAGGATGTTAACGTCTAATGGGATCAAGCGACAATTATAAAAACGACGACGAATAGGCAAACGGTCAAACATCTTGAGAGATTGGAAATCTGCAAGGCGCACATGACAACTGGTTGTATAAATCATAGAGATGCGGACTCATTGTCTACCATGTGGAGATCCTTTTACATTAATTAATGTTATTAACGGACAATGCTGGTTTCATTGGATCTTATATAGGCTACAGAGTGTTTTTTTTAAACTGACGGTACTCAGAGACATCTGTAGAGCAATCTAACAGCCGAACTGTCGCCAAAATTGGGAGAGTGACTAAGGACGACATGGGAAAGAGATTCCGCGAAGAAAAAAGTAGTACCCAAATTTTTCGGTAGGGGTGGATTTGGCGCTGTTGTAGCAAAACAGCTAAGAATCTGCATAAAATCCAGCTGCAATTAACAAACACACGAATGAATAATCAGACAGAGGCTTCAGTGTAATAACGAAAGTTTAATTAATCAGCAAATAACCTTCTCCCTTCTTCAATGTGATCACCGTCCTGCTGGACAACTCATTGCATCCTGAACACCGTGTTCTCTATGGCCGAACGTAACATGGTCCGCAGGAATGTTCATCACAGTTCGAGAAATGTTGTCCTTCAAAGTCATCAAGTTTGGGACACTACTAAGATATACCTTGGACTTTAAGTAACCCCACAGGAAAAAGTAACATGGGGTTAGATCCGGGGAGCGAGGCGGCCATGCAAGTGGAAAAAAGCGACTGATGACCCTTTCTTCAGTGAAGTGCTGGTAGCTTTTTCGCTACAACAGCGCCAAATCCTCCTCTACCGGCGAATTTAGGTACTACTTTTTTCTTCGCGGAATCTCTTTTCCATGTCGTCCTTAGTCACTCTCCCAAATTTGGCGACAGTCCGGCTGCTAGATTGCTCTACAGATGTTTCCGAGTACCGTCAGTTAAAAAAAAAACACCCTGTATATATTTTTTCCGCTATTTATTTTGTTTATTTATCTATATTTTGTCCGTTTGGGCGTTTTCCGTTAATTTTCATATTTATTCCGAACACATTTTATGTTCTATATTTAATGTTGTATTTTTTTTGTAACCGAGGAAGATCGTTAAAAACGATTGAAAACGTTATTATTTTATTAAATTTTGCTGGATTGATAAAGGTGTAGTTTATTTAACTTATTCTACTTCAGTACATAGTTTTATATACCTGTAAATAACTACAGACTAATATGTAGAGCCTATATATGAAAACTGGTAAGACTGATAGCCACTTAGCCACTGATTATCCGTCCTTACATTATTATAATATATTAATATAAATTAATCAGTAGAATTACCTTTGCTATTATTTAACTTAGATTATAATTATAATGTAAACTAAACATTTAAAGTTAATTATTTCTATCTCAAATGTTAAACCGAACCAAAGTTAATTTTACTACCTAAGTGTGTAAGAAGTTTTACTGATTTATAGTGACCAGTTAAATAATAAAAGCTTTTAAAGTATTTTTTTAAATGTTTTATTTCATTAAAAAAACATAAATTGCAGGATAGATAGATAGATAGATAGAAACATTTATTGCACCAAAAAATACGATCCACGCTGGATTCGCGCTGGATCTCAAGCTGAATTAAGCAGTGGACAAATTTAAAGTTTTAGCTTAAAATATAAAGAAAAGTACGATAGAATACTGAAAAAAACAAGAGAAGGACATACTGTGTGACTAACCGATTAAAATTGATAATTTCGACTAACGGGCTGGCCAGGTGTTTTCCGGGTTTTCTTCAAGTGTAACGTCTAAATAAGACCAGTTTCCCTTAGAAAATCATCTCGAGAGGTACTGTAGCTCCACCTCCTTGGCAGTTCGCCCACGTGTTGTATTACTTTATCCTATCAATCCAATTGAATATTGATAGTAAGTTAACAAAATTTCCTTTATTGATATTTTCAAACGAAATTAAGGCCGGGTTCGTATTAATTTAATAATAAAGTGCATGCCGCTACCTTACGGTTTCCCAAATGTGTCGTGAACCTAAAAAATCGAGAACCATTGAGCTATATAGCAGGCAAGATTGGCAATGGAGCTTTAGGGACGAGAAAGACTCCAGATCGCATTTAATCCGAATCTCCAACATTGATAAGTGTTGTAAAGGAAGATGCTACTTTACAATCATTAAAAAATCTTATTTTGATAGTTATTTATGAATTCTTTTCCAATATCATTAATATTTTCTGTCTGATTTTTATTTCTTTTAAGTAAAAACATGTAATTTATGCAACAAAATTTTATATTTTGAGTGCTATTCGTTTATTTAAAACGCTCCGACCAAGTTCTGGTATAAACTATAAATACTTTATGTAACATTTATCGGAGTTGAATGCCTTATAGCGTAATTATATGATTTGCTTATTTGTGTTTTTTTTCTTCGTCAATATTAATATTTATTTGTATAAATTAGTTTAAAAGTCGTATGTAAATGATGTAGTTTCTAGAACTTATTCAAGAACATTATAGAAAAAAAGTTGAACATTATAGAAAAAGTTAAACATTAACAAAACTTTCCAATAAAATATAAATGCTAATGAGATACATTATACTATAAATTATATAATAAGAATACAATATTTAAACATACATTAAGTTTGAAAATAGGTTACATGAAGCATTAATAATTTGAATGAAAACAGATGAACAATAAATGAACGGGAGAAAAATTAATTCAGTTTAAAGTTGATTTTTATGTCATTTTAAATTTTTTAACCGAAAAATTAAAAATTATATTAACAAAATAATTTAGTGTTTATTAAACAGTTTAAATACTGATTTAAAAGTGTGAATAATTAAATAATTCATTTTTTACAATGAAGAAAAAATACTTAGAAAATCAATTATTATAAATATAAATCAAATAATCTTTTAATGTGATTATAACTGAAAAACAATTTTAGATCTGTATGATAATACAATTTGTACGTATCACAAAAAATAATGTCGGACCCAAGTTTTATCCAATTGTGAATTTGCTTGATTCTCAATGGAATAAATCACTGAATGAGACGGAAAATAGAAGTAGATGAGAGCATAATAGATGTTCCTCATGCATATGGGCATAACTTAGACTGGTCGCAGCTCCCAGATTAAGTATTTCGAAAGATAGCAGCGAGTAAAGGACATTTAAAGACAATAAAGGAATTACTCGTATTATTGAATTATCTTCTAAAGCTCGATGGACGCGCTGGACCGGATCCTCTTATCTAGAGGAAGTGGACTCCGCTATCCGTTATGTACAAATTTCTATGGTAGAGTACTAAACTTATTCAATTAGCACAAACTATAGGCCTTTTCTACAGTTTGTGCTATTTGCGTGAGTTGGATGAAGAGAGTGAAAGATGAGGGTGGCTACCAGTTCTGAAGTCTGTATTACCGCTTGAGCCAGAGCACTTCTCGTTCAATTTAAGTCGAAAGGTCTCAATGCCCCGTTATCCAATGACCAAACTCCACTCTGGAACTCAATCGTGCAACATGGTTGAACAGAGTATTTCCTTTCAGAGCTCCTTTCATAGAAGAGAAAACGCTAATTTCTTGAAAAGCAATAGAAGCGCTAATATAAAATCAAATTTGTTAAAATTATAGCAAAAGTGCAAAAAAAAAATTATTATAAAACACGTTTTATCCCACAATTTTACACTTCGATATAATTTACCTCGTACATTCATTATCAAACAAGATTGAATATGCCATGCTTTATTGATTTTCGTTTAATTTTCAAATCCATCAACTTTGCATCATTTAAATGTAACTTTTAGTCATATTTATTTAAGGCGCTAACTTTCACTAATATTAATAACTTAATTATAATTAATAGGTTTTTAATTGCTTAACTGCACGCGCTTGTTTGAATCTAGTCATAAAAATGTCCCGAATATAAATATAGTAGTTGTATATTAAAAATTCTAGTTAATAGTATTACGAACATTCTTGAGCTTGCAGTTACTGCTTAGCACCTCTAACGTAAGTTGCAAACCAAGAATTCGCAACTTGGAGGAATTAATATGTATTAATTCTCAACTTAGTATTGAAACTATTTTTGATCGATTAGTTTTAATAGTGATATAAGATTTTAATTATGATTAGTTATAAAATATATCAATGAATTACAAGATTATCAATTTTTTTTCGACGTATTTTTAAAACAAAACGAGCAATTATTGTGACATCGTCACAAGGCTGCAAATTTTAATAATATTTTTTAAAATTTATTTAATTTAAAATATATAATTGCCAACTCAAATTACAGTAGTAGTGTCTTGCCCCTGTACGTCATACTTTTCCTGGTAGCAATAGAGTAATGTCAGTCATCTAACTCCTATGAGGAGAACATATTTGAATTTAAATAACGTAACTTCCAGTCTGCAGCGGAAGTTCATATACAGTTAATTGATGCCCTCTGCTCCAAGGTTTCCATATCTGGTCTCGTATTTCATCTATCTAATTCCATTCTTCAGATTGAAGAAAGACAGACAACAGTGAGAATTTATAGGTCTACAATTTTTTCAAATTGCAGTCCAATCAACAATAACTGGATATTCACTCTTTAAGCAATCCTTCTCTCTAAGCAAGCTGAGTGTTACTCCCAATTACTCTAAAGCCCTGGTCACACTATGCGATTTCCAGCCGCGCGGGCGACTGCAATCGCGACGGCTGTTCCCGTTAACTGGTAATCCCCCTCGAAAACCGGCGCGACTGCAACCACAACTAGAAACAAAAAGTTTGTTCTACTGGCGACGGTTGCAAACGCGCATCCAATCAGAAAACGTCTTTGTGCCACGTCATACTTTGTGTTGTATATTTGTCAACATATCTTGATTATAACATTTGTATTAACTCAGTTTCAGTACATTTAAATGCTATATTTAATATAAATCAAATCTGAATTTATAAAAGTTATTGTTAGATTTATTTTAAAAAGCTTGATTACTTTTAATAATATACAATTGAATAAAATAAATGCTTATATAAAAGAAAAAAAATATTTCGATTATAAATGAATTAAATCATTCAAGCTTTCCTCTAAATAGCATCCAAAACTTCTGGGATAATGACTGATATCGAATTATGGGCCACTCTAAATTGATATGCCAAACTACGAAACGTTTCGCCTAAATTATATATAAGTATTGGTATTCATACGGATATATCCCCTATAACCTACGGCATCCGAAAGCCTTAATTCATTCATCAGCTGGTGAAAGCACGATTGTTTAGCCCAGGGATGGGCAACCTGCGGCCCCCGGGCCGTATGCGGCCCGCGTTAGTATATTGTGCGGCCCGCGTCGCACAAAATATTACAAAACAATATAACGGTCTATAAAATAAAAATTTAAAATACTAACATCTACTCGTCTGTAATCGTACTAAATACCAAGAACCCGCTTCGTATATATATTCGACACAGCTAGAGACGGCCCTTGGGTTGATTCATTTTTGCGTTTTTAAGGGGTGCTACAATTGTTTACAAATGCACGTGTACTTTTGTTGACTATCCATACGCGCTTGACCCTTTTTCAAGACTAAATAAAGCTCGAGGGAGTAATATGCATTCGTAAACAATTCTATTGCCCCTTAAAGACGCAAAAATAAACCAATCCGAGGGCCAACTCTAATTGCAAGGTATCTGGTAATTTAACCCGACTTCACACGATACTTCATATTGAGCTGTAAAGTTTTACCAACGCTTTGTATCGTTGCATTTAATTTTTTGGTATTTTCTACATTTTTACTATTAATCTACTGTGGTTTGTCCGAATTATAGAAAAAGGTATGTTAAATATTTGAAATTTTACGAAAATAGAATTTTTAATGTGGAATTTCGAATTTTAAATATCCAAGTTAGAATTTCTGTTTAATAATAAATGTTACTATTAATTTCCAAAATTGAAATTAAAAATGTTTGAACTAGAGAATTATTAATATTTTAAGAACAATTTAGACTTAGAACTGGACAGTAATAAAATACAAAACCCACATATGAAAACGTTTCAACTTTGCATTATTTTCAATGCTAAAACTGTCCTTGAGGTTCGCACGTGGTTTTGTACAATAAAAGCTCGATATAACAAACGGTTGCTGATGTCGGTCTGGCCAAAAGTAAAAGAAAATTATTAAAAAAAAAAAAAAAACTCATTCCTTGTAACGGACTCCTGCTACTTCGGATTATTTTTTAGTCCTCGCAGACCATGGTTCTTACGGACTTTTTAGTCGCCGTTTCATTTAGTCAAGTCATTGTTTTACAGTCACTTCTCGAGTTACGATCACCTCGTCCGAAGTTGCGGAACCGAATCCCGTCGTAAGTCGAGAAGTGACTAGTTATTTCCCCATAGTCGTAGTTTTATTCATTTTATTTGACAAAAGTAAACGCAAAATTAATATAAAGTTTATTTTAATTATTTTTTCGGTGTAGATTTTCACCTTACATGCAGTTTTGGTTTCGTTTTCTGATCGACTTGTTTTTGGACTGCAACTTGAAAAATTTGCAAATCTATAAATTCCCACTGTCGTCCGTCTGTCTTTCCTTAAACTAGGGGCAGGAGGCCCCAATTAACTATTTACGAACTTCCGGTTCAAAACCGAAGTCACGTTATTTCAATTCAAAAATTTCCCCCGAAAGGAGTTAGATAAATGACTGGCACTACTAATTTGAGGCGGAGAACATATACCTTAAAAATTAGATTAATTAAAAATGTGATTAAAAATTGCAGCCCAGCATTGTTCAGTTTTGGTTTCATTTCGCCATGAGTGATGCGTCGTGGATTTCAATTGTTTGTAAAGCGAAGATATGGATCATAAAAGAAGACGATAAGCTTTAGATTTAATACAAAAAATAGATATATTTCGTTAGATTTAAGATGGAAAATATCACGATGAAGTTGGTAAAGAAATGTCTGGGAATAAATAGACAACTTCAGACATTTCGATAGAGAGAGAAAAATAACAGACTTTTCTTAAATATGACAGTTCTACTAAAACTAAAAAGTCTTTTACTTTGTCTGATATAATTTAGGCTGCGTAATAGGGTAACATTTTAAATTAAGAAAAGTACAGCAGTAGTAGCCGTTTTTACTATTCGTTTTTTGCTTTAATCTAACAATATTTTTTTTTATGTAGACAATTTTGATACAGGTGGTAATTAGTCTAAAGTTGAAAATCAATTTAATCAAGATCCCGTTCTAACGTGATTCTACTATATAATAATATACTGTTCGATATAACGGACGAGTCCGTAGTAATGAGTTATCGCGATAAAATGGACTTTCATTGTGATGAACCAATATCTTCAATTCCATAGTAGTTTGTTACATCGAGCTTTTACTATATTTATTAGTGCAGTATTTTATTCATTTTATTTTTTATTTTATTTTTTTTTTTATGTGCGGCCCGCGTTAATTCAGAAGTTTCAAATGTGGCCCTTACATAAAAAAAGGTTGCCGCATCCCACTTTAGCCCGTTGATTTTAATTTCGTCAAGTTTTAACCCAGCATGAACGTTTTTTCTTATTTTTCTCTTCGTATATTCTCGCCAGCTCTAACAAAATTATCGCCTTTTTTTTTTATTATTTATTCCAGAAAAGGAACTGCTTGCCATTTTAATAAGAAAAGTGGCTAAAATTCCGTAAATACTCTGAAGTAGAACGTAAAATGTCGGTAAACTCACGGAAGTAGTCAAAAACAAGCTACTGTAATTTTATTGGTTTATTATAGGGTCACGTGTTCCGAGTTGCAACGTCAACGAACAATGTGTGACCACGAGAAGACGCGCGCGACTCGCGCTTGTTGCGGTTGCAGTCGCCCGCGCGGCTGGAAATCGCATAGTGTGACCAGGGCTTAAGAGTTACATCGAATAAAACTTTATATCGTAAATAATTGGCAAATATTGTATAAATTTATGAAATCAATAAAGAAATCCAGTATTTCGTCCTATGTGGACAAATCCATAATCCTTAAAGATTATGAGTCCTTGAGATTAAGAGTCCACTCTACCACTGAGCTAACTAGGCCACAAAGAAATGATGTTGATGGTATCTACAATTAGTTATCCTCAAATACTATTTATGTAGGTCATCGTACCAATTTACTTGGTAGTAGACCTATATACGTGCAGCAACCAGTTTGCTTGCCTAATTAATTTTTAGAAAATGTTGATTCTAATTGAGTTGATATTGTCAGATACAATGTAGTAAGTGCATAATGAATATTAAATACATTTTTTTAACTAAATAAAATTGCAAGCTTATCTGTTGTGGATCAAAATCCAGAAATTATTAGATTTATTTTCTAGATACTGGCACTTTCCTACTTGAATTAAGTCAATACGTGAAGAATATTAACAGTTCAGATCACAACTTGGCTATATTTAAATATTTGTTATTTTTCTTTTTAAACAATTTCACGCGAATAATGAATTTTGGTCTATTTTAAGCTCTTTATTATTTCTTCGATCCCCTTTCATTAGAATGTTTTTCGTTTTAGCAAAATATTATACCTTATAAGAATATTGTAATTAAAAATTAAAAAGTTAAATTGCTGATTTGTTACATATAATTGTTCATATTGGAAGGACTAATAACAGAAAGTAAGGCAACACTTGGGCGATCTGCCGAGGGGGACTTTCTATGAGAAATGGCCGCTATTTAGGTGTTGGACAGTGAAGAAACCTAGAAAACTGCACATGACAGCCTATTAATGAGACGCCAATCTACTATCAGTATTCACTGATGTTATCTACTCGGCCATTGGTAGACGACTGTTTATATAATAAAATATTACATTACTATTTCAAAATTGTCGTTCATTAAGTATATATAACTGGAAGTTTAGCAAATAAATGAAACTTGATTAGGATTATTTTGGGATCAAGAAAACAATTAAGCAGAAACTAAACTTAAAATATTTACGTTGCACGTAATGTCGATAACTTTAAAATCTGTAGTTTTCACAAAATAGGACAATTTAGTCTCATCGCACAGCTTATAATCTTATATCTTCTACAGCGCAGGTCCCGTTGAACTTAATTCACTCATTAGGCTTAAGACCAACTGATACCTAAAGTTACTACTGCTACTTCATAAAAAGTGAAGAAAGCATGCTCTCTTTTTTCTTTTCTCCTCGTTCCTCATGCTCTTCTTTATACTGCTGAATTTTCTTAATTCCGAAAAAATATATTGTTAATTTTTAATGGCGTGACTTTGTCCACTATACAGAAGAATTTGCCAACGTAGGGGGTAAGACCACATCTCAAACCCCCAGAATTTGTGCTATCTTCGCACCTGCAAGTACACATTCTCGGCGCTGCTCGCAAGGAAGTCAATGAAAACAAACATTAAAACGAAAATCATATTTAAAAAATTTAGTTATTTTAGTCTACTATTGTTACGTTTATCACGAATGTCGAGGGGACATAATCAGAACGAGGAATGGAGTGTTCAGATTTCATGGTGGCTTATATTCTCCGCAGGATCCTAGCTTTTCTCACATCTGTTTAACTGTGAAAAATTCGGTGCAAATCGATTAAAGAATTTTGCATGGTATGCAAGAGTATTTAATTTTACAAATTTTCATAAGCGAGCCTTCCAGGCTCTAATACAATTTCTATGCTAATATTATGCCCCCTTTTTTACTAAAAATTAAAATCTTCAAACATTTTTATTGTCAATTTAAAACAGTTTAATGAACAGAATACCGATATTTGGACATAATATTTAATACATTACTGGTTTCAATTATATATTAGAACTTTTTAATTTGCATTTAAGGTTGACAATTTTTGAAATTTCAATAAAACCTCGATTTAAAGACTAATTCGGGCGAGGGAGTGTCTGTAAAGCCGAAAGCCAGTTACATAATAAAATAATTTTTCCAAATGCGTATCTTAAAAAGTTGACAAATTAGTTAGTTTATGTTTTTACTTATGTAGACACATTTGTGTAATTAAAATTATGTATGTATGTATGAGAAATTTAATTTCACAGAAGTTATCTATGTGTTATTCTTTACGTATTCACCGTAGTTCTGAGACTGTAATAATGTATACGGCTTAAATCGAAATAAATAAACATACGTTTTTGATTGAAAAATACACTTTAAATGAATTTAACTAAACAAATAATTAATGTTCTTAAAAAATAAAATTTAAATTTGACAAAAACACAAAAAGAATTTCCTACTCATTCCTCTTCGGATGATGATATATCCAGACATTTCCGTTGTGGAGGGAAGTTAAGAGAGGTGACTCTGGGATTTGAAAAAAATGGAGGATTTAAGGGCCCTTATATCGAGGTTTCATTGTATTATTTCTTTTGAATATTTTTTGCAAACATTTCTTTCGCAAATTACAAAATATTTCCATTTTCCTATAATAAAGATGAAAGCAGGATTTATTTGAAGAATTGTAGTTAAAGGCAGATGAAACATCATTTCCGTCTTTTTTTCTTCCGCCGCATAAGACGACAATAGAGGCAATAATGTCGTGTGAGATGGTCCATTGTTACAGAAGAAACAACTAACCATCTCACACTACATCATTGCCTCTACTGTCGGCTTATAGAGATTTTTGACTGTAGAATATCTTCTCATGTTGGGTTCGATCAATTTCTTGCACATAAATCTTTTGAGAGCAGCCGTCTTTCGTCACATCTGATTGTGTTGTGTGTGTGTGTGTGCAACACAATTAAACGTGACAAAAGGATATGTACAATATGTATGCATTGAGCGATAAAAACGTCAAGAATACTGTAAAACAATCTTAGATCAAGAGTTTTATTTGTCTTTTGCATGTACACTGCTGTATCATTTCATTCGTAGCATCAACACCTATTTGGGTTTAAATCTAAAATGTTACAATTACAGACTTTTTAATCTTCCAATTAAACAGTTACATCTTGATTCATTGTACTCATCTATTGCACTCCAATAAATTCCACTTTTGGAGTTTCTTCATCATCTAGTTGTTGTTCTTGTTGATCGTCTTCATCATCATCATCATTATATTATGCAATTCGTGCAACCAAATTTGAGTTTGTATTTGGTATTAGTGTAATGTATCATCTACACTTTCCTTCAGACTAACAGTTCGTTTGTCATTTCATCATCCATAGGATATCAGCGAAAATGATACAGTTTCAATGCTTTATACTAGGGGATTTAAAAATGCCCCGCTTAAGAAAATTTTCAATGTTTTATTTACATATTAATTACAAAATCTAATTCAATGAGATCAAAAGAACAAATACAAATAATAACTAGAGATAACAATAAAGGAATATTAAAAAGGAGAAAATGGTTTAATTTACTGTTTTTTTTTAATAATGAAAATAGACTTAAAAGGCCTGGCTTCTGCATACTAGAGTTAAAAGTGCATAGAGAATAGACGGACATTATTTTATAAACTTAGATTCTGAATGATATTCTATTTTTCGTAAAAATAATCGAATCAAATGATCATTTGTAAAACTGTTTACAGTATTATTCTTAAAATATTGTCGCTAAACATTCGGCTTGCATTTGTTACGCAAATAATATAAATGGTGAGATCACGTAACTGAAGGGCTCTAAACAATTGGAATATTAATGTTACTTTTTATGTAAATAGGACTACATATTTATATGATCGATTTAATGTCAGTCGTCATTTTTATCTAGTCTTTTTGGAAATAGTAAGATGTATTTCTGCAAATATAAATTTTACTTTGAAGCTATTTTCATTTTCTAGTGACTTCATTATTTCTAAATTCGATCCATTTTCAGTAAGTCCGAATTATCATAAATAATTTTTTCAGTCTTGTAATTATCCTTTGGCAGATGCTCGAAGTGTTTATTTTTTAAAAAAAAACAGTTTGATTGCACCAATTATTTGTGTTAAAAGAATGGAATATAGAAAATTCTGGGAATAAAAATGTAACTGCATCGGAGAAAAGGCATAAAAAATTCAATATGTAAAAAAAGTAGCGTTCTAATAGAAGAAGAAAGGAGGGAAATGTAAAATAAAGTGAGGAAAGTACAGAAACGACACAAAAAAGTCCAATAAGGAAGAAACAACAGAATGCTACTGTTCCATTTTCACTTTTCAGTCTGTTATATATATATATAACAGAGGTAACGTATGACAATCGGTCAAAAATGACTCCCACAAGATTTTTACATTTTTTGGACTCAGGGGACCATGAAACGTCGAGAAATGCAAAATATTGAGGTTTTTTCTGTATGTATGTTTCTGTGTGGGAGTACGATTTTGTTCACTCGTTTGAAACTTATGCCTTGTACTTTTTGTCGAAAATTTATAATGTTTTAAAGGGAGGTTTGTGTATTAGGAGCATATTAAATTTTGGTGGTTAAAGGCCAGAGGTGAGGAGATAGTGGATGATCACGTGTCATATCTCGAGAAGAGTCGGACCTAATGAAGATTTTACAAGTTTTTTTTTTATTTTAAATGTATAAAACTCGTTTTTACCCTTAAATTAAGCTTTTGCCATTTTATAATAATTAATAATATAAAAAGTTTTGTAAACATATTTCATAACAGATGTCGCCACATACAATTTTAACTTTGTGCTAAAGTATTTTCGTGTTTCTTAAATAAAAATATTTTTCTGTAATAACGAATTCCTCAGAAATATCAAAAATGGGAAAATTGAGACAAACGTCAATTTCGAATGAAAAGGTAAAAAATTGAAAATCACTTTTTTTCTTCGTACAGATTTTTATTTTACCAAAAAATAAATGTATTTGTTTCGAAAATTTTCTTCAAACAACTCACCCTCGCACTCTCAATATTAACGTTTTCATGCTTCTTTGTAACTTTTGATAGAACAAACCAATTGATTTTTAACTATTTCAATAGATATATATTAATAAAATACAGTAGTTTTAAGAAATTGATATATTCCCAACCACAAACTTTAGGATCCGAGGTAAAAATAAAAAATATAAAAAGCAATTTTTTAATGAAATTCTTTGAGACAAATGTTTTTGTGTTATTAATCATAATGTTCATGGAAATTAGACCGAAAGATCGTTATATGTTGAAGAGATGCGGAATATAATACTTTTACAATAGTTAAATGACTGTTTTATGAGTAATTATTCGTATTAATAATTTTATGTGAATATGAAGACTGAAAGATAATAGTAATAAATAAATTAAAGAATGACAGGAAAGTCCAGCATTTTACTTTTCTGGCTGTTATATATAACAGAGGGAAAGTATGGCGATCGGTCACTCAGATTTTAACATTTTTGGACTCAGGGGATCTTGAAACGCGGAGAAATGCAAAATAATTTGGGGGTAATTTCCGTGTGTATGGATGTTTGTGTGAGAAGTACGTACGATTTTGTTCACCCTGTTTGAAGCTTAATAAACTTGGTGACTAAAGATGGTAGGGAAATAAAGGGGGATCGTGTGTGTATCTCCAGTAAGGTCGGGCTTAATGGCGATTTTACTCGTTATTGGCATTTACAATTTTTTATAAAAACCCAACCCAATTCTCAAAATTAAGCTTTTCGTATTTTATGATAGTTAAAAATATAAAGTTTTTTTATACAAAATATCATAACAGGTGACACCACCAAATGTTGCCGGGAAAGTTAGGCAACTCGTTGCTAAATTTTTTATATGAGTTATGAAGTTAAGCCCTTAAAAAACAAAAATATCGCAATGATGAAAAGACAACTAGAAAACCTTACAGAATTTAAAAATTCACAATATTATATGTTTTTTTTTTCCTGTATTATTTATTATTGATCATAGATTTTTACTTAAAATAAACATCAAACCAAAATATCAGGTAATGAATCTAAAACAAAATAATAATAATAAAGTTGGCGCTTTGATATTTTAATTTTATAATGAAAATTGATTATAAACTTTCTATTTTAATAGGGGAAAAAAGTGAAATCTACTCCGTACGCGGCGCTAGTATCGACGAGGTTGTAAACAGACTAAGCGATACGTTGTCGGTTCTAAAGTACGATTTGTTAATTCTTTAAACGAAAATCCAATAATTATTTTAAGACTGGGTAATGGCTGATAGAGGTTTTAACATTCAGGAATAACTAATTACTAAAGAAGTTGTGGTAAATATACCCACTTTTATGAGAGGAAAAGCACAGCTGAGCAGCAGTTTGTCATCTCGAGACAGAAAAACATCTAGTAAAAGAATACATATTGAACGTATTATAGGAATGGCTCGTACTCACGTACTGTACATATAAAATTTTGAGGCAACACATGCATCCGGCAGTAACGAAACTTGGCAGTGAAATTATATTTATATGTTTTATGTTATGCAATTTTAGACCATGCATTGTTGGCAGAGATTCTTAATTTGTTTCACTGTTAGTCTAGCTCTCTATTAATACCGTATATAATTTTTTTTTCCATTCTAGACCCTAGCCTAATTTAAGTTTTCCATCTATAGTATTTTTAAATTTTTGTCTGTTTATAAATTCTAAGATTAAGAATGTATACTATCATACACAGTAAGGTCTTCATTGTGGAACTTCAATTCAAAGTAATATAGTGGTTTTAAAATTTGTACTATAGTTGAATAAATACTTGTAAGCTAATAAAAGAATTTTAATCTTTAAAACAAAATCTCTTTTTATTATTTAAAAAAATTCACACTATACACCATCTAGAAAAATTTTACATAAACTCAAATTGTAAAATAACAATTAGCTCAATTATTTTATAAACTTAATGTTTATAAAACATTTTTTTTTAAAAAAGAACTGGCTTAATATGCTCATGGAAAAACATAATTAGTGTTTCAATCATGTCTGCAATGAATTTATTATCTCTTGGAATGATACAAACTTTGAAGTCACTTTTTGTGTAAATAAACAGATGAGCAACTTGTCTATTTGTCACTGCTAATTGTCCTTGGATTTGATGAAAATAATCATGATTCCGTTTTAAAGTAATTTTGTCATCAGTACATTCCAAATATGGTATCTTTAGCACATTCACAGGAAGTTTAAAATTGGAGTAAGGACATTTAACTTCTAATATTTTATCATCATCCACTAGCCCATCTGGACTTGCAGCTAAGAATGGGTATTTTGAATGAAGAAACATGCCACATTCTTTCACAGGAGTATTTACAAAAGAATATGTTTCAATTGCTTCTTTTTCATACCTTAAGCCGTGAGAAATTGCCTTACTTTTTATTGGCCTACTTGACAGTAATGAGCCACACAATTTTACTCTGTCTGTTGATTTTAATTTACAAACTTTTCCAAAGTTTGAAGATGTCAAATGCAACAAATGTTCCTTCTTCCAAACTGCACTTTTTCATTGTAATCTGGTCTCTTTTTCCAAATGTTTTATGTACTCCCTACTTGCTTCAGTTACATGTAAAGCACTTAAAAAACATTTCAGACATTGTGCTTTTGCAATAATCATGATCTGATTCTAAAGCCCTCATGTTTGCTGGTTGCCTTAATTGCAATATCGGTATTGCACAACCACTTTGCATGTTCATTGCCAAATTAATAACAAAGTTTGTATAATCAGGGATTGTACTGCCAGATGGTCTGGGGTCAAATTTTATGTCTTCCAATAATTTTCTTTTCATTCCTCTCTTCTTAAATAAATGAAATGGAAGCTCACTAGCCTTAACTGGGGAACCTTTATGTTGGCGGGTAGGCTGATGGAATGTTTGCAGAACCTGTGTGCATGTTTTGTGACACTTATATGTGCCTGTTCTTCCATATTCTTCTATTGCCAATAGTGTTACACATACATGTTTGCAATACGCTTTAGGCCCTTTACCTGCTGTACATTCACATATTACATTTTCTATAACCCCATCATCTGTAATTACTAAATCTGTGTAAATCTGTTCCCCTTGATTAATTCAGATTTTACATTACCTTTAAAATATAAAAAAATGTTTCTCTTTTGTTCCTCTTATTATTAATAAGAATTCATTAAAATACATCTGCACAGCAGACAGTGGCATTCTTTGATCTGACATCTCCATGTAGGCATCAATTGTCTCTATAGTCAAAACTGGTATTTGTAAACTTGGAGAGAGATCCTTATATTCAGATGAATCAGGAAGTTTGAGTTCAGGAGAGCTATCACAGGATATAGAAAAATTATGAGTTTCCTGATTCCTCTCATATGCCAGTAACCTGAAAATTATTGTAAACAAGTTTAATAACTAGTTAAGATATGATCACCAATATTTTATTTAGTTTTTTCTGTCTCATTGACAGGAAAGGCAAAAATTATTATTATATATTATATTCTTACCTTAATATATTACATATAATATAAAAATAAACAGTATAAGGTAACTGAACAGTATTGACAAGCACCTAAATATGGCATATATATAGTGTATGCCAGATTTAGTAAAAGAAAATGGGCAAAAATTCACTTGTACAAAAAGTTTATTGGTGAAGAAATTAGTCTTATTGCATTAAATTATTGAAACAAGATGACTTGTGACCAATAAAAAAGACATTTTGATTATATTTATTTTAAATACTCCAAATATTGTTTTCTCTTGGTAAAAGATTAAGATATATATCTCTTATATTGTCTTAGAACTTCATAGAAAGTAGTTTTGTTTGTATTGATTGTTGTTCTAAATTACAGTGATAACCTATTGGTACAGTTAACATTTCAGATACTGATATAAATTGGTTATAATATATCAGGCTCAGTACATGACCATATTCCAAAGGAAAAAAAATTTATTTTAATTAAAGTTTTGACCTTATGTATTGGTTAGACAAATGTGAAAGGAATCAATGAGAACTTTACTGATCTTTAAATGTTTTTATAGACGAAAAATGTGCATTTTGTGAAATCTTATTCTTAAAACTTTCATCTACTGGTAAGTTACCTTATCATGTAATAGTTATAATGACTTGAAATTATAAATGTAATAATTAACGATAAAAATATAGATGTAGATTATTTTAACTTACCTTTCTATTAAATCGGCTTTTCTACCAGCTAACTTGGCATTGTACTTTTTTAATTCTTCCTTTAATTGTACCGTTGTTAACCTTCCTAAAAAATATTTTCGTTCTTCCTTTATTATAAAGTAAGCTATCCTTCGAACGGAACAGCTTGTTTACAACCGTATCGATATGCGCGACACCTATGTCACGTGATCACTTTTTTCCCCTATTATTCAAAATTTCAGAATTCAAAAATTAAACAAACAAACAAAAAACAATTGTTTAATTCTTCTCTCTATAATTTTAAAATAAATTTTTGTTGACAGTTATCTCTTATTGGAATTCGATAAATTGTAACTAATAGTTATGAAAAAGATATAAAAAATCAAATTGCATCGAGTAATGTTAAATTTTCAATTAAATCTTATCATCCTTATCGAATTTAAAAATATACACGGTGTAGGTCTATATCGCTTTAGCATTCTACATGTTTAGTTTCATACAAACTTTATCGAAATTTAAATAGAATAAAGAACGATTTAAAAGAAAATTTTATTACGGGTTTTTAATTCATGTCTGAACTTAGTACATGTAATTGATTGATAGTATAAGGCAACTCAACAGATGGGTGATCAGCCAAGGGAGAGTCTCTCCCAGGTAATATTTTGTGTGAAATTAGTTCTTATTAAGACGTTAAACGCGTGAAGAAAACCCAGCAAACTTTACGACGCCAGCCCGTTAATGAGGCGCGAACCTACGACCAACCAGTGTTCCTTGGTTTTATCCTGTGTTACATGGCTGAGGTACTTAAGGCATCAGACTGCTCTTCTGGAGAACCAGGGAAGTCGAAAAGCCACAATAATTTTTCATCAGTAGAGCCCCATTCCTCATCACCTGGCTGCCCCCCACTGGTATGTCTGAGTCCAAGTTGAAAATGGAAAAAACGTCCACTTAGTCCCAAAAGGATAGTTTTAAAAAAATGTATAGTATATTTTATGTTTTTCTCACGATTAATTTATATGTTAAGTGATATAAATATTTTTTTAATCATATTTAATTTAGCAGATGTGTTTTTACACTACATGTTTCATTTGTAGTGCTTTTTTATGACCTCTTTTTATCTCATTTTTTTCATTGCTTACTTAATTTTTGCCAAGCATATTTTATTGGTGTAATTAATAATTGAATACGTTTCGTCTCAGTTTTATGTCTTCTTAACAATCTGACAAATATTATTAAATCTAATCCAAAGTGTTTACATTCGAACAGAGTATAACCGCATAAAATCATACTAAATACGTCTTTTTACTTCATTACGGTTACCATAAGCTTAATGAAAATTTTTATTGCTGTTATATGTTAAAAATTTGCCCTCATAATTTCTGTTTTAAAAATTAAAAATACATTTAATATGTTGTTATAACGTATTTTTTTAATCACGCAGGCACTACACGATGATCAACCTACTACTACTACTACTATTACTTCTACTACAAGGCACTACTACTGCTACTACGAGTATTATTATTGATGTCTTTTTGCTGCCAAACTGAAAGTATCCTTAAAAATAGATCAGAATAATTTCTCATACTAAACTAATGAATTAATTTATTTAAAAAAAAAACCCTTAAAATCCTATCTTAAAAAGCCCAGAACATTAATGTAGGTCTATATGCAGAGAACATTCTTTAAAATTATTCAGGTTTGTGTTTCCAGTTCTACTTTATATAAGTTGATTATGAAATACATTTTAACATAAGGATGAAGCTTAAATAAAGGAGATAGTTACTAAATTTAAACTTTTATTCCTTTAATGTTGAATTACATTTAAAATAATCAATTTTGCTATTACATCGACTCACAAACTTGATTTAACTTCAACGACTGTTCAGCTGTACATGTATTAGTGTTTGATGGTTGCTTGGTGACCAACAAATAGTTTCGACCCTTGATCAATTCTTTATTTTAAAAAGATAGAATCCGGAAAAAAATTGGTTTATATCTCCATATATCTCATCTGACATATTATAAGTCATTTTACTAATATTTTTGAAAATTATTCATTATTTTCATAAATTTCGAGGGTCAACAATCGGTTAAATTGAAAAATATTCAATTAAATAATTATTAATAAATTAGAAAGAGGGGGAAATAAAAACTACTAACATTTGCACTGAATATTTAGTAAAATTAACATTAAATTTATAAAATAAAGACTTTATTTTTAAACTTTGACTTGAAAAGTTTAGAATTGTTCTAAATAAATTTTATAGATATTTTTAAAAATATTTCTATAGCTTAATTCATATCTATAATTATGCAGCAAATTACATTTAGTCAGTTACACATACTTCGTTGTTTAAAATGCATTTAGTCAATATTATATTAAATATATGATATAGAAAATGCATTAAAATTGATATAGGGGAAAACCCGGTTATAAAAACAATAGTGGTAAAAATTTATGGGAATTATAGGGCGTTGGTGAGTCTTAGAAACGAGGCTGACTATATTTTGATTGGTAACTTATCCAGGCGATTACACAGTGGACTGTAATGATCGTGTAGAGTAACAGAATGTAGGTGGCTGGCCGAGTGCCAAACTGTGAATGAACCTCTATTATAAACAACTTTACATTTCTGGTGTTCATTATGCTCCTGGATTAATTATTATTTCTACTTTCAGGATGGGTTGCGGTTCAAGTAGAAATTCTCGTCTAATATCTCCTTTTAGTAAAGCAGTTATAACACCAAATTTAACATGGACAAACACGGGTGTAATATCACTTACGAGGAAGAAAGTGGCGGAAAAGAGTGTACAAGTGGGTGATATCCTTGGTAGAAAGGAAGTATCAGCCCAAACGGATAATTTTCGCTTTCCGATGGATGAATTAGAAATGCTTCTCGAAGAAGATTCTGATCAACCAGAAAATACTGATGTGGAAACACAGACATGGAACCAACAGTCTTCCACAAGGGATAATGTTAAAAGTGTGTTAATGCAGACAGAAATATCGCCTTCTCAGAAGAAGTTCGCTTATTTCAATGTGCTTAAAAACAACACGGTTCAATTAGTTACCATCGATATAGGTATACAAGCAGTTCCTTTAACGTTAGACCGATGTACTCAGACTTACAGACTTATAAAAAAGCCGAAAACTAGTTCAGGAAAAGAAAGATCGGTCGACCCGTTAGTAAAGAAAATTGCTGAGGCGAACAGGCATAAAGGTCTGGCTATGGCGGATTTTGAATCTCAAACGGACCCCGTAACCAAAGCTTTAGCTGCCAATGCCGCAGGAAATGAGAATCTTCTAGTTATGGAAGCCGATCCTCCTATAGCTCACATACAGAAAGAATTATTTTCCACGACCTCGAAACCAAATCAGACAGCGATACATGAAAGTATCGCTCGGCTGTTGGAAGATGTCGAAGATAGTTTGAGGTACGATTCTGATTATGACGGACGTTTTGCCTACGCTGATATACTTAAGTGCGATGCTGGTGTTCAGACTGTTAACGATCCTATTACTGATGAAGCACCCGAATATGCTGCTCGTCCTCCACCTTGCAGGAAGAGAGAGATGATACCCAACATGGGTGCATTCAAAGAAATCGATAGGCATGCGTTAGAGGTATATATATATATATATATATATATTTTTTTTTTAAATTTATTTCATAACTAATACTGTACCATAAACATATAATTTGTTAATTTTAAGGCTCCTGAATCGACTAAATCATCAGTGAGAAATCTAGTTAATTATTTAAGTGCTTCGGCTAAAAATGATTTACAAAAAGTCAGAGTATTCTTCCGATGGATTACTAATAATATTTCGTAAGTATACCTTTCCATATCACTTTTCAATATAATAATAAGTCTATAATGTCAACTCGGTTTGACCTTTATTATTATTATTATTATTATTACGTTACACTATCCGAATCACACGTAGCCGTGGTCTATAAAATCACTTTTAAAATACAAAACGAGCATTTGGTATACTTTTTTTTTATTAAACGATCTCCAAATTAGTTATGCACGAATTTATTGCGTGACACTTATAACAGTCTCACCATTTATTTAGTACAGCCAACAAGTGCATATTTCGCAATTATTTTTTTTCTAATTTTCTTCCATATAATTTCAACGTTTGGTTTTACTTTAGTAAAAACATAGTTTAAACCTTCTTTTAAAAATTATTTTGTTCATTTGATAATGTAAATCGGTACTATCACAGTATAAGATAAATATTACAAATTTTAAAGTTAAATATTTTTGTAAAAATCGTATAAATTGATTTAGTTGGTTGGTTTGGTGGATATGACAATGCAACACATGGGCAATTTGCCAAGGAGGGATCCTCCCTGTAGGATCGTCCAGAGTATGTATGGGGCCTTGGGATAGAGTAGGCCCCTTTTTTTGCGAAAGATAAAATATATAGAATGTTTTTTTCATTAATAAAAAAAAGCGTTTTAAAGTGCAAACTCATGACCAACCAATGTTCAATGATGAAATTGATTAGTATTCTATTAAAAATTTGATAAATTCAAAATATTTTTTCACAGTAGAAGAGCTGCAAATAAAATAAAAATATAAAAACAATTTATCTATTTTTATGGATAGATGATAAACACAACTTTCTAGACTTTGTTTATCGATAAAAATTACATTTTACTCTAACTTAATCAATAAAGTTACGCACGTAAGTTTTCATGTAATCGGTTAACCACTAAAGAGAACAATTTTCGATTCTGTATTTTCTTTTTCATTGATAGAACAGTTTTAATATTTATAGAAATATTTCATTACTATATTATTTAATCTTATAATATTCTTTCAGCTACGATTGGCGTTACATGGAAGTAAGGTTATCAGCTGAGGAAGTACTTCAAAGAGGAGAAGGTGTTTGTAAAGATTATTGCAAATTATTTAGCGAAATGTGTAGGTAAGTGAAATAAAAATATTTAATCTATTTATAAATTTTCATATTCATAAATCAAAATATATGTCATGTATATTATATTGTTTTCACAGAATAGCGGGAATACGTGTAAAAACACTTAATGGTTTTGCCAAAGGTTATGATTACAGGCCAGGTGAACAATTTCTTCCAGGAGAAGCTGTGACACATGCTTGGAATGCAATTTACATTTTTGGTTCTTGGAGACTGATAGACACTACATGGGGCACAGGTATTTTTTTTTTTATAAAATTTTTCTTTAAATTGTGCGATAAACTGAAACTGTTTCACAGTTTATATGGTAAGTCCAGAAGATATTATCTTTTTTTAGTAAACTATATTTTAAAAGCAGATAGAACAAAAGATGAATGATGTAAATGATTTTTTTATTAAAATGCAATAATTATTTTACTGATAATTCGAGATTAGATGAATTATCCATGTTAGGGATGGAATTAGACTTGCTCTGGACGTAA
The DNA here is from genome assembly GCF_030686945.1 of Centruroides vittatus. Lineage (NCBI taxonomy): Eukaryota > Metazoa > Arthropoda > Arachnida > Scorpiones > Buthidae > Centruroides > Centruroides vittatus. Next base: position 867,559 of record NW_027122274.1, on the reverse strand, counting down.
GCTGTAATATATAACAATTCTTTTTTCCTTTCCTCAAAAATAATACTGTACATGTAAGAGTGGGAAAGCCTATATAATACACTCATAACGCGAGACCATAAGTTTCAGCTGGTTTAGCCCTGATCCTTGTAACAAGATTCTTAAAACAGACATATTACTCTAATTATACTTAAAAATATATTATTATATTTACATGCCTAAATAAATTACAATCGAAAAATGCAAAATGTTTTCCAGTCTCACGTATAGCTCTTGTATTATTCTTATTCACATATGTATATATATGCATGATTATTATCGAGAAACTGCACTTTAGTATCAACTTACAGAACGCGATAATCATAAAAATTAAAGTTTTTTCATTACTTTACTTCAAGATCTTTTGTTAAAAATTCACTAATCAGTCTGTTATAGTCTAGATTAGGGTTTCTCATTTCCCGGTCTTTTGCTTGTCCCGGGATTCCGGGATAAAAGTGAACTGTTTCCCGGGATCCCGGGAAATCCTGGGACAAAATTAATTATTTTTAACATATACAAATTATTATGAAATCAAATGATATAATTATTTTTCGTCTTTTAAAGTAATTTAATACGTTCCGCAACCTCCAAAGTCATATTAATAACGCTGTGTAAGATATAATATATTAAAAATTTCCTTTGAACTACTAGAAATTTTCACAAATAGAAAAAATTTATTAGAGCTTTTTGGAAACTGCATGCAACAACAACAACAAAATGCTTTGAATTGAGTTTTAAAAAAATGAACTTAGATCAAACTTCTAATTTAGAAGGCAATTTTCGTTATTTAAATAAAATATAATACAAAATATTGTAAATTTTTATAAGATTTTAAAAAGCAAAGATGGTCAATACTCCGATCACTCAATCTGATTCTTATTTTAGTAATGAAAAGTCTTGCTACCGAGAATGCCTTTTTCGATTCAATTGATGTGATTGGAATCGTGTTTAATGCATTTAAGAGAAGACAAATATTATGTGTTTTTCACCAGTATCCTGAAAGATTTCTAGTTCGTTTTTGAGATTGTAGTACTTCTTTTGTTCTCTAGTATTCTTCATTTGTCTACCTCGACTGCTTTAATAGAAACATCATAGCCCAATAATTCGGCAGTTCGTTTGTTTTTAATAATCAGGTTATGAAGAAAAACTTCATACTTGCAGACTTCGTACTCGTTTGTATCCTTGCCCAATTTGCACAACTTGGCGTTACGCAGTTATTGAAGTTACTAAGCATGGTTAAAAATTAAGACAACATAAGCACAATTATTACAGATATTACAGGTAAATAATTTTGAGTGTCCTGCCACACATAAGCTACGTATTGATTATTGACCATTTGTGACGTGCCATAACGAGTAAAAATTTAAAAAACTAATAAGTAGGTTTAAAATTAATAAATACAAATGTATTCTGACAGTTTATGAGTTAATTATACTTTCTATTTGCAAAATTTTCCCAACCTTAACACAAAATAAGAAAAAAGTGAATTTTTAAGAAATTTGCGGGATTTCCCGGGATATTTCCCGGGTTAAAAAAATAACCGGGATCCCGTTTGAGAAACCCTAGTCTAGATATTTTCAATTATTGATATGGCTTTCAATTTAATACTGTATATCAATAAACAGTAAAGCAATAAAACTATCAAATTCATTCGGACTTAATTTATGCACACGCAGTATATATAGTATTTAGTTCAATTTCAATACAATATTTCCTAAAATATTGTATTGAAATTAGGAAATGCTTAGATTACAAGTATTGCCATAATGACAATTTCTTTAATGATGAAGTACTTTATTACAAAGTATCCTACGTTTTGACATTTTATGAGTCCAAAACATATAAAAAATATCCTTATAAAATTCTATATTCTTAAATGCAGACACACACACACACACACACACATATATATATATATATATATATAGTTTGTGTGTGTACATATATATACAGAAATTCCGACATACTCTTGCGCACGGAGTCTATTTTACTTCATATCTTACGGAGAAAATATTTTGAAACTTGACAGGAATACTCCTATATATGGGGCATTGATGCTATTACATTTTGCAGATTATAAGTCAAGGGAAAATAGATAGGATAATGTGTCAAATCGGAAGTGGGACCAGACTTTAAAAATTTGTAAATGCCAATAACGAGTAAAGTTTCATTAAATACTCCTATCCACAAAAGTAAAGCTTTTTTTACTTTTTGGGGTAGATTGATCATTAATTGCATCTGATATATTACTTTAAAAAAGTCTGATAGATTACAGAAGTGATATTTTATATTTAATACTGTATTTCCTACCTAAACATTATCTTTTTTTAAAAAAAAAATTTATAATAGTGGAAGAAAATTTTTTGACTTTTTAATTTTAATAATGGTTACGATAGAGATGTTACTGAACGGTTACATAAACAGTAAAGCAGTGCCAAAACAAGCTGGTACGTATAAGAGCATGCTCTTATAACTTTTTTAAAATTTTGTTTGAAATTCCAATAATTTTGAATAATTTTCATTAAGTTTGTGCAACATATCTAAATGTACCTAGAAGTTTTTGATCTGAAATCTCATTAAGATTTTCATGTGAAAAAATGCAGACAGACAATTAGAAAGAGTATTTGAAAGTTAGTTTGAGCAATACGCATTTAAATAAGATCGATGAAGAACAGTAACAGTTTTAGCATAGCAAAAAACACATTAAACAGATTACTCATGATGCAATCACTTAACAAATAAGGAGAACAATGATCACGTTTGTGTAATAAATCTCTGACATTTATAACAAAAAGGTAAAAAATTAACGGCTTCATTATACATATTTATGTCTCATATCTCAAACAACTCCGATAAACGTGCAGTGAAGCATATTAATTACAAGTAATCTTAACAGATTTCCAATTATCGAGTGCTTTACATTAATTCATTAAATTCTTTCGCGAATTAATTATTTGTTAAATATAATCATAAGGTGTGTGTTCATTCATACCCCCGTACAATTGTTGAATTGTATAAATTATGTATACATATATAATAATAGTATACCTATATATACAATTCATAATAACAATATACATGATTTTTATTGAAAAATTTAAAAATGACAATTACTTTAATTTTTCTGTTAAAGCTGTAATATGACTATACAACATCCTGTACAATGTTGTAAACTTGTAATTTACATTAATTACTACCAATACTGAATTAGTTCAGGTTGTTGGCATTCTTCATTTAATTTTCCCGAGAGACGTGCGCTTCAAAAAAATATTCCACTTCTCAGAAATTGACTGTATATTTTATAAGATGCATGCTCCTGTATCAATTTATCTGTTATGGTGATTTTTCAATGCCTAAATGAGTATAATTTTTCTAGAGCACACATCATTGAAATGTCTACAGGTGTCCTGTACACGATCCTCTTATTGCACATTCTCATTTTACACGGTAAATTCGGAAACCACCTTCGAGGATTTTATGTATCTTATACAGTTATCGTTTAGAGCAATAAAAAAAGTTATACACAAATTATTAAACATGATGTTTTTAAATTTTAAAATCTTACTTTTCACATTAATTATTCCTTTCAGTTCTCTTATATCTAAAAGGAACCAAATGACAAAAATTTATTCATTTCTCCTAAGTTTTACTGAATTGTATCTATTATTGATCGATTTAATTAAAATTTACAACATTTATCAATAACTTGATAAAAATTTAAATAATTTAATTTGTTAATTAATTTATTATTAAATACATTTAAACTTAATATGTAAACAAGTAGCCTATAGTATAACCTATGTAAACCATCTTTTCCCATTTACGCACGTTTCTGCTTTAGATAGGTTTTATATTGTTTTTACAATTATAAATGATATTAAATTTATATACTTTTATATTTAAAAAATAATGCGAAAAATGCAGTGAATTATATAAAAAAATAATTTGTATAATTCACAGAAATTTATCATATATTGAATTTATATAATTCAGTATAAAGAAGGAAATTCCTGATAATCATTCGTTTTTAATTATTTCTTTTACCTTCTGTAAAGCAAATAATAACATAAAATTTGCATTGGCATCGTCGTTGAAAAAGATCGATAATTAATATAAATTTCTGGAAATTTATCTAATTTATTCGTTCAAAAGATGTTGATTTTTATATATTTTTTAAATATTATTTCATCATCTGTTTAACGATTGCTTCAACGCTTTAATCGAATTTCTACTTCCTTCTACATAATTTTCTAATTGTATAGGAAACTAGTTACGTAACTTCCTATGTAATTCATACTACTTTTATACATATTAATTATAGAGTTATATAACAAAAAGGAACTTATAATTTAACAAAATTAATTAAATAGAAATAAATTAAACTGAAAATTAAATGAAAAATGTTAAATTGTAACAGTGCTCGTGATTTTCTTTTTTACTTTATCATGTAACAATTAACCTAGAAAGTGAATACAAATCGATGATTTACACTCTAATTAATCTAACATTAAATGGTATTGTGCATAGAAGTTATAGAAATTTTAATTGCAGATTCAATTAGACACGCTCTATATTTATAACTTTCGGAATTATATTTAGAAAAATAACTTTTAAATTTAATATTTGTTATTTAAAATACTTTAAATTGTTAAAGATTAAAATAAAAGCTATAATATTAATGGCATTATTTTTCTGTTATATAGCCACATAATTATCTAATTTTAAAATTGAATAATTAAATTTTAGAGAAGATAAATTAAATTTCTAAAAATATATTTGCAAGTAAAATAATATTTTCCAAAAAATTTATAAGAAAAATATATTTAATAAGCAAACAATATAAATATGGTTATTTGCAGACTGTCATTCAGATATTTTATAAATTGCAAGTGAAACGAGTACGAAAAGCCATTCCTAGCAACATCAACTCGATACCTTGAGGAAAGAACATGTTAACTCAGTTTCTTTATTGAACATTGCTAAATGGGCTGATATAATTTCCGGACTCATGATCAATAATTTCTCATATCAGAGGTCCAAAAGCCAGTCTATAATTAATCACCTGCGATCTGTCGTAAAATACAAAGTAAATTCGGAACTTTGGGGGTGATTTTCCCAGAAACGTAAAAGAAGAAGGATCAGGAAAAAGAGTTAGCATGTTCTTCAATCTTCAATCATGAATGTTTGAGTCATTAAATCATGTTGTAAACAATATAGCTTATATTGTATACAATAACGTATAGCTCGCAGTTTATAAATATCACCTTTAAGTGAAAGATAAATATTATTTATATGAATTTAATTAAATATTTATCATTTAGTATAGAGGTAACCACGAACCGTAACGTATTTAGTATAATATGGAGAAGTTATCCAAGAAATTAATCCGTTTCAGATGAGATTATATTTTAAAACAATTTTGTCATATTTTTCTAAAATAAAATATTAAATTTAAAAAACTATAAAGTTAATATTCTTAAAATGGAAGATTTCAAAATCCATACACGAAACAAATGACGTTTCGGGAGCTATTGAATATATTTGAGAAAAACGAAAATTAGGTTCATTTTTATGTCCGCAAAGTTTTGATGCAACAATACAGAAAATTAAACCTAATATTAAAGAAAATCCCATACCTTTGTTGACTAACATTTCTGTCGCAAAAACAAATCGCCACAATCAGTTATAAATACATAAATATACACAATAAATAGGCAACCGAATATTGATTCGAACCATGTAGAGAAGGAAGAAAACATACGTTTTCCCATTATAACTTTTTCAACGGAATCTGGTTAGAGTGAATTACTCGTATGTCTGTATGTGTCGCAAATTTTGAAGCCGTTTTTTCTTATTTAGAGGGACAAAACACAAAAATGAATCTCATTTTCGTTTTTTTTTCAAAAACAAATACAAATAGCCCTCTAATCTCGTTTATTTCACGTACGGGTTCAAAGGGTTCCTTTGTTAGTGCATTATTATAAGATGATTTTGATTAAAAAACAGTAATTTTTCCGAAGTTAAATATGTAATTTGTATTTATTAGCTTAAACATTTTTTAAAATAATAATTTCTTTCATCTATAATTAGCGTGACTTAAAATTTAATTGCAAAAATAGTAACTGTTGATCGCATTATAATTGCACTGAATAACCAATTTCTATTCATTTTGTATAATATCAATGTTGAATATATGTGAATAATTTTAGAATGAATTAAAACGGAGTGATTAACGTACCACAATTCAACGTTGTCTAGATAATAATACAATCTAATTTGGTGACATTACAGGACATGCGGAAGTCATTTCCTAAAACGAGCAATTATTTATTGTGACATCGTTACAATACCGAGCTGTAATTTTAATCATATTTTAAATATACTCTCTATTAGTAGTGTTTTGTCCCTGTACATCATACTTTTCCTGTTAACAATAGAGCTAGACTGGTCATCTATCTAACTCCGTTCTAGAGAAGACCATCATTAGACGAGTGAATAAAACCACCGAACACTGGCATTTAGTTCGTCGTGGGTTCGCGCCTAGCCAGCGGGCTGGCCATGTGGAGTTAACTAAGTTTTCACTTAGTTATACCTAAATAGGGGCCAATTTTCCTTAATATCTTTAAAAGACCTTCCGGCAGATATTTCCCTTGGCAAATGACCCTTGCGTCGCATTCCCGTAACCAAATAAACTAAACCGTTCTGGTGAAAATTTTTTAATTAAAATAATATGACTTCGGTTCCAAACCAGAAGTTTGTATATAGTTAATCGGGCTTCTTGCCTCTAATTTTTCCTTATCTGGTTTCGGCTTTCATCTAACTCCGTTTTCGTGATAAAGAAAGACAGACGAACGGACGCATGTGGGAATTTATAGGTCTTCAATTCGAAAATTTTAGCCCAAAAAATAGCTTCAAAGCTCTCCACTATAGCACTTTTAGCGATGCAAGCAACTAAAAAGTTTCATTTATGAGACATTTAGAAAGTGTTTACCGAAGACGTTTGGTAGTCCTGAAAGACAGTATCAAATTGCATGTAAGAAGCATCACAGAAGATCAATTATGGCCGCCGTCGAACACACAGTTTAGACTTCACTTCAGATTTTATTTTAAAATTTAGAGTTGGGCTCATATTATTCGATGTTCCTTACATCGCTGAGACCTCTACACAGTATGAATATCTCATACAAGTAAAATGTTTGTTGCTTGCAAGTTAAAAGTGCAATAGTGGTGAGTTATGGTCGCATTTGGACTGCTAATTTCGCAGTCGAAATGTCCAAATGTGACCAAATACGGTGACATTTCAGAAGACATTTTCGTTAAAAAACCGTAACTGAAGTTTTTTCAAAATTGAATTACGATCGTTTGCAAAAATCTTATTAGTATATCTAAATCTTTGATCGATACAAAAGTTTTAATATTTATATAGTAAAAAACTAATTTTTAATCTACTGTATCTGCAAGAAATGTTTAAATGCAAGGTAAAATGACCGTATCTACGAGTGCCAGGAAAATGAGCCGTAACTATTCCCGAATACTGTAGTTATCTTCTTTCCAACGAAAGTTTTTGTTCCTATCGGTAAGATTGAGGACCCATCGAAGGTTTTGGCTATCCTATGCCACGAAGCTGTGTCTGGAAGAAGAAGAAAAAAAAAATTATTAGCTATTTTCACGTATTTTACCTATTGTTTTGTAGACATACGACAATAAAATATTCGAACCAGGTAGTGGAAGTTATCTAAGAACATGTTTATGTTCACAAAACTTCCACCGTCAAGTAGAATTTAGTTTCAAGAAGGGAAAGGTTTACGACTTTTTCGACTACGCTGTCAGTAATAGCGAAGCATGTTCACGTAAGCCCAGAGACATCATGAACTGGTCTGTCTATATTTCAATGTACAAGTTCAAGAGGACTGTTCAAAGTCCGTATATGGCATGAATGGTTTGGGTAAAAGAGCGGCGTGGCAATTAATTTCTCGCTTACAATACTGCCTTCGGAACAGACAAAAGGAACTAAATTTCCTGATAGCAAAATTAATGCGAGACGGAGTACCAAAAGCAAGGACTAGAAAGGATCCTCAAAGAAAAGAAGAAAGCCATCCTCACAAATCTGTTACCTCTAATGCCAGAATCGCGCCATTCGTTTCGAAGAGGTTTGCCAGTTTGCCACCCCAACTCTTCGAAACGATACTGTTTAAAAAATATAATATTCCGTTAAATTATGCTCATCTATATATATATTCGAGATGGGTTGACAATAATAAGCACACGAGTTCAAACGGTTAGGAGTTGAACGTTGAAATTTGGTAATGTTAGCGTACGCCATGAGAATGCACACTAAAAAGGGATTTTTGGAAATTCCCCCCTCGGGGAGAGGGAGAGGGTTAAAGATTACCCCGAATAACTCGGATTCTACTGTATTATTTTGATGCGTTTTTTTGCGCTTTTACGATCTAATTAGCCTCGGAAGAGGGGGGACCTAATTCTTGCACCCGGTAAAAACAGGTAAGATCGGCTATAATCTAATCATCTTAATCTTCGCTACCGTTATTTTTGCTCGAGACAACGCCGGGCTCATCTGCTAGTATAAATATAAGATTCAAGGTTGGTTTTGCAGGATAATTTTGTTAATACGGTAAGTACGAACAGTAATTCATGTTTATCTACACATATGTAAGATTATAGTTGAGGTCGCACGGCAGAATTGTTAAGGAGGAGTTTTTTCATCTTTGATACAAAATATGAATTTTAAACCGTTTCATCGATGTTAACGTAGTTAGTAATCTAATCTAATTTAAATAAAGTCATATTCGAGACTAAATATCAGCGATGAATCATATATAAATAACTTTTTGTTTAAAAAAGTATGATCGTACGCAATTCATTTGAATTTCTGTATTTAATACTTCCGAACGTTCTTTAGCAATGTGTTTCCAAAGGAAATTAATTTATATGATCTACAGACGAAACGCGAATATCAAATTTAATCCAATAACACCATAATACAATCGATATGAAAATTACATTGGTGGTCATTTTGTCGCCATACGTCAAGGACATGGTTTGATACATGCGGTGTATACTAGGTGAATAGGACTAAAGAATATTGATCTGTTTTCATTGTTATTCTTACTACTATGGCAACATATCATCGGTTTTCAATTAGAGGACGCTTCAATCAGATTGTTTATTAAAATGAAAATTGATTGGATAATTTAAATATATCTGATAGAAATCGGATTAACTAACTTTTGGTCAATTATATATTTAGTTAGACAACACTTTCATTGCTTTTAATTACTTCAATTTCGTTAATATAAGAACTTTCGATTAGATTAAGATATTGATATACTTAAATATAAATGCTATTTTATTATTATTTAAGAAGATCATTTAGTTCAAAATTAAGAGCTTTAAAGTATTCTTTTGAAACGCCTTTAATTTTTTTAATACATTTATTTTTGAATTACAAGAAACTGTTCAATCAACGTCTCATGAGAAACTTTGAAAAATCATTACTTATATTATTGGCTTCAATTTTAAAAATTTAGACCTGTACACTTCCAATGGCGTCCGTCTGTCTGTACACACATGAAAAACTTAGGAGCAAGAGCCCAGATTAATTATATACGAACTTCCGATTTAAATCGAAAATCATGATATTTCAGTTCAAAAATTTTCTCCAGAACAGTTTGATAGATGACCGGCATGACTCTCTTGTTAACAGGAAAAGTATGATGTACAGGGGCAAGACACTACTAAAATCAAGAGATTGTGCATCGAGATCTAAAAAATTGCAGCTTGGCATTGTGACGAAGTTATAATAAATAACTGCTCGTTCTATAATAATTTAGTTCTTATATCATTTTTTTTATTTTTAATAATTTATTTCTAAAGCTGATTAATTTAAACTGTTAAAGAAAATAAAAACATTAAATTTAATTTAATAACTGATAATCAAATTGATGTTTAAAACTGAAAAGTAATGGTAGCAATGAAATAAATTTAATGTATTCTATAAGAAAGCTTAAAAGCACATTGTGATATCTAACCTAAAATACATTATTATATAAACAATGAGTAATAATATAACAGTAGTGATTTAGGCATAGGCAACCTGAACTTATAGACATCGTACTTTTAGAAGTCTCAAACACGCACTAATATAATATAGTAAATATCACAAATACTCTAAACCTATTATTAGTTAGGACCTAAACCTTATACCATATAAAATTTCGTGTGATAAAGAAGATCGCACACTCATATTATATGGTTAAGTAACAGTCATTATATAATCGCATTTAAAAAGCTTGGAAAATTGCAAGCCCACCCATATGTAGAGTCTGGTATAACGTTTAATAAATTGATAAAACAAAAGATTATTTTTCCGAAAATAATCTATAAACAGGTTTTATATTTTTATTTTGGTTAATGGATACGAATCATGAACTTAATTTTGATATGAACACACAACGATTCATAATCTATGGAATCATTAATAATAATATAGTGTATGAAGTAAGTACTCAGCATTCTCTTTAAAATACCAACAGTTAATAACCCGATATATTATAAAAATATAATTACATAAATATGTAATTGTTTCTTATATATCACGTAATAGTAGTAGATTGTTCTGATATCTGAAGAAAAATGCAATATTGATTTCAATGTAGAGGAAGTATATATAGATAAAAACGAAATTTTGGATTCAAATCCGAATCCCTAAGAGATTATTATTAAAGAGTGACTATATTCTATGAGAAAACTGATTATATTCACTAAATTTACATTCATTTTGTGCATTGCATTTGGATAATCTGTAGTCATATTCAAAAATATTTTGCAACAAGTTATTTTTTTTAAAAAATAAAGCGCATTAAATCTTCAACAAATTATATAAAAAGTAAATTTATTTTAAAATAAACCAAACAATAAAATAATAAAAATAACTCATTTTAATGAACCTATATGTATGAAAAATAGATTGCATATACAGTATTTAGCTAAAAGATAGAAATAGCTTAAAATGTAAAAGAAATATTGAAATTTTTTATTCTCCTCTTCTCATTACATTTCTTCTCTTTCGCTTTCCATGTAATAATAGAATTAAATTCTCTGAAATTTACTTTATATTTAATTATGATTAATTTATAAATTATAATATTTAGTGCATCGACCTTCAATGTCACGTCCATAATTTCTTTTGAAAAAAATATTCTCATTTAGATATGAAATATTTAATTTATTAATACATAAAATGTGATAAAATGAAAGAAGTATATTAAATAACTAATGCAATATCCTTGACACTATACATTAATTCCAAAAATAAAAATTGCGAGAAATATTTCAGTAAAACATGAGAAAATAGATGATATTAAAGATACTAAGTAAAAATTTAACAAACATAATTTAAAAAAAAAATGTGTAAAAGTTAAACGTCATTATAATTTTGCCACCAAGAAACAATTAGAATACTTCCTATATTCAAGAAAAGAAACGAGTTTAATCCGGTACACGCAATGAATAATGCAAATAAGTATTTCCAGTTCTTACGTAATATTGAATCTGATTAAATGAAAATAAAACAGAAGCCTACCCAAAATTAAGACAACGATTCGAAAACAAATAATTATCAGATATACTATGAGTTATACAGTAAGTGAGTGAGAGAGAGAGGGGAGGATTATATATATATATATATATATATATAATGGTATTTAAGATAAACAAACAGACATTTTCTGTTCTCTATACACTTCTAAACCCTTTGACAGATCGTCACCAAATTTTTCAGTTACTCTTTAGGAACACGCAAAAAATATGAGCTGCTAAAAAACCTTGCCATTCCACCCCTTAATCTCCTCTATTAACTAATTTTTCAATGTACTGTACATTTAAACAATACTTATTGAGAAATTAGAGAGAAAAAATTTCTTACAAAACATATTTCTGTAGTCATTACATTTTTAATTAAGGAAAATGATAATTTATAATTAAAAAGTAAATTAATAAACAGGTATAAGAATAATATATTAACTTAATTCAATGCTGTACAAAAGTAAAGCCTCATTAAGGAATGTTTACACATCAGAAGTTTATATTGATTTTTACGTATCCTAATCGTCAATTTGTGGCGTGTCACAAATAAATTGACTGACAAAAAATATTATGCGTTTAAAATTATAATTTTTAATATTCAGGCATTTTGGTCTATTCTTTTGTCTTTAGATTTGAATCAATACATCAAGTTTGCTCAGCAATAATGACTTGTATTGCACGACTTGTAAAGCCTATTCTATTAGAAAAGGTGATAATCATTTAAGAAAATAAATAATAGTCTGTATTTTACAAATGACAAGGCTTCTAAATTCTTGTTGATTTATATTAAATGCTTTTGTAATAAGATATTTAGGCCTATACAGAGATCTAGAGTTTATAAGAATATTGTCGAATATAGAACTTTTGAACAAGTTAATAATAGATAATAGTCAAAATAAGATAAATTTATCAGCCCTACGAGAGGTGGAATGATGACGTAAAACTCCCCGGGCCTGGGATTCACAAGAGCCCGGACATCATCCCACAATTTATGTCTTTACGTACTATTATAATATAAAATGAATAACAATAAACTATTGTTTTTTATTTTGTAAAATGGAATATAGCCATAAAAAGGCCCATGTAAATTTTTCCTCGGACCCGGCGATGTCTCTCGTCGACGACCCTGAATGTCAGTATCTTTTCAGTTCTGTATAATTTGTCCAAGTTACAAAAAACGTGATAATTCATCCGTTTGAACAAATGATATCTACATTTTACCTCACAAAACTCGTGTCATGCCATCTTGTTTATCTTTAAAACTTATGAATAAAAATCTATGGAAATATGAATCACATTAAAAAACCACGTATAATGTGATATGATAACCTTGCTCAAATAAATCCGTTCGCTTTTATATTCTTCGAATTCTACTCACGATTTTCTTAATATAAAACAAAAACAATTTAACCACAATTTTAAAGAATATCATTAGAAATTTGATATTCAACCTGTCTTACAGATGTTTAACAATTAAGAGATAACCAAATTTAAATGCTGTGATATAGTATTTTATATCACGAATAACTAAAGTACAGACATAAACCATCGCTATTTTAAAGGCTAATCTAGGCTTTAAATACTTTATACATACTTAGACAATATAAATATTGCTCCACGATATCTCGATGTCTCAAATAAGTATAAAAATATTATAAACTAAATTATATTTTAAAATACTATAATTATAAATTGTTTCATTTCAATGCCATAAGTTCAGTAACTACTAAAGTTTATATAAATTTATAGTAAAACTTTATTGAAGATGTGTCATTTCTATTTTAACTAATTATATATAAATTTTCAGTAATTTACATTTATTTTAGAAGTTTATTTTAGAGCTTTACAGGATATTTGAACTGAATACGTCATAGGAGAAAATGTATTAAAATAAATACTGTAAAATTAAATTATTGTTAATTTACGATTTTATTCTACCTTAAATATTAAAATTAATAATTTAATTTTCTTCTGTTTTACTCCTACATCAGTTATGTCTTTTCAGAGTCGTCGAGAGCTCGGTGGGCCCGAGGGAATAGTGGGTCTCTTTTTGCATTTTTGTTTTGAATAAATGAAATATTTAGAATGTTTATTTATTAATAAAAAGCAGTCTTAAAGGTTTTGTTTCTTGACAATAAAAATAATTAATTTATAAGAATAGGAAAATCTATGGGCCTCTACATATTATCCGGGTCCGGAAAACAGTCAGCTTCTCAACGATCCTGCTTAAATTTTTACTTTTTCCCTGAATAGTCAATGCAATCTTTCAAAAATTACAAGCTAAGTTTTTTGCTTACGTTGCTGTTAAACTCTTGTTCTTAGTTTACTTCAGCAGGATTAGATTAGATTGGATTAGTGGCAACACGATACGTGGGCGATCTGCCGAGGGGGCATGCCTCCCGGAAGAATTTTCAATGAAAAATTGGCCCTTATTTAGGTATTACAATTTGAAGAAAATCCGGAAATTTCCAACTGGCCAAATAAAATACGATATTTCGTTGCAAAAAAAGAAAAAAAAAATACAATGGCAATTGACAATTTAAAATTTATTGATTCGAATGCTTTTAAAATTTGAGAAACCAAATAAAGCGCGATATATTCGTATCCGCGATATAACGAGGGGCTACTGTATTATATATTCTGTATAACATATTCATATGCATTTATCATTATAATTTTTCTATAATATAGCTTCATTTTCTTTAAAAGTATACCATAAAATATATGCACCCTTATATATTTTTATTACAGTATTTTTCTTTTTTTATTGGGATATTGTGTCAAGGAGTATTTTCCTGGCAGCTATTCTAAAAATTACTCTAAAATTATAGTATTATAGAATTGATTTAAAGTATAAAATCATTATTCAATTAGTAGAGTCCGCATAAGTCGACACCCGGATAACTCGACACCATCGGTTAAGTAGTCAGCTTTCTGTGGTCCCGGCCGACTTACATAGGCATTAATGTTAAAAAAACTCCGGTTTACTCGACACCGTTTAACTCGTCACCGCTGGATAAGTCGACATACTTTTGCTGTCTCATACTCCGATAAGTCGTCACCCCCTCCTGAAAAAATGAATTCACTCCGCACGTGTGGTGCGAACTCATTTTTTTTTCAGGAGGGGGAGTCAATTTATTTATTAATATATAATTAATATTATTAATAATATATATATATACATATTAATAAAAATGTCTTCACATTTTATGTATTTTTATGTATAAAATAATAACAGATAAACAAAAAGAAAATATACAATCTACATCGACATCACACCAGAATCCAATTTTGTATTTTCTTATGCCAAAGGCATTAAAGAATCCTTAGACGTTACTTGCCAACAATTGACAATTGCGAAGATGACGTTTTCGAGGCGTTCGTGATCGTTGAAAAAGAAAGTTGAGACGGTTAAGTGCTCAAAGCAAACAACACTAAACAAATTTTTCAGTTTTTCATCTACAGAGTAATTGTAAATGGAAGACACAATGTGTTGTACGCTTATACTATTGTATAACGCACTACTGCATTTTATTAATTGTAGTTTTTTTTCCAACTTTAGTTGTCACATCGGATAACTCGACCCTTCCACTTCCCCTTGGGGTGTCGACTTATTCGGACTCGACTGTAATTAATTATAAAAAAAAAACTTTATTTTTGAATTATTCTATAATATTAATAAAACAGTTTGACATTACAAATAAACTCATAATACATCCTTACACAATTTTATTTAACAAGTCTATTAAAATACATTTAAAAGATTGTATTATAATCATATTAATTAATCTATATAAATAATTTAATATCATATTAAAGTGTAAAACAGTAATGAAATTTTTTTGGATGTTAAAATCTAGTTATTAAGGTAAAATATTGAAAAATATTAATAAAATTCTTATTAAGTAATTTTTATTCATTAATAAATACCGAATTTAACTAATATAGTCAGTCATTCCTGTATAGAATAACTAGCCTATATTAGTTATATTCTCTTCAGGGAATAAAAAAGTTCCAGATCATAGTATAAGACAGAATGCTATGGAATTTCCTTAGATTCAACAGCTTTTCAGTTCATGTAACTAAAGATTATCCGTTAATAAAATGTTTTTTTAATTATTATTTTAAATGTTGTATATACCAGAATAAGTATTATTATCAATGTTTTGTATTTTATAAAATTTCAGGTTACACTGATCACACAGGAAGATTTCAGAGGAAACTAAATGAACATTTTTTTCTGACGGATCCAGAAGTTTTAATCTGGACTCATTTTCCATACGATGAAGTGGAGAAAAATTATAGCAGGTTTGCAAATTTTTCTTTCGTAAATTCTAACATTTGTATAGAAACGTGTGTTTAATTGTATAATTAAATTTAAAATTTGTAAGTGTAATTTTTGCAGATTCTTAATCATCAAAATTTTTTGCAATTAGAAATGACTGAGAAAATGTTTAATGACAGATCCTGTAAAAAATCTTGTATTATCATTGTTATTATTAATGCAAAATATTTTAAAAATTAATAGACAAAAAATTGTATGTCAACCTGTTTCTCGTTTTCTTTCGTCTAATATAATTAAGTTAACGATTCCGAAATCAGTTTCGTCAAAATTGTTTATCTTTTGTCTCAACTGATAAGTCTTTTCATTTAAATTTGTTCTCTTTTAATGTTAACCGCACGAACATGGCCCATATATCGAGTGATCCAGAACACCTTCGACATGGTAGCCATTTGTGGTGTCAGGAATGCAAATTTTATTTATTTATTTATTTTGCAACAGTGAATTGGATATTTTCCTTTTAATTTAGTATAGGTTTTTATTTTGGTTTTTCTTTGGTGCATGTATTTATGAGGTATTATTAATACACCTTTTACAAACGGCTGCTATGACTTATGTCCGACTGGATCATCTGGTATAACAGATAAACTTACCAAAGAACATTTATTTCCAAGTATTAAAAGTTTTCACGTATAAACGCTTTTCCAGAACAAATCTCCTCATCAGTGTACGTCTGTATTACACTACAATCTTACAATATTTTTAATTTACATAAATTTTTAACAAGAACATACTTTAGGTTTTCACGTCAGGTTCGTATAAATGGTACAATTTCAATCTTATCGTATAAATCCTATCTAGTTGGCACAGAAAACTTCTTAAAATAATCTGAAAAGTGTTTTCCTAACAAATCGTCGATGCCTTCACCATATTTTAAGAAAATGTAACCAGTTTTTGTTAAGAATGAAGTTTTGATGCAAACTAAACTTTCCCAATATATAACATTCCTTAGCCCTTATGTAAATTTAAATGAAAAGACTTATCAGTTGAAATAAAAAACAAAAAATTTTAACGAAACTGATTTCGGAATCGTTAACTCAATTATATTGAATGAAAGAAAACAAGAAACAGGATGATATACAATTCTTTGTCTATTAATTTTTAACTTGAAGGAATCAAAGTACACATATAGTGAAAACGGAAAATGTCATGACTTATTAAAAATACAAAATTTTTCCCATTATGAAGGAATATTTACGAGTTAAACTCAGTTTATTTGAATTAATAATGGCATTCAGTTGATCTAAATTTCTACTATTGTCGCTTATATTTTACAAAAAGTAACAGATATTAGCAGATAATGTAGCTTAAATGCACTTAAAGACCAAAAACCACTGAACTGATTATTTTAAAACACGAAATTTGGAATATTTTTCTTTCATTCTTACAGGAGAACAGCAATTTATCTTCCTAAAGTAGATGTAACGGCAAGATTAATTGCTTTGATGAGATAGGGCAACGCAATACATGGGCGATCTGCCAAGGGTCTATGCTTCCCGAGAGGAATTTTATGGGAAATTGGCCCCTATTAAGATGTTAAACACGTGGAGAAAACCATAGAAACTCTACGTGGAAAAAATCCGTTATCAGGCGCGAACCCACAACGAGTGTTCGGTGTTTATATTCACTAGTGGGTCACGTAACAGAATTCATAGTTCTTTAAAGTATTCGTTCTATTATAGAGTAATGATAACAATAATAGTATTCATCAAAAAATTAAGACGATCAATAACGTTTCTTGAAGAAATTAATTCATTTGTCGTACGTCAATAAGCGGTTTGGACATTATAATGTTTGTTTTGCTAAAATGTTTGAGAAGAAAAATAAATAATAACAAGCGTGACTGAGGGAAAATTTAGTTTTCTGTAACTGGTCGAAAAGAGACTGAAAATATTAATTATAAATTTCATACAAAAAAAATAGATAGCCAGGTCTTAAATTATATAAATTGTAGTCCGTTTAGAATGCAAAAAAAAAAAATAATAATAAAACAATGGAAAACGTTTTAAAACAAACGATTATCCTATACTTTTCATTTTAAATGATAGATTTCATTGTATCCATTCTTCAAATCATCTTTAATAGATATTTACATTATAAATCTTTATAATAAAAATTAAAAGGAATGCATAACAACCTCCAGTAGATAATTTATAGACTTAAATATCGATTAAAATATCTAAGTTAGTAGTAGGCTGCAAATAAAATCTAAATGTAGACAATGAACAGCTGTTATCATGAAGATTAGTCTGCTATGGATTTTCCAATTGATTCATCTTTGCCCCACCCTTCGAAGAATTATGAAATTAGGTTTCCTCCATTGTTTTATTCTGTAATTTAAAAGAAATACCTCGCTGAATTTTACTTTCATATCTCGAATGCAATTAATTTTAGTGTCATAGCAAAAGATTTTATTAGTAACTCAATAAGATCTATTAGAATTGTCGAATTCTGACATTCATGACAAAACGCATTAAAGAATTATTAATAACATATTTTAGAACGGCAGTTTAAAAAAAGTAGGTCCACAAGATAATACCTGAAAAATAATTTTTTAAAAAAACCTACGCAAAATTTCAATAATTTTGAAAAGTTTAATTTAAAACAATTAATTATTCACTATTTTAATTGTATAAAAGGTAAAGGGATAGGACAATGTTTTGATTGTACAAAATTGATAGAATAAGACAAAACACTTGGATGATCTGCCGGGTATTATCTCCCTGGAGGCTTTCTACGGAAAATTGGTCCTTATTTAGTTGTTAGAAACGTGAAGAAAATCCCGAAAATGCCATGCGGACAGCTCATTGATTAAGCGAGAACTCGCGACTAACTATTATTTTTCACTGATTTTATCCACTCATCTAACGATATGCTAAAAATTAGGACATCTGACTATTCTAATATGACAGCTGACATATTTTAATATTTTTAAAGACAAAATATTTTCTCGTATTACTTTCGTGTTAGTTACTTTAATCGTTCTCATTTCAATTTTTAAATTTCTTTTTTTAAAATAAAATAATGTATTCATTAGAAAAAGACGTTATTATTATTGCTTTATTTTAAAAGAAATTCTAAAGTTTTATTACATTTTCTTCAATTTTTATTTTTATTTTAAGGTGGCAACTTTTAGACAATCCTTTATCATTGGACGAATTTAACACTTTACCTAAAGTGACACCATTTTTCTTCGACTATAACATAAAGATACGTTCCAAACCGACGAATCCTGTTGTGTTCAAAGTACATAAAGAAATTAAACTAGCTTCTCACGAACCTCTCAGATATAAATACAAAATGTATCCCGTAGACGAGATAGAAAATGCATCACTGAATAATTATGTATTCTGTCAATTAAAAGAAGACCGTCTTGTGGGATCTTTTGCAATCACTCCACCCGTGGAAGGAAGGTATTATTTCAAAATATATGCCAAACCTGAAAAAGAAATGAAAGAGGATACCAGTCTTCACAATATTATCATATTCCTCATCGAATGCCTTCAAGCCAAGAAGTATCTTCAACCTTACCCCCTTAACGAAGTACCGTGGGGACCGACACAGAGTTTTTATGACTATAACATGCGATTAGTTAATCAGTCTGGTCCTATGATCGTATCGTGGGGTGGGAAGAAGAAATTAGTGATACAAATTTCGGACAACATGCTGTTCACACATCAGTTGTTTGATGTCGATGGTAAAGAAATGGACAGCAAAGGAATCATTTCAAGAGAAGAAAAAGACAATAAAATTACAATTAATGTTACTCCGACAAGAGTTGCCATGTATAAACTGATGCTTTTCGGAATGCCAAAACCGAAACAAAAAGGAAAATGGCGTTTACCTTTAGTGGCATCGTTTCTAATCGATTGCAAACTTACGAAACAAATTTACGATGAAGATTATCAACCTCCTCAACCAAGAAAAGAAGAAAAAGAAGAAGAGAAAAAAGACGAAAAGAAGAAAAAAGAAAAAAGAAAAATTAAAATAGCTTTTATACGCTAAGAATATTTTATTTTTCAGATGGCAATTGCAAGTGCCTTCTACGAATTGTATAATAATAATGTATATAAACGAAAGTTTGTATATAAAGAATGTGGTGCGTAAGAGTGTCTGCTTGGCGTTATTGATTTAGACGAAAGTATAAATCTAGCAGCAGTTGTCCAACTTCATTCTTTTTTTTCTTTTGTTTATTCCCTGTAACGGGTAGTTTATATGTAGACGTCTCTTGTCTTATATGTAACGTGATGTCGAATTAGGTGAAAATTGTGATGTGATGTCTAGTGGAATTATTACTAAAATTTTATTTAAATCATCAAAATTATGATTAATAAATTATAATATTTATTAATTTTATTTAATAGTTAAATAGCATAGAAATTTTTATCCATTGAATTCTATAGGCCAGTGATTCTCAAATTGGGGGTCGTGAAAAATATTTGGGGGTCGCTGAAAAATTGATGCCAGATCAATTTTTTCAAATATTTTATAAATTTACTATGGATTCATGTTTAGAAATAATAGAAATAAAAAATATATAAAATAATTTTTACTTAAATAAATTGCACATATAAATAATAAAAATAATATAAATATTTAAATACGAGCCTAACCCCCTCCCTCCGGAATGTTTTTCGACACATACTTATTCTTCGGGGGTCCTTTGAAATTTTTAAGTGCAGAAGGGGGGTCGCGGTCCAAAAAGTTTGAGAAACACTGCTGTAGGCCTATTTTCTACTGAAGAATGTTAAGGAAACGCCAAGTATAATATTTAGTATTTATTTAATATAAAAGGCGGTTTATAGCAAAATAAAATAAAACTTTTTTATTTAAATAATTTTGTTATTTTTCCACTAAAATAAAAGTTATAATTATATTAATATATACTTTTAATTTATTGCTGAAGTTCTACTTTTGACCTAAATAACTAATTTTATTACTTCTATTTAAGAATTTAATTGATTTTTTAAAGGTGGTTAAAGTTCATTGAACTACTTTTAATTTATTGTAATTTTATGAATGTTTTAATGTATAATGTAAGTGGGCCTGGGCCTATTTCTAGGGTGTTTTTGATAATAAATAATTTAAATCTCATTTTCTGATTTTGAGAATTATAAAATTTTCACACAAATTGCATTTTCTTCCAGAACATTTTTTATGTAATTATTGAAAAAGCTTTTTAATACAATCAAACCTTTGAACAACGATGCAAACAAGAAAGAAAAGATAAAATGGCCACTATTCAGAAGTGACTATTATTGGAGGTTTGACTGTATAAGTATATAATTTTAGAAAACGTATTAGATTTGTTTCTTTTTAAACAAATGATAATATCTGCTTGCGTTATTGATTTTATAGCGTCTTATCACTTAGCTTTGGCCTGTATGTAGGTTAGTATTATGCTATTAACTTGCAATTTTGCCAAAGCAGATTTAGGAAGTCATAAATTACGATCAGATGCAGACAAAAGTTTTCAGAAATTGTAAGGAATGAAAATCTGAAAGTCTTTTCTCAACGTGCAGATGTCGGATACGTGCTGTAAAGTCATATTTCATTTTTCTTCTAACTGACGAGTGAGTAAAGTTATAAAATCAACAAGATTTTTTATGTAAAACCTTCTACGAAGAAAAGTTACCATTGAAAAAATCAGGTCAATATAACATAAATTGAATTTTTTATAGTCTTGAACTTTCTGTAGGCTTTTCTGTAAAATGGCATACAACCTTCTGGCATGCATTCGACGACTTCGTACAGTGATCAAAAATCACTGTGGATCTGTATCGAATAAGTTTGGATTGATTTGATGGATAAGGTGACGTAACCCCAGAGCGATCTGCCTAGGGGTGCCGTCCAGGAGGCCTTCTATAGGAAACTGGCCTCTATTTAGACGTTAGACACGTGAAGAAAGCTCGGAAAACGCCACGTCTAATTAGTTTATTTTAAATATTTGTATATTAAATTGATATACGATGTACATATGTGAATTATTGTTAAATAGTTAAATATAAATATAAATTAATTAACCGAAGTATATTTTAAGATTATTTTAAGAATGGTTAAAAGTGATTTAGTAATTTACAATGAAGTAACCGGATCATGTTTTAACTGTTTTTTTTTTTAAATAAACATCAAAATATATCTCAATTAACTGACTTTTGGCTTGCCCGTATTTATATCGATTATGTTTAATAATAACTTCATACAACTATTTAACAATAATTAACGTATCTACATTGTATATGAACTTAATATACAAATATTTAAAATAAACTAATTTAATAATGAATTATTTTGTTTACTTATTAAATATAAATTGTGATTTACATTTCTATTATTGGCATTTGTTTTTATTTATGAAATGAAAATTTTATTTCTAATTATTGCATTAATCTCTCTAAAAAATAAATGAATTGTTTAATTTTAGAAACGAAGAATAAATAATCTCCTTAAGGCTTTTATTTTGTTTGAAAATCAATGCAATTATAATTAACCAGCAATCCTTTCCTACTGAACTACAGTATAAATTAACCGTTCGATTCCAGATTCTCCAGAGCGATGGGATGTTGCTTTAACTGCATCGGACAAATTTTAAAATGTATTCGTAATTAGAAGACATACAACGGAGCCTGAAAGCCTAAAAAGATAATAAAGACGAGTAGATTTTACTGTATGATTGTGTGCTCATATGATTTAAAAAAAAAAAAAAAATGGATGGATGGAATAAGGCATCGCAACACATGGGTGAACTTCTAAAGGTTTGTGCTTCCCGGGAGAACTTTCTATGAGAAACTGGATCCTCCCGGTTAAGCACAGTCTACGGAAAAATTTAGGTGTTTAAACATGTAATGCAAACGCGAAAAACTCCGTATGACCAATCTGTTAGCCAGGTGAGAATGTTCATTGGCGTAATCCACTCAACCCTGAGAGTAAAATAGAGATAAATTATGAAAATTGATTTATTTGTGTGTCTTCTAACTATGAATAATATTTTTAGTGAATTTCTCGCCCGGTTTACTATTACAAATTGTATCAATTTAATTTTTTTACAGACATTCATCCACGTAAAAAATCGAAGGTGTTCAAAATTATCAAATTTATTCATTGAAATATTTAGATATTAAATTATTTATTAAAAAAATTAAAAATATGATACTGTATAAAATTTTTAGACTAAATTTATGAAGGTTTAAATATAAAATAGATTACTGTCTACTAGATAAACTTAATAAAAATATAAATCTAAAATTAGTAAGTAGACATTTTCTATGCTTTTCCTATCCATCTGTGCCAAGTAAGAATACCGAAACAACGATAAATGTCATTCATATATTCAAAATCGATTTTTGTATCCTCAATAGGCCATTGTGTCACATACGACAGAATATATAAATACCCTTGTGTTTTCAAAAATTTAAATAAATATATTATAGGAGTTTGTTAATAATTTAGAAATTGCTAATTATATATTCAAAAAAATATTAAATAAAAAATATTTATATTTTATGAGGAATTTTTAATCGATTGAAAAATAATAATATTGAATACTAGCAGGTAGGCCCGGCGTTGCTCGGGCAAAAGTAACGATAGCGAAGATTAAGATCATTACGTTATAGTCAACCTTACCCTTTTTCACAGAATGCTAGAATTGGATCCCCCAGTTTCCGGACTAATTAGAGAATTTTTAGATGGGTCTAAAAATATGTTCGATTTCCCGCAAAAACGAAAAAAAAACTGCATCTACGTCTTGCTCTCTTGACAATTTCTACGCTTTCTCTTGACAATTCCATTGTTACGTAACACTTCCATTGTTGACATTTCCATTGTTACGTAACACTTCCATCGTTACTTAACATTTCCATTGTTGATGGAAGTGTTAAGCCTTAATCCTGTCCTTCTCCCCCCGTGGAGAGGAATTTCGAAAAATCCCTTCTTAGTGTGCGTTCTCGTGACGTCCCCTAACTGTGTACCAAATTTCAACTTTCAACTCCTAACCGTTTGGGCTCTGCACTGATTATTATTATGTTGGGTTAAGTTAGATATACTCGGTTAACACCGGTGGCTAAGTACTATGCCGGACCAAAGTCAAGGCATAGTAACCAAAACAGAAATTAAAGAAGTGTATCAGTGTGTGTGTCTGTATTCAGGAATTTTCTCACAATCTGACATGTATTCAATATAGTGGCCTTCTGTAGTATGATGTATGTGTTTCTATTCAATTGTAACGTGCCCAGGCTTTTGTGTAGTGTGTGTGGTATCACACCTGTAGAGGAGAGAACAACAGGTACAATAAGCACCCTATCCATCCTCCACAGATGCCTTATTTCCTGGGCGAGTTCTGCGTACTTGCTAAATTTTTCAGTGCATGTGTTTTGTATATTGTGAGTGTTTGGAATGGATATGTCTATAATGTATGTGATTTTATTGTGTTTGTCAATGAGTGTGATGTCTGGTCTGTTGTGGTAAATTGTTTTATCTGTGATTATGGCTCTGTCGTAGTAAATTTTGTGTGTGTTGTTTTCCAATACTGTCTGTGGAAT
This sequence comes from Centruroides vittatus, assembly GCF_030686945.1. Lineage (NCBI taxonomy): Eukaryota > Metazoa > Arthropoda > Arachnida > Scorpiones > Buthidae > Centruroides > Centruroides vittatus. The sequence continues at coordinate 843,058 of NW_027122274.1, read as the reverse complement.
GTATTTGTAGTATGGTTTGTGGATGTCTACTAATTTGTGTTTCTTTGCAAGCTCTTGGTGTATTATATTTGCTACTTGATTATGTCTGTGTAAATAATCTGTCTGTGCCAAGAGCTTGCAACCAGAAGTGATGTGTTGTATAGTTTCTGGCATGATGTGACATTTTCTGCATGTGTCATTTGTGAGTGTTGCATCTTTGAGTATGTGTTTTCTGTAGTTTTTAGTATTTATGACCTGATCCTGTATGGCAATCATAAATCCTTCCGTCTCCCCAAAGAGGAATCCCCGAGCTAACCAGCTGTTTGACGCAGTTTTGTCAACAAAATCCTGGGCCAGATCATAAGGATGCCTGCCATGGAGTGCCTTTCGAGCCCACGATTGCTTAATGGTGTCTATGCTTTTTATATGTTGTGTTGTGTCCATATGATGTGAGTGTAAGTTTAATGGTGTGTTATTCGAGTCTGCTAGAGTTACTGCTTTATGTAATTGTGATGTTTCTTGTTTTTTGTAGAAAAACTCTCGCAGTGACTGTATTTGTTTGTAGTGAAGGTTAACTATGTCAATCAGGCCACGTCCGCCATCTTTACGTGGAAGGGTTAATCTTTCTGTGGCGGATTTAGGATGATGTTGTTTATGCTTAATAAGTGTTGTTCTTGTTTTCCTTTGGAGTTGCTCAAGATCTGTGTGAGTCCAATGTATAACTCCAAAAGAATATGTGAGTACTGGGATGACATATGTGTTTATTGCTTTGACTGTATATTTTGCATTTAATTGTGTTCTGAGAATAGCATTTAACCTACTTTGGTATTCTTTAATTAATCTTTGCTTTATTTGTGTATGTTCTGTTAGTTTGGCCTGTTGGAATCCTAAATACTTGTAGAACTCACCCTCTTCCATGGATTCAATAACGTCTCCATTTCCAAGCGCAAAATCTTCTTTCTTCAGGATTCCTTTTTCTATGTGAAGTGTTTTGCATTTATCTAGGCCAAATTCCATTTGTATGTCCTTGGTGTATGAATGTGTGATTTGTAGGAGTTGATGAAGTTGTTTTTGTGTGGATGCATAAAGTTTTATGTCATCCATGTACATGAGATGTGACAGTGTAAACTGTGTTGTTTTTTCATGTCTGATATTGTAACCATATTGCGTGTTGTTTAACATGTTGGATAATGGGTTCAAGGCTAGGCAGAACCAGAGAGGACTCAAGGAATCTCCTTGAAAAATTCCTCGCCTAATAAAGATTTGGTTTGTTTGTATGGAAGTGTTATGAACCCTGAGATGTAGTGTTGTTCTCCAGTGCTGCATAGTGTTTTGGAAGAATATAATGAGTGATGGATGTAATTTGTACATGTGCAGAATATGTAGCAGCCAACTATGTGGAACACTGTCGAATGCTTTTCTGTAGTCTATATATGCCATGTGTATGTTTCTGTGTTGTTTGTGTGCTTGCCGTAGAATGACTGAATCTATGAGTAACTGTTCTTTGCATCCCTTGTGATTTCGACGGCAACCTTTTTGTTGTTCTGTTAGAATGTCGTGTTCTTCAATATGTTTTGTATATTTTGTTTGCGATACAGGATGTCAATAATTTGTACAGTGTTGGAAGACATGTAATTGGTCTGTATTGTATCTGTGGTATTGTTGTTTTTAGGTTTCATGTAGGTGATGCCCTGAGTAAGAAAATTTGGCATGTCTTGTGGATTGATGATGATGTGTGTTAGGTGTTTAGCTAGTTCCTGGTGCAGTGATGTAAACTTTTTGTACCAGAAATTGTGAATGTTGTCTACACCAGGTGTCTTCCAGTTGTGTGTTCTGTTAACAGTGTATTGGAAATCATGTATGTTTATTTCAGCACAGGGCATAGTTTGTATGTTGTGCAAGTTTCTATTCTCCTCTTCGATCCAGCCTGCATCGGCATTGTGCGTGACAGCAGTGGACCAAAGAGAAGACCAATAAGTTGCGAGTTCTTCTTCTGTTGGTGTGCCACTGTGCTGTGTATCAGTGTTTGCTTTGTTATTAATTTGTCTGTAAAAGAGTTTTTCATTGTTTGTAAATAATTTATTTTGTTGTTTTCGCAGTGTACATGTTTTGTATCGTTTGAGTCTACGTGCTTTGGCAGCAAGTTTTTGCTTTAGTGTATCAATGTATTCTGTAATGTGTGTGTTGTGATGTTCGTGTTTTTTGTGTGTTTTTATTTTCTTGAAAATGTTTTTGAGCTGTTTCCTTAATTTGGGTGTTATGTTGTTTTTAGTGTATTGTGTCAGCCTGCCTAATTGCTGTCTAATGTCATTTATTTGTATTTCTATTCTTCTCTGCCAGGCAGGCTTGTGATAGAATTGTGTTTTCTGTGTATTTGTCTGTGATTGAACTTTCAGTCCATGGTGTGTCACCACTGTGACTGCCCCAGCATAAACTAATGTATGAATGTCTGCGAGTGTAGAAATTGAATGAATGTAGTAAGTGGTAGTAAGTGAGTGTTTACATAATTTAATGTTTTTCCAACTTTTTTTGACGTGTTGATTTTTGGTATTAAGTGAGTGTTTACATAATTTAATGTTTTTCCAACTTGTTTACCAACCTTGTGGTAGTAAGTGAGTGTTTACATAATTTAATGTTTTTCCAACTTTTTTGACGTGTTGATTTTGGTATTAAGTGAGTGTTTACATAATTTAATGTTTTTCCAACTTTTTTTGACGTGTTGATTTTTGGTATTCGTGGTCGTTGTGTGGGATCTGTACCTGTATATTTAGTAAGTGTTTCCTGAAATATAAGTGAGAGCGTATTAACTAAATCCATGTCTATGTTATCAGTGATGGATGAGGAAGTGTCTGTAGTATCATTAGTGGTAATTGTTGTATGTGTGTTATTATCAATGCTTGTTGCTGGATTATCCTGACAGGTTACGTGATCTTCATTAATGTTAGATGTTTCTGTCTGTTGATGTATTTGATCAGCAACCTGTTGTTTGATAAGTTCAAGTGTTGTTTGTGGAATAAGGTTGTTGTGTATAATTGTTCTTTTTTGATCAACAACCCTTTGTTCGGTGACAGTGAGATGAGGATACTGTTGTGTGAATCTATGGTGTAGTTGTTGTCTGTATGCTGTCATGTTTGTTTCGAGTTTTGTGATTGTGTAGTAAGTACGGATGATAAACTCGTTCATTTCTACTGTCCATTTCATCCGTTGGCGTGGTTTTCCAGCCCTTGTGGTCTGTGGATGCATTGCCACAAAAACACCAAGGCTGGGTTGGTTCCTCACATCTGTTGAGGGCATTGCAGTAGCCATGCTTGGGCCGGTGCTGCTTTCGCCACCGGTAACCAAGGGAGACTCGTTGATGGAAATGTTAAGCCTTAATCCTGTCCTTCTCCCCCCGTGGAGAGGAATTTCGAAAAATCCCTTCTTAGTGTGCGTTCTCGTGACGTCCCCTAACTGTGTACCAAATTTCAACTTTCAACTCCTAACCGTTTGGGCTCTGCACTGATTATTATTATTATTATTATTATTATCATCATCATCAACTCGTCTCGATAATATATATAGATTCGAAGTTTTTGAAATTATTCAGTAAAATTATTTATCTTTTCTTCACTTTCTCTGTAACAATTACAATATTTAAATTTTACATACATATATATATATAATATTATATACAGTAGTCCTTCGTTATATCGCGCTTTTTAGAGCACTCATCCATTACCATTATGGGCCTGGCCGAACCCTCTATGGTCCCGAAACAACCCCTTAGTCCTGCAGGGCAGAAAAGAGTCAAAAAGGAAAATCATGCGGTATTGATCTTAAACGGGATGGATATTTTGATTATAAAATCTCCATTAGACTTTAACTGCCGCGCTAACAGTTTTTAAAATAATGAATGTTGACAATATTAGCAGCATATATACATTAATTTTTACATATTTTGTTTCAAATTTGAATCATGAAAGCGAAATGGACGTCGTTTGAATCATTAAGCAGCATCACTTTTATGACTGAGTAAATCCGAGTTTAATTAGAGTCGTAGTTTTAAACAGTCCTTAATCAATAAATAATTAATGTTTAATATTATTAAAATCTTGAAAAGAAAATGTCCGAGTACACTGTTTTGCCTAGGGCTCTTATGATTAAACATATAAAATCGATTGACTGGATGGCCCAGGCGACAGTTCAGGTGTCAACCTACAGCTCCGAGAGATCGTGAATCACAATGAAGAAATTTTTAGGGATGATCTGTCCCATCCTTCACCATCAGACCGCCATCATATACCGCAGCCAAACGCATGATGGAAAGGCTCTCTATCTACATAGTAGAAAATTATATTAAAAAAAAAAATATATATATATATATATATATATATAATAAGCCTGTCAATAAGACATTGTTAAGCTTGTACAAACAAAAAATAAATGAAGAAATATTTAAAATATCTTTTTCTAAAGTTATCATAACTATTAATTTCTTGCAACAAGTTTTCGTGTAAATTCGGTTTAAAAAAGCCAATTGCAAAGTGCTAATCCATTTCTAACCTTCTGCGTGTTTGGACTTTTTACAACAAAAAAAATAGAAATTAATAAAGTGAAAACAAACATTTATCCATAAAAGAAATTTTTAATTGTTTATTTAAATTTTTTAATCATTTAAACTAAAAATAAAAATATTTTTTTTCAGTTTGTACACCTAAATAAACTTTAAAAAAAAATAACTACAGATTGCAATATTTGATATAAATATCCGTTCATGCTCTCCCTAGAATAATAAGTTGACTTTGTCAATAATTTAAAACGTTATTATTTAAATATAGAATATTCTTGATGTGAATATCAATGATCTTGAATTATTTATGTCCTAGGAATGTTCTTATCGGGTATCAAAGCATTTTGGAAAATAACTGGAGTATAATTTTTTATATTTATTATTTTCAATATTTTATTTTAAAATTAAGTTTTGTTAAGGTTAACTTAACAATATTAAATATCAATAATTTTAAAATGGCTCTAAATAAAAATTTTCATTAATAAATGAGGCCACTCGATGGAAAGGGACGGGGTCTGACAAATCTGGAATAAACTACTCCGGAAAAATTTCTAGGGTGTTTTTAACCGCTCAGATTCGATTTCAGGTCCTAAAGAGCGTAAGATGATAATCGACTATTTGCTGGCTACTGGCTACGACAGGTGTAGTCAGGTCCTACTTTTTTTTCTTTTTTAGGACACCCTCACCGCTTATAATGAATGCACGCCCACCCACCCTATATGTATACGAAATTTACGGACAGTCAAATATAAACTATCAAAATAGGCAATGCATCATATTGGAAGCCTCTAATATCACGCATATTTTGATTATTTCGCAATTTTATAACAATAAACATTTATCAAGTAACGTTTCTCCATATTTTTTTCAAATTAATTACATTATTTATAAAATCAAAGCTTTGCACTTTGCTCCGGGACACTAAATCGATCATTGATTAAAAAGCAAATATAGGCCAGTTATAGAAAAACTGGCTTTTTGTTATCACACATATCGATTATAACATTTGTTTAAGGATTTCAATATATTTCTTAATTCTTCTTTGTGTGGCATCCAAGTCTTTCAATTGATTACTGACTCTAATTTATCCAAAACTACGATAAATATATACAGAACTTAATTAATGCTTCTAGTCCTTTCAATATTATTTTATTAATCTACTGTATTGTGACTATAATCTACTCGTATTAATAGGACTTATTATACTGATTCAACTTATAGATGAAGTAAGATGCAAATAAAAGTTTGTTCTTTTGAACTAAGAGACTGACTGAATCAGTCTTTAATTTCATCCGCAAGTTAAATCAGTATACAGTAATAAGTCCTATTAATAGATTATAGTATTATAGTCACAATAAACAAATATTAATAAAATATGCAAAATTTATTGTCGTAAAATCTCAAAACCCATGTTAAAAATTTCTTTTAAATTGCCTAGACGAATATGTCATGAAATTTAGTTGGTCTCAAGTACTATGTTTCACTATGATTTCCATCGTATTTTAATGATTAAAAAAACCGATTCTAAATTGGTTCAAGTAATGCATTTAGAAATATGGCGTCCTGGACCCAAAACATGCAGGCACCTTCCAAACAAGTGCCACATTTATCTATTTTATAAATTATTTTAAAAATCAGTAGAATTATTCCATCTTTTCAGTTTATTAGTGATTTCCTAAGTCTTTCATATTAAGCTAAAGATTATACAATATAAATAATTACTATTTTTAATTAGGCAATACATATGAAGTTTTTATTATAATAATTTTAATAAATCATTGGCTAACTTATTCATTAATTAATAACTTCCAGCAGTTAAATTAAAGATAATGCTTTACAGTTAGGAAGAACAATTTATTAGCTGCCTAAATTGAACATAACTGAAGGTTAAAGCAGAGACCATATATTAAGTTAAGAAAGGAAAACGATTCAATCCAATAAACTCCTTAAATATGTAGCGAAAATAATCGATTATAAAAATAAATTCTAAAAAAGTTCTATCTTATAATATAATAGAGATGGGTTGATAATAATATACTTATATTTTAGCTAATTTTTGTAATAAAATTTTTTAAATCAGTTTAACGAATTTTTATACAGTTGAGAAGATTTATAAATAATAAGATTGTATTGATGGAATAAGGCAGCGCAATACATGGATGATCTGTCGAGGCAATTACTTTCCGGCGGGACTTTCTACGGGAAACTCCAAGACCCCTATTTAGCGTTAGACACGAAGAAAATCGGGGAAAACTTGTCATACCATCCCTTTGTGAGGAGCGCACTTCGCGACTAACTACCACTGTTCAGTAGTTTTATCACTCGCCCACTAGTAGGCGACAGGCTTAATAAAATTGTGAAATATATAAAAAGAATCTTGATGCATTTATTGCTGACATTAAAACATTTGTAATTATCTTATAATCGAGATAGGTTGAAAATAATAATAAACGCAGAGCCCAAATAGTTAGGAGTTGAAAGCTGAATTTTTGGAAATCCCTCCCGCGGGGAGAGGGACAGAGTTAAAGATTACCCTGAAGAACTTGGCTTCTACTGTACTATTTTGATGCGGTTTTTGCGTTTTTACGGGTAATCGAACATATTTTTAACCCATCTAAAAATTTTCTAATTAGCTTCGGAAGAGAGGGACCTAATTCTTGCACCCGGTGAAAACGAGTAAAATTGGCTATAATCTAATAATCTTAATCTTTGCTATCGTTACTTTTTGCCCGAGCAACGCCGGGCTCATCTGCTAGTTACCGAATAAGTTATTCAAGAGAAATTCAAATTATGAGAACGCATCCCCTCGGATTCTTTATTTTTGTATCAGGCCTTTAACTTATCCGGAAAAATATTGAGTAAAGACCTTGAAAAAAGTTGAAGATTATTATTATTTTTTTTTTTTAGAAAAAAAGGTTAATGATCTTGAGTTTATTGTCTGTTAAATCTATAATAGGACAGGTATTTGTTACGGTTCGTCTGACGTCAATCACTTTCGAAAAGAAAGCGATTCATATAGAATATTAGCGAAGAATATTAAAATTTTCATTCAGTGAAATGATTTAATGATAACAAAAATTGGCCCTTATATGGATGCCATACACATAAAGAAAACGTGAAAACTCCACATGGCCAGCCTGTTAATCAGGCCCGAACCCACGAGTTCAATAGCTTTGGTTATATCGTTGGCCACAATTTTGCCTATTTTGGGTGAACAGTAGAATTGACAATATATAGAAGAAATGAAGATCGGAGTTCAGTCAAATTGCATACCGACAATCATCGATGATGTGGATCAGATTTAAATGTGAATCCCACACTACATCCTGATAATGTATAGAGATTTGTGGATTCTAAGAAATTTCGTCGCAACTATTCCAAAATTAATAATTCCCAGCTTTTGAGCCTAATTGTTAGTATAGAAAAGTGAGTTATCTTATACAAAATAACTTCAGGAACTGGTTTATATAATCGAAATTTTATGAGGTAGCTGGGTAGACTTGGTCAAATTCAAGGTCACCCAGTTAAGGTTAAAGTTACCAATTTATTTATAACGCTTCCGTAAATGTGTAAATTAATATATATTTTTAACGGCAATTTCGGTGTTTTAAAATCAATTTATCATTTTATACTCATATTTATAATTTTAATAAAAGTAATGTTTAAATAGCAGAAAAATATTAAATTTGTATTATTTTTGAAAAAGAAAGGGAGACTGTTCGCTTGCTCTTGAAAGAAATAATGTAAAATCCGCATTTCTATGCGCATTTCATGTATTATTACGAAATAAAATATCAAATTTTATGCTACATGAAACATAACTAATATAATATAGTATTTCATATAACTAATTTAGAATTTTTGCAAAGTTTTGATCTATGAGCACTAAGGGGGCCTTTATTCTATATCCATCGCGGGTTCGGCCAGACGCGCATTAGGAGCGATTAGGAGTTAAGAGACGGCTCCTTATATCCAAGACCGACCACCCCCGAAAAATTCCTAGGAAATTGCTCACCCGGATTCGATCCCGGGTACCCAGAATGGAAGGCTGAAGTCTTAACCGGAAAATGGTATAAGGTTATTCATGGGCAATATGCTAAAGGGATGTGCCTCATGGGTGAATTTCCTAACGGAAACTGACTGTTTAGATGTTTAGAATCCTGGTTTGGTGGTATAAGGTTACTCATGGGCAATATGCTAAAGGGATGTGCCTCACGGGTGAATTTCCTAACGGAAACTGACTGTTTAGATGTCATACACGCAAAGAAAACCCGGAAAACTACACGTGGCCAGGCACGAAACCACGATTAACTACTAGAATTCGGTGCTTTTATCCATTCGGTCACTAGTGGGCCTTTAAAAGTAGCCCAGAAGCTACAGTTTCATGAGATAATATTCTTAAATATTTAATAAGATTAATAATATTAAATAGATACTGTAAACTTTATTGTAAAATATGTTTAAAAATCATAAAACCATTTATTAATTCTGTTTTTCAATACAATTTTTCTTTAAATATTCAATATAGAGAGTAAAATTTTAGAAGTATTTTCGTGGAATTTTTAATATAGAATTATTTTTATTTTTCTTTGCTCCAAGAGAATAATGAATAAAAACAAGACTTTTAACTTGAAATTCAGTATTAAGAACAGTTTAATTCTTAATAACATTAAACTTTATATTTAGAACAAACATTAAATCATTAATTTTTTAAAGTGATAAACGCGATTTTACAATAAAAATAGACTGGATTTTTATGATTTCATAGTTCTTACGTTTAAGTATTTATCTGTAAATTGGAGTCATTTAACAGAATTTATTTTTTTTCTTGTTGTGAGATGGTGCGTATGATTTCAAAGACAGTTTCTGAAAATAAAATAAAAGCAGTCAATCGAAAATAAATCAAATTTAGAAAACTTTTATTTTTATTTTTTACCTCTTTGGATTCAAGCGTATGGTTTAGTCTTCGAATCTTATAGTAGAAAAATGGATATTCCTGAATTTTATCGAAATCGCGACGTATTAATTACAGGAGTTACTGGTTTTATAGGAAAAGTAAGTATTTTGTTTATGTTGAACGCTTTAAATAGCTTAATTTTTGCTTAAATAATTAATTAATTACTTAAAGGTTCTGTTGGAGAAATTATTAAGATCGTGTGATGTTGGAAAAGTTTATGTCTTAGTAAGAACAAAGAAAGGGATAAAACCAGAAGAGAGAATAAATGAAATGTTTCAAGCCGAAGTAAGTCTGTAATTTAATATAATTTAAGACTTTTTCTAATAAATCATAAGAAACGTTTTCAAGTTCAGTATAGCAGAAACCACGAATGGTATTAAACAAATCAAATATTTGTTTTTTGAACAAAGCCATATATAACATAAACATTTAACAGCTTCTTTCTAATGTTATCAATGAATTTTATTGAAATAATGCTTAAATAAAACTTTCCTAATCAAACACCCGCTTATACTGTTTTTGCTCCTTCTTTTTTCACTAAAAGGATCCCTTTTCACATTTATCACGGGTTCGACTACGTCCATAAAGAGATAGTTAGGTGTTGACATCCGACATCCAGATAAAACTGAAAAATTCTGAAAATCCCGAATTTGAACTCTGGTCCTTCACTACTTCAGGTAGCCGACGAAACAGAATATTTATTCAAAATTAAACTTTACTTTTTTCCACAATAATAATGACGATACTATTAAAATGTACGAATCTATAGTTAAATATTCCGTATCTCATTTTTAATCTAATAGTTTTCAATACACATTTTCACCAAAAGTAAGATTAGGATTCGTTGAATTAATGAGATAAGGCAATCCAACACTTAATCGATCTGCCAAAAGTCGAGAAGACTTTCTATGGGAAATTGACCCTATTTAAGAGTTAGACACGTAAATAAAACCCGGTAAACTCCATGTACTTAGCACATTGACCAACCAGTTTTTTCACGATAAGCCTAAATTGTTGACAGCTAAATCGGATTTTTCAAGTAATGAATATTTTCCGATGATGAAATGAAACTGCGTTAAAAAGCTAAATTAAGAATAAAAATAATGAATGCCATAAGTTCTGTTAAAAATTCTATATACATTATATGATATCAATATGATATACGTGGTTTGCGCATATTTGCGTACATTAACATACACGGAACTACCATCAAATCCTCCTGTTCCATAGCTGCAAGAGATCGTGGCACATTGCTTGGTGGGTGACATAATTCGCTTTCTCTTCCTCCAGCTTTTGTAATACCTGTAAACTATGCACGATTCATGTAATTGTAATGAAAGAACTCCCCATTTAGAGGCACGTTTGTGGCACACTGAGCATCGAGCAAATGACAAAGCCACACAGTGAGTGTGGCTTGCTTGATGACGTAGACTCAGTGTAGAAACATGCTGAACCGTTTTGTCCGGTATGGTTCATCCTTCCGGAACATTGTGCAACGTGTACATTACCCATTCGCCTAAATTTGGTAAGCAATCTGATATTGGAATTGGTAGGAGCTTGAATTTCTGGGTGAAGTTTGTCTTACTTTTGTGTACGTTAATAGACTAAAACATGCGCAAATTGCATAAATGAAAAAAAAAAATAGTATGAAATTTTCAATAGTTTTTAAATCTCCAACAGATTTTCAAGACACTAAAATGTGATAAACCAAATATCCTGAATAAAGTACGTTGTATCGAAGGAAATATTTTACATGAACATTTAGGAATATCCCATTCTGACATAAATTTGCTGATTGAAAATGTTTCAGTTGTGTTTCACATTGCTGCATCTGTAAAATTCGAAGATTCCTTTCGGTAATTTCCTACAATAAAAACTGTAATTGTAAATATTCTTGTTTTTATTATAGAACTAATCGCTTCTGTTTACAGTAATTCATTTTGTAGTAACGTACAAGCAACAAAAAATTTAGCCGATGTTTGTCGACTCATGAAAAAATTATTGGTAATAATTTCTCAAATTCTGCTTTTATTTTAAAATATTACAACGTAAATTCAGACAAATGAATTCATTTCAGGCTTTGGTTCATGTATCTACTGCATACTGCAATTGTGAGAGACAAGAATTAGATGAAAAGATTTATCCGGTATCACAGAATTATGAGGATTATATAAATATTTTAAAGTACGTTATACAGTTCTTTGCATTTAAATAAAATAACTTAAGCTTAATAAAAGATTTGTTTCCGATATTTCAGACTAAATGACAATTTCATTGAAGAAATTGTTCCCAAACTTCTCGATGGTCGACCAAACACTTATTTAATAACGAAAGCCATAACAGAAAATCTGTTAAATATTAATTATAGAGACTTACCGGTAATTATCATTAGGCCTTCTATTGTAAGTTCTAGTTGGAAGGAACCCATGCCTGTGAGTATGCTACATAAAGTTATTATAATTTTCTAAGAAATGTAATATATAATATAATAGATAATTAGTAGCATTTATTTCATTTTTAGGGATGGAATGATAGCTTTAATGGTGCTAATGGCCTCGTTGCAGCAGTAAGTATTGTGATATTATTCGTATATATATTCTTTTACTTAATTACTTTACTTACTAATTAATTAATTTTTTTACTTATATAAATTAATTCTTCGTAGGCCATGAAAGGAATCTTGAGATCAATGTTAATTCATGGAGAAAAAGTATGTGATTTAATTCCAGTAGATATTGTTGTGAATTTAATGATATCTATTGGTTGGGAAAAGGCAAAGAAACTCCATGACAGGTAAAAAATAATTCTAAAATATAAAATTTAAATTATGAAATATTCGTGATTTCGATGCTATACTTCTACTATAGAAAATAATATAAAAAATAAAACAAAATAACTCTACATAAAAGTTATTCGAATTACAAATTCGCACACAATATCAGTTTATGACCCACCACTAACCGAGCAGATAAAACCATCAAATACTGGTCGAGAGTTCGCGCCTGATCAACAAGCTAGATGCGTGAATTTTTTTAGGGTTTTCTTCACGCGTTTAGCATCTAAATAGAGGACAGTTTTCTATCAAAGTCCTCCGGAAAAATCCTCCCTTTGCTGATATACAAGTGTTGCGTCGTGGTATCCCATCGCAGAACTTTCTTCTAATCTTCATAAAAAATGAAGATATCACATTAAAATTTAATATTTTTATCTCAAAATATTCTAATAGAATAACTTATCTGAAATACTAATTTGCATTTTTATAATAATTCAATACGACGGCCGTATGGCTATGGTGGTTAAGGCTTCAACCTACCATTCTGGGAGACATGGTATCGAATCTAGGCCTTCAACTCTCCAGGAATTTTGCATGCTCTATCCCGTATATCTGTTCATTATTAAGATAATTGCAAATGTTTTAAAAATATTAAAATTTTCCGCAAAAATTTCTAATGATCTCACAGTTCTCAAGAGATTCTAGTATACAACTGTACTTCAGGATCCTTAAATCCAATGACTTGGATAAAGAGTTTGAACATTATGTATAAATACGTATGGAATTATCCGTCGCAGAAAGTATTCATATATCCTGCTGGAGGATTTAGAAGAAATTATTATTGGAATCGTTTGTGTGTCTTATTGGAACATAATTTTCCTGCAGTTTTAGTGGATATTTTACTCGTCGCTATGGGAAGAAGACCAAAGTACGTAATATTTTCAAATACTTTTTGGATAGATTTCATTAATTTTTTATTTTTTTAATATAATCTAGGCTAATTAACATTTATAACAAACTGCATAAAGCAATTAGTGTTTTGGAATATTTTTCGACACGTGAATGGAAATTTCATTCGACTAATATGATGAAACTAAAAGAAAAGATGTCATCAGACGATAAAGAGGTAAATATATTTTTTTTATGCAAATATTCGGGATTGAATTCAGGCAGCTGCATAGCATGCCTTCCGAGACACCTTTCTATTGGAAACTGGCCTCTATTTAGGTGTTAGACGTGTGCAAAATCCACTTGATTAGAACGTTGACAAGGCGCGAATCTGCAACCAACTACTAGTGTCAGTGGTTTTATCCATCGGACACTGTCGACTTTCTCTCGCATATAAAAATTATGTAGTAGATTACTGCAATTATAAATAAAAAATGGACATTCCATGAATAATTCCTTCAAATCAGTTTGTTTTTTTATTTTTTGGTTTAATTTTTAAGTCTTTTTGTCTTGTGTGCACTAAGAGAATCTTTACAATTATAACCATTATGAGTTTGCTATGTCCTCAATGGGTTCGGCAGGATAATGAGAAACAGGGCCGACATATCCGAGACAGACCTCCCATGAAAAATTCCTAAGTAGTTGATTCCTGGATTCGATCCCGGATCCTCCTGAACAACGGACTGCCGCTTCGTTACACAGTCTTCTAGCAATTTTAATTTAAATATAATGCTTATACAAATGTTATATTGACGTTTGTGCTACTAAAATGACTTCTCTAGTTTAAATTTCTTTCTTAATTTTGTTAATATTTAGCTCTTAGCCCTGCTATATCGAAATATCTATATACTTAAGCTTACAAATTTTTTATTATGATTTTAAAAATTGCTATCAATTGTTAAAGCGGGAGTCTACTTTAAATAGTCTGAAAGAAATAAATATTAAAATATATTACTATAGAAATTTAACATCGATATCACAAATGTGAATTGGGAAGAATATTTTAAAAATTATGTAGTGGGAACCAGAAGATACCTCTTCAAAGAAGACGACTCTACAATTCCCGAAGCCAGAAAAAGTCTTAAAAAGTATTGTTACTTAATCAAATCTTTATTTTAATGTTTGTATTAAAATTTATGAAGTAAACTTTATTTTCAGAAAATATTTCATCTCGTTAACCATTCAAACTGGACTTTTTTTGGGACTCGCCCATTATTTTACTTCGAATGTTTTGTTTAATAATCTGTTTTAATTATAATTGAAACTTGTTCTTTTAGCCCTTTATTTATTTTTTACAGTCAAATAAATCATTAACTACAAATTTACGACGTATTTATTTTACATAGGAATCCTATTCATCATTATTTAAATATGCAAATATAAATATTCATTACATTTTCGTAACTTTATAAATTACAATAAAAAGAAAAAGATTTCTTACTAATCTGTGAGTGTTATATAATTTTTAAATTTATAATTAAAATCAGTGTTATTACCTAAACAATCCTCTTAAATATACTTGTTTGCAATACTTTGCAATACAGAAAAATATTTCATAATTCTGCTTGTTTGTGTACTGTGTATTTAAAAAATATGTATTGATCTATATAGTAAATTACATATTTCATATTTAAATGCATGTAAAGTTGAATAAACTCTGTTCTATTTTATATTGATGTGCTTATTCTACACGGCATACAGTGACCAAGCGGTTCCGTTCCCTGAACACTAGTAGTTCGGTCGTGGGTTCGCGCCTCGCCAGGACGGCCTGGCCACATGGAGTTCTCCAGATTTTCTCCACGTCTGTAACGCCCGAATAGGGACCAGTTACCCTTAGAAAAACCTCCCGGAAAGCATTTCTCCTAGGCAGATTGCCCAAGTGTTGCGTTGCCGTAAATTAAAAAAACAACGCTTATTCTACATAAAAGTATTTTTTTATTAACTGTTTTTGGTTTTAAATATTGACGGCCGAATGACCGGAACAATTAGGGGTCAACTACCAATCTGGGGAACCCGGAATCCAATCCTGTCTGCTCCGGATATGTCGGGCCCGACCCTTTGTAGGCCTAGTCAAACCTATGATGAGTATGATTAAAATTACCCTTTTAGGGCAGAAACAGTCAAATAGAGTAATAAAGGAACTTCTTTTAAAATCCTATTTTGATATTACTACTTCGTAAGTTAATAAAAAATCACACGAATAAAGCAAACAATTAGAAATTAAATTAAACGCCCGGATACTGAGGATTGTAGGATTATTTAAGGCGCTTCATGTGGGCGATCTGCCAAGGGGTGCCTCCCGAAAATATTTTCTATGAGAAACTGGTTCCTATTTAGGTGTTAGATGCGTGAAGAAAATCCAGAAACTCGATGTGGTCAGTCCGTAGATGAGGCACGAACCTTTAATCAACTACCAGTTTCGGGAGTTTTATTAACTCGCAACTGGCGGTTCGAATACTGAGACAAAAAAATTATCTCAGTATCCGGACACTAAAGCGCCCCTTTATATCAAGCCCATTGTGAGTTCAGCTAGGCCCACAATAGGGGGCCGGGTTATGAGGGTGGGCCCAACATATCCGGAACGATCCCGTGGAGCTCCCGAAATATTCTTGGAGGGAGTTCCCGACCGAAGTTGTTCCCGGGTCTCCCCAAAGTGGCAACCATTTCAGGAAAAAATATAAAGACTTGAAAAAGAATTTTTCGTAAATAGTCAATCCCGGATACGTCGGGCCACTCCCAAACTACCCAACAGTCCTCATTGTGGGCTTGGTTCAATTCAGGTATGATTTTAAGAAGGCGTTCTTAGCGAGGTTGAGGCCGAAGTTTTAAACGCGAAAACGTGTACGTCGGACGTTCAGCGTCGCTTTCCTGTAAGCCTAGAAGTTTGACAATGGTGTTTGGGATGTCGAGCACGATTCCACTGACTTTCCAAACGCCATTGTCAAACTTCTAGGCTTACAGGAAAGCGACGCTGAACGTCCGACGTATACGTTTTCGTGTTTAAAACTTCGGCCTCAACCGCGCTAGTGTCTACAGAGTAAAAACATAAATAAATAACTTATTATTTAAGTTTATGCATTTTAATTTTAACATATTAGTGCAATTTTGGAATTCTTAATTACAAAACATTTGATTTCTGATTACGTGACGAGTCTGGCGTTCTTTTCGAATAAATGTACGAATGATGTCACGAAACGTTATGCGTAATAAATAAAACTCAACTATATAATTTAAAAGGCATTTTCCAGTTGAGAAATTTCATTCTCTCGGAACATTTTTGATATAATCAATAAGATCAAATAAAATTAAATACGATTAAAATATTAAATATTAACACATATTGTTATAAATCGTAAATAATAAAAAATTCGAAATAATATAAAATTAAATTTCTTAGATATTTTGATACGTATTTAGGACATTCTTTTCTATAGAATAATATATAAAAGTTGAAAAATCAATACCGGTCGTTATATAACATTTACTACGTAATTTTAAAAAAATGGCTACATATTTACACGAATATATTTTTTAAAATTGAGTATTATATATTTTTGATATTGATTTTCCAAATCTCATAAGTTATTCTATGAAAACGAATGTCCTAAATATTGAAAATAATATACATATATTGTAGAATACGAACGAGTCAGTTAAGGACTCAGACTACTGTTCTGGGGATTCGGAATCGGATTCAGACAAGCAATTCCCGAGAAATTTTTATGGGTAACCTGTTCTGGATATACACGGTTTGTTCCTTACCATTCGATGTCCCTCATTGTGGCCTGGCCAAACTCATAATAAATATAATTAAGAAGATTTTCTTTAATAGTTTTAGTGCTCATAGAGAGGAAAGTTAAAAGTGAAAAAAACAATGCTTATCAGTCCAAACATATGGCTGATAACGAGTTCCGTCAATTGTTATTTGTTATAAAAGTAATGGTTATTGGTTATAGTTAATACAATAATTAATCACAGTAGTATAAATCGCTCACATTTCTTATTTCAATTATATGCTAGTTATTTTTAATGATGGCACTACAAACATCGGGAAAAACACTGGAGATAATAAAAGTCAGAATTAATAAATCTTTATACAATTTTAAATTGTTTTAAAAGTACAGTACTTTTTATAGTAGGTAAATAAATCTGGTGTTTTTAGTAATTGTAGTCTTATTTGCTTACAGGTCTTAATATTATCAGATGGTTACTATTATCAGTAAAAGTGATCACCATACAAAGCCGGATCCAGGAGCATAACTAAGGAGAATGATTTTAATTATAATGAAATAAATAATACATAGAAGATTGTTTTAATAATTACAAATAAATGCATAAAATAAAACAACATAAGAATTTAATAAAATTGAAAGGATAAATATATTAAAACAAATTTTATTTTAAAGAAATAGTTAAGTTCATATTTGAGATAAAAATCTTAGAAGGCGTTTTCTTATTTTTTTTTAGCCTTGTAGATACTAAGAAGGCCTTTTTTCCGCACCTTTCACGAGTTCCTAGGTAGTAAGGGATGGGACCAAGCACATCCGGGACAGATTACCCATGAAAAATTTCTGAAATTGTTTTGCTCTACTGGATTCGATCTCAGATTCCTCAAAGCTGCAGGCTGTGGCCTTAACCATTTCATCCATCCGGCCGTTATACATACATATTCAATAAAAGGAATGAACGCTGACAAACTTCTCAAGATTATGTAGACATTATTTTCATTTAAAACATTTAAAATTGAAGACAGTCTGTTGAAATTGGAATCGCCATTTATTCAAATTCTATGCTGCAGAATACATTTTTGACGCCCAATCTTTCCTTGTAGGCTACTTGGCCTTCAAAATTAAGAACTTCCCTTTAGAAAGCAATGAAAAAATAATCCAATTAAAAGCAAAAGCCACAGACATCTTTTATTCTTCATCCGTTCAACTTTGGGAACTGTAGAGGCTGTATCAAATACTCTATATACCAATACACGAAACTTTGCTTCCTTGTTCTTCTTTTCCTGTTGCTGGTGATAGGTTTGAATTCATTATCAGACATGGCTTTATCCGTTCCTCTTGATCTTTGCATGTCATAAAGTTCTCACGGTCCATCTCACAGTTGTCTGCATACGATGGCTACAACAAGTGATTAATCATTACCGTCCAAAATTCACTTGCATCAGGGTTGTAATTGTTACCACCCCTAAGGCGAACAATAGAGAACAAGTTCTACATGCAGTCCTGAGTAAGTCATCTCATGAGAAGAAATTCAAAATCGTATATTTTTCCTCTAATTCCTCCACAATATGTGTATGGCACTTATGTTCTCCAGCCACCCATACAAGTTTGGTGGTTTCTCTGCTTGCTGTTCGAAACCTGTCTCAAAAAATGTCATTTCGTTCACAGTTTGCTGGGTGGTTAATCATCTCTGAAATTCAAATCGAAAAGAAGCATATGAAACGTCATATTCCTCGTAAACCACAAAAAAGCAAGTCTCAGAGATTGTACTAAACCAGGCTGGAAGTTGGCATGCTGTCACTTTTCAGCGCCTAGTGGAAGGGGTTTCGTGTATTGGTTTATAGAGTTTTTGATTACAGCATATCTAGAAGTGGTAGAGGAACAGTTCCGGTCGGAACTACCAACGCGTTCTCACTCTGTACTTTTAAGAATACGGGTTTCCACGGAACGATGAATTCATTAGCGAGGTTGAGGCCGAAGTTTTAAACGCGAAAACGGGTACGTCGGACGTATACAGCGCCGCTTTCCTGTAAACCTAGAAGTTTGACAATGGAGTTTCGGAAATCAGTGGAATCATGCTCGACATTTCAAACGCCATTGTCAAACTTCTAGGCTTACAGGAAAGAGGCGCTGTATACGTCCGACGTACACGTTTTCGCGTTTAAAACTTCGGCCTCAACTTCGCTATTATCTGGATTTGAACTTAAACTAATAAAAATGTTCCACGGGTTTTAAGAAATAACCAAATTAATTTAGAATGTTTTAAATTTACAAAGATATTTTTAAAATGTATATTTTATTACAGTTTGTAATTATTTGTTTTATTAGTAACCAACAGACATGTCCGGCATTGCCTGTCCAAACAGGAAATGGCTAAACGTTAAAATGAAAACCATATTACAAATTTGATTATTTAGCTTACAGTTGTTATGTTTATCGCGAAGTGTCAAGGAGATCGAATCAGGAGTGTCCAGATTTTATGAAAGTCTGTATTTTCCCCAGAGTCCCAGAGAATAAGCATGAAAAATTTGGTGCGGTTCTGACAAAGGGTTTAGGAATTAATAAGGAGAATGAAATAAGGAAAAGGGTAAGATGTCCAGGTTTCGTGATAGTCTATATTTTCTTAGATTACGAGTTAAACAAGAATAATTTGGAGTAGATTGACCAAAAAACAAAGAATAGAGAGACAAACATTTTATATCCTATATAAAACCGTCCAGAGGTGGGTAACGTTTTATCATTTCAAGGCCGCATGAGAGCTAACACCCTTCCAATAAGCCCACATTCTACAAAAACCAAATTTACTGCAAACTGCAAACAATTTAATACTAATTTAGCTTTTATACAGAATTATTAATAATATTGAAAGATGGATCTGTTATCATATCTTCTAGTTTTCGCACTCTGCTTAGAGCAACCTATGATACTCTGACAACGTTTTCTTTTTCTCCTATGCAATTATTGATTTTTCCAGTGTTAGCTTTGTGTATGGTCAATGAATATGCGACCGAGATTGAAAATTGTCTGCTTATGCAATCCGCTTCGTTATCCTTCAATTTTGCTTGAATAGGAAGAATTCTTCCTATTCAATTTGTTGTTTGGTGCCATGTTCACAATTATATAATTTTCTTTTTATCAAAAACACTTTATTCACTTACAAAAATTGAAAAACTTCGCGTAAAATAATAACGTAATTAGTTACGCCATTTCTACGGCATATAAAAAATTTCATGATTTAATTTTAAATTAATTCGTAAATTTTATTTAAATACGAAAAGGACTCGCGTCGCGTCGTAAAATCGAATATTCTTAAAGCGAAGAGGCGGTAAATTCAAAATAATTTAAACAGGAGAAATCGCTGTGCTATTTTTGGTCCAGCACGGACCCATTTAAGGACATTACATTTCTTCCCATCCCTTCCCGATATTTATAATGCAGCGGTCGGGGAACCGGGGTAAATTACCCCATATGGGGTAAAAATGAAATTATTGGGGATAATAAGGAATTTCTCCAAAACCTAAAGAGTAAAAGTTTTAAATAAAATTATTGTGTTCCAAAATGATAATTTTATTTGGTTTGTCTATTATTTATTATTTTCATAAAACGTTTTTCATTTTCAGTGTAAAATGATTCGATAAATATGTAATGATTTTCTCCTTTTCAAAATGTGAGGAGGATAATATCGACTTACACAAATATATTTTGGGGTAATGGCTAAAAAAGTTCCCCATCCCGTTATAATGAGCGCGGCGGAGTTTTGGCGGGAAAGCGGATCCTCGATGGTGTTCCTGAAAACCCGACTTTAATTCTATGGCAATATTTTGGTATATTTCCGAAATTCCGCGGGCCATCCAAAGACGGAAATTTGCAGTCAGAGAGAAGACATCACAGATCACCAATCCGTCAATATTGGCAGAATTATTATCTCCATATACTATATGTGGTCAGCAGCGAAGAACAGAACTAATAAAAATACGTGAATTGAGTGAGGTTCGGTACACCACCAAAGTTTCGCTGCTGAAACGCCGCCATTTTCGGTGTTCGCGCGTAATCACTACCTCCCCCTTGCATAGCTGTATACACTCCCCACCATTTTAAATACGGACAGAAACTTCCTATCCAACAAAATTTAAATCGTTAGACTATCATTTACAGTTTATGAGACGTAAGCGCTACATATCTTGCCATTTGTTTGGTCCCTCCAGTTTTCGTACTCCTCCCTATTCGGAACCGAATTTAAAGACATGTTCAGAACAAACAGGATAGAGAGCGACAGACGGATTCCGACCTTATTCCTTGACTTTCCAGGTCTGTACGGACCTTGCAAAATTTTAGACTTCGAATAACGATATTTAAAGAAATTAAAAGAACATGCTTTAATTAGAATAAAGGTAAAAAAGTTAATTGGAAAAGACAGATGATAAATCGAAATCATGATACGTTACGTGCCACGCGTACCCAAAAGTGGCACGACGTAATCATCTCCCGGGAGTGCTCTCTACCAAGAAACTGGTTCCTGTTTAAGTATTAGACACGTGAAGAAAACTCGGAAAATGTTCATTAGTCAGGCGCGAATCCGCGACCAACAAATCATTAACGTTCAGTGATTTTGATCCATTCTGCCACTGGTAGACGCTTATTAACACGCCAATTATAATAGTAAATTTAAAATAAATGTTAATACTGTATTAGCTGTAGAACATCAAATTTCACAGGGGCGAATCCTAACCAAAATTTCTGGGCATGCTGAAAGTTATAATAAGGATAATAGGCCTTTCTCTAGAACTAAACAATGGGCAGAAACGTTATTTGGTGTGAATAAAAAAGTATGAAATATTATAAAGCCCATTATATCTACACATAAAATATACGAAATATATTATAATGAAAAAGTATTAAAAATTTATGATAATCAATTTTTGTGGGCCCTTGACACGGGGCCCAAAGATTAAGCCCTATTAGTCCCTATGTAGATCTGTCCCTGTACACGATACAAGTATGCTGACTGGGTACCGCAAGCTTTCAATACAATCTAGCCGTGTTAAATGCTTCGAATAACGTCATGCGCGCGCACTTGTTTGCCGTGGCAAACCATACGAGCAAGCGATCGAGCCCCGCAAGCATGACGCTGACTTAAAACAGCCAGCCCATAGCAGTCAATGTAAAAGAAAACACAAATGATGGTTGTTGTATAGATTATTCCCTGTGGAATTTCAGACTTTGAGTATATATATGAACTCGGGGAATCGAGACGAGTTCAACGATACCCTACTTTTAGACCTGAGACCAAAAATTAAAAAGTTATCATATTTATGATTTCTTGCCTTTCACAATGCATTCTACGCCATTTTATAGTTTTCTACTAGGTGGCGTTCGACTGTTCGTACTCCTGGCGGACTCCTCCCGGAGGGGAGCCGCCGGCAGGCCGCCGATTGTTTAACGTCACTAGTTATTGATTCATGGTAGTTCTTGAACAAAAGAAAAAAAAGAAAGTGGCATTCGACTGCGTGTAATTTCTTGCCTTTCAGTGCGCTTTTTTAAAATTTGTTTGAAGACTTTACCGCAAGATGGCAGCACTAGCAACTACGGTGCCGTATGCATGAAAGCATTAAAAGTATGATAATTTAAAAACTATAACTTTCTTGTTTTTCGTCTTCGGTCCAAAAGTAGGGTATCGTTGAACTCGTCTCGGTTCCCTCAGTTCAGATATATACTCAAAGTCCTGAAATTCCACAGGGAGTAATCTATACAACTTCCCAAATGATAAAAGAGTTTACACGTATACTCGTAACAAATATAAATATTTATTAATTATTATTGGCATATTTGTTTTCATATAAAAAGTATATTGAGTCAAAACCTGTTAATTTTAAGCATGTGGCGCATGCTAGGCAGCCCAGAGAATTCGCCCCTGAAATTTAAGAATGAGTTGTGTACTTCAACGATTTGTTGAAAATTCTTCCCAGTGATTTTCATATTGTATAAGATACAGTGATACATCGGTTTCGTCGATAATCCGTCCGAAAATAATCGGCGAAATCCGAAACCGAGGCAATTATTTCCATATGAATCAATGTAAATTCAATTAATTTGTTCTAGACACTCCAAAATACATACCAAAACACATTTATAGAGAATTAATATAGTGTTAAATACAATAAGAAATTAATATAAAAGACTAATCTAAAGGAAAGCGATGGAATTGTTTGACTAGACGCGCGGGGTAATGTCTTGTCTTATAGAAACTATTTGGACATGAGCTTCTAGCCTATATCGCCCCGTGGTAAAGTGTGTCGTAATTGTCATGTAATAGTAAATTGTATGCTTTTATAATAATCATATCGTGGGGAATAATGCCTTTCGGGAGGTCTGTTTAAGGGTAAATGCCCCTATTCAGGCATTACAGACGTGGAGAAAACCCGGAAAACTCCACGCGGCAAGCCCGTCCTAGCGAAGCGCGAACCCACGACCGAACTCAGTGTTCAGGGAACGGAAACTTTGGCCAATGGTGGGCCGTCGCGGGGTAATGCTCACACAAGGAGAAATAACGTCACACTGAGCCGGAAAACGCGTGGGTCGCCCTTTGTTTTTGCAAAATTAGCAGCGATATCACTTGGACACGCCGACGAAATCCGAGGCAATCGACAAAAACCGAGACAGATTTTTAGCGAAAATAATCGACGAAACCGAAAACGACGATAATCGAAGTCAACGAAAACCGAGGTATTACTGTATTCACATTTTCAGAATGTTTACGAAGAGAGTAATAGATGAGGAAAACCAGCTATTATTGTATCGTATAGAATTCTCAATTTTGAATTTTTTAAACAGAAACTTCGGTAACTGTTCGAAATCTGATATTTAAAATTAAACTCTATATAAATTTGCAATTCTTAAATATAATTCTGTTTGGTGCAAATATTACTTTGCATAATTTCTATATATATATAAATTGAGAATGGGTGGGTGTCTAGTAAAGTATTTCCTATAATGCACGACGATGCGTCACGTTTATAAATAGCTAAATGTGAGAAAATTAATGGCTGGATCGTATAGTTCGTGTTAATATCGTATTAAGTTCAGTGATAAATAATTCTTTTTTCGATATTTTTATAAAAATAACAGATATTTTCCAATTTATCTTGACCTGAATTTAATTACAGAATTATTAACTGAATTAAGCGATTTTTATCCTAAAAATGAGCAAAATTTAATGGCATAAATTATACAAGTAAAAGTTAACAAAGTTCAAATATGTTTTTAATCTACAGTACAGGAGGGTCTAATGATGTGTTCACTTGTTTATAATCGATCAGCGCCGCCGTAACTTATCCGTTACAATTCCCAGACACGCACCTGTTATCAAAGAGTTGACCGTTACGAGATTGACGGTTGCGATTTGCGCTGATCGATTATAAACAAGTGAACACATCATTAGACCCTCCTGTACATCTTTGTATTACCACTGAAGTCAGTCATTTTGAGCGTGTTCTCTAACAAAAATTACCTTTTTGTATCTATCCTTCAATGGTATCTTTATCCCTTAGAGTCAAGGATTATTTGTATGTTATACTAAATCGTCTTGAATTGATTCCGTTCGGAACAAGCCCACATATATACACTTGTGCAATGATAGAAAGATCTTTTTTACTCCTAACAAATGTTTACATGGGACAGACTGCTATGTCTAAACGTAGGTGTTCTGTATTAAGATACAGTATCTTATTACAATACACATTACACATATGGTATATATATATAGGTTTATGTGCGTCCTTGGGAACTGTACAGTACTTCTTTATCACATACCATTATGTTTGACTTATGATGAGAGTACCAAAACAAAACTCTGTCATAAGTTATATTTTATATGAATTATCATAAAACTCAAATATTTCTAATTGCTATATAAAGTTTAAATTTGTAAAATATTTTATTATTTTATTTTACATTATTTTATTTCAAAAATGATATTTTGCTTAATAATGTTGCATTATAATCAAATAAAATCATTCGTGACAGCAGATTTTAGAATTTATACAGGTATTTACAATTGTGTATAAATTTCTATACATCAATTCTGAAGTGCTATTAAAAATGTTTAATAACTTATAATTGTAAATTTATTTATACACAACAGTGTAATAACAAAATATTATATCTGCATTTATATTTTTTTACCCTCTCCACCCTGTGGGCACTAAGAGGGCCTTTTTTTTATCATACCCAACTTGGGTTTGGCCAGGCCGCAATGGGATGCTGGGTGGTAAGGAATGGGACCCAATATATCTAGGAAGAACCATCCTCAAAAATTCCTGGGTTTTACCACTCACCCAGATTCATTCCTGGATTCCCAGAGAAGTACACTGACACCTTAACTGCTTGACCATCTGGCTATCAAGGGTTGTTGGATGGTGAAGCAGGGTCTAACATGTCCAGGATGGTCTGTCCATGAAAAACTCCCAGATTTGAACCCAGATTCCCAGAGCAGCAAACTGATACCTTAACAACTTTGGCCATCCAGTTGTCAGTATTTATGATTTATAAAATCTAGATTCTATAAAATATTTCATTAAGAAAACAAAATTAATAAAATATTAATAATGTTTTCAATTCTACATTAATAAATAAATAAAATACTTTATTTTCAGGAATATAAAAGTTTATGATCTTACCCAAAAACATTTTAAATACAACCTTTAATATAATGTAGACAGCTTACTATACAAGAGAAAAAACAATTACCTGTACAAGAAACAGAGAATGTAACTCTGTTATTAATACTGACAAATGTTCAGATTTTTTTTTTTCATATTTAAATACAAATAAAATAAATTTTGGTTAATATTAGAATATAAAAATATATATGTGTGTATAATTCATCTAAACTAAAAACATTGATGGCTTAAATTTCAAATTTACTGGACAGAAGAGATGCATGTCATTTCAATTCTTTCAGTTTATATTTAAAATATTCAATTAATGTGTGTAGTTTTTTTTTGACACATTTAAAATTTTAAGGCTGATTATATTGTATATTTTTATACAAATGATGTTTAATGTGGTAGCTTTATACATATAGAGATGATTGAGGCATAATATATCTGCCCATCAACAGATGAAATATTAAAATAATTACAATCACTATTTGTCATGAAATTCATGAAGTTTGAAATTCGTTCAGATTGTCATGATGCCTTTTCCGAGACAATAATGTGAGTTCCATTGTATCCATATTCTCTCCACTCGTTATGTGAACATTATAATTGTTGGCCTATAGATTAAAATTATATAAGCAATTTAATTATATTTATATAAAAGTAATAATTAAACAATTAAATTATACCAAACAAACAGATTCTTTATTGGACTGTAAGGCTAAATAATTATTAAGCAATTCGGCAGGAGGCAGATCACCTGGGTTCCATCTGTTGTTATATAAACTGAAGTGCCAAAAAATTAGAGACATCTACCTAATAATATGTAGCTTCTTCTTGAGCCTGAATAACAGTGGCTATAAGATGTGGCGTAGACTCTATGATATATCTGAGTTGTTGTACAGGTATTTCAATCCAGACATATTCAATGGTTCTCCATAATTCAGTTGCATTTGTTGAATAGTTCTACAAGGATTTGAGTAACATTTGCACAAGGTCCCATAAATACTCAATACGTTCAAGTCTGGTAACCGAGATGGCCAAGGGAGTAGCTTAAAATTTGTCGAATGTTCTCAAACTATTATTATGCCACCCATGCCCTGTGGAGTAATATTATTCTGCTGGTACAAATTATTACTGTCAGGAAACATAGCAAGCATAAGGGGTACAAAATGTCTGTCACTAGATTAGTATGCATCACACCTGTCAAAGCTGACTGCAGTCTCACCATTAGTCTGTTGATGCCAATAGAACACAATCCAAACCAGAATGAAGCTGCCACCAGCTTGCACAACACTTTGGATTCATGTAATGGTTGCCATAAACAAACACAGCTTTCAGTTCGAATGAGCTTAAAATGAGATTCATCTGACCACATAAAGAACATCAAAATTGAACATTGATGTTCTTTGGCCCAAGTGAGGCACATTGCCTGATGCCTAATGTTATAGTAATACCAGAATTGGTTGGCAACTACCAAACCCCAAAGAATGCAGTGGATTGTACTGTGGATTGACTGATGAGTTCAACAGTGCCCCTGTTGAAGTCTGATGTGATTTGGCACAGAGTTGCCCTTCATTGCCTGGCTATTAACCTGGTTAGCCACTGGCAGTCACATTCTTGCATCAGTCATGGGTGCCCACACTGCACATGCTGCTGATGTCTGTCCAGAATTTAAGTATTCTAGTAAACCCTTGAAACTGTTGCACAAGAAAATCCAAGAGCATTGGCCACCTTGCTGTTAGAGTGACCCATTCTTCTTGCTCCAAGTTGTTCATGATCAAATGATGATAAATCCTTTACATAGCCCATTGCTACTCCAATCAAGCTCATACATAACTGACAGGTAACATACCTATGATGTCATATGCAAATGTTTCAACTCAAAGCATTTCCCTTACAGGTAGACAACATTGCACATGCTGCTGTCTTTAATTTTTTGGCACTTCAGTTTATAATACAGTAATAATTTAATTTAAATTTAGCCTTATAAACTGATAAAGAATCTAGCTGTTTGTTTGATATTTGTAGTAATTATTGGGTTATATTTATTATATATATATATTTATAAAATTAAATACAAAATTCCTTTTAAATAAAAACTTAAATTCCCGTAGCTAACCATGACCAGATTACACATTAAGATAAACAAGATATTGCATAGTCTTTATGATACAAGACTATTGTAGGTCTTATTACATGTGAATTTGTATTTTCACAGATGATAAATAGTTAGGTTAACCCACTCTAGTGCCACTGAACATGGTTTACAGATTTCTCGACCTTCTGACATTTCTAAACATAGAGAACTACTAAATGCCACTCCCAAGTTTTCACATATTTTTCTCAATTTCGTCCCCACTTTTTGATATTTTTGGAATCAGGACCTAAAACATCAAGAAAATGCAATGCAATGCAAATTTTGACTATGGGTTTTTGTATTTTGCAAAAACCCATAGTCAAAATTTGACCAATTACAATACTTTCCATGTAACTGTCAGAAAAGTGAAATTTTTCATATTACTATTTTATTTAGTTATGTTTAATACTGATGCAATAATAGTTTTTGTTTCTTAATTAATAATGAAATAAAACAAAGCAGCTTTTAAAATAATTAGTTCATTTTTAGTTACTTGAAAATTCCATAATCATGAATAACATCAGGTTTAAACAAAGAACAAACATTGTCTACTGTCAAAAGTTTGTAAGGAATGGGAGATTATTGAATAGTTCAAAACAAGTTAACAATAACACATCTCCAAACTAAACAAGTAAATAAATAAAAGATTAAATATACAACACCAAACCTGATTCAAGGAGTCTATAAACAACTTACTAGACTCCTTGAATGAGGTTTGGTGTTGCATGTTTAACAATGGACATGAAATGTATAATTGTTTACTAGTTAACATGAATAAAAATTACTTTTTGAGCATAGAATTCAGTTATTTAGATGAAAATTTTTGTAATAATGGCAGATTACTAAATTTATTTACACTGGTAACAAATTCAAGAAATTATAATTTAACATGCAAAATACTTTATTACATTATATCAGACTTAATATAAAACTGTGATTATATCAATATTTTAAATGACTATTTTATTTATGCTTTAAAATTTAAATAACCATTTTAAATTAAGAAACTTAATCTTCTTTCAAAATATACTTTATTAAATTGTTGAAAAATTAAATTTGAAATGTTACTTACTAATTGTAATGTGGCCAAAAAATATCTGCAAATTTCCCATCTTTTCTTTTTCTTACACATTGTAGAAAAATTTACTGTTTGTTTTCGATTATTATTACTATAGCAGTCTAATATTCTTGTTCCATAAACATGAATGTCAAAAGGTTCATGTTTTTCCTATCAAAATATTAAAATTTCTATAATTAGTCCATGAAAATAGATGTATTCCTGTATTTAATTAATAAAGGAATATTTCTATTTTACTTATGTACACACACACACACACCATAAACTTATCTACAAACCTCTTCTTGCAATTTAGGTTGTATTTTATCTTCCCATTCATTAACTCTACGTGCAAGTTCAGTTATCTGGCAATATTGAGCAGCACTAGACAGATAATTTTCAACATATTTCTGTACAAGTGTTTCATAACTAGAAACAACTTGAATGTTTTCAGGCTTAACACTTTCTTCTAAATTATTAAAACAATCTACATTATTCATTTTATCTTTCTATTATAAAAGATAATATAATTTTAAAATTTTACCAAATACATACCTACTGATTTAAAAATTTCTATTGCATCTGTTTCTAATAGATTTGGAATATCGTTCATAGGTTCAAAATTATCACAGACTGATTCTGCACGCTCAATTTCAGCTAACAAAAATTAAACAAAAATGTTATTAATAAAATAAAATTTAATTAAATATTCATTATATATTATAAAAACTTTTAAAAAGCTTAATGAAATTTTATAATTTTAAGGGATAGAAGAAAAAATAAACCAGCAACAAGTTTCTCAACTTTTCCCTTTCAGCATTTAAAATTTTGGTAACGCCATCCGTTATCATATTTTATTTTTAAAATTTTATATTTTTAACTATTATAAAATGGTGAAAAGTTTAATTTTGAGGGTAGAGATGACTTTTATAAAAAAATTCTAAATGAAAATAATGAGTAAAATCATCATTAAGTCTAACTCTACTGGAGATACACACGACCCCTTTATCTCCCCACCTCGTTGACCTTTAATCACCAAAATTTAATAGCATCAATCTAAATAAACAAACCTCCCTGCAAAATTTCCAAAATTTTTGACGAAAAGCACAGGAGTTATTAAGCTTCTAAAAGAATGAACAAAATTGTGCCCTCTCCCCACACAGAAATTACCCAAAAATTTTTTTGCATTTCTTGATGTTTCAAGATCCCGAGTCCAAAAATGTAAAAATGTAGAGAGGGTCATTTTTTTGCCTGATTGCCATACTTTCCCTTTGTAATAACAGTCGGGAAAGTAAAAACTATGAAAATATATCAAGAATTTTTTCAAGCTTTTTCTGCCCTGAGGACACTAAGAGGAACTTTCTTTATTCATTCCCGTATTCAGTTCAGTCAGTCCTGTAATGACGGCTGTCAGATGGTGAGTGACAGAATCTGACATATCTGAGGCAGCACTCCCTGGAGAGATTTTGACCATCCAGATTAAACCTGAGTCTCATAGACCGGTGGCTGATGACAACTGCCTTGACCATCTGGCCAACAATATATCAAGTCTAAGAAACTAAAATATTTCTTAAAATCAGAACAACATTAATACTTTTATAAATGAATTTTGGTATTTGACATGATACTTAATATACAGAGGGGGGTGCGAATGTAGATATATAGTTGTTTTTATGGGAAAAAACATACAGGGAAAAAATAGAAAGGAAAAACATTTATTTTTATGTACAAATTAAATCACAAATAAGGAATACGAACTAATAAAAGATAATAAAAATAATAATAATGAACACAAACATTTGTATTTCTCAGATTCTCAACCGTATACCTACTTTTGCATCCTTCCTGTACACACACACACACACACACACACACACACACACACATATATATATACACATATATACATACAGTCGAGTCCACATAAGTTGACATTCAGATAACTTGACACCATCGGTTAAGTAGTCAGTTTTCTGTGGTCCTGGCCGACTTACATAGGCATTAATGTTAAAAAACTCCAGTTTACTCGACACCGTTTAACTCGTCACCACTGGATAAGTCAACATACTTTTGCTGTCTCACACTCCGATAAGTCGTCACCCCCTCCTGAAAAAATGAATTCACTCCGCACGTGTGGTGCAAACTCATTTTTTTTCAGGAGGGGGAGTCGATTTATTTATTAATATATATATACATAATAATAAAAATGCCTTAACATTTTATGTATTTTTATGTATAAAATAATAACATAAACAAAAAGAAAATATACAATCTACATCAACATCACACCAGAATCCAATTTTGCATTTTCTCATGCCAGAGGAATTAAGAATCCTTAGATGTTACTTGCCAACAATTGACAATTGCAAAGATGATGTTTTCAAGGCGTTCATGATCATTGAAAAAGAAAGTCCAGACAGTTAAGTGCTCAAAACAAACAACACTAAACGAATTTTTCAGTTTTTCATCTACAGAGTAATTGTAAATGGAAGACACAATGTATTATAAGCCTATACTACTGTTTAACACACTACTGTATTTTCCTAATTGTAGTTTTGTGGTTTTTTTCTCCCAACTTCGCTTTAGTCGTTACATCGGATAACTCGACACATTTCCACTTCCCCTTGGGGTGTCAACTTATGCGTTATGCGGAGTTAACTGTATATATATATATATATATGTGTGTGTGTGTGTGTGTGTGTGTGTGTGTGTTAATCCGACTTTTACCAAAATTTGATCGTTGATGTCATCATACTTGCTCAATAATTGTTGTCATCTACTACCTCCTCTTACACTTTCTTGACAGCAAAAATGATGCATTCCTGTGATCCGCTGACCTCTTAGCCAAGCGATGTCATACTGACATTAAAATTGATGGCCAAAAAAATCAGTCGTCACCAGTCCTACAAGAGAAGTCATCTCCAGCTCCTTACTCCATAACGTTTGTACTGTGCCTCCCACTTGGATTAACTTTGTCGTCCAACGGACTTATTAAGTGCCTCTTATTTGGATTAATGTTGTCACAAAAACGAAACACTTAACTGCCCCATAACAAAACTAACTTCGTCGTCAAACTCAAGACAATTCTAGATTTCACCTGTATTCCCAGGCCAAGGAGGTTACTACGTCTACTAGTGAATCATCCAACTTCAGGTATTTATCACCACACGAACAGCATGTGAACTCTCTCTCTCATGTGACCCCGGGAAATATCTAGAGATATTTTTAGTTTGATTCATTTTAACTCGTTAATGATAAAGAATGTATAAATTTCTATTTTTCAAATAAATTGTTTAGTTAACCTAGTCTCTGAGTGCATCACTTCCTGCTTGCTAACTTTGTGGTCTCCATCCCAAATCCAATCGCACATTCACGCAACTGCTCGTGTGACCTATTTTCTAATCCAACTGCCGTCGTGGCTTCCATGTCAATTGGGACACGGTGGAGTCGTTCCTGACAGGGCATCGAAGAGGTGCTGACCCTCCAGTCACATATATATGGTATATGGTAAAAGTGATTATGCATACTCACCAGTTCATAACGGTAAATATGATAAATCATACTTAATTAATCAAATTTATCAGATATTTATGCATAATCACAAGCCGAGAATGGTAAATTTGATAAATAACGCATTCTCATTGGGTAACTTTTGTTATAATGAGATTTATTTAATTTACTCTCCAGTAGATGACTGTATTGTTTGATAAAAGAGTTATAATGAAAATATAAAAATATAACCTGTGAAAAAGTAATGATTTATTTAAATCTATATGGGCATTGTCAGAAAAAATCCAAAGTACCTAGAAAAAGTTTAGTGATTTCTCCAGTTATATTACAAGAAATGAACTCTAGATGTTATGAACTCTAGATAGATCTCATTGATGTGCAGTCCCAGCCAGATCAAGATTATAAAGTTCATACTTGTACATCAAGACCATCTTACAAAAATTTCTTCAGCTTTGTCACTTGAAAACTAATGTGCAGAGGAAGTGGCCCATAATTTTAAGGGTCTCCAGTGTGTTACAAAGTGACAATACAGTCAAACCTGTTTTTATGCGGTCTTTTTTGTGCGATTTTTTATTTGTGCGGTATAGTTGGCAACTAGTCTCGTGCGATTCGCCATGTCTCACGTTGACTTATTATAGCTAAATGAACTTATTATAGTAATATTATTGCATGAATATGCGAAAAATGAAATAATTTATTTTTTAAGTCAAAAAAACAGCACCTGGATAAAAATATGTAAAACAGACGATAGACCAGACGATGCAGTCAAGTGCTGACATCTGTTGTCAATAAATTCTATTTCGTACGGTTTTGAGTTATTTTCTATGTGAGACTTTTTTATGCGGTCCCTATTGACCGCATAAAAAAATATTTTTTAAATTCTGTTGTGAAAACTATTTTTTATAGCCACTCGTGAAGTTTCATGCGATTTTTTTTATGCGTTTTTTTTATGCAGTCCCTATCCAACGCATAAAAACAGGTTTGAATCATAAATCCTGTAATCAAGTTATAGAAGAAACTTGTGAAATGTGGACTTAGTTGAACATCATACATGGCAAAGTGAGGCATAATCAGTCTCAAGGTTCAGTTGAACATGCAAGCCAAGACATTGAGAAAAAATGCTAATTTTTTGGTTAGAAAACAACCAAACCCAGCACTGAATTGAGGGATTACAATTTTTGGAGATCATGAAGAATAGATCATATCATCAACATATTATGTTTAGGTCCTTAAGAAGCCATATTTGGTTCATCCTTAAAAGTTGGGCTGAAGACATCATCCCTTCCTAATGATGCTGTAACAGATGTTTGCACCAAAAAGAAGCTACAAGAAATAACTGAATCACTAGATAAATAATAGTAATAAATTAGAAGAATCCAACAAAAATATTTCAGAGAAAAATATTGAAAATGAACAGCCCAACCAACCCAATGACCCAATGTGACTATCCCAGAATCGTCAACCAAAGTACTATCTAGTATGAAAGTGATCGGTCTTTCTACATCAAAAACAGAAAGAAAGAAGTTGAGAAGTGAGTGAATGCAAAGGCAGGTTTAGAAGCTCAAGTGAAGAAAATGACAAAAGTATCAGAGCTGAAGTTTCCTGTAGCCAAAAGTAGAAGATACAGTGAAACTAAGAATACCAGATGTGAATAGGGCAAGAGCTGATCCATGAAATATATTGGCAGTAATATTAGCTAATGAAAATGATAGTACTCTCACTTGGGAATAACTTTGTATAAATTGGGAATCTTTCACAATTTTATACCTGAAACCAGTTTGTGCTATGTGATGAACAATTTCTTACAGTAGAGAATGTATCAATATCACTCTACATCTTAGTGAGCAAGAGAAACACTTCAGGTCAGGGAAAGCAAAAGTACCCATGTAAAGGAAAATTGTAATTCAACCAAATGCACATGCAAAAAAAATGAAAAATTATGTAACTCAAAATGTCATGATAGTTTACCATGTTTGAATAATCAGTTCAAATTATTACAGTTCTATATTTTTTCCTAACAAATGTTTAATATTTTTGTGCATAATTCTAATATTAATTTAACAAAAATGTATTGTTGATTTATTTTATTAAAATTTGTTTAAATCCAAAAGTTACTTTATTAAAAACAAAAGATGAAAAATTTCATGATATTTATCAAATTCATTGCCAGTAAAAATGAAAAATTCTGGCATATTTATCAAATTAACCAACTTCATTTGGGAATTATGTAAAATTGCCAGTAAAAGTGAGAAATTTATCAAACTCATCAATATGATTGGTGATTATGCATTATAACAGGCAATTATGCATAATCACTTTTACCATAACACACACATATATAAATACAAACTAATCTCAGACTATAGTATCAAAATCATTTGAAAAATTATATATAGAATATTGCTAAATAATTTAAATATGTTTGAAATCATATTATACAATCATTTAAATATATAACTTAAAATCAAGAATATATTCTAAAAAATATGCAGAAATATGTAAAATATTTTAAAATGTTTTTGAAATTTAATTCATTAAGCAAGCAGAAACATTACTTTTCAAAATAATTAACTATTTTTAATTATGTGAATGAGAAGTGATTTTAAAATAATAAATAATTATCACTTGAAAAGTTTTGAAATGATAGCAAAAGTTTTCAAGCAAAATTCAATTCCTCCATATGAAAGTTCAAGTAGGCTGTTTTTCTCATATTTAAAATAAAACAAAAAATACAAATGTTATAAGACAAAAATATTTCAGAAAATAAAAAACACTCCAAAGCTAATATGAATAAAATTTGTTCAAATTATTATAACATTGTCCAGGCAATGCCATGCTTACCTAAGCCTGGCATTGCCTGGACAAAAAATAAGAACAAACATAAATAACAACATCTCAAAGCCTAAGTCATATATAATACAATGCCAAACGATCACCTAAATATCAGGCTATAACAAGTAAGGTTATATCTAAATTAATATACTTCTGGAAGCGAAGGCTCGCTCGGGGTTTGGGTGGAGTAACTGGCAAGCGCACGACACGGCAAGCGGAGGTTGTGGGTTCAAGCCCCGTCCCAGACAAGTTCTTTTATTCCAGAAGGTTCTAAATTTATTTAATAATTTATTTATTTAATTATAATTATTAATTTTCTTAAGAGATGGCACCTAACGTCCACCTCTAGTGTCAAATTGCTTTATTCTAATCATTTAACTAGCCATGTTATAGCCCGATATTTAGGCGATCGTTTGGCATTGTATAAGAACAAACATTAAAATTATTAGATTATTTCATACTTCTAACCCTTCTATTATATTACCTTATAGTATTTGGTTATATAATTATAAAGGTTTATCACACCAAGTGACCAATCTAACACATTTTTAAATTCTTTAAATTGTGTACAGTAGAGAAATAAAGAATTTTTAAAATGTGTTACAATGGCCATTCGGTGTGATAAACCCTTACATAAGATAACCTTTGTTTTTATACAAATCAAATACTATAATATAAGAAACATTAAACTGAAAACCATATAAAGAGTTTGGTTATTTTAGCCTACCATTGTCATGTTTATTGTGATACTCGGATGGTATGAAATGGCACAATTTCATTGGTCAAGCATTTTTTCTAATGTTAACTGTAACAAACTGTTCCATTCACAGCCAAATATCAAATGATAATCTGCCAACAAATTCAAATTTCACAAAAAATGGACCAAATATTTAAACTTGGCATCCAGAAAACCACTTAAACCATATTTTGTGCTCGTCAGTAACCTCATATAATGTAATTTTCCTATTTGCATGCCATTATATCATTATACTGCTGGGTCTGATAGGAAGAAAGGAATGTTGCAGAAGGGGATTGAAGTAAATTCGACCAAATGTAGTGGTTGATCTCCTCTTGGAAGAGAGGATGGTCAACGACTATTAATTGAACCAGTCTACTATTAATATTTGAGAAGTGATCCATGTTGGATAGGTTGTGAGGCCCTGCATGTAATTGAAGTTGCTAACCTTAATTTCCAAAAGACTTCATATAACTAGTTTAAATAAAAAAATTCTTGTAAAAATGTGAGAATAATTGCTTTCGTGTGATCCCATAAAAAACTGGTGAAACCAGGTTGAAAAAGTAAAGCTCAGTAAAAACAGCTAAGTAAAAGAAACTTTTGAAACTTGCGGCATAAAAGTAGTGGATGCAGATTTGACAGTAAGACTCAACATGTGTATAAAGTGTACTGTACATTACACAGACTACAACTACGGAAAATTTTGAACAAAAGCAACATTGTCATTATAATAAATAGGAAAAATAAACATCCTCACAGAAAAAGATTTCAAGCTCTACTTTGTGCCTTAAAATCATTGCATGTACAGTACATTAATTTGACTGAACATTAGAATATCTTTAAGCAATATCAGTGAAATAAGTTTGTGGCAATAGGTTTATAAGTTAATAAGGAGAGATGAAATCATGAGGAGGCACAGGGTGCAGGGTGTCCAGGTTTCAGAGTAGTTAAGCATGTCCTTGTAAATATCACATTTACAAAAAATTATTAAAATTGATTTGGTTTATTTGGTTATGGCAATGCAACATGTGAGCAATCTACTAATGAGGATGTATCCTGGAAAGACTTTTATGTAAAGCTGGCTCCTATTTAGGTGTTACTAACATGAAGAAAACCCAGAAAACTCCACAACCGGTCTGTTGGTGATGTGCAAACCCACAACTGCTCACTGGTGTTTGGTGGTTTTATAGACTAAGTTGTTGGAGAGTACTTATTGGGTTTCAATTTGAAAAAATTGTAGAACTATAAATTTCCATTGTTGTCCATCTGTATCCTTCATTAAACTTGAGAACAGAGTTAGATAGATCAACATTGAGACCTGATATGAAAAGCTTAAGAGCTGAAGGCATTGATTAATTATATATGAACTTCTGGTTTGCACTGCAAGTCACATTATTTCAATTCAAGAAATTTTCCCTGAATAGAGTTAGAAACATAACCAGCATGACTCTATTGCTAATAGGAAGTGTATGATGTATAGGAACAAAACACTATTCCACTCCACACAGGCAAGTGCTATGTGCTACCTGTCGCAGTAATGGTGTAATGGCATGTCTATTTTGCATTATATCATTGTCACAGTAATTAAGTGAATATAATATATATTTTTAAAACTTACATTCTTTTTTGTAAGAATTATATAGAATTTATTATTTTAAATTTTTTGCTAATAGCTGGCACTACATGTAAAGCCAGAAAATTGAATGCAGACAAAATTAATTGATATACAAAAATCTAATCAATATTTTGGGGTGGGATGTATGACATTATTGAAGTTAGAAGTATGTATACTTAACTGCCAAGTTTTGTAGCAATTAGCCAAATGGCTTAAGTATGCATAGAGAACAAACAAACAAACATCCTCATTAATATATACAATATCCTTCATATAACATGGTTGATATGTTCTGAAAAAGTGTTATGTTATGCAAATCCATGCTATACGAAACAAAGGACTAATGCAAAACATAGGGTTACATTCCAGAAGTTAGCAAAAGTATACTATTCTTTTTCATTATAAGAGAGATAGTTAGTAACGGAAGCACTAGGTTATTGCCAATCGCCGGTAATCAGCACGATTTTCAAGTCGGACTGTGTCGTGCTGAATCGAACATTTTTGATATTAAATTTACTTCTAAAGTATAATTTTCATGTTTTTATATTCTTCAATATATTTATTTTGTTTGTACAAAATGCAGAAATAATTTTTAACGATACGATAGCCTCGATTATTATTATAAAAATTTTCGTTAGGCTTAAAATCGACAAAAATTCAACATGAAGCGACACGCAATGGAGAAAAATTCAACACGAAGCAACATGCAACGGAGAAAAATTTGAACATCAGACAGGTTAATGTATTTTTTCGTACATAATGGGTAATCGGAACAACCCCAGTCCCCAATTGATTCCGATTTTCGACTCTCTACTGTATTCTTTTTCATTACTTAGAGAAATATATTTATTAAAGCAATCCACAATTACAATTAAAAGTACTGTTAATTAATAATTTTAGTTAAACAAAAGTGTTTTCTTTTTTCAAAGCATCATTGTCTTCTAAACTTTCATTAATTAACAAAAAAAGTTATCAGCAATGTCTTCATTATTTTTTTTATAATAATTTTCTATGGACGACAAAATAAAAATATAGGTATACCTTGAGTTACGTCGTTCCCGATTATACGTCGTTTGTCAAAAAAAGTATATGGAAAAATAAAAATCAAGTTTAAGTCAGTTTATTCAACTTTAAATCCGTCCGCCATAAACATTGAAGTCGTAATATCACTAGAAAAGTGTTGAAAGCACATAAAATCATATTAAAATATGTACATTTACAGTAAATGTTAATATAATCATCATAAATCCTAGGGAATGAACCATGAAAACATCTGTGTTTCTGTGTTGTCGTCTTATTTAGCGGTCTTTAAGTGCTCATTATTGGCGTTTAGTTACTTGTCGTAACTACACAAGTAAATTCGACTTACGTTGTTTTTCAACTTACGTCGCCTCTCCTGGAACCAATTACCGATGTAAGACGAGGTATACCTGTATGTTATTAATTGAGAATTTGTTCTAGCGGGTCACGTTTGTTAAGTCGAGTGATTTTTTCCAGAATTTGTGCTCAAATATCGAATCGTTCAAGTACCAAAATACTGATGTATTTTGTTCATCAGCTTTATGAATAATTACTTTTCTACAATTAAAAATAAGTTTCATAACACTTACCTAAAAATGTTTATATAGACTTTACTAAATGCAAAGATTAATCTATAAAAACAAAACAATGTGAGTGTTAAAGACTAAAATCTGAAATCAACAACAATGACACCTGGTTCATAGGAAAGCTAGGACAAGGAAGAAAAAATTGTACTACCACTTTTCATTAAAGTAAACCTGACAAAAGGCACAAAACAAATTGAAATTTCAATATTTTAAAATCCATGGGCAAATTTGAGACAACACGTGCACTTACTTGAATAAGAAAAACCATCAAATAATGAAGTTTCCACTTAAAAATTGTGAAATTTAATATGGAGAATTTCCAAAACTGTGTTACAGCAAAATCATGTTCTATGAGGGATATCTGTATAGATATATTCTTTGGCTTTTTGATATATTTTATCATAATTTTATAACTAAAGAATAAAACATTTAATTATAAAGCTGACAATCTGACGACAAAAAATTTAACTTTTAATAACAATTTTTAATTCTTCTTTATTTTGAAATTTTATTTTTGACATATTAAACTATATACAAAATGTTTGATTATATGTATATTAAAAGTTCTTGACATAACATACATAATCTATGTATGTTATGTCAAGGAGATTTTTGTTAGCTGAACTCCTCATAGATTTCTCAGCAAATTTGAAGGAACTGATTATAAATATAAACAACTTAACTATACCCAATACATTGCAATAGCCCCCCTTTGGAAATTGAAGATGAGTTATTGAAGAAATTGATTGTTTATAGATAAGATTGGTCTGCGAATGTACACTAAGCTTTTTTCCTGATCTATATGTTCTGGAGATAGTAGGTTCCAAAGTACCAAAATTTCCCTTTCACTTTGTATAGGGAATTAACCCTTAGCCTGCCGTTTGCCATGCCCCCTTATTTTGTAAAACGGCCAAGGGCAAAATAGGTGAATCAGGCAATATTATTTTAAAAATTCACCAAAAATTAAATTATTATTCTATTCATACGAAAAAAATCACATATATTTAACAATATAGTTAGTTTTAAATATGACATTTTTCAATAAAGTTTGTTTGAAAAATTTATGAGAAAAAAAAAAATATCATATGATAACTGACATTCAAACTCAAAAATTTGTTACTTTTTGTCAAAATTAACATTGTCTGGCTACTTCATTCTTATTGTTACTGAGCCAGAACGATGTAGAATATTATTCTGTACAATTTGATATAACATTTATACATGTATGCGTATTCGTTGTGAAATTATCGCAAATTATATCAAACATTTGTTCGAAATCTGAACTTTATTCTGCTTTCAAATAATATAATGAACTAATATACTTTATTCATTTCATATCAAACAAGATTATATATTTTTGTAATAAACATAAGATTACCAGTAGCAATAGATGTAACATTTGCTGATATTTTAAATTAAAAAAAAAATTAAAAATTAAAAAAATATATAAATTATCAGAACTGAAGGTCATAACTTAAATATTTATAATGCATTAACATATTATAGCTGAATAAACTTATTATAGCATTAATGAACTTATTATAGTAATATTATTGCATGAATATGCTAAAAATGAAATAAAAAATTATCAGAAAATGAAAAATTAAGAAAAAAGACCAGTAATTAAAATTTTTTAAGTCAACAAAACACCACGTGGACAAAAATATGTGAAACAGACGATAAACAAGACGATACCGTCAAGTGCTGACATCTGTTGTTGATAAATGTCATAAAAATCGATTGTTAACAGGGTAACGATCAATCGGTACCCTGGCCGGGTAAGGGTTAATAACAACTTTTTCAACATTGAAATTTTGCAACAA
Organism: Centruroides vittatus; assembly: GCF_030686945.1. Lineage (NCBI taxonomy): Eukaryota > Metazoa > Arthropoda > Arachnida > Scorpiones > Buthidae > Centruroides > Centruroides vittatus. The sequence continues at coordinate 802,147 of NW_027122274.1, read as the reverse complement.
TTCAGTGTTGGGTTCATCAAGCCACCAGTGTATATAGTTTATAAATAAATGTGTGGCTCTGATATAAGACTTGCTTGATAAGATCGATGCTTTATCCCACAGGTACTGGGATAAAGTGATTGTCTGCTAGTAATATAGAGTTCAGCATCAATTATCCAAATCAATTGGGGACTGGGGTTATTTGGAAAATCGATTTTTCGGATAACCGATTATGAACAAAAAAATACATTATTACTATAGTATATTAGTATATCCCAATAATAGTATATTAATTATCCCATGTTGAAATTTTTCTCTGTTGTGTGTCACTTAGTGTCGAATTTTTGTCGATGTTAAGCCTAATGAAAATATTTATACAGTAGAGCGTCAAAAATTGGCGTCAATTGGGGACTGGGGTTGTTCCAATTAGTCATTTGTTCCAATTTCCGACTTTGTACAAAAAAATGTATTAACCTGTCCGATGTTCAAATTTTTCTCCATTGCGTATCGCTTCCTGTTGAATTTTTCTCCGTGGCGTGTCGCTTCGTGTTGAATTTTCGTCGATTTTAAGCCTAACGAAAATTTTTATAATAATAATCAAGGCTATTGTATCGTTAAAAATTATTTCTGCATTTTGTACAAACAAAATAAATATATTGAAGAATATAAAAAACATGAAAATTATACTTTAGAAGTAAATTTAGTATCAAAAACGTTCGATTCAGCACGACTCAGTCCGACTGAAAATCGTTCCAATTTCCGGCCATTTCAATTACCGACGTTCCAATTAACGACGCTCTACTGTACTAATAATCATGCCTATTGTATTGTTAAAAATGACTTTTATTTTGTACAAACAAAATAAATATAATGAAAAATATAAAAACAAAAAAAATTTATACTTTAGAAGTTAATCTAGTATCAAAAATGTTTGATTCAGCACAATATTTTTTGCTTTGTCTGATTTTTAGATATTATTCTTGCTTTGTATGTTTATTTTGAAACTATTAATCTTAAAGTACCTTGTTATTTTAAAACTCAACAGATCAAAAACATAACTTAAAATTTTCAGAACATTTTTAAATCAAAATTTTGTAATTCTGAATAAAATTATGACATTATCTTATATAATTTCACCAATTAATTTACAAATGCATTAATATTACAAGTTATTACTTAGTAATTTAAGCTATTTCTAAAAAAACTGTCAGTTGGCATATACTTAATGAAAACAGTGAAAACGTAATCAAATTATATTCAAAGCAAGACCTGAAAATAACATATGAAAGAAGCTTCAGTGCTTCGATAAGAATTATTGCAAATTTCATTTAGAAGATCAATAGCTAATTCTATGAAGAATTCATTATCTTGAGTTTGAGATTACGAAAATCATGTGATCTGATGAAAACAATCTGTACTATGGTTAAAGCTATAAGTATGCATTCTATCATGAATACGCATGTGTATTTAAAAATCTTTAAAATTATTGAAACAACAGACTTTTGTGAAAAATGTCCAAAATAATTAAATGCCAAAGAGATTTCTTCCATAAAAAGAAAAAAAATAAAAGGAATTCTATCTTCATTGGCAATGCGTACAATGTCTGAATGACCTTGAACAGACATTCAATAAATCAACAATGTATAATTGGTAAAACTGAAATTGCCATGTGGGCATGAAAACTTTGTTATAAACATGTAATGTGATGACAGATTTTCAATTAAACAATATTTTTGCAAGTCATCGAACCAGATAATGACTGAATTTTTTATTCTACACGTATTTCAAATTACCAAAACTAAAACATATAAAAAATCCTATTCTTTTAGCTGTGGGACTAGAGTTGACATCGAATTATGTAATACTTCAAATTATCCAATCTTGAAATAACAAGATTTTACTGTACTCTATGAGATGGGGCCATATTCTGGTCATGTATCTCCTGTCTCTTCTTTCACCGACAGATGACGTCAAAGCGAGAGACGAAATTGGTCTCTCATACAAAGTGACGATTCTGGTCGTTCATAACGATCTCATCTTTGTTGTTGACGTCACAATTCTATTTGGTTGATTATACATGTTCGGGTTAACTGCGCGCGCAATATACGGTATAGAATTTTAGCCAATGAAATTGTAAAATTTTTGAAAATGCAGAGTACGTAATCATAGATCACGTGGCAAGGAAAACACGTAATTTCGACAAAGTTATGTTATTTGTTTTATAACGTTTTTACAGATTGTAATGTCAATTTGTCTCTTAACAAATAAAAATTTTAATAACCTAAGTTAGAAAAGCATGTGTACTTAGATATTTTTCGAAATATTACCATCTAATTTTTCCTTAACTATCTAACAAGGAGACCCTACGGCTTTGGGGAAACGGATTTTGATGGTTTTCGATGTGGAGGTAGTACACCATGTGAGTGTACTACCTGTAAAATACTAAAGTGCAATACTCAAATGCAATCGAGAAAAATGAACTCAAAGTTTTTTAGCACTTTATGTATAAGTTATGCATACTCTCGCTCGAGCGCGCTGTGGCGTGAGTGGTAACGCTCCTGACTCGTGCGCTTGCGTTCTCGGGTTCAATTCTCTTGTGTATAATTTTTTTTTTATTCATAAATTCTTATAATGTATTTATTTTTTATTATTTATTTATTTTAATTTAATTTCTACTGTTTCAAGCCTAATATTTTTACTTCGAAAACCCACCTTTTTCAAGTTGAGAGAGAACTATTAACACTTATGCCGGGTTTGAACATGGGTCTAGAGTCTTTTTCACTCACTCTTTAACTCTTTGTTGACCAATTTCCACGACCCCTTGTTTACTTTTAGTTTGTAAAACGACCGAGGGCAATACTGGTCAGTCAGGAATATTATTTTAAAAAATTCACCAAAAATCAAATCATCATTATATTTGTATGAAAGAAAATCGCGTACATTTATTAATATCTTTAGTTTTAAATACGACATTTTTCAATATATTTTATTAGAGAAATTAATAAGAAAATATATATATATCTCTCAACTGACATTTAAACTTGATAATTTTAATTTATTGAAGCAATATTATATAATTACATATCATTGTCAGGTACAGTACATGATCCTGAATGATATTTATGGTAAAAACAATCAAAACAAAAATTCCGTCTACACCAAGAACAAGAAATAAATGCTGCTTTTTTACAATTGCAAGGTATTTGTAAACGGTCTGATGAGAAACACGCTTCATTTACATTTGTAAAAAACTTTCTTATATCACAGAGTCCACTGGCATACCAAGCATATTTTATCATGTCGCAAAATATTGGTGCTGATAATTGATGATGGATAATCGAATGTATTTTCAGGCAATCCTCTCGAGAATGAATTTCATAATTTTTGTCCAGTAGTTCAGCGTTATTTTGTAATCATTTAATGAAATTTTTTATTTGTCTATAAAAATAGACATCACATGGTTGGACTAACGGAGTACATTTTGGTGGTATAATTTTAATTGTGCATGTAGGCATTTTTTCATCATCTTGGAATACTTCATCATACAATTCTGCTTTTGTTTGTCCTGTCCATGAGTCAATGAGTAGAAGAAATTTATTCTTCTGAACATATGGCATCAAACATTTTGTCAGAAAATTAGTATAGAGATCAGTGGTCAGTTTTCCTGATTTTGATGATGTGACGGTAACATTTGTATATTTTTTTATATATTCTTCCACGTTTCTCTTTATTCTTGGCCCAAAATTACCTGTAGGCTCTTGTAAACAAATATAAACATATGGTAATAATTTTCCGGATAATGTTATACCGTATTGTGCTGTATATGTGTGTGAAACCTTGTTCATGTCTTGTGTTCTTACAAACACTGTTTTACTTCCTTTTTCCGTTAATGTTCTATTAAAATTTGATTGGTATTGACATCCTGAAAATGTAACAAAATTATGATGTCTTATGTTTTACTTTGATTAAACGTAATAATGGAATATAAAGTACTTGATTTATAGTTAAAATTTTTATTTACCTGTTTGATCTGTATTGATGATGAAGTCACTATCAAAGTTTGATATCAATCGTTTTGTTTGAATACGAAACGTTTCTGCAGAGGCCAGGATTTCTTCCATGGTACATGCTTCTTTTTGTGATACAAATTTGGTAATTTTTCTTTGACAAATGTGGTGTCTTCGTTTGAATTTATCCACCCACTGGTTTGACGCTTTAAATTGCAAATCAGGAAACTGACTAGCAGCAGCTAAAGCCCATTGCTGTAAATTTCTTGTGGTCACTTGTTTATAATTTTGTCTCGCTTCGACAAAGCGGTCATACGTCCAAGAATCAATCAAATGATATTTATCAAAAATAGTTCCACCACGTTCAATATCTTTTTCCCATAATTTTAAATGATCCATTTTTTTCAAATGACTACATCCGTTTTTTTTGTAAAGTTTGTAGTTTCCACGTAGGGTGGGCTTTTGCTACTTTTAAAACTTTGATTTTATATTCCAGTGAAATATATTCCTTCATTCTATATTTTTTTTCATCAGGTACATAGTCATCAGATGAGTCATCTTTAACTGCTTCGAAATTTCCTTCTATACACTCTTCTTGAGCAGAAATCAATTCGTTATCAATTATAAATGTTTTTTCATTCAACACATCCAATGTATTATTGTATAATTCTGTGCCTATCAGCATAGCATCTTCAGATAGTGTATCAGAAGATGTTGTTGCAATTAAATTATTTTCAAAAAGTAAACTCTCATAATACACTACTCCATCTTTAAGCCGCTGCTTCGATACTTCACTGTATAAAGAGTGATCATCTACAGTTTTTTCGTCACAATGTGAAGAACTTGCTTCTCTTGATGACATTTTTGTAATTATAAAATAACTTTTCAAAATAAATTTTACTGCACAAATACGTCTATTCGTGTCAAAATTCAGAAATGAACTGTTATATAGAGCTGTACATAACAATATTCTATGTCTTTCTAGCGTAGTGCTAAAAATAACTAGACAATGTTAATTTTGACAAAAAGTTACAAATTATCAAGTTTAAATGTCAGTTGAGAGATCTATATATATTTTCTTATTAATTTCTCTAATAAAATATATTGAAAAATGTCGTATTTAAAACTAAAGATATTAATAAATGTACGCGATTTTCTTTCATACGAATATAATGATGATTTGATTTTTGATGAATTTTTTAAAATAATATTCCCGACTGACCAGTATCGCCCTCGGTCGTTTTACAAACTAAAAGTAAACAAGGGGTCGTGGAAATTGGTCAACAAAGAGTTAGAGTGAGTGAAAAAGACTCTAGACCCATGTTCAAACCCGGCATAAGTGTTAATAGTTCTCTCTCAACTTGAAAAAGGTGGGTTTTCGAAGTAAAAATATTAGGCTTGAAACAGTAGAAATTAAATTAAAATAAATAAATAATAAAAAATAAATACATTATAAGAATTTATGAATAAAAAACAAATTATACACAAGAGAATTGAACCCGAGAACGCAAGCGCACGAGTCAGGAGCGTTACCACTCACGCCACAGCGCGCTCGAGCGAGAGTATGCATAACTTATACATAAAGTGCTAAAAAAACTTTGAGTTCATTTTTCTCGATTGCATTTGAGTATTACACTTTAGTATTTTACAGGTAGTACACTCACATGGTGTACTACCTCCACATCGAAAACCATCAAAATCCGTTTCCCCAAAGCCGTAGGGTCTCCTTGTAAGTAAGATTAATAGTTCATAGTTCAGTAATTGTTGTAGAATAATTAAAAAAAAAAAAGGAATTCGGTGTAGGTACTGGAAAAAAATCAGAAGCATTTTCTCTCTTGAAATATTTTTTGCTGAGATAGAGAATGTTCTCTAATATGATTGTACAGCACAAGTAACATCGAGTCGTCCATATTGGATGTAACGAAATCGAGGCAAAAGACAACTATCCGCTTGTCTCTGATAAACAAGAGAAGCTAAGAGAGAAAAAGTTGTCCATAATCACATTTAGAGAGACACGATGATCTCTCGAGACATAAACAAATGATTAGCCAATCAGCAACTGGCTTGTGAAAGACAAGAGACGAGAGATGATGACCAGAATAGGGCCCATGGTCTTGTTGTCTAGCACAGAATTATTATTCAAAAAATTAAATATCTTCTAATTATGTAATTTATTTATTTGCATTAAAACTATAAATGATAACATATCTAATGATAAATAAATAACTAATTTTGTAATGTAAAAAAAAAAATTTAAATTAATTTTATTATTAAATACCATTATCATCCCATTGATTTTCATCTTCCATTTCAACATCTTTTTCCTCAGGAATCTATTAAGTAAAAAATTTCTGTATTCATATAAAATGATAAATTTGAATGCATATTAAATACTGAAGGCAATGTAAATTTTTCAGATTTAAAAATATGGAAAAAAGTAAATTTTGGTAATTTAAAATGCAATGTAGTTGAGAAAACATTTCTGCAAAAATTTCAGGTGTAAAAAAACACAAAATTAAATCATAAAAATAAAACTAATTCTAAAATAATCATAAAATTAAAATAAAGAAATTTAACTTTCAAAATGAATATATTTCAGATTTATTATTATTTTTTAATTTCTAAATATATTTAAGACTTAAGCTGTAAAATAATGGTAAGGTGTTATTCATTTTAATAAACAATTAAGAATTTTTAAAAAATAAATCAATAATAAAACTGCACAGCAAAATTTATATATATAAAAAAATATTAATTGCAATGTTCTTTTTAAATTAATGAAAATGAACTTGTATATCAATTTGTTATTTTATGGTTAGATATGTATATTATTAATTAATAATACACATATGTTAAATAATATGAGTTAAATTCCTTCTGGGGCACATTAAATGAATACGCTTAACAAATCTGCAATATGGCCTTCAGAGTTCCTTCTGAAATAAGGTGTGGTCTTCTAATTATAAAGGTTTACCACTTCTGCTCTAACATAAGACCCTTATCACAGATGATACACCTATTAGTTTCCAATATGTTTTAAATATCTTGATGAAAACAAGATATTTTACAAAGATTGCAGTCAAATATTTAATTGTAATAAATAAATAAATAATTTTTAAGACTTAATAATAATAATAAATAATTTGAATATTTGTTATTTGAAAATAATTAACTGAATGAAGAAAACCATAAATAATTTATAGAATGATAGAATGTAAACAATAGATAATTAAAAGACAAGAGTATGGAAACTATTAAAATGCAATAGCAATATCCAAATAATTTCATTCCAAAATAATTCATTAATGCATCATTTAGTATATTTTTTGTTATGTTTCTTACACCTGATCCTCCACATCATCAAATAATTAAGCCAGTCACGTGTTATATCAGAACATTTTGCAATTACTTTTTGCTAATGGTACTGATTAACAAGTTATTTTAATATTGTTTGAACTAATGAACAACTGTTGCTGAATATTAACTGAATTTTGTTAATTTTATAGTTTTATAAAAATATGCACAATTATTACACAATAAATAATTAAAAAAAATAAAGTTAAAATATTTATATTATAAAAAAATATTAGTATTATCATTAATAACTTACCAGAATAACAATAATAATAGACTTAGAAGTGATTTTTTCATACAAGATGTTATTATATAATAATTATATAATAATAATATAATAATTATATAATCATTTTCAATTGTATTAAATACAACTTAATAACCTACATTAATGCTGTAAAGTGTTTTAAAATGTTCCCGTTTACACGGGAACACGGTCTAAAACAGTCCACAGATTCTTTATAACACAAAAATAAAATCTGAACTTTAATTTCTCCACAAGCAAGTAACACTCTGGCACTCCACAAGCAAGCAACACTCAGGCGCCCAACAATTAATTTAATTAATAATCACAACACTGGTTCTTTACCAACCACACAGCTACACACACTGGTCAGCACTGACCCAACACACCAAAAGGAATGCACAATTTCTCCCGCTCTAGGTGGGAAAATCTCACCCCGCATTCTTAAGTCTATGGTTACATAACACACCTAACACGTGTGACAATTCTGTTTAATTGTATATCGAACTTAACAAATGCCTTACCATTACTTACAGCTAAATATCTCAAGTCAATATACTTTCAATCGTATTTTAAAGAATATGCAAACATTATTTAACTTATTTTTCTCAACAAATCAAGAGAAGAAGCTTCACATAGCACATGATTTTATTAATGTGTGTGTTTTTTCATAAAGATATTTTTCAACCCTACCTGCTTCTTCCGTTCAAATTTCCAAAATTTTTCTCGATTTTTTGTTTCATTCCAATAAATATATTCAACTTCGATCATTTCTGGTACTTTTAAATAATTTTTTGGGAATTTTGGTACATGTGAAAAATCTGAAAAACAAATAATCTAATAAAACAGAAATTTTCCTGATTAAACAAAAATAAATAAATAAATCTTAGAAAACAAACTCAAATAAATAAACATAAAATAAACAAATAATCATACAGGCTTTTGCACAAAATTCTGCAACGGGAGGGAGTTGGGCTGGTTTTTTTTGTTTCTTTTTATTCTTAGGTTTCTTTTGTTGCAACTTCTTTGACATTCTTATTGTTTTCCCTTTACCAATGACTAATTGTTGTTTATCCTCATGAGGATCTTCTTTTTTCCATGCATCAATTTTCTTATAAAATATATGAAATATATTAATTAAACAATATCTAAATACTTAACACTTGATGAAAGGAAAACTAGAAATTGCTGATAGTTTATCTAAAGAAAACTTACTGTTTTTGCAGCTGCATCAGATAATAATTTTTGTACTCTAGCAGATCTCCTAAGAGATTTTGGAGTTTCTTTTGGAACAGGATTAGAACTTTTATTTATAGTCTGGTTTTGAACTTCATCATTGTTCTGATTGTGATGATCTTCAGCAATGTCATCATTTGCTAAAGTAAAAACACAAACTTTAAATTATGTTAATAGTATATATAAACAAAAATATTTTAAGAATTCTTTGTTTTTGCATTGTATTATTCACAAAGATTTCAAACTTTGTAGTGATGTCTCTACAGGTATGAGTCACTTCACAATAGAAGTCCCATAAGATTATAATAAAGCTAAAAAATTTGTAGCAGCCTGTGCCTTTCCTTTGTTTTTATACATAAATATTTTTCATTGTGTTACATATAACTGAGATGAATGATATCAGACTATACTGGTACAGTATAGTCTGATATCATTCATCTCTATTCTAAATATACTCTATGATATTTGTTTAGAGACCTATATTTCTCAGAGCATATCCTGTCATTAAGCAGTAAATACTTATATTTATTTAAAAAAATAAAAAGACTTAGTCGCTTCCAAAAAATTTTTGGTGGAACACCATTTATTTCCTTAAAATGTTCAAGAATAAAAACTTTGGCCTAAAAAGAAAGTTCAGGTCATCCCGAAGTTTTTATTCTCGAACATTTTAAGGAAATAAATGGTGATCCACCAAAAAGTTTTTGGAAGCAACTAAGTCTTTTTATTTTTAAAAAAAATTTTTTCATTCAGCGAAATTCTAAAATTGACTTATATTTATATAATTTAGCTTATTTAAAAAGATGTAATTTAAATAAATAAAAGAATAAAATAGTTAATATTAGAGTTCTTTAAGTAAAAATTGAAAGATATCCTTTCATGTAAATGAAGAATATTTGCATTTGAAAACTTGAAAATGATTACCAATATCTGAGTTAATTCATTCCTTATGACAAATGATTTTGATTCAAGAAACAATATGTTAGTGTAGTATAAAAATAAATGACCTATGAAAAATATACTGTACCCTACAATTTAAATAAAAATTTTTACTCAGGACAGCTGCCTAACATGATTTTTATTACCTCTTTTCTGCACCATTTTTTTCTTTTTAGCACTCTTCACCTCCCTTTTAAACCATTTTAGCACCCTAAAACCTATTCTGAATAAACAGTGCTAAACAAGGCCATTTTAACAGATTAAATAGAGAAAGGAGAACACACAACCAAAAATAAATAGATTTTACTTTAATTTTAAGTTATTTTTATATTAATTTGCACAATAATATATGTTAAATAACACAAACATATCGCACCCCAGCAAGAAAAGTGACACAACTCAAAGAATGGCAGTTTTGAGATTATGTCATTAAAAAATATGTATTATAACAATATAATAATAATAGAAAAATATGTAATATATATGTATGCCCCAACATTCACAAGCATCACATCTCTATCTCGCAAAATAACAAAGTTTTTAGAAAAGCAAGAAAAGTGACATAACTCAAAGACTTCATCTATATTTAACTGATAACACCTCACATTTGACAAGAGCAGAACTACAGATCCATAATTACTATACTATAGAATATAATAGAATTCACCACCATAAATACTTACCTAAAATTTAAAAGCAGCTTATAGTATAAGTTTTATAGTATTCTTTAAGTAGATTTTTCTCAAATACTGCATTTTTGAGCTGTCATTTTTCTTGCCAGGTGCAATATGCACACAGAAATGTAAAGTTTATTTTTTGTGATGAAGGTCCTAGCTTTTCTGAAATTCTTGTTTCTTGTGATAAAGTCATGTAGTTTTCATTTGTCACTTTTTTCTTTACTTAAGCAAATGTCAGTAGCAGAAGATTCCATCCAAAATGCCTCATTTTGCCTTTGCACTCCTTTCAAATTCTGGATCATTCACTACAATTTGATCAACAATTTCAGTTATCATTACCAAACTTTAACTAAGTAAATCTGTAGAGAAATTCTTTGGGTTCTTCATTTTCAGAATCTCTATTTTCCAGTTCTACACGAATTCCTTGTTCTTCCAGTTCTTGAAGGTCGTCGTTGGTAAGGCTCTCACCAGAAACCTGCAGTAACTCCTCAATAACCTGCTCATCTACATCTCCTAGTCTTGCTGTATCAATTAGGTTGCAACCTAACAATACAGTGATAGGCTCTTCTCGCTGAGAATTCTCGGATACCTTCAGCCATAACTTCTTCCACATTCTGTTCGTGCATTTATGAGTTAATTCTTGCCAAGCAAAGTCGATATTTCCTTTAGCATCCATGATGTTATATATTTTTTCCAAAATTGCACAAAACAAACATAGATTTAGGGGAAGTAGTGCTATAATGAATTGCCACCTTTCGCTGATTGGTTCGTGTTCATAAATAATTGTATTATATACAAATCAATGAAATGCTACAATAATTTGAATCAATGTAAGTTTTGAGCATTTTTTAGGCTTCAAACAGATTGTATTATATCAAATCAACATTAAGCGAGGTCTTACTATATATACCTGAGTTCATGTTAAAACTTTTACAACTAAAAAACTTTTACTACAAAATTATTATTATAAATTATTAATAATTTTAATAATATTTATACAGTAGAGTGTCGTTTATCTGAATCAATTGGGGACTGGGGTTGTTTGGATAACTGATTTTTTCGGATAACCGATTATGTACGAAAAAATATATCAACCTATCCCATGTTGAAATTTTTCTCCGTTGCGTGTCGCTTCGTGTTGAATTTTCATCGATTTTAAGCCTAACGAAAATTTTTATAATAATAATCGTAACTATTGTATCGTTAAAAATTATTTCTTTATTCTCTACAAACAAAATAAATATATTGAAAAATACAAAAACAAAAAAAATTATACTTTAGAAGTTAATCCACTATCAAAAATGCTCAATTCAACATGACACAATCTGACTGGAAAGCTTTCAGTTAACTGACGTTTCGGTTGATCGGTTTTCAGATAACGACACTCTACTGTAATAATAATTATTAATAAGTAGTAATAATTTAGTAGTATTATTATTTTTTCATTTTTTGGCTCTTTCCACCCTATGAACACTAAGAGAACCTTTTTCTCTTATCCATCATAGGTCATTGGTTACACTAGGCCCATAATGGGATGTGACTAATTGGTGACAGAGACATCCAGACCCTGTCTTTCACCAAAAAATCACCATGAAAAATTCTTGGGGCTTCTCACCCATCCAGATTCAATTGATGCACTTTAACTGCATTGATCATTTGGCCATTATTAGTTTCTGCAGTGATATCAGATTTCTTAGTTCTACTCATTAAGTTTTTCTGTAATAGTTTTTAATGAGAGTGAGAAACTAAATATATTATATTTGCAAACTAATTCTGCAGAAGTAAGCACCTAAACACAATCATTATTAGATTTTGTTTTTATTTATATTAACATACAATATAACTTGAAAGTGTATTATTTATTAATGATGGAAAAAAACAGTATGATAATATATATAAAATGTTATTAGAATACGAAAATTATTATATATTCATCTAATTTCAAACAATTTTAGAAAATAAAAATGATTGTAACTTTCCATTTTATTATAATCAAGAAAAAACGGATTTTATCATATAAATGAAGTATAAATAATATCAAGTAAACGACTGGATTCCTTTATCACGCTATTATGGCTAAATAATTACTAAATAATATGCAATTTGGCAATCTTGTTAAATATAATAATTATAAATTACGTGTTTACTACCATATAAGACAATCTCAATTATGTAGGACGAGGTGTAACTTCAAAGATCAAAATAAAAAAATTAGATTTATTAATACAATTGTAATTTTATTTAGTTTAATCACAAAAAAAATATTATCAAATGCACGTAATGCACACATTTTCCTGCAAAAATTACTGGCATTTTAAACTTTAAAGAAAAATCTTGTAAAATTGACAACATAATTTGTTCATGTAAAACTGAACAATCGAAAACTTTTTTTGCCAATTCTTGACAGTCGAATCCACTCTTCGTTGATTACATTTATGAGTTTCTCCAAATTCTGATTTCTGAATAATCATCTGTTTTCATGTGGAAATGGATTAAAACTTATATTGGGCTCCTGTGTGATTTTGAAATTTCAATTCAGAATTCAATTCAAAAGCTTTGCTTTTCCTATTGCTATTCATTGTTACTACTGACAATACACAAGAACAATTCAAACAACTCAGATAAAATAGTTTTGTTTTTATTAAACACCAAAGGATGAGCATCTGGTAAAAAATTGCAAATACATGATTCACAAAAATTATTGCAAAAACGCAAAGAATCATTTCATTTTGTGCATATAGGATGACCTAGGTTTTTGAAGCAGTAAAAAAATGAATAAAAACTTAGTCTTATACGCAAGTAAATAAATACGGTAATTAATTTTAGATTATTCTGGAAGAAGAGATATAAATAAATAAACAACTAACTCTATAATAATAATAAATAAATAATTCTGAATAATGATATAATGTAAAAAATGTCTCTATATCTCTGCAAACACCATCTCTTTGAAAAAAATTATTATTTTAAAATTTTTACAAGTATTCCAATATCTATAACATAGAAAACAATAATTAGAATTCAAAACTGATACAAATTAAGCAAATTTGTAGAAATTTATAGTTAAATTATATAAAATTTAAAAATTGAACTAAGATTAATACACTGCAATTATGAAGGAAAGATTAAAAACTTTCAATTAAATGAAGGAAAGATCAAACACTTTCAATTAAATAATTAACTCTTGTATTTTGTATGACATTTGATTTCCCTTTGAACAAATTTCTTACTTTATGAATCTCACTATGAAACTAATCATATCTTATTATGATTATGAAAAATAATCTTATTATGAATCCTATTATTGCACAAAATTTTATTAACTAGAGGACACAAGGTGGAGGGTTCTGCACAAGCAAAGCAAAAATTTTAATAATATGGAATCTTAAAAAATTTGTATTTTACTTGAATTCATTTTTAAATTTTGTATATCAATTCATAGATAAATCCTTATATAGTACAATGTTTTAAGTATAAAAATGAAAACTATTTAAAATTTATTTTTAATTATACATTATATTTGTCTAATTTGTACTCTCTACATTTTAAAATTACAAATTATTATAGTATTAAAATAATCTCACTATGATTAGGAAGTACATCAACATCATTACAATCTTCATCTAATGAAACATCATCGTTATCTTTGCATTCCTCTTCTATTTGATACTCCTTTGTAGAAGGCATAGGTACATCAAATATTTCAAGATTATCAGACATGTGAAATAATAATGTACCAGATTTATCTACATTGCAGATATTAATTCTAAAATCATGCTTGTTACCCAAAATTTCACCTTTGTGACTATAAAATATAAAAATGTATAAATAAATTATATGTATATTTTCATTAAAAAATAAATCTCGTAAAAAATTTTGAGCTTACTTATACAAGATAATGTTTCCCTTCTCTCCTTCTTCAAGAGGAATTAGTGATGTTGGTAAACAAGGTAATAATTGAAGGGTTGATTTTCTTTTATTTGTAATATTTACATTTTCATTCATTTCTAAATATTTCTGTTCTTTAATATCATCTAGAGATAGAAACTAGTAAAAATAATACAAATGTAATTAAATCTGTTTCTTAAGTTTATCAGGTAAATCATAAATATAAAAAATTTAATAATAATAATAGTTCTTTAAGTATTTTCTCCATTTAATAATGTGTTTCATGTTACAAGCTTTATTTTAAACAATTTATATTAAATAAGTTATTCTTTATAGATATATTAACATTATTTAATACACATAAACAAACAAATAATTATAATTTTTATACAAGGTAGAGTCAAAAATTAACTAAACTTTTAATTTTTATATTGCATATGACTGTGAAAGAAGGGGTTGTCAGATTCTCATAAGTCAAGTCTACGCTTGCACACAATAATCACTTCTATTTCCTGTCTCCATCACAAGCAGAAGAAATCCATATAAAATTAAGCATTTGGGAAAGTGAGCAAACACCAAATTTTGTCTGAAACTTCTTGAAACCTTCAATATAAATATTCAATTGCTTTGTGAAGCACACAGTAAGAAAACTGTTATTTGTACAGTCAGAATAAATTAAAGATGACTTCCATGCAGAGAATCATGTTATTGCAAAGAAGTGAATTATCAGAAAAGTAAAATAAACAATCAGACAAAATTACAGACTATTAATGACTCAGCAAACATTTTGAGAATTTCTTAGTTTGGTGGTATTCAATACGCAATGATTAGATGAACATACATTGTGTTTTGGCAGTATCTTGTTCCAAGAATTTAATTAACAAAACAGCATAAAGCTTGTTTCATGATAAATGGATGAGTTAATAGACAAAACTGACCAAGAGTGTCACTTAATGAATAGTGATAACAGTATCAAAACATAGTGTTCCCTCTACAACTGCAAACCAAACTCTGTCTTGATATGGAAATCAATCAGTTCATCATAATAAAGAAGTTTAAGGCTGACAAATGAAAAGGAAAAGTTTCATACATCACAAATTCATCCCTAAAGATCAAACAGTTAATAAGGAAAGGTCCATTGAAATTCTTAGCCATCTGCCTGAATCTATAAGATGAAGAGCCTAATTAGTGAAAAGGACAGAACTGAGTTCTTCATTATATACAACAACCTAATAACAGTTATTAAAAGTTTTCCTATAATTAAAATTAAGAACTTACATGGTTTTCTTCCATTTCCACAAATGCACTGTGACCTTCTTTATCATTTTCAGCATCATTTTTTTGTTGTTGACTTTTTCTATAAAATTAATCAAATATTAAAATCTTAAAACATAAAAAATATATATTATTTCTTCTTAAGAGAATAATTCAATAAAAAGATAACTTTTCTTTCTCAAGAAAATTAATGTTAATCTTTTTTGTGTCCACTGAAATAAAGTTACAGCAAAATTCATACTTAGCTCATTTTAATTCTAAATCTTAAAAAATAGAATTTTAATTTTAAATATTTTAAAAATAATTTTGTTTTAACTTATGACAACTTATAATACACTGGAGGGCAAAAGTTAAGTTACAAGTAGTTTTTGCCTCACAACTTTTGAAATAAAGCACCAAAACATTTTGAAAATGTAGACATATATGCAAATTTACATGACGAATAAGAAAATAGAAAAATATCTTGTCAATATGCAAATTACATATGTTTAATTCAATCTTTAGTGGTTTGCTGGTTAGAACGCTCCTTTGACTTTGCTGTTTTTTGTAATCAAACTTTATTTAAACTGCTTTTTTTTCATTAAGGCATATTCATTAACATTCTAATGGCTTCTAGGCATCGTTTAGATGATTCTTTAAGATGGCGTACTATTGGATGGATGGAAATGGGGCTTAGTCAAGCTGATGCAGCAAGGCTCTTAAAAATTTCAAGAATGGTGGTTTCACGGCTCTGGAAACAGTTTATAGTTAGAGGTGATATCTACAGAATTCCCGTGGAAGGAGTCCAAGAGTTACCACACTGCAAGATGACTGGTTTTTGAAAGTAACTGCCAAACTCAATAGAGGACTAACATGCAGGATGCTTACTTCTGAGCTTTAATCAGCCACAGAAAAAAAAATTTCTGTCAGAACTGTATTCAGAAGACTTGCTGCTGTTGGTCTTTATGAAAAATACCCAGTTGTGTGTATTCCATTTTCACCGTTCCACAAAAAAGTGCACTTGAATTGGAGTCATCAGCATCAAGACTAGACAGACCACAACTGGAGCAAAGTTCTCTTCACAGATAAATCCTACTTTAGCCTACAGAGTGATTCTTGACGATTCTTTATCTGGAGAGAGGCTGGAACATGATATACTCTATCAAACATAAGAGTAAAAGACAACTTTGGCAGAGGTGGTATGATGGTCTGGGCAGGCATCTCTCTCACTGGGTGCACCAAGCTCCATGTCTTTGGAGGTTCCTTAACAGGTCAAAGGTATCGCAAAGAGATCCTTGAGCATTATATTTGTCCAATGGCTCACACAGAAGGCACGGATTTCGTTTTAATGGACGATAATGCTCGTCCCCACAGAGCGAACTTGGTGACTCAGTATCTTCAAGATGTTGGAATCCAAAGAAAGAACTGGCCATCCAGGTCTCCAGATTTGAACCCGATAGAGCATGCTTGGGATGCCCTCGGAAGATGGGTGGGAAGTCTCTGTCCCCCACCCAGAAACCTTGATGAGCTCAGGACTGCTCTCGAAAGAGAATGGACTTTAATTCCTAATGAATTGATCAATAACCTTGTAAAGAGTATGAGAAGCAGGTGTCTAGCATAATGCTGTAAGGGGTGGTCACACACCCTATTGAGTGAATAAATTTGTTATTTTAATAAAGTTTCTATTTTATTTTAAATTAAGAATAAAAAAAAACACTTGTAACTTAAGTTTTGCCCTCCAGTGTATTATAATAGTGATTTCTCAAAGAAATTGATAAAAAAATATTGTAATCTATGACCTATAAATAACATAATCATAAATATTCTTAAATTGTAACCTGAAAACTTTCCCAAATATAAAGTGTTAAATATTTTTTATAAGAATTATTGTTTAAACAGTTTTATTACAAAATAATTTTTTTTTTAAATCTACAAAATAACAATAATTGTCACAGAATTGTATCAATTAATATTCACATATATAATTTTATTATAAACAGAATAACATTTAAATTAATTAAAATATCTATAACTGTGAGGTAGATAATAGTACTATTATCTATTATCTACCTCACGATTATAGATATTTTAATTAATTTAATTACTTAGGGCTAAAAGCATTTTCTGTAATAATTATGTTAGCTATAGAATAATTTGCCTAGATCCCAATTGATATTTGTGCATATGGCTTCAAACATTAGAGGATAAAACAGATAATTAACAATGATATTTGGCTGCATCACATGTTGTCACCACTTGTGCTCCAGATGTGTAAGGTAACACACACCTCCTTTGTAACCGCTCCCTGCATCTAGTAGTAATGGCTGAACCAGCAACTCCGTTGTCTTATTATTATTGTCTTATTATTGCCATGCAACGTTAACAAGAAATATTATTCCTGTCTACATTGATATTGCTTACTGCTCATACTATCATGGCAACATTTTCATCTTCATTGTATAGCTTTAGGCATAGTTTTAGTTTAATTTTAAATTTATTCTTTCACCTTGTATAATTTTTAAGTATAATTCTTAAGTATACTAAAACCTTTTGTTAACCAACTGATGAGGGACTATTTTCTATTGGAAAATAGTCCGAAATGCATTTTGGATTTTTCGGTTTCTATACTTTTGTAATCATCTTATTGTACACCCCCATTTTTGTTTTATTAAATGTTTTTACTTTGATTCTTGAGCATTTGTGCCCATTATCACTGATGTGATAAGCCCTGCTATTATCTACCTAACGGTTATAGATATTTTAATTAATTTAATTACTTACGGCTAAAAGCATTTTCTGTAAGAATAACATTTCTTATAAAATACATATTTTTTGCATGAATTAATTTTTTGTTATTAAATACAACAAATTTTAAAATTTTTGAATACTTTTTACTGCAAAAACATTGAAACAATTAGCCTTTGAATAGGATTCATCCTATGTTGTAAATAATTTTCATAATAAACTTGTCATTTATTAATTTTTATGATCAGTCATACAGTACAGTACATCTCTTTGATAATATAAATAAAGCTTTATGTGATAATTATAAGTTTCATGTTACAACTGATTTACATTGTTTTAGTGTACAAATTACTGAATAGCTTCAGTTGATATTTATTGCTTTGAGTTCAAAAGTATTATGGAT
The DNA here is from genome assembly GCF_030686945.1 of Centruroides vittatus. Taxonomy (NCBI): domain Eukaryota; kingdom Metazoa; phylum Arthropoda; class Arachnida; order Scorpiones; family Buthidae; genus Centruroides; species Centruroides vittatus. The sequence goes on along the minus strand of NW_027122274.1, from coordinate 783,424 downwards.
TATGTTCATGTAAGTTATAATAACTTTTGATGTTTGATAGAGAGTCTTATCAATGATATTATTACTGAAAAATTATAAAACTACATTTTTTTTAGACTAGTATTAAATAATTTTCTTTTTACAAAATATCATTTACAAAAGACAAAAAGCAATGTATGTATAAATAAATCACTGGAATAAAACTATGATAACAACTCTTTAAAATTGATTTTCTACTTTCTCTTTTACTATTTTTATTATTTAAGCATATATTCTTATTATAAAAGAATTCTAGATTAAACATAATTATAATCTTTTATTCTTTTATAGCTACATATTTTATGGCTATTAATCTGGACTTATCATACCACTATTTCTTAGTGTTTTCCATTTTTATTTTCTAGTAAGGTTAAACTCCAATATGTACCTTTCAGGTTTATTTACCTTCTTCAGTTGGAACATTACATTTGAATAATAATTTTAAAATTTCTTTTTAAATTATTTTTCTTCATTAAATAAGATTTTCTTCTTTTTTTAACAGTTATCATGTAATAAATTTTTGTAATAATATATACATATTATATCAGAATATGCTACAAATATATATCAGATTAAATATTTGCAAAAAAAACTGATTCTATTAATAATAATAATAATAATAATTGGAAAACAACACGCACAAAATGTACTACGACAGAGCCAAATTCACAGATAAAACAATTTACCACAACAGACCAGACATCACACTCATTGACAAACACAATAAAATCACATACATTATAGACATATCCATTCCAAACACTCACAATATACAAAACGCATGCACTGAAAAAAATTAGCAAGTACACAGAACTCGCCCAGGAAATAAGGCATCTGTGGAGGATGGATAGGGTGCTTATTGTACCTGTTGTTCTCTCCTCTACAGGTGTCATACCACACACACTACACAAAAGCCTGGGCACATTACAATTGAATAGAAACACATACATCACACTACAGAAGGCCACTATATTGAATACATGTCATATTGTGAGAAAATTCTTGAATACAGACACACACACTGATACACTTCTTTAATTTCTGTTTTGGTTACTATGCCTTGACTTTGGTCTGGCATAGCACACAGCCACCGGTGTTAACCGAGTATATCTCACTTAACCCAACAAAATAATAATAATAAAAGATACAAACCTTTTATTGCTTAAAAGCTCAAGCATTTGAAACACAAGGTTATATAAATATTCAACCTGAAATACAGTACATAAATTTTAAAATGAATATAAAGAACTAATAAATCAATTACTAAAATTTTGTATTTCTATTATTATTTGTTTAAATAGATATTGATAATTCATTCAAAAATAAGTTAAATTTTATTTTTAAATATAGTATTATATTTTTAAAACAATGATTCAATAGTTATATATGCATGTATATTATTAAATCAATCTTAAAATTAATATATAAATTTAACTTTTCTCAATATATCAGATATCAATTGCTTTACACACAAAAATATTAACAAAAAATGCCTTAATGCACAGTCATTATTTTTCAAATACTGTAAAAACCAATTACAGATATCCATAAAACAAAGTTTTAATTAAAAAAATTATAAAAGTAAAAAAATTGAAATTAATAAAATTTACAAAATCAATATATTAACCTTACATAATATTAAAATATTTGTAGAATAAAAATTAAATATCAAAACATGCATTAAAAAAATATTGTTGATAAAGATTGTTTACCTAATACATCTAATTTATTTTTTATTTTATTTTTTACCTTTTTACTATAAACACAAGTGGTGCCTTGAATAAGTAAAGCAGCTTGAGCAAAATTAAGAGTTGTTGTTCCATCATTAAAAGTAATTGCAACACCTTCCAACTGAAATATTTTAAATAACCATGTGATTAATTTATGTTATAAACTATATTGACATTACTAAGTTATAATATAGTCAAATCTTTTAATTCAAATGCAAAGTGAAATTTTGAAAATTTAGAATTAACAAAAATTTGATTTATCTATTTTTGAAAATTAAACTAGTTTTCTGCTTGCTAGATATGCCTGGCAGTTGTATAGATTTTTGTAGTTTAATCTATTGCAATTATAAAGTATTTCTTATCTGATAGAGGGTATTCAGTCTAAAGATTTGGTAATTTGCATATATATTGTATAAAGAGACAAAAGTCAGAAAGAGATGACTTTTGAAGAAACTAGTCATAATTGCTTCAATATCCATTACTATATCTGCTGTTAAAACTAACCTCTACCCAACATATTTCTTATCTAAAATGGAACCTGATTCACAGAACTTTTTCAATAGATGAAGTGCTCTTTTTGTTAGTGCCTTCTTTTCTACTTTCTATGTAAAGGTTTGTCAACACTGAACATACAAATTGGTCCTGAAATACTCTTCCACTAAAAATGTATGTTCTTCACATTATAATCATATTAGAAATTCCCCCACCAAGCATGACAGACTACATTCTATGAGAAAGTAAAGATTGAAGAATTGAGAAGAGTACAGACTTCAACAAATTCAAAAAGAGTAGCTAATGTTTCTACAAACTAAGTAGCCCATACTGCCCATCAAAGCATAGTTAATGAATGATAATACATTTTAAACAACAGGCTTATTAGATCATTATTTCAGATTGGATAATAGAACGTCATGTGGTCATTATAAAAAGTTCTTTTAAATTATTGTACAGACAATACAATGTGACTATCTTTTTTAAAGTTTAAATTTAATGACGTTAGTTTAAAATATGCCATTTGCAAAATATTTAAAAATGCAACTTAAGGGAAATTATGTCATCAAGCATGAACTAAATCAGATCACTGATGTCACTGCAACATAAGTGCAATCACCAATCCGAAATCAATAAAACATTTATTCTATAGCTAATATTTCCTCAAAATAAATAGCTTATATTTTCCATCAGAACATAAAATGAACATAACCAACATTTCATCTGGATTAGACAAAAATTGCAGAAGTCATAAGGAATTCACACAGACACACACACACAATGGCTTTTATATTATTAATGATTCTAGTTGAGCAGTAACTAAAACAATAAACACCTTTCCTGTAATTGGTCAATACTTTTGCTGATGTCACTTATGTATTGCCAGCCAAAATAATTTCCTAAAATTTTACAATTTGTTTTAACACATTAACAGCCAGTAATTAGTGGTATGGAGCAGGCTACTTTTAGGCCAAATACCCTGTATATACAAGTACTCCTCACTTTACGACCTATCTGCTTAACGACCCCTCGCACTTATGACCAACAAGCTTCGACCTACAATTCGAGGAATCCCCATTCTCAGTTTGAGTGTCGATCAGTGGCGAATGGTGACATGCGCACTAAGCGTACTGTAATTGTCTTTTAGTACTATAATAGGCTAATAGCATACTATAATAGTCTTTTTATGAATAAATTTGAAGTTTGTTGCATAATTTGTATAATTTTACAACGATCCTATATTCCTGGCGCAAGCTCCTCTCTTATCAACGAATTTGCTTAACGATGTAGTCGTCGAAACGGAACTCGGTCGTAAAGTGAGGAGTACCTGTATTATAAACTGGTAGTTACATGGATATATAATTTCCAGTATATTTATATAATCATCCTTAACAAATCAGTATTACTAATTTCTATATCTTTAAACAAAAAAATAATATTAACTCATTTTCATACAATTATAATTTGTTCGTTAGTATATTTATTTATGCATCTCAATTAAAATAAAACATTACCTCAGCTAAATACTTTTCTAAATAAGCTGCAATATCTATTTCCCAATTCTTGGCAAGATCTCTAATAGGATTAAGTAAATATGCAAGCTTCTCGTCAATATCATTTGTACTTTGAGAACTTGGTACTTTCATCATTGTTTCTTTTCTGAAAAAATAATTTAATTATCACATATTTTTACTGAAAATAAACTTTTAAATAGTTTAGTCAAGTTATAATACAATTTATTATGATTTTAAATATCAATTCAAAATTCTTGGAAGTACACTCTTTGACAAAAAAAAATTGACACACCAAGAAGAAACTATCCAATTGGAACAAAATTTTGTATGTTTACTATAAATGCACAGAAAAAAAAATTATTTCAATTTCAGAAAAGCTGGATGATTTATTTTAGAGAAAAAGCTACAATTTGAATGATACATCAGAAAGTCAATAAGATGCTGACCCACCTCTTATCTGAATACAAGCTGTTACCCAGCATGACATTGATTCATACAGATAATAGATAGTATCCTACAAAAATTTCTTGACAAATAGTAATCCACTGGCAGGCTAAGTTGTTGACATTCCTGGATGGGCATAGGCAACACTCCATCAGGCCCCAAATGTGCTCAACTGGGGAAAGTTCTAGTAAACTGGTTGGCCAAGAAAGAATAATGCACACAAAGACATTCATGTGAGAGGAATGCCAAGTGTGGCTTCGCATTGTCTTGTTGGAAAGTAAGCCTGGGGTGTTGTGAAAAAAACAGTATCAGAACAGGTTTCAGAATATCAATGTATCACTGTGATGTCAGGGTGCCATAGACTACCACCAGAAGGGTCCAGCTATCAAACAAAATGGTACCCCAGACCAAAAGTCCTTGATGTTGGACAGAATGGTATTTGTCAGTAAAAGTGGCATTCCAGTGATAGCCAGAATGTCTTCACACAAGTCTGCATTGGTTGTTGGGGCTCAGTTCAAAACGAGACTTGTCACTGAAGACAATTTGTTCCTAATCAGAACTGTTCCATGTGGCACCACTGCAATCACTCTTGATGATAATTACAGTCAATGATGGCATAATGGGCATCAAGAGCATAGATTCCACTTATGTAGTGATCTACCAATGATCCTGGTGGTCACTTTGGCATTGGTTACACATTGGATGGTTGATAGCAATATTCTGCTACCATTACAGCTGCTCAAACAATCCCTCTATCCAGGAGCGAATCCTGGCCAAAATTTTTGGGCATGCTGAAAGGTATAATAAGAATAATAGGCCTAACTCTGGCACTAAACAATAGGCAGAAATGTTAGTTGGTGTGAATAAAAAAGTATGGACTATTATAGAGCCCATTATATCTACTCCTGAAATATATGAAATATATTATAATGAAAAAGTATTAAAAATTTATGATAATTCAATTTTTGTGTGCTCTTGACACTGGAGAACTCAGGGTTTAAGCCCTATTAATTTTTATGTAGATCCGCCCCTGTACACAATATATGTATGCTGACTGGGTACCGCAAGCTTTCGATACAACCTGGCCATGTTAAATGCTTCAAATGACGACATGCACGCGCACTTATTTGCCGCGGCAAACCTCCACATGAGCAAGCAATTGATTTCCTGCATTACAGTAATGAAAAATGATTAGAATATAATTTACTACTATTTTACTAATAAAGAATTTGCTAAAACATAAAACAACAAATAAAAACATCGAGCTAGTTTATACTACATTTGACAATTCTATTTACTGAGATATCATAATAAATCCTTTCTGTTATAAACTAAATATGAAAACTTTCTATCTATACCAATTATTCAAACTAACAGTAAAAAATACTGTTTCATTTACGTAATGTTAATTTCTATGTTATTATCTTAATCACCACTATAAAATAATTATTTTACTGTAATCAATCCTTAAACAATGATAATTTTTCTATGTATAAACAACAGAAAGCTCTTCCAGTTACAAAAAAAGATTCCTATGTACAGAAATTTTAGAAAAAGAAAAAAGGAAGTCTTGTTTGAGAAGCAATTACAGTTGTCCCTTGATAATCCGACAGGTATAAAACCAAAGGAGTGTCGGATTACCAAAAGCGTCCGGATACTGAAAGTTATTACATATTTGGCATTGTTTTGCTAGCAGTAGCCTACAATATTCCTACATTTTATGAGTAAAATGCTGCCTAGGTTAATATGGAAATGAAATACCCATTTCAGTTAACTAAAACATGTTTATTAAAAGAAATATGGAAGCCAATAAATGTACATACAGTATGTGTAGGCATAAATAATACAGTATGTACAATAATTTATAAACATTATAACTAAATGCCACAACGTAGGTAGATTAATTATGTACATATGTAAATATGTACATACTGTGCTCACACTCTGGAGATGGGGACTATGATGACTTGACAGGTGTGTCGGACTACCGAGCATGTTGGATTACAAAACATCGGACTATCAAGGGACAACTGTACTTTTAATCAAATCTAAAACTATTAGGCATTGCAAATGAAATGGTCGTTTTTTAAAATTTAAACTTTCTTGCCCTGTAATTCAACTTTTTTCCATATAAACAGTGCTGTATGTTTGTAATTGGAGGAGAATACATATAATATGTGAACTTAAAAATGTAATCTCATTTATATTGTGAGTTACACATGTTTAAGAATACTTTTTCTGATGGCATTAAAAAAAAGAAAATTGAATAATTTTCTTTTATGCGTATAATGCAACCAAAGCAGCCCTAAATACCAATAAAACTTTTGATAAAGGTTCTTCGAGCAGACCACCAGGCATTAGTTCAAAAAATTTCATTCCAGGAATACAATTTCAAAAATCAGAATTGAAGAACATCACCTGACTGTCCAGGAAATTGCAAAAATGTTGAACATACTGAACATTAATCAACAATTTCTCAATATCTAAACATGTTAGAGAAAATCAGGATACTCAATAAATGGGTACCACATAAACTCAATGAGATAGATAAGGATCATCATTTGGAGGTTTGCAGTTCTTTAATTATTTGTCACAAAAATGAAAGTATTCAAATGAAATTCTTCCCTATCTACCTTATTATCCAGACTTTTAGCCAACAGACTATCACCTTTTTTATACATTTGGACAGATTTTTGGCAAGGATAAGTCTTCAAGAAAGAGGATGCAATAAAAAGTACAGTCAAACCTGTTTTTATGCGCTCTTTTTATGTGCGATTTTTTTAATGCGAATTTTTAATTTGTGCGGTATAGTTGGCGACTAGTCTCGTGCGATTCGTCATGTCTCACGTTGACTTATTATAGCTAAATAAACTTATTATAGCATAAATGCACTTATTATAGTAATATTATTGCATGAATATGCGAAAAATGAAATAATTTACTTTTTAAGTCAACAAAACACCACCTGGACAAAAATATGTAAAACAGACGATAGACCAGACGATGCAGTCAAGTGCTGACATCTGTTGTCAATAAATTCTATTTCGTACGGTTTTGAGTTATTTTCTATGTGAGACTTTTTTATGCGGTCCCTGTTGACCGCATAAAAAAATTATTTTTTTAATTGTGTTGCGAAAACTATTATTTACAGCCATTCGTGAAGTTTCGTGAGATTTTTTTAATGCGTTTTTTTTAATGCGGTCCCTATCCCCCGCATAAAAACAGGTTTGACTGTACTTTTAATGACTTTTTCTCATTCTTGTGATTTCTATCAAATTGGCATTAATGCATTTCTATTGCATTGAGAAAAATTGGTGGAGACAATTTTGATTGAATATGTAACTTAAATTAATAAATATTCAAAGTCAAGTGAAAAGTGATCATTTCATTTTCAACAACCTAATATTACTATCTTCCTTACCTGTATCACAGTAGAACCCCACTTTTCCAAGGTAATGTGGATCAATACTACCTCAAATAATCAAAAATTCCAATAAAATGGATTGACATGGCCATTTTGTTCAAATTAAAAATTGTGAATACAAAAGATTTGTGTGGTAGATTTTTAAACTGCTCTTTATATCTTACTTGTTAGTGAATTTAATCAAATATAAGAACAGCATTTTAAAATCATTTATTATACATCTATGTGTAACAGTTTTAAGAATAAAAATGTGTATTACAGTAGAACTCTGGAAACTCAACCCTTGGTAACTCAATACTCTGTAAAACTAGCCATATCATTCAAAAGAATAAATAAAAACATGCAATCTAATTTTTACTGCTATAAACTTAACACTAGGATCAAATAAATTATCATTCTTCACTGGCAATACTTGATAATATTAATTCCTCTTGTTAACAAAGAATATAACACTTTTTCCAAAGTACCCCTACGAAACACCACAACACAAATGTTAATAACTCGAAAGTAGCCACCGAATAGCCAATATTTCTTTAATTAAAATTTTACTACAAATAGAAATATTCACTATTTGGTACATAGTTAATACTTATATAAATTTACATATGTAATTAATACCTTCACAAAAATTCCACCGTATAGACTAGCATCATTGCTATGCCATAAAATTGATCTCTTCTTCAATCCTCATTAAGTCAAGTTTGCAGGAATCTACTGTATTAAACTTGCATTTTTATACGAACGACTTATCTCAAATTGAACTTAAATGATAAAAGATAACAGAAACAAATCATATTGTAATATACGTTATCATTTTAAACTTTCTTTTACAAATTATAATATATAGCATACCCGATTACAGGTTTGCCTCGAATAATGCAGAACCTTTAAGGATTCTACCGTACTAATTAAATATTAGATTAAAATAAAAAAGTTTTTCATTAATTTCATATAAGAAACAACATTTACACTAATGATTGTATTAATACTAATTGATTTTGAATGTTTTCAAGAAATTAAATACTAAATAAATGGTAAAAGATACTTGTAATCCATACTATATACAACTAAATACTAAATAAATGGTAAAAGATACTTGTAATCCATACTATATACAATTTATCAGTAAAAAACAACCTAAAAGAAACTTCTTCCAGATATATATTAATACAAATTATATTAAGAACTTTCAATATAAAACATGTGTTTACTTGAAATAGACATTCTAAATATTTGAAAATGTTAGTTTATTTTGATTCCAATAAAATCGGAAGACTATTTTATTTGTTGTTATATTGGTGTAAATTATAGGAAAAGTGGCATGTTAAATACTGTGTTAGTAAACAATTGTATCGATTGTATACAGATGAAGTTTTTACATAATCTTGGAGCATTTGCACCGATATGTGAATAAGAAATTATACTGTACTCACCTTAAATAATCGTGAGCATTAGATTTCAATTTACGTAAAAATCAAAATATCGAACGAAATATTTCAAAAAGTTCAAGTTTGCGCCAACTGCCATTTTGACTGTAACGAACTGATCAATTCACATTACTGTTTACAATTCTTCATATTTAATTTTTACTAAATTTAATATAAATATAAATTTCTTACTTCTTAAATTAATTAATTCATTAATTAAAAGTTGATATATAAAATAATATCATAAATATATATCTAACTTATAGTTAATATGAATTTCACGCGGTCATTGGCTCGTTCTTTCAAACGCTGTCACGTAATTGGGTGAATTTGAATTTTGAATTTTTTTTTTTTTTGATACACGTTAACAATACCTTTTACTTCCTCTATTCTTATGTTTTTGTCGACAAAAATTAAAAAAATGAATAATAATTTTCTTTTTAATTTTTGTATGTAAAGAGATTTTATTATAAATAATAAAATCGGAGAAATAAATAATATAAATATTCCGAGATAACTTTTCATATATATGATTTTCTAAGTTACTTATATAGGTACTGGGAACACAAAAATTTTATGGTCTTAGAAATGCTTGTTTTTTTACATAATAAACTTTTTTTAAAACTGTTTCCGCATCTTTTTAAACTAAGATGGACTCCCGGGAGATGGAAGCCGGGTGGGGAGGACGGAAGTCGACATATCCGGTCGGACTATCCCCGAAAAATTCCTAGGGATTTTTCGAAACGTCCGAATTCGATCCCGGGTCCCCCAGAATTGCCACTTTGACTGCCTGGCCATGCGACCGATACATAATAAACTATTAAAAATATTATTGAATTTGCTGATCATTTTAAAACTCTTCATTTTTAATTCGTACGTAGGGACTATTGAAAAAAAAAAAAAAAATTTGTTAAGCTGCAAACGTTTAGTTCAATAGTTTAATTTGTATATGTTGACGCCAAACATTTGTATACGAGGACCAAACGGCCCATTGACGACACATCGACGAATTCGCGATAGGATTTCAACTAACACGAGATAGTTCTCCTAGATTAAAATTATCCATGAAAATCTGAATCGTAATTCACTAGTTGTATTATGAAGAAATAGTGTATCTAAATATTGTAAGAGGTCTGTTCAAAAAGTCCGAACTTTTTGAATAACGCGCCTCCAGTTGGTTATACTTTAATCCGCTTGGAGGCGTTGTGTCCATGGAAACTTCCCGATTAGGGTTTTTCAAACGGGATATTGGGATCCCGGCTGTTTTTTTAACCCGGGAAATTCTTCTCATCCCGGGAAATCCCGCAAATTTCTTAAAAGTTCACTTTTTTCTTTTTTTGTGTCGTTGAGGAAATTTTGCAAATAGAAAGTGTAATTAACTCATAAACTGTCAGAATACATTTTTATTTATTAATTTTAAGTCTGCTTATTCGGTTTTTTTTTTTTTTTTTAATTTTTGCTTGTTATGACATCTCACAGATTGTCAATAATCAATATGTATTTGTGGCAGGACTCTCAAAATTCTTCACTTGTCAGAACCTGCAATATCTCGAATAATTGTGCCGATGCTGTTTTAATTTTAACTGTGCCCAGTAGTTCAATAACTGCATTATGACAGGCAAATTGGACAAGGATAGAAACGAGTATGAAGTCTGCAAGTATGAAATTTTTCTTCATAAACCTGATTATTAAAGCCAAACGAACTGTCGAATTATCAGGCCATAAGCTCGATACCACTATTAAAGCAGCCGAGGTAGACAAATCAAGAATATTGGCACAATGAAGTGGCGCTTAATCAACACTAGGCGAGTTTTCCAACTTTATTTAGTTAGTTACTAAATAAAGATGGAAAACTCGCCCAGAGTTGATTAAGCGCCACTTCATTGTGTCAGTATACCAAATATAAATAACAACATGCTTTCGATTGTACCAAATCAAGAATACTTGAAAGCAAAAGAAGTACTGCAACGCATCTCGAAAACGAACTAGAAATCTTCGACGCTACTGGTGAAAAAACACGGACCGTTTCAGTAGCGGGACTTTTCATTATTAAGCTCCTTCAATCCGTTTGTTGATATCTTGCTTTGGTGATTAGTTACGGCCGTCTATGTGAAGAGGTGTTTGTGGGGTTCGGCGAAAAATCGGATCCGCGGAAATGAGCTCTTTGAAGAAGTAGCGTTGTTATGTGAAATTCTGTGTGAAACTCGGGAAATCCTTCATGGAAACTTCCCACGGGTGTGTGAAACATCCCCGCCCCAAAAAAGCTTGACAAGTTCGCTCAAATGCTAAGGTGATGTTGACTGTTTTTTTATGCAAATGGAGTTGTGCATCACGAATACCTACCTACAGGCCAGACTGTCAACACGGAGTGCTACCTGGAGATTATGAAAGAGACAGAATCTGGCAAAAACGGTACGAACTTTGGAGGAGCGGCGAGTGGGTTTTTTCACCACGACAACGCGCCGGTTTATTCGTCACTCAGAATTTGCGAGGTTTTGGCTAAAAACAAGACCGTTGTACTTCCTCACACACCTATTCACCTGACCTGGCCCCATAAGACTTCTTCCTGTTTCCCAAACTAAAAAACCCGTTCAAATAAAAAAGATTTGCCACCATTCCAGAGAAAGCCTGAGGAGCTTATGAGCATTCCGGAAGAAGCGTTCCAGAACTGTTCCAAAAAGTGGAAACACCGTTGGGATAAAATGTATACGTTGGGGAGGAGACTACTTTGAAGGTGACCCTAACCAATAAATTGTAAGTGAAGTATTTTTTTGTTATAATTAATTTCGGAAACTTTTTGAACAAACCTCGTATTTGGTATGCAGGATGGCCCAAAAATCAGTTAATAAAGATGTATTTTGTAGTTTCTAACAATAGGTTTCCATATTTGTCTTAATACACAATATTTTTGAAGCATTAATTTTTAAACATTAATTTTTACACGGCCAGATAGCCGAGTAGGTAAAGTAACAACCTACCGCTCTGCGGGACCCGGAGTCGGCTCTGGACAGATTGAAAACTCTAAAAATTTTTCGGGAAAGTGGTCCGGACCGGATAAGACAGATCCCATCCATCACTACCGGCAGCCCCATTGCGGATCTTATCGAAATTATAATAAACACGATTAAAAACCTTCTTAGTGCCCACAGAGTGGAATGAGTAAAAAATTGCTTTTTTGTTTTTGTTTTTGCTGTTACTGTCCTGTGGGTACTAACAGACCCCCTTTTCTCCATACCCATCGTAGGTTTGGACAAGCCTACAACAGGACAAACCGAATGATGAGAAACGGGCCTGAAATGTCGGGGTTTGATTACCATGACCGTCGAGGGTAAAGAGTGCTCTTTTTACTATTTTATTGTTATTTCTTTTAACAAGTGAAATACGTAGAATGCTTTTTTTTTATTAATAAATAGCAGTTTTAAATATTTTATTTCCTGTAAGATAACATTACTTTATAAAAGTAGGAACCACTTACTTAAATGGAGCAGTCCATCCTTCCTGACAGTTCGTCAGGAAGGAAGGATGGAGTAGGAACCACTATGAGTCCATAACAGGTTGTTTCAGGACCTGGCCAACTTATAGTGAAATGTGGTCGACTTTCATGAGTTAAGTTTCTAAAACCCGCCGTGAACGAAATGGTGTATGTACAGTACATCGAATATCAATTTCTCACCGAAATAATATATTATGTGACATTGTCGACCAACTAAAAACAATTTGTGTAAGTGTCTAGTGTACAATAAGAAACTGTTTATATGGAAGTGTCGCTACTTTCAATACCTAGAAAACAAGGTGACTGCCGGATATTTGAGCGATTAAGACTTCAGTCTACCGCTCTGACATCGAATTCGGGCTGTTGAAAAATCCATGGCGGTCTGTACCTGATTTGTTGAGTTCTGTTCCATGCAGTCCAGCAGCAGTACATTGTGGATCTTAAGAAACCAAAAATGGGTAAGATTAGGACAGTTCTCGATGAACAAAACCAGCTGCCATGATGCTTGCAAGTATGATGAAATATACGATTAGCGCGAAGATCTTTAACGAGTTAGCAATACTGAAATACGAGCGAGATTTGTGCGCAGATAATTTCTTACCACACTAAATTTAACAGAAAAATTCATAGAAGTGTTGAACACAAAATCGTGTTAATAACAATCACATGGCTTTTTCCACCTTTATTTAGTTGATACGGTACACGTTTCGGGCCTTGTGCCCCTCATCAGTCAACTAAAATAATATAAGAAATAGTGTATACAGCGTTTTAACATTATTTACAGACAAATTGTATAAACATTTTAAAACGTATGTAACGTACCAGTCTTCCCTCTGTATGGCACTTGCACACGGTAAGTTTGCACATTACAAACCTGAGAATTAAAAGGTTATAAAATTCTTGTACATCTATTTAAATTAAAAAGCACATCTATTTAATATAATAAAGTAATAAAATTACATCAACTATTACATCAAATCAGAAAAATTCATCACAAAGCGATTAGTGATGCTAATGTGTAAAATTCCATTTAATCGATGCAAGATGTGTGATTACCAGAGCCCCTTCGGCCGTCAATTTAGAGTATTTTAATCTTTAAAATTGGCGTTTCCACTTCCCGGGACGAAGACCCAGGGGTTGGATTTGTAGGAAGCGAGTGTTCGGATTGTTTCATTGTGTCGAATTACATACGCAGAACGGGGCGCTTGACGTGTAAGTGCGTGAGTGCGAGAATTCGAGTAAAGGTTAAACGCTGTATATCTTCGTGTAAAGTGATGTTGTGTCCGTGTGTGTATGTGATCGAAGAACGTCTTCGGCATGTCTATAAACAGAAAAACGGTAAATTGCGATACGAGAATAAGATGTGTTAAAAAATAAAACAAAAGAGATCTTACCATCGGAGATTTCGGAAAATATTCACTTTTCCACTTGGTCCTCTTCGTGGTAAAGTTGGGGAGGGAGAAGAATCTCCCTCCCAAATGTTCCTAAAAAACACAAAGACAGTGAGAAAAGGGGAAGTTGATTCATTTATTACCTAAGGTGAAAATTATTACCTATGTCAGATAGTCTTTCTTCTCGAACAGTGTTATGAGAAGAGCGAAGGACCTGACCTAGCCTAGCCTAACCTACCCTAACGGAAAGCTCAATCCTCATAACAGCTGTTTGGGAAGAAATATCGGCCGAATGTCGCGTCCGGTGAGTAAACGTGTCACGTCTGGGTGGTCACAATCGGGAGTCAAATCCGTTGTCGTCGACCGAGTGTTACGTTCGGGAGACAAGTCCGTAAGTCACGTCCGGGAAAAGGTGTCGAGTCCGGGTGAGAATGTCGCATCCGGGTGAAGAGGAAATCGAAGAGGATCACCGCCTAGGGCCCTAGGCCAAGGGAACCGCAGCCGTCCGCAGCAACAAAACCACAGTCCCTCAACATCGGCGGCTCTCTCCTCCGATTCCTCCCCGTTCCGACTTCCGCAAGGCAGCGGCGGACGAACAAGAAGAGCACGACAAAACAGAAAGTGTCACCTCGGACGAGCTGTCACTTTCGACATCCTCCACAGCAAGATCTGTGGTCGGATGACAGCCGAAGACCTTGGCCAAGTGCACTGGACCCAGGGTGTAGCGTCGCATCATCCCGACTCCGGGAGAATGCCACGCTACGCGCACTTGGGGAAGGTCTTCTTCACCCGCTGCCTCTCGCTCGTCCAGCCCCCCGCTCCTCTACGTCCGAGAAACTCCCTCCCTCCGGCGCCATTGCCTGCCTCCGCCGGAACCGCCTCCAAAGCCGCACCAACGTCTTCATTCTGTAAAAAAGAAAATTTGCAATTAGTCCGGTGAAAACAAAAGCTTAAATTAATATAGACATAGAAATATAACACCTTAATTTGTTGCTGAGAAGAACATATAATTGAAAACACAAACGTTTTCAGCCCGATTAACAGGCCATCATCAGGTCAAAAACAAAATGGAACAGATACGTTCCATGTATAGAATAGAAATATTTAAATCAAAATTTAGAACAAAATTTTTTAAAAATATCCAAGAGAAAAGGAAGAACATATAAAATTAACACGAAATAAAATTGAAAATAAAAAATATCATAAATCTTCCAATAATCTAATTCTAGCTTAAATTCTTCCGAGAAAAGCAAAATGCTCACCGCAGCTGCCTTTTTAAATCTAAAAGATTCGAATCCGAAGCGCAAACGGACGACCATCGAACGATGTGCCGAGATGTCTTCTGGGACCGATCCTCCAAGTAATATTAAATAAATTCTTACGTCTAGGGTCAATATGGACTAAGACTTGCCTGAAAAATCTTCAATCTTCTACACAAAAGTCCGCAAACCACAAAAAAAAAAAAAAAAAACAACGCAATCCAAGAGCACAAGAAAAGCACGTCCGAAAACAACCAGAAATACAATCGAACTGCGAATCGTCATGTGTGACGTTTTTCGAACAAACGTTAAAAGACGCGTCAACAGTGTTTGAATTACGTAAAAATTAGAATTAAAAAAAATCAATTTTATTTCTTTTAAATTAATTTATATATATATTTTTTAAATTTTGCTTCAAACATTTTCTTGTGTTCGGAATTTGATAAATAAATTATCTTCTGCATTTACAAGGTGCAGAATGTCCAACGTGGAGATCTTTTTCAATTCTACGTCTCGAGACTTGACCATCTCCAAAAATCGCCCAAAATTCGTTTGAATTAACATCTTTTTCGTCCATTTTCGGCCATGGCATGAAATAAATCAAATTCTTAGGATTTCGCCCAATATTGTTTCGTTTTTCGGAAAGATTTCTCGGTCGCCGTCGGGGTTTCGCGTATTAATGCAACATCAAACTGGATAAAGTTAATATTAAAAATACCGAAAAACCTTTATAATACAGCCGAACGAAAATGGAGTCCGACACAGAGGATAAACAGATTGAGCCAGGGAGAAGCTACTATTCTTTCTCCTCGAATATCTGGCTTTTTAAAGGATCTCTCCCCTAAATTCTTAATTTGATGGATTAATCAATTTGACACCTCCGTTCGCTCGGTCCGCGAGTGTTGATTTAAATTTGAAACTTTCGCTGGTATCTCACGCCATGATATTTTCTTTTCTGACGGCTAAACATTTTCCTTTATGTCTTTATTACTTAGAACGCGACAATTTTGCTTTCGAAGAAATGCGACATTTATTTCCAAATTTTGCCATGTCTACGAGAGTCAGAATCGAAGCTGGATTTTTCTGATTGACATTCTAAACATTCTAATCCATTAGTTCGTGTCGATCCGTGACCTGACGTTGCTGCAAATTGAAAAATTTGTAGACTTATAAATTCCCACTGTTATCCGTCCACTGTCTTAACAGCGGTCACTCACCGGTGGGTCGCTTGCCATTTGCCCCCTGGTCCTAAGCTCATAGGCATCGAAACTCAAAAGACCCTGATATACGTTACACGGTCCCCTTTCTCTTGTTAACGTCTATTCCCCACATGACGTCCACAAGAGCTTCGCCAGCCAATGGGCCAGGGGGGGACAAGATGATATAAATTGATAGAGGATATGAATTGTATGTAGGTAAAATAAAAACGATTCATAAATTTTAAGAAGCTTAAGAAGATTATTTTAATTAAAACATAATCTTCTTGGGTTTTTCGCGCGGGAATTATAAATCGGGCAATAAATGACTTAGCATTTAAATAATTTTTTTCGCATGTCTAGGGAGGGGCAACTGCCACTCTGCCCCCCTCTGGCGACGCCCTTGGACGTCCAGCCGGCTGTACCGCTGGACTCCCTCTTGCGGGATGACCACTACCCTCGCATTGTGTGTGGGGTTTGGAACGCTCATCATCCCTACTGGGATAACGAGTGCAACCGCCCAGACGGCGCTGGCCGCACCCTCTTCGATTGGTTCTCATCAGTAGATTTATGTTGTTGGAATTCGGGGGAGCCGACCTACTTCCACCCAAACGGCTCGTCGGCCATAGACCTGACCTTTTGCTCCCCGGACTTATTGGGTTCCGCCACGTGGCGCCCTTGCGCGGATACATTAACTAGTGACCATGATCTCTATCACTCTATCCCTCCCGGGCACCCCTAGCCCCACGTCTACATCGTACAAATTGGGTTTGGTACTCCAATAATTTTGATCAGCTTTGGACCTCCGGGGATTCACACCCCACCTCTTAGAACTCCTTCGTCGACAATATCCGTGAAACAGTTACCGCTAACACGACAATTCGCTCTATTCCTTCCTCGGGTAAACCGCCGTGGTGGACCCCCCGAGTGCGGCCGCATCAGAGCGCAAAAACGTCGTGCGTTCCTTTTAGCCTGTAGGTGGGCGTCTTAGTCCTGGTGGGATAAATACAAGCGAAACTCCGACGGAAGACCCGCCAGGCTCGTCGGGAGTGGTGGGGTCGTCTGTGTGCCTCCTTCCTCCCAGTCAACGCTCTACCGCATCTTCCATCGTCTGAGGTCCCCACCGATGACTACGGTCACCCAACATATAATCCAAACGACGGACACTCTACTTAGTCCTAGGGTGCATATACTTTTCGTTTTGTATGGATCGATCTGTAAAATCGGGTCAGCCCTTGTCACGTGATACAGATAGCTTCTGTCATAGCAGAAAATATACAAGTACGATCGAAGATGGCGATAAACATTTGTTAGTTAATAATAGTCTCTGCTTGTTAGTTAACATATACTGAATTTTAAAAATATTATACGTATAATATCTTTGAAACTCTGTATATGTTAACTAACAAGGATCAAATTAAATTAAAATAATCCATTTTATCCCTCGATATTAAAACAGTAGTTAGTACTAAACGACATACGCTGTTATGAATTATCGTTTATTTGACAAAATTGTTTGTGCTCATTCATACGAATTTTTAAATCGTATTACTCTGTGAATAAAATTATTTAGATTTTATTTTGTGGAAAACAAAGTTTTAAAAATAAAACTTGCAGAAAAGGTGAAAGTGCACGCCATACATTCTTGCTGTACAATCTAGCAAAATTTTTTCTAAATACTTATTTTTTTACTTCAGTTTATCGAATATTTTAATAATGAAGTTTTTACTTGTCATTTATAAGTATTAAATAAGTTTCCTTGTCAACAATTAAACGTATTTATTCGTTATTTACTGTAAGCTTAACTTCAACCATGGAAGTCGCCATCTTTAATTTCTTTTATCCGATCCAAACGATCCTACCCTCCGCTCGGATTAGTTTGATCGCGATCCAGTTGATCCTAGATGGCGTTTGTATACACAAACAGAGATTGATCGGATCGCAGTAGTTCCTTTGTATACACGATTTGAACGATCGAAGTGATCTTGGATCAGTCTGATTCCAAAAGTATATGCACCCCTATACAGCAGATTCCACCCATTAGCCACTGGTAGAGAGCCATTTGACTAAGTGGCCGACCTCGTACACATTGTTCGTGCCATACTTACAAATAAAAAAATAATCGATTTCATTATTTGCAGTTTTAAAATTTAAAAAGAAAAGAAAATTTTATGTTATTTTTATATATCTTTCTTTACAAAGCTATATTTAATTATAATTTTCTTTAAAAGTTTATTTGTACAATTGTGATTCAGAATGTAATTGCGATATTGAAAATTTATTTTCAAAAAGTTGTCTCAAGACCACATAATGAAAAAGAAAACATTATTAAAAGAGAAAGACCAATGCCTAAACGTCGTTCGAGAAAAAGAAAACGAATGAAGGAAGACGGTCACGTGATCAGGCGGGCGAAAGGCCATTGGTGGAGAATAGCGGTTCAGCCCGTCCATAGCATTGACGTTTCGGAGCGAAATTGTTCGTCATCCAACGTATTTTCGTTAATCGCAGTCGCATTTTAGAAAACAGAGAATCGGAGAGGTTAAAATTTCCTGGACGTTTCGTGGTTTCATTTATTAAAGTGATGATCAGATCAGCCTTGCATTCGAGGCTGGCGTTAGGGATAGAAAAGGAATAATTATCGTGACACGGATGTCTCAGATTCTTAAAATCATTCTCTTCACTCGGACAAGCTAGGACCATGCATTTGATCATTTGTTGACAAACACTTGCATTCACGTTGACAATATGGCCGACCTCGTACACATTGTTCGTGCCATATTTACGAATAAAAAAATAATCGATTTCATTATTTGCAGTCACGTTTCTGTAATTGATTTATTTTAAATATTTAAAGATCGACTATCGTAAATGTGTTTTTGTTTTAATTTTTTTTTAAGTAACGTTATAAACCCGTTATTTTATTTATTAAAATATATTAAACACTAGTAATAATGCGAAACAATGAATTAAAAGACTAGTAATAATGCAAAATACCGCTTTTTTGCACTTTTCGAATGCTTATATTGCAGCAACCGCTTTACACAAAATCTTGAAATTTTGCACACTGCCTAAGAAAATAATTTTCTTTCGAACGACACTAGATATTGGAAAATACCATAAGGTGTTTGGTGGCAAAAAAGCGACTCCCGAAAATCGGAAACTCTGATTCCTGTATATGTTGTCAGTTAGTGACTTTTTTAGTGTCTTATATCAGGAGTCACGGTAGTGGCCCTAATATAAGACACTAGATTATTGGATCAAATTTCATCCGTTATTATTAAATACAGAACGTCCTCAATATATGTCATACTTAAAAACACCAATGGTGTACTTCACATCTCTGTTCTTATACAATAACTGAATAAGCTATCCTAATAAAATTATGCTGCAAAACAGTTATATTTATTTATTGCTCAGTAATCAGTGTTCCAGATAAATACACTAAACATAAATTAGACGACATAATTTATTTTTTTACCATAACAAAAAGGAATTTTATTATTTTAAAATTCGCATAAATCATAAATTTTGCTCGTGTTTGTCTCATTCATTTTGCACTTAACTGAACTTGTTTAGGGTGCAGCAAAATAACTACTAAACAAACACGACGTTCGACACAAAGAACACTATTTTGTATTCACCACGTGTCATAAAGCGTTACCCACTCATAGTGAATAGTTAAAAGATTTTTCCATAAAAAATGTAGATTTAATTCTTCTGTCAAAATTACAACATGTTTTTCACGTTTTAACTGGGCAATACTTTTTGCGATCGAGCAAAAATGATATACCGATCGACTCGTTGGCCACCCCTGATCTAGGAGTAATTATCAACATTTGATTAGTAACCCCTGGGAGTAGAATTTGTTAATTTTTTTTATGCGTAATCACAAAGGTTACAGTTAGCCTTAAATGATTTTTATAGCATCGATAAACTAAGAAAAACTTATTCGATTACAAAATTTGAAAATTATTTATAATTAATTACGGTATATTTCATAAAATTCTATCAATTTTTTTTTAAAAAATATTATATTAAGGAAAACATAATTTTATTTAAATGTGAAAAAATAAATATTTCAAACTAATAATAAATTATAATTTAACTATTTAAAAAATATATATTTTCTTATCAGAATTTAAAAAATTATATATGTGTACTTGATAATGCCGGCAGGTGGTGTAATCCACTTAAGTTGTTTTGTAATGTAGTATGTAATACGAACTTTTGAAGTCGTCTTTGAATTAATGGTTCGTTTGAAATTATGATTGCGACAGTGCAAACAAAAAGATACTTTATAATAAATATGTGCAGCTAGGATAGTTTAAAGCGTAAATATTGGGTTTTTCCAAATGAGAAGGTTGAAGTTGGTACTGCTCAGGATGATGCAAGGAAAATGGGCTTACTTTTTCATCATTCTTATTGTAGCTTTAATAACAATTTTTGCTTTTTATACTCATATACGATCTGATATTGCACGTTTAGATGATGCTAGGAAGAAACTAGGTAATTCAGTTTGTTTATACAGTTGATGTTATTGAACAATTTTGCTTTTAACGTTATCTCACTTAATTGGATCATTTCGATTATATTTACATGATTATTACATGATTATAAAGGTGACATAGGCAAGAAAAAGTTTTTGAGAAAATAACACAAACTATTCATACTATAACACAAGCATTTTATACTATATTGTAGGAAATTGTCTTGTCATTTGATGTTTTTTTGTTGAAATCACAATATGACAATGAATAAAATAAATTTTCTCTATAAAGATTATTAACAATTATAATCAGTAGTGTAACCGGAGAGCTGCCCGGGAGGTTCAGGCCTCCTTTATCTTTTTAAATAACTAAATTAAGAAAAATACAGGTAAAAGATTTGAATGTGACAAATGATCTCATACACATGTATACAGTATCTAAGATTACTTTTCATTTACAGTGGTAATGGGTGTACCACTGTAAATGAATAAATTTTGTGACAGGCAGGAATCACGGTGCCTGTCACAAAATTTGCAATTTGCGGAAATTTTATTCATCTAGCAATAGGAGTGGCAAATAGAGCAATCTGAAAAAATTAAAAAAAAAATCACTTGATGAGAAAGCGTACCAAAGAACATGTTATTGGTCTTGGTCCGACACATTTTTACTGTTAATAAACAAAAATAAAGTTGCTTGAGAAACTTGATCATAAAAACTGCATTTTTTTTCTTTTTTATATTGTTGGTCATCCTTTCATTTCTAGTTTCATTTCTGGTCTTTTTGTTTCAAAAGGTTGGTACAAAAAGTCACAATAAGCAAAAAAATAACCTGGCAAATGACTTTGTTTTGGCAAATAAATGATGTGTTTGGTGACTGGATTGGCAATTACTATGAAAAGCCAGAGTGACTCCTTGGTACGAGTGAATTTAGGTTTGCACATTTTAATTTGGTCCCCTGAATATCAGTTCTACTTACGCTACTGATTATAGTAACAATTATATTCTATCTTGTGAACATATTGGCCTCATTGGACCTGATTTCATTGGACAAGATGTTTATGTAATTATATTGCAAATATAAATTTTTATATTTATATATCATAAAATTTCATGAATCAGATTTTTAATTGTGTTAGGAAATGGATTTTCAATTAAATTTAAAAAGGTTAATTGAATTGAAGGGTCAGATGGATGTTCAGGTAGTATAACTAGCAATGCATCCACACAGTAAGTGGGAGTTGTGGGTTCAACTCCCACTTACTGTGTGATTCAAGAAAAGAATCTGTCTGGAGTGGAACACTCCAGACAGATTCTTTTCTTCCCAAATATTCTAAATTATTTAGTAAATGTTAATTTAATTATAATTATTAAATTTAATAAGAGATGGCACATAATGCCTACCTCTAGTACCAAATTACTTAGAATTTAATTAATAATAATAGTGGTAAACTAGTCCAATTCAATACAGTGATCGTTTGGCTTGTTAATAAAGATTTTACAATTGCAGAATTAGAAAAATGTATAAAATCTAAGTAAACTAAGTTATTTGTTATATTGAAAGGCAGATCCTTACAATGAAAGAATATTGTTTTCATTTTGTGTACCAAAGAAATCATTTACAGGCAGCCCTCAACTTTCGCACATTCTACTTTCACATAATTTGCTATTTTGCACATTTTTAAAAATTCAACTTTTTAAATTTTTTTGTCGATAATGAAAAAATTTGCCTCCATCAGAACGCTCATACACTACAAAGTGCGGTAGCTCGCTCTATGTTCTCGGACACACATTATTTTCTACAATAGCGGACTTCTTGAAATCACTACTGTGTTGATCCGAGCAAGAGGTGAAAACAGTTTCAGTCCTTGCATTAGAGTGTGTGTCAACGTGTTGTGTTTTTGCCAATTTATTTATGTTTAAATATTTTGTCCTTATAAATTGATAAACATGAGTGAGAAATGGAGAAACTGCAGTGTTGATAAAAACAAAAAGAAATTACGGACTCATAAACTTCATATGATCAAGACAAAGATGAAAATAATTAAACATTCTGAAAACGGTGAATCTTTTGTTTCAATTGGACATTTGTACATTGTAAACAGATCTATATGTTCAATTTTGAAAAATAAGAGTAAAATTAAGGAATATGTTCAAAATTGTTTCCAAAGGACACAGCATGTTATAGAAATCTTTATCAAGAAAAAAAAAGAAAGAGTGGTATTCAACTAACTTTCAACAAGTTTATAAAGAAAACACTCGAATGCACTTAAACACACCTCGTTAACTTCATTATGTATACATATTGATAAATACTTTAAAATGCAGTTTTTGGTGCATATTTTTTTTAGATCCCTCTACTTTCGAACTTTCGAACCAATTATGTGCGAAAGTCGAGGGCCAGCTGTATATCTATTTTTTATTAATTAAAATTATCAAAAATTAATTATTAATATGGAATATACTGTATAATTTTTAATTATAAAATTTATTTCATTGTAATAAAAATAAAAGATGTACAGTATATATGGTTGTATTATATTTATGCTCCTGTTTAAAAATGTATTAAATGAGAATCAGTTTTGTAAGGAATTTTATAATCATTATGAAACTGAGCATTAATAGGTATTATACAGCCAACCCTCATTTAACAACCTATCTGTTTAATGACCATTCAGACTTACAACCAGCCTCCAGTGTGAGGAATTCCCTTTCTTAATCTCTTTTCCACACTTTGTTAGTATCACTACATGAAACTCACAATCTCCAAGACTACATATTTTGTTTGTAAATCTGTACTTTATTGTACACCCTATTTGAATGATTCAATGACTAAAATATTGTATTAATCTGAATGTCTTATTTTTATGAATGAACTTTAATTTTTTTGATATGTCATTTTTCTAATTTTTTCTGATGTCTTTTTACATTCTATAACATGTAAGAAATACAAATTAAAACAAAGTTATCAAGTTGAAGTTTTCTTCAAACCTTTTCTTCATCTAGAATAAATAAAAACAATTAAGCTCTTGTTTATTGATCAATTTGCTTAATGACCTACATGGTCTAATGACCTAATGTAATTGTAGGAATGGGACTTGGTTATTAAGTGAGGAATGCCTGTAATAGTTTTAATAGTGATGATAAATGTTTTAATTTTTTTAAAACAAATACATTATATCAAGTATGAGAAAATTTATTCTAATTTATAATAAATATAGAGGTCTTAATGAAAAATTAATTAGGGAAAAATGATAAATTGCAAACTTATTTATATAGAGATGTAGGAAAAAATAACAGCACAATCTATCCATTTTGTTATTTATACAGGGTGTCTAAAGAAAAACTGATGGATTACAGAAACTCATATTTATTTTGAGAAAATAAATACCATCACAAAGTTTGTGGTAATTAGTGAGCAAACTTAAAAAGTTTTCTAATCTTTAAGAAATCTTAATATATGCACTATGTTACTCTGACAACCATCAAGACATTCAATCTCTCTCTAGGTGTTACATAACGTGTTGAATGACAATTCTGACTTCATTTATTGTGTGATCTTTTAATGTTTCAATATCTATAAGAAGTGTTTGATAAACAATGTCCACTTAACCTCCAGAAGAAAAAGTCCAAAGGGTTGTGTCAGGAGTGGTGCAAAAACTGAATTGACCCATCTTGCCCTATTCATCTGTTAGGAAAACTTCATTTAAATGTTCTATCTGCAGCAACAGTAGTGTTCTCTGTTTTTGTAATGTGGGAAAATTTTTTTTGTTTCACTGAAAATTGCTGAAAACTTTGTGTTGATCTGTTTTTTGTAAATATGCAATAATTTTTGTAATCTGTCACTTCTCAGATGTCCTGTATTTTTTATCATTTTCTCAAGATATAATATAAATTTTCATTAATGAAAATGATGCAATTTTTAATTTTAATAGATTTAATATCTTAAAAATATTTTAACACTTATAACAGTAAAATTGACAATGTTGTTTCTTATTCTTAATTCACTAAATTAAGTATGTTTCTAGCCTTGTTCTGATATGCTATTCATTTTAATTGTTTCTTAAATATTATGATAATGAAATACTATTATTCACGTGTGTAAAACAAATAAATAAGGCATATCGGAGATGTGCCTTATTTATTTGTTTTACACATGTGTGAGAGAGAGAAATGTTTGCATTTGGTATCAAATAAACTACTATTCAGAATCAAGGTTATTACAAAACATTTTGGATTATAATAAATATAACATTATTCTGATTCTTAATTAGTAATGTTTGCACAATTATAATGCAAGATTTATAAAATTTATTAATAATAAATTTATATATATAATATCTCACTAGTCATCACCTTGCTATTGTGAGAGAGCTCAGTAATTCTGATGAACTACAGAACTATGTAGCCTGGAGAATCTGTTCCTGGTAGGTCACCTATGCCAGTGAGGTCTGTGGAGAGAAATGAAACCAAGAGTAACTGACCCACATCTATGGAGATTTAACCATGGTGGTAACATGATCTAAGTGTAATACCAGCTTGGACAGCACCCTGGACTTGTGAGTTAGGAAGAGCTCACATTTGAAAAATATGTCGGTCTCCTTTGGCCACCAGTGGTGAAAGTGGCACCAGTCCAAGTATGGCTACTTCAATTCCTACACCAGTTGTCGGAAGCTGACCTAATATTGATGTTTCTGAGGTATTCCAGACCACTAAAGCAGATAAATCACACCAATGGATGAAATGGACATTGGAAATGAATGAGTTTATCATTTGTACTTACTATACCATCACAAAACTTGAAACAAATATGACAACAGTTACATTATTTACTTTCACAACAATATTCTCATCTTGTAGTCACTGTACAAAGGGTTATTGATCAACCCTTTGTACAGTGAGGATATTGTCGTCCCTCTCCCCATTTTAATTTTTTGCATCGTACAAAACATCAGACATTCTGATAAACATACAGTGAATACTCTTATACTTGTTTTTAGCCAATTTTAATTAGTTTTAAGTTTTTTTTTTATGTTTTACTACTTTTTTACTGAAAAAACATTTTATACATTTTAACAAAATTATATTTATTTTTACAGTTTTTACTTATACTAGCCCATGATTTAACAAAAATAATTTTATTTCTACAGTTTTACTTACTTTATCCAAGAGTTTAATAATTTAGTTATTCCATAGTGGTAATTCCATATTTATTTATTTATTTATTTAATAATTTAGTTATTCCATAGTAGTTATTCCATATTTAGTTATTTCATTAGTGGTAACCTATAATATTTTAGGACTGAAGAGGGGCATTAAGCCCGAAATGTATATCCTTTTAAATCATAGAAAACCTACTTTTTCCACTCAAAAAGAGTTCTTGTGTGATTTGTTCTCAACAGCAACCTTGTGTTAATTCTGAAAGTACTATTAAAGCTATTAATATGTATGTTGTCCCTGTACTCACTTATTCTTTTGGAGTTATACACTGGACAAGATCTTGAGTACCTCAAAATGAAAACAAGAACATTACTAAGCATAAACAATATCACCCAAAACTATCCATAGAAAGGCTAACTCTTTCTTCTAAAGAAGATGACTGTGGCCTTACTAATATAGTTAACCTGCACTATAAACAAATTCTGACACTGAGAGTTTTTACAAAAAAAAAAAATCAAGAAACATCAAGATTACATAAAGCAATAACTGGCAGATAGTAACCACACACCTTTAAACTTATACTCTGAGCACCTGAACATAGCTCAATATATAAATAACATAGACACCACTAAGCAGTCATGGGCCGAAAAAGCACTTCATGGCAAGTCTGCCTTTGACCTAACTCAGGAATATGTTGACAAAACTGTCAATCTACTGGCTGACTAGGAACTGCCTGCTTGGAGAGATGGAGGGTTTTATTGTTGTCTTTCAAGATCAGGTCATAAACACTAAAAACTGCAGAAAATACATCCTGAAGGATACATTACTCACAAATGACTCTTGCAGAAAATGCCACATTCTGCCAGAAATAATACAACATATAAGTTCTGGTTATAAGCTCTTAGCACAGACTATTTACATAGGCATAATCAAATAGCAGATATAATACATCAAGTGCTTGCACACAAACATAGATTATTAAACATCCAGGTACCATAACTACAAATATATTCCACAGGCATTTTTTAGAAAACACCATGCACAAAATGTACTACAACATAGCCATAATCACAGATAAAACAATTTACCACAACAGACCAGACATCACACTCATTGACAAACACAATAAAATCACATACATTATAACATATAGCCATTCCAAACACTCACAATTTACTGTACTAAACACATTCACTGGAAAAATTAGCAAGTACACAGAACTCACCCAGGAAATAAGGTATCTGTGGAGGATGGATAGAGTGCTTATTGTACCTGTCATTCTCTCCTCTACAGGTGACATACCACATACACTATACAAAAGTCTGGGAACATTTCAATTGAATAGAAATACATACATCACACTACAGAAGACCACAATATTGAATACATGCCATATTGTTAGGAAATTCCTGAATACATATACTGACACACTTATTTTATTTTAGTATTGTTTTGGTTGCTTTGTCTTGACTCTGGTCTGGCATAGTACACAACCACTGGTGTCAACCGAGTATAAGCCACTAAACCAAACATAATAATAATAATAAGACAAAACAAAAAAAAAATTTTTTTTTGTTTTGTCTTATTATTACAGTAGAGCATCAATTATCCGACTTAATTGGGGACTGGGGTTGGTCGGATAACCGAAAAGTATGAAAAAATACATTATTAGTGTAGTGTATTAAACCTGGTTTAAATACTAGCCTCCCTTTCATGGTCGAGCCAGTGCTGCCAGCTAAAACATGCAAAAATTTAACAAAAATAATTATTAAAGTAGCCAAGACATAACCAAATATTGTAGCACCACATCACTAGCGGACATTTGAATTTGCCGACTAGAACGCGGTCGGTTAATCGGGGGTTGGATAATCAATGCTCTACTGTATTATTATTATTATTATTATTATGATGTTGGGTTTTAGTGGCTTATACTTGGTTGACACCAGTGGCTTTAAAAATAGTTATAGTAATTTAAATTAGCTGATATACTAAAATTATTTGACAAATTAGATATTTGTAATTCAAGCTAGAAAATATAGTTTTTCTGTATTGCATAAAAGTAGATGATCAGATTGTTAGTGTTTCAGAAAATATCAGTTAATCTTTCTTAATCTGTCTTATTCTTGAGATAGTTATTAAATATGAGAGTAGCAATTTAAAAAAAAAATATCATTGTTGAATGATCCAAAGATCAGTAAGGTATGAACTTTAGAACTTTATCATTAAACAGAAATGCATTTTTATTTATTTGACTATCCACTACTGATATAATTATACAGTAAACTAAGTTAAAAATTATCTATCTATTATTAAGTCAGTCAAGTTATGGTTTGACGTAGCTACCATTGTTTTGAACAGTGTAAAAAAATTAAAATTACAAGCAAATTAACTGAATTATTCTGACTAAACTTTATTAAGATAGAATGAAATAGCTATGAATTTTGACCAAGCAATGCACGGTACTTGATTTGGAATCTGAAAGTTTTACAAAGTAAAAGATCCCTTTTTTGATAATGCACAATGACTTTGTCAAAGATTCTTTAAACAATTTGTTCCCTTTACTAAGTAAATAAACTGGTCCCTGCTACTCTGCAGTTTTACATCCCAGTCAAGATTTGTGAAACAAGCTGCAATTATGTGTTAACTTATAAGTTTACTTCTTGCTCCTGTAAAAGATTACAATGTATTATTGCAAAAAAATTTTTAATCAACATTTTTTTGTTTTGTTGATACATCAAACAATTTCTTATCTTGTGGTATTGAAGAAATGGCATTTTTATTCTTTTATTGTAACTTATTTCTTTAATTTCTTTATCTTTATCTGTAAAAACTGAATAAAAATGCATTTTTTCCCCAGAGTCTCTAACATATTACATTATTTCGTTATATTCCAAATAAAATATAGAATAAAATCCAAATTTAAAACTAATTTAATGATATAAAGATGATTTAAAATGTGATAAATTGTAATACATATTTATAAAATTACATATCAAAAAATGTTATTCAATATAAAATACATTATTTATTTTTCAATATTACATAAAATTCTGTTTTTGTTGAACTATATTTAGTATTCCAATAAAGGAACTAATTGCTTTCTAAATTTTTCATTGTATTTATTCATTTATATCTTACATATTTTATAGTTTAAAATTTTATGATATTTCTGATATTTTATTGAATTAAAATTTAAGATAAAAATTTATAGCCTTTCATCTGAAATACCAAAATAACAACAATAGTAGTAATAAAAATAATAATTAAGAAATCGAATTATTTATTTATTTAATATTTTCAAAGTCGTTTGGTTCATTTCCAGAATACATTGTTGTTTAAAATTTATAGGAATTTAAACAATTATTGCTAGAAAATTGAGATTAGTAATCTTTCACATATCAAAAGAAGACAATGAAAGTTAAAATGGAAAATAAATTTTTATAAATGATTTTGTAATACATACAATTAATTTTTACATGTCTTATTTATTTTTTGACATATTTGTGTTAGTAATCTTATATACTGTATATTTTAGTGTGTGTCTGAATACATACACACACTAAAATATACAGTATATACAGACTAAAAATGGTTTAAGGAGTCAGATTTATTTGGGATAAAATTTTTTTTTCTTTGTGATAAACACGTTAGATCCAATTAGTTTTTGAAAAAGAAGTTTTATTCAAATTCTGTTATATCACCAGAGTGTTTTGAAAGATGCATTGAATAATTTAATAAAGTAGGAAAAATAAAATTAAACTTTTAAACCACATAATCAACTTATGAATAATTTATAATAGAAATAAATATTCAGAGCTGACTATTAAATATCAGTCAAAGCACACAATTTCATTGTTATCTTTCATATGTGAATGATCTTGTTTGTTTAAAAATAAGTAATATAATCTTTTTCTATCATTACTTCATTCATAAATGTTTTTTTAAAGAAATTATCAATTATAATTTTGTTGGTTTGTGGAATTCAATTCTCACTTAACAGTTACTTAATTACACAAATTAATTTTAAAATGGAAGTGTTTGAGATATAATAAATCAACTCCAGAATTTAAAATATTGGAAATAAAAAGTAAATAATACATGTAATTAAATAAAGGGCTATTTTGTTACTTTGAAAGTTTTATATTTTTTAAAATTTAAATTGTTGTTTTGTATATAAATTTTTAAATCATATTTTATATTTTTCAATAGCTATTACTGTAGCAGAACTTCAGTTGCATAATGGAAAGGAACAAAATTCTAAAATAATAACAAATCCCATGATATCAATGTTACAGGAAGATTATAGTGTTTCAAATTCCATGGAGAATGCAGTTATTATTTATAATCGTGTGCCAAAAACTGGAAGCACAAGTTTTATGGGTATTGCTTATGATCTTTGCAATCGTAATAAGTTTCATGTTCTCCATATAAATACCACCAAAAATTCTCATGTTCTTTCCCTTTCAGATCAGGTAATCTTTTAAATTAAAAAAGAAATTTTAAATATATATTTAAAAAATTTTTATATATATATTTTTAAGACAAAGCAATTTATCATCATAGGCAAGAATTGTACAAAATATAACATCTTGGAGGTTAAAAAAGCCTGCTATATATCATGGACATATGGCATTTTTAGACTTTCAGAGGTAAGCAATTGGTCATTTATTATGAAATTTCTTAGATATTTTTATAGTTTTTATTAAATTTATAAAAATTTAATTTTCCTATATTTTTAAATTTCAGATTTGGTATTAAAGAGCAACCAATTTATATAAATCTTATTAGAAAGCCTTTAGATCGATTTATTTCTTATTACTATTTTCTACGCTATGGAGATAATTTCCGACCTCATGTTGTTCGAAGACGCCAAGGAAATAAAATGGTAAATATGGAATTAAAAATCAATTAAAATTAGCGTTTATAATTTAAACAGAAAATTCAAGAAAAAAAGCTATTTTTTGAGTTAAAGTTTTCTTTCCAGAATCTGTTATCCAATTTGCAATTCATATAAATTGGAATTACCTTTTTTCATAACAATCAATTACACAATGACAGTATTTGTCACTTCACTTTATTCTCATTTGAGATTACTGTTGATCAAAATTACCATAGAATTTTTGTTTAACTACTGCAGTGATTTGTATCACTATTTTCTAGTTTATTAATAACTACTTACAAAATTTTTAAGACAAATACATTCAGAAATTGAGTGAAAACTAAATTTTCATCAGTTTTTGACATATTAAAATTTACTATTATTAAGAAATGTTGATGATCGAACTATTGGTAATAAAAGTATTAATTACTGCAAAAAAAAAAAAAAACTGATGTATTGATTTTATAATTAACTCAAAATATATCTTAACCCAGTAATAGAAAACAAATTAATGAATTAACATTTAAAGAACATCATCAGGTTCTGATGATAGACAAGTTTAAAAATACAAACAATGGAACAGTTCAAATCTTATTATACTAGTAGCTCGGGATGCCCCCTAGTGGGCATTCTAGCAGCAGCAGTGACATTCTGTGGTATAAATAATAAATATAAATTCCTATTACAAATAAAAATAATAATATACTGAATTTCTGATGGCGTACCCTACTAAAATGCAGTCAAAAACGCAAAAAACCTCATCTAAAATAGTACAGTAGAAGCCGAGCTCTTCAGGATAATCCTTCACTCTCTCCCCATGGGGGAATTAAAATTCCCCCATGGGGAGAGAGATAAATTCCTTTTTAATGTGCATTCTCATGGCATACCCTACTAAAACACAGTGAAAAATGCAAAAATCTGCATTTAATAATAATATACTGAATTTTGTGTTAATTTAAATAATAGCTAGGAGTGCCCCTAGTGGCTGTTCTAGGCATACCGAGACAGATATACAAACAGCACGATCAATGGCTTATATTATTAGATATTGCATGCTCAAGGGATGAATATACAAATTAATGTAAAATTAAAAATAAATACATAAAATTAGTTAAAATATCTAAAGAAAACAACTTAAAAAAATACATATAAATTAATATAAAATAAGTATAAATAAAAGAACATTACATACATGAATAGACATAGAAACAAAAAGAGGTTAAAATTAATAAAAGTGTTGAAGACATTAAATAGAACTAGCCAACTGCAAATAAAGCCCTCCATGCAGGTGACAATGGCCCTATGTCTCTACTGTTAATTGTGGTTCCTTTACAAATTGCTTTATAGATTTTGAGTATTTCTAGATTAGATGAGGAGTTTATGTGTGATATATTAGATGTGCCCTATCAAAAAAGACATTATTGTTTTGGTTGGAGGCAAAGGCTGCAAAGGTAGTTGTAGTCAGGCATTTTTTGATTGAGTCCTGATGTTCTTTTATCCTGGTATGCAGAGATCTACATGTGACACCAATATATTCAAAGGGAAAATATATCCTGTTGTCAAAGGCATTGAGTAAATGTCTGAAGAATAGTTTGATCAGGATCTTTGTCATTCCTGATTAAGGAAAATACATTCAGGCTCCTTTTATAAGCAATTTGAAAATTTGAGCATTGGACCTCAATCAAAAAATGCCTGATACAACTATTAATGCATAATTATTTATTAAACTATCTATATATATAAAAACGAATGTATGTCTGTGCGTGTGTGTGTGTGTGTGTTTGTCCTTCATGCATTACCACACCATTTATCCGATTGCCATGAAACTTTGGGAAGTTGTTTAATACATTCCCGCGAAGGTTTGTGGCATATGTGAAGATCACCATTTCCCCCCTTTCAAAAATATATTTATATATGGATTAAGGCTTTTATGTCCAACAGATGGCGCTAACTTCCGACGACCTAAGTTTGCTTTTCTGTGAGAATGGACCTAAGCAGATCATTTTCTACCTATCTATATAAATAAAATACAACGTTTGTTTGTTCCTACCGATTCCTTTGAAATTTTGACACAACGTTGCATTCGAATATGCACGTGTTTTTATATAATATACATGTCGAAATTCCCCCTACGGGGGGAGATGGACGGGATTAAGGCTTACCGTGAAGAACTCAGCTTCTATTTATACTATTTTACATGCGGTTTTTTGCGTTTTTAATTGCGTTTTAATAGGTGACGTCAACAGAATATACACTAAAAAGGGATTTTTCGATATTCCCCAGCGGGGAAAGGGACAGGATTAAGGCTTACCGTGAAGAACTCGGCTTCTATTTATACTATTTTACATGCGGTTTTTTGCATTTTTAATTGCGTTTTAATAGGTGACGTCAACAGAATATACTCTAAAAAGGGATTTTTTGAAATTCCCCCCATGGGGGAAGTGTTACACATTTATAATAGATACATTTTGAGCCACAACAACGCGTGGCCGGGTCAGCTAGTATTTAATAAATTTAATTACATCTCTGTTTTAATTTTAGACATTTGATGAATGTGTGGAAAAACAAGAGAAAGAGTGCAATCCTGAAAATTTATGGCTTCAAATTCCATTTTTCTGTGGCCATGCGTCAGAATGTTGGTATGATGATATAATTTTCATTAATTATGTATAATATTAAATGAAATTTTAAATTTTATAAAATGTCAATTTTTACTTATTGAAAGGATTCCAGGTAGTGAATGGGCTTTGTCTCAAGCCAAACAGAATTTGATTGAACATTATTTATTAGTTGGAGTAACAGAAGAAATTCAAGATTTTATTTCTCTTCTTGAAGTAACACTTCCTAGATTTTTTAAAGGTGCTACAACACTTTATAATGAAGGTACTTAAAATTAATATTTTATATCACTGTGTATGCTGGTTATTTCAGTTTATATTTTCTGAAATTATATTAAACAATTTCATTTAATCTAGCTTTAAAAATATTTTATAACTTAAAAAATTTATATTTATTCTGCTAAACTATCAAATTTTTTTTTGCTTAGGTAAAAAATCTCATTTGAGAAAAACTTTTAATAAAATGGATCCATTACCTGAAACTGTAACAAAGATTCAACAAACAAAAATTTGGCAAATGGAAAATGACTTTTATGATTTTGCTCTTCAACAATTCCATTTTATTAGAAAAAGGACATTAACAATAAAAAATGGGGTTGTGAGTGATAAAGGGCAGCAGTTTATGTATGAAAAAGTTCGTCCCAGGTGATTTTTGTTATGTTTGTATTTTTTACAAGAATTTAATAATCAACTTAAAGCACATTAAGAAAAAATAATGGAGTATATAAATATATATATACAGATTTAGCACAAAAATTATATGATGTTTCTCATTAAAAATTAAAAAGTTTATACAAATTATCAAAAATATTATAATGTTTATCTTCCTTTTACATGTAATAGCTGTGATGGTTTTTGTTTTAAATTTATTTCTTTAGTATAAGGGAAATTTTTGCCATCTAAAAGTAGAACTTGATATATTAGGTGGTTAGAGTATTACTGTTCTAGAAAATATCTAGAGTGATAAAGATTTATAACCATTTATAGTCATTTTAACAAATAAATGGCCAGTAATAATTTTTTAATTTCCTTTTTACCTATTATTGGTAAATAATTTATAAATTGTTTATCCATTACAGTTTTCAGATAAAATTCATTTAATAAGAAAATAAGTTAAATTATTGCATTTATACAAAATTCTATAAAAAGCAAACAAAGTTTATTTTTATCAGCTGACTTGTCTGATTACTGAACATTGATATTGTGTATTATTTTAATTATTATAGATTTAACAGAGACCAGAATGATTTTATGATGATTTATCAGATTCCAATATAATTTTGACAAATCATCATAAATTTGAATAGCATAATGATACAGGATACAACAAAATTCAAGTTTTGTTGATTAACTACTGCAACATAACCTATGTTGTCGTAATTATATCAACTAAAACTTGTTATAGGAATGCAATAGTTATTCACTGATTTGACTAATATAAAGAAATGTAGGTTATAATGAGACTAACATGAAATGAAAATAAAAACTTGTAATGAATTTAACAATGAACTTAGTATACTTAATTAACATCTTTTTTATTCATAATAGTACATTCCATAAATGATTTTATCCATACTTTTTAGAAAATATATGGAATAATAAAAGAATACTAGTTAAACAGAAATTTGGAAAATTTTTCTTTAAATAGATTTATATTTGAATGCAAGAATTTCATTTTCCTACTAAATGGTACTATCTGAAAATCTTGTAATGAAAAAATAAAAGTATTAAGTAACAATGCATATAATGTTTTAACAAATTAAAATTTATTTTGGTGTGCTTGTTTTAAGCTATTATCTTTTTTGTAAATGGAAGATACACAATTATATTATGTAATAATAAATTTCCTATTGTAACTAAAAAACTTAGTAATAGCAATGTAGAGATAAAAAAATTTGAGGCCGAATAATATGCATAAAATTTGAAAATATTCATTTATGAATTTTTCTGACTGCACAACATTTTGATATTTTGTATTATAAAGAGATTGTATAAGTAATAAGAATTTTACAAAAGAAAAGTTATTAAAATATATAACTTGATTAATACATAAAATGTACAGTATATATACAATTTATTCAAATATATATATATGTAAATATATTAATAGTGTATTTGTTTTTATTGTATTAAATTGGTCGACAATTTTGTTACAAGTCTTTTATTGGAATATTTACTTAATTTAATTATATATTGCAAGAGAGATATTATTTATATATTATATATTTCATTTTATTAAAATATGACTAGAAAATTCAGTTACATAAAATTTTATTAATATGCTGTTTCATCTGTTTCAATTATGGGTGGTAATTGCAAAACATCAGAGTTACTAGCTATACAAGAATAATTGCTATCTTGTTGCTCTCTGGAATTAATTAAAAATTAATATAAAATATTAAATAATTAAAATAAGATGATATAGTATAAAACTAACGTGTTAAAATCGGAAGATTTCTTTTTTAACCATATCTTCACTTTTAATTTTTTCAATTGATTTCTTAATTCATCATTTTCTTGTTTTTCTTTTTCATATTTTATATATAAATGATCCCTTTCAACACTTAATGACTATAATTAAATAAATCATTTAATTAATTAAAACAGTTTAAGATTGTGAATTTATTGTTAAAATTATAATTTTAATAACAATTAGTCATGCAATAAATTTTACTTCCGAATTGATTCACTGAAAAATTTAAGAATGAATTATTTCAAATCCTTACAAAGTTTTTAATCTCAAGATCTGTAAAATGTTATTGCAAGATAAACCAACTTACATTGAATTATAAACTGATTACTATTTAATTTATATATGAAGCTAAAGCAGACAATTGGAAAAAAAAAAATTATAAAGAAGTTCCTAACCTTTATCTCATCAGATTTTTGTTTGAGTAAAATTTGATTTTCTTCTAATTTTTGTTTTAATTCTGTCAAATCAAACTGTCTTAAAGCAAATGTTTTCATTTCTTGAAACAGTCTATTTTTCTCCTTAATGTTTACATTATAATTTGTTATTTCGTTGTTTTCGGATACCAGTTGTTGCTTTAGAGTCTGGTTCATTTTGATAAGCGCATAATTTTCAGGGTCATTATCCTGTTTATAAAATTATGATTAAAACAAAAAAATATGTTAGACTTAAAATATACTAGTACAAATTAATCTAAGAATAAAATAACAGTATAAGTTAAATTAAAATGATCTAGCATCAGAAATTACATTTTCTTTAAAAGTTTTTTAATGACTATATTTCAATAAATCACTAGTTCTCAGACTGTTAAACCAGAGGTTTTCAAACTATGGTCTATGACCACATGATGGTGTAGAAGCATGTGTTCAAGCTATGGTCTATGGACTGCAAGTATAAGTATAACTTAAATACCATATAATTGCTAATATTATTTACCATCATTTTATAGAAAGGAAATTAAATGTGGAAAAATTAGGTAAAATATATTGTAATTTCAAAGTAAAGAACACTAATTTATGGTGATTATTATTTTTGAGAAAAGTAATGTATTAAATACAGAAAAATTATAATAAAATTATGATTATCTACAGCATTTAATAACTATCATGTAATAATTGTTTTCATGTCAAACTTGAAAATTTGAAGTTCTAGACTTGAAAGTTGTCATGAAATTTCTATACATGAAAGTCATAATTTGAAAATTAATCTTCACAAACAATTTATTGATGCTTGAGGATAAGACTTGTTTTTATTACCATCATTGCTTAGAAAATAGATTCTCATAGATATCTATGAGAATCTATGTTCAAGATATGTTCAAAAACTAGAATTCACATTTTTAAATAATTACTTTTGGTTACCATTGAAAATTTCATAAAAGAAAGACATAAAAAAAGAATAATAAAAGAATAACATACTGCTATAAATGATTTAAAATGTAAAAAAATATTGTGTCCAATAGTGAAAATGCAAATATTTTTATAAGATTCTACAGATCTTTCATTGTCTTAAATTATATCTTAAGCTCCATAATTATTAGTCTTTGGTTTGAATATTTAACACAAATAGTATTACGGGGTTTTTTAGAAAATATTTTGATGAGAGTGGTGAAATAAGAAAATGTCATATTTGACCAGTCTCATCAAAATATTTCATATTTTGATGCCAAATCAATTTACTTCGTACAATTATTACTATTGAATTATTTATATAATTTATAAAATACTTATATTAGATATGAATTTAAAGTATTAATTTAAATCCTTCTTCAAATAAAAGTCTTCAGTCTTATTATTATATACTAATAAATATATGAAAAATTATGTATAATAATATAAAATGCAATAAATTATTTCATCACATTATATAAGAGGTTTTTTCTAAAGATAAATGAATTTCTAAAATATGAAAAAATAAAGATGAATTACTGTATTATGAAAATTTATTTATTTATTCATCTGGCTGCAATATGAAAAAATTGTAGACCTATAAATTCTCACCATCGTCCGCCCGTCCGTCTTTCCTTAGTCTCGAGAAAGGAGTTAGATACATAAAAGATGAGACCATATATGGAAACCTTGGGCAGGAGGCCCCGATTAACTATATACGAACTTCCAACGCAAACTAGAAGTCATGTTATTTCAGTTCAAAAATTTTCCTCCGATAGGTGTTAGATGACTGACATGATTCCATTGTTAAAAGTATGAGTACAGGGGTAAGCCGCTACTAATTTGAAGTGGAGAACATATATTTTAAATTAAAAATTGCAGACCAGCATTGTGATCTGGGTCTCCTGCTCTAAAAATGTCTCGGATTTCATCTAACTCTGTTCTCGATGTTAAGGAAAGACGGCGGGACGACAGTGGGATTTATAGGTCTACAGTTTTTTTTAAATTGCAGCCTGATAAGTATAATAAGTCCTATTAATAGATTATAGTCATAATAGACTAATATAAAATTAACAGAAAATAATTTAATGAAATTATTTGAACATTTAACAAAAGGCAAGGACTCTCTGTAGCATCAACTATCAGTTGGTATCACCAGTTTTTGGGCTGCAATTTGAAAAAATGATATAACCTATAATGACACCTCTGTGCAAGAGAGGCACTCACTACACAATAGATATCTTATTTTCTCTATAAGGTGTTTTATTCCGTAAACAAGTTTTGAATATTTACTAATTTTTTCGATTTTTGTATTTTATTACATCTTACCTCCAAAATTCTCCATTGATGAATATTAGTTGGATTTTTCATGTGTTCTTCTAAAAGCATAGTTTTTTTTTGTTGTTCAGAGAGTCTTGTGCTGACTGAAATCAGTTCATGTCGTAGTTCGGAAATACTTAAACATTTATTTCTCATTTTTTCGTTTCTCTTTAGGGTATCAGTTAAGTTAGTTTTCATTATTGATATTTCTTCTTTTTGATTATTGTAATATTCTGTTTCTCTTTTTAATTCAAATGATTGGTTACTTAATTTTTCTTTCCAATTATTTATTTCCTTGTCCATTTGATCTAATTTCAATTCAACTATTTGTAATTCTCTCAAATTCTGTGTGAATAAAACAATTTTATGTATGATTTATTGAAATAAAGGGTAAAAGAAATTTTTTAATGTAAACAATAATATATAATCAAATATTCACTTGTTCTCTTTCTTTTTTGATTTCTGTCAAATCATTCTTTTTACTATTCAATTCATTAAGAAGCTTGTTATATTTATTTTTAAAAGATGATAATTTTTGCTGCATTTTTTCAGTGCTGTTGGTTTGATCATTGACTTCTTTTACTTTTAATTTTAATTCTGATTTTCTTTTCATTACTTCAGTTTTTTCTTGATCAAAGCTACCATGTTGAACATTAAGTTCTTTTTTTAATTTACAAATATATTCAGAAATGTGCTTTTCTTTTTTACGGTACTGTTCTAGTGTTGCCTGTGAAATGTATGCAAAATTGTTTTGTATAAATTATTGGTTGAATTTATTCTATAAATTTATATAATATAAATTTTTATTTTACTATTTTAGATAATTTAAACAATTCTACATGTAACATATTCAGTTATTGAGATCTGTGATGAAAAAGTTTGACCCCTATCAGGAATTTCTGTCTATATTTAAATTCAGAATTATGATCAGTTAATTAAAAATTGATTATGATCAATCTTTAATTAACACTTATTGTGCCAAATTAATTAATTATTGCATAAAAATATCCTTATAGTTTATGAAATTTTTTGGGCATTTCTGAATATTCCTGAGACTTCGTTACCTTATATAATTCTGATTGAAATGATTTGGTTTAGTGCCAATTTCGGAGGCAAAAAAATGGTGGCGCTAAATCGGAGTTTAACCGAATTTTATGTTATTCTCAAAGTATCGATACATATTTATTATAAGAACGAAAAACCTCTTTATTAAATTAATATTTATCTTGTTTTTAACTTTTTAAAGTTGATTTTAAAATTCTCAGTTATTCGATGTACGAATCATTTATAAAAGAGAATTAGTATTTCGGTCTGCCTATGAATTACGTAATGCAGATTCGGGTGGGTGGGAGAATTTACAAAAACGTTACGTGATGCAAGTGTCACAACCCTTGAGTAACAGAATGAATCATTTTTGTTTCTGAAATGTTGCATAGTAAACCGTAATGTTTATATTACTGATTTGTACGTTATACATACAATTAGTAAAGTAATGTAACGTACGGTGCTGTGTGTTATTCCTTAGTATAATTGAGGGTTGATGAGGATGTGCGTTACGTAATTTTTGGGATAGGTATGTGCAACGCGTTACGGGGGATAGAATGTATAAAAGTGTAAAAGTAGTGTTATGTAATTTATAGACTATCCATTTTTGTTAAAATGTAATGTATTTAATTTGCTTTTTTACCTTTGATTCCGAGTAATTTCTTAAATATTGATTCTTTTCTATGCTTAATTGTTCGCATTGTTTCTTAAGTTTAGCAGTTTCTTTTTCTTGGTCTTCGATTTCTTTGATTAGTTCTTGCTGCTTATATTCCATACTTTGAATTTGTCTGAATAATGTTTTAAGCTGTAAATATTATTAAAAAAATTAGTTTGATGATAAATAAATTTTTTAAAACCCGAATAGCTTTCATTTATAAAATTGTTTTCTGTAATATCAGTTAATTAAAATTGTGTATCGGTTAGAACAATAACAATTGAATATTAATTAATTTTACTGAAAAAATT
This sequence comes from Centruroides vittatus, assembly GCF_030686945.1. Taxonomy (NCBI): domain Eukaryota; kingdom Metazoa; phylum Arthropoda; class Arachnida; order Scorpiones; family Buthidae; genus Centruroides; species Centruroides vittatus. The sequence continues at coordinate 742,708 of NW_027122274.1, read as the reverse complement.
TTATAATTAAATTTTTAGATATTGGTCAATGCATTAAGAGATACAGTACTTAATATAAGATTTACTTTATACAAAATATTTTTATATGAATTTTCTCAATAATTGTATATTTTGTATTAAGTGGTTTCAAATCGTGGAAAATAACTGACCCGCTTGTTTCGTAATTAGATACAATAACCCTAATGGTTTTACTATATAACGAATTTGGTAATGTAATTTTAATGTTTATTCATGTTAAGATCAGAAAATTTACAGTCTTATTTTTAATTTTAATCTTAATAAATACTGTAATATTAATTGCAAATTACAAAATTTAACCACATAAATTACTTTGACAAAAATCCAAGCCCATCAGTGATCGAATGGATAAAACTGAACACTTGTAGTTGGTACTTATTCTTAATTATCATAAATTAATACCTGTTTAACTAATGCGCAATTTTTTATATAAAAATCTGTTGTTTTCTTTTCATTTCTCTCTATTATTTTTTCTAATTTGTTATTTTCCTTTTTCACATCTTCAACGTTTTTTGTAATTGCTTGAACTTTTCTTTTACTGATTTTAAGAAGATTTTCTTGTAACTCTTTTTCTGCGTATATTTTTTGCAATTCCTAATAAAAAATAAAGAAATTTATATAAATTTTAAATATTATTTACTCGTTATTATATTAAAAAACATATAAAAACTATTCTAATTTTATATCAATTTTCATAAAATAATATTTAAAATATGATACTTACGTCTTTTTCAATGGATTGCTGTTTTGTCATATCTTGTACGATGTTCTCGAGTTCAGCAGCTGTATGTTTCATATTTGAAATATCTAATTGAATAAAAATAAATTAATTTTCCAAACGCACCTTATATATAGGGTTCCAATCACATTGTATATGTTAAAACGATGAAAAATATTTTAATGTTCTTTGCTATTAACTAAAATGACAATTAAATTGACTCCTGAACATAGATTGTAGGCTTGTATTGATAATGATGACAAACTTGTGGAAACTTGACCATATGTTTGATGTGACTAATTGTCACTCTGTTGCTCTGATGGATCTAGGTTCAAGTTCAGATCGTATTTACAGATATATTCATGAATGATCTACCCCTAGAAGTGATAGATAATACCCTAATACATTTTCTCTTTTTACACGGGCGCTCTAATGTGACTCTGTGGTTCCTTCAGGATGGAAAGAGTTTAGAAAAAAAAGAAAGAAAAAGAAAACTCTGAAACTGAACAAATATCATATTACATATAAATTGCGTATATATCCATTCTCTTTTCATTAAACACAATAGCCCCATGTACTGTGTCACCATTTTTATGGATCATTCTATTCAAGTTTTTAATTTCTGATTTCAGCCTGTATTTATTACGTTACACATTTAAAAATTATTTATTGAAAATGTACTTTTCATATATTCGATGACTGTAATATTTGAATGTTCTTCATTTTTAATCAGGTGAAATTGAGACTTTAGATTGTTTCAATATCTACACGAAGAATCTTGCAAAAATTTGAAAATAGATGCATTTTATACCTGATATATAAATTAAACGTATATAATTATATATAAATTTGCATTTATTTTATTAAACCATACGTATGTATACACTACATAGGGTGTCCAACAAGTCTGGAAACAGGAATTATGTTGATTTTTGTTTATTTTTTTACAGCTAAAGCATGACACTGAGTAAGGAGGAACGGTATTCGTTCCTCCTTATTCAGTGCCATGCTTTACCTGTAAAAGAGCAAAGATTAACATAACTCTTAAGCTTCCAGACTTATGAAACAAGATTGAAACTAATAATATTGAAAAAGTATACAATAATGCAGCCTTATATCAATATTCGTCCCTGCCATGTGCCATTTGCGTTCACTACGAGGTTTATGAAATGGTATTATTCATATCAAACTGTACCAGAATCAAATAGCGAACTGTTATGCTATTTTTGAAAGCTGAAGGCTGCATTACACTACAAATTTTTGTGCATACATGCTGCGATAGATCTCACTATGGAGAGTCATGCATGTCGCTACAAAAATCTTGTAAATGGGTTCGAAAGTCGAAGAAAGGCTGAAGAAACGTAGATAATCAGGTAAACGCATAGACTTTTGAACCAAACTTTTTGTAGCGACATGCACGACTTTCTATATTGTGCTTACATCCTGCGATGAATCATAATGCCTTCGGCTTACTGTTGGGTAAATTAGGCATTTGTAACAAGTTACGGTTTTATTTAAAACTAGCTGACCCGGCCACGCGTTGTTGTGGCTCAAAATGTATCTATTACAAATGTATAACACTTCCCCCGTGGGGGAATTTCAAAAAATCTTTTCTTAGTGTACATTCTCTTGACGTACCCTATTAAAACGCAATCAAAAACGCATCTAAAATAGTATAATAAAAGCCGAGTTTTTCACAGTAAGCCTTAATCCTGTCCCTTTCCCCTGCAAGGAAATATCGAAAAATCCATTTTTAGTGTATATTCTGTTGACGTAAACTATTAAAACGCAATCAAAAACCGCATGTAAAATAGTATAATAGAAGCCGAGTACTTCACGGTAAGCCTTAATTCCATCCATCTCCCCCCAGTAGGAATTTCGACATGTACTGTACATTATATAAAAACACGTGTGTATTCGAATGCAACGTTGTGTCAAAATTTCAAAGGAATCGGTAGGAACAAACAAACATTATATTTTATTTATATAGATAGATAGAAAATGATCTGCTTCAGTCCATTCTCACAGAAAAGCCAACTTAGGTCAAGGTCTATATAAGAAGGGACACGCGTGACCTACTTCTTGAGCCGCCATTTTGGGGTTTTTTGAGTGCATGTTTTAAGCAAACTTGTACGAGCAGTCAGTTTTATACGACATTAATTAAACTAAAATTGCACAAATCCAGTTATTTCCAGTCAAAAGTATAATTTCGGATGATTATGCAACCCCAAGTTTATGTAACTTTTCGATCAAATAGTTTAAAAGAAACAATCATCCATATCATTTGCTGTCGTAATTGAAACTAATTAAATAGGTGGTAAAACTGATGCAATTACGTATATAGTCACTTCGTAAAGTGATGCAATAACATCAAAGAAGATTTAAAGTATAATAAAGTATAATAAAGAATATACAATGAAGTTATCCAAAATTTTATTTTAAAGCATTTACCAACACAATATTAATGCATTAAAAAAATAAATACTAAACTAACGTTTAATTAATGAGCATTTTTGGTTTTACAAAGGCTTAAACGTGTTATTTTTCTAATTATATAAACTTTAACAAAAAAGAATAATATTAAACACAATTTAATGATATTTTTAACAGAGCTTATCTGTGACATAACTCCTTTCTCTGTAAACACACAGAAAGCTGTAAACTCCGTAAACCTATTGTTTAACGTTTTGAGTACGTATATACGTAATAATAGTCGACTCACGAGGAACCACGTGTTGTGAGCTCTATCGATAAGTCTCAAAATGGCCGCTGCCGCATAGAATCACGGGAGCGTGTCCTGACCTTATACAGACCTTGACTTAGGTCGTCGGAAGTTAGCGCCATCTGTTGGGCATAGAAGCCTTAATCCATATATAAATATATTTTTGGAAGGGGGAAATGGTGGTTTTCACATATGCCAGAAACCTTCGCGGGAGTGTATTAAACAACTTCCCGAAGTTTCATGGCAATTGGATAAATGGTGTGGTAATGCATGAAGGACAGACAACTGACAGACATACATTCGTTTTTATATATATAGATAACTGGAGAAAATTACAACTGTTATTTTATCGATAGATTCGTGCAATCATCGATGATTTCGTCTGGCATAGGGAAATTTCCATAAATTACTTAACGCTAAGGAACATCGCCTATATCAGCATTACGAAGCCTTACGCCAAATAGGGTGTTCTTTATGAGATTACTTTCCTACCAAAAAAATCTGTAAAGAACTTTCAGTTTTCCATATGATTACGAAAATTCAAATCAATTATGTTACCTATTAATAAACAGTAGCATCAAGATAAGTGGTTTGAATTTTCTTGTCAGTGCAACGTAAATTATCTGGTCAACTAAAATTGGTGATTCACATGCGCATATGTTAAAGATGGACAAAAATAGAACTAATTAAAATATTTTCCTCTAACAGGTGAGTATTACAACCCGACTCCTCAGTACTGAATAAACCCGTGCGTGTACATTTCAATTTTTAAACATTTTGAATGTGTGTAACCTATATCGTGCCCATTATGGGTTCGACCAGGCCCTCAGTAGAGGTGGCTAGATCATGAGAGACAGAACCGCCCATTAAATCTACTATATTCCCAACCCGGAACGAACAGGATTCCCCAAGTTGGCAGGATAGAAGACTAAGTAAGGTGTTATAAAATTTTTTTCTACAATCCGTTGTTCTGATTGTTTTCCAATTATTATAATTATGTGCTGGTACGAATTACGGCATATGTAACTTCGTACATATTTGAAATAAATGTTATTTATTTAGTATTGTTATTTTATAAACACGGTGAATATTTGAAAATAATCAAAATAATATATTTTCATTTAATGTAACTTTGCATTTTTATATTATATACTACTTGTAATTTCGAATTTAAAATTTTACCTTTTTCTAAATCATTGATTGTAGCATCATCATTATCGTTTTTCTTTTCGATTAACGCTATAGAATTTTCTAATTTTTGTATCTTTTTCTCTAATAAACCTTTCTCTTTTGCTTTCTTATGAAGTTGATCTTTATAATTTAATGAAAGTTCTTCTCTTTTCTTAAAATTATATTTGTAAATTTCAATAATTTTATTTAGTTTCATTTTCATTTTAAATTATTAAACATTTACAAACCTTGTATTCTGTAACGAGTTTTGCCAAATCATCTTGTAATTTTGCTATTGTGTTCTGATGTGCATTAAATATTTTTTTATCTTCTTCTAAAGTTGCATTTAATGCTTCATGTTTACTTTTTAAAATTTCGAGTTTCATCTGAAGTAAGAACAGGAGAAAACGTCATAAAATTAATTAATTAAGTTGAAGTTAATAATAATTTGTACCCTTTCTTGTTCTAATTCATTTTTTACTAAGTCCAGACTTTTCAAGTTCTCAGACAATTCATCTTTTATTGATTCAAATTTTTCTTTTTTTTCCTCAATTTCTTGCCTTAATGATTCGTCTTCCTTTTGTAATTTTTCATACGTGTTTTTCCCTTCAGAAACAGCATCTTTTGCTATTTCGATTTGATTATTTACCTTTAATAATTGTATAAAAATTAATAATTTACGAATTTATTTATTACGGTAAATCTGTCTAAAGCGAAACCTGAATAAATGGGAAAAATTCGGACCGGTTTATAGAGATTTTACTGTATTAAAATAAACTAACCATTTCTATTTTAGAGTCTAGTTTTTCCATTTCATGTTTGAGAGATGATATTGTTTTAAGTTGATTTGAAATTTCTTCTTTCAGTTCAATTTCTTTATTTTTCATGTTTTTTATATGGTGGTTGAGGGAATCAATTTCGTGCTCTTCTTTTTTCAACCTGTCACAATAATTTCCATATTTTAAAATAATTTGAATTTTTAAATTTAATGAGTTATTTGCTTCATACTTTCTATTTATTTCTTTCGTTTCTTCTATATATTCTGCCGCAGTTTTTAATTTACTTAATGATGTGCCGCCTTCTTTCATTCGGAATAACTGATCTGCTAATATTTTTCCTTTATTTTGAGAAACTTCTAATTGCTAAAACGTATTAAAAAACAAAGAAAATCTTATTCAAGGTTAGGTTAATGAAAAATATGATGGATGAGAAGTAAGATAGTAATGTTTAATTAGTTTTTAACAATAAATATTACACAAACATTCTAATCTAGATTTGTTAATAAACACATAAAATATAATAATACATTTTGAATATTACATTAGTTTAAATATTAATTAAAAGTGCATATTTATATATTTAAACTACGGGGACTCCATAATGGGTTCGGCCAGGCCCACAATGGGGACAACAAGATGGTAAAGGACGGAGCTCGATATACCCAGGATAGACCGCCCATGAAAAATTCCTGAGGTTTTTGCACCCTTGGATTCGATTTCGGGTCCCTCAGAAGGGTAGGCTCGCCGTCTGGCCGCCTGTCCATCACTCATGTGACCTGGTACAAAGGTCCTCTTAGTGCCTATAGCATGGAAAAGGTTGAGTCTGACCCCTCTGGAGATGTGTTACGTGACCTCTATCTCCTCATTCCCTCCATCTTTAATCAACAAAATTTAATAGCATCAATGCCCCTTATACAAAAGTTACTATGCTAAATTTCGTTTCTTAATCTTTACACCATCCTGAGATATTAAACGAAATATACTCCAACACACACGCATATATACTGTACATACACATTCCGGATATCATTTTTTACTTTTTTGGGTTCAGAGGTGTCAAAACGTTACGATTCAAAAAACCTGGAAGGTCAAATGTGACACGATTACAATATTCTGTTATAACAGCCGGGAATGTAACCCATGTTACGTTAAAAAGCCAGGAATGTAACAAGAAAGTAAAAGTTTGAGATAGTTACAATTACTTCCAGTGCTATGTTATAACAGCCAGGAAAATAAAAATAGAAACGAAAATAGTTGAATGCAGTCAACAATTACATTAATATTACGAGAAATACCTTCTCTAATATTTGAATCTTCTCATTATCCTTTTCTCGAATTCTATGAAGTTCTTTTAAGCGTTCTTTCTTGGTTTCTATTAATGCTTTTAATTCCCGATTTTTGTTGAATAAGACAGTGTTATTGATTTTTAACATTTCTCTAGTATTAATTAGGGCCGTTTTCTCAGTATCCATTTCTTCAACGGTCATTTTAAAAGTATTCTATTAAATAGAAAATTCGTTTATAATTATTTCAAAATAATAAAATTATAATGGTTTGATATTTCTACATGATAATGCCATTTTAAAAAGCTATTTCCTTACACTCGTTATCCTAATTTGACTAATTATGAATTAAACAATAGTTGATTTGACTTAGTTTATTATTAATTTATAATAATATTTAACAATAGAGAGTAAAACACTTATGACTCATTTTAATTATAGTAAATCTGATGACGTTCTTTTAATTTCGATTCAAAGTACAATAATTGCTAAAATTAAAGCGAAATCTTATACTTGTTTAGAAAGTTTAAGAGATATTATAGTACGTATTGCAATTTACAGATTATACTATAGGAAAAAACAAATCACAATAAAACCGTAAAGAAGTAACTTCTAAACTTGATGGAGAGACATTAATGCATTACGTGGCATACGGGCGGCCTCATTTCGTCTATTATGAATACAATAGAGTCGGGTAGTGGGTGAGGAATGAGGAACTACGCATTGACCTGAATTTCCTCATGGGAGTACGATGATATCTCGAGAATATCCGGCTGACCTTTCAGATCAGTACAAGAATATTTTTATTTTATTCCTTAATGAATAATTTTAATTCGTTTAATGTTATTCACTATTCTTTTATGTAAAATTGTATATGCTATATTTACAAAAAAAAAAAAAAAAAAACACCTGAATTAAATGGTTATACGAAGTTAAATTAGAATAGCAATATGAATAAACAAGTTATAGTATTTTTCAGAGTAAGAATGGAGCTTATGTCTAGATCTTGAATATGTATCACTTCGCTGCTGTAGCTAAGCAGTAACTAGGATGCGATTTTGAACGACAAAGAGACTGTATACAATTGTATTATATTGTAGGAAAATAACAGTCTTAGACTGTTATTAATTTTAAGATTTTATAATTACCTTAATGATGAAATTTATGAATTATTAAATTACTAGCAGATAGGCCCGGCGTTGCTCGGGCAAAAGTAACGATAGCGAAGATTAAGATTATTACGTTATAGTCACAGAAGAAAAAGAGTAATTTCATCAACAAACTAAATATTTCTAAAGAAAGGTCGAATTTGAAAATCGAATGTTCTAATATTGTTCGATTTTCACGTGTTCTGATTATATTCACGTGTTTGACGTGTTCTGATTATATCGTTCGATTTTCATCGAATGTTCTAAAGAAGAAAAGTCGAGAAAAACCGAACTACAGTAGAGCGTCGATAAGTGGAACCAATTGGGGACTGGGGTCCTTCCAGTTAATGATTTGTTCCAGTTTCCGACTTTGTACGAAAAAATACATTAACCTGTCCGATGTTCAAATTTTTCTCCGTTGCGTGTCGCTTCGTGTTGAATTTTCGTCGATTTTAAACCTAACGAAAATTTTTATAATAATAATCGAGGCTATCGTATCGTTAAAAATTATTTCTGCATTTTGTACAGACAAAATAAATATATTAAAGAATATAAAAAACATGAAAATTATACTTTAGAAGTAAATTTAGTATCAAAAACATTCGATTCAGCACGACACAGTCCGACTGAAAATCGTTCCACTTTCCGGCCATTCCACTTACCGGCGTTCCACTTATCGATGCTCTACTGTAATCTGTTTAAATTTGAAAATCGAATATGTTCTAACATATTACTCTCTCTTCTTTTTTTTCCTCCAGCGCCCGTAAATCTTGCATGTCGCTTTCTCTTGTTCTCCATTGTTACTTAACACTTCCATTGTTGATGAAAGTGTTAAGCCTTAATCCTGTCCCTCTCCCCCGTGGAGAAGAATTTCGAAAAATCCCTTTTTAGTGTGCGTTCTCGTGACGTGCCCTAACTGAGTACCAAATTTCAGCTTTCAACTTCTAACCGTTTGGGCTCTGCGCTAATTATTATTATTATTATTATTTGTTGGGTTAAGTGAGATATACTCGGTTAACACCGGTGGCTGTGTACTATGCCGGACCAAAGTCAAAACATAGTAACCAAAACTGAAATTAAAGAAGTGTATCAGTGTGTGTGTCTGTATTCAGAAATTTTCTCACAATATGACATGTATTCAATATAGTGGCCTTCTGTAGTGTGATGTATGTGTTTCTATTCAATTGTAACGTGCCCAGACTTTTGTGTAGTGTGCGTGGTATGACACCTGTAGAAGAGAGAACAACAAGTACAATAAGCACCCTATCCATCCTCCACAGATGCCTTATTTCCTGGGCGAGTTCTGTGTACTTGCTAATTTTTTCAGTGCATGCGTTTTATATATTGTGAGTGTTTGGAATGGATATGTCTATAATGTATGTGATTTTATTGTGTTTGTCAATGAGTGTGATGTCTGGTCTGTTATGGTAAATTGTATTATCTGTGATTATGGCTCTGTCGTAGTACATTTTGTGCGTGTTGTTTTCCAATACAGTCTGTGGAATGTATTTGTAATATGGTTCGTGGATGTCTACTAATTTGTGTTTCCTTGCAAGCTCTTGATGTATTATATTTGCTACTTGATTATGTCTGTGTAAATAATCTGTCTGTGCCAAGAGCTTGCAACCAGAGGTGATGTGTTGTATAGTTTCTAACATGATGTGACATTTTCTGCATGTGTCATTTGTGAGTGTTGCATCTTTGAGTATGTGTTTTCTGTAGTTTTTAGTATTTATGACCTGATCCTGTATGGCGATCATGAATCCTTCCGTCTCCCCAAAGAGGCATCCCCGAGCTAACCAGCTGTTTGATGCAGTTTTGTCAACAAAATCCTGGGCCAGATCGTAAGGATGCCTGCCATGGAGTGCCTTTCGAGCCCACGATTGCTTAATGGTGTCTATGCCTTTTGTATGTTGTGTTGTGTCCATATGATGTGAGTGTAAGTTTAATGGTGTGTTATTTGAATCTGCTAGAGTTACTGCTTTATGTAATTGTGATGTTTCTTGTTTCTTGTAGAAAAACTCTCGCAGTGACTGTATTTGTTTGTAGTGAAGGTTAACTATGTCAATCAGGCCACGTCCGCCATCTTTACGTGGAAGGGTTAATCTTTCTGTGGCGGATTTAGGATGATGTTGTTTATGCTTAGTAAGTGTAGTTCTTGTTTTCCTTTGGAGTTGCTCAAGATCTGTGTGAGTCCAATGTATAACTCCAAAAGAATATGTGAGTACTGGAATGACATACGTGTTTATTGCTTTGACTGTGTGTTTTGCATTTAATTGTGTTCTGAGAATAGCATTTAACCTACTTTGGTATTCTTTAATTAATCTTTGCTTTATTTGTGTATGTTCTGTTAGTTTGGCCTGTTGGAATCCTAAATACTTGTAGAACTCACCCTCTTCCATGGATTCAATAACGTCTCCATTTCCAAGCGCAAAATCTTCTTTCTTCAGGATTCCTTTTTCTATGTGAACTGTTTTGCATTTATCTAGGCCAAATTCCATTTGTATGTCCTTGGTGTATGAATGTGTGATTTGTAGGAGTTGATGAAGTTGTTTTTGTGTGGATGCATAAAGTTTTATGTCATCCATGTACATGAGATGTGACAGTGTAAACTGTGTTGTTTTTTCGTGTCTGATATTGTAACCATATTGCGTGTTGTTTAACATGTTGGATAATGGATTCAAGGCTAAGCAGAACCAGAGAGGACTCAAGGAATCTCCTTGAAAAATTCCTCGCCTAATAAAGATTTGGTTTGTTTGTATGGAAGTGTTATGAACCCTGAGATGTAGTGTTGTTCTCCAGTGCTGCATAGTGTTTTGGAAGAATGTAATGAGTGATGGATGTATTTTGTACATGTGCAGAATATGTAGCAGCCAACTGTGTGGAACACTGTCGAATGCTTTTCTGTAGTCTATATATGCCATGTGTATGTTTCTGTGTTGTTTGTGTGCTTGCCGTAGAATGACTGAATCTATGAGTAACTGTTCTTTGCATCCCCTGTGATTTCTACGGCAACCTTTTTGTTGTTCCGTAAGAATGTCGTGTTTTCAATATGTTTGTATATTTTGTTTGCGATACAGGATGTCATTAATTTGTAGACTGTTGGAAGACATGTAATTGGTCTGTATTGTGTGGGGTCTGTGGTATTGTTGTTTTTAGGTTTCATGTAGGTGATGCCCTGAGTAAGAAAATTTGGCATGTCTTGTGGATTGATGATGATGTGTGTTAGGTGTTTAGCTAGTTCCTGGTGCAGTGATGTAAACTTTTTGTACCAGAAATTGTGAATGTTGTCTACACCAGGTGTCTTCCAGTTGTGTGCTCTGTTAACAGTGTATTGGAAATCATGTATGTTTATTTCAGCACAGGGCATAGTTTGTATGTTGTGCAAGTTTCTATTCTCCTCTTTGATCCAGCCTGCATCGGCATTGTGCGTGACAGCACTGGACCAAAGAGAAGACCAATAAGTTGCGAGTTCTTCTTCTGTTGGTGTGCCACTGTGCTGTGTATCAGTGTTTGCTTTGTTATTAATTTGTCTGTAAAAGAGTTTTTCATTGTTTGTAAATAATTTATTTTGTTGTTTTCGCAGTGTACATGTTTTGTATCGTTTGAGTCTACGTGCTTTGGCAGCAAGTTTTTGCTTTAGTGTATCAATGTATTCTGTAATGTGTGTGTTGTGATGTTCGTGTTTTGTGTGTGTTTTTATTTTCTTGAAAATGTTTTTGAGCTGTTTCCTTAATTTGGGTGTTATGTTGTTTTTAGTGTATTGTGTCAGCCTGCCTAATTGCTGTCTAATGTCATTTATTTGTGTTTCTATTCTTCTCTGCCAGGCAGGCTTGTTATAGAATTGTGTTTTCTGTGTATTTGTCTGTGATTGTACTTTCAGTCCATGGTGTGTCACAACTGTGACTGCCCCAGCATAAACTAATGTATGAATGTCTGCAAGTGTAGAAATTGAATGAATGTAGTGTGGTAGTAAGTGAGTGTTTACATAATTTAGTGTTTTTCCTACTTCTTTTGACCTGTTGATTTTTGGTATTCGTGGTCGTTGTGTGGGATCTGTACCTTTATATTTAGTAAGTGTTTCCTGAAATATAAGTGAGAGCGTATTAACTAAATCCATGTCTATGTTATCAGTGATGGATGAGGAAGTGTCTGTAGTATCATTAGTGGTAATTGTTGTATGTGTGTTATTATCAATGCTTGTTGCTGGATTATCCTGACAGGTTATATGATCTTCATTAATGTTAGATGTTTCTGTCTGTTGATGTATTTGATCAGCAACCTGTTGTTTGATAAGTTCAAGTGTTGTTTGTGGAATAAGGTTGTTGTGTATAATTGTTCTTTTTTGATCAACAACCCTTTGTTCGGTGACAGTGAGATGAGGATACTGTTGTGTGAATCTATGGTGTAGTTGTTGTCTGTATGCTGTCATGTGTGTTTCGAGTTTTGTGATCGTGTAATAATTACGGATTATAAACTCGTTCATTTCTACTGTCCATTTCATCCGTTGGCGTGGTTTTCTAGCCTTTGTGGTCTGTGGATGCATTGCCACAGAAACACCAAGGCTGGGTTGGTTCCTCACATCTGTTGAGGGCATTGCAGTAGCCATGCTTGGGCCGGTGCTGCTTTCGCCACCGGTAACCAAGGGAGACTGTGACCTATTTTTCGAACGTGAGCCTCTGCCTAACCCACGAACGCGGACCTTGTTAACCCGGGCGACGTCCGAGCCGGTATCACACTTTGATCTAGTTATTACCATAATAAATATCTCCACAGAATGTGGGTGTGGTCACTCTTAGCTTCATTTCTCCCCATAGACCTTACTGGCATGGGTGTCCCTACCAGGAGCTGATGCTCCAGCCTGCATTGCCCTATGGATCAGTAAAATTACTGGGCTCTCCCACCACGACCAGGTGGTGACCACGGGAGAGTTATTATTATTATTATTATTATGTTGGGTTAAGTTAGATATACTCGGTTAACACCGGTGGCTAAGTACTATGCCGGACCAAAGTCAAGGCATAGTAACCAAAACAGAAATTAAAGAAGTGTATCAGTGTGTGTGTCTGTATTCAGGAATTTTCTCACAATATGACATGTATTCAATATAGTGGCCTTCTGTAGAGTGATGTATGTGTTTCTATTCAATTCTAATGTGCCCAGGCTTTTGTGTAGTGTGTGTGGTATGACACCTGTAGAGGAGAAAACAACAGGTACAATAAGCACCCTATCCATCCTCCACAGATGCCTTATTTCCTGGGCGAGTTCTGTGTACTTGCTAATTTTTTCAGTGCATGCATTTTGTATATTGTGAGTGTTTGGAATGGATATGTCTATAATGTATGTGATTTTATTGTGTTTGTCAATGAGTGTGATGTCTGGTCTGTTGTGGTAAATTGTTTTATCTGTGATTATGGCTCTGTCGTAGTACATTTTGTGCGTGTTGTTTTCCAATACTGTCTGTGGAATGTATTTGTAGTATGGTTCGTGGATGTCTGCTAATTTGTGTTTCTTTGCAAGCTCTTGGTGTATTATATTTGCTACTTGGTTATGTCTGTGTAAATAATCTGTCTGTGCCAAGAGCTTGCAACCAGAGGTGATGTGTTGTATAGTTTCTGGCATGATGTGACATTTTCTGCATGTGTCATTTGTGAGTGTTGCATCTTTGAGTATGTGTTTTCTGTAGTTTTTAGTATTTATGACCTGATCCTGTATGGCAATCATGAATCCTTCCGTCTCCCCAAAGAGGCATCCCCGAGCTAACCAGCTGTTTGACGCAGTTTTGTCAACAAAATCCTGGGCCAGATCGTAAGGATGCCTGCCATGGAGTGCCTTTCGAGCCCACGATTGCTTAATGGTGTCTATGCTTTTTATATGTTGTGTTGTGTCCATATGATGTGAGTGTAAGTTTAATGGTGTGTTATTCGAGTCTGCTAGAGTTACTGCTTTATGTAATTGTGATGTTTCTTGTTTTTTGTAGAAAAACTCTCGCAGTGACTGTATTTGTTTGTAGTGAAGGTTAACTATGTCAATCAGGCCACGTCCGCCATCTTTACGTGGAAGGGTTAATCTTTCTGTGGCGGATTTAGGATGATGTTGTTTATGCTTAGTAAGTGTTGTTCTTGTTTTCCTTTGGAGTTGCTCAAGATCAGTGTGAGTCCAATGTATAACTCCAAAAGAATATGTGAGTACTGGGATGACATATGTGTTTATTGCTTTAACTGTGTTCTGAGAATAGCATTTAACCTAGTTTGGTATTCTTTAATTAATCTTTGCTTTATTTGTGTATGTTCTGTTAGTTTGGCCTGTTGGAATCCTAAATACTTATAGAACTCGCCCTCTTCCATGGATTCAATAACGTCTCCATTTCCAAGTGCAAAATCTTCTTTCTTCAGGATTCCTTTTTCTATGTGAACTGTTTTGCATTTATCTAGGCCAAATTCTATTTGTATGTCCTTGGTGTATGAGTGTGTGATTTGTAGGAGTTGATAAAGTTGTTTTTGTGTGGATGCATAAAGTTTTATGTCATCCATGTACATGAGATGTGACAGTGTAAACTGTGTTGTTTTTTCATGTCTGATATTGTAACCATATTGCGTGTTGTTTAACATGTGGTGGTTCGTTGAGAAAGGGCTTGTAAATCCGCGAATGCACGTTACAAGTATAAACACAGAGACTGATACACAATTAAAAGTCTTTTTATTTCCCTTCCGGAACAAGGTTCTTTCCTTTTCTAATTTTACAAAGGATCTCAACTGGAACAACTTCACTGAGGAAGGGGGGCGCCACTTACTAAGAATCACACCCGCGCTCGTAACAAAAACTTTTTTTTTTTTTTTTTTTACACCCGACTTAAAAATAAACTTATATCTACCTTAAAACTAAAAAGGAAAGGGGAAACAGACAGATTTAGGAAAGAACGAAAGTGGATAGAAGTAGATGGAAGGTACCCGGGTCTACGATGATCGGTGTTTTCGCTGGAGTGTATTTTCGCAATGGCAGTCGCTTTCCTCTCTTTTTCTTGTTCGGCTGTCTGCCCTCGACGTCTTTCGATTACCTCGGTTTTGTGTCTATTTTCCCTTGGCCTCGACGGTCCTGTAGCCTCCTTTCGACTTTTTTCGTTCCTGGTCGATCGCTGGCTCACACTTCCGTCCTTCTTGAGGTCCAGTAGAAAAGTGTCCCTTGATCACCACTTAGCCTTCAGGGCGTACTCGCCTTCTTTTGTTCTTACTTAGGAGGGGTAATCCTGCCCTCCAGCAATAACAGTCAGGTTATTTAGACAAAGGAGAAAGGAACGGAAATAAGAGAATAGAATGAAGGAAGAAGGAAGATAGAAAATATATATATATATATATATGTATTTACAACTTATGAATTAAACAAAAATATACAAGAAAACAATATGGCTGACGGCCACAAACATGTTGGATAATGGGTTCAGGGCTAAGCAGAACCAGAGAGGACTCAAGGAATCTCCTTGAAAAATTCCTCGCCTAATAAAAATTTGGTTTGTTTGTATGGAAGTGTTACTAACCCTGAGATGTAGTGTTGTTCTCCAGTGCTGCATAGTGTTTTGAAAGAATGCAATGAGTGATGGATGTATTTTGTACATATGTAGAATATGTAGCAGCCAACTGTGTGGAACACTGTCGAATGCTTTTCTGTAGTCTATATAAGCCATGTGTATGTTTCTGTGTTGTTTGTGTGCTTGCCGTAGAATGACTGAATCTATGAGTAACTGTTCTTTGCATCCCTTGTGATTTCTACGGCAACCTTTTTGTTGTTCTGTTAGAATGTCGTGTTCTTCAATATGTTTGTATATTTTGTTTGCGATACAGGATGTGAATAATTTGTACAGTGTAGGGAGACATGTAATTGGTCTGTATTGTGTGGGGTCTGTGGTATTGTTGTTTTTAGGTTTCATGTAGGTGATGCCCTGAGTAAGAAAATTTGGCATGTCCTGTGGATTGATGATAATGTGTGTTAGGTGTTTAGCTAGTTCCTGGTGCAGTGATGTAAACTTTTTGTACCAGAAATATTATTATTATTATTATCATTATGATTATTATTATTATCAACTCGTCTCGATTATATATGTATAGATTTATTATTTTTGTTATTGAAATCTATATATATAATCGAGACGAGTTGATAATAATAATAATAATAATCAGCACAGAGCCCAAACGTTTAGGAGTTGAAAGTTGAAATTTGGTACACAGTTAGGGTACGTCACGAGGACGCACGCTAAAAGGGATTTTTCGAAATTCCTCCCCACAGGGGAGAGGGACAGGATTAAGTCTTAACACTTCCATCAACAATGGAAATGTTAAGTAACAATAGAAGTTTCAACATTGGAAGCGTTAAGAATGGAAGAGTCAACAATGGAACTGTTACGTAACAATGGAAATGTTAAGAGCACAAACGGTTAGGACTTGAAAGTTGAAATTTGTTACATAGTTAGGGTACGTCACGAGAACGCACCCTAAGAAGGGATTTTTCGAAATTCCTTCCCACGGGGGAAAGGGACAGGATAAAGTGTTACGTAACAATGAAAGTGTTAAGAGAAAGCGACGTGCAAGACGCAGATGCAGTTTTTTTTCGTTTTTGCGGGAAATCGAACATATTTTTAGACCTATCTAAAAATTCTGTAATTAGTCTGGAAACAGGGAGGACCCAATTCTTGCATTCTGTGAAAACGGGTAAGGTTGACTATAACGTAATAATCTTAATATTCGCTAAAACGGTTAGGAGTTGAAAGTTGAAATTTGGTGCACAGTTACGGTACCAAAGTGTTAAGTAACAATGGAAGTGTTAAGTAACAATGGAGAACAAGAGAAAGCGACGTGCAAGATTTACGGGCGCTGGAAAAAAAAAGAAAAAAGAAAAAGATTAATATGTTGGAACATATTCGATTTTCAAATTTAAACAGATTAGTTCGGTTTTTCTCGACCTTTCTTTAGAACATTCGATGAAAATCGGAGGATATAATCAGAACACGTCGTGAAAATCGAACAATATTAGAACATTCGATTTTCAAATTCGACCTTTCGTTAGAAAAACTTAGTTCGTTGATGAAATTACTCTTTTTTTGTGACTATAATGTAATAATCTCAATCTTCGCTATCGTTACTTTTGCCCGAGCAACGCCGGGCCTACCTGCTAGTTGTATAATATTTTAAAAATAACAAACGGATTTTCCTATTGTTCGTTCGTTTTCTGATGATAATCACTAACAAGTAGAAGAGAGTGCCATTCGCAAATGCATTTTCATTGTCTTCATAGACAAAAATTAAGTGTTTTCCACTTTGATTTTTTTAATCCATTTGACAACCCGCAAAGAAATGCATCTTGATAAGACTTCGCAGTTCTGTCTTTCTAGCGTTTGGAGACCGTATGATCAGCATTAATGAATGAAAATTCGGATGCTTTTGACAATATTGACGGATTGTTCTTAAGTAACGATACTTCCATGTGATTACTTCGGTTGATTCTTTCCGTTTTGAATTCCGGTTTTGACGATCAAACACAAATCCAATTTAGTTCAATACACGATGTAAATTTGACTTATTAATATTTGGTAAATTGGGATTGTCATTTATTTCACGAAAAATGAATTTAATGAAAGACTCGTTTCTAAAGAAGAATTGATGAATTGTACTTCTAATGGTCACGCAGACAAACTCATCACTCGTCTTTTCATCATGTGAAAATCTTTTTAACCGGCGACGTCACCCTTTCATCTGTTGACCACCGTTTTTCAGAGCAGAGAAAATACGTTTGAAACTGACACACCAATCAGAGCTGGCCGTATTCTGAGGCCCTATTCTGGTCATCGTCTCTCGTCTTTCACAAGCCGGTCGCTGATTGGCTAATCATTTGTTTACGTCTAGAGAGATCATCGCGTCTCTCTAAACGCGATTCTGGACACTTTTTCTCTCTTAGCTTCTCTCGTTTATCAGAGACGAGCGGATAGTTGTCTTTCGATCAGTCTTTCGTCTTTCGCCTCGATTTCGTTATATCCAATATGGACGACTCGATGTTACTCGTGCTGTACAATCGTATTAGAGAACGTTCTCTATCTCGGCAAAAAATATTTCGAGAGAGAAAACGCTTCTGGTTTTTTTCCAGTACCTACACAGATTCCTTTTTTTTAATTATCCTACATCAATTACTGAACTATCAAATATGATATTAATCTTACTTAGATAGTTAAGGAGAAATTAGATGGTAATATTTCGAAAAATATCTAAGTACGCACGCTTTTCTAACTTAGGTTATTAAAATTTTTATTTGTTAAGAGACAAATTGACATTACAATCTGTAAAAACGTTATAAAACAAATAACATAACTGTGTCAAAATTACGTGCTTTATTTGAACATGTGCTTTCCTTGCCACGTGATCTATGAGATGCATTTTCGAAAATTTTACAATTTCATTGGCTAAAATTCTATACCGTGTTGCGCGCGCAGATAACCCGAACATGTATAATCAACCGAATAGAATCGTGACGTCAACGACAAAGACGAGATCGTTTCGAACGACCAGAATCGTCATTTTGTGTGAGAGACGAATTTCGTCTTTCGCTTTGACGTCAATCGTCGGTAAAAGAAGAGACGAAAGATAAGTGACTAGAATATGGCCCTGTGATATTCTGGCTTTTCAACTGACAAAAATTGATTTTGTTATTGCAACTGAGCGCATATTTTTAAGAAGTATTTCTTTGGTTGTCCTCGTAAACTTTGCCTTTTCTTATTACATTTGAAATAAAATTCAGATAATTTGTGATCCATCATTTTCTATTGATTCGAAGAATGCCAGAAACTCGAGAATAGAAGAAAGTTTAACAAATTAGTACAGAATTAAAAAAAGAAAAACTTGGAAAATTCAAGCATCGCTTCATATGACGTCATGCGACGTTTCTTGTTGTTTTATAGGCAAATCTCAAATTTCCTGCAAAAGTGTCGGAAATTTTAAATAAATTATAACAGTTTAAACGTATAATTTCTAATATACAGTATGTTCTATTTCGTGCTGAATACAAAACTATTGTCTCTCGCGTATGTAGACTAATGAACAGCGATTGTATTCTTAAGAAAGTCTACATTACTCCTTGAATTAAGGAAGAAACAATTTACAATTTTTAACATTTGATAACATTGACACATGAATAAGTAGTAAATATTGAGGAGAGTGCCTTTATACTTAATACTTATGCCTAGGTAGACCTTTATCTTCCACTCTAGAATGTAAAAATTATAATGAGTCTCCATTATAACACTAAATAATATAGTGTGTGATAAGTCTCCCCCATAGAGCCGAAAATTATTTTAACAATGTATAATCAAGTAATAAGAAGAGAGAAATGCTTACCTTTTCAATATTTGATTTATCTATTTCAATTTTTTCCTCTTCATCTTGACTTTTTTCAAATTTACTCTCACTATTGTAAATATAATTATAAATATTATTCTAAAACGTTAATTTGTTTGTTGTAATGATACTTACACAATTGAATCAACTGGAGGAATTATTACTGTTTTAAACTCTTTCAAATTACTTTCAGATTGTTTTTTCTTAACGGCTTTACTACTCATTTTCTTAAAAATGTAACAAATTATGTAAATAAGTTTTTAGCAAATTAAATTAAGCAAAACGAAAACTGCTCTTCGAACAACGAATACGATATTTTTAAATTTCGAATTAGAATTAACGAATTCGAATTTACGTCATAACGTATTGAAATAGTTTCAATAAAGTTTGCAAATTTTAACGAAGCTTATTTAAACCTACTAATGTATTTTATAGTAATATTCTTCAGATGCATTTTGATACAACTATTATTATTTGATGATCACTGCTTATAAATATACTTTTTACTTTACAGAATTTTTCTTGAGGTTCATGCATTTTTTTGAAGTAATCTCTTTGGTTCAGTAATTCATTCATTTATTAAAGTTTTTAAAAACAGTCTTTGAATGTTTTATATTTTATAACAGTCTATCAAGAAAATAATTGATTTTTTAAATATATTAAAGGAATTAACACTAAATCATCCTGATCTTCTTCCGTCAATGGCGGGTTGAGTCTTCCATGACTTCAAAAACGTTTTCCAAATATCCTTTCTTGATTGCAAGGTGATTTTACCTGTGAGGCTGGATCTCTCCCAAATTGAAGAGAGGTTTCAAACCTATCTTCAATTTGGAAGAGGGGAGATCCAGCTCCTACCAGGCGCGTCCTTCGTGTGTATGATGAAGGAAGCCCTATTGGGTTACTCTGAATTAAAAAAATAATAATATGAAGAAGTCTTGGATGAAATTCTAAAATGCCATTTCCAGAGACACAAAAACCCAAATAAAACTTTAAAAAGAAGTAAGATTTGGAAAAATAGAAAGTGAATTAAATCGCGTTAGTAGTTACAAGTTCTTAAGTAGGTGAAGTAGATCTTTACCTTAATACATTAACGAGGAGACACTTTGACCCTTTTTGTAAATCTAGATTTCAAATTTTCTTAGTAAACATGAAATCTATTTTAAATATCTATATAAAAATGTAAATTTTTCTCTTCTATACAGCATATATAATTCAATACGACGTTCGTAGAAAAGATTAAAATTTATTTTCGTTTTGTTTGCTGAAAGTATGTCAGGTCTCAAGTTCTTCGTAACAGATTAGCCTGTCAGTTAAATAAATTATTATTAAAAGAAATTTAACTCAAATTTTTATGGGAAATGTTAGTAATTTAAAAAGAAATTTCTAATAAAAACTATTTGCTAAAACTTGATTAGCAAACCATGAAGGATCTGGATTGGAATTCGATTCAGACCAAAGTTTTCATGGATAAGTCAGATCGGGCTTTGTTCCCTATTTTCACCTGTACTACCTGATTAATTGTAATCGGATAAACAAATAACTTATAAAATCAAGACATTCAGATAACTCATTACAGTCTCGCGCAACAAATCCAAATTTGCCTGTTATGGTTATATACAGTCGATAATTATATTTTTATTACCTTTAAATTATTTAAAAAATAGGCCAATATTCTTAAAATTATCAACAGATATTGTATAAACATAGAACTTAATGTTTTGGATAAATTATTTCGTAAAATATTATAAAACATAATTTTAAAATTAATAAATCAGAAATCCAAATATACAATAGGCCTATATGTAGATAATGTATTTTTTTTTTTTTAAGAATAAAATGCTAGATCTTATACTATTAGAAATATCACATAAATTTATTACTGTATTTTACTACAGAAATTATATAAGTTTTTGGACTCCAGTATGTTGCCTTTCATTTTTAATTGAGAGCATCATAGATAGGACCGTGTGAATCTTGTTATAGAGCCCAGAGTTAGAGAGGGCCCCTTTTGTCATTTTTTTTTGTAGAAATGAAATAAAAACACAGAATGTTTCTTTATTAAATTAATAAGATCAGTCTTAAACAATTAATTAAATTAATATTATTTTTTTAACAAAAAATAATATTAATTTATAGGACTAAGAACTACTACAGACCTGTAAGTTTTCTTTGGGTCATGAAAAGGAAAAATTCCTAGCTCTCTCCTCTCAACGGCTCTGATCGTAGGCATTAATAAAATTGGTATATTTAGCAAATATATGAATTACATTCTTTTAGCTAATAACCGACCGAATAATTGGTTTCGATTACCTTCGACCAAAAATTACCTCTTTGTCAAAATAATCGGCTTCGGAGAAAATCAGACCGAAGGCCCATTTAAGGCATAAATGGCTAATTGCTATTGCTTGCGCGCGCACGGTAATGGCCCTTGACGCATTCCAATTTTGTGTATATAAAATTAAAAAGCATAACTAAGTGATGTATGATTGTTTATTCAAGTAGAATAGTTTATTTATTCTTCATTAGACAAAATAATAATCTGTGTTATGAAAATATTAGACATGATTTTTCGTAAAGAGAAAGAAATACAGACACCTTAAACAAAACGAATGTTGTAATTGCGCCTTCAACTTCAGAATCTCAAACACAAGACACTAAAATCTGAATCAACAGATTTTGAAATACTATTTTTAAATATGTCTTTCTTACAAGAAATGCCAATATCTTTCATCACTGATCTTCAAACCCTTGTTACTACTAGAAAAATGTATCCACAAAATATTTACCTGCTCCTCAGACTAGTGTTGCGATTAAGCAATGGTTCAGTTCTGCTGGACAAATTATAGTGGTAGAAGAACTAATTTACATGGCGATAAACTTCCTATTTTAATTAATATATATGTTAGGCTCAAAGACCGAAATCGCTCATTGGGCGAAAAAAAGACCACAACGCGTTGTGGCTAACTCAAAACGACCACAAAGCGTCGTGTTGTGGCTTTCATGATATTTGACCACTACGCGTTGTGGTGATTAAGAAAAGCCATAACGTGTTCTGAATGTTAGCTGATGCAACCACGATAGAGGATTATACGACGCACAGTGGTTTGTAACTTTAAAATATGGATTCTAGCCTCGAAACATTTTTATTTACAATTTTTAATGCCGAACAACATTAGTTCTACAAGTTTTCCTAGAAATTTAATTTTCATGCTTAAAAAAATTTTAAAAAAAATGTATGGAGAAAAATACACATTTTTTTTCTTTTGTTTTGCTAAGTGCTAAATGTCTAACTACTTGTAGTTAGACTTGATACACGATGAAATAAAAATCAGCTGCTAAAGTTAAAAACTACTGTGCGACGATTTATCATGGTTAAAAGCCACCACACGTTCTGGATGTTAACTAATAACGAGGTGATGATAAGAAAATAAAACTTTCTTTTTCATTATGATTTATTTATTTTCAATCATCTTTTATAAGTAGATAACAAAATTATTCATTACATACAGAAATGTAACTTTTTTACTTTTCAACATTTAATCATCGAGGAAAATCTGTTACGGTGCTTGAGACGTCAACGTTTTATAACAACTAATTTACTAAAAATAATTAGTTTGTCAGGAACTTTTATTAATAAATCAGTCATTTTTATGAGAATCGAGAAGTTGCGGAGTTATTTTCGCTGATTGTTTTTGAACGGATTATCGACGAAAACCGAGGTATCACTGTACAGTGTACACCTATGTACTGTACCTAGCATCAACCTGCATTATTTTTGGCTTCTGTTGTCCTATCCTAAAACTTTCCAGTTATAGGGAAAAACAGAATGGTTTCAGGCTAAAACTTTTTCCAGCGAAACTTGTGGAGCGATGAGTAATAGCATCAGAACACAGGATAGTTTTACCCTAGATTTACTCTAAATATAAGACTACCCGAACACTATTCTGAGAGGCTGAAATTACTCTAGAAAAGGGTAATTACCCTAGAAACGGCAGCACTGGTCACAATACAAACTCCGCAAGTGTTTGCAATGCGCCCGTTGACAAGTTACCTATCCTTCCTATCGCGGTTGCATCAGCTAACATTCAGAACGCGTTATGGCTTTTCTTAATCACCACAACGCGTCGTGGTCAAATACCATGAAAGCCACGACGCAAATTTCGCTTTGTGGTCGTTTTTTTCGCTCAATGAGCGATTTCGGTCTTTGAGCTTAACATATATATTAAATTATTTAATTTTGATTATCGAGTCATTGTTTGCTTAAAATGTTTTTTATTTTCATTTCTATGGTTTTAGTTAAGTTTCTAAAGTGAAATTAATAGAACTAGTTGTTAGTTTTTAATTTAGTTTATTCCTTTTAATAAGAAACTATCTTTAAAAGCTCTGATTATTTTTTAGTTCATAGTTTTAAATAAAAATATGATTTTGTTACGTTTGTAAAGGAAGGAATGAATATTTTTAGTATGCAAAAAACTGATCACAAAAAACTACAAACTTTTAAAATAATTTAATAATATCTGATCTGTGTTAGTAGTAAGGATATTTTGAATTACAATTCTCAAAATATATCATTGTTTGTTCTGTGAAACTGCTAAAAATAGGATTTAATCTTGATTTCAAAGAGCAAAAGGAATTGCATAAAAGCTAACAAATGATGGAACGAAAATCCATACGTTTTAGCACTATGCATTTTCTTTGGTTTAGTTTCGGCCGGAAAAATCACCATCGGTCGGACACTAATTCTAGCAAACGGATTGGACAATTTTCTGTTAATTCGTAAATTAAAACTGGTTTGTTACGCGTTTGTTAGATAATGCTATCAAAAGTTGGCATTAATATCTGACGGCTGTTGAGTAAATGCAATGTCATTATTATTATCCCTCCTAAGTGAAGCATAACGCTTTCTGATACGAATATCTAAAGATCTAACAGTTTAACCGATAAAATAAAAATTTTAACACAACACAATTTTATGATATAAACACCAATATTAACATTGATTTTATCTTTGTGCAATTTAAGCAATGATATTAATGTCAACGTTTGTTGGAACAAACCAGTTCTGATTTACGAATTAATATTTCACTGAATTAGCTAACCTATTTGTATCATGAAATATCTTGTTTTCTAGATTGACAGTTTGACGTGCTATTTTATTCGTGTTTTATTGTTTTGTAAGATGAGGCTGAAAAAGTATTGCTATATCTTACGTTTAAAATTTTGTAATCTTGTAAATTTGTGGATAAAAAGGCCTAAATAAGGAAACATTGTCTAATCCGTTTGCTGCAACGAATGTATAATCATATATTATAACTAATACATATAAATTCATGAAAATTTTAAAACGCTCTTCATCTGCATGACATATTCCATTAATTAGTTCACAAGAATTTCGTCAGTATTTTGTATTGAACTAAAGGCTTAAAAACTGTTTCTACAGCTGTTTTTCATTATTAATCTCATGCCGATAAACTACTTCATCCTAAACATCATCCTAAACATATTTGTTCAAAATTTTCAAGTCGTTCTTAAGCATGTATTTCTTAGAACACTTTTGTTCATCTTGACCCTTTTAAAACATAATGAGAATTTTTTTTAAAAATTTTTCTGAAACACTTCGTGAATGACACGTCTGTATAATAATGTAATTAGTTAATCTGTTCGTGAGCGACATTTTAAGTTGATTTATTCTAAAGCTTTTAAATCACGAAGTAACATATGCAATACAAAAGTGATTCTAGCTTCATAAAAATTAGGTGAAATGTTTGAGATTTTGTTTTTTATTTTTAGAGAAAATACTTTCAAATTTCATATTATTTTAAACGGAGAATCTTAATGAATTAACGTATAATTTATATTTATTATATATGTGAAAATACATCATGAAATTAACTTTCAGAATAATAATCGCCCATTTTGTTTGTGTAAAATGCATAATTAGTACTGTATACTTTATGTATTTAAAGTAAAAAATTATTTGACTTGCGCATACAGTGAAATCGCTTTTAATGCACACCTCTGCCTAACGAACTTACTATAATTTTTGTGGTCAGGTATAAAGAAGTATGTAACTTTATTACAATTGAGCTATCTTAAGCGGACACTCTTCATTACGGACACGAATACATGAAATGCACTACGATTCACTTTGACCTCTCTTAACGGACATCGTAGATTCCTGTCGAGTCAACTTTGTTGTTTGGAGTTTCTGTAGTTATAGTCAAACCGATTCCAAAAAATCAATACTTGTGTTCCTTTTGAGTTCTTAAAGTCTATTTGACTGCATAATTTTGGGCTGTTGTCACGGAAATTGTACTAATTTGGCTAACTTGCCATTGTAGCCAAATGGTTGCCGTTTAGAAGTGATCGTTGTTTGGAGGTGGCCGCTATTGAAGGTTCGGTCGTAATATATTCAGCCGAAACATTCAATCAAATTTTCCGTCTCGGTAAAAATTTAATCCTGCCCCCATTTACCATTAATAGCAATTAATAATGATTCTGAAAGCGTAAAATAATTATCACATCGTAAAGGTAGATAACATTAGTACAGTATGCTAATGTTATCTACTCTACTTTTCTTTTGATTATTATCTGTATTGTTCGTACTTTTCCCGAATCATTGATAACCTATATTTAGTCATTCAATTTAATATAATGGCAGGTAAAAAGCGAATTTGCTAGGACATGTTTGATTACAAACGAAAATATATAGAAAAGTTCTTAGAAAATTGAAAAATTTTGCTAAGTTATTTATAAATATGGCATATACATAAGAAATTATGATTAATTTTCATTTTCCATATTTATATTTTATGTTTTAATGGATTTACTTTTAATTACGCTTAACTGCTTACGGGTGCATATAACATGTTAAATTATGGTTACAATACAATAAAATAATTAATTTCTTTATCCTGTTTGGATATTAATTAGGGTGTCCAATAAGTTTGGAAGCATAGAGTTATGTTTATGTTTGTTTATTCTTTTACAGGCTGAGAAAGGAGGAACGAATTCAAGTTATTTTAATGGTTGGAACCCACAGTCAGCGTAAAGTGTTTAATAGGTGCACTCAGATTGCTGTATGTAATAGATGGGAAGTATGAATGCAGCCTGTTAAACTCTTTGGTAACTTCATGCTGACTGCGGGTTTTCATCATCAAAATAATTTGAATTCAAGATAAACATAATTCCTACGCTTCCAGGCTTATGGGGCACCCTGTATATTATATGGAAAAATAACAATTTATATATATTATTATATATTGCGAATCGAGAGCAACTAACTGAATTAGCTAATCAGAATGTATGATAAATCATATGTTGTAAATTTTGAATTAAATGAATATTTCATCAATGGTTTTTTATTCTGATGCTGTAGAAAAAATTACATAATAAGCTGTCATCTATAAATTTTATTATGCAAACGTCAAAATGTATAATGAAAAATATGTTAAATGTCAGTTCAATTTTTAAAATGTGCTGTTAATAATTATTATTAAATTTTTGTATAGTTTATATACAGTCAAACCTGTGAACAACGTCCACTAACAGAAACGTAACCTCCAAACAACGAAAATTTTTATTTTGTATATATTTTTATTAAGAAAAACCGTTCTTGGAAAATGGCCGCTGTTTACAGGTTGCCCTTATTGGAGGTTCAACTGTATTTGCATTTAATTTTTAAGTAAATTAAAAAATAAAAATTTACCATTTTGAAGAATTTTTCAAGCAGTTTTAATAATATTTATTGCATTTTTTTTCAAATTATAAAAAGATAAATTATAAAGGTTGATTATTAAAAATAAAATCGTGACTGGTGATTACTATATATTAATATTCAATATTTTTCACCTAATTTGCACAATGCTTATCACAACTGGACAACATGACACTATCTGGACAATTATCCAAGGATCAGATTTGTCAAGTATGCTTCCATGCATCTGGTCCTAAATAAGAAAAAACAAAAAATGTGCACTTTTAATTATATAATTATATGTTTATATATTATAAAAATACTTTAATTTTGATTCTTCAGCAATTAATTTACAATATTTGACACGCTTCAAATATGTTAAATAAATGAGTTTAATATAAATGTTTTAAACTATTTATTTTAATACTTTGGTAAATTTAAAGTAAAATGTACTGTTTTTCTCCTTTGTATTGGTAAGGACTCTGTTAAAATAATATTATAGATTCTATTAGCTAGAAATAAAATAAAATAGTAATAATAATAGAAATAAATAAAAATAGTGTAAAAACATTTACATTATGTTTAGTTAAATTGTATGAATTATTTTAATTATGAAGTCAAACCTCGATAACGGCCACCTTTCAACAACGGACATCTCTAAATAGCGGCCATTTATTCAGGAACTTTTTAAAAATGGATATAAAATTATCACGAAACAGTGGCCATTTTTCATGTTCCTCGGTGGCCGTTGATCAGAGGTTTAACTGTATTCATATTAATAATGATAAAAATAAGTTGACACATCATCCAAAATACTTTTATTTATTTATTTAATAGCTTCGTGGTTTGATATGTAAATCACACGAAAGAGGGAGAAAGGAAAAGATATGTATATTATAATTAACTCTATTGGAAATTATTTTTTGCAAAATCACAAGCAACATCTGTTTTTAATTGAGAATAATTAATAGCATGTTTTGTAAGATGACCTCAACAAATAAATCATTCAAATCAGATGCATGAACTCAAATGATGCAAGTTGTTTACATAAAAGTATACTATTAAACCAATTTATTTTTCATATTCAAAAATTTGTCAAGTAAACTTCGAAATAGTTTTCATTTTAAATTTATTATAAGTATCAATAGTATTTTAATAAATTAAAACGTATAAATTTTAAGTATTTATGTTATTTTTTTAGTATCATTTATAAATCGTGATTGTCACTTTGTTGGTGAGTGATCATCAAGAATAAGGTGATCATGAAAATAGCAATAAATTTGTTGCTGTTTTATTAAAAACATTTAAATTTATTGACGTGACTGCCTGATGTCTAAGGCTATTATGGCATCAACCTATCGCTCTGGGGTACCAGGATCGAATCGGAGCGATCGAAAAATCGCAGGAATTTTTTTGGGAGATAGTTTATACTGGATATGTCTGGCTCCGTTCCTTACCACGTTCCTATTGTGTTGTCAATAAAATTATTACTTATGAATTTGAATGAATACTTTTATGAATAATGCTTTAAAATATCAACTGAACCACTATTATTCTTCTTGTACAGGTTTAGAGTATTTGTATGTGACACGTTGAAGTTTAGAAGTGTACTTATAATTTTCTTAGTATTTGTGTAAGGTCGCCAAAGCATTAAGATTTGCAGAAGATTTAAGATTTCACAATACTTTTCTTTTTCTTGACATATCCTACATAATATTCAATGTATTCGTTTTAGTCTAGTGTGAATAGAAATGGTCTGAAGTTAATAAAATATTTTATCAGCTCCATCAGATTATTTGTATATTTTACTTCATATTCTTTACTTCATTTTTTTTTTCATTTTATTTCTCCATTTTAATAGAAAAATAGCATTCAATTTGAACTATTGTGTATGACTCATTTAAATCTTTATGATAAAAATTTGTCTTGATTCTCAGCATAATCTGCATTCACGTATAAAGACATCAATTTAAATATTTAATAAAATTAGAACTTTTAATATTAATTTTTTAATTAAATTTATTAAATAAAGTTAAAAATTGTATTCTTTTGAATCTAGTTAACTATGTCAATGTTTTAGAAATAAGACGAAACCCAGAAACACAAAAATTGCCATTGAAAAATCAATTTTAAACTGCATCTTGCATCATTTTTCCTAAATATCTTTATTAAAATAAAAATTATATAAAACTTATTAAAATATAAAAATTGTTCGCATAAACACGAGTATAAACGATATTTTATGTCAAAAATTTTTAATTGTAGCAAAAAATATGTCAATATTTAGAAACTGTTTATTATTTATTAAATAATATCAAGAAAAACTTCATTTATTTTTATATTTTAGCTTTAAAAAGTTTAAAAGAAATCAAAATAAGGATATTTTATCTTAAAAAATACTAAGAAACTTTCCTTGCTTATTTTAAGTGTCGAAATAAAAAATCAAATAGAAAGTAACTAAGTGAACTTTAAACACAGCTGAGTACAGCAAGTATGTCAACATTTCCCTCTTTAAATATTAATTAAATTTAGAATTTATTTCATTTATTCAATTTATATAACTCAGCACATCTGTTAACTGAATGAGACAGTATAAAGATTTTTAACGTGGATAAGGTTAAAAATTTGGTAAATTAAATAAGTTTATGGATTAAATCAATTCTAAGATTAAATATAAACTAATAAAAATGGGTCAAATCTTTAATAAAAGTATAGCAAACTACAGGGAAGTTTTAAGAGGAAAAACTCCATTCGAGCCTTTAGGGCTTCTTAAAAATCATATCCTCAAGATGTTAATATCCATTACACTGATAATAAATTCATAAAAAAGGAAATAAATTATATATAGAATATAAGAATAAAATATAATTAATTAATTAATAATATTTCATAAAATTCTAGAAAACTTAATTATATATATATATATATATATATATATATATATATATATTTCCTCTCTCTCTCTCTATATATATATATATATACATATATATATATAAATTATAATTATAATTATTATTTTACTCCATTTAGATTCATTAAATTTTAGAAAAAAAAATTACATTTAAATGCAAGTTAATGCCCAATATTTTAATAATTTAAAAAATGAATTTAATTTAATATTAATTATAAAATTATAAATTGAATTAAATTAATTAGTTAAACATTTAAATTGTTATTGATTATTATTAATTAAATTTTAAAACTTTAATGTTAGTTTATTTGTATAAACTTGATTACGCGTGTACTGTACGTTTTATAAATATTGTTAGAAATAGAAACTTAAAATATATTATTATTGATTAATTAGTTGATTAAACATATAACTTATATATGATAATTTTTAATTACAATTACAATTAATTTTTTTATTACAGTTTAGAGAAACCATGAAAATTATCTCACGATTTCGCTTATCGTTACATTAAACTTGAAGTATATTGGAGATAAAATATCATTGACAACACGAAAATAAGTGAAAGGATAATGTAAAATTGGAAAATTTTAAGCACTTGAATAATAGAACAATAAAGGAGAGAAAAAAAAGAAGAGAAATGGAAATTATTTTTAATCGCATAAACAAAAGAAAATGTGAAATGTGAGGAATTAATATTATTTTTTCGAAGAATTATTTAGAAGGAAAAGTGTTTATTGTGTGAAATCTCAAATCTGAATTGTTAAAAGTAACACGTGTTAACGATGACATCATAAAAAGTATTTGGCCAACGGGAGTTTATTGCGGAACAAGTGGACAAGTTTATCATAACTTCAGGTGAACGCACAGGTAAGCCGGTATATTTCTTTGTGATTCTTCCTACTTTAATCTTCTGCACGTATTTTTAATTAAAATCCTTTATATAATGTAAATAATGTTCATATTTTTCGGTATAATTTTATTTATAAATGTATAATGAATTATTATATATATAGAAGAAAATATAATAATTGTTATTTACTATAATGTATATATATATATTTTTTTTCCTTGAGAAAATGTCATTTTTATTTCTTAAAAGCATAAATTGATAATATTAAAATTAGGAAAATTATAATTATTCCAAATTTTTGCTCATTTAGTTAGTAATAAATTACGTTAAAATTAATATTTTAAAGTAAATAATTTTGTTATTAAAATTTATTATAAATACTATAACATTTTAAAAACATTTTTTTAAACTAGGTTTTTTATAGTTTATATTTTAAATTTATGAATTTGTTTATCGTTCAGTTATTTATCGGATAAAATAGACCTATATTAAGTCAAGTACATAAAATAACCCATTCGATCAAAACTTAATTTAGTTTATACGCTATATCCGGCAATCATCCCATTCTTCTTCTAGGACAGAATTAGGATGCATATCGAAGATCAAGGAAAAACACAAACAAATATGCTACAGATCTACCTGCAGGCTTGAACCCACAGCTTTTATCTGTTACTGGATAATTTATGGTTATATTATCGGCTTTGTACTTTGCATAAACAATCTTATATACTTAAAATAGTCATTATTTATTTTTATTATATAATTTCGATATATTTTTGCTTTGCTTTTCATCGTAATTTGTTTATATTGTGATAAATAGAAACTAAGACTCTATAATTATCAGAAGAAAGAAAAAATAGTAATTTGAATATATTTTTTACATTTTAAAAAGCTTTTATTCGTCATGATTTTCGAGTTTTGGAATGAAGTAAATGATGGGGGTAAGACTCTCATCATATATTTAACTACTCATACATCATGATTAAGTTGTACATTTGGTTATGTTTATCGAGTGGGGAGGATAATGGTATGGATAACCCTCTAAAACATCATTAAAATCCATTGGCATTATCATCGGACTTAGGTACTGTACTATACTGTAGCTGTACGTAATCAAAGTTCCAGCCTTTTATCTTAATTATTAATAGAAGTAGATTAAATTTTAGTTACAAGTTTTGAGGACATGATGCAAAGCAAGTTAAATTTAAAAGCGTTTAATAATAATAATAATAATAATCAAACGAAATTCCGCTGTTATAAATTTTATTTTGGTAGAAGTAAATTAATAATAAATGAAAGAAAAATTATTATTGAATAAAATATGTTTCATATATAACGATATTCACTGTGACAAATGACACAAATTGACGATAATTATGTAAAATTATTATATAAAAAAATATTCATTTGATTTTAGATACAATCGATTATGAAGATTAAATAAAATTATACTTCTCGTATAATAATTTATAGTTATATAAAATATTGACGGCCGGATGGCCGAGGTTTATGGCGTCAACTTACTGCTCTGGGAGATCAAGAACAAATCCGAGTAGGCGAAAACATTAGTAATTTTTCGGGGGGTAGTCTGGCCTTTATACGTTGGGCCCCAATCCTTATTACCCAGCCATTTCTACTATGGATCTAGCCGAACCCATGATGGCTATGATTCAAAATGGTTTCTTGGGGCGGAAAGAATAAAAAAAAAAGTTATAAAATATTATATTTTAACGTTGAGGATACGATTTAGGTGTATTATCCAATATATATATCAATGATTTTGTCTTACAAATTATTTTGCTACTAAATTATTGATATAATAATAAGAAAGTTAAAAAAGACATAGACCTAATAGAAGATAATTTATATAATAATAAATTATTTAATTATAGCTTTATGGTAGATACGGAACAGGATTTGCACATAAACTAAACAAGCTGCAGCTTAGGGCATAACATTTTTATATGTATCATTATTTAGTGGAGAGAAAGGGCCTTAATGGTATAGCTTAGGCCCACGACAAGCAATGCAATAAATTTGTTTAATGCAAACAGATTGTTAAGCAAAATCAATATAATAACCACAATTTTGATGTCGTTAGAAATCTGTTAAAATATATTGAAAATGGATATGCTCGTGTATTAGAATTTGAAATACGAAGATATCGTAATGTTGAAGAAAAACAAAACGTAATTTACATTAATTAATTAATGCTATTTTAGAATAAATTTGGAAAGATAAATATTCTATAAAGATAAACCTACATTTTTTACAAATAAAGAAAAATAAATATATAACTTTAATCCTATGTTTTATTATTTATTTACTATGTAAATTGAAAAATATTAGCATAAGAATTGAATTTCATCAAGTACTTATGAATTTATTCGCTTTGAATTCAATTTAAGAAATATACATATAACTAAACAAACAAAAGTACATATGCAGTTTTCAATTACAAAAAATTAATTTTAACAACTTAATTTAGTGTTTTAGATATTTACAATATGGACTACCGAGGCGGTTAAGGCGCCAGTCTACCGCTCTGGAAGTC
Source organism: Centruroides vittatus (assembly GCF_030686945.1). NCBI lineage: Eukaryota > Metazoa > Arthropoda > Arachnida > Scorpiones > Buthidae > Centruroides > Centruroides vittatus. The sequence goes on along the minus strand of NW_027122274.1, from coordinate 709,478 downwards.
CCAGGATTTGTTGCTGGGTTCTCAAAATGCAGTAAGTTTTAGGGGTGCGCTGTCCCAGATTTATGGGAACCCATCTTTCACCACTCGTTCGGCCATATTATGGGCCTGAAAAAGGCACTTTTAGTGTCTTTTTCAGGTGCTGATAGAATGAAAAATGGAGAAAGATGTATAAAATTAATTCATTTTTATATACAGTATGCTTTGAATTGTTAATTATTTAGTTTCTACTTTCTAAACAAAATATTTGGAAATGTTTTATTGCTTAATACAACGTACATTTCAAACTTTTCTCATGTTTTTTCCCTTTGTATAGAATAATGGCTTTCGAGAACAGTATTGTGTCAGAGTTTTACAATGACAAATGCATCTTTATAACAGGTGCTACAGGTTTTATGGGAAAAGTAAGACATGTGTTTTATTATTTTTTTCAATTTAATTGCATAATTTTTAACGCTAACGAAATTTATTAAAATTAACTTTAAAGGTTATGTTGGAGAAATTATTAAGAAGTTGCGAAGGTATTAAAAATATTTATGTTTTGATGAGACAAAAGCGTGGAAAGAGTCCACAAGACAGGATTGAAGATCTGTTTAACTGCAAAGTAAAATAAAAAGAATTAAGTATATATTTCATGTATTTTTTAATATTAATTAAGTATCGTTTTATTTTTTAAGGCATTTAGTGTTTTAAGAGAAAAAATTCCAGATTCATTTAAGAAAGTTATTATGGTGGCAGGTGATATTACCAGTCCAAATCTAGGTCTTTGCCAATCAGACATTGATTTACTTGCTGAAAATGTGAATATTGTATTCCATTTGGCTGCTACTGTTCGATTCGATGAACCGTTGAAGTAATATATTTTTTAATTGTGGATTTGATATTAATTTATTATTAATTATAAAACTTTAATTAATATATTTAAGATTGTAATATTATATAGGCAAGCCATGAAAAAAAATGTACTTGGAACGCGTTATACGCTTGATGTTTGCCAGAAATTTCCACATTTAATGGTAAGTGATAAATGACATATTTAAAAGTTACATTAATTTTTATGATATACTGTAGTTGTATAAGTTTATACCTAATTAAATGAAAGTAACTCAATTTTTAATGTTAATTACTTAAGAAAATAACAAATTTTTATAATTACAGAAGTCATACAGCTGCTAATTAATGAATAATTTGCTATTTTAGGCATTGATTCACGTGTCAACTGCTTACTGTCATTGTGACAGAAAAGAGATTGAAGAAACAATATATCCAGCTTCAATTAATTTACAAAAGATTATAGATATTGTGGAGTATGTATTTTATAATTCGATGTAATTTTAATATGGAAGATACTATAAAAATGCTTCATATATTATTTACAGTTGGATGGATGAAGATACAATAAATGCAATAACACCGAAATTAATTAGTGGAAGACCTAATACATATACTTATACGAAAGCATTAGCTGAGAACCTTTTGGAAGAGGAATGTGGGCAATTACCAGTCGCTATTGTCAGACCTTCAATTGTTTCTTCTTCTTGGAAGGAACCATTTCCTGTAAGGCTTCATTTATTATTTATTTTTTAAGCATATGTTTGAGTTAGTATAGGGAAATATATTTTATGAAATAACTGTGAAAGCAATTAGTTATATAATCAACTGAATTTTAGAATATTAAAAAATTAGTTATAATTAAATAACTTAAGATTCAAATAAATTAATTGATCGATGAAGTATATTGTAGAATATTCTGTTTTACAGTTCTTTATATACAACACAGTGGAAATATAACAAGTAAAGCATTTTTCCTTATATAATGATAATTACATCAAGAAACGAATATAAGGAAAGATAGTATTACGTAAAATGTTAAATAAATCAAGTTAATTATAATAATTTATAGTGCTAATGATAAACTTTTAACAATATTTACTTAAACATAAATTAGTCGATAAGGAAAATTTTGCAGAGAGCAATGTATCTTTACCCGGTTTTATTTCTTCGGTTAATCAGCGTTGAAATATTGGTTTTTTTCTACTAGGAAACATTTTTTACGCTAAATTGTTTTGTTTAATTATGTTTTGCTATCTTCCAAAGATAATCTTTAACGGTTAAATATTATCTTTATTTGCTTATAATTTTGAGAATTTTTAACAATTATGTTATTAGCAATTATGTTTTTTTTTCTTTAACAAATTTTAAATAAAGTTTAAATATTAAAAACATTCTTAAAAGGAGGATGTTTATTAGTCTTATTCATTTAGTTTTTTTCTTTTGTTTCTGTAACAATAGATCTTATTTGTCTCCTATATCATTAAGATATGCGATTTTGTTGAACTATACAATTGATTTTATACCAGGCATATATTATCGATTCTGCTAGATTCACTTCATGACTAGTAGAAATTTGTATTATGATTGTATGGAATTTCGTATTGCTGGCCCTTTAGGTGTAGTATTATACGTTTGAACTGCTAGAAAAGCTATCTCAATTTACGAGACTAGGCTTATAGTTTATAGAACTGCTCTTTTAACGTTAGTTACGTCGTAAATACGGGGGCGTACGTTATTATATAAATATACTTTCTGTATTAGATCTGGGGGCCTAGGATCGATTTCGAGAGCCCGAAAATCCCAGGAATTTTAGATCTTTCATGAACCCAGTCCCTCGCCATTCGACTGTCCCCATTGTAGCCCTGAACCCATGATGGGTAGGGAAAAAAGGCCTTCTTAATGTCCACAAGGCAGAAAGAGTCAAAAATAAAAATATATAGCCTATTTATTTTTTATAATACAATTTTTGGTTTTTATACATACAGTATTGTATATATATTAATATTACGTTTAGGTGTGATACAAAATATTTTAATACACGTGTTGAAATATGTCTAAAACATTTTTAAAATAAATGTCATTGTTAACTAATATATCTTTCTTCGTCTATTATTGAAAATTATACAGTTTGATTTTGAATAAAAAATATTATAGAAGTGAGACACTACAGTATATTTTATTATCTCGCTTCAAAAAAATCTCGAATCTAAGTTTGCTTAATATGTTTCTGTGGTATTGTATCAGCTATAATGATACAGTACTAATTAAGATACAAAAGAAATAAACCATTGAAATTTATTTTGAATAAAAAAAATGACTTAATTATTTGTATGTATTTGTGTTATAAAGTAGATGCATGTGTTCAATTATTTAATGTAAATAGAAGTACTGTACATACTGTGTAATTAATTAATTTACGGAATTTATTCATTTGAAAAAGACAAAAGTATGTATTAATTTTAGTAAACTTTTTAAAACTTTTTTAAACTTAAAGTGACTCCATAATACTTCAACACAAAACATAAACCATAATCAAGTATAAATCGTATGCTTATTTTCTGTAATGTTTTCGAGAGGAATTTTCTTCCATCATCAGCGTCAAACGAAACAGTTACGAACCATTGGTCGAATGGATGAAACCACTGAACACTAGTAGTTGCGGGTTCGTGCCTCACCAGCTAGCCGCATGGAGTTTTCTTCGTGTATCTAACATCTGAATAAATCGTATCCGGGAGGAAATTCTCAAAGAAATTCCTCCCAGGAGGCACTCCTCCCTCTTAGTAGATCACCCAGATCGTTGCCTTATCCTATCAATCCTACAATCCAAGTAGATACTATTCTATTTGATTAATGATAGCATTTTAAAACTATAACTGTAAAAATTATAACATTAAATATCTGTATAGAAATTTTAGAATAATAAAATAAAAATATATTTTCGAAAATATTACTCAAAAATATAACATCCATTGAGCTTTTACGACTTAATTCATTCCTAGAAAACCGTCGTAAAACGAACCTGTTCTATTTCGTATAAGTTCAATGTCACAAATTGAGATTATGTTCCTGGAAGTAGTCTTCTTTGTAATAATGTCACCCAGTTTAGAAAAATATGGAATTTTATATCGATGTAAAAGTGTGGGATCATAAAGGAGGTTTATAATAAACTTATCTTCGTTAAAATATCAATAATTAGCAGATTTTATAAATATTCAAATCTGTCATTAGAATAATTAAAACAAAATTAACTAAATTATTAATATAATAAATAACATATGACAATAATTTACATATAAATTTGAAATATCGCTAAGACACTTTTACAGTTACTTTATAAAAGTCTAAAGGCATTTACAAATGATCACTTTATAGATTAGCATTGATTCAAGTGAAAATGAAAAATATAAAAAATATTAAAATACTTTCAAAGACCTCTTTCATATTTTATAAACTAAGAACATATTTTATTACATTTAATTTAGAAAATATTTAGGCTACGATTTAATTGTTTCTCGTAAGACTTTATTTAAACAAAATCTAAGTGTAACAACACTTATTAATTTAAATCATTTGGGTAGTAATTAAATTAATAAAAATAACTAAATATTCAATAATTCATCATTTTTATTTAACTACTGAACATGTCAATATACAATATTCTAACGTACAACTTAATTTTACATACGTAGATTTTTTTTCCTGTACTTGTTTATACAGTATTATACATATTAAAATGATCGAAGTTAGAGATAATTGTTTTCTATATAATCTATAATATATTGTGTAATTATGTATTTATATAGACTACTAATATAATTTAAAGAAGAATATTTGAAATTAATATTCAATATTCGTTTAAAATATACCGTAAAATAAAATTAATTTTTAAAAGAGAAAGATTTTACTAACTGGAAGAAGGCTATTTATAAAATTATATTGTACGATTAGCCTAACAATACTTTACAAATAAGTAATTAATATGGGGGAAAATAAATGCTTAAATATCTTGGTATGTAATTAGTAGAGACCAAGAATAATAAATATAATGAATGTTTAAAGTGTTTGATAATGCTAAATTTGACAAAACTGTCCTCAATCCGAAATTTGACTGCTATCCTCTAGCCTTAAGCAAAATTGTATCGTCTTTATAATTCAGCTAAAGGTCTTCGTCCGCAGAATGTAGAACAAACTAGAAACAAAAACCAGTTAGTAATATAACTACAAGGTTAATCACCTTTTATCAACAGTTTAATTTTACAAGAATACAAGAATAGATTGTAACTTAAGTTTTTCTTTTTTCCGATGTAGGGTTGGGTAGATAACTTCAACGGTCCAACAGGAATTATAGCAGCTGTAAGTATTTATTTTTTTACATTCTGTACGTTATGAGCTATGTTTTTTCTTATTTATAAAATTAATTTACAGTTAACTATAAACAGAATTTTAGGGAAAAATTAATTAATTTTCTTAGCGCAACTAAAAATATTTCGGTTATCTGATGACAGAATTAATGATACTTTCCTTTAAAAGTTTCACTCTTAATGATTCATTTAATTATCGATATATCATAAAATTTGTGAGTCTAATAATTTTATTTAAAATATTTTAAATAAATTTAAAAATAATTAAATTTATAAAATATCTATTAATACGTAAAAACATATTTAGCTTGTTAAAAAAATTTGGAAAAAGTTATTAATACAAATAATTTAATGTCTATTTTTGGTAGAAGAAAAGAGAAAATTTTATAAACTAAATTATTAACTAAAAACTAAATTTACTCAACATTAGTATTGAGCCTATCTATCAGTGGCCAAAGCTCGATTCCCGAGCTGTACATGGCTACAGTTCAAGCAGACGTGTAAAGCAGTGTAAAGCTTTAAAAGAAATAGCAGTCTCATGGTACCCGTGTTATGTTGTATTACCAAATAATTTTCCTTTACCAGTATAGACTTCTTAAGTGCCGCTCTCGAATTATGTCTAATTGATTATCCTGATTTATACCGACGTAACACATATTTAATTTATTGATCATGCATTACTAATTGCTGCAGAGCTTATTCTTAGCTCTTCAATCTTCTTAGGAATTCAATAATCACAAATTTTTATCAATTATTTTTTATTCAAAATTTTTTGTATCTCAAATTATTAGGTTGTTTTTTTAATCCAATATTTCATTTTATATGTAATTTACGAGTTTTCTGTCAGTTATCCACAAAATAACGTTATACAGCAGTTTTGAGAGTGGTTATCTTCGTTTCTCCTTCTCGTACTATTTGACTATCCATCAAAGATATTAAACTCATTTATATTATTAACATTCTATCTGATAACAATTTCTGATGCGTTTACTGCATTTTATATCATTAACTACTATTAGTATTAGTTAGTATTATTTTCTGTAGTAGTTATTATTAGTTATACTGAACCAAGACTGTAGATACATGCAAACATGCATGAAACCGCCTATACGCAGCTGTGAAATAGTGGAGCAGATACAATTCCGCTTGATGTATTGTACATGTATCGTCCGAAAGCAACCAGCGTAACCATAATCAACAATATCTATTGCAGAGAGATTCTTGGAAAACTCTGTATTTATATGAATTAATTAGTGCCTAAATTTCAATTAAAACTATAAATTGGGAGGATAAAATTGACGTAAATATTATTATAAATAATTTAATACTGAATTTTTTAGTCATCGACTAAACTGTAATTAATTTTTCTTTTATTTTATATGCTCAACTTTGCTATAAATTTTAAAATATCGTTCAAGTACCGTTCATATATTTTTGATTTTTCGTATTTTTTATGATTCTTAAATTGTCAAATTTAGTCTAATTTATATCACTTCTCTGCTTTCATTGACTAATTTAACTCAGTTACAATGCAATAAAAATGAAGATTTAAAGAGTTGTACTATAACGCAAAATTAATATTTTAGACCGTATTTTTAAATATATTTTCATAATTCCATTAATTGTTTAAGATATTTGAAAAAAATTAATTGTATAATTCATATTAGTGTCGTAAATACTGTATGCAGAAACAGGAAAATAAATCGATTTTAAAAGTCAATGGAATGTTACACGTAATAAATTTTAAATTAAGTTAAAAATATAGGTATAAATAACAAGATATTGACGTCAAATGAGAGGCAAAAAAATAAGGAAAGATGTTTGAGATAAATGTTAATATTGTACAAATACACAGTAGATTAATAATTTAAAAAATATTAATTGCCTAGAGATATGTTCCGAATAAGGAACTATACCAAATTATCTTATTTAAAAATTTAAAGTACGGTTGAACTTTGCAAACATCTAAGAATCGATTATTAATAAAATATGTAATTTACATTGTTTTTATGGAAAGAAAAAAATTGAATTTATAGTAAAAATTAGATAGACAGCAGATTTTTGGAGGATGTTCGTGAAGTATCTAACAATATCCATTTCTCTTATCTATTTTTAAATTTTCTTTCTCTCCTATTTCTATAATAAGAGATGAAATGGAAATGATTTGATTCATAGATTTCGATCTTATCTGAGTGTAATTTTTTCTTGTTTACAAAATTAATGCTCCTTTAGTACAACTTATTTATTTTGTTAACAGTGAAACAGGATGGTAACGATCAATACATTTTTTTTTTTATTGAATTCAACAAATCGTATTAAAAACATTATTCATACAAATAAAATTATATTGTACGATTAGCCTAACAATACTTTACAAATAAGTAATTAATATGGGGAATATAGTATGGGGAATATAGTATGGGAATATAATATGGGGAATATAATATGGGGAATATAGTATGGGGAATATAGTATGGGGAATATAATATGGGGAAAGTAAGAAAAATATCAAAAATGAAAACTTATATTGTTTTTATCTGTGTTTAATTTTTAATAAAAATTAAGTTTTACAGAAGTAGAATTACATTTATCGGAATTGTTTTTTTTATTTAAAAAATATGGAATTTATTTATTTATATTACTTCTATGAGCAATTATTTCTGCTTACACTTTTATTTTTAAAGCTTTCAACTTAACAGAAACTTAATTTAAGAATATTTTTCGCAAAATTTGAACTTATTTCCATTATGTTTCTTAAATTAATGTTTAACTTTAACATTATTATAACATTTATAATTACGTCCTAACAGTTCGACTTTATAAGCGAGAGAGAATAACGATTTACTTGATTTTTTTGCTTTCCAATTTTCTGAAAATTGACCAAACTTATCAACAGTAATTCTTAAAAATATTGTTTTTGGAATTCCATTTTAATTTTGTACAGGTTATATATGCCTAGTTTCATTAATTTTTAATAAACCTTGTCATTAAGGTAAATTCATAATTACCCTGAACCAATATAAATGGTTCAGAAACAGAAAACAATAGATAGGTCTAAGGATAGACACAAGAGAAAAAGGCTCAACAAGTTCAATTTTCTGTATATAAGATGCGACACGAGAGAGAGTTAATTAAAAATACATATTAAATTTTAAATTAATTCAAGCAAAATTATATTTAGTAACATAATTTTATTTTTATATGGAAAAAAATGTTTACATTTCTCTACAGTTCACATACCATTCAAAAATGGACTATTTATAAATAAAAACATTAAACGTGTTATTTCTGATCATTTCCATTGAATTTTTTTTATTTTTTTTTAAATTATTAAAATTACTTGAGTGTGTACGAACTTCTGGTCCAAACCACAAGAAAATTTTTCCCTGGAAGGAGTTAGATATATGACCGACATGACCCTAGTGTTAACAGGAAAAGTGTGATATACAGGGGCACGACATTAAAATCAAGAGCATTGTGACGAAAAATTGCAACCTGGCATTGTGATGAAATCACAATAAATAATTGCTCCTATTGATCTTTGTTTATTATTTTATAGACTGAGTAAAGAGGAACGAATTTAAGTTATTTTGATGGTGGGAACCCGCAGTCAGCGAGATGCTGGCGAAAAGTTTAACGGGCTGCTTCCAGACTTCTTACCAATCGTATACAACGATCTAAATAAATGCAACCTCTTATTTATTTGGCAACTTTACGCTGACTGCAAATCTTCACTATCAAATTAACTTGAATTTATTCTTCCTTATTTAGAGTCAAGCTTTTCTTGTAAAAAAATAAACAAAGATCAAAATAATTTCTATGGTTCCACTTATGGGACACTCTGAATAATATTGTCTTTTCTTACAAATTAGTTTGCTATACAGAAATTATTTCTGCTGAAGTCCGTTAAATTTAACTCTTGCTTGTAGTATAAGTTAAATAAATTATGGTCATTTAACTTTATCACGCTAAATTACACTGCCATAGAACATAATGTAACTTTAATTGTTTTATCTTAAAACAAAAAGGTAACAATTTCTTGCAAAATAATAATATAAGCACCATTTCTGTATTTTTAGTTTTTAAATTTATATTATAATTTTTATTTTCGAAATTTTAAATTTTATATATGAAATACATAGGTTCAGATTTCAATATTTTTGTCAAGATCTTATAATTTGTTAATCTTCTATTAGAATTGAGGTCAAAATTCATTGCAAAGCTATAAAGTTTGGTCAATTAACGTTAACCCAATTATATTAAAGATTTATTAACGAATATTATGATTAAAGTTATACTTCTTGATAAACTTCGTAATATTAATAATTATTTGTAATAATTACCATCCACTTTTATTAATAGTAAGATGGTAACGAGAGAGTAAAATTGAACAAATAATAATATATTAAGATATTTAAAACACACACTTGAATTATATTATACTATACTTTTTCTATAGATCTGCGTATTATTATAGTATTTACCACAAACAGATTGGCCCCGTATAGTGGATCTTCAATATGTATCCCTCTTCCTCCTTAGCTAAGCAACAAAACTAGATAGAAATTTCGAAAATTCAATTACATCGTGTGACATTTTATAAATAACAGATTTTAACGGTTTGAATATATCTTATAATTTTCTAATATATGATCTATATAGGGCCATCGGGAGCCCTGGGGTAAAGTGAGTTCTTTTTGCCTCTTCGTTGATCCCTTTAGCCGTCTACTTTTTTCTTGAAGAAATGACAGACGTAAAATGTTTTTATTAATGAAAAGCTGTCTTAAATATTTTATTTACAGTTAGCAAAATTAACATTACATTTGTAGGTGTAGGAACCACTACGGGTTTCTATGTTGTCTCTGGACCCGAGGAAAAAGCTCCAGTTCCTCCCGGATCTCGATGGATCTGCTTCTATCTACTCTTCTTCTAAGTTCTACTTCGTATTGAACAAGGAACTATTTCCTTTTGCGTATGTAAACTAATGAACATGGCTCCATTTTTATTTCGGGGATAAACTATAAATCATTTTATTTTAAGACTTTCAAGAAGAGATGTTTTCGCGAATATGTCTGGCCGTCAATCGCCCGTTGCTCCCATTGTGGCCTGGCAAAAGCTATAATGGTTATGGTTAAAAAGACCGTTTTATTGTTTGCATGACGAAGTAATCTGTAAAAAAATTAAAGAATCTTTTCTAAAATATACTTAAATTATTCTTTACAATTAAAAAATAATTTTTATATTATAAACCCCAATCAAATTATCATTGAAATAATTGAAATCATTGAAAACTATAAATAACATTAATGTAGAGCATACATAACGATTGGCCAAAACCCTGTCACAATAGCAGCCATATATCGCCTATCAGAAATACGCAAGAGTCACATCCTCTATTGAAACGGTATGTTATGTTACTGTATTTCCTGGAATAATCGCCTACGTAAATATTATTGTAATAATCGGCCATCTAACTTCTATTGTAAGGTGTAATGCGCCGGTTGACCTAAATACCAATATATTAGATTATATCGAATTAACTATGAATGCGGCATTTTCTAATATCGAATTGAGAAAAATGAATACTGGCTAATATCGTTATCGACGTTCAATATTAATGATATTGGGAATTAATATCTAAATTTCAAGTACTTCATTCAAATTATTTTATATATATTACGATTTAACTAGTTTTACGTTACTTGTTACATTAGTTTGACATCTCTTTTGTAATCGTGCTTTCTTTCCTTCTTACATCTTATTGAAGTATTCTTAAAACTTATCGGATTATTGGTATTTAAAATGATCGTATACCCGTAAAAAGGGATGTAATATAAAAGGAATATTTCCTGTAATAATCGCCAACTGGACGATTATGACAGGAAATACGGCATAGGCTTATACAAATATAGTTAGAATACTATAGTAATCACTGTTACTTTATTGGTACTTTCATGTCCGGATAGGTAAACATTCGTTTAATTTCCTCGACTTTACGTAGTCTTAGCTTTCAGTTGCCCAATCCGAATATGAAAGTAGTTATTATTATCTCATTAATAAAGAGTTTAATACACTTAATTCATTTCTTTCTTTCAGTACTAGGAATTATGGGAATCTCATACAATATGTACTAAAAGTTGAATGAACTTTTACTATACTTTATCGCATAAATAAATATATATATATATCTCCATTTGGGTCGAAAAAACCCAGAAATTTTTCTGGAGGTTGGCCCGTCCTGATTATGTCGGGCCCAGTCTCTTATCACCGGCCATTTCACTGTATATGTATGTATGTATGTATGTATGTATGTATGTATGTATGTATGTATATATATATATAGGAATAATTAATAACATTTAACTTTTTAATCGTAAATAAGGATATAATTATACTATTATTAATTTCTAAATAATTAATGATTATATTTTTAGGGTTTTAAAGGAGTTTTGAGGACTTTAATATGCAATGGAGATTGCGTGTGTAATTTAATACCGGTTGACGTTTCTATTAACCTCTTAATTGTTGTGGCATGGTATACCGCTACTTATAGGTATAACATTGTTTTCATAATTATATAAAAGTTTTCATATTTAAATATTTATATATTTTTAAAATTTCGATATTAAAAAATGTTTCTGATGTATTTTTTAGGCCAAATGAAATAAAGGTATACAACAATACTTCGAACAATTGCATTACATGGGATTGTGTCTACAGATATGTTTTCCCGCTATTTTCGGTATATCCTCCTTTAGAAGTGTTCCGAATACCTGGAGGTGATTGTACAACAAATCGTTTATGGAATTCTTTTCGAAATATTATAGATCACTACATTCCTGCGCTTATATACGATCTCATATCGTATATAATGGGAAAAAAACCTATGTAAGTTTAAAGAATGTGGTATTATATTGAATAATCTATTAGAAAATGCAAGCAGATAATTATGTAAAAGTTAGATGCATAAATCAGCTTATTCTCCTGTTTCTCATAGAGATAAAAGTACTCCATGTTTTTAAAAAATGGACTAAAATCTAATGGCTCTGTTTAAGCACATACTCTGGACATTCTGAAGTAAGGGTTCGTTTCCGGGTGGTAACTTGATTTTGAATATCGACATCGGAAGCAAATTATTTCTTTTACATTGGGATAGGAATTCCAATCTGGCTCTGGCCCTAGTTAGGGTGATGAGCGTACGTTGGTAGTTGCTAGCCGGCATCGCTTATTAGACAAAATATATAAAGGAACAACACCGGAGTGAAAATAAATTAAAACCAACAACTGTAGTGCCTTTGACCGGTGTGCTTCTCTCCTCTTTCTCTGTAAAACGCAAACGTTTTACAGAGAAAGGGAACACAACAATTATATATTTTGTCTAATTAGCGATGCCGGCTAGGACTAAAATCTTTTGTAATAATCAAAATGACTTTACAAATCTTATAGCTTGGCGCAAGTCGATGGCGCAAAACTTTTTTAATTTCTATGTTTTTGCGTAGATAAACTAGTTATTAACTAATGAATTAATAAATAGTTTATGTATCAATAGTAATCAATTATGTATTAATAGTAAATACTAACAACAGGCATCTAAGTTATAAATAAATATTCAAGATATATAAGAATATTCATATATTGATGATGATAATGTCATAATTGACCTCAATATTATGAGTTACTGTATTTTCATACCGCGCTTCATCTATAAAATCATACTCTTATATCGCGTATAAAAGCAATAAGATGAAGCAAAATCAGCTCTGCATTTTGCAAAATACCTAAAAAAACTCGTTATTTAAAAAAGTTTTATGGTATCGGAAGTTTTTCATTTTTGCTTTTTGTTCTTAATAAAAAACTGATGTCACTGGATAGTTACTTTATTAAAACATTTATATTTAATTTACATTGGCACAGTAGTTCAGCGCTCTTATAAGCCAAAACAGGCTAACACGCATACGAGCATCCGCTTATTTGCGTGGAAAAACAGTATTTTATTAGACAATATTTTAATTAAAATATTTTTTCGTTTATATTTTTTATTAATGTTGATTTAAGACAATTATAATTTACAGATTTTATTATCCATTCTCAGTTATTGTCAAAGCTGTGACAATAACCGAGAATGCATAATAAGGTGCACTGTCCCACAGCATGAGCCAAAGAAGATGATAAACAAGGATTAACAGTTCTATCAGTTTCAACTCCACTCTTCAACAAAGCTGAAGACAACAAAAGAAAAACATTGGAGAGAGCAACCAAAAACTCATATTATTTATCCAAGGAAAAGGCATATCAGGAGCATTCAACATGAGAGACACTAATCAATTCTCAAAATCTCCAATTATAATAGGCATAATTAAAAAATAATAATAATAACAAAAGCGTGTGTTGTAACAAATATATTATAGAAATGATTTTTCCAATCAAGGAACCATCCCAATTTCTCCCTACTTATACCAGAGATCTTACTTGTATAGTACATATAGTTATACTCATCAATAGTTATACTCATATAGTTATACTCATCAATGTTTGATTGGATAAGATCACCGATCGCTAGTAGTTGGTCGCGGATCCGCACCTGACCAATGGGCTGGCAACTGGAGATTTTTGGATTTTGTTCATGTGTTTAACACTTAAATAGGATGTTAGATACGCGAACCAAACAAAATGAATATCTTAAGTACTTTTGGAATAAAAAGGGTGCAAGGGACTTTGTGTATACTTAAATTTGTCATATAACAGTTTAATAACTATAATTTAAACATTATTCATTACAGACAATTAATTTAAAATATATAAAGTTGCAATTATATTGTCTTCTACTTTTATCAATCTTTATTCTTTATTATTTTTTGAAGTTTTAATTAGTCTGTTAATTGAAATTTTTCATCCATTCACTTTTCATAAGTAGGTTTAAAGAATTATAAATTAGGATAAAAAAATTTAGTATTTAGTACGTTATATTTGTATAATAATTTTATAAAGATCTGACATAGTTAATAATTATTAATACGAATTCAAAATTATAATTTCTTATAGGATGATCAATCTTTACCGAAAATTATCAAAAGCACTGGATTCTTTGGAATATTTTGCAACAAATGAATGGAAGTTTCGATGCGATAATACTCAAAAATTAGCAGATATGTTATCCATTGAAGATCGTCAGGTAAGAAAAGTGTTGGATATTTATTTTTTATTAACTACAAAGCTTGGTGTTAATCAAAACGACAGAGAGAGGTTTAAGTTCATTATCTCAGGAAATTAAAAGTTTAAGAATCAATGCTCTAGACCATTCAAAATTTCTGAGAATCTAACCGAAACCCGAAATCAGAGCCTTCAAAATAGCAAGTAAACATTAAAAAATATATTAAAATTTTACTTTAATATTAAGGGTAATTTTAATGAATTTTTAGAACATTTGAACTGATTTTTATTTGAACTATTGATATTTATTATCAACTCTGTTTAAAATTATAATAGATTATTGTAGTATGACAGCAATGCTAAGAGGAAGACAATTAAATTAATAATCGTTATACATTATTTTAAAATTTATTAAGATATTTATTTAAAAATCTCACAAATTACTTTTATATTGATCATTTTAATTGAAGATGGAATGCCTTTGGAGGTTAATTTAATTGCTTTTATTTAAGAATTTTTAGCGAGAAAAACGAGCAATTAACAACTATAAAGAAATCCATTTCTTCTATTGATATAATATTTAATCTCGAAACAATATTAATTTAGACTATAAGCCTAATTACTTTTTATTTTAAAAAGAACAACAATAATAATTGTGTTGCAAGAGTTGTAGGACTTAGCAGTGGGTTCTAATTATATATATTCAGTCATCATGTATAATCTTTTCCTATATGACAATATTGAAAATCTGATGGCGGGATGGCCGAAATAGAGAACGCGTCACCCTATCGTTCTAGGGGTTCCAGAATCGAATCCGGGCGGTCGAAGAACTCCAGAGATTTTTTCATGGGCGGCCCCTTCTGATATACTCACCACCCGGTCTATCCACTCTTTTTTTTTAAGCTCTTTCCGCCTTGTGGGCACTAAGAGGGCCTCTTTTAGTAGGCCCATTATGGGTTCGGCCAGGCCCACAATGGGGCGACCGGGTGGTGAGGGACGGGGCCCGACATATCCGAACGGACCACCCCCCGAAAAATTCCTGGGGATTATTCGACCCGTTCGGATTCGACCCGTTCGGATTCGATCCCGGGTCCCCCAGAGCGGTAGGCTGCCACCTTGACCGCTCGGCCATCCGGCCTCGGTCTATCCACTGGGGCACTAAGGATGTCCATTGTCCTTTAGTGCTCACGGGCAGAAAGAGCCAAAATTGAAATGAAAATCTTTATTTTTAAATCCGATTAAATATACTATTGGTTAATTTAGCAAACTTGCCAATTGATTTATTTGATTTTATCGTTATGAAATTTTATTGATTCTTCAATAGATTCTTCAATTGATCAATCTAGTTTAGTGTTAATTAATATAAAATATAATATTCATAAACTCAATTCCTCATTATTTATTTAATGTTTAATGAAATTACTATAATAACGCAGCAATCATTTTAATATCAAAATAACATTTGTAAAAGTCTAAGCATGTTAAAATATTATTAATAATAGATGGGTATTATTTAATTGAGTTTTCTGTTTTCAATGTATTTGACATTTCAAAGTATGAGGAACACATTTCTGGTAAAAAGTATCAAAGCTCATCAATATGACATTTTTGGTGTTCTGAATCTTAACCCGTGTGATTTTAAAAATAATAATTTATAATTTATACAGGGCCTGTTGCAAGTTTGGCATCCTTGAAAGACACTAATACACAGGGTCCGTTAAGAACACACAGTTCATTATTTGACGAGTTTTGTGTTTCAATAAATATTTCGAAATAAAATGCTACTATCACTATTGTGGATTTGTTATTAGGAACTAATCATACGAGGGCTGTTCGTTGCCTTCAGGTTAAAATCTTCAGAACTGGGATACATTGAGCAGTATCCACAAAGATCATTGTATAGCATGTAAGCTTTGTATAAATAAAGCTTGCAGCGCCAAAAGTGCCGTGGTGGTGAATTTTGTTTTTTCAAAAATGTTTTCGCATGACCTGAAATGTCACATATCAAATTTGTTGCATTTGACTAATAAATATCTCTGTAGACAGCATTGAATAGGGGTACTTTAATTACGATCACCCGGTATATTGATAGCACAAGTAAACAGCGATTAATAGTAAAATAAATATGTCTGTAGCCTTCGAGTCAATTTTTTCAGCAGACATTTAATGCTCTTCAAAGTAAGTATAATTCAAGATTAAATCATCTTCGTGAATATCTATTGTGAATCTGTTTTCAATATATTTCCCTATTTTTCACTAAAATAAATGAAAAATGATTTATAATTAGCGAAAGGTCTTTGAATAAACAAATTTATAAATGAACACGTATTTATGAAATGAACACGTATAAATGAACACGTGTTCACTTGTATTTATTCTACAATAGTAGTAAACCATTCGTTACTTATTAATAGATAATACAATTAAATACGTGGACCATCTGCCAAGAAGAAAGTGCCTCCGGGGAGGATTTTCAAAGGAAAACTAGCTTTTATTTAGCTACACACGTGAAGAAAATCTGGAAACTTCGCTTGTGGTCAGGCGAGAACCCGGACCAACTACCAATGTTCAGAGGTTTTATCCATTCGCTAGTGATAAAGTGTAATTGAGAATGCAGAGATTAAAAAAACATTGATTTTTTTTTAATCTGCATAATATAATAATGATAAATTAAGGCAATTGTTTACGTTTCTTTTGGAAGAATAATCATTATATGAATAATTTTAATGTTTGGTGAAATTTATTTGCTTAAAAGTAATTGTATAATTGTAACAATAATACTATATTATTGTTATATTATAATAATACTATATTAAACAATAATATTCCGTATAATATTTTTTGAAGACGATGATTTTTATTATTAGAAAATGAGATTAAATGACAGTATAAATTTGTCTTATATATAAGTTAACACCTATATTAAATAAATAGATTTTGATCTAGTACTGAGATAGATTAAATTAATAAACCAACTGAGAAATTCTTATCAGTGACCGAATGGATGGCATGACTGAATACTGGTGCTGTTGGTCACGGGTTCACGCCTCACCAACGGGTTGACCGCGTAGGAGTTTTTCGTGTTTTCTTCATGTGTCAAATTCCTACGTAGGATCTTGTTTTCCATAAAAAATTCTCTCAGGAAGATCCCCATTTGGCAGATCTCCCATGTTCCTCGTTGTCTTAATTTGGGAAGAACAAAAGTGAAAAAGATGATAATAAATGAGATGAAGAATAAAAATAATCTCATTTAATCTTTGTAAAAAATGTGATGAATAAATTGTTTCTTACGCAAATTATAAATGCGAAGTAACTAAATAGAACAATGTAGCTGTGTAAACGTTGTTCGTTTTACACAAATTCATGTAATTTGTCTTTAAAAAACGCAGTAATATAGCTTAAACATGTATTTATTTTTTTGTTATGACATTATACTATATTACATAACACAGTACATAACTTCATATGATGTATTGTTTTTTTAAATTATTTATTTTCATACCCTAGTATGTCCTAGAGATACAATTTCACCACGACTAGGATAGTTTTAAAACGTAAAATTATTATACAGGACATGTTTGACATGGATAATCTTCACTACAGGATATCTAAATTAAGTATTCTTCACATATTATTTTGGTGGAGAAACAACAACATTAAATTATATAAGACATATGTTATCTATTGTGTAAAAAATGCTTAATCATCTAAAATCTCTCAGAATAATTTAGGTTAGATGAAATTTGATAAGAGAAATATTTTTAAAGATTACAGGATTTTATTTTGGTTTTTTTCTGTGTCACCAAGAAGGCGTTTTTAATCATATACAGGGCTCACAATGAGACTACCGGGTGATGGACAGAGCCGGAGGCAAACCGGCTATGAACAATAACAGTTTAATGAATGATTTTATAAATTTCACTTGATTTTAAGCTTAAATTAGTATTTTATTTTATTTTTTAAAATTGCAATTATCTGCAATAATTTAGAATTTACATAAAATTGAAGTTTTAAATATTTCGCTTGATTATAATTTTAGACATTTTGTTTCGATACAACGAATCTAAACTGGCTGACTTACTGGGAAGAATCCATTTTAGGAATTAGAAAATATTTGTTTAGAGAAGATCATGCTTCACTTCCATTGGCAAGAAAAGGCATTAAACGGTGATATATTTATAAATACAATTTATATACATTATTTTTAAATTAAAAAAAATATATTTCTAATTTATAAATAATATTTTTAGATTATATTACATTGGAGTTACTGTCAGGATAATGGTAATGCTCGGATTATTTTATTTTGTATTTGGACGTTGGGATGGATTTACAGAATTTTGGAAAATTATTTTTGCTTTTCCCAAATTATTTGAAATATAAAAATTAATTTCTATTGAAAAATCACTAATTAAATAATAATTATTATTGAAAATACGGAAAAGATAGCTGTATATATATATATGTCAGCGTTTTTCTAACACGGATTTTCGTTTATATAGCAAGATGATACGTAAAATATTTTTTATATATACATGTATTTTATAACGATTATGTACATTCGTTATTATCTGATTTATATGAATTATATTTATTTTTATATATATCTGAACGAATAAATTCTTTAAAATAAATTTATGTATTCATGTATGTGTTTAATTTTTTGGGCACTTTTAAGAAGAAAATTATAATGAATGAAAGATTATAGGATCAGAAAGAGCCGTTCTTATTTCCTATACAGTTTAAGGTGAGAAGGAATCACAAAAAGTACATCTTTGTACTCGATGGGGAGGAAGGCGGTCGAGAAATACTGAGTGCACTTTTTTATTGGTATTAGTGTCATACGAATTTGTCCTTATAAATCTACTTACTAGTCATGTGAGTAAATTATTAGAAAATATTTGCAGAACTTTTAAATTCATTTCTTCAATATCCAGGTGGTTCATGAACTATCGTATTCGTAATTAAAGAGGATGGGGTTTGCCGAAAGTATCTTATACATCATTGTACATAACACGGAGAGAAGGGTCAAAAGTGGCTTAAAAACTGTATACGTAATTAATAGATAGCTCCAAGCTAACTCTGTTAAATCGTATTTATCTGGATTTATCTCGAACAGATACAAAATATTTTAGAAAATAAAACATAAAAGCTCTTTCTTTTACTTTTTTGCAATATAGAGTACATGACACTATATTGATGAGTTGTCTGGCAAAGCGGCTTTTATTAGTTTCAAAGCAAACTAGTGACACAACTCTGCATTTGAAACGGGCTATATCATTGCCTCGCGTATCCAGTTATATTAAAACCGCTTTACCAGGTAATGCGCCCCTTGTTTAGAGGTCATCGCTTGAACTGGAATTTCTAATTACTATTGAAATTTATTATTGTTATTTAATATTAACATTTATTTTTATTTTTCCGCTTTAATTAAATATATTTAATTTAATGATGAATACAAATAAATATATTAAAATAATTTCTTTCATTATTACACTTTTGAAGTCTCTACCCGTATATAAATCTTCACATATGAAATAGGAAAATTTAATCTACAGTTTTATAATATTAATAGAAACATGTTAATTTATTTCACATTAATCAGCTTTTTTCAATATAAAATATTAAATGGATTTCTTTATAGTCTTTCCCAGAATAAGAATGAATTCAATGTTTGTGTACAAACGCAAAGGACAATACTGTAGTTCATGTTCATTATGAAGTAGAACACAATACAGCAGACTCTTCGTTAAAAGAAACTCAAGCAACCGGCAAAAAAATCGAAGAAATAATATTTTAAATAAAAACGAGCAATTATTTACTGTGACATGGTCGCGCTACAATTTTTAATTATGTTTGTAATTTATTTAATTTAAAATATATGCTCTCCACCTCAAATTAGTAGTTTCTCGCCCCTGTATATCATACTTTAACAATAGAGTCGTGCCGGTCGTTTATCTAATACCTTTCAGGGGAAAATTTTTGAATTGAAATAACATGACTTTCGATTTGCATCGGACATTCTTATATAGTTAATCGTGACCTACTGCGCCTGGTCTTGTCTTCCATCTGTCTAGGTCTGTTCTCGAGATTACGGAAAGACGAACGGACGGACGACAGTGGGAATTTATAGGTCTACAATTTTTTTCAAATTGCAGCCCAATTAAAATAAAATCAATTTCTGGCGGAAATATAAGTTTGAACTTTGTGCGCCGCGCCGCGCCTACGCTTCGCACACGTTTGTCTCCTATCTCACCAATTCAATGGTGGAAAAAGTATCCCGGCAGAGAGCTACCGCAGCATTTGAAACTGATAACTTTTGCAGACAGCAACCCTTTTTTACTTCTCAGCATGTTATTCAGTAACACATCATGCAAAACCTGGTTTTGCACGAGAGGCGTAGGGCCTCAAAGCAAGCTAATATTCGTTCATTTTTCAATAAAGCCGCATGCAAGTTTGCCAGTGCACTTTATCTACTGATGTATTTCTGAAACCATATCCAGTTAATGGCTGGGGAACGAGACTGCATCCTGGAGCTGCAGGATCTCGGTTTGTCGATGCGCACAGTTGCCAAATTGTTTAGCACAACGTGAGTACCATCCAGCGAAGTGTAATACGATGGACGCAGGAACATCTGCGATACGCCGAAGAGGGAGTGGATCGCACCGGCGTACGATAGAGCACACAGACTGGCAGATTCGCCGAACGGCCGCGATACGTGACATCTGACGCCGCCTTTTGCCGTAAACGGGTGTATCTGTATCCATCCAAACCATTCGTAACAGGTTGCATGAAGTCGGGCTGCATGCACGGCAACCAGAGACGAGGTGCCATTAAACGCTTGACACAGGACTGCACTTCTCGCATGGAGCAGTCGTCGTCGCAACTGGACCACCATATAGCATCGGATATTGTTTACGGATGAATCCCGCTTCTGTCTGTGGAGGAATGACAGTCGTGGATGGGTGTGGCGGTATTCCGGGGAATGCTACGTGTCAGCCGTTTTGCGGAGCATCACACCGGTCGCACACTGGACATCATGGTTTGGAATGTTTGTGTATTAAGGGTGCTATTCGCATTTTTCACCGGATGCTCGCCCTCTGGTGTTTAAAAACATAACTATTCTATCTGGGTCGTTTGATTAATTCTTGTGTATTATCAGCAGTAAATATGAATAACAATAGAAAAAGCAAAGGTTTCTGTTGCGTTCCAAACTGCAATTTCAAATATTTACGGGAGCCTAATATAAGTTTTCGTCTATTCTCACACGAAAAACAGATGATTATTCGGAAATCGGTCGGTTATATTTATGAGCTTCTCCGAATTGTGAAAGAGTGAATTAGACTTAAGAATTGGCAGTTTCCCGATTGTCCACTTTACACGAACAAATTATGCTGTCAATTTTAAAAATATTTTCTTAAAGTTAAAATGCCAGTTATTTTGTGTGGGACACAGGGTCGGATTTAAGCATTTCGAAGCCTTAAGCTGAATGTAAGTCCCCTTACCAACCCTTCACAATTTTAGAAGTCAATCATAAAAAGAAAAAAATTAAATCAGACTATCTCTCTGATTCAATACTATTATTGGAAGAAAAAGATGTGAGGTTTCGCTAGTCTTCTGTTTTATAACTGAATTTAATTAAATTTTTATACCCATTCTTTTAAAAATCTTTTTTAAAATTGATTTTATCATTTTTTTTTAAAAAAAAGACCTTACGTTAATTCTTAGAAAAAAAATTAACGAAATACTACACAAAATAAAAAGTAAAGTATGTTCTGTTGGTTTGTAAAAAAATGTTTATTACAAAATTCGACTTTAATTTTTTTTTTTTTTTTTTTTGTTTGTACAAATGTTTGAGGCTCCTTGAAAGTCGAAGCCTAAGCAACAATTTACATAGCTTTTTACTTGTAAATCTAACCCTGATAGGAGAATGTCAAAGCTGATGTTTTTAACACAAAGGGCACAAATATGCATAGAACGATCTCGCTCACTTGCTTCGATACCACATAATGACGTATCCCGCTAGCAATAATTGTTCTGCTACTATGAAATTTCTCGATAAACAGCTACAAGCAGCATATATCATTATATCGGGCAGTAATATATGATTAATTTTACATTACTAGTTACAAGCGACCCAGATAAAGTAGCCATTTTGTAAAAATTCAGCGCCCTCTATAGTTCATGAAAAACGCGAATTAAATTGCATCCTTAATACACAAACATGCTATTAAATGACAGTATTAAATTTTAGTGGTTAAAGATCGCGGGTGAGGAGATAAAGATCGTATGTCATATCTCGAGTAGGATCGGACTTAATGACGATTTTACTCGTTATTAGCATTTACAATTTTTTTTTTTTTTTTATAAAACTCATCCCTACCCTTAAAATTAAGTTGCTTGCCATTTTATAATAATTAATAATATAAAAAGTTTTAATAATAAAATATCGTAACAAATGGGGCTACACACGTAGTTTTAAACGTTGCCAGGAAATTAAGTAAATCTAGATTTTTTCGTATTGGTGTTTGTTTTCTGTAAATTGATGAAAAATATTATTTAGTTGGTTCAATTTCAAGATTTTATAATAGCCTATATAATGTATTTATATAAGAAATATTCTGATAATTTATGTTTACAATTGAATTTTTACAACTACAGTATACTGTATATTTTAAGACTTTTAATTTAATAAACTGTATTACATAATTGAATATATTTTCAATATGAAATAAATAAACGATGACAACAAACATAAACCTAACATATTTATCTCCATATACAGATCAACGAAAATCTTTTATATACCGTATATACTCATGTAAAAATCGAAATTTTTACTCCATTTTTTAAGGTCAAATTTACATGGTCGACTATTACATGGATACTACTTTAGAGGGGCTGAAATTCAAGCTAGAATCCAAAGTACTGAATCAGTTGCAGAAGCCTGAAACTTAGTTCACACTGAGCGCGATTCGCTGGCGAAAGCGAAAAACAGAGCGAATAACACATCAGACATGATGTGTTATTCGCTCTGAGAGTTAAGAAGCAAAGTAATTTATTATGCCAAGGGGATTAAAGTATGACTTTAAAAGTAGATTTACATTCTAATCATCTTCCATATTTCAGGTATGATAGTAAAAGTTACAGAAAAAAAGCAGTCCGTTTTCTGTAACAGTTTTTAAAAAAATATGAAACTGGAATTACATGAATTTTTATATAATTTCATGTTTGTTCTCAATGAAAAAATTTCTGGAAAATGTTGATACGTTGTCCGTGAAATACTAGGGTCGAGTCGACTTTTATACGGAATCTATTAAAAATTCCAGATTTTTTGACCAAAAATAGGAGGTTGACTATTACTGGAGTATATACGGTATTTGTTTCTTTTATATTTTTAAATTCGACCTTAAGAATAAGTTAAAGATCACTGGTTTATTTCAAATGTATTTTAAAATATTTTCAAGATTAATAAAAGGTAAATGCAATTGTACGGCTATTAATTTTTATTTAGTTTTGTCGCTATCTATGGATGTAAAAAAGTACTAGAAAGTAAATTAATACAATACGCACTTTATTAAACTACAGTATAATGACTAGATATGCTAATAGATTTCAATAAAATGGCCAATTCCCGAATTGTCAATCTTATCAGAGAACTCTATAATCGTTAGAAAAGTCATTTCCGTCAAGTCTTTGTTATATGATAGGAAGATGTAATTAGTTATTTCTTTTTTATAGAGAGTGGTAAGGACGGCCCTTTTCGTCAACCTTCAAAATTATTTTCATAGTTAATACAAAGAGTTCCATCCAGGGACTCTCGTACATTGGATCTTGGGCACATGGCCCAGTTTGTTTTATAACCATGTTGATTATGGAATTCGGGCCGGGGGGCCCGAATTCCATAATCAACATGGTTATAAAACAAACTGGGCCATAATCAACAAACAACAAAACATTCACGACTTCTAGTCTATTTCACAAATATAAAAGAAATTAATGAACACTATTTGTCCATGGTCCCATGCAACTCAGTCGTATGTTCACCAATACTTGGATGTTCACCAAAAATGGGTCTTGAAAACAAGGAACATTACTTGTTTTCAAGACTCGTTGCAATCAACCCAACCTTGTGAGAGCGCTGATCCGAGGTTGAACCATGAATCACGCACTATAAATAATTTAATTCAGAAGTAAGAAAAAACTGCAAAGATATTGTTTTATTCAAGTGGTAACACTAGATACGAAAATAAGAAACAT
This sequence comes from Centruroides vittatus, assembly GCF_030686945.1. Taxonomy (NCBI): domain Eukaryota; kingdom Metazoa; phylum Arthropoda; class Arachnida; order Scorpiones; family Buthidae; genus Centruroides; species Centruroides vittatus. The sequence goes on along the minus strand of NW_027122274.1, from coordinate 684,876 downwards.
AAATACGTTATTTTTATCTCCAGCTTCTATTTAATGATACACAGTGTTGGTCCAGTATTCGGAATTCATTTTAACTTAAGATTTGAAATTTGGTATATTCTTATAGTATTTTATTTTTATTTTATTTTATTTTTTGAGGTTTTAGGCCCTTTTCTGCTCAGAGAGCCCTAAAAGGTCAAGATATTCGTATAGTATCACATGGAACTTTATATGTAATTTAATAAAGCTAGAACTGGATTGCCTTTTGTTCTCGTTATAGTCGTTATGAGTAAGCATAAAATTGCCTTAGAGAACGAATCACACAGGAACACGACTAAGATGGAAACAAGCTTTTATTAGTTTTTGAGTAGGTGCATTTCGGATAACATGCCCCTCATCAACCCCCTTTTAAATTCTACAGTAATCTTGTTAACAGAAATTACATGTGCTGTACGTTATAGAAAACTGTGACGGATGAAGATACTAGTCATACAGTGATCATTATACCTTATTTTAACTTTTTAATGTATTCTAAACTTTTAATTTACAATTTTAACTACATTTTCTTATACAACCTCATTTTATAATCTACAAAATATACCATATCTCTTTTTACCAACTTTTAATTTTTATTGTTTTAATAGAATTTTACATAACCTCTGTTTTAAAATACAGTTGTTCTATTATACATTTGATCCAGTTCTGTAGTGTATGTACAGTACATGTAATTTCTGTTTTGTTTTTTCACGCTGTGACCACTAAGAGGATTTTTTTTTTATATAGGTTCACAACACTGTAATACTCAGCATTTATAGAATGTCACGATGTGTAAATAGACAATCAGTTTAATTAAGCACTACCTGCTTATTTTTAATTATTTTTATTAATTTTCTTTGAATAGTTTTAAATAAGTTAGTATCATCAACAGTTTCATCTTGTTTTAATATGGATTTTTCTATATTAAATTTTTAAAATATTACTTACAAATACTTGCATTTAAAAAATATATAAGTATGATTATAAATTGCAACGCAGATATGAGAGCGTCGCGAAACGTCAGGACTGGACCGTCGAAGATGCAGCCAGTTGTGAAGATCCTAGTAAATTTATACAAAAGAGGCTTCTCATGTTCTCGCTTGTCTAGAGCTTCAGACAACAGAGGCGGATTTAATGGCGGGCGCTCGGTTGCCAGAAGTTTCTACAATTTAATTAGGATATTTCAATAAAGAAACATCTCTAAATATTAATCCTTTAATTTGTCCAGGTACAAATGAGTAAAAGCACAGAAACCCATAATTCTAGTAATTATTTTAGAAGAATTGCGATAGGGTGAAAGCCATGGTTCTCAATTTTCTTAAGATAGTGGCAAACTTTAGCAGTTATTGGTGGCATATCGAATAGTCAGTCGCATTAAAAGATGTCATTCGCAGTTCGCGCCCCAACAACATGCTGACCACGTGGAGTTTTCCGGGTTTTGTTCACGTATCTAAGACCTAAATAGGCCAGATTTCCCGTACAAAAAAGTTCTCCGGTAGGAATTTCTTTTTGGCACCTTTCCCACGTGTCGCGTTGCCCTATTCCGTTAATCGTACCTGTATAAACTAAACGAAACGTTGAAGATCTGCATGCTATATTAAAAAATATACAAACAATAGTAAAAATTATAAATACAATTAACATTTATAAATTATTATTCACAAAGTTGTGGCACATCACAACAATGGTTTTATAGCTAGTCACTTTAACAGATGTTATAGCAGAAACGTTCTTTGAAATAATTGTTACTTCAAATTAAAATAATAATTCGGCAATTGTCCCTTCTTCCATAAAATTAAATGTTTTTACTTCCTTGGTCTTTGTGGCAATTTTAAACTTCATAAAATATAACTTAAATTGTTATTGGATTTAATCATCACATTATCTCTTATAAAATACATAATTGATTCAAAATAATTTAATTGGATAATAATTCATATTTTCTTTCTTTCCAACATCTGTTAGAAATAGTTGAACACATTAAAATCTTTAGATCATGGCCAAAGTTTTAAATTAATATTAAAAATTATATATAAATTAAATAAGAAGAGAGATTATGCTATATTATCATTAATTTACATATAGATTTCATGGTGGTGTTTGAATGCAATAGATTCATCTATACCTTAAGGAAAGACAGACAAACCGATGGACGACAGTGGGAATTTACAGGTCTACCATTTTTTCATATTTCAGCCCAACATAACATAACAAATCCCTCTCTAATTCATTAGAAAGGCTGATCTTTGTAAAGATGGAAGGCGAAGTGTGACAGATACAGAAGTTCCTCGATTTACGATACATCTTACATATGATAGCCGATGAGACTGAAGCAAAAAGAGCGGGTAAACTATTAGAATTTGAATTCAAGCGATATCGATGCGTTAAGATCTTTCTTGAGACTTTATATATACCGTCTTATATCTTCTTGTGTTATACAGCATACACATTATGTCTGTAAAACGCCCCGCTGTGTTTCCTGCTACTGGTGAGAAGCAGAAGAAGACTATTTCTTTCAATGAAAAACTTAAGATAATATTTATGCAACGCAGTTATGGAGATCGCTCTTGAGTTTAGGCTATGTCAATCAACGATAGACCGAACTCACGTTATGTACTGTATAATACTGTATAATATTAGATAATTCTGTATAATACAGTGTCTGTGTCGTTTGTAGTGCAGGCAAAGGCACTTGCACGACTTTTTCGGCATTCAAACAGAAGATTAAGATATAATAATAAAAGATTAAAATAATAATTTTGTTGAATTATGACAAATCTCTCTATTTTTCAAAAATTAATATTAAAGTTTAAAAATATACTAAGAATATGGTTTAAAAGTTAAAATAATGTGTGGTGTTGTGTTATGAAATTTTACTAAAAAAGAAGGTTTTTTATTATTATAAAAAAAAATGTCAAAAACCGTGTTTTTATGATAGGGGCCGTGTTTTTTTTATGTAAAGGCTAATAGACATCGACACACGTGCGGGCATACACATGCACTCACAGAATTTTGTAAGTTTTTCTTGCTGTTTTGGACTAATGGAGAGTCTAAACATGAAGAAATGCAAAAGATGGCAATCAAAATTTGACCGATTACCATACTTTCCTTAAGTTATATTCTACAGTATAACAGTTGGGAAAGTAAAAGTTTAAAAATAAAAACTAATTTTTTGAAAGTTTAATTTTAGTAATAAACAATAGAGATTAAAATCTCGTAATAATTTAATATTAAGTATTTATTTTAAATCTTTTTAAGCCGTAAACTTTTCTAAACACGCTCATTAAATGCAATAAATTTTAATGATTGTAGATGAACAGCTGATATCTATTTAGCACTTTCGTCATTTGTCTTCTGTTTATAAAAGGAAAAGATTTTCTGATAAAACAATATAAATCTAGTAAGTATTATTTAACTAATTCCGTATATTTTCCCTAATTTTATAACATTTATATAAAATTAATTTAATAGTTAAATTTGTCTAATATTTTTAATCCGGCTTTTCCAAATGCAGTGAGAAGTTATATTAAACTCTACAGCTAAAACGTAGTCTTAGTTTGACAAAATAAATAATCATATAAATACTATATAAATTAATATATTTTAATGTATTTCTATTTTACTATACCAAACAAACATGCTGCTTATAGCAATATTGTTAATACGAGATTCTATGTTATAATTGTAAATGTAATTTATTTATATTTTCTTCGAACTTCATGTAAAAACATAACTGTTACTTATGCACTACATATAACCACAGTTCCTTCCTGAACAATTTATTTAAAGTATAAACGAGTGGGTGAGAAGGAAGTGGGAGTTTTAATATAGATTTGTAAGTATTGTTACGTCCACGAAATAAAAAAAGGAAAGTTAAGTATATTTAAGATAGAAAACCTAAAACGACAGATATTCATGTGGAAAGTTATGCTGTTAAATTGTAAACTATAACTATGTCTGTATACTGAAGAGGAGTCTGAATTGAATAAAACCTGTGTCCGAATTGCATCTGTAATTTAAATAAAGTGTCAAGAATCATTGGGTCTATGTGAACTGGACAAATAAGAAGTGTCTTTATATAAAACATTTTATTATGAAAAACGTTATTTTATTTTTCGGAATTTATAAAATAAGTTTAGATAATAATTCTTCGTTTGATTTTTTTCAAATTAACTAAAAACTTAATAAAATTGATTATAGAGTCCATATGACAATGCCGTAGAAATTAACATAAAACTATTCTTAAGTTTAAAATTAGAAATATTATAAATGATATTTGAATACGTTTTCTTACAGATTTAAAGTTAGAAAATGAATAAATCATCTTTGTTTTTCGTTTTATTGATTGTTTTCATTCTGCTTCCAAATAGAAATGAGTTCTTTTTAAGTTAGTTGTATTTGTCATGTTAATATACTTATATAACTGATTATTTACTCTATTAATAGGCTGGTGTAAAGATTTAAGAAAACGTTCAGAAGAAAATGAAGAAGTTCGTACTTACAGATGTAGATATGGACCGAGTGGAAGATCTGATAACGAAGAAAGTGACGAAGCAAGAAAAAATAACAATCCTTGTAAAAGTGGATAAGCCTTATTTACTGACATAACTCTTGTTATTGAAAAATTAAAAAAAATAAATGCATTAATTTCTATTTTTGATTTTTAAATTTTAATTTCAAAAATTCAGTTTTATATGTCAGTCAATATAGAAAAATTTAATTAAAAACATTTAAGCATTTTTAAATGATTAAATAATACCTCGTATATATCTAATTGAAAAAATAATACAAAATTCTATAAATTAATTATAAAAATATTTCAAAATATTTTATGTAATAGGTTCAAAAATGAGTAGATAGGCCTATATACAGTGATACTTCATATTTCGAACGACTCTAACTTCGAATGCTTCAGAGTTCGAACGCAAAATTTGACAAAAGTTCGCTTCGGAGTTCGAACTGAGCGCGCAGTGAAAAAGATGTGCTGGAAACATAAACGCAACCTGTTATGTGTCCAAGTTATCTTTCGATTTCTCTTTGCATTATGCTTGTATGTTTTCAGTGTTTTTTCGCTTTATTTTTGTTGTGTTTGGTTATATATACTGTATTGTGTGTTATTCGTCGATTTTTAACAATTGCTTCCGGCATTTTTTCTTTATCCACAACTTTTGAGCATCACCTACGTTTTGCATCCTTTAGTTGAAAACTTCCTAAACGGAACTTTTTATCCACATTTGACATGCTTTGGATATAATATTAATAAAATTAATAACTTTAATAAATAATACAACAATATTTCTAATAATAATAATAACAAGAAAACAATAAAGTCATCTGAAGTAATATACAGTATAATATGATGTGTTATGAAGTAGAGTCATCTGTGGAGAAAGAAAGACAACAAACAAACCCATAAACAGACCGGTTATTATATTTATAATTGGAGTAACAATTTTAAAAATATGGTGAATGTCATATAATTTCTTTGCGGTCATCACTAAGTACTAAAATAATATAGTTAATAATATACACACTAGTAATGTATAATTTATTCTCATATTTGCACTGGTAAAGCTTAGTTTGAATGTTCTTCGTTCGAAATAGCTTATGGTTCCATAATGGCACGAGGCAGAAAACGGGAAAATTACGTTGCCAAAGCCCGAAGACCACAAATTAGATCTCGAGGACTGTTCTTGTAAATGTATAAAAATATGTCAAAATTTTTTAAACATATCACTCCGGGAAACTATAGGATAAAACTATCGAATTAAAAATAATATTTTGTGTGATTGCGAAAAACTGAAAAAGTATTTAGGCATTGTTTCATTAAGCATAGTTAAATGATAATAAGTCAAAATTAATTATAGCCTTCAATGATAAAATAATGACAAGACAAAAATCAAACTTGTATTGAATATTTTGATGTTCAGAAATAATAATTTATATAATATTAATATGTTCATTTTATGTAAGTTATTTTACTTTTTAGAACACGATTCTGGAGAAATAATTAGCCAGGTTGAGGCCGAAGTTTTAAACGCGAAAACGTGTACGTCGGACGTTCAGCGCCGCTTTCCTGTGAGCCTAGAAGTTTGACAATGGCGTTTGGAGTGTCGAGCATGAGTCCACTGACTTTCCAAACGCCATTGTCAAACTTCTAGGCTTACAGGAAAGCGGCGCTGAACGTCCGACGTACACGTTTTCGCGTTTAAAACTTCGACCTCAACCTCGCTAATACTATCGTGTATTACTTCTCCAGAAAATTGAATTCAGGTTTAATTTTCGAATTCACAGTAGCTTTGAATTAGAAGAAATTTAATCCAACGCAAATTTTTCCAGTCTTGATTATTTCCATTATGGGCAGGCTAGTTGCAATTGACTTCATACTAGCTGACTACCGGAATCAGTTAGCGTGAATGAACTGTTAGTCATATGATCAATATGTTATGAACTGGTAAGTCCTCGTCATTATTTTCAATAACAAATAGAAATTTATACTCTAATATTCTATTTATAACTTATACAGGCCCTCTATAGGAAGGCAATAGAAGAAAGAGCAATAGCCCTTTAATATATTTATTGCTTACAGGAGCTTCATTATATTTCTTTCAGATTATAATATTTACACTTCTAATATTTTTATCACAAAGATTTAACTTTGTTAATTTTTATATTGTTTAAGTTCATGAAGTTTATTTTTAAATAATCATTAAAGCAAGAAAATTTCTATGTATTATTTATTTTATTACTCGAATTAAAAATTACTTCCACCTTTGACTTTTTATGTTTTTCAAAATGTGGTATAAAGTAAAAATTAAATTTTAAGTGCAAAATTACAGTATTTTTTTTTCTTTTGTAAAATATATAATTATTTTTTAAAAATCAGTAACGTAGTTTTATGATAATTTTTGTATTTTGTATATTAATGGCTGAAAATCGCTTATACATTTCAATTTTCCTACATACACGTTGTACATTGTTTAATACATAGCGTCTGATAATGATTAAGTTATCAACTGCACATTTTAAAACCGGGACTTGTAGCAAATCGTCATCATCATCATCATCATTATTGCTCTCTTTTTCTTCTTATTCACCTTTATCGTTTTCAAGTGATGACATTTCTTTAAGTATCTGAAAAAACTCAACATATCTGAAAGAATTTTCTGGTAATCACTTGTACAGTAGGACAATAATAAAATAGTCAGTTGCTTTTTACTCTTCTTTTTTTTATGGCATTCTCTTCCTTTAATATGAGTGAACTGGCATCGATTTGATGCCAGTTCACTCGAATCAGTAAAACATCAATTATCATCAGTAAAAAACATCAATTTTGTCGCAATTAAAAATATTGTACGCTTATATTGCTTTAAAAGTCGCAGCAAAGTATCATTTATCCAATCCCAACCATTTCGGTATTGACATCATTTCTTACAAGATTTTACTGTATTTGGTAGTGGCGTAGCGCCTTAGACGATATGGAAGCTATATCTTCAATCTGAAAATATTATGATGTGTACTGATTATTGATCTGGTACTCTTATTAATATGACCTTTCCATAGTCTGCGGATTTATAAAAATTATGGTAATATTATAATTTGCTAGCTCTATTAAGTAACTTGCCATTTGGCTGCATATTTTAAAAGCATCTACATTACCTAAAACTGAACTAGTCTAAGTTAGCAGCCCTACCTCACGCATACGTGAATGAAACTGTGTTTCATCCCAAAATTTCTTTGTGAGAACGGTGAATGATCCATTCACTCAACAATTTGACCCGAGTCCCGGATCCCTGTTTTCCTGAAGTATCCAACCCCAGTCTTGTTGCAGTTTCCCTAAATCTAATGGGAAAATTCTCCTTGTTCTTATTTCTTGATTATCTTTATCTTTACTCTCAGGAAGAAATGACGCTAAACCGTTGGTTCAGAAGAATTTTGATCAGTCTTGAGAAAGTAATTATTTATTTTACAAAAGGAAAATGATAGTTAACCTTTCACTAAAAGTGCAAGTTACTCTTTTAGTAACTTACACTTGGATGTTAGATTTGTTAAGCAAAAAGCGTGTGACCTAATGAATAAAAGTTATGTTCCACAACTTGTTGGCGTGAACAAGCTAATTAGATGAAAATTATGACGTAAAATTTCATTTATTTGGCCACATCTAAAATTTCCCAATAAAATTGCATAAGTTTTAATGTAAATCAAACTTCGTGTAAATGGGAATAAATGTCACTTTTGTATTGGCTCACTTAAGTGTCAAGATAGGACCTAAAGTGACATTTATTCCAATTTACGTGGCCAACAGAATAGGAAAGTTTTGCATTCCGAAATTCAATTAATGCTTTTAAACAGGATTCTTTATTTACGGCAACGCGACACTTGGACGAACTGCCGAGGGGGATGCTTCTGGGAGGACTTTCTAATGGAAACTGGCCCCTATTAGGTTTCCAAATGTAGTGGTTTTGTCCACTCGGTCACTGATGGAAGCGGAATTGATAGTTTTGGAAAAGTTTCCCCCGACAGATGACGTTCAAATAAAATAAATCTTCATTTATACTCGGCAAATTAAATTTATCTTTCTTTAATAATTTCAATAATAATTATTATTATAATAATTATTATAATTATAATTATTATATTAATAATTATAATTATTATAATAGAAAAGAAATTATTGAATAATAATAATAATTATTATTATTATTCAATAATTTCTTTTCTTGAATTTTCCTGTTAAAATACAGTATTTAGATAGATTCTTTGATTCTATTTCATAAACATTATTCCGTCTATAAGTACTGAATGGTTTAATTCTAAGACCACGTATATTAAATCTGTAACCCACAGGTGTGTTAAATTGAATAAAATGAGAATAAAGTTAACGAACCATACTTTTGTTGTGACTGCAAGTAAACACAAAATAACTATTTTTAACATTTGGGTATTGCTACATTACGTATATTAAAAAATCTCAATATTTTATAAAATGATGGCTTATAAATGGCAAATCTCTATGCAAAAACCCTGTATTCCACATGATACTATTAAAATCTATCCTAAACAATCAGGAAGCAGTCTCAAAGAATGTACGTAATCAGTTGTCGCTGTCAGAACTGACTGCTCAACATCTGACTATTCTTGGGTCACTGTTGCGACTTTCAGCATTCTTTCACAAAGTTTCCTGGGAGTCTTTGGAGCACTGCACAGAGGTCGTGATACTTTGCACGAATGTATGTGCACAGCTTTTTTATGTCTCTAAGGTTAGAAGCAGAAATTGGCTGCCTCCCATGTAGAGGCGTAGAAGTGAAGCATTGCTTTCTGGAAGTTTTTCTCTCTTCCTGATAAACACTTCCTGCAAGACTTCCATGGCATTGTAAATGTACCGAATAAGAATTGTATTTGATTTTTCTTTATTACTTTTCATTCTTCCAGCTTTCTGCCATCGGACAGGCTCCCCATGAATGTGTTTTGTCTTGAAGCTCAGTGCAATACGCATTACCTGTACAGACACAAAGTGTGTTTACTGTGACATTCTGACTACTTCGAAAGAATATTTTTCTTTCTGATTGACTCCACAAGTTTGCACCAAGATTCTGAAACGCACACAGCAGGCATATTTTTTTCTTTTGCTCGATGACTCCAAAATGTCTATCACAATCAAAAAATGTGTGACCTAATGAATGAAAGTTATGTTCCACAGAGTCAACAACTTGTTGGCGTGAACAAGCTAATACAGACTGGACTGAGAGTACTTTTCAGAAATTCTCATATTCATCAGTTTCTTTGATTTTGGTATTCATATAGTTGAACAGACAGGATAAGATTTCATCAGAACCTCTGCTGGCTTGGTCTTGACCACTTATGCATGTATGATTGGTTTTCACGATCTCAAACATAGAGATTATACGTCCAGAGCTGTCTACTGTAAAACACTAAACTAGTGTTTATAGGAGAAGTGGTAATGCCTGATGGAGATCTAAGACGATTGCCAAGGTGTTATTTCTTTCGGAAGCTTTATGAAAGTCGTATTTTATTCTGTCTTGGGCAATATCAGCCTTCTTTAAGTTAAAGCCATATTCATTTTTCAGCTGTTTTTTTTCATTCCTCTGTATTAACAGTCTGAACCGTCGCCTTATATTAGTTGCATGTTTTACATTCGTCTAAGCTAGGCGGCCGAAATTCAAGTTAAACTCTGTAGTAAAAATATTGGAAAATGTACTGAAGAACACGGTTCTTCAGGACATTTTCCGATTCTTTCCTGATTCTTCCACTGCTCCTCAACGTAAAGGCTGTATACTTTCCGTTGATTTAATTCCGGAGAAAGGTATTGTCTATTTGGATTATCTCTGCATGTGTAGTAACTTCTGTATTTTAAATTCTTTTGTTAGTGAATGCTCTCACAATATATTTTTTATTTTTATGATTCCTGTTTGGTCTTTTATCACGTTTTCCATGTTGCAAGGTCTTTAATAAATCATCAAAATTTAACTTATTTGCAGTTCTTCACGAATGACTACACTTGCTGTCTATCATTTCTGCTGGGATTGTCACTTACAGGAATCATGCATGGAAATGCGATACTGTAAACCTCAGTTTGAATGCGTCTGACATCTGTCATCTAACTTGGACCCTATACACAATCAATGATTTTGTAGAAGGAAGATGACTTGAATACAGTTCATGAATGGCGAAACCGTGCAATTTGACAAAATATGTGTTATAGTTTTTATATACGGGACCACAGAATTCTGTTTAATACTGTACTCTACAATACTTAAATGAATCCTGCTGTAAGCAGCCTGCATTCAATGTATTGTACAGTACATGTACTGTACCATGCATTTTAATATTCTGTTGTTCATTGTTGATTGGATTGTATTGAAATAGTTGTTTACTGCAAAGCGACACGTGAGCGATGTGTCGCTTTGCAAATAGCTTATGGTTCCATAACGGCACGAGGCAGAAAACGGGAAAATTACGTTGCCAAAGCCCCGAAGAACGCAAATTAGAACTCGAGGACTGATCCAGTTTCTATAATTTGTTATTGTATTATATACAATTAATAGTTACACACACTAAAAGTGCAAGTTATTAAAAGAGTAACTTGCACTTTTAGTGAAAGGTTAACTATCATTTTCCTTTTGTAAAATATATAATTACTTTCACAAGACTGATCAAAAATTTTCATATCTGAACCAACGGTTTAGCGTCATTTCTTCTTGAAGGTAAAGATAAAGATGATCAGGAAATAGGAACAAGAAGAGTCCTTAAAAATTCACAAAATTACGGAGACGACTTTCCTTTTTAGGCTACTGCCTCCGCGAAAGGAAGGTCGTCTCCGTAATTTTGTGAATTTTAGGACTCTCCTTGTTCCTATTTCCTGATCTTTTTTATCTTTATGATATACATCCGAATCTTTATAATATACATACCGAAACAGGAATCATGAAAATAAAAAAGATATTATACTGCTGATGGTGTAACTGCGAAAAGAAGGACAAAAGTAAGGATTTTACCTATGTGAAAAAGTCGTATTTATATTTTTTTATTTAATAAATAAATAAAAATTATTATTATTATTGTTATTTTTCTTTTGTTTACTTTTATAATCTACATTAAAGTTTTAGCAGGATTCTGTATAATGTTCTACTTACAGGTCTTTATGACACTTTTTCATAACCTTGCCTAGGTAACCACTTTATATATTTCGTCAGAAATTACCTGGAAGTTGGCCACATAAATGAGGTTTTAGTGTATTTTGCCAAACAAAATAACTGGTGTGATCTATAAATAAAATATTTATTAAGACGGTAAATTTCTTTTACAAAATACAAAGAATAGTTATTAAATCCACAAATAAACTATGCTATCGATAGTATAAAATGAAAATATGCTTAATTTAGGAATTCAATAACTAACCAAAAAACTTACACTTACATGATAATAAAATTGATTTTAATAATTGAGTCCACCAAATGGCCGAGTAAATACATAAAACTAATGAGCATTGGTATAGTTAATCGCAGATTTTCACCTTACCAATGGGCACAGATACTGTTCATTTGTGTGACACGTAAACAGGAGCCCATTTTTCCATAAAAAAATTTTTGGGAATTGAGCAACACACATGCGATTGCCCCTCGGCATATCTTACTTGTGTTGCATTGCGGTGTGGTATGGTGAGCCACATCAAACTAATTAGCAATTGTTGTAGAAAATGACGCCAATTGAGATTTGTTTTTGTTTTTTTTTATTGCTTACACTCATTGATAAAAATTTATATACTGTATTATAAATAATACAAAATAAGCAAATAATAAAATTTAGTGTATAATAATAAATTACGTTATTCAAATAGGCCATATATAAAAATTAAAAATAATTGAAATAAATTGTTAGAATTTTTTATAATGGGAACAAATAATCACTTAGGTGAATAATGATAAAACTAAGTAGTTTCGATTGAATTTTTGAATAAATCACAAACAACTGCATCTATAAAAAATTAAACATTTTGGACAGTTTATTAAAATGAACAAATGAACCAAATTATGACAATTTTCATTAAAAAAAAACTACAAGGGCCACGCTGTAATGCAGTTATAAGCAACCGACGAAGTCGTAATATGCAGTACTCAGTGCTTTGGCAACGTAATTTTATTTTCCCGTTTTTTTTCTCGGGCCGTCATGCAACCACAATTAAGCTGATATTTGTGACTAAGAACATTCAAACTAAACTTGACCAGTGAAATGATGAGAATAAACTATATTATTCTTACTAGTTTCATTTATTAACATATAGTATTTTAGAATTTATTGTAGTGGGGATTATAAACTATGTCGATATTCAGCAAGCTTAAAGCCTGCGACTTCATAAAAAAAAAATGCATGTGGTCTTCGAAGCCCATGCAGTTCACTTGGGGCCCGCATCTAGAAAAGGTTGCTCATAATTGCTGTAGCATATTGAAAAACAGAAATACAGTAGAGACTCGTAAATCGGAACCCCGGTAATCGGAATTGCCGGTAATCGGAACGATTTTCAGTCGGACTGTGTCGTGCTGAATCGAACGTTTTTGATACTAAATTTACTCCTAAAGTATAATTTTTATGTTTTTATATTCTTCAATATATTTATTTTGTTTGTACAAAATGCAGAAATAATTTTTAACGATACGATAGCCTCGATTATTATTATAAAAATTTTCGTTAGGCTTAAAATCGACGAAAATTCAACACGAAGCGACATGCAACGGAGAAAAATTCAACATGAAGCGACACGCAACGGAGAAAAATTTGAACATCGGACAGGTTAATATATTTTTTCGTACATAAACCGTAATCGGAACAAATTCCTAATCTGAACAACCCCAGTCTCCAATTGATTCCGATTTTCGGTTCACTACTGTATTTAACTTAAGAATTAAGAATTAACTTTGTTTATATTATCTGTCAAAGTATCTTAAACCGAAATGATGAAATTAAGTAGATTTATTTAATCAGTTTGGCTTAGAATACTATATAAATAATTTTTTTTTTTTTAATTTCACTTTGCCTTGTGGAATGGCACCTCTAAATACAGATTGACCATTCTGTGTCAATGCTCGATAGAGGAATCTTGCTTTGAAATACTCGACCGTTCGGGTAAATAATAGACGTTAACTATCTTGTTTATCTGTAAATATTGTCTGATTGAATGAACAAATAGACCATAGACGACAACATTCGAGAATAAGTATAATAGTAGTATAACTGACCAATTGCATTAAGCATCTTTGAAAACTAAACGAGTCAATAAGTCAAGTACGTATACTTACAGTGACTATTATTTACATATTTGATTTATTTTACTTTTAAATATAAGAAAACGCAAGAAAGGCATTGTTCATTTTCAAATCCATAATCTCAAAGAAAAATGAAGAATAGATAAGTTATATATTTAAAATTATATTTCAAATCCATTTCCAACTGTATAATTTTCATATATAAAATTCAATATATTAAAATATCATCTGAAATAAATACGATACTTAATTTTAAAAGTCGTTATTTAAAGCGGCTTTTAATCATATAATTAAAATAATTATTGATACTAGTTAGAATCAATCGCTATCAAATAAAATAAAAATTTTTGGAGTACGTTACTAGCTTTAATTATTCATAGAAATATAAAATAACTACTAGTTTTACAAAACTGGCACAAATCTGAAGTGATTAAAGGAATGCTAATGTTTTTCCATACATAAAAGAACTTTTTTATCCAGAGTTGAATAAACCATTTTTTTTACATAAAAACTTATGTTGCGGTTATATAATCGTAGGTGGGTCAGAAATAGAAAGAAAAACAGAATACCAGGGATGATAATATGCTGCACTTACAACAATAATTTTAAAATATTTATTATTTACATGCTTTATAATAAAGATAATATTATAACAAAGCTACGAGAGATTTTTTAAATCTTTCCTCTCTGTGAACTCTAAGAAGGCCTTTTTAATCATATCCACCAAGGCCCAGAATGGGGAGGCCGGTACTGTCAGGACGAGGACAGACATGTCCAGCATACACCACGCGTAAAAATTTTTGGCAGTTTTTCGACCGCCATAATTCGATTCCACGATCTCCAAGAATAGTAGGCTCAGCTACTCTGGGACATCGCCATCAAGTTATAAGGTTTAGAAATGATGTTAAACTTTCAACGAACTATATATTTTCTTAAGGTATACTTTTTGTTTTAATGGCATGAAAATAATAATAAAAAAAGAGTAATTTAGTTATTTATTGCAATTAAGGTTAAGTGTTTCGAAAGTTTAACTTGACATTGTATATTCTACATTATATTGATGTAAACTCAGCATGAGCATGAAAGGTAACCATGTGTTTCTTATTATATTATTTCGCTGTAATAAAAATATTGTATCTTGTCTATTTTTAAATATAATTTTATGTGATTAAGATATTTAAATTTCAATAACTTTTGCTGTTTTTTATTGTCAATTTACAAAGTATTTTATTTGCTGTTTTATATGCTTAAAGATTAAAGGTTAGTAGATTTCTGAGAATAAAAAATAAACCTGTTTATGGAGGAAATAATCAAATAGAAGGAAAGTTCATACATACATTTGTTAAAATAATTTTGTTCTGTTTTTTTTTTTTTCCCCTTAAAGTATAAGGAAACTGTCAAGTGCCTTAACACTATTGTTTGCTTGAATACAATTTGTCAGTCTTTTAAATTTATTCTATTATTTATTGTTATAATGATTTCAAACTTAGTCTTGAATATTTAATTTTGCTTGCTAGTATCTGTCAAGGACGTGTTCTTTGAAGCTGTGACAGTTTGAAATAATTATAAATAATAACTTTGGAGATTATTTATTGAATAAATTGTCGTAATTATACATTCGTTTTTGTAAACATTCCGCTAAATCACTTATGACATCTAAGCATTTTATTTGACCTTAAAGAGTATATTTTATAAATCTTATACTTTAGTTGAATGTTGGTCAAGGCAATATAACAAGAAAAAATTGAAGCTAATATAAAACGGTATATTAAATAATTGGTAATTTTTAATTATTAATAGTTAATAATTTTATAAATTTAAAAGAAAAAAATGTTTATTGTGTGTAACTATTCAATGTATATAATGCAATAACAAATTATAGAAACTGGAATTAAATTATATTAAATTATTTTATATAATTTTTAGTGTTTTTCTGCATTTTAATTTTAAAATATCTAGAAAAATTTTTATTTTTAATGTTTATTAAAAATTGCTGTTTATTTACACAGGCCTATAAGATCATGCTATTAATCTATACTGATTAGTTTAATTGCATGATATACACATAATGTTTGCAATTAGACATTATTTATTAATAAACAATAAAATAAACATTTTTCTAGATATTTTTGAATTAAAATGCAGGGATTTTTTCCCTGCATTTTAATTCAAAAATATCTAGAAAAATGTCTTATTATTTAATGTCTTTATAATTTCGTCTTTCAAAAACACTTATTATTTAATGTCTTTATAATTTCGTCTTTCTTATGCCTCAGAAACAACAAAATCAACCTTTATTCGGAAGCTTCTTTATTGATTTCTTTTTACCTTGTTTTAATTATAATTATAAAATTACAATTAATCAAACTTAATTGCAACTTTACAAATATATTATTATGAGAGGAACGTTAATAGAAAGAGTTTACATGTTAAGAAGGAGGCGAGCATCCAATAAAAAACTACTCTGCCATGTGTCGTTTTTGAAGACTGAGAAAGAGGAAATTATGAAGACAATAAAGTTCTCGTGTTTTGCTGCATTTCAGTTGAAAAGTAATATTGTTTAATATTTTAATGTTCTACAAAGTATACTGAAAAAAAAAAAATCATTTTTTCTAAAAATACCCGGTAATGCTGGGATTATCTCGAAACATTAGATAGGTTGAGAAATACTTATTCCTTTCTTAGTCGATAACTATAAACATTGAATAATTGGTCCATTGCATGTCAAGAAATCTTTTAATGACATCAATTTTTTTAATTTGCGTATCGCATTTTACAGAAATATTCGTAATGATTAAAAAATTTATTTTAAATTATCAAGATACGGTTGGTATACCGATTTAATGATAATGATCTTCCAATTTAGACCAGTTCCATATCTTTTTTTCGATCACGTATTCTTAGTACTAAAATTAATTTATTATTTCCGTCCAAACTGAACATGAAGAATTTATTGTGTTTTCGATTGGTGGATAAGTAGTGATGTCACAGATTCTTTTGCAAAAATAAACGTTTATGGTATTGAAAAGTTACGATAGAACAGGTTCGCAAAAAAATGTATAAATAGAAAGAAAGTTAAAGTTCCTAAACGAAAGACGAAGAAATTCAAGGACACGGGGAATTCAAAGACACGTGTCTACAAATGCCTGACACAGATACTGTCACAAACAAAATTTTTCTTTTATTTGTAACGTAATGGAATTAGAAAATATGTACTATACTTTTATAATTAAATAGCAACTCGTGTGAATCAGTTGCGTAACTATAAATTAACATGAAATAAATTTTATTTAATTTGACACAGAAGCTCAATATAGTTATATGATATTTTCTGGGTGTTTCTTCGAAAAACGTTTCTATTACTTCTTATCATCTTGTCATAGAGCTGCTTGAATTTTTAAACCGTTTTTAAAACAGAAAATGGATGTTTCTTCCAAAGCATTATAAGTGGGTAAAGCCGAAAAAATGTTTTAAATAACTTTTACATTTGAAAAATTAGACTTTATAATATAGTGTTATAAACATTAATTTCCATACTGTGTTTGCCTTTTTTTCCTCAAATAATAATAAATATTGATACAATAAATCTTTACAACGTTTAATATTTTTATCATTTCTATAAATATCTCTTAAATTATTAATAAAACGTTTTTTCATATTAGCCGCTAGATTAGATTGATTTGACAGATAAGGCAGCACAACGGATGGACAATCCCCCAATTAGTAACTCATGGGAGAAATCTGTGGGAAATTGGACCCTATTTATGTGCTAAACACGTGATAAAACACGAAAAACGCCATGTGATCAGTCCGTTGGTCTGACACCAACTCGGATTATTCAATTTCCCAGTCATTTTCATTTCCGGGAAAGCGGAAAATAGAATGATAAATCCCGGGATTTCCGGAATAAAATTGCATTTTTATTGTAAATTTAACTTCAATATATTTTTCTTTTGAAACGTTTACAGATCAGTAAAAACTTAGGAACAAAACAATTAAATTTTAGTTGTTACCAATTTTTATTGAAAACATAAAATAAAAGTTTTTTTTTAAATATGTAATAAGTAAATAAATAAAATAAAACATGTTTTTAGTAAAAATTAACTAGATTTATAGTAGTGCATCAAGAAATATATTATTTGATTGTGTTATTATACAGTCCTGATCATAATTTTGTAATGAAAAGTCCCACAGCAGGCGCTGTCTACGTCGATTGAAGTTTGTTGGATAGAACAGAGGGAAAGAAAAAGTTGGTTAAGTTCTCTGTTCTATGGCCAGTTATTTGAAACAAGTTTAATTCTTTAACGATATTTTTCAGATCATAAGATGACAGAATCTCTGTTGATTATAGCTTTTAACAGCCTTTTAACAGCGCTTATTTATGGACGGCCGAAAGGCCGTCCATAAATAAGCGATTAAGGTGGTAGCCAACCGCCGAGAAGAACCTGGGATCGATCAGGTCGGGTCGAAAAATTCCCCAGGAATTTTCGGGGGTGGTCCGTCTGAACATCCCAACGTGGGCTCCATCCCTCACCATTCGGTCGCCCCATTGTGTGCCTGGCCGAACTCATGATAGGGTTGATAAAAGAGGCGCTCTTAGTGCCCACAGGGTGGAAAAAGTTTTTAAAAAGGCCTTATGGCAGCATTTACTTTTCTAGAAAAGATGTTTATTTTGATGTGCTGAGAATGTTGACTCCTGCTGCAAATTCTGAATGAAGATTAGGAGCCGGAGCGGACAAAAACTGAAATTTCTCTCAAACCATTTCTTTGCAGAAGTTTTGATGAAGATAACGTTAAAAATGGGCCAGACTTTACTGAAATCGAATTAGGGTTAGTAAAGTTTCATTAAATTTATCAGACTTTCATTTATTCGCTGTCCAATTCCTTTTATGACGAATTCATTAATTTATTTGTTTGCCCACAATAGGATGTCGTCCATCGAACATTCAGTACTTTGAAAATCACTCAAAATTGAATGCATTATTTGTTGGAATATCTCTGGGGCTGAGGTAAGACCAAATGATACTCTCAAGAATGAGTACCTACCCCAAAGTGTTTTAACTGTCAATAAGTCTGATGTTCGCTTAGACACTCTAATCTGCCAAAATCTTTTTTTCGCATCTAAAACTGTAGAGTACTTAACAGTTCTCACTCGAGCTGCTATTTCCTCACCTGTCTTAAGCGAAAAATGGCATCGCTTTATTGATATTTGTGGGATTCAAACACAAGCGTACTCTCTCCTTTTTCTTCACGATCACTAATAGACTAATTGCAAGGGTTGGGTGTGTTACCGGTTTCAAGATTTTAATTTTAATCATCGAGTCAATATCTTTTTTAACTATTTCGAGAATAGCATACTGTTTTCTTCTAGAGAGCTGTATCTTTAAAGTTGCGCCTCTCGGTACAAAAACTAAAAAACAAATTGATTTACAGTTGACAATTTTTGAGGTTATTCTGCTAAGTTCAATCTTACGATTTAATTATAGTCCTCACACTCATATACTACAGCACTGTCGACTATTTGATCATATTCGGAGAAATCACTTCATTTTTCTTTTTATCTATTATCGTCAAAAATGCAAATAAATTCACTCTTTTTTGTACAAAAAATCAGAAACAGTCAAATATAGTTCATGCGCATAACAGTTTATTTAATTGTAATTATCCAGCAACGCATACATTGTCTAGGAAAGATACATTTTTTTTTTTTTTTTATGCTTTTGTAAACAATATAATAAAAAAATCCAGCAACGAGTAGCTTAACTTTTCCGGCAATATTTTATTAAAAACATTTTATATTTTTTAATTATTATAAAATGTCAAAATGCTAATTTTGAGGGTAGAGATGGGCTTTATAAAGAAAATTATAAATGCTAATAACGAGTAAAATCGTTATTAAGTCGAACGCTACTGGAGATACCACCCTTTATCTCCCCACCACGTTTGACCTTAAACAACCAAAATTTAACATCATAAATTCCCCTAACACACAAACCTATCTATAAAATCTTTGAAATTTTCGACAAAAATCACAGGCGTTATTAAGCTTCGAAGAGAATGAACAAAATCATGCCACACACTAACATCCACACACATACAGAAGAAACCCCAATTTTTTTTTTACATTTTTTGATGTTTCAAGGTGTCCTGAGTCTAGAAATGTAAAGCCTTGGGGTCAGTTTTTGACTGATCGCCATACTTTCCCTCTGTTATAAATAACAGAGCCGGGGAATTAATAAGATTATTATTTTTGAATATAAATTTATCAATGAATTCCAAAGTTAGTGCCAAACATGACAACCTATTGTAGACGTGACGTGAGTTTTAGAGACTGTGGAATTGAGTTGGAAACCTGTCAAATACACAAGAAGTTTTAAAATAATTTTCCTCACAGATTATATATATTAATAAATATTTACTTATGGTCGGAAATTCTAAAAAAATCTTTGCATAATTTAACTGGGAAATCCCTACAAATAGTGTGTACTCAGAGGAATGCTGTAAATGGATCAAATTCAAAGTTTTAGGTTACCAGAGAACCCCTAATTATATTATTATTACATAGAATTGGTGTGATAAAAAAAATTATTACTTTTTTGCAATGTATTTTATGTGTATAAACACGCTACATTAATTATAATGAAAAATACAAAAAATAGAGATATGAAACACATTTAGAAACCAATCTAACTTGTTTTCTCAAGTGCAAATAAATTACTAAACGTCATTTGTTCAAAACATCAAATTATTTTTAATAAATAATAAAGCAATAAATTATTTTCAGATACGTTTATTTACGTGTTTACGTAATTTATTTTGATAGAGATTTACTGCCTATTTGCATATGGAATGAACATCCGCATGAAATTTTTCCAAGGGCAAGACTTGAAGACGATCAATAAATTTTATGATTTTTTTTTTTGGAGTGTTTCACAAGTAGATTGTAGAATACAGTATTTCATCAATATAAAAGCGTCCTATGGTCGCATGGTGTGAGGTTACATATCTCAGTCATTTTTACCATTATAATTTTTTTATTTCATCTCAAGGAAGGACAAGTGCCAACGTTTGTCCTCCTGTGAGGACGCCCATGATCTTTAGTATTCGCCAGAGTGATTTTAATCATATGAATATTTTATTTTAAAGCGCTCGTCTTTATATTCAAGCAATAAAGCTATTAAAGTATGAAAACGATTGCTGTGTAAAAAAATTCCAACTAGCTTTGCTTAATAACTTTTGATTATCCCATCCCTCTTCAGGCCCCGAGCGGTTTCCCTACTGTGTGCAACCAAAGTAACAGAAAACAACATTTATTTATTTTCTGTTTAATTTTTATGTTATGTGCCCTTATAAACGTTGCACTTAAACAAATGCTTCTCTTGCATCAACCTTATTACAAGTAATACAAAACACAAATTATTTCATTCGTAGTGTTTTTAATTAAAGAAAGTGGTACTTTCATTTATTGATGATAATTAATCTGTTTTTTCGACATATTTACTAACGTTAATATAAGACGGCCGGATGGCCGAGCGGTAAAGGTGGCAGCCTACCGCTCTGGGGGACCCGGGATCGAATCCGAACGGGTCGAATAATCCCCAGGAATTTTTCGGGGGGTGGTCCGTTCGGATATGTCGGGCCCCGTCCCTCACCACCCGGTCGCCCCATTGTGGGCCTGGCGGAACTCATAATGGGCCTACTAAAAGAGGCCCTCTTAGTGCCCTACAGGGCGGAGAGAGATATGAAACACATTTAGAAACCAATCTAACTTGTTTTCTCAAGTGCAAATAAGTATTTAATATCATATTTATCATTTTAACAATATTTTATAGACGTAAATATCCAAAACATATCATTATATTAACATCGAAAAAATTATATTAATCATCAATATTTTTATGATTTTTATACAAACATCTTAAATTACCTTCTAAGTATTATAGAGTTTATGAAGAAAACGGTTCTAGAATTTTATTCATATATTTTCTTATTTTTATGGAAATACTGATAATTATATAGTTTGAATTAATATCATTTCTGGTCTCTAAATAATATATTTATAATGACTCAAATGATTTGTTGCACAATAGAGGAAACCTGTATTCAAGGTTACGTTTTATTCATCCAAAGAAAAACACAATTTTGAAGTTTATGATTTACACAAGTTAAAAATAATTCAATATAATTATATTATTTATAGTAATTATAAATTAATAAATAAAAATGAATTATTAATTAATTTCCTAAAAATAATTATTTTCAGGAAATTAGCTTAAAGAATAATTTCCTAGAGAAATATAATTTACAAAGAGAAATCCATATTTTTTTTTTTTTTTTTTTAAGTGTTACAACAATTATCTGCTTTATCCATATTCTCAATGTTTGTGACGTATTTCACGTAAATATTATAATTAACTAGCGGGTAGGCCCGGCGTTGCTCGGGCAAAAGTAACGGTAGCGAAGATTAAGATTATTACGTTATAGTCATAAAAGAAAAAGAGTAATTTCATCAACAAACTAAGTATTTCTAAAGAAAGGTCGAATTTGAAAATCGAATGTTCTAAAGAAGAAATATCGAGAAAAACCGAACTAATCTGTTTAAATTTGAAAATCGAATATGTTCTAACGTATTACTTTTTTTTTTTTCTTCCTTCAGCGTCCATAAATCTTGCACGTCGGTTTCTCTTGTTCTCCATAGTTACTTAACACTTTGGTACTTAAATTTGGTATCCTGTGTACCAAATTTCAACTTTCAACTCCTAATCGTTTTAGCGAAAATTAAGGTTATTACGTTATAGTCAACCTTGCCCGTTTTCACAGAATGCAAGAATTGGGTCCTCCCTGTTTCCAGACTAATTACAGAATTTTTAGATAGGTCTAAAAGTATGTTCGATTTCGGGCAAAAACGAAAAAAACTGCATCTGCGTCTTGCACGTCGCTTTCTCTTAACACTTCCATTGTTGACACGTCCATTGTTGACACTTCCATTGTTACTTAACACTTTCATTGTTACCTAACACTTCCATTGTTACTTAACACTTCCATTGTTGATGGAAGTGTTAAGTCTTAATCCTGTTCCTCTCCCCCTTTCAACTTTCAACTCCTAACCGTTTGGGCTCTGCACTGATTATTATTATTATTATTATTATCAACTCGTCTCGATTATATATATAGACTCGCTCGATATATATATAGATTTATTAAAAATCATTTGAAAGCCGATTTTAAATAAAACAGAATTTTTCGAAAAATTTTGTTTTATTTAAAATCGGCTTTCAAATGATAATAAAAAAAGATAAAAAATTAAAATATTATTTTTTTAAAATACATACGGTATGTTTATCATAATACAACAGTTGTTATTCGTTTCTAGTAACAAATAATCTGATGTGCAAAAGCTGTATTTGACCTTCGTTTAAGTCTTTTATTTATACAATATTTATGTTTTTCACTAAAATCGAATTTTAATGGTCACGAGAGTATTATTATTACTATTACTTTTAGGTTTCTTCATGCTGTAAAAGAGAATCATAAAGCTCATGAACACAGATATACATTATATTAAAATATATATTGTTTTCTCCAGCTTATTATTCCCATGTACTATAGGATCGTTGTCGTTTGTTCCTGTACTGAGGACCATTTACTTTTAACAATCGGATGCCTTTCTGTCATTAACACTACTATTTATTTGGACTTGGGACCGACAGAAACCCCGAGCTTTGTATGGGATAAAAATATATTTTATATAATATATATAATTTGTATATTATACAGTGGAACCTCGGTATACGACCTTAATCCGTTCCTGATGTTTGGACTTATACCGAATAGGACGTATACCAACCTTTCCCATAAGAAGTAATGTAAAAACGATTAATCCGTTCTCATGTAAAAAAAACTCCTCTTGATATGGTATATTAATGGAGTTGTAAAATAATTGAAACACTGAGCTCATTAATAAAAGAATAAATTTTATTATACATTTTAAAAGTTATTACAGTAATAATCGCAAATAATTGCTTCTGATACGCTGTCGCCAGCACATTGTTTTTCAGTTATCGAAAGCAAAATCAATTTCTCAACATGATCTAATGTCTCCGATCTCTGTTTAGAAATTGATTTAACCCCTTTCGCAGCGTTAGCAGATTTAATAATGTCTTTATTTTTCACGATTGTCGATATCGTCGTTCTCGGAATACGGTATGCAACAGTTAAATCTCGAACACGTATGTCACCTTCATATTTCTCAACAATCTCTTTTTTCAGTTCTATTGTGATTCTAGTCATTATTTTAGTTTTCTGTTGCTTTTCATTTGCCTTTTTTTGCAATTCATGACTAATAAAAATAATAAAGTTTTACTTACAAATTAAAATCAGAAGAAATTTAACAAAGTTATAGACCGTGGCACCGCGAACGTCTAGTCTGGTCTAGTACACCGATAGTGCTACTTGTTCATAGATGGTGCGTATAATTGAATTAAGTCGTATACCGAACAAAAGTCCTATACCGAGCAAAATTTGTTTCATCCAAACAGGACGTATTCCGAATTGGACGTATTCTAAAGCAGACGTATACCGAGGTATCACTGTATGCTTGTTATATTACATAATAGTGAGGGAAGCGAACGATGCTTAGTACAGTAATCTCTTTTCGTTTTGTTATCAGAAGAATGAATATAGAAAAACTGTTTAGAAATGTTTTTATTAAAAGAAAACAGTAGACTATTTTCCAGCTTATTTAAACTCAAAATGTTCAGAGATTTTGCGAAAAATTTAAATTTTCTGTAAAGAAAATTTTAAGAAGAAAAATGACAAAATCAAAATTAGCTTTAGTAGTTGAATTTTATATTTTATTATAGCATGAAGTAAACTACTACAGTTTCTGTCAGCGGTGCCCGCAGACTATAAAAAACAGGTGCACAAAAGGATGCACCTGTCATGCTATAAAGAAGGATATCCACATTATGCAAGAAGCTTCAACGTTGGATCAGTGCTCCCTCCAGGTAACGCTGGTTGCAATTGTGACTAACTTGGCCTTGAATATAAGGAATGTTGTGAACATACGACAAAATTGCAAGGTGAACAATGAACAATTATAGTTTATTAGTTTTTTTTTTATATTTGCAAAATAGGCTGAAAGTCGTGCATTTTCTGTTGCTTGTTGATAATTGATAACGAAATTTGGGCCCCTTGGGGATTAGGAAAAGGCAACCCAGACGAAAAAGTGGCATATGCCCAAGTACCCCAATGTACGGGCTTTCCTGCTTTTAGTATTTCATCCTTCGATGTTTAAATTTTATCGCGTACAATCAGCGCCGGATTAAGCCTCTAGCGGGCCCTAGACAAAATTTAAATTGGGGCCCCATTTAAATAAGTTGCTTCTAAACAAATCTTATATAATGTGACATTAGCATAGGTAGCATGGGTGACACCCGGTGCGGATATCGTGGTGTCACCCCCAAGTCACACCGTAGTGTCATCCTTTTTAACTCTTTTATAAAACAATATTGAACGCTATATCAAATATGCGATGTCGCGACGTATATGTTTAGATTTAGAAAATAAATCATAACCATACATCAGTACTACCACGAGAGGCGGCCCTAGGAAGATTTCTAGATAGTGCGAGAGATCTCGTGGCGTACATTACTTCTGACGCACGGGTGGCTGTTGCAGTTGACCTTTATTTTTTTAGGTAATGGCTGGTCGACCGCAGCTTAGAAGGAATTGTTAAATACAGCCTTTTCTGTCCTATCGAATTTCTTAAATAACTTTTAACTCGTTTTGAAACAGAGAAATCTTCTGCACTGAAGCCGGGCCCTTCCGAATTAGGGGCCCTAGACATTTGTCTACTTTGCCTATTCGATAATCCGGCCCTGCGTCAATACAGGTAACCCTTGTATGACTTCCCTCATACAGAGGACTTTCTCCGGAAGGCTGACCATATTGATTGGTCAAAGCCTCCTGAACAAGTACTTCGAACGCTAAAGGAAAATTAAAGAGACTATAGTGATTGATGGAAACAGCAATGGGTCTTACAGACCTATAGGCTCAGTGAACACACGGTGCAGGGTCCTCTTTTTCTAAGGAAAGGGAGCTTCGCTGACCGATACAAGAGAACTGACCTTTCTTAGGTAGAGCAGTCAAAGTTCAGAACAGGCTGCACAAAAATTCTAGGTAAGGAAAAGAGTTGGACTGAGAGCGAGGAAGGCTGGTTCCCTTTCTGGGTCATGTACCGCCAGAGCCGGAGCACTACTTCGGTCTTTTTTTTTTTTTTTTTTAACTCTTTCCGCCCTGTGGGCACTAAGAGGGCCTCTTTTAGTAGGCCCATTATGGGTTCGGCCAGGCCCACAATGGGGCGACCGGGTGGTGAGGGACGGGGCCCGACATATCCGAACGGACCACCCCCCGAAAAATTCCTGGGGATTATTCGACCCGTTCGGATTCGATCCCGGGTCCCCCAGAGCGGTAGGCTGCCACCTTGACCGCTCGGCCATCCGGCCGTCAAGCACTACTTCGGTCCGACTTCTAACGGTTCGGATACCCGACACTAATTATCGGGTGCCCGACTATCGACGATTAAACTTCTTACCGCGTTATAAGATAGTTACTGTACAACATTCCCCATACCTAAGGAGAAATAGCCAAGTTCCTTCACGGATTCTTGAAACTAAATTCGTAAATGATACTGAATCCTTTATAATACAATCTCATTTTTTAACATACTTATGATACAATTCTGTGGCATACTTATGGAGATGATATGAGTTATGGGACTCCCCAGAGGCTTTAAGAATAAAATTTAAACTGGCAAAAATTCTTCTTAAACGACAAATCCAAAATTACATTTTATTAATGAATAATTTAATATCAGTTAATTACTTCATTTCTTATTATAATAGAAAAAATGAATGGTCTATTATCTATCACTTACTTATACTACGTGACTATGAATTGTTCTAGGAGAAAGATTATACAGTACTTAAGATATTGAGTTTGTTCTCAAAGTTTTTTCTAGATGTATCGAAAATATTCTAGAACAGAATTCGCAAACTTTTCAAGAAGAAGACCACATTATTGATTTTTACAACAGCAGTGAGGCCGGAACGATTTAATACCACACATACACATATATACTGTAAGTAAACTTAAAAAATAATAATGGAACTTTATTAAAAATTAAGAAAACACACTGAACACAAATAAAATACATTACAAATGTTCATTTGAGAAGCAATTAGACAGATATCCAAGTTTTGGAATTTCCGGAAAAATGAGACATCTGTTTTAAGTAAATATGGCCCTATCGCTTGATTTCCCTGGCTTCAGTTTGAGTCATTTAAAACAAGTGAAATATTTGTTTAAATCGTGACTTTTTTAATTGACTAGAAGCAACACGGGCCAGATCGTCTGCGGGCTGTGGTTTGGGAATCTGTTTTAGAAAATTTATTTGACATGTAGGCCTATTTGTTTGATATGTAGGCCTACGTAAGATTTTCCTTCTGATTGTACTTTTTAGATCATCCTCCCAGATCACCTTTAGAACAAAATCTTAGTTATGTCACTGATACAATTTAGTTTAAAAATTATACAACTATGTTAAGCAAAATAAGCTACGTGAAGCACTAAGTATCAGTTTCATAGCAAGGAAGATACTGAAAAGTTCTGATTAGTATTTTCTTTTTCAACATTAGACGTATTAGTCAAGATTAGACGTATTAGCTACAGTCAAAATGTAAAAACGTTAACAGTAGTCTAAGTTTATGTAATGAAAGCTAAAACAGCAAGTCATGTTTATCGTTTACACTGCAGATCAAGTATGGGCACCATTTTGAGTGCCAAAATCACTAAATCTATAATGCAAAATTTTCTCACGAGTCAATCGAAATTTTTGGAACATGTTATTACTCGGTCTGGCAGCTAGAGGATGCTACAGGAAAGCTAGATTTAACGGATTTTTCCGCTAAATTGGCAATTCTTCTTGTAAGTCAGTAGGCCTATATCTCAGTGACAGATGTCTTGGAAATAGAATGTTTCATTTTCTTAATATTTATTATAATTTAAAGGATAATACGCGAATTTCTTACGCGTTCGCCTGTCTAGGCAGCGTCTTAAATTATCCCTTTATTAACTGTTTAAACACACATATATGTTTAAATTATGCTAGACTACATTAAAATTGAAAAGTAGTACTTTTGTTTAAAAAGTTTAATAAGTTTTGTTAAAGTTTAATAATAAAATACTGTATTTAATATTAGTAGCATTAATAATAATTATTATAGAGATAGATAGATAGAGAGAGACATTTTCTAGACTAAAGGTTTAATTATTATTAAATTTATCTAAACAATTAAATTCGTTTTCTTTAAATCACTTTTTAAATTTCCTACTTCTGTTATATAGGCCTATATTTATATTATCTAGTCTATACAAATGTTTTTATCAATATATATATTTAAACAAGGAAATTTAATTGAAATATTGAAAGGCATTTAAAAAGAATTTGGAGATTTAAAAACATTATAAATCATTGAAAAAGGATAATAAATATATTACTTATCCATTTGAATGCGTATATATTATATAATAATTGACCTCTTTTAAATCTGCTGAACGATACTTACGAAATAGATTAAGTTACTTCATTAGATATTAAATTATTTTAGTGTCCCCTTTAGACGAATATATAGGCTAAGGTAAAAATAGTTCAAGATCGACAAGTTATAAAAAAACAGGTTTTTATTACTTCATGTCACTCCTTTCTGGTTATTAACTCGTGCAATAAAGTGTGATACGTTAAGTAAATTATTTATAATTATTTGATTTAGTATTTCTTTAAAATTTTGCTTTATTTGCTTTAGGTATACGATTTTATCAAATTCTTCACAATTAATTGTGTTAAATTTGTTTATAATAGATTAAAAGTAATAAAAATTCAAATTTTTAATAAACGTTTTTATTGTCAAATATAAACATTTTGTGCGATTTTATTTCCGTTTGTACCGTTTGTCTGGAAGTAGTCATTATTTTATTTCTTTAATTTGCATTAATAATATATTTAACAAGAGTTAAAAATTGTATTCGGTTCCATCTGTTATGAGATTTTGTTTTAAAAAGTTTTTAAATTATTAATTATTATAAAATGGCAAAAAGCTTAATTTTGAAGGTAAAGATAAGTTTTATAAAAAACTGTAAATGCTAAATGACAAATAAAATCTTTGTTAAGTCCGTTCCAGTCGAGATAAGACACACAACCCTTTCTATCTCCCTGTACCCGACCTTTAACCATCAAAATTTATTATCATCCATGTCCTTAATATAAAACCTTCCTGCAAAATTTCAGAAATTTTCGATAAAAGGCATAGGAGTTAGGTAAAGTATCAACCTACCGGAACAAATCCGACTCGGTTGATACTTTAATCACTCGGTCATCCGGCCATTTTCTATATAAATTATTATACTAATGCTATATGAATAAATTCGGAAAAAAATTGATCTTGACGGTCAGTTGGCTGCAGGAGGTAAAAGCTAAGTCCGAATCTTGAATCGAATCTAGACGGAGAGCTCCGAGAACTTTTCATGGACGATCTGTTCCGAATATTCCTGACCATCCAAACCCATAATGGCTTAGAATAGTCTTCTCAATCAGTACTCATAGGACGTAAATTTAAAAAAGTATTAAATCTTAGTATCAAATTTATCTGTTCAGAAAAATGCAAAAACACAAAATAGGATACGAAGAAGATATTATCAGTAGACAGCACATTAGAAAAAATATAATAGTTAATATTCAATTTTAATTGTATATGTCATTCATGAAATTTGAAACAAAGAAAAACAAATTACAAAATATTTGTTTCTTCGTTGAATATTAGTAGTATTTTAAATTTTCTAATTTATTTCTGTAAGCTTTAAACATATTTAAACAACATTTCTGGAATATGCATATCTTCTTCACATAATTATACAAGTTTTAAATCGATTTGACTTAAATTCCGAAAGTTACGAAAACAAATTGCTTATTGGAATTGTGTACAAACATTTTTCTTGTTTACAAATACACAGTCTAAATAAATTTCTTAAAAACTTATATAAGTTATAATAACCATAATTTACTTAAAATGATTAGATTTATCATAAAAATTAAAAATTTTATTTTGATTCTTAAATTTAAATGAAATTTGAAAAAGAAATTTTAAAAGTTTTTTTTTAAATAAAATTATTTTTATTTTATCACACTAAATGTAATATTGAAAATTGTTTTTTCATACAATGAACATTAAATGCTGCAGTTTTACCTTCAGTGATTTTGATATTTAAACTTTTTGCAGATTTTTGGGCTGCAATCTGAAAAAATTGTCCACCATCGTCTTCAGTCTGTCTTTCCTAAATCTCGAGAACAATGTTATCTAGATGAATGTTGAGACCAGAAATTGATACCTTAAGGGCAGGAGGTCCTGATTAACTGTTTAGGAACTTCCGACGCAAACCGGAAGTCGCATTATTTCAATTCAAAACTTTTCTTCTAAAAGCAGTTAATAGATGACCGGCACGACTCTATTGTTAAAGGAAAAGTATGATGTACAGAGGCAAGCCATTACAAATTTGTGGAGAAGGGCATATAACTTAAATTAAATAAATTTTAAAGATATGATTAAAAATTGTAGCTCGGCATTGTGATGATGTCGCAATAAATAATTTTATTATTATATAATTTTTTTTTGTTAATAAAAGTAGCATTAATCTATACGGGTAGAAACCACTACGGGCTCCTAAGTTTTCTCCAGGCACCGACCTGGCTAAAAATCAAGGCCGTCCAGAGGGGGCCTTGATTTTTAACCAGGAATTCGTTTTAAAATTAATAATATAGTAATTATAATAAGTTGATGTTTTGATATAAGAAATGCATGTTTACAAGACATAGTTAGCCTGTAAGGTATACACGCGAAGGGCAACAGTTTCATGTTCTTTACAAAGTAGAACATAATACATACAGAAAACATATTTTAGAAAATTATAAGATATGTTTACTCCGTTAAGAATTATTTAAAATTTCCGACCTGTTTGCACGAAATTTGAGATTATAAAAGAACAAAAATGTCACACGACGTGATGTTTGAAATTTGGAAGATTTTATTCTATTTCCGTTGCTTAGCTACAGCGGCGAATTAATACGTAAACAAGATCGGCAACCAACACCGTTGTTAATCTAGGAAATATTTTATTAAAACTTGTTTTACTCGAATCTTTGCAATGGAAAGCATAGCTAACAAGTAAACGGCTGCTTTACTACTTTTTCTAAACCAAAATTCATTTATTCGATTATGCGATAAGCATTAAAATGCAAATTCTTTACCTTTAATAATTTTGAATTTTAGATTTTTATCTTTTTTTATAATTATTTAAATATAAATATTTCGAAAAACCCGTAATTAATTGTTTTTTAAATTATAAATTATCGCAAAATTACATTTAAAAATGTTTTTGTTAAAAACTAAAACAGGGTATGTATATACTGAGAGTTTCATGCGATGTGGAATTTTAATATCCAAGCAAGAATTACAAACATGGGTGAAGACAGTTTGAAAACAATTACAGGATTTATAGGTCTACAGTTTTTTCAAATTGCAGCCCAATTAGGATTAAGAAAAACGGAAGAAAACTTAATCCTGTTAGCCACAAACTATTGAAAAGATTCAGACCCGAATCCTTATAGTTCGAAGCTGCTACGTATCATGGTATTGTCTGACCTGCCTAATTTGTCAATACAAGTAATTGGAGAAGAAATTAATTTTATTCATAGTTAGTGATGTTAAAAATACGGGGTGGCTATAATTAAAGTTGCCCTACTCAGACCTGTCTAGAGCCCGTTCTCGTGGACGTATTTTGATGAAACTTGATGTATATGCTATATGGACCATGGGGAAAAGGAAAATGCAAAAAAAAATATTTAGTTCGAATTTTTACCACTAGGTGAAAAAATGGCACATGAAGAACAAGAAGCACAAAATGGAAACACGCGAAAGGTTCTTATTCACAATATTTGTTCAATGTGCAATCCATTTGCATCAGTCACGTGTTCAAAACGCCTTACAATGCCATGTTTTCACCTAATGGTAAAAATTCGAACTAAATATTTTTTTTGCAATTTCTTTTTCCCCATGGTCCATATAACATATACACCAAGTTTCATCAAAATACGTCCACGAGAACGGTCTGAGTAGAGCAACTTTAATTATAACCACCTTGGCTTTACAAAAAATGAAAACCAACACATTTTCCTATTCAACTGTTAGTATAAATTATTATTCAGGTAGTTATTACGAAACATTTTGTTAATTATACACCGGATTTTGGGAGCATTTATCACGTATTTTAATAGTATTTTTCAATAATAAAATCAAATTGAATATTGATTTTCCTGATAGATTAAAGTTTTCGAAGAAAATATTAATAAATATTATGGTGAATTAAAAACTTAATAA
The DNA here is from genome assembly GCF_030686945.1 of Centruroides vittatus. Lineage (NCBI taxonomy): Eukaryota > Metazoa > Arthropoda > Arachnida > Scorpiones > Buthidae > Centruroides > Centruroides vittatus. The sequence continues at coordinate 652,592 of NW_027122274.1, read as the reverse complement.
TTTTTTATTGGGCTGTTTCTTTAATTTTATTTTAGTTAATTAGCCTTTAATTTACTTTTACATGTTTAACTAACATGTTGTATATAAATATATATTTCCTTATACATTAAATTTACTAAATTAAACTTCAAAAATAAAAATGTTAAGTTTGTAATATTAATTTAAGTAAATGATGCATTATAATTCTTATCAAGCTATTCATATAGTGATATTAAATAGAAATATAGATTTAGATGATTATTGTTGTAATATCTAGTTAAAGAAATATCCAGGGGAAAAAAAACGTTTAAGAGAGGTTAAAAATTCGAAATTTGTTTAATTGTAAATCTCGTTTTATTTACAGTAGTATAATTTTAATTATCTGTTGTAAAGTTTTGAAGTTTACTTCCTTAAAAAATTCATTTAATGATTAATTTATTTAGTTAAGTAATTAAAATGAATACCTATTTATCGAAAAAATTAATTATTACAGTTTTATGGAAAATAAATTAGGCTATCTAATGAATCTTGTTAAATCTCCGAATGTTTTAAACCTATTCTTTTACGTTATTTTACTTTAGTTTGTACATGAAAACTACATAAAACATGGTTTGACTGCTTACGTCACTGATTTCGATAAGCTGTTTAAGCTACAACTACCAAACCGATTCTAAGGTAAATAAAGTTGCTTTAAATTAACAAATTTGCATTTATATCAGACATTTATCTTTTAATACATGATTAAAATTTTTAAAAAATTTATAATCTGTTACAATCTACATAGATATAACCCATTCTAAATCTTTTTTAAAAAGTTTTATTTATTTTTATCATTATAAACCAAAAGGTAAGTACTGAACATCATTTGTAAATTAGAATAATAAAAAAATTTTCTATAAATAAGATAGGAACAAAAAGAAATCATACAAGTTGCATTATTTAAAATACAAAATCGTATATTCTTAAACGACGTGTTATATTTGATTTTAAATTAATCACATTTTTATTATATTAATTTTCTATATAAAGTGTGTAATTAAGGAATTAAAGTATAATTAATTAAAATTAATTAACTTATATTATTTATAGAATTATAGATTAGATATTTTTTATTTTTTTACCTTGATGCATCACTGAGATCTGTTTAAAACTGAAGTTCGATGGCTTCAGACAATAGTTTACCCTGACTTAAGGAGTGATGCAATGTTAAATTACTCAAGGAATAAAGTTTCAAGCTTTTTAATTTTATGTAATATTATTTTATTAAATAATTATAAACAAACGAATAATTAAAAGCGTTGACATTGTTCGAGATAACGAATGAGACTTAATAATAATAATAATTGATTTTTGAATTATTTTGAAAAGTAAGAAGCGATAGAAAATTTAAATGTTCACTATAAAAAGATTTACACACTCTTTGCTTTATGTGCTTCCTTTAAATATATATTATAATAACATTAATTTTATTCCTACTTTGCTTAAAAAAATTAGTTTATTTATATAACTATTAAACATTAAAGAATCTTATAATTAAAGGAAATGTGAAGTTGCGAATGAGAATATCCTTTTTAATCGACGAATAAAAAGAAAAATCTAGGCTATGTGGTACAATAAAAAATAATAATAATAATAAGTCGATTATAATTCGTTTAGGTGAAACCAAGTTGAAATATAGACAATAATAATTTTATTAAACTTGACGTTTATTTAATAATATAATTTAAAGTAGTGTATAAGCCTATGCGTGTGCGTACGTTTGTATGCTTTTTTCCTCAAAATAATTCGTAACTATTTTGATAACTGTACGTGAAAAAAAATGTATTGATCACAGCTAATAGCTTGAAACAGTAAACATACTTTATGATAAAAAACCTCAAAAAACAAAACTCGTTAATATTAGGAATATCCTAACTCTGAAAAATATTTGAAGTTTTTCAAGTTTATTTATTTACTGTTCATTTTGTATAGGAATTCTGAGGGTCTGCCTCGATAAAACATGGCGTCAGAGAAAAATCACGAAAATTTCAATTTTATATCTCAAAAAGCTTACAAGTAATTCGTCGAACAAATAAAGACAGAGTGAAAAAGTATAAATATACTGTAAAACCGGTTTATGCTATATTAATTTTTTACCGAAAACGTAAGTAATTATTCCTTATTAAATGAGGAAATTCCCAGCCAATATTAATTATATCAACAGATTAATATTTTAAAATTTCTAAAATAATCTCTCCCCTCTTCCAAAATAGACAATTTTGAATCATTATGTAGCTAATGTTTAAGTTAAAAAAAAAAAAAAAAAAAAAAAAAAAATTAAAGCTCGTAAAATTAAAGATCAAGCATAAACAAAGACAATAAACGTAAAGTCGTTCCTAGTATAAAAGCTTAAAATACCGATTTTTTATTTTCTAAATTTTAAGTAGGACAACTTTGGTGACGTCACTGGAATAGTAAATAAGGTGGAGGAGAAAGCGAATCCCTTCTTTAATTGGGAATGTTTATCATTGTTTGACTTGACTGCGTTAAAGGTATGTTTGACATTCATAACGTGTGTAATAATCTTTATATTATTATTGTTTCCGTAATATCAAATTTTTATTATATATATATATATATATACAATATATTTATATTTATTATATAAATATTTATATATATATAAATATAAATATAAATATTTATAGTACTTTAAATTTTATAAACAGAACTTGAAATATGCAGAATGTAAGAGATTAAAATTAAAATTTAAATAAATAATTCTATTTTTGTTTCTGTTTGAATTATAGCGGATATAAATTACATAATTTCATCCACCATGTAAGATTTGTGTGTTTATCGCGAAATATTGAAATTTTCTACAAAATATAATTAGTTTTATTCAAATAATTGGAAACATTATATCAGAAATAAGAGACGGATATTACTTAACATAAAAACAATTAAAAAACAATGAAAAGAACTGTAAGAAAGAAAGTGTGTTACCGTATTTTTAAAATATCGTTAACACATTTATGACTAAATAAACTAATTCTTAACATATTTTTTCAAGAAAAGGCTAGCGAAAGTTTTTTCATCACGTGATCGAATTAATTAAAGGGGAAAATCGTATCAAACAGAGTTTACGATTTTACAATCACGTTATAACGTTACACAATCACACAAATTATTATGTTTTAATTGGCTCCGAGAATATATATTGGAGAGTATTTTAATAAAGTTGATTACGTCAAAAATTTTGAATTCTCTTGACGTTTGACTTTAACAAGTCGAATCTTTTACGAATTGTCAATTTAAAAATTATAGGTTAGTAGCTCTTCTCGCCGGTAAGTAACACATGGTTTATATCAATATTTTAATATGAAAGTGTTCTGTTTTTGGGCGAGTTAAACATGCGCTTGACAATCGTGTCTAAATCAATTTATTCATTGAAATAAACGTCCTTGATTTTATGTTTGTACGTTAAAAAATATGTCAAATTGTAATCTAAATCATTTATTATATTCATTGTTGTTTACAAATATACTAGTCATAAGTTTGTGCTGTACATTTGTATCTGAACTTTTGAATATTTATATAATTTATGACTTCATTTAGCTTAATTTACTAAAGTTTTACGATTTGAGGAAAATTTAAGTTAATTACAACATTAATTGCGAATGCTTAAAATAATAAGCTTTTGTTATCGTTTAATTATATTAAAATTCATCTTAATCTTATAATTACAGACGAAAATATTAATAACTGAAACTAAATTAACTTTACAATATTTTTTATAATATTTTATGTAATTTTGATGATTTTAATATTTTAAATTTAAAAAACCGTGTTCTGAAATCGACGAGGAAGTCCTTTCACAGGTATATTCTTTAGTTACTGTGTATCGAAAATATTAAATTTAGAGGGATAACAAATAATATTTGACGCAAAACTTTTGTCAATTAATCTTATTGCAAAATTATCTTTGTTAAAGGTTCTCTGTCAAGCAGTCAACAGGAAAAGAATTCTTATTCAAGGCCACATTATTTAACTTTACTTCTATAGACCTACGTAAAGAACGTCATTTGATAATTTTCTCTGATATACAAAAGGCGGAACCAATCAAATCGAATAGCCATATTTACAACAAACGATCACATGATTCCATCATCATAGAAGATTTGGTCGAATCATTTAATCGATAAAATATTAATCGAAAAATCGATATAAAAGAGGTTCTTAACTTTTCCATAATTAGAAGAAGTATTCGAGTTGATATTTATGTAAATATTTTGATATTAAAAATAAAAATTATGGATATTCCCGAATTTTATCGAAATCGTGAAATATTCGTTACGGGAGCTACTGGTTTTGTAGGAAAAGTGAGTATTTTTTTTTTAATGTATAGATTATTTGTATTGATTTTTTATGACTGCTTACTAACTATTTTTATGTTTAGGTTTTGCTAGAAAAATTATTAAGATCTTGCAATGTCGGAAGAATATACCTTTTAATTAGAAGCAAGAAAGGGATAGAAGCTGAAGAGAGAAAAAATGAGATATTTCAAGCCGAAGTGAGTTATAGATTTTTATAGATATTAATATATTTTTTAGAACTAGAACTAAATAATTCGTCCTTAAAAGCATATATAATCCAATAAGTATGAAGTAAGTAAATGCTCCGAAAATAATTTACAATGCGGATATCACAGATTAAATTAATTTTTATTATAATTTATATTGTGTAGATTCTTAAAAGGATTTAAATTTTATGTTCTTTATGAATTTATTTTATATCATTAATTATTTAAAAGACGAATTAGAATTTTGTATAGACTTATAGTACAAATATGTTATTTTAATAATTATATTTCGATCGAAACATCTATAAAGCATCAGCAACTACTCAAGTTTTTATTTATATATATAGATTACATAATAATTTGTGACCAATGTTAAAAATATTCACATAAACGCACCACACTCATCGACATAATTTCAGACGCTGTGTATAATTAATGTGTGACACGAATTCAGAAATTTCGAATAAATATTCCAAGAAATTTGCCAATGAAAATTATACGGCAAGGGGAGAAATATGTGGCACTAACCTCAATGCGTTTGTCGCGTCACAGCGGAATTTGTTACAGTGTTAATTAATGTCAGTCGTCGTATTTTGAAATAAGTATTTGTTTTCAACAGTATTTAATACGCTTTTTTGTTCAATAAACTTACTGTAGTCATCAAGATAGCATTTTATTTAATAATGACATTTTAAACAATTATAAATGATGATAAATAAACCTGCTTAAGTAACTGAATTTGACTAATTTAATTAAGTAATTAACGCTGATTTAGTAGAAATACTCACTAAAAAGTGTAAATTCAAATTTAATTTTTAAATAGAAAAGCATTTCTTCTATTTAGTAAACCTCAATAAATTTACTAAATAAAAAGGCATTCTATGCGTTTTGTAAGTGTATACGATGCAATGTACAGCACAAACTTATGCTAGGAAATAAAATTAATAAAGTTTCTAAATATTAAATATTATATAATTCTGTATTAAAAAGTAAACATATAATTCATCAAATAGTGTAAGTAAAAGGATCTGATACTATTCAAAAAAGTTTTGTCACTTTTCAATTGATATTTTCATATGTGGGTAGTATTAACAGCTTCTCTTATTATTCTTCTCTGATTATGTGATAGAAAATTATCATGGCTGATATAATTACATAAATAAATAGACAATTAATATCGTAAGTGCTCTATATAGCATATAAATTACGGCTTCATCTAAAAAAACTAACCTTCACTGGAGAGGGAAAATAGATTTAGGTTTGAATGTGATCAAAATTAATTTCTCTCAGAAAGTTTAATACTCTATTTTAAATATTTAAATTATCAATATAGAATTGTTTATTGATGTTATTTTCGCTTCGTAAAATAATTCTAACAATCATATTCGTGTAAGGCGTTCAAAACATTAATATAAACATGTGACAATCTGTAATCTCAATTAGTAAACGAATTGGAAATTAAAGTTGAATCTTAATGAATAATTTTATACATAATAATATTTCATTAAGAATTTAGATTTATAAACGCGAGGAGAAAGGAATACTGGGTGATAAACGATTATATATTATTTTTTCCACAGTAAAATTTGATAGGGCGTATATAATCTTGAAATACAATTTGATCTCTTTCAAGGTAACGCAACGCTCTCGGCCAAGATATGTAAAACGATCTTTACTATCATGTTATTTGGCCGGGAGCTATGCGTCACTTAAAAGAGGCCTAGGAGCATTTACAAAACACGAGATATTTCATATTCTGTTAAGGAAACCAGATTTATTATTTTTGAATTCTTTCCTCTTTAATTTAATAACCACATTGAATAAAATGCATTAAGTTATTATTACTGTACAGTTTTCTTTGTCATTGTTCATTCTGCTCATCCCATTTTATTCTACCAATATCACTATTTTGATTATTCACGAATTTGGGAGAGCTTGTATGTCATAAATCGGTTATGATCTAAAACTATGAGATTGTGCGATTTTGTCGTATTGCAGTAGAATTGAGGCGGAGCCGGAAGGAAAGTGGCGATCCTTGTACAGTACGGACAGGTGAACTTTGCACTTGCCACCAGAAAAGAGACTATCCTCGTACCTGAAGGTCACGGGAGACACGATCCTTGCACTGGCTAGGTACGGAGAGACGATTTAAGAACAAAGCAATCGATGGCGATTGCTTTGTTCTTTGCTTTTTGTTCATTTTTCGCGCCTATTTTCCGTTAGGCACACGTAATACTGTTTTTATTTTTGACCCATAAGCTTAAATTCTGTCACGTGCGCTCGTCTCATCAGAAAGCGTGGTCATCGCACTGTAATACCTTTGTATATCGAAAACTAAGCCGTGGACTTTTACTTTTACTTCCCTGGCTCTGTTATAGATAACAGAGGGAAAGTATGATTATCGGTCGAAAAATGGCCCCCAAGATTTTTACATTTTTGGACTTAGGAGACCTTGAAACATCGAGAAATGCAAAAACATTTAGAGTTTTTTCTGTATGTAAGGATGTTAATGTGTGTGTGTGTGATTGTGTGGCTCGATTTTGTTCAGCCTCTTTGAAGCTTAATAACTTTTGTGCTTTCGAAAATTTTAAAAATTATGCAGGAAGATTTGTGTTTTAGAGCGATTCATGCTTTTAAATTTTGATGATTTAAGATCGACGGGATGGGAAGATAAAGGGTGATTGTATCATATCGCGAGTAAGGTCGGACTTAATGACAATTTTACTCGTTATTATCATTTATAATTTTTTTTTTATAAAACCCATATCCACCTTCATAATTAAGCTTTTTGCCGTTTTATAATAATTAAAAATGTAAACGGTTTTGTTAATGAAATAACATAACAGATAGCGCCACCAGAATTTTAACTATTGCCGGGAAAGTTAAGCGGTTCGTTGCTGAACTTTTTACATTTAAATGAATTCACATTACATTTCTGGATTTCTTGTCTCAATTAATGGAAAATGGCAAAGTTTTATCAAAATCGATCCATTAAATTTTGAGAACCAACACAATTCTGTAAACCTCATAGAAAAAGCTTCGCTAACGCCCTCCTTCAATTAAATTAGTATAATATGGGGAATAAGTTGCAGATTATCATTTTTAAAGTAGTCATAAAATTTTTCAGAAAATTAGATGTTTTAATATACAAAACAAGCCAATACTATGTAGAAACCTGTACTACATTGAAAGAATTATCAAAACTAATAAAGGAGTGTTATTGGAAAATTTGATGGTAAACGGTTATTTTTGCCTGTTACAAGTTACAATTTGCTAATTAATCAATTTACAAGAAAATGAAAGAAAGTCCTCTATATATTACGAGGAATAATAAAGTCAGAGATAAATAATTAATGAATTTTACATTGATTACTATTAGTTTATTTCGTGGGTTAGGAACCATAAGTGACTAACTATAAATTTTGCATTTTTCATTAATAGAGTATGCCTATTATATTCATCACGTTCAATTTCGGACAATTAGCAGATATATAAAATTCCAAACGATAAAATAGCAAATGTTTGGTTGGCTCAATTTTCAAATCCCATTTCCTGAAAATTGCGGTTTCACAGTTAGCCGCTTATGGTTCTATGTATTGTAAAAAGAAAAACAAACCAGAATAATGTACATAAATTAAAAATATGTCGTATTCTGAAGTTTTTTTTTAATTTATATTTTATCTTTACAAAGATTTTCGACGAAGTGAAACGTGATATACCCGATATCTTAGATAGAGTCTGTTGCATTGAAGGAAATATATTACACGATAATTTAGGAATGTCCCCTTCAGATATAGATTTGGTAACGAAAGATGTTTCGGTGGTATTTCATGTTGCAGCATCTGTTAAGTTCGAAGAACCGTTTCGGTAAATTTTCTGTACTTTTAATAATTTCATTAAATAAAATATAAGATTATTTTCTTATTAATCAAGTTTTTACAGTAAATCTTTCAGTAATAACGTACAATCGACGAAAAATGTGGCCGATGTTTGTCGTTTTATGAAGAATTTAGTGGTAATTACTACTATATATTCAATTTTCATTATATTAAAAATGTAATATAAATTATTTAACGATTTTTGATATTTTAATAAATTCGATTTATAGAGTTTTAAAATGGAAAATATCGTAATAAATTTTTAAAAATAATTTTAGTCTTTTGTTCATGTATCAACTGCTTATTGCAACTGTGAGAGAGACGAATTAGATGAAAGAATATATCCACTTTCACGAAGCTATCAAGCATACCAGAATGTTTTAGAGTAAGTTATGTTTCTGTATACTAGATAATTTGAAATTATAACATAATTTAAGTTTTAAAAATATAATACTTTCTTTGGAGTATAATACACGCCTGATTCTCTGAAAGCTCTAATTGCAAAATACATTTTTTCTTGCATTTCAGTTTAGAAAACGACGATTTTATGGAAAAAATTGCTCCGAAACTCCTCGAGGGACGACCAAATACTTATACATTAACAAAAGCCATTGCAGAAAATTTATTAAATACCAGTTATAAGGATTTGCCTATTGTTATAGTTAGACCATCCATCGTAAGTTCGAGTTGGAAAGAACCTCTTCCTGTAAGTATTACTGATGTTATAAATGAATAAAACGTACTGTACACGTTATTTTAATTATTATTTTTTCATTTAGGGATGGAACGATAGTTTAAATGGTGCTAATGGTCTAATCGCAGCGGTAAGTTGCATTCAAATATGCTTATGTAAGTTTTTGAAAATACAGTAATATGTACTTGTATATTTTTAGGCAATGAAAGGAATTTTGAGGACTATGTTAGTCCATGGAGAAAAGATTGCAGATTTAATTCCAGTAGACATAGTTGTTAACTTAATGATAACTGCAGGTTGGGAAAAAGGTCTGGTGCCTCATGACAGGTAATTAATATTTGTAATAAGGATGGAAAAGATATGTTTATTCTGACAGATTTGCTGATAAGAACAACGTTTAATTCTTTTCAACCTCTTAAGAGGTTAATACAAATCTTTTCTGTGTTTCTAAAAATTCATTCTTTTATAATAAAAGGCGATTTTCTTGCCCGGCCCACAATTTCGATCTCCTATTCATAATATAGGTTATAGAATTATGCTGTGCAGAAATCTTCAGCTTCAGTATTTTTATTAAACTTTTATTGCTTAAATATTGATTAACAATAATAGCTTTTTAAATAGACTATACCTTATTTTTAAATTTTCTTCTTCTAAAAGCTAAAATTATAAACGTAATTACATATATAACCTTTAATTGTACAGTAGATACATATGTATATTTCTTAATTGATTTATTTATTTTAATAACTTGTTTTATGTGTTATTCTATAACATAAAATGTTATAAATGTTTACTAGTAAACTGTAATATTCATCATTATGTATGAGCCCACAAAAATACATATTAAGCTATTTTGCATTTCACGAAAACGAAAACATTTTTAATATTTATACAAAAAATATATTTTTATTTTAGAATTATAATTAAACTAGTTAATTTACCCGGCGATGCTCGGGTAAATAGATATGAAATTATATTAATAAGATGTTTTAAAGTAAATATTTTCAAAATATTCAGGAATTATTAAGTTTTTACATCGAAAGCCATCAACTAAATTACCGGTATTCGCATGAAGAGACACGAATTAAATGGTAACGATGTCACTGCCTATTTTAGACCGATTCATTTACTAAAATGGACTTTTGTGGTCATTTAAAAGAAATTTGGGGTTTTTGTTAACTTTGTTTTTATAAATTACGATGGAACAGATTCGTAGGAAAGTAAATAAATAAAAAGAAAGATAAATTTTCCGTAAAAGTTGAGAAATAAAAAAAGACGAATCTCAACATTATCTACAAACAAACAAATAAACAAAATTGCTCTTTCTATTTATTAGATTTTGAATTTTATATCCAACGATGTAGATTTTATCGTTGCTTTTATTACATTAGTATTTGCAACATGAACAAAAATCGCTGGATAAGTCTTTAGACGAAGTTTAAACTCGATTTTCTACCGTACTAGTTTATTAATATTTTTTTTCGGCTGTTATATATAACAGAGGAAAAGGAGGGCGATCGGTTTTTAGATTTTTTGACTCAGAAGACATCGAAACGTCGATAAATTCAAAAAAGATGGTGTGTTTTTTGCATGTATGGAAGTTAATGTGTATACAGGGCACGATTTTGTTAACCTTCTTTGTAGCTTAATAACTTGTGACTTTTGTCGAACATTTCTGAAATTTTGCTGGGAAGTTTGTGTATTAAGAGAATTGATGCTGTTAAATTTTGGTGGTTAAAGGTTATGAAGATGAGGAGATAGATGAAGTCACATACCGTATTTTACGGACTATAAGACGCACTTTTTTCTTCGAAAAATTGCCTCCAAAATTCAGGTGCGTCTTATAGTCTGTAGCGCCTTATAGTCCGTAAAATACGGTATCTCAGGCAGGGTTGGAATTAATGAATATTTTACTCGTTATTAGCATTTATAATTTTTTTATAAAGCCCATCCATACCTTTAACTACCAAAATTTAATAGCATCAATCCCCCTAATACACAAACTTCCCAGCAAAATTTCAGAAATGTTCAACAAAAGACACAGGAGTTATTATAAAAGAGTATTAACAAAACTGTGCCCACCACATATTAGCATCCATACATAGGGGGAAAAGCCGAACGTTCTGCATTTCTCGACGCTTCAAGGTCCCCTGAGTCCAAACATGCAAAAATCTTGGGGAATAATTTTTTGATCGATCGCTACATTTTCCTTCTATTATATGTAACAGAGACGGGAAAGTAATAGTGTTTATAGATTTATTTTGTTCTGAGCCTTTCTGTCCTGTGATCATTAACTTGTAAGAAGGCATTTCAGACCACTCACAAAAAATTCCTGGTGTTATTCGAATCGTCCACATTCCCCAGAGCGGTAGACTAACGCCTTAAACTTTGATAGTCCTGATTCTATATATTTATATGTTTATAATACTACTAAATAGAATTTTAAAAATTTTTTCTTATTCATTAAGTATTTACACCCATAAAGTAGATTATTCACGAAATTATTTTGAAATTTAACAATAAAAATATTGTTTTTTCCTTCCTTTGTAATTTATATACATTCATTTAACAATTTTTCAGCTGCGGATTATTAGTCACACCGTATTTTACTTTCATTTTGTTAATATTTTATGTCACAGTCATTATTATATAAAAGCAATCGCAATGACATATCTTCATAAATGTTTAATTATAAAAGAAAGCATTGATTTTAAAGTATGGTGATTTTCGTTGCCTTTAAGAATAAACGAAAGATAAAAGATTTATATAATAATATTTAAAAACTAGAGTATAAATTTAAATACAATTTAAAATGAGATAAACATTTTCTAAGAGAGTCATTATTTCTTTACTTCTGAACCACTCCAGAAATATTAGCATGCTTGTATCTTACTTTATATTTGTACAATTGTACTATCAATTTAACAGTTTTCTTTTAATGTAACTTTAACATCCTTAATTTAACTACTACAGAGAAATGAACACAACAATTCTGACTCATTTTTAATTACTTTGCAGTCATTTTCGATGTGTAACTGTCTGCGGTTTTTTTATTCATTCATTTCCTGTCATATACGTCGTGCTTTGGAAGCCTATTTTAAGAATCTATTTGATATTTTGGGGCGCAATAAAAGCTAAACTTATTTATTTTATCACTCTTTACAACTTTTTATTTGCCCAGTTTCCGTTGTTTCTTTATTGTTTGTATAGGGAAAGAAGACAATACATCACTAGTTGATACTCCTATACAGTACAGTAGTCGCATTATCGTTTATCTCAATCTTGATAATAATAGATCCACGTTAGTTGCATAACTTATTTTCACAATAATCAATCACAATAATATTCAAGAACAAGCAATAAATAGATAAAATCGAACTGAAAACTTTCTAGTATGTAATAGCGCAATTCTACTTGTGACTTACGCATAGTAATTTTTTTAAAAATGAATAAAAATTACTATGCATAAGTCACAAATCACACACTGCATGCAAGTATCAATTTTTATTCATTTTTAAAAAAATTACTATGCGTAAGTCACAAGTAGAATTGCGCTATTACATACTAGAAAGTTTTCAGTTCGATTTTATCTATTTATTGCTTGTTCTTGGGCTAAAGACCTGTTATTTGGCTAACGTTTTGGAATGGCGGAATTTTTAATGTTTTGAGAAAGCAGTAGGTTTACACATATTGATTATTTTATTCATTAAATATTGTTTTTATTTTACTGAGATTTTCTATTCCTTGAAGTAAAAATCGCAAAATCTAAATTTTCAATTAATCTTATATGTTAAAATTGAAATTCAATAGTTACTTCTTTTCTAGGTCACAAGATATCGAAGTATATAATTGTATATCAGGAACTATAAATCCCATGACGTGGTTCAAGTTTGTGGATTGCATGGAAAAACATGTATGGAACTATCCATCACAAAGAGTATTTATATATCCAGCTGGAGGATTTAAAAGGAATTATTTTTGGAATCGTCTTTGTGTTTTGTTAGAGCATCAGTTGCCAGCTACATTGGTAGACTTGCTACTAATTGTTATTGGAAAGAAACCGAGGTAAATGTTTGCAATGCATATTTTCTAAAATTAGCTTATTACCTATTTTATCAATTTCTTATGTGTCCTCTGCATTTTAGATTGATCAGCATTTACAAAAAACTACACAAGGCAATTGGAGTTTTGGAATATTTTTCTACTCGAGAATGGAAGTTCCATTCAAATAATATCAAAAAGCTGATGAAAAAAATGTCGATAGAAGATCTAGAAGTATGATTTATTGTTTAATATTTTTAGAAAATGTTATGTGTATTTTAATGCTTTTAAAACGTTACAAAAGAGTAAGTTGGGGTAAAATGAATCAGTTTCATAATTTTAGAAGTTTTTTATTTTTGTTGATCTAGTACAGCTACCATTGAAAATTTAATAAGAAGTTTTATTTTTGTGTTTTGTCCCTATGTGCCACTGATCCGTTGAAGTTTCTAGAAGTTAAGAAAGAAAGTATTTGGTCGATATTCGCGTCAGTTTCGTCGAAAAAAAATTGTTTTGTGTCCGTGCATGAGCGGCGATAACACCTGCGGCACAAGCGATAAAACTGAAATGCTATGCTTATCATTACAAGTAAAAATATAGATCTGTTATTAAGCAAAAGTAGAGAGAAATTTTTGACGATGGTAGGAATAATAGCGAGGTTGAGGCCGAAGTTTTCAACGCGAAAACGTGTACGTCGACGTTCAGCGCCGTCTTCCTGTAAGCGTAGAAGTTTGACAATGGCGTTTGGAACGTCAGTGGAATCATGCTCGACGTTCCAAACGCCATTGTCAAACTTCTACGCTTACAGGAAGACGGCGCTGAACGTCGACGTACACGTTTTCGCGTTGAAAACTTCGACTTCAACCTCGCTAATGTGGCGGTAGTCAACAAATAAAATGTGTTTTTAGTAATGCAATTTCACATTGCAGTACTAAAAACACATTTATCTTAATTCTTAATTTCATACACTCTGGACTCTAAAGAGAGAGCAATACTCCAAAATATCCGCTTGACATCAGGCGACTTAAAAACTATCATTTGATACTGTCTAACCATCGTAATAGCAATATCAAAATTGGCAGAATTTTTAAGCGAATATCTTATCATTGTAAAATATCGAGTTTCAAATGAAATCAGGTCTTTCATAATTTCCTTGAATGTGTATGAATTTTCTTGATGATAATAATTTAATACATAAATGGATAAAACTGACAGATGATTACGTCTGATCAGAAGCAATGAAACGAATGGGATAGTGGAGATATAAAGATGAATTCGATAAAATAAGTATGAAATAAGTTAGGAGAGAATCGCTGCTTTCAAAAATTTTTTGGAAGTTAATAACTGCAGAATTGTTACATTATACTATACTTATTCATGCTTTTTGTTCGAAATGTCGGGTTTACATGTTAAAATCTGTCTTTTTACCACTCCATAATTCATGTAAACAGAGTTTATTTCTTTATATATATATATATATATATATAAGAAATAAACTCTGTTTACATGAATTATGGAGTGGTAAAAAGACAGATTTTAACATGTAAACCCGACATTTCGAACAAAAAGCATGAATAAGTATAGTATAATGTAACAATTCTGCAGTTATTAACTTCCAAAAAATTTTTGAAAGCAGCGATTCTATATATTGTATTTAAAAATTCTACAGATTTGTGGGATTTTTAACTTTAGTTTTTTCAAATACATAAATATAAATATGTAATACGTAAATTAACATAACACGTAGCATAAATATATAAATTATATACAATATATAAAAGTAACATTAATATGTAAATTATGCCTAAATTTTCGAAATTAGTGTAATTGTATAACAAAATGGTTTCTAAAAACTAAATATTATATTTTCTTTCAGGAGTTTAACTTTGATATTTCAGGAATGGATTGGGATGAGTATTTGAAAAATTACGTGATGGGAACAAGAAGATATCTGTTCAAAGAAGATGATTCTACTATCCCCGAATCTAGAAATCGTCTTAAAAAGTAAGAAGAAAGTTTTAATTTAATAAATGTGTTAGAACTTATATATAATTAACTAATAAAACTTTATTTTTTAGGAGATATTTTATCGCTTTAACAATTCAAACAGGAATCGTCTTGGGAGTGGCACATTATCTGTCATCAAAACTTTTGTTCGGTGAACTATTCTCGTGATTATTTATTTGATAATAATAACAGTAATATTAAATAAAGTCGAATTGTATTTGTGATTATTCAGGAACGAACTGAAATAAGGATAGTTATCAATACTAATGAGAAATTTGGTTGTTTAAAATTAGCAAAAAATTTCACAAATTCTTGAATAATATGCAAAGATTATAATTTAAACTTTATAATATATAAAAGTTTTTAATTTCAAATAAGAGAGGACAATTTTTATAAATTTCTGTAAAAAATGTTTTTAGAAATTTTGTTTATTTTTAGTATTGGCCTATACATCTATGTAAGCTTACGTTTAGGTAAAACAATATATTCGAATAATGCTTAATTTTTACAATTCGAAAGTATACAATAAGAATTTTATACGAAAAATTACAATAGAGATTTTTTTTATTGTAAATTATTGTGTAAGCGTTTTTTAATTTTCAAATACTCTTTATAGAAATGTTATTTCCATTAGTAAGCATTTTTCATTTTAAATTCATGTGTTGTATTAAAATTGTAAATTTTTATGATACTTCATTATTACTTTATCTTATGATTTCTAAAAAATTACAAGAGAATATTTAAACATTTTAAAAAATATCTTCGTATACAATTTATCTGAATAAATTTTATTATAAATTATGTATATAAACATAACAAAGGAATCATGAATTCTGTAAGTGTATATTAAAAAATAAATATTAGTTTATCTTGTCTTTGTTTCTATTGATAAAGGTTTCTTTATTTGAAAATAAAAGTTGCACACTTAAATATAATTTAAAATTATTAATTTGCAATTTCAGAATAAATTTTTGTCTGTCTTACTGAAAATACAAGAGGTTTACATCGTGTATTTATCAATAAATTAAATTCAATTCTGAAAAAGTTTGAGTTTATTTTGTTTAGCTGAAGAGTTTTATTTAGACTTTAATTTACAAAACGTATAAGTATATAATAAATGAAGTACCCAGCGAATTAACGCATTAGTTCTCATGTTGTAAAATGCTTCGTTATAACAGTCACAACGTTATAAGCGAAGTTATAAGTTTATGTTATAAAATAATTGTAACGACAGCCAATCGTTACTTATAAGTTACAACAGACCAATAAGATGTAGCGGTGTAACAGAAATACAGTAGTGGCATCCTTTACTAAATATGGCGAGTATGAAGAAGAAGGGGTTTTAATTTTTAATACTGAAAAAAGTTAGAACAATTCATAGATTGTTTAATGATGTTTTTGAGGCTACTTCAAATGATGAAAATGAATTACGGAGGAATGTGAATTCTGTATTAGGCTTATTTCAAGATATACTAAGATAAAAATCAGACTAAGTATGATAATTAAATCGATAAAAACCGATATGTATTGTATTTTTGGATTCAAATTTAATCGTTTCAGATTATAAAAGGAATATGAATTACTTATAATGCTATATTTTGATAACGATTGTTGACGATGCTCAACGCTTCTCGACCATTGTTTGTTGCTGTAAGATTATAAAATTTTGCAAATTTCATAAACTTTTACCTAGAAGCTCATCTAAAAATATATTTATATATTTATGTATTTATTTAAAATCTATTATAAACAGTAATTTATATATTTCGCTAAATAAATAAAAAATCAGAAACAATAAAATTTCGATACCTTTGACTAGAACGTACAGTAACCGTCGCCATATTGGAGATGTAAGCGTGCCTTCTATGACTTACTTTTCTCAATAAATTTAAGAGTTTTTAAAGTTTTCATTCATTTTAATTATTTATTTAAGATTGCTAAAATAGCTTTAATTAGATTAATAACTACTAAATAAACTCGCGTACGAAAACAGTTTCACGTAGATTATTACTACCAACATGAAATGTGAAATTGTAAATAATTGAAACTTATTCATGGTTTAAGAATACTTACTAAAAGAAATAATTAAAGTATATTTTATTTACATATTTTTCTGTGTTACTTTTATTAGTTTTACTTGTTTTTAAGTTAATTTAAAGTGCAAAAAGTTACAAGTAAAAGATGATTTCTATCCACCATTATAAGATAAGTTGCATATTGAGAAAATTTGAATAAAGTAACACTATCAGTAGAGTTATGATAAATCAAGAAAAACAAATTATTTAATTTAATAAAATCCAAATTTAGAAAACAGTTTTTTTTTACATTTTGGTTAAATGAAATAATTTTTTAAAAATTAAAAGATATAGGCCTAATTAAATACAAAATTTTTTGATTATTATGTTTTTATTATATTATTATATTGTTTTTCGCTAAAAATTGTAATTTAACATTTAACGAAAGAAATTCATTATTAAAACATATAGTTTAAAATGATCTTATTATATTATATTATTAAAGACATACACAATATTGAGTATTTTAAATAATACAATCGTCTAAAACTTATGTGTTTAACATAAATTTGCTTAAAATATTATATTTTCAAAGTTTTCGATAAGAAACTAATAAAATATCTTGCATACGAAATCACCGATGGCCATCCACATTCCTGAAGGCATCAGATACACAAGTATCCCTACTAATAAAATATTGGTTGCTAATTCTATAGAGTACAGTCTGAAACAATAATTAATATCACAATTATCACATTATTCGATTTATAATTTTTCTTTTTAACAATTTACAACAATAATTTATAGACGACATTATACACAAGTAATCTTGGTTAACAAGGTAGATAGCCTACGTTTCTTGAAAATAGTACTTAATGCGCTATCTACCTTCTCTAAACATAAATATAAATTTATTTATTTGTATTTATGTTTATATGTTTATATTTATATTATGTTTATGTAGATATACCGGTATACCAATTTATGTGTATATCCAAGCAAAAACATTTGAGATATAAAAATATTGCTCCAAGTAAAAATGTATGACAATTTGGATGACAGTCAAATTTTATTTCTTAGGAGTTTTCTTTTTGGTAAAGATAAGCTTATCTTTACAAAAAAAAAACCTAAAAAATTTGACTTTATTAATCCAAATTTTCATAATTTTTTACATCTCAATTTTTTTGCTCGGATATTAATTGTGTTATTACTATCAAGACATTCGTTTAGGTGCAATTTTATTTTTACAAGCGTGAAATTAAGCGATTAAAGGAGAATAGTTCTATGAGGAACCCCGTAAACTTTAACCTTTCGACACGGAATTTTCACCAGCTCCTCGCTGATAACGAAAAATGCTTAGGTTTATAATTTGAGCTTTCAATACCAAGTAGTTTTTTTCCTGGGAGCATCTGCTGTGCGGATGAAGAAAAGAAGAAAGTACAGCTCCTTTGGCAATTTTTGCATTTTTCAATTGCTTATACTTCGGCAACAGCTTTATATAAAATTTTGAAATTTTGCACACTACTTAAGAAAAGAAGTATTTTTCAAACGAGATAAGTAAGTCTATAAGCGTTTGGACGGAAAACTCGAACCCAGAAAATCGGAAACTCTGATTGGGCTGCGATTTGAAAAAAATTGCAGACATAAATTCCTACTGTCTGCTGTCCTTCCTTAATCTCAAGAACGGTGTTAGATAGATGAAAATCGTGACCAGATATGAAAAACATAGGGGCAGGAGGCCCCAATTAACTATATAGCCACTTCCAGTTTGCACTGAACATCACGTAATTTCAATTAAAATATTTTTTCCTAAACGAAGTTAGATAGATAACCGACATGACGCTATTGCTAACAGGAAAAGTACTATTTAAAATGTAAGTAATTAGCAAAAATGTACAACTAGTTTCTGCTAATAAATTAAGAAATAAATTAAGTATTGTTTGTACACATGTATTTGTAACACGTACAGACAATTTTAAGTTGGCTGAAGAGGGGCATCGGCCCGAAACGCGCAATGTAAAAAGCGTTCCAACCGAATAAAGGATGAAAATTTGCCCAATGTTTTAAATCAACTGTCACTGCATTGTGTCTACGCAAGAAAGAAAACATAAAACACGGTTTCCTCAAGATAAAATTAAGTAATATTAAAGAGTAACTATAAAGTCTAATAGAATTGACTTACCTAGAAAGATGTTTTCGAGCCCGAGGAAGCGAGTCTTCATCTTCGTTCATCAGAAATAAACGATTGTTTTTCACGCTTATTTCTAAATAATTCAACCACTCGATACCTCGAACATCGCAATTAAATAACTGAAATAATTTTATAAGTGCGCTTAGTTTTGTCAAACTAAGAACATATAAACTATAAAAATACAATTTGTTTCAAACACTTCGTAATTTATTTTCTCGAGAAAATAAATGCGAAATAATTCTTTTAGATCTCCAATAGAATTTACAATGCAAAAAGTATGAAATTATACAGCGTGCCACATAAACACCTAAAAGCTTTTAGAAAATCTTTACATCTATATGTTTCATCAAAAACAGATTTATTAACACAAAAATATGTCCAATGGAACGGAGTTTTAGTGCTTCAGTTATGCCTTGAAAATAATTTCCAGGAGGTGGCACTTGATTTTCCAAACACTGTTTCATTCTGATTAGAAGTGAACCCTCATCTGTTATAAGTCATGCATTAAACCTTCTTCCCGCTACAATACAATAAATTTCTTGAGAGAGCATGTCATGTGTTAAAATGATGCCAAAATTCTCAATGTATAGCTGTGCAAAATAGTGTGCTGTAGTACACCGGTTGTGAATCACTGATTTAAAAACTAATCACTTGAAAAATTTGTATATATTATAGTCCACGCAATGAAAGAGATATCCTTTTGTCTGCGACGTAGATCCTTACAGCTTAGGCCCATTCGTGTCTAGTTGGGTTTCTCATTTCCCGGTCTTTTGCTTGTCCCGGGATAAAAAGTAAACTGTTTCCCGGGATCCCGGGAAATCCCGGGACAAAATTAATTATTTTTAAGATATACAAAATATCATGAAATCAAATGATATAATTATTTTTCGTTTTTTAAAGTAATTTAATACGTTCTGCAACCTCCAAAATCATATTAATAATGCTGTGTAAGATATATATTAAAAATTACCTTTGAATTACGTAGAAATTTTCACAAATAGAAAAAATTTATTAAAGTTTGCTGGAAACTGCATACAACAACAAAAAATGACTTTGAATTGAGTTGAAAATTTAAAGAAAAATGAATTTAGATCGAACTTCTAACTTAGAAGGTAATTTTTGATTTTTTAAATAAAATATAATACAAAATATTGTAAATTTTTATAAGATTTTAAAAAGCAAAGATGGTCAATACTCCGATCACTCAATCTAATTCTTATTTTAGTAATGGAAAGTCTTGCTACCGAGAATGCCTTTTCCGATTCAATTGATGTGATTGGAATCGCGTTTAATGCATTTAAGAGAAGACAAATATTATGTTTTTCACCTGTATCCTGAAAGATTTCTAGTTTGTTTTTGAGATTGTAGTACTTCTTTTGTTCCCTAGTATTCTTGATTTGTCTACCTCGACTACTTTAATAGAAACATCATAGCCCAATAATTCGGCAGTTCGTTTGTCTTTAATAATCAGATTATGAAGAAAAACTTCATACTCGCTGACTTCGTACTCGTTTGTATCCTTGCCCAATTTGCACAACTTGGCGTTACGCAGTCATTGAAGTTACTGGGCATGATTAAAAATTAAGACAGCATAAGCACAATTATTCCAGATATTACTGGAATAATAGTAAAGAATTTTGAGAGTCCTGCCACAAATAAGCTACGTATTGATTACTGACCATTTGTGACGTGCCATAACGAGCAAAAATTAAAAAAAAAGACTAATAAATAGGTTTAAAATTAATAAATACAAATGTATTCTGACAGTTTATGAGTTAATTATACTTTCTATTTGCAAAATTTCCTCAACCTTAACGTAAAATCAGAAAAAAGTGAATTTTTAAGAAATTTGCGGGATTTCCCGGGATAAGAAAAATTTCCCGGGTTATTTCCCGGGTTAAAAAAACAACCGGAATCCCGGAATCCCGTTTGAGAAACCCTAGTGTCTACGCTTTCTTGCGCGGACTATAATATATAATAATATTAGCGAGGTTGAGGCCGAAGTTTTAAACGCGAAAACGTGTACGTCGGGCGTTTCAGCGCCGCTTTCCTGTAAGACTAGAAGTTTGACAATGGCGTTTAAAAAGTCAGTGGAATCATGCTCGACATTCCAAACTTCATTGTCAAACTTCTAGGCTTACAGGAAAGCGGCGCTGAAACGCCCGACGTACACGATTTCGCGTTTAAAACTTCGGCCTCAACCTCGCTATTACATTAATAAATGAGGTATATTAGTATATAAAAAATATATCAATGTAATATTTCGTTTTAGACTCAGATTTTAGTAGTCTAAATTTTTACTATGAATATTCAAACATTTTTCAAATGTATAGTCATTTGGAGCGTAGAAATGTCTAAGAAATAAAATTACTCACTTGTTTATCTTCCTTTGAAAGCGATTCTAAAAGCTTTTTATAGTTAGAAACGTCGAATTTCCATTCTTTATCCAGAAAATAATCCATTTGTTTCATTTTTAAATGTACTTTTTTATATAAGTTCACTAACCTGTTAAAAAATTGAGTTTTAGGATACTGTATCATGGAGTAAAATATAAAAATATAAATTTAAAATAATATTTACATTGGTTTCTTTCCTAATATAACTCTTCCTCCATCGACAAATATTGCGGGAAGATAGTGTAGAAACACTTTACCAATATTATAGATAAATGAATTTTCTGTAACAATTATTCTAGGATAACGATATGCCTGGCATAGAGGATATTTATCCACTAGTTTAAACGTCATATTGAAGATTTCACTATTTTTAGGTGGGTTAAGCATCGAAGTTGTACAATGACAGATGACTAATTCGTTATAGCTAAATAGGAATTCAAATTCTGAGTACATTTAGTAAAGTTAAAAATATTATTGAATACTTACTTACTTTTGATTAATATAAAACCAAGCTGATGCTATAGTTGTACTTGCACAAATATCTACGGGTACTACATCGTAAGTATTATTCATAAAAGCGCGAATAATTCTCAAGAATCCCATACCAAACTGAAAATTGAAAAGAAATTATTATATCTTTATACTACACAGTAAAAGTGAAAATTAATTATTTTAAGAATACTTGCCGCAATAGCTACTGCAACTGGACTGTTCCATACATCTATCCATCCCTAAAATTTAACATACAAAGATTTTTTTATCCTCTGGTAATATTTTCAAATCAAAGCTAGAAGATTAAATATACCTCTATTGGTTCTTTTACAGTTGGTAATATAAAAGAAGGGCGAATTATGAGTATAGGAAGGCCATCCCCCTCTTCTTTAAGAAGTTGTTCGGCTAAACATTTGCTATAAGTATAATTGTTTGGATGGCGATACAAAAAATTCTTCCTTAAACTTTCAAATGCTTCATCGTCCATCCATCTAATATATAATATTGTATATAATTTTAATATATTTAAAATATCTTTCATTATAAGTAATTAGGATTTGACTTACTCTAAACAATCTAAAATTTTCTTACTTGAATACCTGGTTGGATATATTTTTTCATATAAATACTTCTCATGAACGTTACAAAACGCAGTAGATAAATGTACCAATACCTAAATAACAAAAGTATACACAGTAGCTTTAAAACTAAAAAATTCTAAAATTCTAAATACAAAACTCAGCTAAATTTACTTATATTTTATTGAAACTTATGGTTAGTAAGCAGAAGGAACATTGACGTTAATTGTTATTATTAATACTTAGTGTAAACTTCAGACTAGACCTCGAAATAGGTGTATGTATCTCAAACTATAAACAATTACCAAGTTCTCTTAAGCAGAGTTAAGTGTATAGTAAAGTCTACGGTTTTCATTGAAACATTAAAAATTGATGATACCAATGGCATATTCATGATTTAATTTTGAGGAAGCGAGCTGAATTCGAAAAGTTTTTAATGCGAACGAATTCAATAAAATTTCCACCTTTGTGATCGCTAACTCATAAATAGTATAGAAATAGTAGACACAATATATTAACAAATTAAAAAATCAAATTAGTAGTTTGCTTTTTTGTTCTTATATTACAATAATTGAATATGTAATCGGTAAGTTTTGGTTCTATGGAAGATTTATCACAAAATTATTGACGCAGTCAGTTTATTATAAGAAACCAGAGTCCACCCACTTCTGTGTGATTTCTCCGGCTGCGTCAACAGTGTATGACAAGTTCTCCATGGAGCCAAACCTTAGTGATTATATATTCAATTATTAAAAAACGTCAAGCAACGAGCTTTAGAAATTTTTTTATAATAGTGAGGTTGCGGCCGAAGTTTTCATCTCTAAAACGTGAACATCGAACGTCGAGCGACGCTATCTTGTAAGCGGTAAAGATAAATGCTTCGAAGATAAGTCGAAGCGATACCGTAAGCGTTTTATTAGAGGTTGCGGCCGACGTTTTCAACGCTAAAGCGTGTACGTCGGACGTTCAGAGTCGCATTCCTGTAGGCTTAGAAGTTTGACAATGGTGTTTGGAACGTCGAGCATGATTTCACTGACGTTCCAAACGCCATTGCCAAACTTCTAGGCTTACAGGATGGCGGCGCTGAACGTCCGACGTACACGTTTTCTCTTTGAAAACCGGCCGCAACCTCGCTATTATTGTCTTTGCACTTTGCGTTCTTACTTTAGCAGCATGGCGGCGCTTTCAAGAACCAATTTTAAAGATTATTTGTTTTTCTCACACGTCGAATTCGGCCAGAAGACTGTGCGATTGCGTTCCAAACTGACGCTGTGAACAATCTGGTATCGACTCTCGGTCGAAATTGCTGCACAAATTTTCCAGGTAGAATCCACGCTACGTCGTTGCACCACTGGCTAAACAGATGTGATTCATAAAAGCTAATAGTTGGCTCGGGTTCATGCTTGGGCTGGTGGACTGGCTCGTGAAGATTTTCGAATTTTCTTCAAGTCGAAAACGCTCAAATAGAGGCCAGTTTCCCTTAAAAGATCTCTTTTTTTTGTACACGTGAAACTGAAAAGCGAACTTCAGAAGCATGGCATAGTCTGCGCGATTTATCCAGTTTTGTAAATATAAATTCTCTTTGAAGTTCTTTAATAAAGACATCTTTGATTTTTATAAGTAGATATTTTACTTTCGTATAAAAACAATATCAAATTATTTGAAACACTATTTCCTATAGGCAAATTTCGATGTTGAAGTGTATGCTATTGCAATGAATTTCCAATCCGAGTGATGTGACGAAAGAACTTTCGTAGATATTATTTAATAATACACTACTGATATGTGTACAATATAATATTGATATTTAGTATTATTTTTTAACGTTCATAATGCTTTGTTAAATTAAAAATAACGTTATTTACATTATGATTACAAGCATTACAAACATTAAGACAATTAAAAATATAAAAACAGGACTGCCCCGTTCAAAACGGAAATATGGTCGTACAGGTATATAAGTATTTCGAGCAAAGTAATAGTTAATTTTAATATAATAGTTAATAAAAGCATACATAATAAATTCGAATTTAAATAATTTGAAATTAACACATAATGTTCTACATTATAATATCAAACGGTAACAAAAATTATTTTAAAAAATATACTAAATTGGAGAAATGTTGAAATAAATTATTACTCGACATTTCCCAATTAAATAAAAAAAAAAAAAAAAAAATACAGAAAAATTTAAGTTTAATTAATTAAATATATTTCAACAATACAATTCGGTCTATTTTATAATTCTGGATTAAAATAATTTTATTAAGTTATATCCTATATGAAAATATAACGTGGAATATTTCTCTAATAATATCGTTTATAAATAATTCAATAATATTAAATAATTGCAATTAAAATAAAAAATAATTATATATTTTTACCTCTAAATTTTTAACTTCTTTTGCTAAATCAATTATACTTTTAGTTGAGTAAAAATTATTCATCAGAGTGTTCCTGAAATGAAATTATTAATTAGCTTTTTTAAAAGCAAAGTAAATAAATCAAAATTATAATAAAAAATCAATAATTTATTTGTTTTAACTTGTTTAATTTATTGAATAGTATGAGATAATTATAAGAGATTCCGCAAATTGAAGATGATTTAATAGAGGTTAGCTACAAAACATAAAAATAAATAAACACGTAGATGGTATCCAAATAAAAAGTTCCCGGTTACTCATTAAATAGCGCTTGATGTTGAAAATGGTCACGGAGTAAATCCAGAATGATGTTAACAATTTGAAATGTATCCGTTTTAAATGAACCATTTATTGCAAGTATTTTTTCCAGTGCCGGCAGTAATCACTTTTACTGTTAGTGTAAACGCACTTCTACGTCTGTGACGAGCTTTAATAGCGAGGTTGAGGCCGAAGTTTTAAACGCGAAAATGTGTACGTCGACGTTCAGCGCCGTTTTCCTGTAAGCCTAGAAGTTTGACAATGGCGTTTGGAACGTCAGTGGAATCATGCTCGACATTCGGCCTCAACCTCGCTATTAACAACCTAACCTGTTGCTTCTAACTTGCTAAATGACTTACCGATTGCTGTTCCTAATGGCGCCTGTTTCTCTCGACAATGTTTCCTAAAAGTCATTGAATTTTTTCCACAATATTCTAACAATTATAAACTTTTATGATTTTTAATTTATCGATTGCATGCAGACTCGATTACAAATAAAATCATAGTTCAATAACATAAGTGAAGAATGAAATTAAGTCTAATAGAAATTGCTTATGAAAAATCATAAAGATTTATTTTAGAAAATTGTTCTCTTATCTCTTGCCGTTTAGCTAAGTATCAATTAAAATGAATCTATTTAGATTCCACATATGTATCAAATAGAAAATTTAAGCGAATTTCTAAAGTAACAAAAATCATTTTTGATGTTAAAAATGTATTTAATTTGAACACTTTGCAACGTTTACGACTCAATTTGTCCAGCGAATCAGAAACAGTTTTAATGCAATTTTTCCGTTATGATTTTTTAAATAATAGGTAACTTATTAATGTTAACTTTTTTATAATGCTCTGATCTATATGTAATGCAGAACATTTAATAATAGAGAAAGTGATAAAACATTGTAAATAACTTTTCTTTCTACGTGATATCGAAGTAAGCTGTAATCGATTTTTAACAGGCAAAGTTCAATTTAATAAATTAAAGTTTTAATGTCTTTCTGATATTTTTATATTTCAGTACAAACTGAAATTAAAAATCTGAAATATATTATAATATTGATACAATCCGGCCCTATACAATGCAAAATCGCTTATAACGCGACCAAAAGCTAATTTATAAATCATACAACTCTAATTCTGCATCCGAAAAATAAGATTATCACACCTTCCTTATCTGTTATAGCGAAATTTATAAACTCGCATAACGCAGATTCGCTTTTAATGTGGATCAAATTTTTGTATTGTGGTGTAACTTAAAAAAAAAATATAATCATGAGAATACTTTTGTTGACAAAATTAAAGCATAATATTTTTAATTTCATAAAATAAGTATTAAATAATCTACTTTCACTTTACTTCATATTCGGGAAAATAATCTTACTTCAAATTAACGTCAAATCTTATTAATGCACCCAAATGGAATATGATGGATACTCGATCGATTACGAGCTGGCGATGACAGGGCAATAATCCTAGTCTTTCATGCTTCAGATCTCCAGGGATAAATTCTATTTTGTCCATAAATTTGATATTATTCTTTCTCAATCTGCTAAATATCTTCAAAGTAAATGTAAGAAAAAAGTTATTAAAAACATGAAAAATTCTTCAAATTTTATAGAATTTTATATTACTTTGTTTTCTATAAATTCTTTCAGTCTTTCTGTAGGTTCTTTTTGTTTTTTCGTCCTTACCAAAACATATATTTTACTCAGATCACTGCACGATCTCAACAATTTTTCTATCAAAACCTGTTATTAAAGATACTAGAGTTAATAATTTGACTGAACATTCAAATATTTAGTTAGAAAATTAAAATTAAAAAATATTATATCATCAACAGAGTTATTGATTTATTAGAATTAGTATATTATCAATTAAAATTAAATATTTTTTATACGATATTATAAAGTTAAATATGAAATTGAGAAGAAACACTGTTCAGTGAAACATCGGTTTAATGGACACTGGGTTGTGTCCGAATCCGGAAAAATAATATGTCTATTGATATATTATCACCTCAATTAAAGGACACTGCTTTTTCTGGGAATAGTATACAAAAATATCCTACATTTTTTATTCTCTAATACATTTCTTAGTATAGTTTTTATTGGGATTCTTAAGGGCACTAAGAGTCCCACTTTTTGTACACTCATCTTGGATTCGATCAGACACATAATGAGGAGGCTGGATGGTGGCGTACTGAGGACTGATTGCTCCCCGAAAAATTTATAGAAATTCTTTGCGTTCTTATACCTTTAAGTTTTTCGCAATTCCAAATAATAATAAGTATTACCCTGAAGAACTCGGCTTCTATTTTACTACTTTAGATGGTTTTTTTTTTGCGTTTTTGCGAGAAATCGGACATATTTTTAGACCCATCTAAAAATTCTCTAATTATATTTGGAAGAGAGGGACCTAATTCTTGCATCCGGTGAAAACGGGTAAGATCGGCTATATAATTATAAAGGTTATCTTATGTAAGGGTTTATCACACCGAATAACCAATCTAACACATTTTTAAAAGTTTTTATTCTTCTACTGTACACAATTTAAAGAAGTTTTAAAATGTGTTAGATTGGGGACTCTGTATGAAAAAACTCTTACGTAAGATAACCTTTGTAAATATAAATCAAATACTATAATATAATATAATATAATAGAAGGATTAGAAGTAAGAAATAATCTAATAATCTTAACCTTTATTGTTGTTATTTTTTGCCCGAAAAACGCCGGGTTCATCTACTAGTCTTTAAATATTTCTGTACTAGCAAATCATCTCTCTCAACGTATTTTTATATCATACTAAAAAAAATTTAAAGTTGAAACGCTTACTGTACACAACAAATATCTTATTTTGTACTGTATATCTATTCAAACCCGATAATGAAAAATATTTTTACTCACTGTAATTGTCTTGCCCTCAATTATAAATATTTATAAAGATCAATCTGATGCTCTCAATTCCCGCACGTAGATTGTCGCATAATAGAAAGGAGCCATTAAGAAAAGAAAAGTCGGAGAATTTTGAACAAGGAAAGAATAACAGAAGCAAAATAAATTAAATTAATAAGTTGATAAGAAATTTAGCAGTCTTCTTGTTAGAGATGTATAGACACCATAATCGTGACGTCATCTACTCTACATAGGCTTTGAGTCCCACTTCAGACCAGATTCATATAACGTTCATAAAGAAGAAAATTATCGGCAATTTTACTATTCATCTATATATATAATCGAGACGAGTTGGTGATGATGATGATGATGATGATGGTGATGATGATGATGATAATGATGATGATAATAATAATAATATTAATAACAATAATAACTCTCCCATGGTCACCACCTGGACGTGGTGAGAGAGCCCAGTAATTTTACTGATCCATAGGGCAATGCAGGCTGGAGCACAAGCTCCTAGTAGGGACACCCATGCCAGTAAGGTCTATAGGGAGAAATGAAGCTAAGAGTGACCACACCCACATTCTGTGGAGATATTTATTATGGTATAACTAGATCAAAGTGTGATACCGGCTCGGACGTCGCCCGGGTTAACAAGGTCCGCGTTCGTGGGTTAGGCAGAGGCTCACGTTCGAAAAATAGGTCACAGTCTCCCTTGGTTACCGGTGGCGAAAGCAGCACCGGCCCAAGCATGGCTACTGCAATGCCCTCAACAGATGTGAGGAACCAACCCAGCCTTGGTGTTTCTGTGGCAATGCATCCACAGACCACAAAGGCTGGAAAACCACGCCAACGGATGAAATGGACAGTAGAAATGAACGAGTTTATAATCCGTACTTATTACACGATCACAAAACTTGAAACAAACATGACAGCATACAGACAACAACTACACCATAAATTCACACAACAATATCCTCATCTCACTGTCACTGAACAAAGGGTTGTTGATCAAAAAAGAACAATTATACACAACAACCTTATTCCACAAACAACACTTGAACTTTTCAAACAACAGTTTGCTGATCAAATACATCAACAGACAGAAACATCTAACATTAATGAAGATCATGTAACCTGTCAGGATAATCCAGCAACAAGCATTGATAATAACACACATACAACAATTACCACTAATGATACTACAGACACTTCCTCATCCATCACTGATAACATAGACTTGAATTTAGTTAATACGCTCTCACTTATATTTCAGGAAACACTCACTAAATATACAGGCACAGATCCCACACAACGACCACGAATACCAAAAATAAACACGTCAAAGGAAGTAGGAAAAACACTAAATTATGTAAACACTCACTTACTACCACACTACATTCATTCAATTTCTACACTCGCAGACATTCATACATTAGTTTATGCTGGGGCAGTCACAGTAGTGACACACCATGGACTGAAAGTACAATCACAGACAAATACACAGAAAACACAATTCTATCACAAGCCTGCCTGGCAGAGAAGAATAGAAACACAAATAAATGACATTAGACAGCAATTAGGCAGGCTGACACAATACACTAAAAACAACATAACACCCAAATTAAGCAAACAGCTCAAAAACATTTTCAAGAAAATAAAAACACACACAAAACACGAACATCACAACACACGCATTACAGAATACATTGATACACTAAAACAGAAACATGCTGCCAAAGCACGTAGACTCAAACGATACAAAACATGTACTGTACACTACGAAAACAACAAAATAAATTATTTAGAAACAATGAAAAACTCTTTTACAGACAAATTAATAACAAAGCAAACACTGATACACAGCACAGTGGCACACCAACAGAAGAAGAACTCACAACATATTGGTCCTCTTTTTGGTCCAGTGCTGTCACGCATAATGCTGATGCAGATTGGATCAAGGAAAAGAACAGAAACTTGCACAACATACCAACTATGCCCTGTGTTGAAATAAGCATATATGATTTCCAATACACAGTTAACAGAACACACAACTGGAAGACACCTGGTGTAGACAACATTCACAATTTCTGGTACAAAAAGTTTACATCACTGCACCAGGAACTAGCTAAACATCTAACACACATCATCATCAATCCACAAGACATGCCAAATTTTCTTACCCAGGGCATCACCTACATGAAACCTAAAAACAACAATACCACAGACCCCACACAATACAGACCAATTACATGTCTTCCAACACTGTACAAATTATTGACATCCTGTATTGCAAACAAAATATACAAACATGTTGAAGAACACGACATTCTAACAGAACAACAAAAAGGTTGTCGTAGAAACCACAGGGGATGCAAAGAACAGTTACTCATAGATTCAGTCATTTTACGGCAAGCACACAAACAACACAGAAACATACACATGGCATATATAGACTACAGAAAAGCATTCGACAGTGTTCCACACAGTTGGCTGCTACATATTCTACACATGTACAAAATACATCCATCATTCATTGCATTCTTTCAAAACACTATGCAGCACTGGAGAACAACACTACATCTGAGGGTTCATAACACTTCCATACAAACAAACCAAATTTTTATTAGGCGAGGAATTTTTCAAGGAGATTCCTTGAGTCCTCTCTGGTTCTGCTTAGCCCTGAACCCATTATCCAACATGTTAAACAACACGCAATATGGTTACAATATCAGACATGAAAAAACAACACAGTTTACACTGTCACATCTCATGTACGTACATGGATGACATAAAACTTTATGCATCCACACAAAAACAACTTCATCAACTCCTACAAATCACACATTCATACACCAAGGACATACAAATGGAATTTGGCCTAGATAAATGCAAAACACTTCACATAGAAAAAGGAATCCTGAAGAAAGAAGATTTTGCACTTGGAAATGGAGACGTTATTGAATCCATGGAAGAGGGCGAGTTCTACAAGTATTTAAGATTCCAACAGGCCAAACTAACAAAACTTACACAAATAAAGCAAAGATTAATTAAAGAATACCAAAGTAGGTTAAATGCTATTCTCAGAACACAATTAAATACAAAACACACAGTTAAAGCAATAAACACATATGTCATCCCAGTACTCACATATTCTTTTGGAGTTATATATTGGACTCACACAGATCTTAAGCAACTCCAAAGGAAAACAAGAACAACACTTATTAAGCATAAACAACATCATCCTAAATCCGCCACAGAAAGATTAACCCTTTCACGTAAAGATGGCGGACGTGGCCTGATTGACATAGTTAACCTTCACTACAAACAAATACAGTCACTGCGAGAGTTTTTCTACAAAAAACAAGAAACATTACAATTACATAAAGCAGTAACTCTAGCAGACTCAAATAACACACCATTAAACTTACACTCACATCATATGGACACAACACAACATATAAAAAGCGTAGACACCATTAAGCAATCGTGGGTTCGAAAGGCACTCCATGGCAGGCATCCTTATGACCTAGCCCAGGATTTTGTTGACAAAACCGCGTCAAACAGCTGGTTAGCTCGGGGATGCCTCTTTGGGGAGACGGAAGGATTTATGATTGCCAAACAGGATCATGTCATAAATACTAAAAACTACAGAAAACACATACTCAAAGATACAACACTCACAAATGACACATGCAGAAAATGTCACATCATGCCAGAAACTATACAACACATCACCTCTGGTTGCAAGCTCTTGGCACAGACAGATTATTTACACAGACCTAATCAGGTAGCAAATATAATACACCCAGAGCTTGCAAAGAAACACAAATTAGTAGACATCCACGAGCCATACTACAAATACATCCCACAGACAGTATTGGAAAACAACACGCACAAAATGTACTACGACAGAGCCATAATCACAGATAAAACAATTTACCACAACAGACCAGACATCACACTCATTGACAAACACAATAAAATCACATACATTATAGACATATCCATTCCAAACACTCACAATATACAAAACGCATGCACTGAAAAAATCAGCAAGTACACAGAACTCGCCCAGGAAATAAGGCATCTGTGGAGGATGGATAGGGTGCTTATTGTACCTTGTTGTTCTCTCTTCTACAGGTGTCATACCACACACACTACACAAAAGTCTGGGCACGTTACAATTGAATAGAAACACATACATCACACTACAGAAGGCCACTATATTGAATACATGTCATATTGTGAGAAAATTCCTGAATACAGACACACACACTGATACACTTCTTTAATTTCTGTTTTGGTTTCTATGGCTTGACTTTGGTCCGACATCCACCGGTGTTAACCGAGTATATCTCACTTAACCCAACATAATATTAATCAGTGCAGAGTCCAAACGGTTAGGAGTTGAAAGTTGAAATTTGGTACACAGTTAGGGTACGTCACGAGAACGCACACTGAGAAGGGATTTTTCGAAATTCCTCCCCACGGGGGAGAGGGACAGGATTAAGGCTTAACACT
Organism: Centruroides vittatus; assembly: GCF_030686945.1. Taxonomy (NCBI): domain Eukaryota; kingdom Metazoa; phylum Arthropoda; class Arachnida; order Scorpiones; family Buthidae; genus Centruroides; species Centruroides vittatus. The sequence goes on along the minus strand of NW_027122274.1, from coordinate 619,660 downwards.
TCCATCAACAATGGAAGTGTTAAATAACAATGGAAGTGTTAAGTAACAATGTAAGTGTTAAGTAACAATGGAAGTGTTAAGTAACAATGGAAGTGTCAACAATGGAAGCGTTAAGAATGGAAGAGTCAACAATGGAAGTGTTACGTAACAATGGAAATGTTAAGAGCCCAAACGGTTAGGAGTTGAAAGTTGAAATTTGGTACACAGTTAGGGTACGTCACGAGGACACACACTAAGAAGGGATTTTTCGAAATTCCTCCCCACGGGGGAGAGGGACAAGATTAAGGCTTAACACTTTCATCAAGAATGGAAGTGTCAACAATGGAAATATCAACAATGGAAGTGTTAAGAGAAAGCGACGTGCAAGACGCAGATGCAGTTTTTTCGCTTTTGAGGGAAATCGAACATATTTTTAGACCCATCTAAAAATTCTCTAATTAGTCTGGAAACAGGGGTCCCAATTCTTGCATTCTGTGAAAAAGGGTAAGGTTGACTATAACGTAATAATCTTAATTTTCTCTAAAACGGTTAGGAGTTGAAAGTTGAAACTCGGTACACAGGGTGCAAGATTTAAGTACCAAAGTGTTAAGTAACAATGGAAGTGTTAAAACAATGGAGAACAAGAGAAAACGACGTGCAAGATTTACGGGCGCTGGAGGGGGAAAAAAAGAAAAAAAGTAATACGTTAGAACATATTCGATTTTCAAATTTAAACAGATTAGTTCGGTTTTTCTCGACTTTTCTTCTTTAGAACATTCGATGAAAATCGAACGATATAATCAGAACACGTCGTGAAAATCGAACAATATCAGAACATTCGATTTTCAAATTCGACCTTTCTTTATAAATATTTAGTTTGTTGATGAAATTACTCTCTTTTTTGTGACTATAACGTAATAATCTTAATCTTTGCTATCGTTACTTTTGCCCGAGCAACGCCGGGCTTACCTGCTAGTTTATTTATAAGTCATATTAAATGAACTAAAATTTATGCACAAAATATTGTAGAGGCTGTATATTTTAATGTATTATATTCCTCTTTGTACTGTAGGTGTCATCTTATATTTGTAATAACGTTATTTTAAAATTTTAACGTCATTATTTTAGAGAATTTTTTAAACTTTAATTGGAAATTGCTGCTGTATATTATAGGCCTAGAAAACTTTTGTCAAAAATTGTTACTTTAATTCAAATTGGAATCGGCCATCATGGGCAAGAAATCCCATAAAAATGGTAACGATTTTCATAAATAGTGCGGGTTTGGGAGAAACTCGGACTTTATGATTTTTGAAGATTTGTCATTGCCAACGTTGCAGTTATTATGATTTTTATTGAAAATCATAATAACTGCAACGCATAATATAAAGAAATTCTAATGGTTTCTAGTGTATTTCTACATTAACAACGTAGAAAATTTATTATTTGGATCCAATTTACAAAATTTTATATAAAATATTAAGTTAGGAATTTATACAATTGTAGATTTATTACTTACTTTGCCAAGAAATCCAGTTCCCCCGGTGATAAAAATATGCTTTTCTTTATAAAACTCAGCAATTTTTGACACTTTTTGCATTTCGTCCATTTCGAGTTAAGTAAAAATGGAGCACGTTACGTTGAATACCTCTTCACTCATGAAAAATGATAAATATATACTATTTCCGCTATTATCCAACAAGGAAATTCAAATGACAGTTTTGCAATCAAAAAATCGTCGAAAGACATTTTTCTTTTTTAACTCTTTCCTCTCTAAGTGGACATCTTTTTGGCAAGCTCATTATGAGTCCGAAAAATTCCTGTGGATTTTTACCTGTCCTGATTATATCCTGGACCCCTCAGAGGGGTCAGGTGGGTAAGGGATCCTCCTTGAGCTCTCGGCCATCGGCCGTCTGTCTAAAGACATTGGGAAATAGAGCAGGAGTGGTGAATCTATGGCACTCGTGACCAAAGTGGCAGGTCGGAAGACATGATCTGTCACAGAACACATACGATTTCGGTTTATTACCTGATCTTTTTTTTTCAATCGGCTTCTTTACATTTACTCTAATTAAAGCATATTCGTTTCATTTACTTAAATATCGTTATTCGAAATCTAAAATTTCGGCACGCATAAACACTTTTAATGCTTGTTATATGGCAAATGGACTCAAAAAGATTCGCCATGTATGGTATAGAGATGTTATTTATTTCATTTTGTAATAAAAACTTGTATTTAAATCATTTGTTAATCTTTAAATAATTTAATATTACTTTTAAGTATTAAATGTATTATGCAATGCAAGTCAAAACGCAAATAATTATATGAAAGAGGTATGGGTTGACTGCATCCATCGACCTTTATAAGCAGTAAACTCGAAACGTTTACCTGTTTCATACGATACATGAAACTTTTCTTAAGCTACGTACAGTACACTTTTTCTTGCAAGCTTTAGCTTGCAAGATACGGGGTCTATAGCCTATGAATAATGCCTAATTTAAGTTAGTTCATTGTTGAAACAACAATGTATACGTTAGACAACGTTAGTTCATCAGATTCACAAAATTACAAATGGTAACGAAACTCAACTTTAATTTTCACTGTCGTGTAAATATGATCAAAGAAGTTAGCTAAAGGAGAATGATCAGGATTGTGGCAATAACTAACAAGAAAAGATTTGATATGAATTAGTGTATGAATTTTTAGAACTTTTTCATTAAAAGGTAAACATGATTACATGATTTTGAAAAACATTTCCGCTTATTTAATTGTAATAATTAAGGATGTGACGAAAGTCAATTTTACTTTTTATTACAACTAAATTATTGTTTAATAAAGCTTGATTAATGGGTTTTTTAACTTTATTGTGATAAAATTTTCATGTTGTTTAATTATTTATAAAGAGTTTATGTATATATATATATATATCATAAATATGATATTTTATTATATATATAATAAAGATATTAATTGAAAGTTTATTCATTCATAAATAATTTTAATTTATTAGAAATACAGTAGAGAGTCGTTAATCCGAATCCCGGTAATCCGAATCGCCGGTTATCCGAACGATTTTCAGTCGGACTGTGTCGTGCTGAATCTAACGTTTTTGATACTAGACTTACTTCTAAAGTATAATTTTCATGTTTTTATATTCTTCAATATATTTATTTTGTTTGTACAAAATAAAGAAATAATTTTTAACGATACAATAGCCTCGACTATTATTATAAAAATTTTCGTTAGGCTTAAAATCGACGAAAATTCAACACGAAGCGACACGCAACGGAGAAAAATTTGAATATCGGACAGATTAATATATTTTTTCGTTCATAATCGGTTATCCGAACAAATCACTAATCCGAACAACTCCAGTCCCCAATTGATTCGGATTAACGACTCTCTACTGTATATTTATTTACTTATTTTTGTGTTTTGTCAAAATAAAATGGTAAAAATACAATAAAATTTTCTTTAATAGAAAAGACATTTAAAATAATTTTTTATTTACGTTTTTATAGAGAAAATAATAATAATAATAATCAAATATTAAATAATGGTAGTACATCTGTCAAAAAGTCTCTTTTTAAATTTTCATATATTTTGCTGTAAAAAAAAAAAATGGTAATACTGAGAATGATGATAATGATAAATGAATATAATAATATAGTTATTAGCTATTTATCATTGCCATTAGAATATTGTGGTAACGTTTACTCGGTGAAGTTTAAAATAACGGAGAGAAAATGAATTAATTTTAACATTTTAATTGTTATCTTTTAAAACAGTGCCCAAAATTGAAATTAAATATAAAACAGGATATTTGTCATTTAAAGTTTAAAAAATAACTGCATTATATATATTGTTTTTTCTTTTAAAGTCTATAAAAAAAATTTTTGTATTAAAAGATGGAGGTGTATTTATTTGATTTACTTCTACACATATATCATAATAATCGGGAAAACTCGTGTTTTTTCGCAATTTTGAAAGTATCTGGAATTTTACAATTTATTTTTAAACAATCTGTCCAATTAAAATGTTCTTAATAAAAATTAAAGTCATCATTTTCTTTATACAAAAGTAATTACATTTTGCAATGTAATTACAGGAAGTTAATAAAATTACTTAATACATTTTCCTAACTACAGCGATGAATATATATATAGTTGACTCTATCTATTTCGAATTTCTTGGACAGGTTTCGAAATTTAGATCCCTACACAGTAAACGGTAAAGGGTTAAAGGTGTGGATTAGTTGATGAACAGTATATAGATAAGCCCTCTACCAGAGTCTACTCTGTTATTTTTCACTGATTACAAGTTACACTCATTATTGAAGCTTCTATATTGTATACAAAAAAACGAATTTATTTAGGGTAAATGACGGTGAGATGGTTAACACGTCTAATCACTGTATAAACTAAAATGTAGCACCTCGTATTAATAAATTGTGGTAGTTGTGAAAGCCATACTTGCTGTTTACGGGAAATTACTGTAAAAATAAGTAAAAATCAAATGTTTCTGTTTCTGACTTGTAGAACGTTTTACCCGAGCTTATTAGCCTCGAAAATCTTAAATGAAGATTAGCGGAACAAAGTGTTCCGCTAATCTTCATTTAAGATTTTCGTTCTACAAGTCAGAAACAGAAACATTTGAACACCACAATTTATTAATACGAGGTGCTACATTTTAGTTTATACAGTGATTAGACGTGTTCACCATCTCACCGTCATTTACCCTAAATAAATTCGTTATTTTTGAAGAAATAATCTTGATTAATTTTCATTTTGGCTGGGAAATTAATCAGAAAATTTTTTGGGGGGGAAGTTGCCTGATAACAAGATTTGCTGAAAAAATGACCGGATGGCAGAGGCGGTTAAAATGAGTCAGCGTACTAAATAAAAATATCCATTTTGAATGACTTATTCAATATGCCTATATATTATTATAACGGCCTTTCATTTCATTACAACTATACTCTGTCTCAGACACGAATTCGTTAGAGAATGGTAAGTTATACAGTTAATCTCGACCCTATTGTCATAATCTGGTATATCACAATTTTTTGCATAATGTTGGACAATTCTCGATGAGAAGTTGAATGAAATTCAGCTCGCCTGTTGAGAGCTGGTATGACTGACTGAGCTAGTATTTTAAAATGCCCATTTTTAAAATGAAATATGCGAAATATTTCTTTATTAGTAAAAAGACTTTCTATGGGGAAACTGGTTTTTATTTAAGTGTTATACACGAGTAAAACCACGAAAACTGCACGTGGCCAGCCTGTTGTTCAGGCACGAATCATCGAAACACCAATAGTGATGAGCCTAAAAATTAAAGCACAGATTAGGAAGAAACAGATAGTTGAGATGAGAATGTTTAGGTGACTAATTTGGCTACTACATCAGAGATTGTTTAACTCTCTAATCAATTTCAAAGTAATCTATAGTATAATGATGATGATATAATGATAAACTAACACTTAGATGGTTAAGTCATATTATGAGAAGAGATGAGATGGTTAGCAAAACGAATCAGAAACTTATATATAAGATTGTGGATGCATTTGAATAAGTTTGTAATATAAAATAATATTTAAAAAAATTAATCTCATATTAAAAAAAGAGCTGTTTATTGTATTTTTTCAGAATTACTTAATTTTGATAGTAATTCTTGAATGTTTTGTAAAATGCAGAGAGAACCTTATTTTCAAAAGTCAAAACATTAAAGTGTATCTTCCGTATATTCTCCCTTTTGGATAACCACATGACAATCCTAAGTTCAAAATAGAAGGCCTATTAATAGCTAGACCTTCTATCCAGACTGAAAAGATAGATTAACAAAATTCGATCTGTGCGATGATAGCAGTTTTACCTTTGAGGAATTAAAAGAATTTATATTTATAGCTTAATTTTCTCGGTTCTTAATAATAAGTTTTATAGACTGTTTTTTAAAAAAGTTTTTCCAATTATTTAATTTCTTTTTTGTTTAGTCTTAAATGTTTACTCAACAAAAATTTAGTTTTTCAATACAGTACTTTGTTTACAAAAATAGACACATTTCATAGTTTAATTTAAAATATTTTATTATTATTTAAAATTAATTAGTTGTATTAACAATATATTCAAGTCTTTTTATCTTATAAACTTAATAGAAATTTAAACAATATATATATAATCATATATATATATATATATATATATATGATTTTAATTGCTATAAACATATTTCAACAAATTTACATGCATAACGATTTAATGAAATAATTATTTTTCATTAATTAATAACAAGTATTGAAATTTATTTACTCACAAATAACTATCGTTTAAATTTCTTATAGTATAAACTAATACAACTTTTTTACATATTAATACTTTAAGAACAAATTCAAATCGCAAAATTGCTCACTGTTCTCAATGACATTATTAGATAAGTTTTAAAGAATATGAGACAGAATTATTTAATTTTGATGTGTAAAATTTCCATTCATCACCATAGATAATCAAAGGCTGAAATGGAGAAAAAACTGCTAAGAATATAATGACTTGCAGCTGCAACTAAAGCAGTCTTTACAGCAAAATTTCTCAAATATGTTCTGAAAAAAATAAATATATTTTATTAAAAATATTTATATTATCAATTCATTTTTAAGAATTCGATCGAGAGACTTACTTTCTAAATGTTTCTCTTGCTTTTGGAAGAGTAGAATGATCTTCTTTCAACATATATTTTCTCACGCCCAAAATGAAGTTTTCAAAATATAAAGGCCAAATCACTGATCTTACATCAAAATTAAAGAGCTAAAAATATTTTGAGTTTATATTACAATTTTGTTTTAATTTTTAGAATTATATTTTAATATATATCTACCTTCTTGTCTACATCTGACATCACATCCCAGATCTGAAACTGATTTTTAGATTTGAAATGCCATTCATTAGTTGAGAAATGATTAAAGACGATCAGTGCTTTATCCACTTTTTTATACACTGACACCATTCTGTAAAATAGAATTATTAGAAATTTTTATGTATATATTTTTAATTAAATTTAAGTGAAAAATTTCTAAAAACAATTTTGCAAAGAAGTAATTAAAAGAATGAATGTAATTAATGATAAAAATAATCTCATGATGAACTAAATGACTACCTTTTAATAGATTATTTATATTAAACATATATACATGAATATATTAGTTTTTACTAAAACTAACAAAACATTTAAAACAGGCATTAATGTAAGCTCAATTTATAACTTATCTTTTGTTATTTCAATAGTTACATGAAATAGGAAATTGAATTGCATACTTATACATACTGTTGACCGTCGATATTACGAACCCTGATAGAGGGGATTTCGGAAATAACGAATCGAACCTGCTCATTCGGGTGTAAATACAATATTTGAGATATAGAGAAATGAACGCTAAGCTGCACGTCAGCGTTGTTTCATTGTTACTTAGAAATGTTTTTTTTTTTTTATTTTTTGTATTTATCACAATATGAACTGGTATATCATATAATGTATATTAATATTCGTTTTGTAGTTGGCATTGAGATTTTAATTTATAATAAATGATCGGATTGTCACTTCTCCCAATTATCGTACAGTATATTAATATTGTATTTTGTTCAAAGCTAATTGTTGAAACAAAATGGGATAATTACGAGAAATTAAAAATATTGATTTACAATTTTAATTTGGGGCACAAACTTTTAATTTATTTATTTACACACGATGAATTGTTGTGACATTTTGATATACACAGTTGGTTTTCATTCTCACACAGCACTTTTTTATTTAACATTTTTTTTTTTTTTTTTGACACTGTACACTTACAATTGGCAAATTCCGTTCCCCGAACTTTAATTCTTTTGTCACAGCTTTACTAAAGATACATATTTTCTATCTTTTCTTCAAGAATTTGCGTACCAAACGTCTGGAAGTCACTTTTACCGGATCTATTCTTAATTGTGCCATCTTTGTTTCAATTTGATATTATTTTTGCGTCAATAATTTTTTTTGTTTCCTTTTGGCAGTTTGATGGCCCTCGGTCAACCTTTGTAACATTCAATAAAATAAAGTCTGTAACTTCAATAAGGTTTAGTTGCTTTTTTTTTGTAATAATTTCAATCATTTTTGCTGCTCTGTAATTGTTGACGTTCCTCTCCAACATTTTTTTGTCTTCTGAAAACATAAACGCCACTAATATCTTTAGAGGACCTTCCAATGCTCTGGACAAACAGAACAAGACTCTTTTTCAAAATTTTCTTCCTAATTTTTGTTTACTTCCTCAACAGCTCGTTCTAAGCCGCTTTCCTTAAGTTGCTCCAAATCTACTTCAACATCAAGAGCTTTAAAATTTCTGGTGAAATATTTGTTCATCCAAATTCTAATTTTGATCCTGATTCAAATAGTGCTGTGTGCTTCTGCCTATAACTCGATGCTAATAGAAGATTTTTTGTTTTTGGACGAAACGACAGCCGATTACCAAGTCTGTACTACCAGTATCATCCATCCATGCACGTAACATGTTTTCAACATCCTGGGTGCATCGCTCTACGTTCCCCTGAAATTGTGAACGTTGAAGTCTTCCTGTACTATTTTGCATTTAGAGCACATAGCTAAAAGTTTCCTCAATTATATTATCCGTGAACTCCCTTCCGTTGTCGCTCAGCAAAATATAAGGCAAGCAAAATTCAAGCGCGATTTCGACTGCACAAAGGGCGAAGAACACAAATTTTTTTTGTGGTCTTGATAATTCTTTAACAATTTGTAGTATGAATGAATCGAGTAAATTGAAAATAAATGAAATCAACTTAACCCCAAAGATTGAAATCCTTCGTAATCTTACGAAGATGTGTTTTTGTTGATGAGACTCCTTCGAATTGTACATTTTACATAGCTGTACAAACAACTCCATAGATGTAAAATTTATTTTTCAGAGCAAATAATATTTTATCACGACCGTCAAGACTTGTGGAGCGGTGATACTGAAATAATCTATCAAGATATTCCTCAATAGGAAGAATTACCACAGCAGGATTCTCAATGCTTTTTCTTTTTTTACTCAAAACTCTTATTTCGCCGACCTCCATTGTATCATATTTCCTAATTAGTCCACACTACTTGTTACTTTTCTTGTCAGGATTTCTTGAATATAAAACTTCACAAACCGCTTCATTTACAGTTGAAGTCGTTCAAGATTTTTTAAATTGTAATTCTTACTACTATAGTTTTAATTTTTCATTAAATTTCAACTTAATAAAACATATTTCTTCTTTAGAGACATGTGCAGTATTATTGTCCTGCATATTTTCTTTTCAACAGATGTAGTCCCCATATCTATTTCTGAGTCAATCTAAATACTAACACATATATAATTGAATGTGATTGAATTATTTAAACTTAACTTTATGTTAACTCAAAAAAAAGCAGCTGCAAATGTTACACGCTGATTAGCAAACACAATCAAGACATTGTTCAATTCACCACACTACACCTTTATTTGTTGCTGAGATAGTTTTATTGAAAGAACTAACGTCTTCGACCTACTCAATAGGCCATCCTCAGGCTTAACTTTCGAAAACGGAACATTGGCGTTCCATTAAAAGAATACATTTGTTTAAAAATTCAAAGCATCAATAACGGAAAAAAGGAAGAACAAGATAATATATACAAATATAAATAAAGGTGTAGTGTGGTGAATTAAACTAATTATTTGCTGAGCACGTATCTGCTTTATGCAAGACATTGTTCATTGACACGCATTGTTGCAATGTTTCTCTCCCCGCCGCACGTTTTCAAAAGAAAGTAACTCGATGAGCGAATCCATGCTTTTAACTGGAGTTTAAAAGACATGACAATCATATGCGAAGAGACGTTATGCTGGCACTGTTTCAATAAGTCTGCTGCAAAGGAGTCTCATTGCAATAAGCGAAGAATCGATCAAGCTAACTGAACAAACTGAAGTTCACTTTCTTAATTGCCTAAAGTTGTGTGGGCTAATTGTAAAACGCCTAAAAATGGCAAGCTAAATAGCAAATACAAGAATTTTTTTTAATTCGCCAGGCTCTTTAATGAGCCGAATTTTTCAATTTGCCTACGACAGATATATGAAACCTTACAGAGACCCTATCAATGCTAAATAGAATGAACGTAATAAACAGCGCTCTGATTGCCCAAAGCGTGTAAAGAGAGAAGGAAAATATTACAGGAGAATATTTATAAGAAAGACTTGATTTTTTAGATGATAGGAAAAATGAAAATGCCAGACTCCAATAAGAAAAGTGGTTAGAGGGGTGTATTTTCGTCGTCGAGGAACTATTTTGTCAGAAGTGTAAACTTGTGTTTTTAGCTTAGAAAATTTTTAGACCCTTTAAATTTAAATATCTTTATTAAAGCTAATTTAGTTTTATATCTACTATAGATTTTAAAATGTTTAAGAGTTTAATCAATTTTAAATAAATTTAAATTTTGATATAAATTTATTTAAAATTTACCTGGGTTTTTTTCCTGAAAGGTAAAGTAATGCATCAGTAAGTGCTGCAGGAATATAATGATCAAACACAACAGCGATGTTATGTGCTGTTTGGCTTGTCTTAAAACTTCCTCCTGGATATCGAAATATTTCAGCAGATGGATATAAATAAGTAGGTCTATTTAAAAGACCAAACATGTCACCCCAAGTTATTTTATTTATAGTACTTGAAGCGCATTGATAAATCTGAAGATCTTTAGGTCTATAAAATAAAAATAAAAATGAATTAAAACAAATGAATATTAAAAATAGAGTAAAAATAACAAATAAATAGAAGTTTGACGCACTTATGAGTAACTGTGTACCATGGAATAGCAATCATCATGTTAATGCATAAATCTACAGGAATCAAATCAGTAAGTTTGCTTGTATGAACCACCATGCTTCGAACTATACCTTTCATTGCCTAAATATAAATTAACGATAGAGTTAATCATACAAAATTATTTTGAATTAAGCAAGTTAAAATACTTACTGCTACCGTGACTCCTGTTGGTCCATTAAAACTATCGATCCATCCCTGAAAATTGCAAGTAAATTAATATTGATGATAACTAACGTAACATATAAAATGTTTTATTTTCACAAGTAAATGCTTTAAGGCCTTTATGTGATAAGTTAGAATTGCTTGCTTCTTTTTAACTTTATGATAGTTAAATAAACCTTGTATAATACAATTTCATATTATTTCATATATTATTAATTTCTTTCACAAGAACTATAAAGGAAATTATTAGAATATTACCAGATATTACTAACTGTAAATAACTATTTATTATTAACTGTACTACATTACAACTAAAGAATATTATTATATTTTAATAACCCTTATTTAACTGCAAGTTATTTTAAGCCTTATTTTCGTTTTAATAATAATATTTTCTCGTAGCTTTTAAAAAAATTGCAGTGCTAAGTATGAATATTTTTCTGATATTAAAAGGATAAATGTGTTTCATAAAGACATAAAATTTTAAGTCGAGAATGAAAATATTTATTATAAAATTAGAATAAATTTATAATCTTTTAAATTAAATACGCACTTAGACCATATATCGCGCAAGGAATAAGCTAAGTGAAGAAAAAAATTGCAATGTTTATTTAAATTATTAATCAAAAGTAAATAATTTAGAAAGGCTCTTTTAAATTATCATTACTTTAATTTTAATAAATATATTTTGTATATTTAATTAAGGCCAGTTTCAGGTATAAGCGATGTAAGTGACCGCTTCTACGAGGTGCCAAGATGAGAATTTCAATCATTTCTAACTTCAAAGTTTACCATTCGTGACATTTAGTGACTGTGTCTATTGTACAGCTCGTTTTTGGAGCGGTCTTTTCTCCTCTTCCTACAGTCAACATGGTTTGTTTCCGCGGGTTTTCAAATTACTTTCGGAGCTACGCGCAATTGATCAATGATTTTTGCCCAGAAAAGACTTCTGATAAACAAATTTAATATAGTTCTTTCCGGGTATATGCATAAGTTAGTTAATAATGTGTATAAACGTTGGCTATTGGCAAAATTAAGACATTATTTTTTATTTCATGAAGAATTACTTTTAACACTTTATCATGTTATTCAATATTCATATGTATTATTTATTATCATTTATTAATTATTGTTAAACTAAAATCCGTTTCAAGTAAAATTTTTTCTCATATTTCAATATGCAATTTTATCTATACAAGATGAATCTAGAAATTTTTAAAATTTGACATAAGATCATTGTTTATTAAATTTTGCTAAATAACTTCATTGTTACTTTAATAAGTTTACAAGTTAGATCCATAAAAACTATCCTACAAAACAATAGATATTGTAAATTCTGATTTCTATTCTTCCTTAAATTTCCTCCAGCTCTCTTCCTTTCTTCATAAAGCATAGGACTTTCTATCGATATACTGTACTGTACATCCCGTGCATGTATAGTTTATACTGTATAAATGTGCAACAGCGCCAATCGGTGTTGTACAGTACATCAATCTACGGTATGGATGTACGGTATATCGATATATTTGCATACATTTAATTTTCGACTGAAGCAAGTGCTCTGTTTAATAATATTTGACTGTATAGTATAATATTATATATATGTAATACTATACAGTATTATACTAATATAATAATAATAATATATATATATATATATATATAGTTATTATTATATTATATATGTCGTAATGTAAAAAATATTTTCTAAATAGGCATTACGTTCTTTTAAATTCAAAAATATTAATGACACAAATGAAATATAAAAAGGAATTTCTAGTTCTATCATCACCTAAGAGACCAACCGAATAAAAAGGATGAAAAATTCGCCCAGTGTTTAAGTTTACGTCACTACATTGTGTCTTCGAAAGAAAAGAAAAGGAAGGAATTTCTAGTAATGAGTAATTGCTGAAACCATGCCCAAATATATTCTCTCTCAGAGCCCTAATAATTCTTGATTCGAAATAGATTTCGGGATTCAGGAGACCCAAAATCTAGTATTTCACATTAAAAAACATGATATGAATGGGATGAAATATAGAAAATTACTTACGCAATATGGTTCCTTCCATGATGGTGAGACGATGGTTGGACGAAATATGCTAACTGGTAAATCTGTTTCTTTAAGATATAGTTTTTCAGCAAGATTTTTTGTAAAAGAATACGTATTAGGGAAATCATCTATTAATTTTGGAGTTATGGTATCCACTAAATCAGTATCCATCCATCTGTACGTGTAAAAATATTGTCATTATATAGTTATTAATTGTACAGAAAAGTTTTCTTTAATGCTTACTGAACGGTTCGGATAAGTTCTTCAGGATCCACTTTAGATGGGTATATAATCTCATCAGGTTCACTACGGTTACAATTACAATAAGCTGTCGAAACGTGCACTAAACTCTGATGTTTTTTTAAAAGAAAGTAAAATTAATTATCACATATTATCTATAAAAATATGAAATGTTCATGTATATATTTTACCTTGAGATGTCGCAGTCTTTTGCAAACTTCAATTATTCTCTTCGTACCAAGCAAATTTTGTTCCACAGCAATTCTTTTAAGTAAAATATATATATATATATATTTAATTCATAAGTTAAATTTAATTAATTATAGAAATAATTTATCATACTTTAATGCTTCGTCAAATCTTACAGTTGCCGCTACATGATATACAATACTAACTTCAGAAGAAAGTAAATCTAAATCAGTTTCACTGATTCCTAATAGCGGTTCAGATAAATCTCCACTAATAATATGCAATTTCTCTCGATAATTTGGTCTTTCTTCTTTCATGCGATCGAAAACCTATAAGAAGACAATAAAACATCTCATAAATAAGTATTAATACTGTATTTAGTTTGCGTTTTTATTTATTGTAATTTCGGTTTACGCTTTAATAAAAAAATATATAAATTAAGTTTTTAAATCAAACAGAAATTATAAATTCAGTATTTTCATGATTTTATAAAATTTAAACTAGTAAAATTAATTTAACACCTAAATAGGGAGTTTCTTATAAAAGTCCTCCCGGGAGGCACTTTCCCTTTGGCAGTTCACCTGTTTATTGCGCTGCCTTATTACAACTATCCATCCATCTTTATGATTTATGGTAAGGTATGGATCTGTGGTAACAAGCTGGTCGCAAATTCAGAAATGCAAAAGCAATTCTAGGTTATTTAAATTTGTAACTGTAGGCATCATATAAATCTGTCATCATATAAACATGACATTAACAGGGCGTAACTGAAACCAATCTGACATTTAAGTTCGAAAAAGATGAGAGCATATTGCCTCTCGTCAAAAGTATACATAACGGTTATAAAATGTCAGGCATGTCTTATGTTTTAAAGCCTCCAAAATTTTCTCACCCTAAGCGTGTTCCTAAAGTGCATAACGTAGGAGCCAGTTCTTAGAAGTGTAATATGGCTACGATGAAAATTTTAGAAAAATTTTAATTATTTGTTTTGATTAGTTTTGTTATAAATTTTGAACAACTTTATAGTAAATTTGTTTAGATGTAACACTTCCATCTGAATCTGATTTTTGAAACAGATGTAATATAATAGATTTTTAATGAAAATAAAAGAAAAAATTTGATTTTCATTAGTTAATTTGCTTATATATTTTAGCAGTTATTCATTTTGTTAGAATATCAAAATATTAGGATTGCTTAAATTTCAAATACTCACTTTTCTTACAAAAATTAAAATTTATCTATAGATATAGGCCTATATTGTTTTTATCTCCTTTTTTCTTTTTTCATGCTTTGTACCATACGGGTATTAAAGGGGGTTTTTCTAGACTCATATTGGAGTAGTTGGGTGGTGAGGGACGGGACCCGACATGTCCGAAAAAGACTGTTTAAAGACCTTCTTGATCCCGGTAATTAATAATTATAACTAATTAATTAATTAATCGATCTCCTGGATCTCCCGGAGCACCTATAGCGCCGACATGCTGATGTCTTACTCGCCTCGGTCATCCGACCGTCTATATATAGAGTTTTCTAAATCTGTTCAAAAGCCTAGTAGCTTTTCTTTAAATGAAATAGAATTCTATAAAAGAATTTATATATTACAAGATATAAACCGTTTTTGTAAACCTTTAAAAACAGTTCTTCATTCTCTTATAATAAGAGATTGATTACAACTAAAACGGCAAGGCCGTATTTGGGACAAGACTACGTCTCGGACACTCACGGCGGGTATCGTTCTCATTCTCCATTCATCTTTGGTATCGCTGAGTGTGATCATTCAAACTTCGCCAGCCACAGCCACAGCCACGAGGTCTTCCACGACGCATTTTCATTGAAATTAACCTATCGAATGTTGAAATTTCTCTCCGTTGTATGACGCCCCAGGTTGAATTTTTGTCAATGCGAAAATTTCCCGTTTTTCAAAAAAATAATGGTGGCTATTGTATCGTACGCAATTATTTTTTTATTTTGCACAAACGAAATATATATTATAATAAATGTAAAAAAGAAAAAATAATTCTATTTCTGAAGTTAGTTTTAATATAAAATTATAACGACGCGCCATCTGGTTTCAAAAAGTTCCGATGATGAAAGGAGATGTCAATCGGTAAAGGTTAGCATGTGGCGACCAGAAGTATGTGGGGAATAATACGGGACAGGTAAATGGGTATTTTTCAAAGATTCGTTTGTCAAAATTCGATTTAGCAACATTCGTTTTTCGAACTTTCCAACGCACGTGTTTGTCAAAATTCGATTTCACAATATTCGTATTTCCAACTTACCAACGAGCAACGCATGTGCAAATCTCGCACTACTGCCTGTTTGTAGAGAGTGTCGCCATTTTGTATTTTATTGTGTTTCGGTTCTCGGTCCCCTAACAACCTACAAGTCTGGTTTTTTTATGCGTGCATGATTTGGGCACCTAATACTCTGTGCCAAATTTCAACTCCTGACATGTACTTCTTCATACCTCTAAGCTGGTAAGACAGCAGGCAGTACGATTTTATAAACAAGACATAGTATTGTTAATTATACATGATTAACTTATTAGAAAATTATTATCTTCTATATTCAAGAGTTTAAAATTACTACATTTGCATTTTATTCAGTTAATGATTATTATTTTGTATTCGTTTTTCCTTGTTTGTGTTTTATTCAATTAGTACATTTATAGATGAAATATGTATCATCAGTTACTGACACAGCTTAGGTGAACGCATGAAAGAGACTATGCATTCGTCAGAAAATCTGGATCACGCTCTTCTACCTTCCAGAAAGTTTATCTTGAAGTTATTGAAGAATGAAAAATGAAATATTGACTGCATAGGTTGACACTATTTAGTTAGCAAACAGATAATGAAATGACTCCATTATCAGGGATTTAATTATATTCTTTGGCAAATAAGAACATGTTACATGAAAACAATTAGCGATAACTTTGATAATTCCATTTTTTAGCAATTACAATCATTTTTAATTGTATATAAAATATCGACTTTTAAAAATTTTTCTGAAACACATTACATGATTTCAAGCTAAACTCAAAGGAATTTTATAACTTTTACTGTTTCAGCTCTAGTTTTACTATATTCAAAAAAAGTGTAAGAAATGATTTGACAAATGCTTAAAAATTAAAATAATAATTGAAAATATTAACCTTAGATTTCAACATTGCATCTAATCTTTCTTCTGGTTGCATGTTCTTTTTCGCTCTGAAGAGCAAATAGATTTTTTTCAAATCGTTGCATGATCTCACCAACTTCTCAATAAGAACCTAGTAAAATATTATAAAGATGAATTATTTTTCATAAATTTAATTAAAATATGTCGATTCTGTTCAGTATTTGTCTTTATTGCAAATATACCTTTCCCATAAAACCTGATCCTCCCGTAACAAAAATTGATCTTCCTTTATAAAACTCAGCTATTTCGGAAACTTCTTCCATCGTAATTTAAAATCTAAAACAATAAAAATTGTATAAAAATTACTTAAATTCGGAAGAAAAATTCTCCAAATAGTTATTAGTTATTTTAAAGTTTCAAATAATTTTTTGTAGTATCATTTTCGAGCTTATTGCTAAAATAAAGATTGATTTACATTTAAAATCTCCAAATGAGATTTTTGTATTAATCAGATTGGATTCGTACTCATCAGTAGCCTAGTGGATAAAACCATTGAACTCTGGTAATTGGCTGTTTACGTGGAATATCCCGGGTTTTCTTTATGTATTAACACCGAATAGGGAGCAATTTCCGTAAAAAGTCCTCCCGAAGACACTTTTCCTTGGCAATTGGCCCATGCATTGCTTCATTCGATTAATGTAATCCCAATCCATGTTAATTTAATTTTGTCATTATAGCTTAATAACTTCTGAGCGTTTTGTCAAAAATTTCTGAAGTTTTGCAGATAGATATGTTTATTAGGGGAATTGATGCTATTACATTTTGTTGGTTAAAGGTCGATGGGGTGGGGAGATAATGGGAGTCGTGGGTAGGACTTATAGACAATTTACTCGTTGTTAGCATTTAAAATTTCTTATAAAACCCATCCATGCCCTCAATATTAAATTAATTAAACAATTAAACAAATATTAAATTAAAAACCATACTAAAAGTTTGGTTATTTTACCCTACCATTGTTATTTATCAGAAAATATCAAGATGAAATCAGCAGGAGTGGGTTTCCAGGATTTATGGTAACAAATATTTCACACAACGCTCTAGAGAGAATAGTAATTATGAAGAATTTGGTGCATATCGGTCAGAGTTTAGGAATTAATAGAGGAATAAAATCGAGGGGTCCAGGTTTTATGGTAGTCTATATTTTCTGCAGGATTCCAACAGAGTAACTAGGAAAAATTTGGTGCAGATGGGGGTCAAAGAGTTTAGAAACTTAGGAATACAGACAGCAACAGACATTCTGTTTTACGCATATATATATATATATATATAGATTAAATTAATTTAACCTAAATAATAAAAAAACACAACTTTAGATTATTCAAGAAATATCATTTCAAAACTTACATAATAAAATAGCATTACTCAATACAAATAAAAATTGATCAATCAATTCTTAAAATTTGCAATTAACATATTTAGTAAAATAAATATTTAATTTTGTGTATCGTTTATATTTTGTATTTCTAAATGAAATTTTTGCTATTTGAGCTATTTACAACTAATATTTTAAAAAAAAATACTCGTGTATATTTGATAATACAGAAGAGTGACCTAACCCTGACCAAGTAACGTTTTTTCTTCTTTTTTAGATTTGCGCCCTATTTTCTTGTTTGTTACAGCTGAACATTTCTTTCAGAATTACAAATTTAAAGAATGTAGGTCGATTCAGTTTTTAATGTATTAAACGTAATAAATTTGCTGTATTTTCTACATTTTTTTTTAAAATCATGTATTTAATATAAGTATTTAATGAATTTTGTATAATAAATAATAATTATCGAACGCAATAAATATTGTTTATTAAATACACGAATATTTAAAAAAGTAATTTGTACATTAAACAAGGGTTTCATTTTAAATAATTTTTTAAAATAAATTTTGTAGGTAATAAAGCAGAAATTTAGTTTTTTACAGTGGTTAATTGACACGTGATCCACGCTGTAAATAAATTATACCCTAAATAAGTTACTATTACACATAATAATTTGTACGAATAGCTATAAAGATGTTTATAAAGAAATTCCAGTCAGTTACGCTTAATAATGTAAGTTTAAATAAAACTTATACCGTACATAATTTGCGAGTAAATATTTTTGACATGATTATAAACTTAAATAGGGTCTATAAATTGTATAAAGTTATTCATGTAGATTGTCTAATAAATATCTTATTAGCTATGAATATGAACATCATATGGATTGTTGGGCTGTTTAAATTATATATATATATGTTACAAAAAATATATAAAATCTACATTGATCCACTTTACGGCAAGATTAATTAACCTATATTGCCGAATTGGTCAATTGAATGAAATTTATTTTCAGATAGCGTGCAACTATGCAATGCTATATCCATTTATAAACATATTTATTTACTTTTAGTCATTATTATTCTAATTTGAAAAAATTTTTGAATAATTTCTTCGCATTTAAATTACTTATTATTTATTTATTTTTTAAATGAGAAGATTCGGGTATCATTCACACACCGTTCCACATTCAATACAAATGAAAATACTTTCTACGAAAAATATGAAAATATATATTAGAAATTATATTTAAGAAACAATATTATTGTATCTTAGAGATTTTTTAACATTAATGCTTCAAAAACTGTTATCATAAGGCATGCGTTTAAAGAAATTATATTTATAGATATTAATTAGAGTCATTAAAGTAAGAGTCATTCTAGCTGTTTAAAAAGATTTAAAATTATTTGTGTTATAAAATTTTATTTAAAAACTTTTTGTTATTAATTATTATAAAGTGGCAAAAAGCTTAATTTTGAGAATGAGTTTTGTAAAAAATTCCATTGCTAATAATGAAGATTCTATTACTATCAGAATTCTAAATGCTACTAATGATATTTGATGAAAAATTTCCGAGACAATTTTTTTTAATTTACAAAATTTAAGAAAATTCTTAAAAAGACTACGAAAAAGGTGTTTTCTCACTTGTCCCTGCTACTAACGAGTAAAATCTTCATTAAGTTCGACCATACACACGACTCCATCTATCTCCCCATCTCTTGACCTTTAACCATAAAATTTAATAGCATCAATGCCTCTAATAAACAAATATTCCTACAAAATTTCATAAATTTTCGACAACACGCACAGAAGTTACTAAAGCTTCAAATTAGGTAAACAAAATCTCCTCAAATACTCACTAACATCCATACATAAAGCGGAAAAAATCAACTTTTTCGTCTTTTTGGACGTTTCAAGGTCCCCAGAGTCCAAAAATGTAAAAATCCGGGGGGAGTCATTTTTTTGACCGATTGCCATACTTTATTTCCCTTTGTTATATATAATTGCCAAGAAAGTAAAAGTACAATCAGAATAATCAAATCAGTACGCCAACTCCTTAGAACTGTATGTATCCGTGTAAAATGCATTATATAAAAATTTGTAAAATTGAAAATTATTAAATATTTATACAAAGAGGAACTCAGTCAATTACCAAAAATCCCAATAATAACAGGTAAAATCGTAAAAAAAAAAATCACAAGAGCATGAGCAGGACAATTACCACATAAACCTTAATTTCAATTGAAAAAGAATTATATAACACTGAATCTCAAAGATATATCATAATTTTTTTAATAAAAGGTTAATTTAAATAAATGCTATTACTTAAATATGCAAGATTAGTTAATTTACATATTTAGATATTTTGTGGATATTTTATAAAACACAAATTGTGCTTGGATTTAAAGCTATTCGTATAAGTTTAGCTAGCTTCTTATAAAACGGACAACATTTTAATATAAATTTTCCAAGTTTAACATCAACAATACTTGTAAGAAACAATTGAAAGAAAGGAATATCCAGTTAACTATATATATATAGTTAACTGGATATTCCTTCCTTTCAATTGTTTCTTACAAGTATTGATACATACATACATAGTTATATACATAGAATATAACTATGTATATATACCCGTATATATATAATATGTATGTCTGTATCGCCTATTATGAAGATGTAACAGTCGAATTGAGTGGTTAGGCACATTCAAATTTTATCTAAAACATGGATCTAAAAGTAAACCAGGTTTTTTTTTATTACCAAAAATAGTGATGAAACATCACGTAGATAGCTTAAATTCAGTTACCTAATAATAATGTTTCGAACTTATATTGTTGTTATATAGCTAATTATAAATGGTTCTCCAATTTCCAAAATGCTGTATCGTGACATTTGAATGTGATTATTTAAAATTCCCTCACAACTTTCGAAATTTTTCAACAATAAGACTACATCATTGGAATAGTCCTTTACTTAAAAGTGTATGAGTAATCTTCTATTAAAAATATTTTCACTTATGATTATTCGAATTTAAAAAATAACGGGAGATTCGTGTATCATTACACTGTTCATCATATTCAACTGATTTTATTTTAATTAGCCTAATAAATTCATATATTTAAAAAAAATATTCTCTAGAATATTTTCGTTAAAGTGGCGTTATAACTTAATAAAGTTGAAATAATGTTAGGTAAAATTTTAAAAATATAATTGTTAATTTTAGAGCAATTGTATGATTACTTATTTATTTATATTTTAAATTCCAACCTACCTTAAACGTATTCAACACATTTAAAAAATTATATTTTATTTACTATAATATTAATTTCTATTAAAACAATTTCTATTTAGAACTATAATGAACACAGGTTATAAATACAGTGAAGGTAAGCTAATAATGAAAGTGACCTATCGTAGTCTATCCCACTGTGTTTTTAAATTCAATTCAAGGATTTGACTCAGATGATAATGGTAATGGCCTAAATTTGACTATTTTTTTATAATGATAATAACGGAACAAAATAAAAAAGAAACATTTATATAGAATAAAAATCTGTCTTTTTAAGTATGAAATTAAGCCTTTACAGACATGTTTACAAACATTTATCTAAAGTTTAGACTCTAAAGGAGAATAGAATTTGCTTCTAAATCAATTATTATCTAAATAATTCTCTTCCTTTTGAGTAAATTATTCTATAAAACAAATAAAAGTAAGACATCTTAATCCCAATACTAGCGATAAATAATAATTTTCACTAGAATTAGCATTGAATTTAGATTAATTATAATTGCTGTATCTACAAGAAAAGGATAATGAACGTTCACAATGTAAACGAAAAATAAAACATTTAATTGACATCACTTAACTTTTGAAATAAATAGATTAACTTTAGAAATAAATAGATTAATTATTACATATTTAAATTTAAAAAATAGAAATATAAAAAAGGGGGGAAAATTCTTATACTTAATCGTGATTAAAGTAAGAGGCTTCTTACCTGAGTTTCTTAAACAAACAAAGAGAATACAAAATAAATTAAAGGAGACTTTCACTTTTAAGTCGCAGAACCTTAAGTCACGCTTTCCGATTTGTCAATTATTAACCACGTGAGAACGAATGATATTGCGGAATCAACCTAAATCATATAGATTTCATGGTTTAATAAGATGTGAAGTAACGTATCTCAGTTTTTTTTATAAACATGAATTTCAAAAATTTATAGGTCTAGCGAATAAAAGTGTTTATTTAAAAATCTTGTTTATAATACAACTAAAATATTAACTCGTGTTTACTAATATCAAAAAGTTACATCATAGAAGACAGGAGCGCAAACTTTTGAAGCAGACTCCATTAAACAGAAAGTGTTTTAATGTTATCAGAAATATAACACGAAGAATTTATTTATTTATTTTATAAATAAACAGTTAAACCTTAATAACAATAAATTAATTAATACATAAAATATAAATATAAAAATATCCTGCACTCTCACTGTGCCTCTCTTGGATAACACCACGATTTTTGGAATAAATTATATTATATTATTTAATGATTAAAATAAATATATTTAAATGGACGAAATATAAGCCATTTTATACTGTTTAACTTTAAAAAAGAGTAGATTTAAGGTATTTAATTATAACCAATGTTTTAATTGTTCAATGAAAATTTACGTATTTGGAAACTATTACTGAATATTTATTTATTTAATTAAAAAGAAATACCTTTATAATTTTTAAATGTTATGGCTTTTTAAAATGAATGTTTGTGTGCATAGTAATATAAATTTTATCTGTAAAAATCATCTATAATTTTTTCTGAGAAACATAAAAAAAATAGTGAATAAATAAAAGGAATTTTCCTATATATAACTTTTTTTTTTTTTTTCATTTTTCTATAAGTTTTACAGTCCAAAATGAACAAATTATTGTTATCATCATCAATTCCTGTACTTAATTCACAATTATTGATAAGAATTGATGAATTTTTGTGTATCTATCACTATTTTGTATGATCGAAACGAGTAAATATTCCAGAGTTAATGATTTATCTTAACGTTAATCTGAACATTGATGTAACCTTCAAGATTTCTTTTCTATATTATCTGAAAGGAAATCTTTAAGGTTACATTAAAACTCGGAGTAATGGAGGGTCCTTCTTTATAGTAGGAAAAATTTTATAAATTAATTAATATATAGCGATTTTGAATTTTTATAATATATTAAAATCATTAAAAATGTGTCTTTAAAAATAAAAATTAGCATTTCGGATAAAGTTTTTTTCTTCCTCTTTGAAATTCTTACAAGAATTAATTCGTGTATATCACGATAAAAAACACTTAACTATATATTAATAATTATTTTACAATCTAAATTTTTAAAATGTCAGCTATAAAAAGTTTTCAAATTTCGCAAATATCGTCCGTGACCCGTTAAAACCACGCTTACTTTGTCCTAGTTATCGAGAGAACAAATTTTATATAGCACACGTTGTTTAGGAGTCTCACGAATCCTTATAAAGATGATTTAATTCCAGAAGTTTAATAATAAATATTTTTAAAGTAATGAAACAATACTTATGCTATTTAACAGGAAACATTTCTTTTCAGGTTATCTTTATTTAATTTTGTAGATATAAAAATAATCAAATTAAATATTAAATATTCTAATTTAAATTGTAAAAAATAAATAATAAAATATAAGTAAAAATATTTTTATGGATTATCATGTGATTTTCTATAAGAAATGACAATTATTATTTGTAACAAAATGATAAATATTCTATAATATATATGGATAAATTATCATTTCAAAATGAACAAGGACAACATTTTTAAAAAGTTTATTGTAAGTGTGCTACTATTAAATGTTAAAGAAAATTATTATGACAATAAAAAAATAGAATTGGGAAATAAATATTTTGTGCAATGTAAATTCCCTTTAAAATAATAATGTCTTTCATGTAGCAGCGTACGAAGTTTTGGTAATACACCGTTAAAGCTCATTCTAAATAAAATAATGTCTATTATTTACATTATTCAAAAGATAATACCGGTATCTAAATGTATTATATTCATTCTATGTTTAAAACTTTTAACAAATATTTAGTCGAATTTTTAATAACGTCCACCTTTATCAGTAGCTATTTTTTCAGGATTATTATTTTTTAAACAAAGATACATACAAAATAACCTCCAAACAACGGCTATTTTTTATGCTCTCATCAGTAGCCGTTGTTCACAGGTTTGGTAGTATAATCAAGTTCGCCTATTTCGATAGTTATGCGATAGAAAGTATTTATTAAAACGCTTCGAATGTTAATAATTTGTATGAGAATAAAGTCAAAGAAAAGCATATAAGTGTATTTATAGTCGTTATTATTCTGGCTGTTATCCAATATATCAGGGGTGGCGAACAAGTCGATCGCGAAGCAGTGGCGTAGCGTGGGGTGTCAGTCGCCCGGGGCGGAGGAAAATTTCTCCGCCCTCTTAAATAAAATATGGGGAATCCCTACAAGTCATTACAGACGATGTTGCAAGTCGCTACAACGAGCAAGATGTCATTATTATACATTCACTAGCTGACCCGGCCACACGTTGTTGTGGCTCAAAATGTATCTATTATAAATGTATAACACTTCCCCCGTGGGGGGAATTTCAAAAAATCCCTTCTTAGTGTACATTCTCTTGACGTACCCTATTAAAACGCAATCAAAACCGCATGTAAAATAGTATAATAGAAGCCGAGTTCTTCACGGTAAGCCTTAATCCCGTCCATCTCCCCCCAGTGGGGGAATTTCGACATGTATATTATATAAAAACACGTGCGTATTCGAATGCAACGTTGTGTCAAAATTTCAAAGGAATCGGTAGGAACAAACGAACGTTATATTTTATTTATATAGATAGATAGAAAATGATCTGCTTCAGTCCATTCTCACAGAAAAGCAAACTTAGGTCGTCGGAAGTTAGCGCCATCTGTTGGACATAAATGCCTTAATCCATATATAAATATATTTTTGAAAGGGGGGAAATGGTGTAGGGGTATGAAAAATAGATAGTAGCCGATTCTCAGACCTACTGAATATGCATATAAAATATGGTAAAAATCGGTAAAGCCGTTTCGGAGGAGTAAGGTAACTAACATTGTGACACGAGAATTTTATACATAAGATTTAAAGAAAGGGGATTCCCCAGTTTCGTCACAGAATAAGTAATGAAAAATTTCGTGCTTATTTCAATCGGTCCGAATCGTAGGTGCGACAAAAATATGAAATGAAATGGTTCAAAATTTTACAAGATATTATTATTTATTGTGAAAAAATGCCGCCCCCTAAAAGTGCCGCCCCTGCCGTCCCCACTACGCTACGCCACTGTCGCGAAGCCAATTTTGGTCGATCGCTCGCTATGTCTTGATTTAATGTGTTACACTTGTAATCGAACGTAACGCGTGAACGTAAAGCGCAAACGCGACAGTATGCATGCAGTTATGACTCGACTCAGAAAAACACAGCCATTTAGCTTGAATATTTGGTACTGTCATACGGTAGCTTCTTTTCTTGAAAAAAGAAGGTGTGGAATTTATATCTTTTCCTTTTAAGAAAGATTTGTGTGAAACGTATTAGCCAAAAAATTTCAGACATATTTAATATGGAACAAAAGGCATTAGAAAATGAAATTATAATTTTACAAACTGATTTAATCTTGCAAGCCAGAAAATTTGAAGAAGATTTTTGAAAATACGTCAACCGAGAAAAATAGCCCAGTATCACCAAATGTAGCGAATATATTTATTCTTGTTTCGGATTTACATACCTGTGTGAATCGGCATTTTCATACTTAAAGTTAACGAAGACTAAAGTTAACGTTCTGTCTTGACTGATTCCCATATTGAAGACTCATTATTATCTTTGTCAGGATATACACCTTAGTATGACACCTTGGTTAGATACATGCAAACTCAGTCCTCCTATTAATGTTAAGATAATAAAATAAATTCTAAATCTGTCTTTATCTGTAGCTAATTTGAATTAATAAATATTGTTAATAATTACTCATGATGTTTTAATTCCCCTGGACGTGAGTTTTTTGGCCCGTTAAATAATTATATTGTTTTTTACGTAGATGGATATAGAGGGTGTTTCAGTACGAGGTGCACTCTCTCAAGCTATTGATAGATTAGCAAAAAATAAGTCTGAACTCATCATTTTTCCATGATAAATTTTCCTGGCCCGAAAAAAATCTCGAAAGTGAAATCTTAATATCAAATTATCAGCCATACTGTGTATTTTTATAACAACTTTTTCATATTTACGAACAAATAGTACCACAACTTTTACATTGCAATTAATAAAAGAATTAAATTATATTTTATGTTACCAAAAATCTATTTTGGAAAAGTGTCCAAAAAATTGAATTTTTTAGGTACCGCCTGTACGGAATGAACTCGCAACTGCAAATATCAAAAGTTGGGTCTGGAAATTTGTTTTTTTTATGAGCCTATACCTCGAAAGCTTAATAAGTGATTTAAAAAATAAAAAATAGTTTTAAACATATATTTTGCTTATCTACCCATAGCCCGCGAGAGTGCACCTCGTACTGAAACACAGTGTATAAACATAGTATGTATTTCACACCTCCCTCTCCACATTTAGACTATGCTTATGACAACAAGTCGATCGCGACATATTTTTAAGATAAAAAGTAGATCTCACGTATACAAAAGTTGGCCACCCCTGCTATATATAACGGAGAGAAAGTATAGCGATGAGTCAAATGGTGATTCTCCAGCATTTTTACATTTTTGAACTCAGGGGACCTTGAAACGCCGAGAAATGTTAGAAACATTTGAGAAATTGTATGATTGTTAGTGTGTGTATTTGTGTTTGTGTGTGACATGATTTTGTTTATTCACTTAGAAGCTTAATAACGCCTATCTTTTGTCAAAAATTTCTGAAATTTTGCACTGAGTTTGTGTATTAGAGAACTGATGCCATTAAATTTTGATAGTTAAAAGTCGATAGCGTGGGGAGATAAAGGGAGTCGTGTGTATCTCCAGTAGGGTAGAGGATTTCACTCATTAGCATTTACAATTCTTTATAAACTAAATAATTCTTTATACACTAAATAAAGATAACCGATGAAAATTTGCCATGTATCTTCAAAATACACTATAAAATTAATGTTTAACAAGTCAATAATACGAAAAAGACACGGTTTCACAAAATACCGGTACAAAGATTTTTATTAATAAATTGTTTCCACACAGTGGTTCATAATGAAACGAAAGTAGTTTATTACAAGATAATAAACAGTTTATCGATTTAAAATTAGATTAAAGAATAATATAACCTATATAAAGATATTGTGAAATATTAACTGGATAAAGAGGAAACATGGAAGTCACTTTTTATGTATTAATTATAATAGAAATGTTTGAATGATTTCAGTAGTAAACGAGATAATCCGTTCTTCGACAACTTAAAAATAATGTCAACTATAAATGTAGAGAATAATACAGTTTAGTTTGATGGAATACGGCTATGCAACATACGGGCAATTTGTCAAGGAAAATGCATCCCGGGAGGACTTTCTATGAGGAACTGACCCCTATAAGTGTTAAACACGTGAAGAAAAGCCGGAAAACTCCACGTAGCCAGTCGATGCTAAGGCGTGAACCCGCGACCAATTACCACTGTTTAGTAGTTTTATCCAGTGGGCCAGTAGTGCTGAGTAGATAAAACTATAAAACAGGAGCGGAGAATAATACAGACTAAAGTTTTCTATTGTTTAGATCAGTGGTTCTCAATCCGTGGTCCGCGGAACACGGGTGCTCCGTGAAGCCATTTCAAGTGTTCCGCGAAAAACAAATATACAATTAAAAATTGTTGTAAAAGAAAAATCAATACAATGTAAAATAATTTTTGTATGGAAATGTAATTAGCAACGCCAATGTCGTCATCTACTAGACCGAGTGCGCTTGATTTGAAAAAGGTTT
This sequence comes from Centruroides vittatus, assembly GCF_030686945.1. Taxonomy (NCBI): domain Eukaryota; kingdom Metazoa; phylum Arthropoda; class Arachnida; order Scorpiones; family Buthidae; genus Centruroides; species Centruroides vittatus. Next base: position 591,680 of record NW_027122274.1, on the reverse strand, counting down.
GCCACCCCTGCTTTAAAGCTGACGTATTATAAGTGTTCCCGGTAAACAATGTGAAAGTTTAGTATTTCCCGACTTCAAAAAGATTGAGAACCACTGGTTTAGATTAACGAATCATTTTGGTTATTTTTGGAATAGAATATTTTTCTGTCTTACTTACACTAAAAAATTATGAGACTAATTGACAGCTGGTGGTCGATTGTTAACATTGACCTAAATCTGTAAAATATAAGTCAAATATGCATTAAACAATTTTTTTCAGCACAAATTTTTGAGGTTCTTACCGGTATTAGTTCAATTTCCATCTTATCCGAGACAATTATGAATCTGAATATTTCGACTATATATATTCCGAATACTTCAAAAATTCAAACGACTATTACTATCGTATTATCTTATTTTAAGTTTTGCGTAATTTATTCCATGTTAATTTTCAGATAAAAGTAATTCTACGTTTAAATTTTTATCTAAATTATTAACTAAAAAATTTGCATTTGTTTCCTCTAATTGTTTAAAATATTTGTAAACGAAATTACAAGTTTAGAAATAATTAGCATACCACATGATTATATATTTAATCTCTCTTAAATTAGAGTTAGCAAAGTCAATTAAAATAGTATTAATAGTAATAATAATAACAATAATAATAATAATAATAGAAGGAAAATTAAAATAAATGACTGTTTTTTTTTAATTACTTGATTTATAACAAAAAACATTTTTATAAATCATGTCTGTAATGCTCAAAATAGAAAAAAGTTAATAATTCACCTACAAATGACTTGATTTTGAGAAATATAAAGGTAAAAACTAATTTACCTTGACTTAATGAACACTAATTCAATTTGATTTAAAAAATATATATTCACGAAATTCGTGCCTGTTTTTATGGACAACACTAAAAATTAGGTTAAAACTGCCATTTATCAATATGATGCGATATAACTAATCTTTGTATCAATACATTAGCCACTTAAAATACAAATTAGCATCCTATCTCAATAGATTTAATAATTGTTAATATAGTTAAGTTTTGTAATCAATGTCGGATACAGGAGAAAATGATTCTTAATGATGTTTAATACTATAATTGTAGAGGTAACTGATAAATATTTAAATGTCTCATAAAAAATTCAACAATAAGTTGCATAACTTGGCAAAAAGTTAAAATTGTCTGGCGCCATCTGTTATGAGATTTTATTTAAAAACTATTTATATTATTAATTATTATAAAGTGACAAAAAGCTTAATTTTAAGGATAGAGAGAATTTGAAATATATACATAGATTGTAAATGCTAATAATGAATAAAATTTTCATTACATCCGACCCCACTCGAGATAAAACACATTTCCTTATCCCCGACCTTTAACCTTCACAGTTTAATAGCATCAATGCCCCTAATAAACAAACCTCCTTGAAAATTTTAGAAAATTTCAGCAAAGGGTTTAGGAATTATTAAGCTTCAAAATGGATGAACAAAAATTGTGCCACCCACCCACACACACAATAACATTCATATACAGGAAAAAACCACAACTTTTATTTTGCATTTCTTGACATTCAAGATTTTCCGAGTCTAAAAATGTAAAAGACCTAGGGGGTCATTTTTTGTTCGATCGCCATACTTTTCCTCTGCTATATATAAGAGCCGAGAGTGTAATTAAATGCTGTCTTTAATATTTTAAAAAGTTAACTGACGTTCAGAGAAAGTGTGTAAATATACAGTTGCTAATTAAATGCATTTTCATCATACTAATACATTAACTGAAATTTATTTTTACAACATACTAAACCTAGAGGATTTTTATCTGTCATTAACAATTATAAACTCCGGTGTTTTTAATTAAGGTACAAGAACATAGTTGTTAAATATAATTGTTTGTAGGTGTACGCCTACTGTTTAAAAATATATCACTAATAAGTCATTAAGATGTATTTATTAATAATGATTTATTGATAATATATGGTTAAGTTTGCTCATTAGTGACTGAGTGAATAAACTGTTCGTGGGCTCGAGCTTGACCAATTAGCCACTTAAAATACTTGATAGGGTGATCATGTAGAGTTTTCTGGGTTTTTTTCGTGTGCTTAACCCCAAAATGGGATCTGTTTCCCATAAAATGTTCTCCCTGGAGCCATTCTCTCTTAGCAGATCGCCCATGCGTTGCATTTCCTTATACAATCAATTAACGTTCTAATCAAAGAATCATTTCATTGATTCATATTGGAAAGTATTAGGCAGATTTTCATTCCTAAAATAAGAAACACCTTCAGAAATTGCTCGCTGAATTTGGTGTTAATTTCTATTACATTATGTGGTTAAAAGGTGATTGTTTCTATCGAAAAAATGTAATAATTACGTAATCTTCAACCTGCATATTTCATAAAATGATATAATTACGAATTAGAGTAATAATTATTTTGAAATATTAAATATAGTTTTATTTTATAAACAAAATTTTTCAGGTAATGTGAATCTAGATTTCAACATAATTATGTAATTTTGACATTTAGAAAACAATTTTTCTGATATTCTGAAGGAAACGAATTGAAAATGCTTAACAAGTACAAAGAAATGATTACGATAAATGCAATTTAACTACGAGAAAATCTTAAAATACGTCAAATGGTCTGAAATTACTGTCAATTAATACAGTCGAACCTCTAATAACGGCCACCTCTAAACGGCGGCCATTTTTCAGAAGCATTTCTTCTTGAAATTTGGCCGTCGTTTAGAGATTTGGCCGTATATAGAACAATTAAGTATTTATATTAATAAAAAAATTGGCCATAATATTAATATATTATCTTCTTAATGCCTATTAATTAATATGTAAAGAATAATTCAGTAATACCTTGAAATACCTGTAATAATAAAATCATAAATGGATCGACAATGTGATCCAAAGTCATACGATTTATATAAATTTACATACGAAATCAAAATAATAGTATGATCGAAATAAATTATATCATTTGATAATATCAGATGACATTAATGATTAATTTACGAGGTCACATCCATTACTCAATATATTTAATATAATATAACTACATTAGCCTCACTGCCTGACTTACTGACTCACTGACATGAAACGTTTAAGTAAAAGCATACTTTTTACAGAAAAATGGAATAGTACAGTCGAAAAAGGACATCGAATATGTTAGAAAAATTCTCTTAAAAAGTTTGAGATACCAGGGATTAAAGTTTAACCATTGTAACTGTACAAAATAAATGGCGTCTGTAAGATTTCTTTAAGTGTTATCTTCTTATTTTCGAGGAGTTTTTCTATTATTACTTTTAAATTACTGTAGATTGTTTTCTGTTTCCTTAATATCGATTGTTTCTATATCAAAATTTTTAATATATGATGTAGGTCAGGGATAGAGAACTTTTTCAATCTGCTTTCCAAAGTAGGCATATTAACCTTATAAAAACATTTGCGTGTGTATTAAAGTGCAATTTCTTTTAGTAAAATCAACTGAATATAATTTAATTTGAATACATTTTTTTTAAAATTAATCGAGAAAAGTGTCATAAACTGGGTTATATTTAAAAGTAGAATAAGAAACCGAAATTGAGAAAATTTGAAAAAGTAAAAAACAAAATCGTATGATTTGTTGCGTGCCAGGCAAATTTTTTGAAGTGTCATTTTTGGCACTCGTGTTATAGGTTTATTCAAATGTTATCCATTCGGCCATGTTCGGTTATATTACTTACTACTTCTAAAAACATTAAACTACTGATAATAATATCCATGGTTATGAAAAATGGATTCCACTGTATCCATTTTTTATTATAATATAATAAAAAACGACAATTCTAAACAATTCTCAGCGCCACAGATACATACTTATTATGTATTGAGAATTGTTGACCTTGAGAACTGTGTGCACTGAGAATTGTTAGTTTAGAAATAAATTTCATTTATTTCATTATGGCACATAATGTATATGTATCATAATGAAATCGTATTCGATCCCGTATAATGTTTTGACCGGCGCTGTTTTTAATTGATTGGGCTGCAATTTGAAAAAATTGTAGACTATGAATCACCACTGTTTTCCATTGTTCGTGTGTCTTTCTTTAATCTCAGGAACGATATCAGATAAATAAAATTCAAGATCGGAAGTGGAAAGATTAGGAGCAGGAGGTGCCAATTAACTATATATCAACTTCCGAAGCAAACCTGAAGTCAAGCTATTTCAATTCAAAAATTTTTCCCTGAAAGCAGTTAATAGATGACCGGCATGACTCTTGTTAAAGGAAAAGTGTGATGTACAGGGTCAAGACATTACAGTACTAATTTGAGGTGGAGAGCATATATTTTAAATGAAATAAATTAAAAATTCCAGCCCGGCATTATGACGATGTCATAATAAATAATTGCCCGTATTTACACAAAAATTTGTTTCTAGTTGGTCTCTGTGAGAGTATTATTATCGAAAACAAATTTGCAGTCAATTGACAAAGCGATTTACAAATAAATTTCTTTATTTGAATTCAGGGGCGTCCGTACATTGGAGCACTTGGTTTGTTTGTTAACACTTGGCGAGCTGCCTAGGGGAGGATGCCTTCCGGGTCTTTTAAGGGAAACTTGCTCCTAGTTAGGCGTTACAGACGTGGAGAAAACCCGAAAAACTCCATGTGGCTAGCCCGTCCAAGCGAGGCGCGAATCCACGACCGAACTCCCAGAGTTCAGGATACGAAGACCACTTGGCCACGGGCAGGCCTCTAGCATTTGGTTGGACATCAGCAAAGGACATCCCCCTTTGTCGTCGGGTTTCGTTACCCTTTTCTTAATTCCCAAGGGAGCTCTAAGATTTTATTTTATTTTTAAATTAGTTACTCATTTTTATCACATAAAACTTTTTACTGATGACAAAATTAAAATAATAAATATTTGTTATTAATCAAAAATCTGTTCTCTAGCGGGTAGTGATTGTCCGGTCGCGTACTGAGGTACCAGTACCATTGTATTTGATTAACGCGATTTATATATTTGCATAATGTACGAGGTACATAATGTACAGTTATTTGCATAATGTACGTACGATGCCCATTTTGCAGACTATGGAAAGGGGGGCACAAGCCCCCTTTCTATAGTCTGTGGGCACCGCTGCTTAAATCATACTTTTTTTAGATAAGTAGGATTTTAAGGTATCATAAGTAGATATCGAGGATTAATAAAAAAAAATTGACAGCAAATTGTCTTTTTGTATGTGAATTATAAAAGAAAATGAAGAGTTATTGTGATGTTTTTAATCGTAGAACTTTTGTGAGAGGAACTTTTACTGATAATCATTTTTCTAATAATAAACATTGTTCAGGATTGGTCCTTTAGTGGAAATTCTCAATGCATGTTAGAATTTGATTTTATTTATTTTTATTATATCATTTTAAAACAAATTTCTTTGTTATTTAAAATAAATAATAAACAAATTTATTACATATTTTTGCATAGATATTTTTATCACATTGCATCATGGCTGAATTAATAAGCGTCCACAATCCATTCTCGTATTTTCACATTGCAAATCGCATTTTGGTTGAGTAAAAGAATCTCAATACGAATTTCATTTTGTGGTCTTATTGAATATGCCAAAATGCGATGTACGCATTTCTAAAAGTGCCAGGACACAAATTCGCATTGTGGCTGAAACTGAGAAGTCCGATGCGTTGTGATCGATTTTTTTCTCTTAATGATCGTTTTCGGTGTTTCGGTCTAACATACATACAATTTATAGAAATTCAAATACGCATAACACAAAAAGTTCATAATAATACCACTGATAAATTTATTTATTTGCTAAGCACTTACAGCCTGAGACATTTAAAGAATAAAAAAAATCTGGGAAACAAAATTCCGTAATAAGAGAGAAATTTTAATATTACTCTTTAAGTTTTACTTTTTAAATTATTATTTAAAATGTTTATATAAAATTAAATGAACATTTTGATTTTTTTAAAGCACAAAATCTGTCATTTATTTTTTCTGACTGCTTTTCTCTGGTATCGTCCAGGGGATTTTGTTATAAATTATGTTTTTCAGCGTAAAAAGTTGGGATAATTATCTCTAGTATAGAGTCATTGAAAACATTTACGTACTCAGAATTGTCTGATTACTGCGAAAGTCGCATACAGCTGTCTCAGACAGGTATGCGCGGCTATCTCAGGTAGGTCGGCCGCGGAGGGGCTTCCTAACTGCAGTCAACAACTCATGGATGCGAAGAGAGAACCACTGAAGGCTTCACCCAGACATCATCTATCATAACACGGCCACATACACTATTATCAACATTTATTCGCCACACGGGATCTTACGTCAATAAACCTTAGACGAGATCTGCGATTATCTGGCCCCTCCGGGGATCATAAGGGGATCGGAATTTCTATCACCTCCTCTGGGGTTCAGAATTCAGACGTCCAAGTATCGCCGGACGAACACTATTTAACTGGATCGAACAGTCGGAACTGGCCCTAAACAAAAGTGATCCTACTCTCTTTTGGTCGGGGAATCGTCGGCTGTAGGCGTGACTCTGAACATACTAGACCTACTGAAAAGCATACACTGGACAGTAAGAGCAGACACACTCACCAGCGATTATGCCCCTCATCCACATAACGATCAGGCGATCACACCAAAGGTCCACTTAGGTGCAAGAAAGTGACATACACGAAATAGAGTGGGGAAACTACATGACAGACATAAAGGAAAGGTGAGAGACCACTCAGAATACCATCTATGAAACCTTCATAAACAGCTTAATAACGGCACGGGACTCAAATACAAGGCGGCTGATATAAGCTTAGTTTCTCCGCCATGGTGGACCCCACTACTGCGGGCCAAGAAGCGACGAACGTTTAAACAAACCCGAAAACTTGCCTCCACTACATAGTAGATAGTATACAAAAAGAAAGCGCTCAATTATGTCGAGTGATACAAAAAGACAGACGATGGTGGTGGGAGAATTTTTTCACTTTCTCTCAGTCCCCTCTACAGTATACCAGATATTTCAAAAGCTCAGGTCTCCGACCCCATTTGAGACCACCCACATCAGAAGGGACAACAATCACTAACGCAGAAGACCAAGCAAATCTTTTCGCGGAATATTTCGGCTGAGATAGACCTACAGGGAACTACTACCCGCAACACCGTCATATCCGCTATCATCAAGGGGAAGAAGAAGAATCTATAGAGCTGTCAGAGCTGAAAACAGCCATCAGAACCCTAAAACGGTACTTCCCTGGCCCAGACGGAATCCCCGCCTCATTGCTCCAGCACCTTCCACCAGAGGCAGTGGCGTGCCGTCATTGGAAGCGATGGAAACGCCGATTCCACCTTCCAATGACCTTCCCTTGTATTTTATAAAATATAAATTTTCATATTTTAACGTACTTTGTATTAATTAAAATTAATTTTTTATTATAACTGCATTATGTATCTTTTACAAATTTCTATACTACATGTGAAAAAAAAACGATAAGATTGCTATTGTATATTCGAATAATTCGGTAGCGGAAGGAGTGTCGAAACCGGGTCAGTTTCCAATCAGCCAGATTATAGGCATTGGCGCATGCGCTTTACAGAGCACCAACGTCACCTGGTTTAGCTGGTGGATGCTTCACACATAAAGCTTCTAATTTTATATCCCGGACCGGTTGTGGGCTGTTAGCCGCCCGCCTGCTAGATATTCGGTCGCCCTCGCCCGATTATGCGAATCATGAGTAGACTAGATCAACGGCGGGCAACCCCCGGCCCGCCGGCCAGCTACGGCTCGCGAAAAGTTTCTATCCGGCCTGCGAGATCTTTAATAGATTATTAAATTGGAAAAATAACTAATTAATAGTTATTATTAGTTATTTTTCCAATTCTTTGTAATTTTCGAAAACGATAAGAGAAATAAATGTAGTAATTAACTTTTTATTTATTTATTTCATATTTGCAGACTAAAAAGATTACAAGTCACAAGAAGGCGTCAATTAACTACTACGGCCCGCGGAAAAAACGTAAAATTTATTCTGGCCCATGTTATAAAAAAGGTTGCTCACCCTAGACTAGATTTATAACTTAATCCCAACCGATAGGAGTTTTCTGGCATGTTTTTATGATAGTTCTGTATAGTTGACAGGAGTTTTAAAAAATCCATTAAAATATTTGATATATTTATTCCGCGTTTATTCTGCTCTCTCATCTTATATTACTTACGGATTTCAATGTTAAACCGGTGATATTACGATTTAGTAAGTCCCATCTGTAAGCGGATGCAGATAAAACGTAATGTTAAAAAATTAACTGTTACTTTGGCATCATCATTTACAACCAAATTTAATGAATGAAACGCACAAGGTACAAAAAAGCTTTAGAATTTATTTTCCTTAAATTTACGATTTATGTATTGGCTGTCATAAAAATTTCTTTCCACTTCTTTCCCAAGACTACAGATATTCAAGTACAAAGTAACTGGTTTCGACTTATTTCTACTTAAGTAGTAGTTAAATAATTAAGCGATTAGGGAATTAGAAACATAAATAAAACCCTGATGAAAGAGCCATAATTTTACTTAAACAGAAGCTTAACCGAACCAATCTCTTGCCGAGTACAGTGGGGTCTGTTCTCTTCATAATATTAGATGTAATAAAGACAGAAATTTTTCTAGTTCAATGAGAGTGACCGAAAAGTTGGAAATTTTGGAAATTTCCGTGAACACTCGGTCCTAAAACCAATTAGTTAGAAAACGAACGACGGACAATCTGTTAAGTTTGACATATTTAGATTTTTATAGCTATGGTGAGAAACGTTTAAAATCTACAACCCTGTCGCGTCCTTTGATATATACTAGTGATGCGACAAAAGAGGCATTTGACATTGACCGGTATCGGCACCCTCGGGATTTGGCACGCACACACCTACCTGGACCGTGTCCGATTCCATTCATTAGCAACTCGTAGGGAGCTATTTCACTAACTTGTAAGTGGATTGTTTTAAGATTTAAAAAGTAAAGAATATTTTGTTATTTTTATGTACGTTTCTTCACAAAGTTATATTTAATTATAAGTTTCTTTAAAAGTATATTCATACAATTGAAGAATTTTTTGTACTAGGTATGTATATTCATCACACATTTTGTTTTACCAAGTAAGTTTTTCTGATAATTTTAATTTTAGCCCTTATATCGTGGCTAGTGATTCAAAAATTTATTTTAAAAAAGTTTTGGCTCAAGACCATATAATGAAAAAGAAAACATTATTAAAAGAGAAAGACCAATGCCTAAATTAAATATAAATACGTCGGCAGGCCGGATGACCGAGCGGTCAAGGTGACAGCCTACCGCTCTGGGGGACCCGGGATCGAATCCGAACGGGTCGAATAATCCCCAGGAATTTTTCGGGGGGTGGTCCGTTCGGATATGTCGGGCCCCGTCCCTCACCACCCGGTCGCCCCATTGTGGGCCTGGCCGAACCCATAATGGGTCTACTAAAAGAGGCCCTCTTAGTGCCCACAGGGTGGAAAGAGTTAAAAAAAAAATAAAATAAAAAAAATAAAAATAAATATAAATACGTCAACAAAAAAATTTCGACATTTTGACGATAAAATTTATGACGAATGACGATTCTTTCCTAAAATTGAAGCAATTTGGAAATCAAAGCAGAATAGAATTTAACATTGGTAGACAATATAAAATAAATATTGAAAATTATAACAAGATAATTACGATTAACAGGTATATCTAAATTAATAGATGTTATATGTTTTTTCTCAAAGCGAGAATTGCCATTTAGAGGGAGTAGGGAATTTATTGAATCTAATAACGGAGGTAATTATATTGAACTTTCTTATTTATTAAGTACGTCAGATAATCTATTAAAAATACATTTAAAGAAGTATACGGTTTTTACTGGCTTATCGAACAAACGAATACGAACGGGTCCTGACGCGCAATTAATTGATTGCCCCTGAAAGTCGGCTTCTTACAGAAACACAGCTTCCCTATCATCAAATGTCACGGCATGCCACTGACCAGAGGGGGTACTGTTAAAACTCTTTAATCAAATCCTGGACACGGGACGGAGCCGGACATTTGGAAGCAGGCCACAATAATTCCAATATGGAAATCAAAAGGAGCAGCTGTCAGATCAACCGTCACAAAGACCTTTGAAAACATAGTTTTGAAACTATGTTTTCAAAGGTCGACGGCAAATTTTCAACACCCACCCGTTCCATGACAACCACCACTTCGGCTTTATCCCATACAAAGGAGTAGAAGAGGCCTGGTCACAATACAACGTTACATCGCGATGGGACAAGGTCGTCATCACTGGGTCTACCTGGTAACAGTAGACTTCGAAAGCGCATATGACTCGGGAGGAAAACTTTCTCACCACAAGCAGTTTCCACAAGGCGTCCTACAGGCTAGCATCCTAGTTCCGATACAATTTACTTGCTATATTCCGATTTGTGGAATATCCTTCCACCAAATGTATCAGGAATTTTATACGCAGATAACCTTTACCTAACAACGACAAGCTCCCATCAACAGATGGCAGCGACCAGAGTACAAAAGGCACTCGACTCTATGGAACATTGGGCGTTAACGTGGAGCCTTCATTTCTCAACACAAAAAGCTCCTGCGTCGATTTTTCGCCCCGGAGTCAACCATCTTCCCCTTGCTTTGACTCTATTCACAGATACATCCCGCATGTTCAAGGCCTAAGGATCTTGGGTATGCACTTCCACCATGCACTTCCACCATACCTGGAACACTCATATGACCTAAATACGGACGAAATTGGCTCGTGCAACCTTTTTTTTTTAATGAAATATTTTGCAACATCCAGAAATGGAGCCAGGACCAAGGATCTGCTGAAACTGGTGAAATCGGTGCTAAGTCTGATGGCCACTTTCTACGCGTCTCTACTGAAGGTTCTATTCTGTCCTCACAGTGTAGGGAACAGAATAGAACCGATGATACAAACTGCGATCACGATCGCGATCCTCCGCTAAAATTTTATTACAAAAAGATAGATTCTAAAAGATTGGTTCTACAGACAGTTTTAATTGTTAGTCAGAAGTAGATAAGTTTTTGTTTCTGTTTTTCATAATAAATCATTTATTAAAAAAATAAATCTTTCTTTTATTTGTCTACACTTAATTAATTCTATAAAAGTTCAATAGATGGCAGTAATTATTCATTAATAAATTCTTAACTTAAAAAACTTTAGATTTATTTGAATAATTATGATAAAAATTAAGATATTATGATGGCAAGATTGATTTAAACTTATTTATTGTACTATGTTTATTAAAGTTTGAATACAGTACAGTCGAACTTGCAATAACAGCGATCATTTTTTGTTACTGTCAGAGCGTTGTTCAGAGGGTTCACTGTATTAGATACGAAGATCTTTCTAGGCTCGTACATTTTAATTTGATAAGGATAGGAAAAATTAAAGGAATTAAGCTGGTATCAACTTCACAGATCGAGTACCAGATTGATTGCGATCGATAATGTGTATACATTAATACACACATCAAAACCAATTATTTGCCCGTGCTAATACAGGTTTCATTCACTCGCTGTATCTCCCCTCTTTCTTCCTTCTTGGCACTAAGAGGATCTTTTTATCGCACATACCCTGGCCGAACCCACAACGTGTTAAATAAAACCATGACTTTATTTAACTCCTAATTTAAAAAGTAAAACCATTACTTTTTATTTTTAATATTTAATATAATATTTAATATGTCGAGTATGTTTCGTTACATATGCAACACATTAAACATTCTTCTAATGTCATACTTGACAAATTTGTTTCCAGTATCTGGCTGTATTTTGTGCTCACATTTAATAAATTTTTTGAAATTATTATAATACCATACAAAGTGTATAAAATAAATGTTTTATTCTTTCTATCTTAGTGTCGTGACATATATTCTTTCCATCCAACGGGCGCTATGAGGATCTTTCTTCAAGTCCATTGTGAGTTCAACCAGATTAACACTTTGTGTACTTTTATACATGATCAAATTGGATTATAATACTTTTTAAAATTATATTAATTATTTCAGTTATAGCGAAATATAAATTATCATCATGGAGAGGAGTGAGGACCGGACATAAAGCCTATAGTCAGTCTACTAGTGAAAATTTCTTGGAAAATTCGTACTCGAATCCATACCTCTCGAAGTCATTTTGCTATCTGTTATTTATGGGTTTGATACAATTTATTATAGATTATACGGAAACAGTTTGATTACGATTATATTTTACGTATAATTTATTAAATTAATAGTATAATTTAAATTTATCTGTTAAACCTATAAAAACTTAACATACTGTATTGTTAGAAATTATACCTTCATTTATGCGATTTATTTATTATTTATAAATAATTGCTGAAAATGGTATTTAAGTACGATTCGAAAATAGTGACATAAGCGATAGACGCCATGTTTAAAGGACACTATGCAATGAAATAAATACGTCAGGTGCAAGCAAGAGGAAAGAAGTCAATGCCCTAGTAAAGAGAAGTACCAGGAAGTCGTATGTAGTCTGGTCGTAACCAATGTTAATTATAAAACGTGACTCAAAGGGAAGAAAACTGAACGTATCACAGCAAAGTTCAAGGACAAATCGTTTTGTTTTTCTTACCAACGAATACAGAGATGAAAACGGGGTCAGTTTGTGAATGTCTTTATGAATGTCACTTTGTATCGAACAACTTTTTGATGGTGCTTTCTGATTAATGGTGGTTTTTTGTCTCCGTCGGATACTTTTCTTGTAGAAATGAACGTTTAGTTTTGCTTGTCACTTCTCTGAAACGACGCTGAAGATCATTTTGGTGAGTTTATGTATAAGTTATATATATATTTATAATTTCGTTTAATTTTAGAATAAAAATCTGAATGAAACTTGAATGATATCCTTGATAGTCAATTACAATATTGGATATGTACAGTAACCTATATTCAATGGATAATTATATTAATTTTTTTCTAAATTAGAATTAACTACTTTTTATCAGAATATGTTATGAGCATTATAAAATATTATAAAATTCAACAAATTTCTTGTATTGCACTATATTCAATTAAACCTTTGCAATTGTTAGTATATAAACAATTTTTATTATTGTTACGACTCGAAAAAATTAAATAAAATAAAAAAATAAATATAAAACAATATATAAATAAATAAAATTAAAAAAGGAAGAACTCTAAAGATTATTTTATTAAGATGTTCGTTTATCGTATTTAATCGGGTCGTGATACTAGTGCAAGGGATAAAGATATAACAGGTTTTATTGGATGACCTACATCAATATCCTTCATTAGTGTCCTCAAGCGGATCTTAATATTATCACATAATTTAATAATAATATCTGAAGATACAACTAAGTCTGTGACCGAGATAAATCTGTACATTATTATATTGAAAGAGTCTTTCTCACAATAATAATATTTTAATGAGACAAATTCAATATATATTTTTAAAATCATTAACTAAATTAGCGAGAATAAATCTGGAAATTCGATTGCTTTATTATGTTAATTTATGCTTTTATTGATGCATAAGTCATAATATAAACCAATGTAAAATGTATATCTGCTTATTCCCTCTGTGATTATCGGAATAACATAGTGATATACACTAGTTGTGTATAAATTAGGTCCTCTCAGATGGTAAAGTAGATCAGAGTAGTTTAAATCTTTTTCAGGCTTCCAATCGGTATCGTAACCAGAAAGAGGCTTCTTGTCCTATTAAATAAATAAAGTACAGAAAAAGGTTTGAATGTGATAAGCGCACTTTTATATATGTATACAGAATATTCAAGAGTTTACTCTTCATTCACAACACTCTAGTGGCTACATCCACAGTGGTACGCTACTGTCTCTAATGTCTTAAAAGGAAAGACAAAACACGTTAGAAATGTATTATATTCTTTACAATAGTAATATCTGACAATAACATATATAATATTTAATTACAGTATACATAATTATACGTATAATCATGTAAGTTATATTAATATTAATTATGTATATTGTAATGAATTTTATATATATACTGTACATTGTATAACAGTTGATAACAAATGTTTTTTGTTCCCTTATACATGATACAAATAGAAAGTTTTATATCGCTGAATTGTACATATCTCTGCATTATCACTTCGAATACGTTTTCAAAATTTTATATTGTATATAAGAAGTAATTATATTGTGTACAGGCACAATGAAGTGACATTTTCCTCAACACTAGGCCAGTTGAATCTTTTATTTAGTTATCTTTTATTCTAACTAAATAAAAGATTCAACTGGCCTAGTGTTGAGGAAAATGTCACTTCATTGTGCCTGTACACAATAAGCAAATACAACACGGTTTCAATAACATCAAGTAATTATATTTTAATATGAATACTTCTTACAGAGTAATAGAAATATTTTAATTAGTACTTTAAATTTTGGATACTATTGAGGAATGTAGTATCCAATTATTATCGGTTGTAAAAATAACATGGATAATCGCAATAAGGAGCCATTCATTAATTACGTGTACAGTTTAAGGATGGGAGGGAGTGGGTTGCGAAAAGTATATTATGTACACGATGGGGAGGGAGCATCGTCTACGTGGATTTTTATGATATTAGTGTAGTATTAGCATACGAATTTGTTCTTATAAGCCTACTTTCTAGCCATATGAATAAATTGTCGGTTAGAAAATATTTGAAGAACTTCTTAGTCATTTCTTAGACTTGTGGGAGAGATCCATGAATTATTGCATACGAAGTTAAAGGAAAGGAGATTTTCCAAAAGTACACCGCTGTACATCGCAGAGGGGGTCAAACATGGATCAAAAATTTTGCACGTAATTAATTAATGGGATGTTTTTTTAACTAGATCAACACGGTACTTTATTTCTCATCGCAGATTAGTACTGAAGGTTTTAACAAAACGTGATATCACAGATTTGTACGTGAAGATTGAAAAATTATTTCGATATTAATTAATTGCATTTATTAATTAATGCAATATTTGTCTGTCAATTATTTATGCAACGAAATTGATAGTACGAAGCTAATCTGGAAAAAATAGATAAGAGAACCTGTATTCTAATAAGGACAATAGCGAAGAATTGAATTAAAAAAAAAAATTATTAAAGCAAACTGTCCTTCCGTCTCTATTTATTCATTTCTTTGAATAAAATTATTAATTTTTATAATTGATTCTTTCTTGTCTTCGTTACTTAATGAGTCACGCATAAAGTATTTTGTTTTGAAGCCTGTTTTAAAGCAATTATTTCATGAATTAGAGATGATAATCGAAAGTTCAGTAGGCTATATACGACTAATTACGATAGTCTAACGCCGATATCGTAAAGTAATTCTGTCTCTGTCACCCGGTATCGATATCCCATACAATAACATTATTGCCAGTAGCGTAACTAGAAACGATATTAGGAGGGCCGGAATTAGAACGAGGAAACCTATATTTACCTCTCTATCACCGTGAATGAAAAGTAAACCCTTAGATATTTTATATACGTGTGAATAAGTGTTTAGTCATATTCAAATCTTTTTCCTAGATTTGAATTTTTCTTCGTTTGTTTATTTAGAAAGGTATGGGAGGATTGGGCCCTCTAGGCCCCGGTTACGATATTAAATGTTAAATATATATAAATTTTGTCAAATTTCTTTAAATTATTTATGTAATATGCTTATTTATATGCAGGTGAATTAAATAAAGAACATTATTTTTGATCTGTAAGACGAAATATCTGCATCCATATTTTCCAGTATAATAAGTTCTGTTAATATATAAAAAGTACTAGTATACAAAATAAATTTTAAATTAATAAATATAGAAAGGACACAAAGGCATAATAATTAAATGCTTATTTTAAGATTATTAATTTTTTCACAAACTTTATTTTAAAATATTATTATTATTACAAACTAAAGTACAGAAGTCTTTTTTAAATATTTATTTCCTCTAATGAGGCATTAGTTTTGAAGTTTATTTTACTTGTAGAGTAGTTCTTTATTTTGAGAATTTTTTAAAAAATATTGTAAGGCTTTTTACAATGTTTATTCCACCTTTAAATGATTTAAAAATTATGTACCATTATTTTATTTTATTTTATTTTATTTTTTGATATAAGAAAACATTGAATTTTTTCTTACATATCACAATTTTATTTTGTAAGTGTCAGTGGCGTAGCTAGAGTTCTCCGGGCCCGATGCGGAACCAGATTTGTGAGCCCCCGAAAAAAATTTTTCGGGTCTTTTTTCCTGATTTTGAGGCCCCTATAAGCCTGTCGCTTTCCAGGGGCCCGGTGCGGACCGCACCTACCGCACCTCCCTAGCTACGCCACTGGTAAGTGTCCAAATTCCTATATTCCCGAATGCAGAAATTTGTACACTGATTTTTGTTGTGCCCGAAGAAATCCTTGGGCTAGTTGTGATTCCTATCGTTTTAAAATTAGCGTTATTTTAAAAAAATAACAGAAAAAAATCTTAAAACGCTTTTTATTAATAAAAAAAATGTTTCTTTATTAATAAAAAGCATTTTAAGATTTTAAATGTTTCGTTTTTTCAAAGCTAAAGAGCGCAGTACCATACGGACTCATATAAGATGTCGGTGGCCCATCAATGATGTACAAAGTATGAAATAAACACGAGGATGAAAGTCCAACATCGTTTTATTTATCCTCGATTGCCAATTGATTCATTCATTCAGTATCATTAATTTCTGGATAATTTTAAAACTATTAATAGCTAACAGGCTGATATATAAGTGATGTCGACAATGAAACATAAATAACTTTATGGGAAACGTGTTTGCATATTAAAAGAGAGAGCTTTCCTAAATTAAGAACACCATTTCTAATATCTAAGGAAATGACCATCATATTCTTTTACGTTCTTAAATAGAAGATCGAGGTAAATGTCTGGAAGCAGTTCACAAAGTACTGTACTTTCAATTTCAGCTAGAAAGGATTTGTCGTTTTCTGTGTTACAGACTCAATTGCACATAATACATAGATTCGAAGATATTTACTGTATATCTGTTATGCTGTTACTAGTCGAAGTTTGGATGTGTGTGTTTTTCGTTTGCATTATGGGGAAATGAACTGGAAACATAACGTAATGAGTTTCGAGTGCCAAAGGTAATACAGTACTTACATAGTATGTATCTTTCCGATAGTGCGTTGACCGTAATCTCAGGAGACAAAAAAAGAGATAATGTTCGAAGAAATCAAAATATTATAGATACGTGAAAATGGTGTGAAGGTAACAGTCAACGCAGAAAACAGGAATACATAAATCCTCCGTGTACGGATACATTCGAAGATATCAAGAACAAGACGTTCCAAAAGATGGCATACTCAAAGAGAAGTATATCGGAAAAAACAGAACGAAAAGCGCAAAATTTGTAAACTATATATGCACTATTGGACGAAATTGTATAAAGACATAATAGTTTAACCGTGCCTGGAATTCAAAAGAAATTACGTGAGCGTGGCTATGTATATAAAGTATCGTCAGTATGTGAAACGATCAGACATTCGATTCAAACGTTTGCTTGTTATGTCTGTATGTTTTAGAACATACAGACGTAACAAACATACGTTTGAATCGAATATCTGAACAATTATTCGACCCACGTATTGTAAATCAACGCAAAATACATAGAGAACATTCATATTATATTTGTTGATATTTGCTGATGAAACAGGTCTTATCTTTTCTCATAAATACTATGGATACTCAACACAGGGATGACTGTTACTATTACCCGCCCCCTACAAAGAGGCAGGGCGTCAGTATAATATTTATTCTGAGTGTTAATGGCATTAGTGCGTTTCGTTGTGTCAAAGGTAGCGTCAATGCAGAGCTATTTCGAAGATTCATTGAAGGCAATATACACGTAAAAAAGGTAAAATTATTAATCTCATTTTCATTTTGGATAACGTTCATTTCCATCACAAAAGATAATTAGTCACAGTGAAATAGTGACTGATTATCGAATTTTATTGTAAATTTATCATTTATAAAATAAAGAGAACAGTTAAGAAAATAAACCGAAATTTTTTTTTTATTTGTTTTTATAGGCCGGGGCAAGAATGGTAAATTCTATACAAGATGAAAATGGTTTTGGCACTTCATTATCTTCATCTATAACTTCAGAATCATCGTACATCGCAGATTATTATAGAGACAAAAGTGTATTAATTACAGGCGCAACTGGATTCGTTGGCAAGGTTAGAACAGTTTCAATTTAAATACTTTACATTTATTACTATTTAATGCCATTAATATAACAGAATTTAAATATTTAAATTCTAAACGATACAGTTTTTTTCTGTTTATTTTTGAATCACAATAGCTTCTGTTGTGGCTTAGTATTACGTATAAAAGTATTACGTAAATTACAACTTCGTTTATAATTGTAATTAATTTTAAAGGAAATTTTAAAAACTAAAAATGCAAAATTATATTAAAAAATTTAGCTTCAGATGATGATTTTATATCAAATAATTTACGTTTTTATCGCCATACAGTTGTTTATATCATATTTTTATTGAAAACATTTCATCGTGTCATTAGTTCTGACATTTCTATAACGTCCCTATTCGCAATAAATAATCAAGAGTTAGAAGTTAATCAATAAACGTCCACGTAATAAAAGTAAAATAAATGGTAATCGGTTAATTTTAACTCTTGATTCTTGAACGCAAATAAGGCTAAATGAAATATATATGTAACTGTTCTAACATCATTTTCAATTAATTGACTCTACTCGTGGGCGTCGGCAGAAAATTTTTCCAGGGGATCAAGGCTTCATAATAAATAATTACATTCAATAAATTTTAATTTAATTATTTAATATTTTAGCATTTTTTTCACGAATAGATTATCGAATACAGCAGCGTTTCTCAAAGTGGGTTCCGCGATTGAAATTCTAGGGCAACGCGAATCTAAAAACCTTTTTAAAGTTAATGAATCAAATGCATTATTTGTTTATTTTACAACTATTTTTAACTGAACAGTTAACAATTATTTGAATCGGCAGTACACCTCAACGTGAGAAGGGCAATGGTAGTTGCTATTGCCCTTTTCACGCATCATTCGTACGACTGACATTTCATTGAATGATAAAATATTTATAATTGTTTATTAATAAACAATTGTATACAATTATATGTATTTTAATTTAATTATTCGTAAAATAATAATTAAAAAATGAAACATTAGACTCTAGTGGCCTCGTTCTTTCTCTGTCAATTGTACAAATTTATAACAAAAGATGCCGACGTGTTGCGAATGCTCCGCAAAAAAGAATTTTCCTTAATAAGGGGGCTCCACTTTACCAAGAAGTTTGGAAAACTCTGGCTTACAGTGTTGCATCAATACAAAAAGACAAATCGTCCCTTGGTCGAGGTGTAAATTATATATCTAAATCACTTTTACGATTGTAATTTTTGGAATTTTTTTACTCGATTCTATGGAGACTATGCCCTTTTTGCCCCCATCTGCGGACACTCATGCGGACTCTACTCGATACACAGAATTTTTAACTCGTATTAAAAAATCAATAAATCCTATAAGGAATTTAATGCAACGAATCGATATTTTATTTTATTCATTCGTATGGGAGAAATATAGACACTTTAAATTCCAGTCATTAATATATCGTTAATAGAACAGAACAAATATCATGTCACGTCTCTAATTAATACGATCGTGTCAATAGCCATAAGTCTATAACAATAGCCATTCCTATTTTTTTGATAATAGGCTTAGACTATTGACACGGGCGTGTCAGTAACCATTCGTATGCTTTTATAAACAGAATATTGACACGTATATTTATTCAGAAATTTTTTAAAATCTTGCAAACAAAATACATCAGAATATAAAAATCATATTGAATTACTTATGCTTAATGTTAACATGATTTACAATAATGAAGGTATTGCATTTATAAGTTTCACTATAAATACTAAAGTTTAAGTGCAATAATATGCGTTTGTTTATTTTTTTGGTTCTTTCAACCCAGTTACACTTAAAAATAGCCCTTTAATATCCATCGCGAATTCGGCCAGGTCCACAATGGGGTGACCCAATTTATCCGAGACAGACCGTCCAAGTTGCTCGTCCCGGACACGATCCCGAATTCTCAGCGCGATAAGGCTGAGGCCTTAACCCCATGGCCATCCGGGCGGTCGACGTTCAGATTTTGAGAGCACTTTGAAGAATTTCTAAATTTTTGATATCTTTGGCATTTTTTACTTCACCTGCTTCACTTTTAAATCTTTATAAAATAAATAAATCAAGTTAACACGTTTACCCATATTTTTCGAACAGTGTTGCCAGATTTGTGAAAATCATTTATTTTCTGAATGGCAAGAAATTTCTTTTTATAAGTTGAACTATTATCAACTATCTACAACGCAACGCCTCGAATCGACTTAAAAATTCTGTTACGCAAGTTGTAATGTCAGTATTGTAGATATGACAACAAAACTAAGCTAGTTGTATTTTATCTTTACTAATTAGCAAAGGTAAAATGCAAGTAGCGGGTTGTCTTTATAATCTTGTCTCCTTGCATCTTTATTATTAATGCTTCGACGATTTCTATTCAACGCTTTTAAAATATATGAACTTTGGATTTGGGCTGGAGTCTTTTCACTATTACTCAGACTCGACGAGCAGGATTTTTCAGACTTGGCAAAAAATCCTACTTCGAATGCATTTTTTGGTTTTCGAAGTAATTTTTGGTTCCGATAGAGTGAGTGGAAGCCTTCGGACCTTAAATTCCTGACCGAGGTCCTCTTAAAGTAAATCAGAATAATTTAACTATAAAATCAATGTACAGTACATAGAGAAAGGAAAATGTAATAAACCGAGAGCATCTTATATCATAAAGGATAGAACGATTACAGGCCTTGGTGCTCTATACTCGGATTTACGTAATGAAAGTACGTATCATATATACTGCACATGAACACTGCTGACTAAACTGATGCGGCCTAGCCATCTTATAATTTCCGTAGCTACTGCTCAGAAACCCTCGATGTAACGGATGACAAAAATTCTATCGTAACGAAAAAATTTATAGCTTCCTCTCTTATTCGCGGATAGAACAACCTAAAAAGTTGAATCCTTGGTACGAGTGAATGACAACATTATTAATATTTTAGATTGAAAAATTTATAACTATGACATTTTAATATGCCATGTACACTAATTTCGTTATTAATATGTTTCTAAAATGCATTCGATAGTCATTTAACGAACTTTCGGCAATATCGGATAACCTCTTCCCCCAATTAGCCCTTTAAATCGAAGACCTACTGTACACTGTTTTTACACGTCAAGATCATTTTTATATTTTAATTTTTGAATATATGTCATAAAATGTACGTTTTAACTGTATAAGTTTATTTGTAAGATAAATATTTCTAAAATTAGAAAATAAATGTGTGTATTAATATATACAGTAAACCTGTGTCGATAACGGAGGCTTAGCCTACATCTACAGCTTAGAAGAGGCCATTGGCACGAATGTGTCACTATTCATCATATTGTAATACTTAATATAGCACACAATTTAATATATACAATTATACGTAATTAAACGTTAATATAAATAATTAATGCTATTATTTTAAAAAACCGAGAAAATAATAAATTTTTTTTTTGTCTCCAGCAAAAAAAAGTAATTGCCTTTCTAAATTTATACTTTAAAAACAATAACACAAAAATTTATAATTATAATTGAAATATGTATAATTAATTTCTAAATAAAGATGTTCAAATTTGATTTTAAACAGGTCTTAGTTGAAAAATTATTACGTTCCTGTAGTAATATTAAATATATATATATATTATTGCGAACGAAAGATGGAATGGGATGTAGACAACGTCTCGATCAACTTCTTGGTTCTCAGGTAAGAATATTTGATATATTAAAATTTAAGGAATATATAGGCCTAATCTTTAAATTACTGGTTCAATTTATGAAAGTACAATCATTCGATTCTGCATTAAAAGAAAGATTTCCCCTAAAAATAATATTTTTTTGGGGGGGGTAATAGCTTAACTATCATTTTTAAACGGTATTGTGATTTTAAAATGAACTATACAAATTCCACATCATCCCAGCATCCTTATCTCCTTCCAAGGTATAGTTTACAATTTGCTCCATATTGTTACAATTTTTAATCGCTCATATTAGCGTTGGATCATCTCGATACAGTGTTTTTCCTAACTAGCGATCCAGTGTACTACCAGCCAACCCAGTATCGAATCCGAACGGGTCAAAAAATACCCAAGAATTTTTCGGGTGATGGTCCTTCCGAATAATGTCGGACCCCGTCCCTCGTAATATTGAGGGCCTGGCCGAACTCATTATACGCTTGTTAAGAGGCCCTCTTAGTGCCCATAAGGCAAAGTTAAAAAAACGTTATCTGCTGTACGGTTGACTACAGTTTTATCCGAAACGGGTCTGAACGGCAATGAGATAGACTGAAGATACTGGAAACAATATTGTGGTGTACATCAATTCAGGGTAAATTGTGGACGCTTAGGATGAATATAAAATCAAATGCCTGACTTTATAAAACCTACGATAGTAGGTGTTAAAGGTCTTTATATATATATATGAATTTATGATTTAAAAAAATCACCTATGATAAGCATTGCACTAAGTTACGAGAAAAGATATAGCACGAAATTCTGCTGTAATGAACTGGTGAATAAATTATCAGATGGCAATGAAATCGTGATTAAAAATTAGTAAACTACACAGCCTGGTATGACAAAATATCACTGGAACGAACGAAAACAGATTATGGGAATTCGAATTTGTTTTCTACTTTCCACTTTTATCCGAATGATTTTCGAATTTTCACAAAATGCACTTGTAAGAAATTCATAATACCAAGATTAATATCTATTGAGATACCTGAACTGAATAATCATCATTCGCTTTAAGAGGAATTCGCATACTGGAATATTGTTGTACTGTAATATAAAATTTAGCATAGCTTTTATTACACTAAAAGATCATTGAAGACTATTTCAGCATTTTAGTACAGGGACAGGGCCCGCTCTAGGGACGGACAATCCGGACATTTGTCCGGGGCGGCAAATCTAAAGGGCGACATTTTGTTGTGAATGTGACAAAATATTTATAAGTTGAATACTTAATTAATCGAAATTTATATTTGTCGATTTTTAATGTGGGTTCAATTACCATGCAATTTACATTTCGTATTTACTATTTTTGCCTAAAAGCTAAAGAAAATATTTGCATTCCTTAATTCCGAAGAAAACCATAAAAGAGGGCTTTTGGGCAAAAGGAAAGCATAAGCAACAATGTTAAATTTTGTGCCAAACCTTAGTGTTACCTTAAGAATACTGCCGATCATACCAATAACTGTAGCTAATGGGAGAAAGGAGTTTCTCTAAATAAAAGTTAATTAAAAACTTTTTACGTTCCACTACCCACGCAAAATCTTAATAGTTTGGCCATTTTGGCGATTGCGCATGAAACTGCCGATCAAGTAAACTTAAGAGAGTTAATAAAAAGTTTGCAGAACTAAAAATAAGAAAAAAAGTTTCTTTTGATTTTAGTACAGTCGATGTACTTTAGTTTTTATAGGATATAAGTTTTTTGTTTGATTGTACAATAATACATTTTTGTAGTATCATTAAAAATGCATCTAGTTAACAATTTGTAACTAGGTACAGGTATATTTTAATTTTTACTGTTTTGTACTACTTGATTGTTAATTTTATATTACACGTCTCTCTAAATAAATTTAAGGGGCGGCAATTTGTCTTTTTGTCCGGGGTGACAAATGCTTGAGCGGGCGCTGACAGGGACTAATAGCTCAAGCTATTGATGAAATCCAAACTGATAACTTTTTGAGAGAGAACTGAATTTTATGGATTACAATCTTTTAAAAAGCATTGTTCTATTTTTAATTAGCTGTGTTGAAATTTAGATCTTTGCACATCTGAAGCGGGAAAATCCTAAGAGCCTTACCAAAGTCATACCAATTAGTGGTGATGTTACACTTCCGGGTCTTGGACTCAGTCAAACAGATACAAGCATTCTTACAGCCAATGTTTATGTTGTTTTCCATTGCGCAGCCACAGTCAAATTTGACGAACCTTTCAAGTAAGTCCGAAGTATTTACAAGCAAGCAGTGAATTTTAAGATTATTTAGTAATAGAACTGAATATTTTATTCAGGAAATCCGTGTCAATAAACGTAGAGGGAACAAGAAGAATAATAGAATTATGCCATAAGATGGTTCATATATCGGTAAGTAATGTAAAATGTTTTTATGAAATTTTCAAAACAATGAAATTTTTGTTCTCTCTCAGGCTTTAGTACATGTGTCAACAGCTTATTGTTTTTGTTATCGTAAACAAATCGAAGAAATCGTCTATTCGGAATCTATAACTCCCCAGAAAATCATTGAGATGGCAGAGTAAACAATCATTTTAACAGCTTTCTTGTTTTTAGAGCGCATATATGTACTATTATATATTTTCCAGATGGATGGATGAAGATCTACTTGCTAGTATTGTTCCAAAATTATTAAATGGTCGCCCTAGTAACTATCATTATACAAAAGCATTAGCAGAAAACCTCTTAACTCAAGAAATGAGCTTTCCAGTTGCAATAGTTAGGCCATCTATTATAACGGCTGCATGGAAAGAACCAATTCCAGTGAGTGAATTTGACTTCAGATTTCCTGTGTGAAAAATTTATTATTTTCGTTGCACGAAGTAAATGCAATCTTATAACGAAGATTCAGAACACTTAATAGGATATTTTAAAATTAGAGCAGTAACACCTGTATGTATGTACTATACTAGTCTGATTACTGTTTGTTTTCTTACAGGGTTGGGTCGATAATTATAACGGTCCTTCCGGATTTATTGTTGCGGTAATTAATTTCATTTTAGAAGAAAATAGTTTGCATCAAAATAACGTTTTAATAAATATTTACAGACAGGAAAGGGAATTTTGAGAACCATGCTCGTGGATCGAAACATAGGTGCAGATGTAGTTCCAGTTGACCTAGTTGTAAATCTGATGATCACAGTCGGTTGGCATATTGGTGCACGTAGGTAAGTTCAAACAACACGTACTTTTGTTATCAAAAGTGCAATTTACTTACTTAACTTAGGCCAAACTCGCTCACTGTATACAACTGTACAACTGGCTCGATTAATAAAATCACTTGGGGAGACATCAAGAGGATTGCCTATCCCATTATAATCAAACATCCAAGCATGCAGGTCTTTCGTTATCCAGGTGGAAGTTTTAAAACTAGTCGATTTTGGAATGAAGTGTGTCTTCATTTTCAGCATATTCTGCCTGCTGCAATTGTCGATTTTTTAGCATGGATAACAGGCAATAAACCTGGGTAAGTTTCTAAACAGTAGAGGTTTAAAAATAAATTTGGCTTTGAACTTTAGTCTCTCTCTTCTTTTTTATAGATTGTTAGAAGTTTATAAAAGTCTTCATCGTGCAGTTCATCTTTTAGAATATTTTACGACAAATGAATGGCATTTTGATTGTAATAATGTATTATTATTAATGAATTCATTATCAGGAAGAGATAAACAAGTTAGTTATATTCATAAAAGTTTTATACCATAGAATTTCATCAGTAATGCCTTATACTAGTTAGTTATCTTTCTTTCAGACATTTGGTTTCGACATCCGACCAATTAACTGGTCATTATATATGGAAAATTATGTGTTAGGAGTAAGAAGATATTTGTTAAAAGAAGACGAATCTACATTACCTGCAGCCCGAACAAACCTAAGAAGGTATTTTTTCTTTTTCTTTTGTTTTTGCAATTTTGACTTTAAGAAAATTAATTTTTTTATAAATATATTGTTTAGGATTTATTATTATTGGCAAGCAGTGCATGGACTGCTTCTCTGTGTTATCTTCTATTTATCAAGACAGACAATGGCTGCTCACTCCATATGGTGGTTTCTAGTATCTTTGATTCTTCAAATACAAGACAAAATACGAAAATTATTCCCTTCTTGAAGTATCATTATTTCTGTAAATCAATATGTACAATTTAAAGTCTCATTAGCATAACAAAACTATCGTTAAGAACTAGTCTAAATTTATACTCAAATTAAACAGGGTTTTAGCATGAAATTGTTCAATAAATTATATTTTTATGTTAAAATGTCAAATGGTTTATTTTAGTGTTATGTCCAAAATGTTCTATAAAATAAATTGAATTTCTTAAAAATAAAATTTAATTGAATACTTTGGATCTTAGCCAGCCAGATGGATGAAGCAGTTATTTGAAGGCATCAGCCTAAACTTTGGGGGACCAGGAAGTTTTCATGGCTGATTTATCTGGACAAGATGAGCCCTATCTGTACTTCACTACCTGGCTGACCTCCAGGTCCCCCATTTCCTGGTGGACCTGGAGAAAGACATTAGTGTCTGCAGAAAAAAGACAAAATGCTTCAAATAAATCAAATGATACTTTTCTGATTAAATCAACAAAATATAATTAACTGATTTTTCATGTTGTATAATGATAATTTTGTGCATTTTAATCTAATCTAAACTGAAGTCAATTTACAAACTTAACAGAACTTTATTTGTATATATTCATTCACAAATTAACACAAACCTCAAGACACTGGAATGCACAACTCAGTGTTTTCTTGTTAACGGCTACTCTAATAATACATCAGATCACTTATTCTTTGGTGAACTAAATATAAATTTGGTTAAGAAAAAAATTTGTTCATTTGTTAAACATCATATGTTACAAGCTAACTACATTCTGGTGGGAAATCATGCCTCATTAACAACAGGCATCTTAGAAACAAAATAATCTAAGTGAAATATTGTAATAATACATACACATTCATACTCACATCACATAGCTATAAAAAAAAAAAAAAAAGATCAATCTGGAAAATGTGATCCCATTGAAAGGTTGTAGCACTAGATAGTTGCTGTATACCCAATTGTATATCAAAAATACAATAATTATGCAGTAATAGTTATTACAAAAAAGTGCAAACAAATGTGTCACAGTGGTCTTGATTTCACTAGATCTCCTGTATTAAGTCGCCGACGGGGTAAGTCACCAAACATTTCTGTTCCGTCAGTAATGGTGAGGGCTTTTATACTTTCTGCAATTTGTTCCGGGTCTCCAGTAACTACAAACTATAAAAATAATTAATAAAATAGTAATGATTAAGATACAAATTAACAGTTTCATATAAAAATACCTTTTCCTCTTCTTCAGACCCACTAGAATGATTAAACTGTGACCAAACTGGAACTTTAATTGGAAGAGACTGCGCAAATTGTTTAGGCAACTTTTTACGAAAATTTAAAGTATTTTCTTCTGTAGTACTACTGTCTGTAAAAATTAAAAAAACGAAAAAATTTAAATTATTAAGCAAAATATTTCTACTTTTTAAATATAAAATATCTCACCTCTGTTAAAATTCCTAATTATTAGCAGCAATAAAAATTCAAAAATTGTGAATAAAGACCTTAGCTAAATACTAATTTTTTCTTTCAATAAATTTTGTCAAAGTAATAAAGACTTACAAATACAATTTCTAACTTATTTACAGCTATGATTATATTGCAGAATCTCCTAAGTATTTTGTGAAATTTAAAGATTGAGAATTGTTAAAATAGTTCAATGGCGCATCAAAGTCACTAATTTTTATAATGAACAGATGGCTGGGCAGCAGTGGCAGCAGGCTGATGTTTCTGCCACCCACCCAGCCATCTGGCCATTTAAGTCAAGCATCTCAAATTTTGTAGGGGTGATCACAGTCTCAGATATATCATACCCATCCCTCACCAGCCAGCTGCTTCATTGTCAGCAAGGCCATAATGGACCTGGGAGAAAAAAAAGGGCCCTCTTAGACTGTGTTTATTTAGATGTGAGAAATGCAAGAGGTGATAGAAAAACCAGAGGGATGAAAACCAAGCAAATCAAGATCATGCATCTACAGAATTTCTCTCCAGTTGCATTCATGCAAAAGTGGGAAGGAAAAGTCCAATGAATTTTACAACAAACTAATGTTAAAGAAAAATATAATGAAAAATAA
The DNA here is from genome assembly GCF_030686945.1 of Centruroides vittatus. Lineage (NCBI taxonomy): Eukaryota > Metazoa > Arthropoda > Arachnida > Scorpiones > Buthidae > Centruroides > Centruroides vittatus. The sequence continues at coordinate 563,527 of NW_027122274.1, read as the reverse complement.
AGGAAACTACTCTTTTCTTCCTTTCATTTATGGCCTTCCTGTATTTTTTGCAGTTTCTCAGGCCATTTTCTTCACGTTTGACAAATTGTAGACAGGCTCCATTGTTGCTATTCTATTGACAGTGTTGTGCAAAAATGAGGAAAACTACTGTGTGTCAACTCAAGAGATGATAAAAAAAATACATGAGGAAGTTCAACACAGTCACAAAGGAAATTTGTGCATTTCTTGAGCATAATGCACAAGAAGTCAGTTTCCCTCTTCTGCAAAAACAGCTTTGTGAGTGCAAATTCTGATTCCAAAAGATCTCTCTTTTGCGTGTTTTTTCTCTTCTCACATCTACATAAATGCAGCCTTAATATTCTCAAGGCAGACCGAATGGAGAGGGAAAGTACTAATTTTCAGACTAAATAGTAGTTAGTTATGTATAAATTGAAAAATCTAACAGACTTAAAAGCATACTGACAATTATTATATTAGCAAGAACAAAGCTTTATTAATAGAGCAAAAATTTTAAAACTGAAGTTTTACTTTTAAATGCAATGGTATACACTCAAACCTGTTTTTGTGCGGTCTATTTTTGTGCGATTTTTTGTGTGTGGTATATGAATTTCAATCAAATTGGTATACTGCACAAAAATAATTGCACAAAACACATTGCACATATAAAAAAAAAATCGCACAAAAAAGACCACATAAAAACAGGTTTGAGTGTATATAAATAGTTATATTTCAATATAAAAATATATATAACTATATTTAGCTCTTTTCTTAAATTTCATGTTCTGTATTTGTAGCCGTTTATAATATTGAAAAAGTATTTTGGGATTTTCCTCCATATTGATCAATTATAAACAAATAATACTAATGAATAAAATCTACATTATATATCAAATATTTGTATATAAAATGATCATTGAAATAACATTGAAATTATTTTGAACTGAATGGTTTAGACCAGGGGATTCCCAACAGAATCCTGTCAGCCTCTTGGGGATAAAAAAAAATTATATATTCATGTACAATGTTTCTATTGTAAATATAATTCAAATTAAAAGCTTTTTTTAATGTTTCTATTTTATATTTAACTCTTTAAACACAAAATCAGCAGATGGAAAAGTTGATTGACTAGTTTTGATAAACAAATATTCTTGTAGCTGTATTGGTAAAAACAGTTTCATCTCCAGGTACAGTACATAAAAATTTTAAGGGATTAAGAAGGTAAATAAAAAGTAATAATTTCAAATACATTACAATTTTAAATCTTGTTTAAAATTACATACAATAATCAAATTATAAATTGTTTTATAATTTGATCTGACCCTTTTAGAAAATATGAAAGTAATGACCAACAATATTTTTTATAAATTGTTATTTTATTTTATTGAAACTTGAAGTATACCATCCTAAACCATAGACTCCTGTTTATTTTTCAGCATGATCCCCTTTCTTTGTATACATCTTTCTCAATGTTCAGAAAGTTTGAATATTTTCATGGTAGATCTCTATTCTAGCAGTCTGAAGGCACTGACACACTCAATTTATACCATTCTCTCATAATGTTGACCTTGCATCTGATCCTTCGCAAATCCAAACAGACAGTAGACTGAGGATGCCAGATCAGAGCTATAGGAGGGATATGGAAATGAGTAGCCCTAGTTGGGAAGTACTGTATTTCTCGGTCTTTAGCTTGTCTCGGGATTCCGGGAAAAAGTGACCTGTTTCCCAGGATATAATTAATTATTTTTAAAATAAAAAAATATCTTGAAATCGAATGATTATTATTTTTCATTTTTAAAAGTAATTTAATATGTTCTGAAACCTTCAAAATCATAATATTAATAATGCTGTATAAGATATATTTTAAAATTACCTTTGAATTACATAGAAATTTTCACAAATAGAAAAAATTTATTAAAGTTTGTTGGAAACTGCTTACAAAAAATGCCTTTGAATCGAGTTGAAAATTTAAAGAAAAATGAACTTAGATCAAGCTTCTAACTTAGAAGGTAATTTTTGTTTTTTAAATAAAACATAAAAATTTACAATAATGTTTTGTATTATAAGATTTTGAAAACCAAAGATGGCCAATACTCTGATCACTCAATCTGGTTATTTAAATAATGAAAAGTTCCACTACTGAAAATGCCCTTTCCAATTCAATGAATGTGGGTGGAATTGTCTTTAATGCATTTAAGAGAAGACAATGTTACGTGTTTTTTCACCTGTAACCTCAGATTTCTAGTTCATTTTTGAGATGCGTTGCAGTACTTCTTTTGCTCTCAAGTATTCTTGATTTGTCTAACTCGGCTGCTTTAATAGTAGTATCAAGCTTATAGCCCAATAATTAGGCAGTTTGTTTGGCTTTAATAATCAGGTTTATGAAGAAAAGCTTCATACTTGCAGACTTTGTACTTGTTTCTATCCTTGCCTAATTTGCACAACCTGGCATAATGCAGTTATTGCAGCTACTGGGCATAGTTAAAATTAAGACTGCATCAGCACAATTATTCAAGATATTACAGGTTCTGACAAGTAAAAGATTTTTAGAGTCCTGCCACAAATATATATTGATTATTGACAATCTGAGATGTCATAACAAGCAAAAATTTAAAAAACAATTAAGTAGGCTTAAAATTAATAAATACAAATGTATTCTGACAGTTTATGAGTTAATTATACTTTCTATTTGCAAAATTTCCTCAACCTTAACACAATAAAAAAAAAAAGTGAACTGTTAAGAAATTTGAGGGATTTCCTGGAATGAGAAGAATTTCCCAGGTTAAAAAAACAGCCCAGATCCCATTTGAGAAACCCTATTCCCAACTCATATTGTCAATTTTTTCTAATGTGCAGAGGGTGATGTGAGGCCAAGCATGTTGCAGGATAATCTTTCTTCCAGGACATTTATGCAATGAACATTGGAACTTATCCAGTGTCTAAACATAACAATTAGCATTGTTTGTTTGCCCACTTCCAAAAAATAAGCCAAAATCAATCCTTCATCCTGGAAGATCGTGCCTTAACACTCGCAGCTGACAGCACAGCCTTTGCTTTCTTCTTTCTTGAATTCAAATGATGCCATTCAATACTTTGCTGTTTTGTTTCTAGCTCAAAATGGTGAACCTGCTTTCATCACTTGTCACAATACAGAGGAAAAAAAACATCATCATTTAAATATCTCTGAAACAATTGAGGTGATGGTTTGGCAATGAATTTTGTGGTATTTGGTCAATAAACACAGCACCTAACAAGCACAAACTTTCTTGTTGGCTAAACTTTTAATTACCTTCTGAACTGTGCTCTATTTCAAGTGTTCTCACTATTTTGTCCACAGTCATATGCCTGTCTTCCTGAATTACTTCATCAACTCTTACTTTGTTGCATTTTGTTGTGGCTGTTCAAGGACAACTGTTACAAATCTGATCTTGGATACCTGTGTTCATCTTTAAAATGTTTCACTCATCTTCTAACTCTGCTGGCACTCATACACTCATTTCTATATGTATGGGGAAGTCTCGGGTAGTAAATTTCTGAAGTGGGGATCTCTCTCTTAATGAGAAACTGAAAGACAGCAGGATGATAAAATGAAACATTATTGTATACCATTTTGTTTGGCATCCATGTGATCACATGATCAAGCTCTTGATGTCATAAGACATAAAATATACCATAAGAGATGGCATCTTTTCTTGTTGCAGATTACTACAAAAAATTTTTGCTCATTACTTTTGATATGATGTTTGCATTTTTTAAATTTTGTTCAAAAACATTTTTGTGCAATAAACAAATATAGGCAAACTAAGGTTTGTTTCAATTAGGTGAACATCCAAAAATTATTCTTAGAAAAGGTGGTTATATAAATATAGACTAAAAAACTCTTTTAAAAAGGAGTTGATATATGAAAAAAGGTTGGAAACTCCTGGTTTAAATGAAGGATCCGAAATACAACCCATAAGATAAAATAGTAAAATAAAGAAAGTCCTCTCTTCAAATTATCTTAAAATTATATCAAACCAACCATCTATTTATAATAAGAATTTCCCATAAAAACAAGGCCTTACTAATTTGGAAGAAGAGGCTAGTTATAGGAATATCCAACTCAAAAACTTTGACCTTATAAAAATATCAGAGTTAAATATCTACAAATTGGGACAATAATACTCTTATTCTAAACAAACTTTTATTTATAAAGTAAAAATCATTAGTAATCTAAATTCTCAGATCTTTTAAAAGGTTAGATACTTTAATTTCTATCAAAATACAAATTTTCAATTTATCTTTCTAGAAAACTATTTACTTCTTTCTCACAATTCAACAACTGTTTCTCCATAAATAGAACACACACACTGGTTATTGGTATTAAATGGCCACCTCTCTCTAATTTTAACGATAAAAAATGATTTGAGTGAAAATAAAATACTTAGTACCATCAAATTCACTTAATAGAGCATCCTTGGGATCACTGTCATGCTCCCTTGTCAAAAGTGGTATGATCACCCAGAAGGTTGCTAATGGCATTTGATTTTCTACACTTTTTCATGTCTGACGGGCTCTATGTAACTTATAACACATTTGGAAACCTTACAAATTCATCATCAAATAAGTTTACTGTAACTTATGTATTTTTTCCATTCTTATATCATCAATGTTATTGTTCTATTGAATAGTCAGTAAATACAGTATGCAAGTCACATTAATTTTTCTTCCCAGAAAATGTAGTAGGAAACCTAGCTGAAAGGAAATGAACATCCTTGTTCCAAAATTTCTGAATGCTCTCTAATAAACATATAGCATAAAAACAAACACAGTATTGTCTTAAAATAAGGTCATGTACCTTCCAAACTTTGGTCACTAGTCACTTCTTGCTTTGTTCCATCAAGATGAAGATGAACAAATAGTATAGATCACATGTACATGAACATCGATACCAATTTACTATGTAATTGTTTCTCGTACATTATATGTATCAAAAAAAAAAAAAAAAAATCAATAATTGTTTCTTACACATTCATTATGAGTCTAATACATGTCAAGATTTTGAAAAAAATCTTGACATATATTAGAAAACTGAGCAGTTTCATCACATCTCCATGAAACACCATAGAGTAGAAAGCACTTACCACACACCCTGGATGGTAATGCACTGATTAAAACACCCTCAAAAGATTAGATTAGACAAAATTTTATCTATTTTTGAAACTCTGTCCATAGTTTTCCTGTAGCAACATAAATGTGCCTATGAAATTTTATCAATCTATAACAGTTTTTTTTCCAAATGATCTAAAGTAGAATACTTCTGGACATTGTGTATTTTAGGAAAATCAGCAATATAACATTAAGGAAATTGGAAGCTTATGAAATTATCTTTGTTGTGTCAATGATTTTATATGAATTTCTAACATCTAATTAAATAGTTGCTAATTCAATTTGTTAGAAATAAATTTTATGGGAATAAGCTGTGTGTTTAAAATATATGGGAGTACCATTTAATTTAAATAAGTAGGACTTGATTGTACAAACAAATTTGTAGAATTTTATATAAAATATGGTGAAACTGTTGTTTCTACTAATAAAATCATGACAAATTATAACAATAAACAAAATCTTTAGTGTAAAATAAAGGACAAATTTTCGTATTACAAAATGTTTTGAAGTTTGAGTAAAATGTGTGTTTATGTTATAAAAAGTTTTAGAATACATTTTTCTTAAATGTATATTGAAACGACATGCAAAAAGAAAAAAATGAATATTTTATAGTTCATAATATAGTAGCAGTAGGAATAACATCATTTAGAATTAATTACATTAATGTAAATTTATTACTTACAATTATAAGGAATAAATCTGACCTTATAAGACTGTGTGAATACATTGTTTACTAATATTAAATTATTATTGAAATAATTTTAGTATTTTGAAATATATGTAATTAAAAATATTGCTTACAATTAAAAATTAACTGAGACTATTTTTGATTTGTTTTAATAATAGTAAAGCAAATATTCAAGTTTTTGATCATTGTTCAGCCTGAATACTTGAAAAATGTAATAAATCTACATTTCTCAAGTAATTCATTTCTTCATTAATTATTTGCATCTAAAATCAGTAACAAATTGTGTTAAATGAAAATTTTAGAATTAGTAAAATTTCAAGATTTATCATTAACCTATGTTATAAATATAATACTTATTTTCTACTAATTTACAAATCATTACCATCAGTATCATCTTCATAATCTGAATTATAAAATGGAGTGTTACTAAATTCTTGTTCCAAGCCTTCCATATCAAAAATACCTGAATGAATAAATAAATTTGCAATTTATGCTATATTATTTGAAAGTTTTACAAAATGATTCAAACTAACCTCCAGCATCTGTATCCAGACTAAATATTCTCCTCCTTGATAACATCTGTGATTTAGCAGCATTCTTTTTCCCAGCTGAATGAAGCTGAAATTAAAGGATATTTATTCCTAACTGACATAAGAAAATACTAGGATTGCATTTGTTGTTTTCAATGCCTGCAAATTGAGCTGAGCGAGATTTTATGCTTAAATATAGTACACTGGACGACAAAAAAATAACACCAGGAAGGACTTGTTGGATTTGAACAAAAATTGGTATGTGACATTGTCATAGCTAGACAGGTATATGATTGCAACCATAAAGCAAAAACATACTTTATTGTGCAGTAATGTTCAATACAGTGCAGGCACTAATATCCCGTTGGGCTGCCTCTAGCGCGGATATAAGCTGTGATACGCCTCGGCATGAAGGCATAAAGGTTCCATATAATGTTCTGTGGCATATCTGTCCACGCGTGATGCAACTGGGACTCAAGATGCATCAGATCTTGTGGCTGTCACAGCTGGCATCCCAGGTAGTCCCACACATGTTCGATTAATGATAAATCTGGAGACCGTGCAGGCCAAGGAAGTGTGGCAATGTTATGTAGGCATGCTTGGGAGACCACTGCAGTGTGTGGCTGGGCATTATTTTGCTGGAATATGCCTGTCGGAAGCCCTGCCATGAGGGGCAACACATGTGGCCGGAGGTTGTATTGCACATATCGTTGGGCTGTGAGAGTAGTACACATGACAACTAGGAGGTGTCCTACTGTCATATGTTACGGCTCCCCACACCATAACACCAGGGGTTGGGCCCATGTGCCGCTCCACAGTATAGGCTGGGTTGATGCCTTGACCAGCGGGCCACCATACCCTCACACAGCCATCGTGAGCCCCCAAACAAAAGCGGAATTCGTCGCTGAAGACAATATGCTGCCAGTCGGTAGCTGTCAATGATTGTCGTGCAAGACAACACTGCAGATGGAGGCGTTGGTGGGTGGCTGTTAATGGTAGAACACATACTGGCCGTTGGGAGACCAATCCGCCGTCTACTAAGCGCCTGGAAATAGTGCAGCTGGATACACTGTTTTGTAATGCAGGTGCCACTGCTGCATGAATGGTAGACGATGAAGCTGTAGGCGCTATCCGTGCTTGATGTACAATGAGATGATCCTCCTGCCTGGTGGTCTGTTGATAGCGTCCAGAGCCTGTTTGCCATTCATGCGTTCCCCTACATCCCCACTGCTCATAACACATCCTAACAGTTCCATCAGAATGGTTCAGATGGCAGCCAATCCGGCGATATGACCATTCTCCTCCTCTCAATCCAACGATGCAACCTCTCTCAAACTCACTTAACTGAGTGTAAGGCCGTCGAATGTGTCATAGAGGCATGTCTGTCACTCAACAAAGTCACAACCATCAACACAAGCGCAAGACATATGCACAAGTTGTCACAGTGTGCACCTTTATACCAGACAGAGGAAGCACTTTTCTACCCTCTGGTGGCAATACAACACAAGAACCTGATCCCAAAAGCTAATCATTTACATATCTAACTATGGTGATGCAACATACCAATTTTTATTCAAATTCAACAAGTCCTTCATGGTGCGTTATTTTTTTTGTCGTCCAGTGTATTTATTTAGTGTCTTTCAAAATAGAAGCAACGATATCTGATTTATTAGTTGATTTTGGAAACATGATTCCTTTCAAACTTTGCTTCAGAATAATTTAATTCAGATTGTATGCTACAGCTTTTGGCTTGTTCAATGTTGCCAGTCAATAATGTTAACAAATAAACAAATACAGAGGTTAACAACTGAGTCAAAACTCTAGCTTATTTTAAATTATTTAAAACTTGAGGGGTGACAAGCAAATATTGCATGTTTATGCTTGGAAACAGAACAAAACTGCTGCATGTACTTTGTAAGCATTCAAAATCACAGTTTAAGTCTATGGTAGAGTTTCCTGTAATATTCCTCAAGGACATGACCTTATTGGGATTCCAAAGAGTTTACAACATTCAGTAATCTAGACTTGATGTCCATACTAAATTTGGTTGAGATCAGTCATTTATTTAAATCCATAGACATTTTAGTGTAAAGAAATGAACTTTGCTCGCTCAGCTCAATTAAATTAAAATGAGTATATATACTTTTGTATCAAATGACTGTGATCGATTATATGAAGGATTTCTTGTATTCACTTCAATTTTGGTTTGAGGTAGCTGAAATGGTTTAAACTGGCCATTGCATGAAGTTTCAAATAATTCTTGAGCTATTAAAACATAAGAAAAAATTTAAGAACACGTACATTAAATTTAAATTACTAACTAATATAGTATAGAATAACTATATAGTACAAGTTGTACTTACACACAGAATTATCATCATTTGAATTTAAGGAAGAATAGTTATTTTCAGACATTGCTTCTCCTATACTTTCTTTCAAATCTTTTTCTTGTTGTTTCTGTAACAAACTCAGCATTGCACATTTATCTCTCCTTACTTTTTTCTGTAAAGCTGCAAAATTATTTTGCTGCTGTTGAGTGAATATCCTAAAAATAAAGTGTATTCAAGTAAGTAATAGAAGCATATTATAATTTTAACTGAAATACTTACCTTATTCTTTCTTCCATAGCTTTGTGTTCTTGCTGCAAGTATGTAGCTACCTGTTTCTGTATTGAGGCTAAAGCAGACTCTGTTTTACTACTTTTCATTTGAAATTTTACATCTAAAAATTTATTTACATGTTAATATAAAATAATTCAATACCAGCTACAATAAATCAAGAATAAAGTTATTCTAAATTTAGACATATAATTAATGAATGTAAAAATATAGTATTAAATTTGTTATGATTATTTACAATTAAAATTAATTCGCTTTCTAAAGAAATAATAGATTGAAAGAGATAGGTATCAAACTATGACTGTTGCAAGACTGGCAAAGGCAAAGCTTACTGCTTGTCTTGGCCTAAGTCAGAGCATGATATAGAATAAATATGAAAAAAAGCATTTGTATAATTATAAAAGGTTATGCACTTTGGGATTATACAGAGTCTTCTGCACTTTAGTAGGAAGATCAGCTTGGCATATAACTTATGCCACTGCTTCTTCAGGTTTAACATGATAAAAAAGAACATCCGTTGTCCAGAGTTCATCTTGTAAGTTAACTGAATTCGAGGGTTATACTAATTCCAAATATAAGTATAAAGGTTATATTCCACCACATTGACTAGACGCAATAATTTATTTAGACTTTCCAATATCAACTATTAATAATTCAATTCAATTCCATATTTTGTTATCTAAAACATCTATATTCAAATAATAAAACTAATTTTTTTTTGGATTTTTCTTTACATTACTTAAAAGTTTCAATTATAAATTTAATTTTGATTGCATTTAAAATTGAACTTAGCTATAAGATAAATATATATATCAGACATGGGCAAATGCGGCTCTTTTTGAGTTACATGCGGCTCTTGCTGAAAGTGTTAATTTCTGTTTTTTATTATTATTTTTACAATTTTATTTTTATAATTTTGTGAAAATGTTTATTTAAAAAATTCAATATTTGTTTATATTATATTTATATTATATAATAAAATCGCGCACCTTACCATACTATCTGCCACGACAGTACAGAACTGCGGCTCCAATGCATTTTGCAAAACCTACATTTCGGCTCCCACTGAACTCTTGCTTACCCACCCGATATATATTTTTAATTAATATAGTTTATTTAGAATGTATGTATATTGAAATCTAAAGATAACAAAAGAATGGTTGGTCAATATGATACAAAATTTTTTTAGTTTCTCAATCTCTCTCTCTCTCATCAAAGATCAGTAAAATTATGGAGAATTTAACACAAACCAGTACAGTAGAGCATCAATTATCCGACCCCCGATTAACCGACCGCGTTCTAGTTGGCAAATTCAAATGTCCGCTAGTGATGTAGCGCTACAATATTTGGTTATGTCTTGGCTACTTTAATATTATTTTTGTTAAATTTTTGCATGTTTTTTAGCTGGCAGCACTGGCTCGACCATGAAAGGGAGGCTAGTATTTAAACCAGGCCTAATACACTATACTAATAATGTAATTTTTCATTACTTTTCGGTTATCCGACCAACCCCAGTCCCCAACTGAGTCGAATAATCGATGCTCTACTGTAATTATATGCAACTGAATTATGCTTAACTAGAGTTACCATATGTAACAATATACATACAGTGATGCTAGATCACTATTTAAAAAGTCACCCATAATCAACTATGCCAGTGTCAGTGTGGTCAAAAAATTTTTCTGCAGGCCAATGAAATTTTTTGTGGGCCAGCAGTTCAAAAACACTGATATAGATGATAAAGTGAAAAAGAACTATAAAATTTACTTATTTCTGTTTAATAGAAACAAATAGTCTTCAATTCACTATTTTTCTTGCAATATACATCAAAAATAGAGTTTAAATCAATCACACTCTAGTTTAAACAAGAAATGATACATTAAGAGTAGGGTAATAAATGACACTATTTACAGCATGATATTTGACAAATATCAGTTAGATAAAAACATTATTTTTATTACAGAGAAGTAAAATATATATAGTAAGTGCTCAATTAAATGGACTCATTCAGTAAAGGGTATCCATTATTTACCATTCTTGAAACCGTGTCGATATTTTTTCCTTTGTTCAAACACAATATAGTGCAATCACTTGACCACTGGCATTTTTAATCATCAACTAAATAAAAGTTAATGATGAAAAATGCCAAGTGGTCGAGTGATTGCACTATATCATGTTTGAACAAAGGGGTATCCACTATTGCCAAACATCCATTAAATCTAATGTGTTTTAAAAACACATTTACAATATACAGGATTCATTAAAATGTTATGATGTATATAATAATAATTTATTCATACTTAATGTACAGTACATTGAGAAAATTATATTCTTTGATCCATCTTTTAACACATTTTATCAGGAAATTAAAAAAAAAAAAAAAAAGGTTTTAACTGTCTTTACAACAAATTTTTTTGACTTAAATCCAAAGTATAGTAGATTAATTCAAGGGTACTTTCTAGTGTATTTGAAATACTATTGCACCAATTTTCTTTACTTATTTATGCTGTTTAGCAATATTTTGTAATCATATTTTGCTTCTTATTAGACCCAATTATTAATAAGCTAGAGTATAATCTGCAATCAGTGACAAATAAAGAATGTATTTAAAAATAACAAAAGTTAAAAAAAATGACTCAAATTTTTGTTTATCCCAAAACATTAGCTCTTACACACTAAATGTTTTTCAAAATTCTCATGAATATTTAATAATTTTACAATGCATTAAGCATTTATCAACAAGAGAACAATTTTCAGATTATTATATTTGTCAATTCTTAAATTTAAGTTTTTTGTTTTGTTTGTGAAAAACCATACTATAAATTTAAGTATTTATTACAATACTAATGAAGTTTCAAATGACTCTATAATCATAAAATCAGATGCAAATTTTAAATAATATACACTCATTGCCATTATAATTAGTGCACCAAGAAGGTGTTGTCAAAATAGAACAAAATTGTACATGTGTAAGTGTAATGGTGATATAAGTAAGTGATTACAAAATGGAAGCAAAAGTTTCATTTATTGCAGGAAAAACTGTAGTGTCAAGAATTGCCGAAACGAAATCCCGAATAGAGTTGGGATAAGAAAATGATTGAGGACTTCACAATTTAACAAAAACTTATTTTAATAAATCTAAGGCTTAACATAAGATAAGGTTATGAAATACAATTATTTACAGAATAATTGTATTTCATATACCCCTTTTATACAACAATATATGCTAAACTGTACAATAGGGGTTATCACTTTTCACAAAGAACAAGAAACACGTGTTATAATTGACTCGCCTTTTTTTTTTTACTTCTATCCTTCCTGTCTTTCTTATTCTCACGTCGTCCCTTTTTCTCTCTCGCCTCCCCTTCGTCCTCACCTGGGAGACCACTTCACTCCTCTAGTCCGAACGACGAACACTCCAAGAACCCACGAGGAAAAAGTCCTTTTTCACACAACGACGTGTCTTTTTATAATTTCCCTCCATCCGGGCACATAGTCAACACGTGATTCCTATTGGCCAATCAATGCATACCAGCCTAAAAGGCGGTACGTGATGATGGCGCCACAATATTAAAAAGAATGACAAACCCCGATACGAAAAAACGAAACATTTACAGAATATAATAAATATAGTAACGGAGCACTACAAAACTACAAATGACAGGAGGTTCTAGTAACCTGTTTGGCCAATTCTAGTATGAATACATGATGTGATACAGGCATGCATGGAAGCTTACAGGTGTCATATGGTACCCTGTGGAATGATGTCCACATTTGCTGCAAGCAGTTCTGTAGTTTGGTCAAACTCTTAGGCTGTCCAACTTGGCATCCCAGGTGATCCCTGACAGCTTCAATCAGTGACAAATTAGGAGACCAGGCAGGCCAGGGAAGTGTGGCAATGTGGTGGAGGCAGTCCTGTGACAACCTTGCTGTGTGTGGTTGAGCACTGTACTGTTGTAAAATGGCTCTTGGGAGCTCTGCTATGAGAGGCAACACATGGCTGCAGGATTTCACTAACATACCACTAGGCTTTGCTTTACTTTAAGAGAACAAGAGCTGTCTGTCATTTAGCAGCAGACTTACCCTTATAAGAAATGGAAGGAAGAGGAAAGTGAGAGACCAAGTGTGAAATAAAGGGAGATAGGAAAGTGTGAAAGAAGACATGAGAGCTCATGGCAATTGCTTCAGTAATTGTTAGAGTATAAGTACTATACAAAGTTACAAAACAAGGTTACAGTATAAATCAAACAAATATACAAACAGAATGCCTTTCTAGCAATGATATACGCATCAATTTTCATAGATAAGAACGTCAGAGACCGAATGAAAAAATGTAAGAAAGTAAATCAGCAACTAATAAAAGCAGGATGATAAATGGCCAGTGAACCCACCAACTCAGTGTTGTCAGAATGGCCTAGGTGGCAAACTATTCAGTGAGATGACTATCTGGCTTCTATCAACCTGATGGATCCTTCCCCTATCAAACTCTGTTAGTAGTTCATATGGTCTTCAATCGCAACATAATTTCATCTCCAGTGATATAAACTATATCACTGGAGATGAAATTATGTTGCAATAGGTAAACTACCTATTCCAGAGGGATGCCACAGACAGAATGCCTTTGCACACTTTTTTTATAGGCCAAGGGAGACTCACTTTAATGTCCTCTGCTGGCATTACACAATGAGCAATCACACTAACTTTAAATCATTTCCATATCTGCTTCAGACTTATCCTCATGCCAAGTTTAAACAACTCTTTGGTGCACTAATTTTTATGGCAATGACTGTATATATAAAAAATTTCAATGGCATCTCATTAATTTATTTAGTTTTTTTTATTATTGTTTAACAATGCTGGCTGTTTTATCACTACATTTTCTTTTTCCAGTAGTGATAAAAACAGCTAGCATTGTTAAACAATAAAAATAAAAACTAAACAATAAATTAATAAGATACCATTAAAATTTATGTTCATAAATTTGGAGAACATATTGAGTAAAACTTTGAAAATTCTTATTATTACAATGAATACTCTCCAGTATAATGATTATAGTATAATTGTTTATTTCATGAATTTTTAATAAGATCCAAAATAAGCTTACCTGATTTTGAATCAAGCTGATTATCATTTATTTCAGGAAGAATAATTTTAAAAACCAATGAATAGTTTTCTATATTTTGCTTTGTTTTTAAATCCGTAAGTTTTGTTTTTAAATCTTCCTTATCCTGTAAAAATATTTCAATTAAATTCAGTACTCTCATGTATAAAAAATATCTATAAACAAAGATTATAAAAACAAACTTTTTAAAATCATACATACAAATGAAAGAAACATATACTTACTGTCATATCTGTATTTATTAAAATGTGCTCAGTTTTTTGTTTTCTATGAATAGCATGTGTATTTAATCCACATCCACCACAGGTATATACTATCCACTCACCAACATGGCAACTTGTCACCAATATTGATTGTGCCTGAAGCAAAAATATATTTTTAAGCACTTAAAACTTGACACTAAATAATTTGCATTCAGATAATTAACCTTTCAGCAGTGGGAGAGTCAGGTATGGTTCTACCCCTTAGTAGTGGAGAATATACCCGAAAAATTTTTAAAGTATTTTTTCACGCAATTTTTCTCATTTCCGTTTTAGAAAAAGTATTTGTAAACAGTTATGTCTAGTAAAGAAAAGTCTTTTTTCATTGTTACATAATTCATTTTTTATGTGAATTTTTTTTTTGCGGTAGTTTTTGGCTAGATTCTGGTGATACCCCCAAAAGAATTTAACGTATATATACGTCCCTCACCACTGCCACACAATCGCCCTCGACGTATATATACGTCCTCACTGCTGAGTGGTTAACTAATGCATAATGAGAATCAAACTAGATATCTTGTTTATTTCACTTAAACTTTTCAAAATATTGTTTTCAATGCTTCTAAAATTAAGAAGCACACATTAAATTTACTTATGAAAATATTTTTGAAAATTTTTTTCTATGTAAATTTTCTAAATATTACACCTTTTGTATTCAGTACTGTCTGGGATGAAATTTAATAGTTTATAGTGAGACTTTGATTTTTCATCAATTATAACCACTTTGTATGAACTTGTAAATAAAAAACCATTTCATTTGTCAAAGTGATATAAAATATATTATGTAAAAATAAGTTATTCAAACTTTATAATCAAAATATTTTACTAGCAAATTTTATGATCAATATAAAAATATTTTCTGTATAAAAGAAATGATAAAATTATGATTTTATTTATACAAAAATACTCGTTAGTTTGATACCGAATAATTTGAAGTATCACATAATTCAAAGTCAACTCTAGTCTCCAGCCCAGAGAATAGGATTTTGCATATATTTTAGTTTAGATAATTCAAAATATGCATACAATGAAATTTGAAGTCATTATCTGGTCTGATGACCCACAAAAATATCACTTAATTCTAAATCTTCCATCATATTACATGTTTATTAGGAAAGTTTCCACACTCAAGTAGCAGTTTCATTTTTGGTTTTTTCCAACTAAACATATCCAATGTATCAGCAATGTGATCAATGAAGAGAGAATTTCTTTTATTTTTATGGAAGAAATCTGTTTGGCATTTAATTATTTTGAATATTTTTTCACAAAAATATATTGTGTCAACAATTCCTAAGCCCACTAAATACACGTGTATTCATGATAGAAAGCATACATAGCTTTAGCCATTAATACAGTAATCTTGACAGTGAATTCTTCATAGAACTAGCCATTGGTCCTTTAGTATTCCTTTAGTAATGAAATTCATGGGTAATTTTTATGAAAGCACTTAAACTTGTTTTGTCTGTTAAATTTTAGTGGTTAATGGTCTAGGGGTGGGGAAATAGAAGAGGTCGTGTGTCATATCTCAAGTGGAGTCAAATTTAATGAAAATTTTTACTGAGTATTGGTATTTAAATTTTTTTTAAATGCATCTCTACTGTAAAAGTTATGCCATTTGCTTGTTTATATTAATAATTAATAATATAAAATTTATTTTTTAATAAAACTATGGGGCATCATTTTAAGACTATTCAAAAAGTTCTTGGAATAAAATAAAGATGGCAATAGTATAACAATGTTTTAGTGCAGTGGAATGTTTCATCTGTCATATGAAGGCATGTAAAATTTGAAGTCATTTTATCAATTACTTGTTTCTTGACATCTACTTAAACAAATCATGTTTTGTGTTTTCTACAAAATTGAAAAAACTGAACTTCAAGATTTTTTGATATGGAAAGTATTTTAGGAACAGTTTCTCCTTCATTTTAAATTGTTTCCAATTGGACTACAGAATTTAAACTTAGTTTTGAAAACCTGGAATATGATCCTTGCAGTGGATGTTCAAAAAGTGCAACATCAGAAATCAAATCATTAATAAAGTTCATGATATAGTTTTGTAAAAATCAACAATTAAAGGTATCTAATATTGCTAAAGCTATAAGCATTTCAAATAAATTGGAATTTCATATTTTGACTGAAGAATTAAATGAGAAAACTGGCTACAAGATGGGTGCCATGATTGCTAACAATTGAACAAAAATGCATTTGCACTCACATTTCTCAAGTATATATAGACTGTTTCCAGAAAAATATGATCAATGTTGTGCACAGATTTGTTATCATGAATGAAGACCACATACTCAAAGTAAAAAAAGCAGCTGAAACCATGGACAGAATGATGGATACTTGGCATAAAAAAAGAAGACGAGGTCTTTCTGCTGGAAAGGCCATGACAGTTTTTTGGATGCTAAAAGAATTATACAAATAGATTATCTTCCAAAGAATAAAACAATAATAGAGTACTAATCAACAAATGTGTACCTCAAGCAATTGTAAAGTTAAACAGTTTTTATAGCATTTTCCATTACATTTTGAAAATATTCCTGTTTTAACATTATTATTGAATATTTATTTATTTTATTATTTAAATGTTAAATAATATAATCCTTTAATTGTTGCAAAGTGTTGAACTTATTTATATAAGCCCACCACCTTTCCTTTTAGATAGTGCTGGAATCTTTTTTATATGGAGCCTATCAAATCAGGCAATCTCACTGGCCACAGAAAATCACCATATCACAAAATTAAATGATCTGGAATGTTTCTCACACTGACTATTTCACAATATTGTCCTTTGCAACTAAAAGCAAACCATTGGCAAACTTCATTTAGAAAAATTAGATCTGTTCAAATCTTGTGATTTATTTTGCATCCCATATTTGATTGCTCTTTTAGTATGTAAAACAAATTTTTTTTCCATAAGAATTAATAGAAATAAGGGTCTTGTTTTAAAGACTTCCCATAAGAAATAACAATAGAAGAATTAAAAACTGAATTTATACCCAATGAACAGAAACAGGTATATCTCTCTAATTTAAAAATATATTGTTTTGCATTATTTTTTGCATTTCCATTAGATCCATTATTATTAATTAGTTCTATGCTGGTAGCTAGTTATCAATATCATAAAAATTTTATTGGTGAATGTATGCTGATAAATATAAAAAGCTAATTTTATATATTCATATTAGTTTTATTTTGTACATCTAGTATTAAATTATTTTTTAAAAATACAAAAATTACTTAGATACAACTATTAAATTTTGTTTTAGCTGGAACTTATGACTTATTTAATCCTGTATTCATAAAATATTTTATAATTAACAAAAATTACTTAAATGAAAATCTTACCATAGTTATTCCACCCAAATCTAAAGTCACTGTAGCAACTCCACCTTGAAAGAATGTGTGTAAAGTTTCTTCATTTGTTAGAGCCAATGAATTAATGGGAGTTGACTGAATGACATTATTTTTTGTATGAATGCAAACATTCAGACAATGACAAACTAAATGCATCATTTTACCTTAAAATAAAAAGGAAAAAAATTCTAAATTATTAAAATGATAAAAAGAAAATATTTCTAAAATAAATTATTACAAAAACCACATTAAACAAAAATATCATAAATTAACAACTTACATCTAGGTTACTTTTATAAAATAAATATTTTATTGAGCAAGAAATAATATATATAATCATGTTATCATATCATATTAATCATATTAAAATAAATAAATGGCATATCTTTTGGTTACAATTAAAAAAACAGATTCTTATTTGGAAAATGTAACATTATAATTATATCTTATGATTGATATCTTTATGATGAGATCAGTAATTAAATACTTATAATGATTACTATTTTATGTTTTAAAAAAACCAAATTCAAGTTCAAGTACTTCAGTCCATTAAAATATCAATGTATATATTAACCAGAAATAGTAAAATGTAATTAACTTAAGTTATTTTCTGTAACAAAACTGATTTTTTACCAAGAAGCAACACTATCATTTTGCATAAGCAAAATTTATAGCTTTTATGTGAAGCAAATAATCTTATCTGTAACAGTGTAGTTTAATATCAAACACTAAAATATACTATTATAGATAAGATTATTTAATAGATCAATATGCTAAACATTAAAAAGTTCTTAAGAATTAAGATGTATTAAATAACACTCATGTAGCTTCATAGATTTACAAAAGTTGGTTTTGTAAATTCCTCTATTCAGTTTGAAGCAAATTGAAGTTTTGATATAAACTTAAAAAATATATATCTCATCTCTAGTCAGTTAAATAAAATTACATCTTGTTAATAAATCATTGCAATAGTTTACTTTATTACAAGTATTATGTAGAGCTAACATCAGTTTCTTCAAATGTACTGTCTTTAAAATAACAATATCAAAATTTCTGAATGATTTAAAAATAGGTTATATATTAGAAAACTGAAATCTTAAAAATTAATTCAGAGATAAACTAATAGCTACCATCATTAGTCTAATTTGTATTTAGTTATTAATATAATAAAGAAATTATGTCTGAAGACAAAAATTTATTTAATATGATTAAATTATACTTAGATGTGTGTGTATAAATGTACATACAATTATTTATGAATTATAAAATTAACAATCTTCCTTGCACACACAAGCCTGTCTGCATAAAATACACATGTAATGAACATATAAAATTACAACTTTTATACAACTAAATGCACAACATCTAATGACACTTAAAATTTTCTATTCTAAATAACAACAAAACAATAATGCTATATATATATATATATCTGACTCTAGATTTTGAAAACTAATAATGATACAGCATAATTTTTTTAAGATCTAACCGCAACAAAATTCTAAGATCTTAGAATTTTGTTGCGGTTAAGATTTCAAGATCATTTTATCTTTAATGTATCTCTTTTAAAAAACAATTTAAATTTATTGGTTTTATTGCTGCTAAATCTAAATTTAAAAAATATTATGAGATGTTTGCAGATATGTTTTTCAAAAGCATTAGTTTCTTCTCTCTCTTGCATTTTAAACATTTTTTCATGTTATATATTATTTATTTAAATTGAAACTTGATAAAGTATTTAACTCTTTTTAGGAATATGAATATTGCATTTAAGTAAAACAGAATATAATTTTGTCAAATCAAGAGTGAGTTATGCTTTCTGCCAAATATCTTATGCAGGAAATATTACAGAGAAAGTGCAATATTGTATCATATCAATAATTTCATTTGCAAACATTTATGTTTAAACTGAGTTTTAGTGTGGAAAATGTCAGATTATGGACAAATTTCACATTCAATAAATATGAAAAATATATATTATATATAACAACACAATAAATTTACAATCCAGCTCCTTATTCAATGCTTTAATTCATTTAAATTATTTAAAACTACATTAAAACTTTTGTCTTTTTCTGTTTTACATGAATAATGTATGATTGTATTCGATTATAATTAATAATACAGTAAGACCCCGCTTAACGCTGATTCAATATAACGCAGTGTGCTTGACACCTAAAAAATGTTCAAAATTTACACTGATTCAAATTAACGTGATATTTCATCAATTCACATATAATAAGATTATTCCCAAACACGAACCAATTAACAAAAGGTGGCAATTCGTCGTAGCGCTGTACTTCCCTTAAATCTATGTTTGTTTTGTGCAATTTTGGAAAAAAATATAACATCATGGATGCCATAGGAAATATCAACTTCACTTCGCAAGAATTAACTGATAAATGCATTAACGAAATGTGGAAGAAGTTATGGCTGGAGGTATCCAAGAATTCTCATTGAGAAGAGCCTGTCGCTGTATCGTTAGATTGACAACTTAATCGATACAGGAGATGTAGACGAGCAGGATATTAAGGAGTTACTGCAGATTTTTGGTGAGAGCCTTACCAATGACGACTTCAAGAACTGGTAGAACAAGGAATTCATGTAGAACTAGAAAATAGAGATTCTGAAGATGAAGAACCCAAAAAATTTCTCTACAGTTTTCCTTAGTAAAAAGGTTGGTAACGACAACCGAAATCGTTGATCAAATTGTACCGAATGATCCAGAGTTTGATAGGAGTGCCAAAGCAAAACGAGGCATTTTGGATGCGATATTCTGCTATCGACATTTGTTTAAGGAAAGAAATAGAAAGCGACCAAACACGACTTCATCGCAAAAAACAAGAATTTCAGAAGAGCCAGGACCTTCGTCACAAAAAAATTAACTTTACATTTCTGTGCGCATGTGTTTGTGTGTTATTTAACATATATTATTATGCAAAAATTTATATAAAAAATAACTTAAAATTATAGTAAAATTGCTTGTTTTTTGGTTGCATGTTCCTCTATCCCTATTTACTCTATGTTAAAATGGTCTCGTTTAACACTGTTTCGCTTAGTGCTCTGTCGTCTAGGAACGCATCCCCCACATTAAGCGAGGTCTTACTGTACTGTATGTCTATACATACACAAATCATTGTGTATATATATATACTTAAATCAATCAATATTTAATATTTTTTGAAAGATTGGAATTACAGATTTACTGTTTTAAGGAACAAACTAATAACCTTATATTGCTTGTTTCATCTCTAAAATCAAATACACTGATATATAGAAACTTGCACACAAACTAAGTTGATCCAAGTTTCCTTTCCATCCATCCATACAAAGACACTGAGGAAAATTATGTACGTTTCTAATTATGTTCTTTGAATAATGCTAAATAAAAAAAAAAATGCTGGCAAGGACTCTTGCACAATTTTCCTGCCATTCAAACATCAGAAAGTACAGTAATTTTCCATTATAATTTCTAAAAGAAAAAAGTCTTTTTTGGAGTAGGAGTAAGTTTAAAGAAAAATTGTAAATGCCAAAATGAGTATAGTAACATTTTCATTAGGTCTGACTACATTTGAGATATGATTCTCTATCCCCTCCATCTCCGCCTAGTCTTATAATCTCCAAAACATAACAGCATCAATACCTCATATATAGTAGTAGTCTTGTCAAGTTTCAAAATATTTGTACATGAGATCTTGAGATATGAAGCAAAATACAGAACACAGAATTTTGTTCCTCCCCATTTTTATATTTTCAGAATCAGGAAACCTAAATATGTTGAAAAATGCAAAAAAATCCAGAGGATCAAAATTTGACTGATTATAATACATTACCTCTGTAACTTGAACAGGAAAATAGAAATCAACACCATGACAAACATTTATTCTGTTATAAGTAGAAATCTATTTTATTTCAAAACCTTAATATTTTTTTAAATCTATAAAGAATTTCTGCATAATCGAAAAACAATTTGGCTAGACAAAATTTAAGTTTGAAAATTATATGATTGGGCTTTATTTATAAATAATTCTGAAATTTTAACTAAAATATAATAAAAACAACACATTAAAAAATTAACTGTAAAAATAAACTTTTACAATAGAATGTATTTTCAAATGTTTTCAAAAGATATTTAATTTTGTTGTTACATCATCAAAAATTTTTAATTCAAATTTCAATAAAAACTATATCTAGCTTTTTAAAAGGTGTTATATATTAAATAAGCAAACATTTTTGGTTTGTTTAATCTTTCTTCACATACATATCAAACAAAGTAAAATTGAATAAAAACCTACAGTTTTAGTTATAACAACTGTATAGAATATAATTTATTATAATCTAAACAATTTTATTTGAATATTACTTTATATATATAAAAAAATATATATACCAAATTAATTTTTAAAGGTAGAATGTGTTTTTATTTTGAATTAATTTGGTTTTTAAATTTTCAAAATTTTAATCTACTTGGCAAATCAAAATATTTTAACCATAAGTTTAAATTTAAATATTTTGAAGTAAGGAATATCTAATCAAATACTATTACTCTCTCTTGCATTGCATTGTTGTTTACATTAATTAAAACCATTAAGTATGTTAATGTATTATTGTAATACTTCATAAAATTAAAAATTGATGTGAAACATTATGTTCATTTTGTTTCATTTTACCCACCAGAAAAATATTAATAATATGAATAAACTGAAAAATTTTAATAAAATTAATTTATATAAATCAAAATTTAATTAGAAAACTACTTTTGAAATAACCATGCTTAAAAATAACTCCAAAACTTTAATTTGATAAATAGTAACAAAATAATGGAAAGTTTTATGTTCAGAAATTGGGATTACTGATGGGATTACCTTCGTTATTAGTATTAGCTAAATACTGGTAGTACTCAGAACTATAGTCCCCTACATATTTGATGCACCACTCACAATTATATGCCTGTTGGCATTCTTAATAATTTAGAAGATGTACTAATATTTTGGCAAGAGAAAGACTATAATCTCATTGATTTTCATAAAAATATATGCTCAAGTACAATATACAATTTATCCAGTTCCAAATCTTACTCCAAGGAACATAAGGAAATTCTCTATTGTCACTTTCCAGTGCTGGGAGCTAAAATGTATTCTTTACTATTAACTAGACTGCAACTTACAACTTAGCATTTCTAAAAAAAATCTTAGCACAAACTCCTACAGACCCATGGAACAAACTACAGCAAATGGGAGTATACAGAATCTCTATATTAAGCAACAACAACA
Source organism: Centruroides vittatus (assembly GCF_030686945.1). Taxonomy (NCBI): domain Eukaryota; kingdom Metazoa; phylum Arthropoda; class Arachnida; order Scorpiones; family Buthidae; genus Centruroides; species Centruroides vittatus. The sequence goes on along the minus strand of NW_027122274.1, from coordinate 540,531 downwards.
GTTTTTTTGCTACATCAATGCCACAGCCTGAGTTTTGAGGTAAAGCCCCCCTAGACATAAAAAGGCATAGAAAGAGAAAAATCTACAACAAAGCTGGCCAATTTCTGCTTAGACAATGAGTGGAAAGTCCTATAGGACTACATAAAAACATCCTAAAGGTCACTGATCAATCTGGCAAAACTCAACTCAAAACCATAAATATACAAAAATATAATTCCACCAATCAGACAACATTTAGTCTCCAAGTGTTATCAGAATGCCTTCAAGACAAAGTTAAACACACTACCACACAGAAGCCTATATAGTTCCTCTTTTGTACCATTTTCTGCTGATGTAAAGATGTGTAAATAAAACAGTTTGAAAATTGAAATTTTCAAAATTATGTTCTCTAAACATTCATTTTGTTCAAAGCTACAACTGAAGAAGCCTGCTTACATTGGATAAAAGTACTTTTAAATAGTCTATTTATTGTTATTCCTCTCCATAAGAGGAAATAATAAATTCGTTCAACATTGCTACTGGATGTTTATGTTTATGACAATGTACAGGCTTCCAATTTATATTGATAAGTAATGTATTACAATTTAGGTAATGTAAATATCTTAATCCATAACTGAGAAATTCTTAACTAAATTTAATTTAGATTACATTCAAAATAATAAAAACAATATGTAATAAAAATTATAATTTATTTATTCATTATAATTCAATTATTATTTAAACTTTTGGGATGAATTTTTAAGCAACCTTATATTACTCTGAAAATAACCAATTATTTTTCTGATTCTGTTCCAAAAGATTTCAGTTGACAGTGCAATGATTCAGTCATTACAGTAACAATAAAAAATTCTAATATTCCTTGGAAAAACACAATTTATAATATATACAAATTTTAATAACATATAATGCAAATGATATATTTGAAATTATGTATTATATATTATATAAAATTCCAAAATTAAATAATATTTATATTTTATATAATATAGAGAAAATGTTTCTATAAAGTAGGATTTCTTTGATATCTCAAACTTTCAGAGGGGCAACTAAAACATTACTAAATATATGATTCATGAAGCAATGTCCTTATACTGGTAGAGTTCTTTCATTCAAGTTACTTTTGTATTTTAGTCTGAATGCTCTGTTGCTTTTAAAAGCATCTGTTCAGACTAAACTATTTCACATTTACTTAACTTTTTAGAATTAATTATATAGGATTTTCCAATTTATATATTCCTGTTTTCTCCAAAAGATACTATTACAGTAACTAATAAATCATAGAAGATATGGCAATAGAAATTTTTATAACGGCTAAATAGATTTTAACTGTAAAAAAAGATATCAAAATTAAAATATAAATAAATCAATTGGTTTCATATTTTAAGCAGATCATCACAGCATTAATTATATCTGGCTTTTAACTTCAACAAAGCCATATAAATTTTGTGAATGTTTTAGAACATGAATTTATCTCATATCAATGAACTAATATAAATGATTGTATCAATAATATAAACAATTACTTAAATTAAAATGATACAAATACAAATACTAATTAATAAAATAATGAATCCTGCAGATTAAACTAGACTGATTTTTCTGAGATTAAGCTCACAAATACTAAATGTATCCTTTTAAAAAGTGACAGACAAATGGCAATTAAGTTTATATTGCTAATGCATTCTTATGTTATTTATATTCTAAACTGTTTAGACAGTATTTATAATACTTAATTATACGTAGTGTCAATAGAATCTAAATATTTTACTAAAAAAACAGGAAACATAATTCACTAACTATACTGTCGAGTGCCTCTCGCTCCTCAGCTGACAATCCAGCGGCCTTAGCAACAACCAAACGAGATGCAGTATCGCGAGAGAGAGAAGCTGCGCAGGGGGTCTTTTGATAGAAGTAGCGGGAAGAGTCCATTTAACAAGCAAACTGGACTCGACCTTGAACTGAAACATACATAAAAGAGGAATGGCGACGAAGTAAGGCGCTCCTCGTGGCACTTTACTCAACTAATTAAATGCGCAATAAATTAATTATTCGATAATTTTTATCTAAATTATTTATTAATACTTAAAGAGAAATTTACTATTTAATTTATTACACGGGTGTGAATAAAAATAATTTACCTCCTAATACATTTATCTGTCGTGATTTTTGTCCTAGTGATAAAACGAAACTTATATTTGTTTCAATCGTTTTTCTAATATCTTATAAAATATTTTTGTTAGGATATTTAAGCTCGATGATAATCTAATGTTCGCTTGAAAGTAGCGGCACAACAATTAAACATCCACGTGGAAGCGCTTTTGAATCATCCTTTCACGCGTTTAGAGTTGTATCTATTCCGATCCAAGTTATCTGCAAGATGTATGGAAGAAGATGGTACACGCACGTATCATTAACTCTAAGGAATCCGGGAATGAAAATTTAGATCCGTAGAAGTTTAATTAGTTAGCCAGGTTCTAATGCGTCACATGCCGTAAACGTTTAGAATCTCCGAAACAAGAAGGAGAGAGCCGGGATTTCAGTGACATAGAACCTATTTGCCACTCATTATTTAGTGTCCTCTTTCAAGTCTGTCCAGAAAAACGTCTTAAGAAAATGTGCGTGTACCATTTAACAAGCAAAATAAACAAAATAAAGCTTACGTCAAATACACAAACCGGCTGAGTCTCTAAATTTGCATTCATGATATCTATATGAATTTGAAGTTAGTTATGTTAATCGTCCTTGATACCATGACAATAAATCATTACGTTTTATTACTATAGCTATTTTTTGGCTATTTGAGCGGACTTATCGCACCACGATTTTTTGAGGAGCGTAAAAAAGCATACGTAAAAGCGGTAAAACAAATGTAAAACTTGTCAGTACCCTCTGAAAAATTGTAACAAGCTGAAAAAATTATAATCCATGTCGAAAACTGAAAACTGCAATTTCTATCTAACTATATATTTGTAAAACTTAAATAGTTAAATATTACTGTTATTAATTATAATAATAGACAGATGTGTCTACAAGTTTATACGTCTATAAGTCTATAAGTTTGAAGAACATACCATATAATGAAAGAATATACCTTTAAAATTATACACCAATGTAAGTCAAATTTTTTAATTCTAAAATATAAAAAACGACGTAAAATAAAATCTTAATTATGTAAAATTTATTAGATAAATTTATAAAACTCCAACTGAAGAAGGGTAGAAAAACCCGAAATGAACATCTTGGATATCAAAAGTCTAATAAAAAACAAAATAGAAAAACCGAAGTAAAAATTCCTCAAAAAGTCCTGGTGCGATAAGTCCGCCCAATTAGCCAAAAAAATAGCTATAAAAGAATAAAGCAATAAAGAAAAAAAGGACAAGAAGCTTTATGAATGAAGATATCATCACGTCTTGGTTAATTTTAATGTGTGTATATATACATATACTATTTATTTTGTTTATCTTTATTTTAAATAAAATAAATTATAAAGATATAAAATATAATACAAAAATAAATTGTTAATTTTTGTGATTAACTAATGTATCCTCTTTAATTTAAGAATTACCGAATTTCTGATTAAATATAATCGTGTATATGTATAGTTCATTTTTCCACTTTATTTAATCTATACTATTTTTTCAAAATTCACTTATCTGTTTTTCTTGAAATACAGTTTACTATGCCCACAGATGGCCGAATGGATAAAACTACTGAACACTAGTCGTGGGTTTGCGCAAGACCAACGAGCTAGTCATGTGAAGTTTTCTTGGTTTTCTTCACATGTCTGACATGACATCTAAATAGGGACTAGATTTCTACAGAAAGTCCCCCGAGAGACATTCCATTGGCAGATCTTCCAAGCAATACGTTGCCCTATTCCATCAAACCAGACAGTTTTTGATTTCTGAAGCCATTTTGCTAAATAATTTTTAAATGTAATTTTTTCAGTATTCAATTTTTCAATACGTGTTTTTAGAAAAGAATAATTGTACACGGAAATAAATGACGCTTAAACTTTGTGGTTGCGCTCAGTCATTAAACACGGCCACAAGTTTACAGAGTTGGATTTACATAATTCTAAACAATCTACAATTCAGAGCATCACTTTTATAAATTTATTATTATTTGATGAATAGGAAAAGTCTCTTACTATTTTAGGTTAAGTGCTCAATTATAGCGCAAATCCATCTCAGATTTAATGTGTTGAATGATATTAATCCAAGAAAAGATTCATAGCAACGCCAAGTTATTTTAAATTTTGCATAAGAGCCAGTTAATTTCGGCAATTTTCATCTCGCAAAATCTCATAATTTCAATGTTCGACTCGTACGATTGACATTATGGCCGGATGATCAAGACAGAAAAAGAGCGCCAATCTGACACTCTGGGGACTCGGATTTCAGTACAGAAACTTCAGGAAGTTTTCATGGGAGTTTGTCGCAGGGAGTCAGGCTCGTCCCTAACCGGCAGGCTGCACTCTTTGTGAGTCCGATCAAACCTGTGATCAGTATGATTTAAAAGATCTTTTTAGTACCGTAAGGGAAGCGTTTCAAAAAATACAACTAAAATAGTAAAATATAAAATGGAAAAATGTGTATGATATTTCACTAATAAATTAGCTGTGAAGTTTGTTAATTGTTGCATATAACCGAACGTAATAGAACATCTAACTAATTGAAAGTTTTAAATTGAATTGTACACGTAAAACGTTTAGAATTTCCCGGAACATAAACATTTCCGAATGTGGTATTTTAAGCAGGTGACAATTGATAGTTTTAGAAAATTTGTAAAAAATTCAAAATAAATTTATACAGCAATGTATATTTTCACAAATAGAATTACTGGGCTGTAATTTGAAAAAAAAAATTGTAGACGTATAAATTTCCAATGTCTTCCATCCGTTCTTCCTTAATCTCGAGAACAGAGTTAGATAGATGAAAGACCAGATATGGAAACCTTAGGGACAAGAGGTCCCGATTAACTGTATACGAACCTTCGATATAAAGCGGAAGTCAATTCAATTCAAAAATTCTCCTATGGCGGTTTTAAATAGATGATTGGCACGACTCTATTGTTAAAGGAAAAGTATGATGTACAGGGCAAGCTACTACTAATTTGAAGTGAAGAGCATATATTTTTAATTAAATATATGATTAAAAATTGCAACCCGGCATTGTGACGATATCAGAATAAATGATTGCTCGTATTTCATTACTTCTTTGTAAACTAATAAATTCATATATTTTTTGAAGTTTGAATTTATTCGATTAAGACAACACATCACATGGGCGATCTGCCGAGAGGGAATGCCTCCCGGAAGGTCTTTTATGAGAAACTGGCCCGTATTTCGCGTTACTGGCGTGAAGAAATTCCGGAAAACTACGTGACTAGCCCGTTGGCGAGGCGCAAATCCCTAACCAACTATCAGTGTTCAGTAGTTTTATCCACTCGGTAACTGGTGGGTTGTTTTTTAAAAGTTATTTAATAATTATTATACACTGTTAAAAATATAAAACAATTATTAATATATAAAAATAATTATTTCTTTATATGTTTAAATTAAGATATTTTCATAATATTCCTTTTTATATTTTTATACATTCTTTTTTATCTTACATAGGCCTGTGCAATATTTTGTCAGGATATATTATTTATTTTAAAAATTAATTTTATACAAGTAGAAAAATTTTAAATTTTTTATACCTAATTCAATACATACGACACTGAGTTTACTAGAAGTTCAGAAACTCTGTATATTATATATTAAATATAACTTATATTATATATTATATAAATTGATGGGACCTATATAAAATCATTGTTTATCTGTTGATAGTATATTTGATAAAATATAACAAAGAAAATAACACATATGTTACTATTAATTGCAAATATTTGTATATAATTTTCTAGCGATAAAATATAGTAACTAATGAAAGAAACAAAAACTTTAACAATACAAATTATACTTAATGAATTAAGCAATTTTTAACAAATTCTGTTCATAATTTTGAACTAATTTTAGATAATTTATGTACCAAAATTGGGACAATAATAGTTTAATAGGTCACATTAATATCTAAACTTTGGCGTATAAAAATATCTAGATATTTACATATTATTCTAAATGAGGAACGGATACAATAGCCTGTATCTCTCGGAAAATACTTATTACAAATTTAAAAGAGAATATCATCACAAACAAACACGAGGCGAGAGTCGAGTGAGAGTGATAAAAATTTCGTTTAATACGAATACAAAGCATCTTTATTGTTCGATTATCACGGTTGTTTTTAAGCATAAATGTCCCCCCTCTCTATCTTTCTATATATATATATATATAGGCAATGGCATAATTTAAGATATATAAAGAATTTTTTTATACCGTTATATATTAAACTTGTAAGTAATCAATTCAATTAAACTGATTACGAATAATCAATTTCACTGATTTGATTTTCAGTTATAAATTAGAGCTTTTTTTTTATTTATAAGTTTAATTCCGTAATAAAAGTTCATAATTCACTGCGTGTAAGCCCACCAGTAGCCAAGTGGTTAAAACCACTGAATCCTGATAAAGTAATCGCGTCAGTCGCGAGTTTACGCCTCACCGATAGGCTGGCCACGTGGAGTTTTTCGGGTTGTCTAAAATTAAATAACACACATTAGAGACCAGCTTACCATAGAAAGTCTTCTTGGAGTCCTTCTCTCTTGATAGATCGCCCATGTATTGCGTTGTCATGTCCCACCAAACCAGAAACGTGAATAAAATTTATTAAATGATATTTATATTTGTATTTAGGGGAAAAAATGTAAATATTGATTGTGCGATTGAATTGCTTAATTGGTATCCATTTCGGGAATAATAAAAAAAAAAAAACATGAATTAGGCCTATATCTCGTAAACAACTTTTATTCAAAATTATGTTATGAAGCATTTCAGTAATCAATACTTAATTTCCTTGCTAATTTGGGAAAACATTTCTTGCACAATTTGCATTTTTTTAGACTTTATTATGATATTATAGTCATTTTTAAATATAGTCTCTTTCCGCCCTGTGGGCTAAGAGGGCCTATTTTAACAAGCCCATTACGGTTTTGGCCAGGTCCGTAATGGGGCGGCCGGGGTGAGGGATGGGGCCCAACTTCTCCGGAATGAACACCATCCGAAAGATTTCTGGGGTTTTTTTAGCCGTCCGGATTTGATTTCGGGTCTCTTCAGAACGATAGGCTGCTACCTTGACCGCTCGGCCAACCGGCCATATTACAGCCATTTGAAATTATGGACTTGGTAATCTATGTCTTCTTGTTTATGTGTAGTTATATTTTCAAGTTTATTTTATTTATAAACTTATAAAAATAAAAGTTTAATTTTATATTTTCTGTATAAAATCTCCCAAAGATATTCCAGTTGTTCATGCAGTTTCTAAAAAGTTTAAACTATGTTTTTCTATTGTCGCTATATTTAGTTAAGATCTCAAGAATAAAATTTGGAAGGCAATCAATTTAGGAACGATCATTGCCTCTTGAAAGCATGCATGTTTATTATAATAGAAATTTCATAAACAGATCGTGATCTATATCATATTATAACTTTTAAATTTTGATTTTGTTTTCATGTATATTTTATTACTATAGTTTAATTAATTTATCAAAATATGAGTTGTCTAATTCCAAATCTGAATTTAGAAAAATGTTTATGGAGCGCAAACATGGTAACAAATAAGTTAACTCTGAATTTGTCAGTTTAATATTAAATATAAATTAATTTGGAACAGACAGATCTATATAATTATATAATCGAGACGAGTTAATAATAATAATAATCAGTGCAGAGCCGAAACGGTTAGGAGTTGAAAGTTGAAATTTGGTACACAGTTAGGGTACGTCACGAGAACGCACACTAAGAAGGGATTTTTCGAAATACCTCTCCCACGGGGGAGAGAGACAGGATTAAGGCTTAACACTTCCATTGTTCGATGGAAGATGTTAAGTAAAAATGGCAATGCCAACAATGGAAGTGTCAACAATAGAAGTGTTACGTAACAATGGAATTGTTAAGAGAAAGCGACGTGCAAGACGCAGATGCAGTTTTTTTCGTTTTTGCGGAAAATCGAACATATTTTTAGACCCATCTAAAAATTCTGTAATTAGTCTGGAAACAGGGAGGACCCAATTCTTGCATTTTGCGAAAACGGGTAAGGTTGACCGTAACGTAATAATCTTCATTTTCGCTAAAAGGAGTTGAAACTTGAAATTCTGTATACAGTTTGGGTACCAAATTTAAGTGCCAAAGTGTTAAGTAACAATGATAGTGTTAAGTAACAATGGAAGTGTTAACAATGGAAGTGTTAAGTAACAATTGAGAACAAGAGAAAGCGACGTGCAAAATTTACGGGCTCTGGAAAAAACGAAAAAAGAAAAAGAGTAATATGTTAGAACATATTCGATTTTCAAATTTAAACAGATTAGTTCGGTTTTTCTCGACCTTTCTTCTTTAGAACATTCGATGAAAATCGAACGATATAATCAGAAGACGTCGTGAAAATCGAACAATATTAGAACATTCGATTTTCAAATTCGACCTTTCTTTAGAAATACTCAGTTTGTTGATGAAATTACTCTTTTTCTTTTGTGACTATAACTTAATAATCTTAATTATCGCTATCGTTACTTTTGCCCGAGCAACGCCGGGCCTACCTGCTAGTATTATTATAATACAGATATAATTTAATTCGAACAAAAAGTAGTCGTTGGGCTCTCCAGGAGCGCTCAGAGACATGGTACCTGAAACGTTTCATTGCATTTATTCAAACCGTTTCGAAATGTACAAAAAACAAACTAGCAAACTTTCTTCTTTTTATAAGTATATTAGATGGTGAAGAACATATCCAGGACGGATCACACCCGAAAAATTTCTGTTTTTCGACTCGTCTGGATTCGGCCCCGAGTTCCCAAGAGAGGTAGGCTAACACCTTAAATCTCTTGGCCATCTTAAATCTCGGACATCAAGAGTGCCTTTTTTATAGGCTCACCGTCCTTCACGGCGAGCCTATAAAAAAAGCACTTTTGGTATCCACAGGACATTGTGTCCAAAATGAAAAAATCTATGGCTGTAAAAATACATTTTCTGATTGATTATGTTGTCATGATGTCAACAGTTGCATTATTTAGAGAAAAATGAGAAATAAACAAACCTATAAATATTTTTAAAGAATTTGGAAAAGGAACAACAATTTTCCAATAAAGGAAAATTGTTCCCAATCCAAATTCTTTGAATATATTTATAGATTACGTTTATTTCTATTTATGAAGGAAAACACGCCAAAAAAATAATTGATTACATTATCTTGCCAATAGAATTGACTATTGCCTTAATTTTTTAAAAAAGTAATTTGAAATATTTACTTTCAATTCTACTGATCTTATATAAATATTATGAATAATTATTTTAGAATTCTATACTCGTTAAGCAAGAATTTTCAATAACATTTTGCGTATTTTTAATCATTAAAACAGGTTCTAAATAATTATTCAATAACTTGATTTTAAAAAGTGACTGAAGCAACAATTACTTAAACGTAAGATTTCAAAATTAGATATCAGAAATATGAAATATAATAGATTTCATATTTCTGATATCTAATTTTGAAATCTTATGTTCAAGTAATTATTTCTTCAGTTTAAAAACTAAAAGATATAAAATAAAAGAATATGAGAGATATTCAAAAGCTTAAAAATATGCCATTTCAGATGCAAATTTATTCATAAATACAGTATACTGTATTTCCTATTAATGATATTTAATAAAATATTTTTAAAATTTTATTTTGATATATTTCAGAATTGAAAACAAAAATACGCAACGTAATTACAAGAAAGTAAAAAAATGCAGAGTCAAGATTTAACATCAGAACTTTTTGAGAGTTTTACAAAATAAAGAAATACGCGTTGCGTTTACAAGTCTTCACTTAATGTCATTTTGTTACAACGTTGTTGAGGAAACACACAAGTACATTTGTAATCACTTACAATTATTGCTTTGCACTTTCTTTATAAACGGTAAAATTTATTCTATGAGGTTAAAATTAAATGCTAGAGGTTTGAAACTCGATCGAATAGGAAACTTATTTCTTGTTTATACCATTTACCTTAAGTTAAAATTAGTTTCGTAATACATCATTTTGCTAAACAATATACAAGTATATTACTATACAAATTATCTCAGTTTTATATGGACCTGTTTAATGCAAATTCACTTCAATCTTATTTCCTTTATATGTAATTTTCTTCTAAATAAAAGGGATTTATAATTTTAATGAATATCAGAAAGAAGTATTTTAGTCTTGTTTCAGTTTGGTATTCTTAAAGAATGTTTGGAAGCAAGTTTAATAAAAAGCTGTAACAGAAAATTTAATGACCTGCATTATAGATGTTACCGAAATGGCCAAACTCCAAATGGACATCATCCAAAGTTACGCCTGCAAAATGCCTATTGAAACAGAAATGCTTCAATTGCCTTTACATAAGCGTAATTTTGGATGATATGGCGGAGTAATTACACTTCTTTAGTGACTCATATACTAATGACGAATTTTAGGATTTAAAAAATTCAATGCGAAAAACAAAATTGTGAATTAAAAAGAATGATGATTGTTATATTTTAAAGAAAGTAGTTCACCGTATAATAAAGACGTAGATTTATTGTTTAAGCATGGTTTAATTCTTCAGAGTTTATGTTGCAGAATAAATTTAACCAGTTTGTAGAATATTACAAACAAATACTACATATGGATAATTAAATACATATAAATTTACAACATAAATCTAAATTAATTTATGAAATGCATTTTTTTAAAATAAAATTTTGCAAAATAATTTATATTATAAAGAAGAACATTATTTCAATAATAATAATAATAAATAAAAATTTATGTAATATTTGTAAATTGAACAATTGTATCAGAAAAAATTTTAAAACACTTTTATTTACACTCACTTGTGCTCGTTGATTTAACACATAACTATATATAAATATGTATGAAGGCTAACCCATTTTCATACGTAATTATTATTTTTTTTTATTTTCTCTGCAAAATGTACAAAAATTGTTTTATTCTTTCTTGCTTTTCTCAAAGCTAAATTATTTGTTTTTATAATGCGCATTAGTGATGTAAATTCTCTTTTGTTTTATATACTAACATAATTATTTATAAATTGTTTGTATAATTATATATTCATATAAACGTTCTCGTATTTGATTTATATTGAGTTTACGAATATACGAACTTTTATATAAGCAATATGATATGAGTCAATAAATATTAGGGTTAATGTTATCCTAGGTGCCAAGATGGCGGCTCGTCTCTGATTCCAGCAAGGAAACAGTGGGACGCACGTTCTAACCTAACCTAACTTATTCTAATAAATTACCATAATTATTAGAATAGGTTAGGTTAGGTTAGAACGTGCGTCCCACTGTTTCCTTGCTAGAATCAGAGACGAGCCGCCATCTTGGCACCTAGGGTAACGTTAACCAATATTAGTTACCTTAATTTTTAATATAAGTTATTATATAATTTAATAATTTTGACGTTATTATATAAAGTATACTTATTAATTTATTCAATTCTTCCAATGAATAATATCTGATTAATTTAAGATGAAAATTTTTAAGAATTTTAAATTTATCTACAATTAAACAATACAATGTGATTCTCTACAACATTTATCTGTAAATCTTGTTTTTTCCTTTTTTTCGCTTGGTCTTGTAATTTTTGTATTGTTGTTACGAGTGTATATGTAAGTCTTTTCTTTTTTATTTTTATTTTAAAAATCAATCTTTGTTTCTAGTTTTGGATTTTCGCCATTCGAGTCCAAAAAGGAAGAATGAAAATACTCTTTACAGTCGATCAAATGTTATTTTAACATTTTTCTTACATGTAGCAATATAGGATTCGTGTTTTATTTTTTAAAAAAATCCAAAATTAGACTTTTGATATGGCAAAATTTATTCCTGTTCAATGTTTTGACATCATTAGGTCTATTTACAAACACTTTCATGCGTCATGTAGTCTCGAAGTCATCAACGTGTCACTAGACTACAACAGTGCAATCGTTTTAGGAGATTTCTTCTATCAAAAGCTTATCATTTAAAATCTTAAAATGTGTTTTCTAAAATAGAAAAGTTTATATTTAACGGAGAATCACGCATTTAAAAACTGAGGAATATATATATACTATTGTGTATTTAGATAACGGTATTTAATATGCCTATCTCTTTTACAAAATGCTTATTCAAGATTTAAAGATCGAAAAAAATACATTTAAATATTTCTCACATTCGTAAATGAAAAATATATATTGTATACGCCTTTTTAGCCTATTTAAGAGCAACGAAGATATTAATTTCATACACTATGCCAAACTGTCAAGAAAATGTCACTAAAATTAACTGTAAAACTTCAACAAAATTAGTATATATACGAAAGCGAATCTTCCAAACTGACTAACGACAAATTAACTTTATGACAAACTGTTTGTTTGCCAAATTTTACTTACGTCAATTTGCGATAATACGAAATGGCTCTTATCCTAAACAGACGCACGTCCCATTAACAACAACATAATTTACTATGTTAAAACGGGTATAGCTTGTTACACAGTTAGAAAAAAAATAAAGAAATATAAAATTTCCCTATCAATAACTTATTGTGTACAGTTATGCAGCGAATAGCAGATAACTTTATGATAACAATAGAACCATAATTTTTTTTTTTTAATCTTGCAAATATCAAGTAAACTAAAGCCAGACAATAAAATATATTTTCTGGGGTGGAATGAATGCCAAACCAGCATTCTTCAGATTTACATCGAATGCTGTAACTATTTAAAAAAGCATTCATACTTTTTTAAATGATTATATTCAAGAAAAGACAATTATACTACTTCAAATCAGTTGTGCCATTTTTGGAAACATTTTAGAAATATTTAAATTGGTCTAGTTCAGTGGTTTCGAAATTTTGAAAGGTCGTAGACCGCTTTATAAAAGATATATTTTGGCAGACTCTCTATTTTCAGCTGTTAGCTTTTGTTCATTAATTAATAAACTACTGTACTCGTCACAACGAGTACAGTAGTTTATTAATTTTGAGATATTATATTATTTTTTGACTGTCTTCGATTGTGTTAATTTGAAAAGTTTTGTTAAGGTAATAGAATTAATAAATAATAATATTTAATAAAAGAACCAATTTTTTTCTTTTTCAAAAATTTATTAAAATATAATATTTTAATATATAATATACAAAATTTATCACATTTCACTGGAAGCTTAATATGGCTTTAAATAATATTTTAAAATATTTCTTATGTAGTAAAATGAAATCGTTTTCAAAAACCGGGCATGCGACACCCAACAAGTATCTCGCGGACCCTCAGGGATCCGTGGTTTTAAAACATTATTCTAGTTAAATACGAAAAAATGTGTTATTTAAACTCTATCTATCTTCAGTTTTTTTCCCCGATTAATCTTCGGTTTACAACAAAACATAAACGTAACTTTTCCTCTGTTTCTTCGAAGATTTAATAAATTTATTAACATATCGTGCCCATCCTTTATAACTAAGTGTTCAAGGAACAAAGTTTTCTATTAAAACTGCAATTTAAGAAAACGGTATGATATAAAAAATATAAATATTTTTAAAATGAATACTTACTTAAATGTAGAAAAATATAATTAGATGATGATCAAACACATTATAAGTTATTGTACGAAAATAATAAATACTCAATACTATAATGTAAATAGAAATTATGAATGTAAAAGCTAATCCGAATGTGAGCATGAACTAAAATCTCAAAATTTTAATTTTTCGGATAGAATTTAAATATATGATAACCAATAAAAATTGCTACATTAATTTAATAAAGAGAAAGATAAATCTTAATTTTTTTCAAAAAAATGAGATATAATTGTTTCACAATAACTATAATACAGACGATTCACTAATCTATAAAAGAACAATTGGATCTCAATTAGAAAAGAAAGCTATATAGAAACTATAGAGAAAATAAAATAAAATATCATATTTTTGATTATTTTAAGGAAGCCTCATACATTCAATCATATATTTATTTTAAAATACATCATAAAATAATGGTGCTTACTAAATTTAATATTTAAAGATTTAAAAAAATTATATACAGTATATCCTGTAGCTCAGTGGTGTAAACATTTGGCAAAAAGTTCAGGAAAAAAAATAATAAACAAATATCAAGCAATGGGATCGGTTATTGTATACGTTAAAAACAATAATCTTTAAAAAATTGTAAATTTTTAAAAATAAACAAGTTTTAAAAAACAACTCTTTTTTATCCGATTTCGAAACGAGCGAAGAACTGAGATGGACACCTTAAAATTAACAAATATTTCTTACTTTATTGTTCATTATCCATACGTTATTATCCAAATTATCCAAATGCATTTCACAAAATCGTTTGCCTCTTCAGTGGCAAACGATTTTGTGAAATGCAAACCACTGAAGAGCATTTTGTGAAATGCAGACCACTGAAATGCAGTGCCACTGAAGAGGCAAACGATTTTGTGAAATGCATTTTATTTTATTTATGAAAAGTGGGGGGAACTCCTGGTATCACTCATAGGTACGACCAGGAGGGGAAAAGAAATGAAGGAAGAAGGAGAAATGCGAAGGATAGGGGATGAAAGTGGGGGCAGGAAGAGGGAGGAAGAGGTGAGATCCCACAGCGCACGCATCAGGACAACTGCCTGACAAGCGGTGGGGTGAACAAGCAAAGCAGTAAAACAGATAAGACAGTAGCATGTAGCGTAGCGAACGGTAGCATAACACTAGGATACAGAAAGTCACAATGGAAGTGAGAATCACAAGGAAACAGTTCCTGGGTACATGAAGAAACACTGTTGAAGAGAAGTCCACTCAATCAGGATTTTGAACACTGTTGTTTGCGGTGTGTAGACTGCTCGCTGGATTCAGTGCTGCCGTCGCTGAGAGAAAGTCTGCTAGCTTATAATAAATGTCCTTGTTTTCAAGGAAGACGTTAAAAGGACAGGGCCAGTTGAAGCCAGCATAGAGTACACTGCCAATAAGAGTGTCACGGTTCTGGTTGAACAGCGTACAGTCAAAGAGGAAGTGACTGCTGTCCTGGATGGAAGTGCCATCACACTGACAGATGTTGTCTTCTAGTATATGAAATCTTTTTAAGTATGCCTTGAAGTTGCCGTGACCAGTTAGCAACTGGGTCATAGCGAAAGAAGGAGAGAAGTGTCTCCACTGAAGGCGCTGGGTGATGTTAGGGATGAAGTTGTAAGTCGTCCTGCCGGTGATGCTGCTATCCCATTCCTGTTGCCATTGGTGGATTGCAAGCTGGAAGTTCCAGTACTTAATTTTAGAAGGTGGGATCTTGTCGTAGCTAGACGGGAGGGAGGAGGCTGCGGCGGACTTAGCGAGGCTGTCGGCGGCTTCGTTGCCTGCTACACCCGAGTGGCCACGTACCCATTTAAAATGAACATTGTGGTTGTGCGTATTAGAGGCAAGATGACGGTGGATTCGAGGAACGTTATCGCCTCTGCGCCGGAGGCCAGTAATGTAGTGGATGGCAGTGATGCTATCGGTATAGACGATGATGGTTTTGTTACGGGGGAACCAATCAGTGAAAACATAGTCAATTGCCTTAGTAATAGCAAGTATTTCCGCTTGGGGGACAGAACAATGAGGACCTAATTTGAAGGCAGACTTATGAGTGTCGCCGTTTTGATGGTTAATAAGAACAAACGCTGCCCCCACATTCTCGTTGTTCTTGGACCCATCGGTGTAGATGGAGATGTCACAGGTATCATCATGAGGAAGGGTGTAACTACTGATGGTAGAGTAGCCTACCGTCATATTAGAGTTAGCATCCTTCACCTCAATACCGTAGGATTTGATATCTTCCTTTACTTGCTCAGGGAGATCAGAAAGCATAGTATTAATCTTATTGGTGTTGCAGAGGTGGTTGCTGGTGCCTAATTTGTTAATGTTCCAGATCCTGGCTGCCATTTTGGCTTTTATGTGGACAGGAAGCAGACCAGCAATGACCAGAAGGGCAGAGGTCGGGGCTGTCCGGTAAGCCCTGCAGATCCTAAGAGCTGCAATGTGAAATGCATTTGGATAATTTGGATAATAACGTATGGATAATGAACAATAAAGTAAGAAATATTTGTTAATTTTTAAGGTGTCCATCTCAGTTCTTCGCTCATTTCGAAATCGGATAAAAAAGAGTTGTTTTTTAAAACTCGTTTATTTTTAAAAATTTACAATTTTTTAAAGATTATTGTTTTTAACATTTTATTTAGTTTAATTTAGTTTAAACTAAATAAATTTAATATAATCTTATGCCATAAAATTTTAGCATCTGAAGCATCAATTTTAATGCTAAAAACCTGCAAGACTTCATTCATAATTTTACAAAAATTCATTTGTCTGTATTGTGAATGCTGTCGTTTAGTATTATTTTTGTGCTTATCATCAATCAATTGAAAATTTATTATACCGGTATTTTAGATTTTGTGTGCAGAAGCAGATGAATTTTAATTTATATTTCACTTAAAATCAATTAGCATTTAATAATAATACCGTATGAAATTTGTGATTACAAAATGGAAATTTTAAAATATTTCATATATTTTTTTCTATTATTCAAATTTTGATAAATTCCCAATGATTTTTGGAAGTAAAGACAAATCAGATCTTGCGAAATTATTGCACAAAAAGAATTTTCTTTATCTATCTTTTTTAAAAAAACATTATTTATAGTAGATCTTTAAAAGTTAAAATATAACTAATTATAAATAAAATTAATGTTATAAATTTCAATTTAGAAATTTTCATTTTTATATTATTGCTTATAATAAAAACAGAAAGGAATTAAATTATCGTATATATTAATATTCTAATTTTATCCTTTATATTTAGTAACCTTACTCAATAAGTAAAAAAGACGATCAAATAAAATAAAGTGAATACGAAAAATACTCACTTTTGAAAATAAAAACAAAACCATTTTTAAAGGATAGTTTTAAAATGAATTTATTTTAGAGATGAAAAATTTTAGTTATAACCCATAAAATTTTAAATAATATAATAATATTAAATAGCGAAGGTTATTCAACTTTATTTATCAAATAAGTAACGTCAGTAAATAAGCAAAAAATCACAGACACTTAAATGACCTTCGTTTTATTATCATTGAAAACAATAAGATGGATTTTGATAAAAGGAGAAAAAAGGCTCGGCTCATCTAAATAATAAATAAATTTATACAATATTTATCACATATTATAATTAAGAGCATTTATTTTAAGTGTATACATAAGTGTATTGAATTGTTATTATAAAGATATTTTTGTTTAAAGAAAAAAAAAATAATAGATTACTTAATAATGAAGCGAAAAACTAGAAATTCAATTTAAATTTAAAATTTTTAAATAACATGTGATTAAACGAACATTAAATATATCATTACAATTATAATAAATGATATGCTACTATTAAAAAAGGTTAGATCAACATGTATAACCTAAAGTTAATCTTTCGTAACTAATGGCTTAAGATTTATTTATGAGATTGAGCTAAATACTGAATATAAATTTTAAAAAATACAGTTTATTATATGGAAATGGTGGCATTGATCTCAAAATTAAAAAAAAATACTTCCATCGAGATAAATTAGAATTAGAAGAAAAGAATTAAAATCGTCGAATTAAACTATTCACGGGATTGTCTGTATACGTAATTGTGGAGTGAATAAACACGATTCAAAATCTTCAAATTGAACTATCAATTAATATAAATAATGTACAGTAGTGTAAGTCTGAATGATTAATTTACTATTTAAATACTGCATGTTTAATTCTTCTGTCGATTAATAGGAAAATGGCGAAAAAGTATTGAAGTTTCCAATGAGAAATGAAAACTTTTTATCGAATTTTATTAGATACTGAATTATTCTAAGTTCGAATCTTTCCAGTTTAGAAAGAACATATTTGCTCTTTTTTACAGACTTATCATATTTGGAAAGAAAAACCTCTTTTAAATTTTTTATTGCTGTGTTTGTTGCCTATGATAAGTGAAATGTCATAAATATAAAAAAAAAGTAATTTCCATAAAAATTTTGTAAACATGTTTTTTAATTATTTTTGAATTATATATTACATGTTTTCTCACATTTATAAATTATATTCTCAGCAAACATCCCGTTAAATCTACAGCTTTAAACATGATCATATTTTCTTCAATTAGACCCATTATATTACATTACAGCTGTTATTTTATTGAAATTTTAATAATTTTTTCCTTTTCAAAATAAGCTTAATTCTTTAATGATAAGTCTTTAAATAATTTAGCTGTTATTTAAGTTTCGCTGCCTTTACCTTTTTTCATACAATACAGGTGAACCAAAAGATGGGCAGTAGGGTTTATTGAATATCGTTCATGTTAAATTATAATATAATAATTATGGTGTTTTGTAATATATTTATATATTCATTATTACTTTACGTATAGAATTATATTCTATTTATATATAATCTCAAAATAACCGTTATTGTTTACTGTCCGCTTACTTTTGGTTCGCCTTGTATTCATCACAAATACTCAAATAAATGAAGCGTAAAACTCGTGAAACATACTTGTAGATTATTTTTTAAATTAAAATATGCACTATATCAAAAACACGAGAAAAAAGCATGTAAAATATATAGAAAAAGCTTCCGAATAAAGCTGTAAACTTTAAAACAATAATAACAAATAGTAAGCTATTAATAAATTAAATAAAAAGTCTATTTAGTTTTAGACAGTTAGAGAGGAGTTATAGAAAATAATACAGATTAATTTTCGCAAAAGATTTTGATGTTTTGGAAGCCAAAACAAGCAGACAATAGCTCGAAATTGCTGTTTATTCACTTAATTAAAATGTATGAAAATCCTAATTAGACGTACTAAATGCTATTTAAGAGTATCAAGGTATTATGTACGAAAGAGCAAGTCGTCTGAAAGTCGAGTTGCGAGGACTACTTACGGTATATATACAAATTAGAAAAAAAGAAATTCCGTTATCACTTCAATAACTTCAATTCATTCTTAACATAAAGTCAAATAATTAACAAATAAATTAAATATCTTTCTAAATTTTGTTTTTTGGTTTCCTTTTCTTCTTCTATTACTTTTTAA
The DNA here is from genome assembly GCF_030686945.1 of Centruroides vittatus. Classification (NCBI taxonomy): domain Eukaryota; kingdom Metazoa; phylum Arthropoda; class Arachnida; order Scorpiones; family Buthidae; genus Centruroides; species Centruroides vittatus. The sequence goes on along the minus strand of NW_027122274.1, from coordinate 521,284 downwards.
ATCAGCTTGTCTAAACATGTTTTCAATTAGAATGTTTTTCTTCATACCACGGTGTAGGTCAATGTTTTTGTTTTCAGTTGACCCTGCTAATTTTAGTAATTTTCTTGACTAATCAGATGATGAAACAAAATTGTTTCAACTTTAAATAGTTTGAGTGAACCATATTTTACATAATGTTTACATAATGTTTACATAATGTTTACTATGCCTTTATTCAAAATATGGTCCACTCCAACTATTATATTAATTATAAAAAATATGAAAGCTATTACTTTAAAAAATTTAAAAAAACATAATAAAATGTAACAAGAACGAATAAATAAATAAATAAAATTTTAATTAAACCAGATAAAGTTACAGCAATTGGCTATTCGCTCTTAAAGACATGATAAATTAATAAAATAATGATAAGTAAACAACAATTAATCCTACAAACTATTTTAAAGAATCCCTACATTATGTATAAGCAGCAACGATTATTGTTATTTATGATAATTTATTTTAATGTAAAATAACCGGTTTTCATCTATTCACAGCTACGATTATATTATTTTGTCATTATAATAGATATTTGCGCAAATTACCAAATGTTTTACTCCGTCTGTGCATAAAACATTTTAGATGTTAAAGTTAAATTCAAGTTTAAAAATTTAAAGTGAATTGACGAATAAATACTAAAATTCTTTCTGCTAAATTGTCTGAAAAACTGAATGATGTCTAACATTAATTAGTTTAATCCAATCTACTCATACATTTAGATATAATTATGCTCACAAAAAATTAATAAAACTATTAGCTAATTAGATTTGTGATAAAATTAACCATAAAAGAATCCAGTATTTTTAATCAATCATTCTCAAAATATGTGTAGATCTAGTAGGATATAATTAAATTAAAGTAAAAATTTATTTTTTATTTTCCCTTGATGTTCTCAAAAGCTTCATTTTGTTTAAATTTAATTCACTTTAAGGAAATAAAATGATCCTATCAACGAACTAATGGATCATCTTAAAAGAATAGATGTCAATAGTCCACTTGAAATTTTAAAAGGTTATTTTATGATGTACGAAAAGTTAAAAGAACGAATTCTATTTAAAACAATAATCTTCACTTAACCTTTCCCTTTATTGTTTCCACAACATAAGTGTTTCTAAATAAAAATCGAGTTTAAAAACAGAACTCGAAAAATAAAGCTTGATGAAACAAGTTGTCAGCTTTTAAGCTTTGGACAGTTTTCAGCATTCATGGCCAAGGACATTTTAACTCATTATAATATATATTATACTCGTGTCATGCATTATTCCGAAATTATAATACCTTATAAAGGAAAACAACTTCTGCAATAAAACGAGAAATGTACTATCATTCTGATTTAGCGTAAATGTGACATTTTATAAAATATTCTGATTTTATCATCTCGATTATCAAATTATTACAACACTTAAATTTCCTAATGTAATTCGAATGTGAATTTAAATATAAATGTATATAATTTATACACACTTTTATTTAACATAATTTTTTAATAAACATCTTAAAAATTTTCAGTATTCTTTTACTTACGCCGTTTGAATAAATTTTGCGAACTTTTGCATAATTATTTTCTATTAGACTATTCTGAACTGTTTCAGTTGTTTTAAACTACTATCAAATGAAAGAAATTTGATTTACTAACGGCTTTAAAAAAATCATGCTAATAAATTAATGCTTATTTATAAAATGATAAATCTAATGTTATTTTAATAAATTTATTTTCTTATTTAAGATAATTTAAATAATAGAAATGGAAATAAGTAGACAATATTATAATAAGAATTGTTTTCTAAAGCAAAAATTTAATGCTATTCGATAAAGTTCCTTACAAGAGTTTAAAATTGCTTCTACTTTATGTTATTTTTAATTTAATTGCCCATAGAAAGCTTAATAAAATTTAATTTCCTTCTTTATTCGGAACTAAAAGATCTTACACATTTAGAAAAATATCTAAATTGATTTCCCAATAAAATAAAAATAATGTTCGCTTTTCTTAATTAGTTCTATTATATATAAAAATTTATTTTTTAAAAAAAAAATTAATATTTGCAATGCAACGTGGCTTTCATATCATAAATAAAATTGATAACAAAATAATTAAATTACAAATAAGATATGCTTGTCCTTGAACTCAAAAGAATAGACATTAGTAAAATAATTAATTAATTGAATAAAACTGTTTGCATTTTTTAACAGTTTCGAATTAATTTGCATGTATTTTGTTAATTAAACATTTTAACTGATGATTAAAACATTATATCTTGTTTTATTTATATTATAAAATTATATTTCTCCACAGTTAAAAGATTTACATTCTATATTGTACAGGGTGTTTAAACCTTGAGTACTTATTTTATTCCTTAAAATTGTTGATGATGAGCCAAAACTTTCCAGCAACAAAATATTTTGAAAAATGCTAATAAACAGAGTTTTGTATATAACAGAGCTTTATGAATGAATAAAAAGAATAAAATTCCGAATTGTTAAATCTAAGGAAAAGAAGAATCAGTAATTTTATTACCAAGTACCGAAAATAAACACACACTTCGTAAAGTTATTGCTTAATTTAGAAAAAAAAAATATCAAGTTTTTCCATATACTTAAACTAAATTTCAATCTAAAACTAATTTTATCTGTAATATTTTAAAATTTAAGTACAGAATGGCATTTTTACGTTCTTTATTTTAATATTTTATTTTATTACTAATATAATTAAAATGAATGGCGAATTTCCGGGTCAAAAATTATGAACACGAGTTATTTACTCCGGTTAAACATTACTTTCATTAAATATTCTGGCAAACTACCAATTGTTTTTAGTACTAACAATTGTACTGAATTATAGAACACACTCTACATTGAAAAAATAAAGTAAAATTTATATACTTACTGCAATATTATTCAATTGCTAAACGTTATATTACAACTTTTATATTCTTCTCGTTTCGATCTTCTTCACTGCTATCGTTTTATTGCTGGACTGTTTATATGTAGTCACAGTTTACGTCACTACTAGTAGCAGCTGTTGTCATAGTGATGGAGGGGTGCCATCAACTTTTAAATTGCATTTTTTTTATAAGGAATTTTTTTTATTTTAAAGAATGAGTAACTCAAAACATTGGCATTTCTTATTCTTTATGAAGAATATATTATTTACATTAAACATTTTTTTTTCTATTTTCCCCAATTTTTAAAAAATTTCTGAAATTATAATATTACATTTATTTTAAAAATGTAATTCAACTTAATCTCTTCATTGATTCTCAATTCAATCTATAGAAAATCTCTAATTATTTATATTAATTAAAATGGTATATATGTTTAGTATTTATTCTTTTCTAAAACATTTTAATATATTTTAACTAAACTAAAATTGTTTAGTTTAGAAACATTTTCATGTAAAATTACAAAGAAAAGTAAATTATTACAGTATATTAATTAAATACATATATAACGGTTTTTATTTATGAAATTATTCTGGCCAAGTTCCAATTTCGATCACGTGTCAGGTAACTTGTTTACAAACTGAAGTCAAGGACATTCATTAACCATCACCGGCGCCATTATACAGGCTAAACTTTTTTCCCTTCTAATCTATTTTTCACTAAAATCCTAAGACTAATGGGTTTATAGTACATTTTGAAAGATTCCCTATACTTTTTTATAATAAAACATTTGTGATATTAGCGCTGCAATTACCTACTATTGGCTTATTAATGAGCGGTTGTTCCGCAAATTGCGTAACATAGCGTGATTTTACCGTATTTAAATTGAATCCAGTCAATATTTGTGTTACGAAATACACAAGGAAGAATAGAAATAATAAATCTTATAAAAGATTATCTGAATATAATAAAAAGTTTTACTTAAAAATTTCTTTGAGGCATGGATATGTATTAATTTAATTTGTTTTAAATATATTTGAGAATATATCAAACTTCTAAACCAGAATTAAATAAGTAAACAACCTTACCTTCTAAAGATAGATTATTTTATCAAAGGACTATATGCGAAAGCTTGACTACTCTTATCGATATTTGCAACATTATCACTACGTTTCTGCGGTGTAACTTAATAACTTGAAAGAAGATAAACAGTATAAAATTCTTATTTAGTATTCACATAGAAAAAAAATTAAATTTTTAATTTAAACAAAAATTCGAAAACCGATATTTTAATTATCCAGACTGAATCTAATGGTATGCAAGAAGGCATAAAAATGCCGATCTGAAGTAATGAAAAACTTTAAAATTAAACTTTAATAGTATATATATGTTTACTTGTATATTATTAAAATATAATTATATAAAATATTAAATAAAATATAGAATTTAATTAATTAAATTACGTTTCGTTTTTCAATTAACAGCGAAAATTTTATAATGAGAAAACTATTAAACTGTTAAGAAGAATCCAACTGTAAAAATAACTTATTTCAAATATATTTCATTTGTAAAATACGTTTTATCATATTTAATGTATCCATAAGAAGACGAAAATATTACAGTTTTGTGTAAAACTTCTAACATAAAAAATTACTAATTCGACTCAAATATATACTTCTTATCAATAGCATGTTTTTATAGTTGTATTTCTGTAATAATAAAAAAATATAATATTAGGATAAAGTTAAGTGTATTGTGATATCATTTTATAGTAATGTTTTATAATTAATTATAGTGTCGTAATTTCTAATACACTAAAACAGGCAGATTGCTGTTTGTTTTTTTTTTTAAACACAAACTCTAAGCTACACAGGAACAATAATTATAAATTTGTAAAAACATTATTTATTTTTAGCATTCTTTTGGAAACTTTCAAAGCCAGAAATGAAATAATCAACAAAATTGAAGAAACGTGTTCTATTAAACGACAGAGACGTTCAGCAGACGAATTTCCGCTCACGCTCCCTCTCAGTAAAAAACAATTTGGATAATTAAATATTTTTTTACAAACCATCAAGCTACCGATAAAAAATTATTTCCCTTGGGAGTATTTTTATGTCGCACGGGTTGACAAATTCTGACAAATTCGCGGTTAGAATACAACCGCGAAACAATAACTTCACGTAATCGAAACTCGGAGGTTTACAGTTTCTAAAGTAGACACAGGAAGGAGCCAAAAAACACGACTATAAAGGTTCAGCCGTTTTACCATATGGTAATAGACTATATACAAGTTGCCGTCAATATGCGACGGTGACATAGATACCGTTCTCACTAGGGTTTCTCGTTTCCCGGTCTTTTGCTTGTCCGGGATTCCAGGATAAAAGTGAACTGTTTCCCGGGATAGAATTAATTATTTTTAAGATATACAAAATAGCTTGAAATCAAATGATATCATTATTTTTCATTTTTTAAAGTAATCTAATACGTTCTACAATTTCCAAAATCACATTAATAATGCTGTGTAAGATATATATTAAAAATTATTTTTGAATTACGTAGAAATGTTCACAAATAGAAAAAATGTATTAAAATTTGCTGGAAACTGCATACAACAACAACAACAACAACAACAACAACAACAACAACAACAACAACAACAACAACAACAACAACAACAAAAGACTTTGAATTGAGTTGAAAATTTAAAGAAAAAATGAATTTAGATCAAACTTCTAACTTAGAAGGTAATTTTCATTTTTTAAATAAAACATTATAATAATTTACAATAATATTTTGTATTATAAGATTTTAAAAAGCAAAGATGGTCAATACTCCGATCACTCAATCTAATTCTTATTTTAGTAATGAAAAGTCTTGCTACAGAGAATGCCCTTTCCGATTCAATTGATGTGATTGGAATCGTGTTTAATGCATTTAAGAGAAAATAGATGTTATGTGTTTTTTCACCTGTAGCCTGGAAGATTTCTAGTTCGTTTTCGAGATTGTAGTACTACTTTTGCTCTCTAGTATTCTTGATTTGTCTACCTTGGCTGCTTTAATAGCGGTATTAAGCTTAGTCCGATGATTCGACAGTTCGTTTGTCTGTAATAATCAGGTTTATGAAGAAAAACTTCATACTCGTTTGCATCCTTGACAATTTGCACAATCTGGCATAATGCAGTTTTTGAAGCTATTGCACATGGTTAAAAATTAAGACAGCATAAGCACAATTATTCGAGATATTACAGGTTCTGACAAGTAAAGAATTTTCAGAGTTCTGCCACAAATAAGCTACGCATTGATTATTGACCATTTGTAACATGCCATAACGAGGAAAAAATTTAAAAAAACTAATAAGTAGATTTAAAATTAATAAATACAAATGTATTCTGACAGTTTATGAGTTAATTATGCTTTCTATTTGCAAAATTTCCTGAACTTTAACACAAAATAAGAAAAAACGTGAATCTTTAAGAAATTTGCGGGATTTCCCGGGATAAGAAAAATTTCCCGGGATATTTCCCGAATTAAAAAAACGACCGGGATCTCGGGATCCCGTTTGAGAAACCCTAGTTCTCACGCAGTCAGAATAAACAATAATCAAATTATAAATTTTTTTTTTTATTAAATTTACAGGTAGTAATAGACATTTGATTTTCGCATGCCTGTCTCCACTGCACTCATTTAATGTTCACTGATCATACCTTTATAGCAGTTTGTTTGTCTTGTATAATTTTAAGTATTATAATCTTTTTATATTAATACCAACTGAAGAGGGACTATTCCGATAGTCCGAAATGCATTTTGGTTATTTCATGTTAATTACTCATCTAATCGAGTTTTAATTTAACCCTTTTTGTTTTATTTGTGTATAATCTGGCTGCTCTACACTATTCTGTACATTTGTACAGAGTGGTGTAGAGCAGCCAGATTACACACATTCGCTTGCTCTTTACAGAGCACCAACTTCTGGCGTTTAGCTGGTGGATGCTACACACTAGGGTTTCTCAAACAAAGTGAACTTTTAAGAAATTTGCGGGATTTCCCGGAATGAGAAGAATTTCCCGGGTGTTAAAGTTGAAGAAATTTTGCAAATACAAAGTATAATTAACTCATAAACTGTCAGAATACATTTGTATTTATTAATTTTAAACCTACTTATTAGATTTTTAAATTTTGCTTGTTATGACATCTCACAGATTGTCAATAATCAATATGTATTTGTGGCAGGACTCTGAAAATTCTACATTGTCAGAACCTGTAATATCTCGAATAATTGTGCTGATGCAGTCTTAATTTTAACTATGCCCAGTAGCTGCAATATGTGAGGTTGCCGAATTCGAGATTTCCAAATGTCAGGACTTATCGTATGTGGGGTGAAGGAAAGTGAGGCAAATAGCTGCAGTGACAAACAAACCCGTTTATTTACACTAAGTCTTACAATCTAGTGTGTCTTGCATGTCTTGTCTTCTGGTTGCTCTTGATGGTTCGGTTGTTGGCCCCGGGGCAGACAGTTGATGCTCGACCGTGTGAGGTTGTGACGAATGGTGAAAGCCCGAAGTTCAATCGGATGGTGTCCACTTGTAGAGGCAGGGAAAAGTCTGGACAGTTGATATTAGTTGTTAGCTGGGGAAAGTCTGAACAGTGGTTGACACGGACAGAAGCTGGGAGAAGTCTTCACAAGGGGAGGCAGAGAAAAGTCTGCTTTGCCCTTGAGATCCAGGTTTTTATAAGATCTTTCTCCCCTGGATCTCCAGCTCCTGATTGGTCGGTTTCCTGTCTCTAGGCAGACGACCGACCATTTCGAGCTATCAAAGGTTTAAATTCGACACTGTGTTTTATTCCGATCAAGGGAATTTAATCGCAACTTGAAACCTCTGCTCGTATTCAATTGTTTCGAATTCTTATAAGTCTGATACATAATATCAGCGCTGCATCTCCTTTTAAGGTTAAAAAAAGAACATTTTTCTCTCGATTAATAGCTTTAATATTTCCCGATTTAAAGTATCCTTCCAATTTCTACGAGCATCAGAATCAAAAGCTTGTTCCCCTGATTTGACATTTTTATGATATCAAAAACACATGAGCTCGAGTATCGCTCGGGCTTCACAAATAACTGCATTATGCCAGGTGCAAATTGGGCAAGGATAGAAACGAGTACGAAGTTTGAAGTTTTTCTTCATAAACCTGATTATTAAAGCCAAACGAACTGCCGAATTATTAGGCTAGTAACTTGTTTCTATTAAAGCAGCCGAAGTAGACAAATCAAGGATACTAGACAGCAAAAAAAGTACTGCAACCCATCTCGAAAACGAACTAGAAATCTTCCAGGCTACAGGTGAAAAAATACATAACATCTGTCTTCTCTTAAATGCATTAAACACGATTTCACTCACACCAATTGAATCGAAAGGGAATTCTCGGTAGCAGGACTTTTCATTATTAAAATAAGAATCAGACTGAGTGATCGGAGTATTGACCATGTTTGCTTTTTAAAAATCTTATTATAAAAATTTACAATAATATTTTGTATTATGTTTTATTTTAAAACGAAAATTATCTTTTTAAGTTAGAAGTTTGATCTAAGTTTTTTTTTTTTTAATTTTTAACTCAATTTAAAGCAATTTTTGTTGTTTTTTTCGTTGTATGCAGTTTCTAGCAAACTTTAATAAATTTTTTCTATTTATAAAATTTTCTACGTAATTCAAAGGTAAATTTTAATATATATCTTACACAGCATTATTAATATGATTTTGAGGTTGCAGAACGTATTAAATTACTTTAAAAAATAAAAAATAATTATATCATTTGATTTCGAGATATTTTGTATATCTTAAAAATAATTAATTCTATCCCAGGATTACCCAGGATCCTGGGAAACAGTTCACTTTTTTTCCGAAATTCCGGGACAAGCAAAAGACCGGGAAATGAGAAACCCTACTACACACCAAGGGTGCATATACTTTTGGAATCAAACTAATCCAAGATCACTTCGATCGTTCAAATCATGTATACAAAGGAACTACTGCGATCCGATCAATCTCTATTTGCGTATACAAACGCCATCTAGGATCAACTGGATCGCGATCAAACTAATCCGAGCGGAGGGTAAGATCGGATGAAAAAGATTAAAGATGGCGGTTTCCATGGTTAAAGTTAAGCTTACAGTAAATAACGAAGAAACACGTTTAATTGTTGAGAAGGAAACTTATTTAAAACTTATAAATGACAAGTAAAAACATCATTATTAAAATATCCGATAAACTGAGATGAAAAAATAAGTATTTAGACACAATTTTGCTAGATTGTACAGCAAGAATGTATGGCGTGCACTTTCATCTTTTCTGCAAGTTTTATTTTTTAATTTTGTGAAATTTCTATTTAAATTTTATTTTGTGGAAAACAATTTTATTCACAGAGTAATACGATTTAAAAATTCGTATGAATGAGCACAAATAATTTTGTCAAATAAACGATAATTCATAACAGCGTATGTCGTTTAGTACTAACTACGGTTTTAATATCGAGGGCTAAAATGGATTATTTTAATTTAATTAATTGAACCTTGTTAGTTAACATATACAGAATTTCAAAGATATTATACAAATAATATTTTTAAAATTCAGTATATGTTAACTAACAAGCAGAGACTATTATTAACTAACAAATGTTTGCCGCCATCTTCGATCCTACTTGTATACTTTCTGCCATGACAGAAGCTATCTATATCACGTGACAAGGACTAATCCGATTTTACAGATCGATCCATACAAAATGAAAAGTATGTGCACCCCAAAACACCGTATAACGCTTCCAACGATTCCATCCATTACCACCTGTAGGGAGCTATTTTATTAAGTGGATTGTTTTAAGATTTAAAAAGTAAAGAATATTTTATGTTATATTTATGCACGTTTCTTTAAAAAAGCTATATTTAATCATAATTTTCTTTTAATTATAATTATATTGACAGATTTTCAGACATAAAATCTTTAGAATTTTTATCACTTTTAGATGTCCAGACTATATTGGCAAGTCACTCTTAGACATAAAAAATATACTTAATGACGATCTAAACAAAGATCTTCATTAATTATAATATTTTACTAAAAGAATTATATGATTTAATATCATTAATTTTTACGGTACCATCTACCAGTGCATCTGTTGAGCGCAATTTTTCAACCATGAAGTGAATTGATACTTTGGCAAGGAACACTCACTTGTCAGTCAGAGAAAAGATTGTCGTCACTAGCCTTGCTTTCAATAGAAAAATAGCTTTTAAATACTTTGATGGAATCAACGACAAGCGATTTTTACGATAAATTAACGACTTTGCGGAAAAAAATCGCCGAATAGTTAGTTTATATTTCTTCTTGTGGGAGAGGGAGGGGTCCGGAAAGAAGAAAATGTCTTGGGTGCCAAAGTGGGTTAATCCGGCCCTAGTAATATATATTACAATTTATATTTTTGCTGCATTTCAGCTGAAATCCAGCATCCACATTTAGCTAAAGAAATAAGTGCCAATAAAATAAACTTCAATGTATTTTAAATGTAAAATGCAGCTGAACAATGCTGAAATCATTAAACATTGGTTGGCCATTGGTCGCAGGTTTGCACTTCAACAACAGAATAACCACGGGATTTCAGAATAACCACGGGAATTTTCCGGGATTTCAGTGTCTCGCATCTAAATAGAGGCCAAATTCTCATAGAAGTCCTCCTGGGAGGCATTCCCCCAATAGATTGTTCATGTATTGAGTTTATTCCATCAATCCTTCCAACATAAAGTTGGTAGTTTCAAACCAGATTAAACCACTTTTAGGGAGAGACTGTTTTATTAGTTGTAAATTGCAGACCTGGAGCATTGGGTACTCCTCCCCCATAAATGGTTTAAAAATGGTTTAGTCTGGCTTGACAACTGCCAACTTATCTTGGAAGGACTACAATCTCTACTGCACAATGCTAGAATGCATTGTCGTCATTGAATCATATCGAATAAAATATCAACCTTTCACTTGTTTTATGATGGAAAATGCATTGAAGTTTATTTTATTGGCACTTATTTCTTTTGCCAAAAGTCTTGTGCTTCTTAACTTTAACATCGCGCTTTATCTATAATAAAGACGGCCGGTTAAGGTGGCACACTACCTCTGAAGAACCCGGGATCGAAAAATCCCGGGAATGTATTGGAGTTGGTCACTCACCACATTGTGAGTCTGGCCGAATCCACGAGGGACTTCATAGAAAAGGCTCTGTTACTGCTCACAGGGCGGAAAGAAACTTAAATATCGCGTGATACGTCCTTTACATTGCATACATTCAAACGTATTTAATAATGGCCTCGCACAATCTAACAGCTCTATCGTGCAGATTATTTGAAAAATGAGTAATTGTATACAAGTTTAATCGTATTTAAATTTACTTTTAATTTTAAATGCAAAATTCGTGACAATTTTTTATGATTTTGAAATGATTTGATGCAAAATCGAATTAAAAAAAGTTTTTATTAATTAAAAGTCCAAAATTTGTTTACAGAGATAATTCATTTGTTCTGATGATTTTTTGAAAATCATGTTATTCACTAAATTGTTCTTCATGAAGAATTTCAGAATAATTCTTCTTGTCTTTTCTGCTTTAACTCTTCTTTGTCTTTTCGTGTTCATCAAATATTCAATGGACTTGGATAACGTTGTAGATTTGACATTGCTTATTATTGAGAAATTCAGTTAGATGCAATTTGCAGCCGAATTCGACACGAATTGAGTGTAAACGTTGATAACAATGGACAAAATCGGTGAATAATCGAGGATACGGGAAAAAAAAGCTTTTCTATCATCGTTTGTACCATGTTACTTTGTATTATGTATGTACTATTAGTATTTTAGAATTAAAATAAATAAATTGTTTATTTTTGTTATTTCCAGTATTTGTTTAAAATTTTAATGGAAATGTGAGGTTCCGGACAGGTCCGAACAGTTACAAAAGACGCGAAAAAACGGTTAATTTAGAGAAAAGATTATTAGTTTAAAAAATAATATGAAAAAATCGTTTGTAGTCGGACACCCATTTGTTTATATCAAACTGCGATGCAGAAATCATAAATCTCGGTGGAAGATCGAATTCATCTTCGATTTTGACCTTTCTCGCGCTTCAGATAGGAGTCCCGTTACGCTTAGTAACAAGGGACCAGCCACTCGGAAAGCTTGATTGAGGAAGAATGACCAATTAAAATGGACGAAAGAAAGAACAGCGATTGATATAATCCCTGACAATCAAGGACACCTCGCACTCGGTTAGTTAACGTTCCGAATAACCAAAACGCCGTGTATCAACGCGCAAAAAAAGTAGTTTCTCGTCTATTGTGCCAACCTGTAACCCGTGCCACTTCGGACTTTAGACCGTGTCGCCGACGCCAACAGTCTCCCCACTTGTCTTTCGGACTTGTCAACGCCACTGCCTCGGGGCCATCTTCGATCGACGATCAAAGAACCTCATCGACGTCTGAACAGCTGATTGTCCTAAAGCAAACTATTTTATACTCGTACATAGTGTAAATTTATTTTATGTTAAAATAAACGGCTTTAGTTAGATTTTTGTCTCCTCCGCCACCACCCACATACGAATGGACTCTAGACCAGGGGTCCCCAACCTTTTTGTACCTAAGAGCATATTCTAGAATACCGGCTGGACGACGGGCACCATTTATTTTTTCAAGGTAAATTTATACTTGGACATAGTTAATAATACATACACATAATGTACAGAAAACATTTAATTCTAAAAATGTAATAAAACATACACAAGACTATTAACAATAATTTTTACAAAACAAGTAATTACTAAATAATGCATACAAAATCTACAGAGTATAAAAATTCTTTATAAAAAATATAAATCTGAAAGTAAATGTGATTTTTGGCATTGCATTTCATTGGCCATTGCTTCGTAATTAGGAGAGTATGATGATATTCCTGCTCGTAAGCAATCGTCAAGGTGTTCATCTGTAAGTCGTGATCTGTACTTTGATTTTATGATATTCAGAACGGACCGGTTTATTTCACTTCAGGTATGGGAAATTTGGTTGGAGAAGATTTGGCGGAGGGGAAAAAGAGATCGGTCGCATTTCGCTTTGTGCTTTTATCTGTGTTGGACGCCATTTCTACTTTTGAGTGGTTAATCATTAAAAACGAAAAAACTTTTACATAGCATTTTATTGAAAACCGAAATATTTTTATTTTTATCGTGGTCGCACAGCGGCGGGCACACGTAAAACGATCGGCGGGCGCTATGGCGCCCACGGGCATAGAGTTGAGATCCACTGCTCTAGACCATCAGTGACGAGCAATTAACTGATTGCCCCTGAAAGTCGGATTCTTACAGAACACAGCTTCCCTATAATCTATAATCAAATGTCATGTCACGCAACTGTTAAACACAATAAACAATTACAAGTGCGATATTCCCATTTATTTTAAGGAATAGCAACCAGAACTGAAATATTCATTTGCATAAAAATGCAAGCCTTATTTATACTGAATTGTTGATACTTTTCTTAACTCTTTCCGCCCTGAGAGCACTAAGAGGGTCTCTTTTAGCAAGCCCATTATGAATTCGGCCAGGTCCACAACGGGCAACTGGTGAGGGACAATTACCACCCAGAAATTTTTGGACCACATTCAGACAACAGAAATTTTTCGGGTGTGGTCTGGGGATTTTTAGACCCGTCCAGATTCGATCACGGGTCTCCCAGAGCGGTAGGCTGCCAACTTGACCGCTCGGCCATTCGGCTGTCTATGCTAATACATACTTACTTACTGTAATTACTTAATTACTTTTCATAACTTTATTTTGAAATAAAGTTATGAAAAGTATTTTTCATAACTTTATTGGTTAATATCGTAAATTTATATAAATTTTCTATTATTAACCAAAATACAGTTTTTTAAATTTGGCTCCAACACTGTTTTTGTCCATGAATCGCCACAGATCGAGATCGGAATTTCTAAAACTGCATAATTTTTTCTGCGATATAGATGCCAAAAGAGGTGCTATTTCATTTATTAAGACTTCAACCATGACCAATAGTTGGATATACAGGATGGTGGAGACACTGGATCAGATATATTCAAAAGAAACATCCTTGAGAAATTCCGAAATAGACCTTTCGTAATTTCTAACTAGAATATGAATACGGTCTGTAAAGAGATTGTTTTTGTCAAATATAATGATTCTGAAATTAGTTCAGCTGTTACAAGAAAGAAGCCAACATTATCAAAAGATAATGTTTTTCAGTCAGAAAAGTTGCAAAATATTATAAAATCCTTTAAGACTAACGCAGAATTTTCCATTATGATAAAACAGAATTATTGCGCTTATCTAGTTGGCTTGTGTTTGTGAGAGTTATTGTATATGACAATTATTCGGTTATCTAATCTGTATATATGTATATATTTCAAATGTATTTCTGAAAACATATTTAATAAACATATTTTTTTTAAATATATTTTAAAGACATGGAGTAACCAAACGCATTACAATTTCAAAACTTTATTGCATGTTCTTTCAAAAGCGAATACGCACTTGAATAGAATACATAGCAGACTTTCTGAGTTGCTATAGTAGAAACCTCGTTATTCTAATTTTGTTCATTTCTTCAATAAAACTGTTTGAAATGTATCTACATTTTTCTTAGATTTGATGTTTACATTTCCGCATGGAAATTTTCCCCTTCAGAACTTTTTTCTAAATGAATTTTTGCATTGTCTAACCTGAATAATAAAAATCAGGTCAGTTTCTATTTGTATATCTTTAGAGTAATATTTTTTTATTTAAATGATTTAAGTGTGCTTTCATGACTTTTTCGATAAAATTAATTTCGCAACTTAAACTTGCAATGCATATAACACATTCCTTTAAATGATTTAAATGTTTAATTTTTGCACGACTAAGCCTAACAACTGTATTAAACAGATTAAAAACAATGAAATGCAATTAAAATAAACGTATAACAGCTTATTCTTGAAATTCTTTTTAAACTATAAAGCCGCTTTAGTTGTGAAAATACAAGTATAATAATTGATGAAAATACAGTTAAACCTTGACTTAACGTACAAAATTTCGGTTCGTATGTCAAATGTGAAAATTAACACACTATTACATTATAAAACACATTGAAAAAGTAATTAATTAACAGTTTTTTTCAAACCTAAAGTGAATTTTCCAATATTTGTTTGCTTATTTATTTGGATTTAGATCGTATATTTGTTTATTACGGTCTCAGAACTACGGCGAATACATAAACAATAATACATAGCGAACAACTTTTCTGCGAAATAAAACTTCTCAAACATACCTACTTAATTTTAATTATAAAAAACGTATCTACTTAGGTAAAAACATAAACTAACTAATTTGTCAATTTTTGAATACGCGAATTCAGAAAACCTACTTTATTCTATAACGGACACACCCTTACCCAAACAGGTCCATTAATTTAAATCAGAGGTTTTACTGTATTTAAAAAATTTATTTATAATGTAATAAAAGTAAGAAAATTATTATTTTAAATTATAATGATGATTTTCAAGATCTTGTTTTTTCTTTTGCACTGTTCCCGCTTTATGGACACAGAGGATCTTTTTCAATTAATCATATCCATCATGGTTCGACCAAGCCTGCGATGAGGCGGCCGGGTAATGAGGGACGGGGCCTGACATATCCAGACGGACCACCCCTAAAAATTTAAGAGTTTTTTCGACATGTCCGGATTCGATCTCGGGCTTTCAAAGCAATAGGCTACTTTCTTAGCAACTATCCGGCCATTACGACGGCCGGATACGAGACATGAGATATTCGCGGCAGATTAGCTCTGAAAAATTCCCGGACTGGAACTCGGGTTCCCATCAGGTTGATATCTCTAACATCTACTCGATCCGGTCGTTGAAATCGTTAAAAACTTAGAAAGTTGAAAATTTTAATATATTTTTGGCTATTTTTAGACTTGAATTGCGAATTTCTTTATTAACACAATCTGGCATCACTGTACTTAGTTAATAAGGTGATGTAAAAGCTAAAGGTTTGGTGTTTATGTCAAGATGGCTGTTTGTTTTTTATGAGATTTATATATTATAGGAAATAAGGTAAATATTAATCGTTTATTATATTACAAAACGGAAAAGAACTGTGATTATAATCAACTTGTAGAAATGTACGCTTATAATTCATCAAAATGCTTAAATAAATGTCTCTAATTGCAAACTAAAACCTGATGTATTAAATAAATAATTTCCTTGCTATTTTGCAAACAATATTAACTCTTTTCTGTTTGATACTAGTTATTGTTGTTCATAGGAGTAATATTTAACTGCAATTAGGAATTTAAGTTACATAAACACATGATCTGCATTTACATAACTGATTTGTATATTTAGATGTATTTAAAAAGATAATTGACTCTTACTTATTTCTTGGCTAATTTTATCCATATATTTTTGAATGGGATTATGTTATATGTTCTACTGATGCTATTTTGATGCTATTAATTGAATATAATGATGTATTTTAATATAAAAATGGAAGAATATTGTTCCAGAATAAATTTTCCATTCTGTAAACAATATTAAAGTTGTTTATATAAACTTTAATTTTTTGTAAAGTGTAAGCAAACATACATATATAATTTTTTTTAAATAAAGTAAAGATTATATAAATGTGTGGATACATGCAAAGTCTGTAGTTGTAGTAAATAAGTTAATTGGCTTAAATGAAAAAAGTAAACAAAAATCTAATTTATTTAATTTTCTTATTAAATTTATGAAATATGATTCAACAAAAATTTTATTTTATCTTAAATAGTATGGGAAAAAGGAGGGATAAAACAGTAAGAAGGCAAAAGCTTCAGTTGAATGATGAAAAACTACCAGGTACAAATAAAAATATTTAATTTTAATCATTTAAAGTATATTATTGATTATTGTGTTTTATTTTTAGTGAGTACAGTTAGAAATCCTCTGCAGAAAATAATGCAATATAGTGACAGTGAAGAGGAAGGAAATAAAATTAATAGTATGTTATAATTTTTCATATTAATATTAATTAATAGTATGTTATAGTGAAAATTTATTAAATTAATAATATCTCATGTATATGTTTTATATAAAAGGATATTTCTTAAAGTGATGAAATCTTTTCTTTTCCTAGATAATGAAATGTCATCTACCAACGAAAGTAAGCAGGATTCATCAAGACACATTGATTTGGAAGTTGCTGATTTTCTTAAGGTTTGAATTTTGATACAAGTTCCTAAAACCATTTTAAAATCACTTTTAGATATTAATTTTCTTATTAAAGCATTGTTAATTGAATTTTAATACAAAAACATTCAGGGAAAAACTTTCCCTTATTTTTACTTTCCCTTATTTTTACTTGAATCAATAATATTATCATATTACGTGTTTAGAAATGAGAAGTTATAATTACTGAAAACCAACAAAATTATTGTATTAAAAGTGATCTAAGACTATTTTATTTGGAATAAATACATAAAATACACTCATTGACAAAAAGTTGCAGTGGGTCCAGGGACTCAATATGTAGTTCCCATGAAAAATGTTTAGGAAGAGGTAAAACAAAATTCAGGGGTAACGTGGTTTACTTTATAATTTTTATCATTATTCAATTGCACAGCTATGCAACAATGCTTTTAAAAATTATACAATACAAATTGTCTATTGTATAATATAACTTGTCTTACTTTAAAGATGGTTTATACTGTCATTTGACATTGATGATTTTTGACAACAGACGCTTCTGATATTCCAATGGCAAATAACAATTGTTGCACAGATGAAAATGCAACACATCATCACTTGAAAAATTGTTCATGAGTATATCACTCAAAAAATTTTTCAGTTTTCTTAAACTGTTCTTGAATCACATTCACAAATGCTACACACATATCTAAAAGGATTGTTCATGAAATGCTTGTCAGATTTTACAAAGCTGCAGTATATTTTGAATGTTTAAATGTATCATCATCCAATTTTATTTTCTTTTGCTGAAACTTCTGGACACAACTGCAACTTGTTTCATTTTCTTTTTCCAGTGATTGTCAGAAGTATTTGGACCATCCATTACAATAATACTTTTGGAAACAATATGATAAATAGCATCTTATTGCATAGTATAATTAATCTTAGTTTGACAACAGTCATACTCTAGTAAGTGCATAAAAGTTTGGCATTTGCTATTGGACTATCTTAATTGATCTATGTGACACTCATACTAATGACTTATGTGCATGTAGTCAAGTACTACTGAGCACACTGTGACTCTCACTGTTGTCACTTTAAATAGTAAGTACTGTACATAAACTTTAAATTGCAGTATCTCTATAACTATTCATACAGGTATACCTCGAGTTACGTCGTTCTCGATTATACGTCATTTATCAAAAAAGTACAGTCAAACCTGTTTTTATGTGGTGGATAGAGATCGCATAAAAAAACGCATAAAAAAAATCGCACGAAACTTCACGAGTGGCTATAAAAAAATAGTTTTCGCAACACAATTAAAAAAATATTTTTTTTTTATGCGGTCAATAGGGACCGCATAAAAAAAGTCTCACAGAAAATAACTCAAAATCGTACGAAATAGAATTTATTGACAACAGATGTCAGCACTTGACTGCATCGTTTCGTCTATCATCTGTTTTACATATTTTCTACAGTCCAGGTGGTGTTTTTTTGACTTAAAAAATAAATTATTTTATTTTTCACATATTCATGCAATAATATTACTATAATAAGTTCATTTATGCTGTAATAAGTTTATTTAGCTATAATAAGTCAACGTGAGACATGACGAATCGCACGAGACTAGTCGCCAACTATACCGCACAAATAAAAAATCGCACAAATTAAAAATTCGCATAAAAAAAATCACACAAATAAAAAATTGCACAAAAAAAGACCGCATAAAAACAGGTTTGACTGTATATGGAAAAATAAAAATCAAGTTTAAGTCATTTTATTCGACTTTACATCCATCCGCCACAAATATTGAAGTTGTAATATCACTAGAAAAGCATTAAAAGCAAATAAAATCATATTAAAATATGTATATTTACAGTAAATGCTAACATAATCATCATAAATCCTAGAGAACAAAACATGAAAACATCTGTGTTTTTGTGCTGTCATCTTGTTTAGTGGTCTTTAAGTGCTCATTATTGGTGTTTTTCACCGTAGTTTCAACTTATGTCGTAACTACACAAGTAAATTCGACTTACATCACCTCTCCTGGAACTAATTACCAATGTAAGGCAAGGTATACCTGTATTTTGAAAAACCAAAATAAAAACAGTTCTTTATTCTTCAGTTCTCTGTCTAATGATACCTAAATTAGTTTTCCGTGATATATGGTATGGACTTACTCTTCCTTTCAAGTGTGCAATAGACATTGTTCATGTCAAAAAACATCCAGCAACATTTAAAATTTTGGTGGCACCATTTGTTATGATATTTTATTTAAAAAACTTTCTATATTTTTAATTATTATAA
This sequence comes from Centruroides vittatus, assembly GCF_030686945.1. Taxonomy (NCBI): domain Eukaryota; kingdom Metazoa; phylum Arthropoda; class Arachnida; order Scorpiones; family Buthidae; genus Centruroides; species Centruroides vittatus. Next base: position 501,801 of record NW_027122274.1, on the reverse strand, counting down.
AATGGCAAAAGCTTAATTTTGAGGGTAGGGATAGGTTTTATAAAAAATTATGTTATTGACAAGTAAAATTGCCATTAAGTCCAACCCTACTTGAGATATGACACACGACTCCCTTTTCTCCCCACCCTGTTGACCTTTAACCAAAATTTAATAGCATCAATTCCTAATACACACCTCCCTACAAAATTTCAGAAATTTTTGACAAAAAGTAAAGGAGTTATTAAGCTTCAAAGAGGGTGAATATTTTTTTGTCAATGTGTGTGTACACACTCATTGACAAAAACAGTTCGACACCTAGATAAATTGTCTAATTACTGAAAACTTGGCATGCAGCTATGTCTCAGACAGGTAATGATCACAGTTGTGGAACAAATATCCATACATACAGGAAAAGCACCCAAATTGTTTTTGCATTTCTTGATGTTTCAACGTTTTGAGTCCAAAACTAAAAATCTTGGGGATCATTTTTTGACCAATTGTTATACTTTCATTCTATTATATATAACAGATCCAGGAAAATAAAAAAGTCACTTTCTAAGGAAAAGTTATTGGAATTAAATGAAACTTTATTAGTGCAAATGTAATGATAATGGTAATAAGTGATTACAATACCAAAACAGTGACAACTTTATGTGTAACAACAGTACAATTTAAAGGGACCTTTAATACTTTGTATGATCTCCTTTTGGCCTGGATACATATGGTGATATAGTCAGGCATGGAGACGTACAGACACTATATACCAGGGGTCCCCAACCTTTTTGTACCTAAGAGCACATTCTAGAATACCGGCTGGACGACGGGCACCATTTATTTTTTTCAAGGTGAATTTATATTTGGACATAGTTAACAGCGCCGGATTAAGCCTCTAGCGGGCCCTAGACGAAATTTAAATTGGGGCCCCATTTAAATAAGTTGCTTCTAAACAAATCTTATATAATGTGACATTAGCATGGGTGACACCCAGTGCGGATATCGTGGTGTCACCCAGGAATATTTCTAGATGGTGCGAGAGATATCGTGGCGAAGATTACTTCTGACACACGGATGGCTATTGACCTTTTTTTTTTTTTTTAAGTTAATGACTGCTGAAACTTCTAGGTCACTCCAAGTTACGGGCCCTACACGTTTCCCTACTTTGATTTTATGGTATTCAGAACGGACCGATTTACTTCATTTCAGGTATGGGAAATTGAATTGGTGAAGATTTGGTGGAGGGGAAAAAGAGATCGGTCGCATTTCGCTTTGTGCTTTCATCTGTGTTGGACGCCATTTCTACTTTTGAATGGTTAATCATTCAAAGTGAAAAAACTTTTACATAGCATTTTATTGAAAACCGAAATATTTTTATTTTTATCGTGGTCGCACAGTGGCAGGCACACGTAAAACGATTGGCGGGCGCCATGGTGCCCGCAGGCATAGGGTTGGGGACCACTGCTATATACTATCCTGTGACAGCTTTGTTTACAGATGTTGCCACTCTAGATCCCAAACACTTATAGATGACTAAAGCTGGCATTACATCTGGTCCCACAAATGCAAATGCTTGATGGACAACAAATATAGAGATCAGACAGACCAAGAAGTGTGGCAACATGACAGAGATATTATTTAAAAATTCTAGCTGTGTACAGTACAGTTGAACATTATTTTTCTGAAAATGACTGTTTGTTGCCTGCCATAAAAGTTAATACAAGATGGCTCCCCAAAGTAGCATACCAGTAGTAGAGTTGTGTATTTTCAACACTGAAGGCATCAATTGAAGATTAAAACAGTTGAAGCATCAAAGATTGAAATTCTCACCAGTGGTTTTCCATACTCAAACATGATGGCCATCTATTATCAAACAGAACCAAGATTTGTCTCTAAGATGATATGTTGTCAATTCATGCTTCTCTGTCATGGCACTATTGCAAACAAATCTGATGATGTTGGAGTGCTGATGACAGAATGTACAATGATTGCCTTGCATGGAAATTTACCTCTGTTATATGCCTGCCAGTGTTTCAGTAGAGTTCTGTAGCAAGACTTTCATCTGTTTCTGAATGATGGACAAAGACACCATTGCAGTTGTTTGTGCTTGTCTCACAATCTACCTGCCATGTATGTATGTCCTATGAATCCACTGACCAGCCTAATGATGTAGCCTTTGTTGAGCTCTGGTAGCTGTGCGTAACATTTTTGATTGTATCATACAAGCATGTCTAGTGTTTAAAAACCTCCAAACAACAGGAATACTGAAAATTCTGAACATAGGAAGACAGCTGTATGCCAAGTTTTTCAGAAATTAGATCATTTATCTAGATGTTAACTTTTTTTTTGTCAATGAATGTGTATAGGGGAAGGTTGGGTAGTACTGGATGGTGGCTAGTATCGGACAAGCATTGTTTCTAACATTTGCTGCAAGTGACAGAACCTGTGAAGACACCAGCATGTTGGGTGAATAAAGAAAGTTCAGATTCCACCATATTTAGTCAAGCAGCAGTGTTGTTGACATATGACAGAAAATTTGGGTTTTTGATAGTGTTTTGAGTGAACGAAGGGTAACTTCTGGTTGTTATGGCTTGCCTGAAAATGAGAATAAGTTGTTTTTTTGTTTATTGTTGAAAACAACATTTATTGTTTTTTAACTTGTAGGTTGGAAATCTCCTTAAGCTTACTAATACGTATGTGGTAACCAATGTTTTGTTTCAGATTGTATTGGACAGATATGTTGTGGTTTGTATGGGACAGAGGTGTTATGGGTTGTATTGGAAACAGTTTAAGGTTGATAAGAATTATATTCTTATGGAATGTTTTAGTTTTATGGAACAATATGGGTAAACTATGGCAGAAGAAAGGAAAGAAAGAAGAAAAAGAATGAATCTAGGCAGCTAAGAGAAAACTGCTAGGGGAAAATCGTCTAAATAAAGAGAGACAAAGAATGAAAACAGTAAATAGGCCTAAATCAGTTCAAGAAAAGAGAGACGACCAAGAGACTCACTGCATCATATGTGATGAAACCTTTGAAGAAAGCTGGATTCAGTGTAGGATTTGTGAAGGTTGGGCTTGCGAAAATTGTGCCGATCTTGAAGGAAACAGTTTGTTTTATGAATGTGATGTTTGTATTACCAAAAAAAAGTAAACACAGAATGCATTTGTCATTAAAATGAACTGTTAAATTTTCAGACATAATTTTTTAATTTTTCTCATTTATACCACTTTTTTATCTAGTATTAACTTAGTTTTATGATCTGTAATTTGTACTTTTATAAATTTCTCAAAAATAACTCTGCCTAATAATAATAAGTTGTTTGTGAAACCAAAAGTAATTCTCTTCTGGCAGATTTTTCTCATGTCCGATACAACCCTCCACAATTGAACTTTGTAAAAATATAATAACTGTAAAAAGTGTAAAAAAAAATTATTAATATTTTTATCATAGAAAAATGAGTTTTAACAGGTGTTTTTATAAGACAATGAAGTTTTGAATGGAATGTAATCTGGACCAATTGAGCTGTAAAAATATTTTATAATATAGGAGAAACTTAGGTGTCCAATGCTACCCGACCTTCCCCTAAGTAAAAACAATAATTAATGTTAACTCTAAAACTTTTAGATCTTTTACTTATATATTTTAGATATTTACTTCAAGTAAAGTAATTTTATTTTTGAACACTTACTTGAAATATTTGATAGGTTTCTGAAGTTTTGAGTTCAGTCATTTTAATTTTATTCATTTATATTGACTAACCTTACTACTGTATTACTAAATTAAGTGCCATAGTATTTCAGACATGCTAACCACTATGGTTTATTTATAGTTTTTACAGAGGCATGTATAAATTATGGATAACATTCTAAAAATTAAAGAACAATCTTTTATATTCTCAAATAAGTGCAATAATGCAACAAGACATGTAACTGTTAGATAACACTGCATAGAATCACTAGTATGCTATCTCAAACTAATCAATGCATTCATATCAATGCTTCCAGTTTGCAAGCATTTAACTAAAACACCTTATGTACTTGAGAACTATTACAGTCGACTCCGCATAAGTCAACATCCGGATAACTCATCACTGTAGGTTAATTAGTCAGCTTTCTGTGGTCCCGGCTGACTTACATAGACAATAATGTTATTAATGTTAAAAAACTTGGTTTACTCAACATCATTTAACTCATCACCACTGGATAAATCAACATACTTTTTCTGTTTCACACTTTTTTGACGTCTGATAAGTTGACTCCCCTCCTGAAAAAATGAGTTCACACTGTACAATATGCTGTGTGGTGTGAACTCATTTTTCAGGTGAGGAATCGACTTATCAGAATTCTAAAAAGTGTGAAACAGAAAAAGTATGTTGATTTATCCAGTGGTGACAAGTTAAACGATGTTGAGTAAACCGAGTTTTTTAAGGTTAATAACATTAATGCCTATGTAAGTCGGCCAGGACCACAAAAAATTGACTACGTAACCGACGAGTGACGAGTTATCCGGGTGTCGATTTATGCGGAGTTGACTGTATTTATTTTCTTACAAACGTTTTCTACCTGCTACACAGGTCATCACCAGGTATTTTTGAAATTTTTTGCAATTTCTGGAACGTTTCCTTGTATTGATTCCAATTTGAACGTTTATGCAAATAAAATTCAAATTTGTATTCCTGTTTGAACACTTTGTTTAAATATAAATAAAAGATAAATAGAAAATAACTAAGTACATGCATCCAAGTAAGGTAAAATAACATAAAATAAAATAAAACAAAATAAAATAAGGTAAATTAACTTAATAAAATTATATCCACACAATAATCTTAACTGTATGGACCGAGTGTGCGTTGTATAACATATTATACTGGGTTATGATCAATCATATATTTCCAAGCTGTTGGTAAATTTGTGGCATCTTTATAGTTCAAACACTTGCCCATACTGCCAGATCTGTATATTTCGAACTTCTCCAAATTCGTTGCCAAAGACGGTGAGCGCACCTGTCTAATAACTCTAACTTCATTCCAATCAATCACCGAACCTTCAGTTTGTGCCACCTTGGATAGTGCTGTATTGTAGTGTCCTTTACTTATATCATACCCATGCTCCTTAAGCCTTTTATTCAACTTCCTGTTGGTGACACCAATATATTCCTTATTTAGCCCTAGTTGATCATATACGTATGGTATTCTGTACACCCCAGATTGCTCCTCCTTTTTTATCATGTCTTTGTCATTTCTAAATAGACTATAAATCATGGGTGCCCGTTTATATATTAATCTGGTACTCTTGAAGTTATAGAAAAAAATAAAAGTAGAAAAAAAATAAAAATCTTGTACTCTTGTAGTTGGCTACTTCCTTCATGATGTTGGAGATTCCTCTGTTGTATGTGAATTTAGTAATTTCTTTGTTTGTATTCTCTTTTGCCTTCTTTTTATTAGGTACGGAGTACAATCTTATTAACTTTTCAACAATTTCTGTTTTAAATCCTAAGGATCCAGCAATGGTTCTGATTCTATTTAATTCTTGCCACCTGTTGTATATGTTGGAACAGTAATTAAATGCTCTTTCAATAAGAGCCCTAAATGCCAACCTTTTGTAAGTAGGCGGATCATTGGATGAGGAAGGAATGTATAACGGGTCGTGTGTAGAATAATCACCTAAAAACACCGGGTTGAAACCACTAACTCATCCAAAAACCTTTTACTGGTGAAAGTTTTTTGGATGAGTTAGTGGTCGTGTGTAGGTTTAATGTACACTTTTGTGGTTAAAGAACTGTTTTTAAATGTAATGTTAATGTCCAAAAAAATTGGACATTAACATTTACCAACAGCCTGGAAATATATGATTGATCGTAACCCAGTATAATATGTTATACAATGCGCATTCGGTCCATACAGTTAAGATTATTGTGTGGATATAATTTTATTAAGTTAATTTACCTTATTTTATTTTGTTTTATTTTATTTTATGTTATTTTACCTTACTTGGATGCATGTATTTAGTTATTTTTTTATTTATATTTAAACGAAGTGTTCGAACAGAAATACAAATTTGAATTTTATTTGCATAAACGTTGGAATTGGAATTGATACAAGGAAACATTCCAGAAATTGCAAAAAATTTCAAAAATACCTGATGACGACCTGTGGAGCAGGTAGAAAACGTTTGTAGGAAAATAAATAATAGTTCTCAGGTACATAAAGTGGCTGTGTCAGTGTATTTGAAGAGTCTGAGTGTTTATTGAAATTTAACTAAAAGGTCTGTTTAAAAATTACTTTTGTATGCTACCAAGCTGCACAGTTGCACTAAAACCTGTCTAAAAGTGACTCACACTTGCTTCTAAAATGTTGTATACACTTCTGATCTGTCTGATAATCAGAATCAGACATGCTAAAAATACCAAGTGAAAAGACCTTGTAAATGTGTACAGTACATGATGTAGATAAAATGGCAAATTCTGTCAATTATACAAATTTTATTCTATCAAATGAGAGATACAAATTTAAATTTATTGTTAAAATCTATTATAAAATAATTGTGAATAAATATTAAAATTCTAAGAACCTTATGATAAAGTGATTTATTTTTTCTTTTTATATATTTAATTTGCTTAATATAAATAAATTTATAAAATTAGTAACATTATAATTTTATAATTTGTTTCTGATGATAACTTGAAAACATTAAACCTATTTAGAATAAAATAAAGTAGTTTATGAAAATTGTAAAATTTGAGTGATTATAACATATTGGAAATGTGAAGCAGGGCAATGTTCCCCATCCACTCTGTTCTTCACCCATGACCTAATCCACTGTTACTGTTGCCCTTTTTTTCAGATTGCATCACTGATAATTTTTATTGCAATTTAATAATTAAACTCAATGATAATGGAAAAAATATTCATAGGTTTTATTCATAACAATAATTTATTAATTAATTAAATACCTTCACAATCCTCCATGATGTAAATAAACCCATATTAAACTATTTAGGAATAAGTGAAACTTTCCTAAATAGTTTAAAATGGGTTCATTTTCATGGTCTGGAAAAGGGAATCTGCTGTTCTAGAACAGCAGTTGCCAACCTTTCTAACCTCACAGACCACTAAACTCACAATTTTGAATTCTGCAGACTACTATCATAAATTTTTTTAAACAATACAAATATCTATAGAATAATGATTATAAAAGTTTTATTTTACTTCATTAATATGAAATTCAATTGTTTAACTAAACAAATTAGTGTGAAGTTTGTTGCTGCTTACTTGAAATAGGTTTATAGATTCTTGGCTCTTTTCCACAAAGGACAACAATTGCAATCACATTATTTATTATTGATTATTTATTGATTTATTGACATTACTAGCAAATAAGCCCAGCATTATCCAGGAAAAAAATAACAACAAATATTAAAAATTATCAGATTGTTTCATTATTTTAATCCTTCTATTATATTATATAATAGTATTTGGTTTATATAACTACAAAGGTTTATCACATTAAGTGACCAATCTAACACATTTTTAAAATTCTTTAAATTGTACAGTACAGTAGAGGAATAAAGAATTTTTAAAATGTGTTAGATTGATCACTCAATGTGAATAAACCCTGACATAAAGTAACCTTTGTAGTTATATAAATTGAATACTGTGATTATTAATATAAAAGCCATCATGTGTGTGAATTCCTTATATCTCCTGCAATTTTTGTCCAATCCAGATTAAATTTTGGTTAAATTCGTTTTATATTCTAATGGAAAATATAGGCTACTTATTTTGTGAAAATATTAGGTATAGAATAAACGTTTTATTGATTTCAGATTGGTGATTGCACTTAATTGCAGTGACATCAGTGACCATGTGATGTTCATGCTTGATGAGGAAATTTCCCTTAAGTTGCATTTTTAAATATTTTGGCAAACGGCATATTTTAAACTTACTTCATTAAATTAAAAATTTGAACTTTAAAAAAAAAGATAGCCTCATCCTGTCTCTAATATAATAAATTTTTAAGAAATCTTTCCATAGTGACCATGTGATGTTCTGTTATCCAATTGGAAGTAACGATATAATGATATAATAATGATATTATTTAGAAAAGTGTTATCACTCATCTAACTTTTCTCAATTCTTCAATCTCTACTTTCTCATAAAAAGTATTTCGTCATGCTTGTCGGGGGAATTCCTAGTATATTATATTATAATATATAACAAACATTAAAACGAAAACCATATAGAATTTGGTCATTTTAGCCTATCATTGTCATGTTCATCACAATACTTGGATGGTATGAAATGGCACACTTTCAATGGTCAAGTAGACAGGAATTAAAAATATACCTTACATTTTTTCAGATATGATTTTTTTTTCTAATGTTAGCTCTAAGAAACTGTACCATTCATAACTGAATATCAAATGGTAATCTGCAAATGAATCAAATTTCACAAAAAATGGACAAAATATTTAAACTCGGCACACTCAAAAACCACCTTATTTTGTGCTCGGAGGTAACCTTGTTTTATGTAATTATTCTATTCAAATGCCACCATACTGCTGGTCTGATAGAAAGAAGAAGCTGTTGTGGAAGGGGATTTAACCAAACATAGTCATTGACCTCCCAGAAGAGAGGATGGTCAGTGACCACTAATTAATACTGGTTTACTATCAATATTTGAAAAGTGATAGGTTGTAATGGCCTTGCACATGATTGAATTGCTAACCTTAATGTCTGAAAACTTAATGTGACTTGTTTAAAAAAAAAATTAACAAAAATGCCAGAATAATTGATTTTATGTGATGATAAAGTGTTTATATTTTTGCAACAGATTGTGTAAACTATGTGGGAAGTATGTCCTTGTAAATATTGCATTTATAGAGAAATTAGTAGAATTTGTTTGGTTTATTTGATTTTGGCAATATACCACTTGGGTGAACTGCTGAGGGGATGCATCCTGAGAAGACATTTCTGTGAAGCTGGTCCCTGTTTAGGTATTGCTAACATGAAGTAAAGCTGAAAACTTCCATGAGGCCAGCCCCTTGGCTATATCCAAACCCACAACCGACTACCAGTGTTCGGTGGTTTTATCCACTCGGCTACTGGAGGGCACTTATTAGAATTAAGAAAGTATTGTTCAGAAATGAAAAAACTCATTGTTACATGTAGAAACTTAAATACTTATAAATTTTTCACAGGTTTCACAGATAACACTTTTGATTCCATGCTGGCAAGTGCTATATGCTACCTGTCGCAGTAATGATATAGAACATTGATTTTGTACTATAACATTGTCACAGTAATTAAGTGAATATGATATATATTTTTTAAAAATTATATCCATTTTAAGAATTATATTTAATTTATTATTACTTTAAATTTTTTGCCAATAGTATATAAACCTATTTTTGCCTATGTATAAACTCAGCAAATCAAATGTAGACAGAAATTAATTGATATATAGAAATTCAATAGATATTTTGGGATGATATTTATGATATTATCTAAGTTATAAATATGTTAACGTAACTGCCAAGTTTCATAGCAATTAGTCAAACTGCCTAGGTGTGCATAGCAAACAAACATCCTCATTTATATATATAGATTATTTATTGATAAGTCATTTGGTGTTTGGTTTTGGACTTGAAGAAAAAAAAACCCCAATGAGTGAGAAAAAGCAACCAAGCATTTTGTATTTCTTTCATAATACTTTGTGTAACCTTGAGTTGATCAATGTCCAAATTTCTGCATAGACCACCAAATTTTTGTCATGGACCACAGGTTGCAACCACTGTTCTACACCATTTATAAGTCTTTGAAAAGAGACATACTTTACAGATTTTAACTTAAGATTGAATTGAACAAGCAAAATGTTTGTAAAATTCAAACATTATGAGTGAAATTTAAATTTAGATTTAGTTTATATTTACTTAATTTTAACTAAAGATATTTAATAGGTTAATAACAAAATATAAGACATATTAAACATAATCAAAATGCATATAAAGTGTCACATAGTGCCACAATAAAATGCTAAGAGAAGTTTTTGAGAAACAGAATTGGTTATAATATACTATACATACCATGCATTGGATAATATATCAGCATTATTTGAGTTCACATAATTCCATTTAAATCCTTGTTTAGAGTTTTCAAGCATTTCCAGATATTTAGCATGATGTGGATTATGTAAGTTCTGTCATAAAGGATTACATTGTTCTTCTGAGATGCAAAAGCAGTTAATTCTGTAGAAAAAATACTTTTTAGTATTATATTGATAATACCTGATTCTGCTCTTCAGGAGTCCATCAGTGCCACCTACTGTGTAATGTTACAAAGTTTAACAGTGATTATCCAAAGTAATGTAAACTGATGCTACCTTGGATAACTGAAAACACAGGTACAGTAGTGGCCAAAAGTAGAGCTACCCTTGACATATGTTTTAAAAATGTGACTTCTATTTTGTTTACCATCTACTACATAATTAATATTGTGCAACAAATGACTTTATTGCAATATTAATATTGTGCAACATGACTTTATTGCAAAAAACATGAATTTCAGAAAAGCCAGGACCTTCATCACAAAAAATGAACTTTACATTTCTGTATGCATAGGTTTATGTGTTATTTAACATATATTATTATGGAAATTAATATAAAAATAACTTAACAGCAAAATCTTTATTTTTGGCTGTGTTTTTCCCTTTCCCTATTTACTCTATGTTAAAATGACCTCGTTTAACGCTGTTTCGTTTAGTGCTTTGTTGACTAGGAACGCATCCCCCGCGTTAAGTGGGGTCTTACTGTATATATATTTTAGGATTCAAACATGGAAATTTCAGTAAGTGTTTGTCTTTATAATTGATAAATTCTGATTTTTTTTTTGCTTGATAGACTTCTAAACTGTTCCAGTGGCTTTAACTTTTTTACAACTCTTACAGGATAGATTAATGATCATTTGTTTAAATTTATTTTTGCATTTTGTCTTTCTCAGTTTGGGAAGACAATTCAGTGGAAGACTGTCCTCCCAAAGTGTCAACAGTCTTCTATTGAACTGTTTCCCAAATGGGGGATGGTTGGCAACCCTACTCTCCACTCATACATTGTTTAAACTTTTCAAAGTAATTATTTTTCCAAGAAATTTTGGTTTCTCCAAAGACATTCTATCACAAGATCTAATTTTTCAATAATGTGAAAAATTTTTCCATTTAAAGAATGTTCTTTAAACATTATTAGAAATAGTGTTCATTCCAATGATGTTTTTTTAAGAAATGTTTCATCTAGGAAACACTAAAGATGGTCTTCAGGAGGTCTGAAACATTTTGATTATATATTTTAATGTGTGCCTTCTGTTTGGAAAGTGTTGATATGCAACAATAATGAGTACAGTTCTAAAAATGATTAAAACACATTAAAGGACAACTGGTAATACTTTTTTGTTTTTTTTTTTATTTTGTTTCGTTTTATAATCATCATAAAACAAATTTTATATTTATACAAACAGAAATTTTAAAAAAAATATGGAAATAAGCCTTCATCTTATGCTGTTTATATAGATATTTTACAAGCTTTTGATTTGGTTTTGTGCAATGTTCTGTTAGAGATTCTTACAAATGAATTTGATATGTATCCTGCATTCATGAACAAGTATAATGATATAATAATTATATCAAACGATTACTAGATTGAATCGGGCGACTTCACTGCTATTATTTTAAATTAAATTCTAAGTAATTTGATATTAGAGATAGGCATTATGCATCATCTCGTATTAACTTTAATAATTATAATTATATTAATATTTATTAAATAATTTAGAAAATTCTGGAAGAAAAGAATTGGCTATAGTGGGACATGACACTTACCATACGGAAGTATTGCCAGTTACGCTATCCTGGCCTCTGTCCAATCTTTCACTTCCAAACATATTTAATTTAGATAAAGCAATACTAGTTATTCAGTGCTGACTAGGGAGCCCAAAGCCTATAAATACTCACTACAGTACTCAGCTGACTATCACTTTATCCTAGCATGGTGTATATATGCACCGTGTTGGGGTAAAGCAATAGCTGGCTGAATGCTGTAATGTGTGATTATAGGCCATTGGCACTGAATTGTTCCCAGTTGACACTTATGTATAACTAGTATGGTTATATCTAAATTAAATATGTCTGAAAGCAAAGAATTGGACAGAGGCCCAGGTAGCATAAAAATGGCAATGTTTCTGCATGGTAAACAGCAGTTGGTGTTTGAGTCCCACTAAGGACAATTCTTTTCTTCCAGAATTTTCTAAACTATTTAATATATATTAATGTAATTATAATTATAAAATTTAATAAGAGATGGTAACTAACACTTACCTCTAGTGCCAAATTACTCAGTATTTAATTATTAACAGTAGTGGTAATGTAGCCTGATTTAATCTAGCAATTGTTCAGCTTAATATAACTATCAGGTTTAAAGATATTTATACAATGATTTGATCATCTCAGTATTTTAATGATATATGTGTTGTATGATGTTAAAATTATTATTTTCATAAGGAAACATAAATTTATATTGTGTTTTTTAGGAAATTGATGAGCTTAATCCAAATAGTGAAGAAACAAATGATGATGATAAATTTCATCCTGTTGTGGAAGATATTAAGTCATCAAATGTAAAACAAATAGAACAACATTCTTCTGATAGTCAATCCACAATAAAACAAGAGAGAGAAAACGCTGAAAATAGTATACAAAATCAAGATAGCCATGAAGTTTGCAGTACTGAAAACTTCAAAAGTAACAATGGTAATGTATACATATTTATATTGTATAATTTTTTTTAATTGTATTGATGTTATTTTCAGTATTTTCCTAAGATAACAAATGTCTAATATTACCTTGATAACTGCTATAATTATTTTTAACAAATTATAATTAAACATTTTAACTTGATAATACAGGAATTTCCTAATTCTGAATTCTTCCTATAATAAACTTCTTCTTGTATTGAACAACTGACAATCCCTGGTAAATGCAGTATTCAAACATATGGGATTTATTATGCCATAAAATGAAAAAATTTCCAAATCTTCTAGTAAAATTTTCTTTATTTCAAACTCTTGCCAATTGTGTTGCAGCAGACAATATTAAAAATATTCATTTGAAGAGAGGTTTAGGACACCAGCTTCAACTATGAGCATTATCTTCAACAATTATGAATTTCTTGCCAATTCAACTACTTTTGAAAAACAAAAGAAGCAGTACACCTTTTACAACTCCTCAATATATTTAGTTATACCAAAAATGTTTTTAACCTACTTCCATAGGCCTTCTTCAGTTGGAACATCAAACAAATCTAAGTTTGATGTTCCAACTGAAGTGCTGCTTTTTTTGTTTGGGTGCTTCTCCAGTTTTGTCAAATTATTTTACTTTTGAAAAAACTTTGCAGACATTTTTATGTCAATATTGCAACTTTTTGCTTGTTAAAAAATCTATCAATGAATTTTTATCTTCTAGCTACATATTTCTGACATTTAAAGCCTATTAATTAAATGCTGAACTTTTAGACTTAGCTTTCCTTTGCTATACACAGCAGTGTTTTGTAACTTTTTGATAAATATTTTTGTGAGCGTCGGCTGGTCTCTGACAACACTGTCACAAGTACAACACTCTACAGGACTATTATAAACTGTTTACAACACAAGTGGAAATAAATTACAGAAGTGTTATACATTTTTAGTTTTTTTCATGCTTTTATTAGGTAAGTTTAATTCTAAAGGCTTTTTATACTTCTAAAGGTGTAACTAATTATTTGTTAATATTCTCCAGATATAGAATTTTCCTTATATCAAACATTCAAAATATTGGTCTCCTTAAATTCGTTAATTAGAGAATTCCTGTATTTCTTCAAATTTTTTGTAAAATCAAAAATTAACAAATTCATTTTTAGGTAAAATCTGTAGTAGTATATAATATATTCTTTAAAAGTGAAATCACGACACCATGAAGGAATGCATGTATCTACATGCAAATTGCAGGACTGGTAAAGGTGACAAAGATATGCTAATGATTCTTTGCATATGCATCAAGTCATGTAGTACCCAATTTCAGGCTATAAAGACCAGCAACTGACTTGGGTTGTAAATGCTGTCAGTGACAGTTTGTGGCAGCTGAACTTTCAAAAAAGTTTAGAAAATGCTTAGGAGACAATAGCAAGCTGAATACCATCAGTTAACAGCTGGAGAATGAGACTGTATTTTGGAGCTGCACAACCTCAGTTTATCAATAACACAGTTGCCACATGTGTTGGGAACGACACAAGTACCATTCAGCAATGTGTGACACAATGTGAACATGCCAAAAAGAGAGTGGATTGCATGACACACAACAGAGCACACAGACCAGCAGATTCCCCAAACACCCTATCAGGACTTGTTCACCATGGTACATCACATCCGAAGCTGCTTGTCACCATCAATGGGTGCATCTGTGTCTATCCAAACCATTTGCAACAGTTGGGCTCCATGCACAGTAGCCAGCAATGGGATGCCATTAATTGCTCAACACAGGGCTGCATGTTTGGCGTGGTGGTATTGTCATTGCAACTGGACCACTGAATGGCATCAGATATTGTTTAGGGATGAATCCTGCTTGACAGATGGGTGTGGCGGTATCCTGCAGAATACTACATGCCAGTCCTTTTTGCCAAATGTCACACTGTCCCCACACTGGGCATCATGATTCAGGGAGGCATCATGTTTGATCAGTGGACAGCCCTGATGCACATTTCCAGTACTCTGATAACAGAGCAGCAGTACATCACAAATTGCAGGGTCTGTGGTTTGGTCACTGGTGCAGGCTGCACCCAACATGGTGTTTCAGCAAGACAGTGCCTGACAGCATGTCACACAGTGAATTCTGCCTGAACAGAATCCACATTCTTTCCTGGCCAACAGCCTCACTGTATTTCTCTCCCATTGAACACCTGTGCGAGTTTGACCAACTTGAGGTTCATCAGGGACCACTGCCACATACTGTAGACAACGTGTATGCAACTTGGCACGGGATACATCAGACAATTATTAATCACCTCAATGATAGTATGCCTTGTCACATAACAGCCTGTATAGCTGCCCATGGGGGCTATATTTGTTACTGAATAAAGGGGTGTCTGTTGCATAACTGTTTCTTCTTTTAATCATTTGCATATGTCTCCCATCTTTACTGATCCTGCAATGTGTATGTGGCTATGTGCATTTCTTCATGGTGTTGCAATTTCACTTTTGAGGAGTGTCTAAATTAACAAGTGAAAACATTTGTGAACAGTAAGACCTTGTATTTGATTTATATATATATTAGCATAGTGATAATCAATGAGTAGCTTTAATCATTTATGTAACTATTGTTTAATTAAATATGTATTATTACATATATTTTACTGTAAGTTGAAAAAAATAATTTCTATTAGATACAAGAAGGCATACATCTTGGCAACATTGCTATGATGAACATTCTGGCTACATTTATTTTTGGAATATGGATACAAATGAAGTTACCTGGGAATGTCCTGAAGAATATAGCAGTTATTTTCGTACGATTGATAAAACTGCATTAACTAACAATAAGGAAACCAAGGAAATTGGTCCAATGGGAAAACAAAGAAAGAAAAGAGAACTGGAAATGAAAACGCGTTCTGAAATTCCTTATGATGGGTAATGCCACTTTTTATAAATAATTGTAATAGATCTACTGACCTATAAAAAACTCATACAAGTTTTTTCATATTTCTTATTAAATTGTAGAAAATGAAAAAATTTTCATATTTTAAACTAAGACTTTAAACAAGTAAAAGTTGTTTTTCCTCTTATTTACATCAATATTTCAATTGATAGTATGTCTTTTATACATAGGTCACTTACTAAGTCATGACAACATTTTTGTGCAGGCAAATGCATTGTTATAGAAACATTTCAAAATACACATATGAAAAGACACAATGTTCTCTACCAGTAATGTCTGTTAAATGGGTTATTTCACAAGTAACCCATCTGACCGACAGCATTGGGAAGTATTGTAGACAAGGGAGGAAAAACAAAAACCAGAAATGGAACTAGTCATTTTATTTATTGCATATACCTTATAATGTTGAGCAATAGTCTGCATATACATTAACACACTAACAACCTTCAAAGTAATCTCCAAGGCAATCAATCATTCGTTGCCAATGATGAAGGTGATGAATAACATCTTCTCCATTGTCCAATTTGGTAATCTTGCATCACACTGTGTTGGCGATGTCTTCTTGTGTATAGAATCATTTCCCATACAACGGAGCTTTCAATTTTGGTATCAAATCATAATTGCAGGGTGAAAGATCTGGGGAGCAGTGGGGTTGATGTAGTATTTCTCATCTGCTGTAAACAGGTTGTTAACTGTGACTGGAGGGTTGGTGCATATTTGATGCCTTGTCAGGACTGATACCACCATGTCTCATGCGACATGGAAGCTGCAGTGGTGAATTAGTTGGCTTTGAAAGCAGGTTGCACACTTGTGTGCAATCGGATTCGGAGGATGGCTGTGACACAGTGCAATGGAAGTAATGCACTCAGATTCAAGTTAAACAAAACAAATAACCATTTATTTGTAAAGGAGACTACATATACATTTTCTCCTTAATGAGTTATAATATAATGAACTAAACTAGGTATAAACACCATCTTTGTGAGAAGAGAAAAATTTTCCACCTTTGAGAAATCGGGAGTCTATGCAGTACCATTGGAAAATCCTGTAACGGAGCAGTACGAGAATACATTGGGGCCACAGCAAGAATGCTTGCTACCTGCCTAGCCAAACACCAGGAGGATATGGTAAAAGGAAGGTGCACCATGGAACTCTCAAAAAAGGTGCACGATATGAATTACAACCCGTTATGGGCACAGTCTACAATACTCCAACCCTGCAGCAACCGAAAGTTTCTCTTTATATGGGTCTCTACTCATAACAACTTCAGAAACATGCAATGAACCCACTCTGGAACTGCCTAACATATGGATCGCTCTATATAAGCAGTTAAACAGCCATCTACATTGTTTATCACACCATTGATGTGGACCAGCACCACGCATGTGCCACATAACATCATACGAAATTTACGTATGCATTCGAAATTTGTAGCTGATTCATATCAAATGTGGTCCAAGTTTAAAATTATGTGTTCCTTTCCATTTCGAACATTCATATTCGTTTTTAAAAAAATTTCTGTTTCTCCTGAAGACGATGAAAGTATTTATTCATTGAAAGCGCTCAAAAAGAAAAGCTAATAACGCCGTACACAGTGAACTCTACTTCCTACTATATACAATTTTAATTTGCATGAATTAATATGTATGTAATTAATTTGCACGAACTAATTTTTTAATTATTGATTTCACAATTTGAATTGGAGAATTCGTTGAAGTTCTTTCTGTTTTCAAAATATTTGAATTTTAGGAACTGAGAAACATAATTAAATATTAATATGTAGTTATGATGTGCTCTGGTCAGTCAGGGGTTGAGCATAGGGCCAACAACCCTACCTCAGAAAACAATGGTGTTTTGAAACCAAAACAATTGAAAAACAGGACTGATTAAATGGCTGCAACACAAGGAAATGGATATGATGTTATAAATAATTAACGCTTACTGGAATTGATTCTATAAAGTAAAATAACAACCTTTTTCTTTTTCAGCACAAATTTAATTATTTAAAAACATTTTCAACTGCTTTTAGCAGTCTTTGTCAGTTAATCGTACAATGAAAAGAACGAAGAATTCTAATTTATGAAATATAAAAAACAAACATCTGTAGCGGTTGGGCGATTTAACGGTGATGCGCTTGTGCGTTATACTAAATGTATGATACATAAAACGATAAAATAAACAAATATGCAAACTAAAAATAAATATTAAAATAAATATTAAGATAAATTAAATGAAACAATAATGCCGTCCATAGTGATGTTCTGTTAATTTAAGTTATTAAAGAAGGATTTCCAGGCTGATGCCAAACTGTCCGCATCCCTATGGTTGAAGCAGTGCATAGTTAAATGAGCTCTATGTATTTCCATTTTTTCAATGTGCTTAACCGCTTGTCTCGATCTTGTGGCCCTAATGATAGAGGCTTTATCCCAGAATACCGTTACCCTTGTTCTTTTGCAAAAGCTGCCAGTACCATAGAATCAACACTCCTGTTCACAGAATGTTTATGTTCATTTATTCTTTATTTCAAGCCTCTCATCGTAGCGCCAACATATACCAGGTCAGAGTTAAATCGATGGTCTTTTATTGGGATGGAATATACTCCTGTTCTGTCATTAGGCTTTTCCTTTCTCTTATCATTTCTTAAGATACTGTACACTGTTGGATTATGCATATATATTACACGTAGATTCCTATGTCTGGCTACTTTCTTAACTACTTTACTTAGAAACGGTAAATAATCAAGTACTATACTTCTTCTTTGTCCAGTTTCACGTTGTTGTCGGTCTTGTTTCTGCATTCTCATAATCAGTTTGTCGATTTTCCTTCTCCGGTAACCATGCTGAACCGCTACGCTTCTTATGTATTCTAATTCTTCATATGTATCATAGACATTCGTGCAATATGTGTAAGCACGTTTTATTCATGCTCAAAATGCTGCTAGTTTAAAATGCTCAGTGGTCTACAGAATTCCTCGGTATGATAATAGGTTGATATACTGGTTTACGATATATACTTGTCTTGATTTCCCCCTCTCTGCATACAATCGTTACATCCAGGAAGTTAACGCTAATCCCACTTTCTTGATCCAACTCCAAAGTCAATCCATACAGGTTGTTGTTGACTCTGTTTATAAATTGGCAAACATTGCGGTCATTATTCCAGAAGATAAAAATATCATCAACATATCTGGAGTATGTTATTATATCCTTCTGGAACATGGTTATGATATTGCATTCGAATGCAATACCATATCCCCCTGCAGGGCAGCTTCTCACATCATTACTGAATACAACACACAAAGTACTTTCGATGCTTCCTCTGAAATGGCTGAAACCTTAGCCTTCCCCATAGAATAGAGGCCATGATATCAACAGGTGGACTAGCCCATATTAATTCTAAATGAGGATTAATTCTAAATTCATGATCAAGTGTCCAGATTCAGTGTATAGTTGCATAAAATACCAGATTTAACAAATTTCTCTTCATTTCTGCACAGATTTCGTCTTCAAAATTCTTTTCTCTTTTTGGGTCTTAAACTCAGTGTATAGTATATATGATTTGAAAAATGCTAATTTTGATAACATTAAATGGTTAAAAACAGGATTTGTGATTACAATAAGTGAATCTACTGTATTACTTACTATTATACAAAACTACAATAATCATTTATTCAGTTTTCTGAATGCTTTCATCACTATTGCTAAGTAAATTTGTTTTGTTATTACTTGTCATTAATTATATAAAAAATAATTAAAAAGTTAATATTTTTTTATTTTCTTTATTTTATATTTGATTTTTATTCCTTATAATTTTTTTTTCTTTTTAGAAAAATTACACCAATTACATATTTTGAGCCACACGTTTCTTCAGATGATTCTTCAGAGGATGAGAAAATTGAAACAAAATTACCAAGAAAGAAATTAAAATCTTCTCAATCAAGTTCAAGTCAATCTAATGTTAAGAATATAAAAGATACTGAACCAAAAGTTCAAGGCTGTGCACCAGAAAAGAACAACAGTAACACAAAGAAAAGTACATTGCAAGATAATGATTCTTTAATAGGTCCTCAACTTCCATCTTATTATAAACCAAGAGATTCTAAATTAGAAGAAGGAATAGAGTCAAATTCAAAAGAAACTGTAAATTCTTTTTCACATAATAAAGATTCCACTAATGAAATACAAGTTTCTTTATCATCTGACAAAGAAAATGATAAGAATGACAGGTTTCCTTCAAGTTGTATAAAAAGTAATCAGTTTTATGGTCAGGAACCTGATTCAACAACAAGAAAAGAATCCACTTCAGAATCAAAAAGAAAAGAAGGATATCATAATGGAATAAAAACTATGACAAAGGTATTGTATATAAAATATTCATAGTTACATAAAATAAGTTATGTAGTAATTGTACATAGAAATTTTTTGATGCATTTCTTGCATCAAATGGATCTATTTGTTTATCTGAATAAATGATTGTTTTATTAACTTGAAACACATCTCATTTATTTATAATAATGTTGTTATTAATTATCAAAATTTATTAATTTTATTTTTTAACCCTTGCGATTATTATAATCATTAATATGAAGAAATTGTAATTCTAATTGTCAGCCGTGATATGTCTAGCTAATCATGTAATGTAATAATAATTGAAACTACATACAATTACTAATTTCATTTATTTAAATATCTAGTTAAATTAACTAAATTTAACTAAGTATAAACCACTATTTTAAAACCTAATAGATGTATAAAAAAAGAAATTTAGTGAGGATTTATTAAAAATA
The DNA here is from genome assembly GCF_030686945.1 of Centruroides vittatus. NCBI lineage: Eukaryota > Metazoa > Arthropoda > Arachnida > Scorpiones > Buthidae > Centruroides > Centruroides vittatus. The sequence goes on along the minus strand of NW_027122274.1, from coordinate 481,314 downwards.
ATTATCTGGCAAGCAATTATGAACAAACTAATAAGTTAATACTTAATCTAATTTAAAAATAAGATAGCTATTGATTTGATATAATACATTAATGGTTTCTTTTAATTACATAAGAACTTGATGTATCGATTTCTAATATAATTTATTATTCAAGATCTTCATTTTGCATAGATTATCTTATTTGTGGTATTTGTTTATTCAATATATTCCTATATATATTCCATATATTCTTATTTGGCCAGGAATATATTCCATATATTCCTGGCCAAAATTGTTTCCACCACTTGTACTCTGACCTGGCACATTCATAATTAATGTAGAGGTTTGAAAAGATATACTGATATCAGGTGACTTAAACAGTGCATATGAGATTTCATTACATGGTTTTTATTAAACTTGAGACTTTAACATGGATATAATGTTTGTTACCACTAAAGAAGAAAGTATCGGTACATATGTCAAAGACAGGAATGTAGGTCTGGTTTTACTGTATCTGATCCTCTGCTTCTCCGTCATCTCAATAAATCTTTTTGACTTGGATCTATAAGTATGCCTTTGATCAAAGCATTTTTAAAATTAAAAGCAGCCCAATAAATGGTATTAATGAGTTCCTCATACATTGTAATGTTGATCTTGAAATATCTGCATTTCTAAGTGATTTTTTAAGGCAGATGGTCATTAGTTTCACTCCTATCCTGTTTTGGTTATGGATGATATTGGTCATAGTCTTACTAAGAATGCCTATCATTTCCTCCACATTTCATATGCTGTGGTAATTCTCATTTCCTCAGAGTACATTATTTTACAGCATCCAAGCCATGCTATTTCCACAAATTCAATATGGTAGGCAGAATGTTATAATGCTCATCTGCAAGATTATTTTTCCTACTGATGGAGGAACTTCTGGTTACATTATTTTCAAAAATCTCTTGGAAAGATCCAAAAATTTTGAGAAAATTTCTGAATGTCCTGACCAATTCATTCATTAGTTGTGTCTGGGTTATTCCCAATTTGGTCATACAGCTACATCTTATCAACTCCTGTTTTTCAGTGGTGTTCAATATTGGGACCAGAAGTGTAGCAGCATAATATTGCTTTCATCTACTTTATAAGGCATGTTTATACAGTTCATTCTAAACATCTAGTATGCGTAGTGTCCAAAAAGTCTGAATTTATAGAAGAAATTTATTTTCAAACTACAGTTGATGATTGGTTAACGAACAGTTAGGACTGCAAACAAATCAGATAACAAACACTTTCGTGAAAGATTTTTATGTTCGGACAACAAACACTTCACAGAACAAACACACAAAAGAAGCAACATAAAATAGTGAATACTGATTGCTCTTCCTTTGTCTCCAGGTGACAATTTGAAATCTTTCGGAGCTCTAAAAATGTTGGCATCGATGCTCGACCCGATACTGATTGGATAGTATTCTTCTGAACTTTGAAACTTTCCCTTGTAATTTCAGTCTTTTGTAAGGTGACCAGACTCCCAGATTGTGTGGGACTGTCCCAGATTTGAGTTGTTAGTCCTGCATTGAACACTGTCCCGGAAAGTGTCCCGCATTTGGTCATGTAACATTTTCAACATGTTCGCAAGTTGTAAAGAGCACAAAGTTGTTGTTTTCTTTTACTACTAGTAGCCCAGGATGCCCGCTAGTGGGTGTTCTAGCAGCAACGGTCTCATTCCATGGTATAAATAATAAATTCATATAAATAATTTAACAATAAATTCCTATTGCAATAATAATATACTGAATTTATTATTAACTTAAATAATATCTAGGGGTGCCTCTAGTGACTGTTCTAGGCATACCATGACAGATATACAAACAGCGCCATCAAGTTCTGAAAAAAAAAAAAAAAAAAAAAAAAAAAAATTTTCTTTTTTATAAAGAGTTATTTTTAAGTTTATTTATGCATTTATGTATTTATATATTTTTCTACTGAATTATTTATTAATGAATTAGTTTTTATTATTATATATATGTATGTTGGAGGTCCACCGCATTTTTAGCTCCCACAACGCAGAAGTGTCCGCATTTTCACCTAACATATCTGGTCACTTTAGTCTTTTGTTTACCTTTCTGACAAATAATTTTTTATAATCTTTGCAAGACTGTCAGGCAGGTACTCATTAAGTTTTGCATCAGTTTTAATTTACGAAAAGCAAGAGTTTAATTAACTGTCCCATCAGATATTCGTTAACATTTTAATACCAAATTTATAATTTCATCCAGGCCTCGCATTTACATAATTTTTTTGTGCACAAGTTGATTTCTGTTCTCTGAATTTTTGTAAGTGCTTTTCTGGACTTTTTATTTAAAAAAGAAACTGATAATATTATGGAGCCTAAGAAGAGTGAAATTTCAAGAACTGTGCTCACCATAGAAACCAAGTAAGAAATAATAACCAATGTAGAGAGTGGGTAGAAGATGTCTGATGTTGCTAGGCAGTATGGCTTGAACAGGTCTACAGTAGGCACAATCTTAGCTAAGAAAGATATATCAAGAAGACTCAAGCAGCTAAAAGAGTAATAATGAAAATCACACTGAGAAATAAAAAGCATTGAAGGAGCTCATAATGGAACCTGAAACTGATGTGATGACAGAATAACTCCAAGAACTTTTAAATGAAGAACACCAAGAAACTCAGCGAGATATGTTTTCTTCTGAAAGAGGAAGATGAAAGAGGACCAATGCTGACATCTTGCTATTAAAGATCTTTTGAAGAAGTGGGAATATGTCAGAACAATGGTCATCCAAATGGCATCCAAACCAGAATGAGGTTAATAGGCTTGGGGATCTCTACAATGGCAATTCTATTGATTACTTCAGGAAAATCCTAAAGAAGAGAGAAAACTAATCGACATTGGACAGATTCTTTAACCCCACAAACGGAAAAAACATGACTAATAAATAACAAACGCTTCTCCCACATCGGGTTGTATAAACAAAATTAAATACCTTCTATAACCAATAACCGGTGTGAAATATTTTCAAAATGGCGAACGTTTTCGCTGCCCCTCCTGGGCTCTTCATCAGGCCAATTTTTTTGCTGGAACTGGATTCAATAATCGTATAGTTTAAATAAATAGAACGTGTTCTGCTTCTAAAAGTTCGAGTACATGCGGCAACCGCATGGCGTTCTAAACATTTAAATTTCTTTTATTCTGTTGGGAAAACGATGCATGCATCTTATGATAATTACATGTGACATTTAACAATTTATGACCTTTCTTCCAATAAAAATTGCCAAGCAGTAGAGAGATTCATTTCATCTTTGAAATTGATGCATGTTGTTGTGCGATTGGCCTTGTAAATTTCTAATGACTAATAAAAATGCAAGACTGTGTATATATTTTTTTATTATTACATATAAATAAACATAGTAAGAAAGTATATATTTTTTTATTTTTTGGGGTCTCCAGAATGAATTATTCAAATTCCAATAAAAACCTATGGTAAATCAATAAATAGTTAACAAACAATTCAGGTAGTGAACAAAGTCTTGGAATGGATTATGTTTGTTAACTGATCATGGAGTGAAGAATTATGTTAACTGATCACCCACTGTATATGCAGCATATAATTTTAAAGAATACACTCAATTTGTTTGTCTGGAAATGTATCTGATTATTGAAAGAAAATGTCCCAATTTCTTTGTATTCAACAGAGCATATGACAGATGATAGTTAATCAACTTTCAGGTGGTTAAAAATTATAAAATGCTTTTATGATTCTAGACTTTTTGGACATCTTCTATACTATATAAGTCTTCTGACTAGTAATTAATTTCATGAAATTATTGATAATATTACTAAATTTTGATTTTAGAAAACATTAAATTGTTTCAATATATTTGAAATTATTTAATATTATTTATCTATGATTAATATGCAAAATATTAAACATAATTATAATTTATATTAATTTGGGATGATGATGATAATTAAATTTAATAAATACTGTCTTTTTTAAAATCTTTTTAGAAAGTTTTAAAAACTTTGGTTCAGTATGCAGAATCTGGGAGTGAAGATGAAAAAGAAGAAAATCAAACTGTTTATAATTCAGAAACTTACAGACAAGATGGAAGACAAGGATTTGGATTTAAAGAATGTAGTTCTACAAACAAAAATCAGTCAAAATCAGAAAAGGATATTGAAAAGGATTATCCTATGATTAGTTTTATTAAATCAAATGAAGTTTTAGATTTAAATAAATTGAATCAACAGAAAACTGAAAATATGAAAATTCATCAACAATTTGCAGAAGTACCTAGCATTACATCAAATAATAAACTGGTATTACAAGAGACATCATTAATATTTAGTCCATTAAAATATTTTGTGATGAAAAAATTATTTTTCTTTCTATTTTTATAGAATACTCTTGAAACATCAGAAACTTCTTCCAGACAGAAAATCAATGAAAATTTTGAATCAGGGAAGCTGTCAAGAAATCAAAATATATTAAGTAAGTTAGATCAAAATGATTGTATTTTTATAAATTAATTAGCATTTTCAAATTTTATAATTAATAACATATGAGGTTTTCAGGACTAAAATAGGATCAAGTCTCCAGTTTAATTTTTAAATTTTTGTTTTGGTTTAAAATATAAATAGTATAGAAACTCCAGAAATAATTGTTGTGAAATGAATTTTTTTAATTTAGTAAAGTGTTGATATCCTTAAATTTATGTTAAGTTTTTAGCCTTTTATGCACTGTCCTAAGTTACCCTTTCATGTGCCTTCTGCAAGATTTTAATTTTGGTTCCATCTTTTTTTGAATAAAGTATAAAAACAAATATGATAGAAACACCAAAAGATACCTTGCATACTGGTTCCAGCAGTACATTTATTGGAAAAAACAAACGTTTACAAACACTTTCAGTGACCTTCATCAGGTTATTATTTTTCATAAATTAAATGTGATTACTCAAACAGTTTGAGTGATTGCATTTGATTTACAAAAATATATAATCCAATTAAAGGGAAAAGGGGGTATTCACTAAAATGTTGATTGTTGCAAAATTTGCAGCATCAGCTGCAAATTTTGTTTAAGTTGATTAAGTTGCAGTGATTATGCAGCATCATCTGTCATAAAAACAAAAATTGCAATGATGAATATTTGGCCCTTAGACATTAAACATTTTTATTTTAAAAATAAAGTTCAAAATGTGTCACTAATCTAAAAAGGTTGAGAAACACTTGTATAGACTATAGAGGTATAGCATATGTACTGTACCTGATTGTTCATGAATAGTATGATGGTTCTGTCTCTGACTAAAAATTTCGATTTCCTGATATTCATACATGAAGCAGTTGGAATGATGTAATTATACCTACTGAAAAAAAGAGATTAACTTTAATGAAATGTTGTTGACATAAGGCATGTTTTTTAAGTAAATACCATTTTGATATTAAAAAAACATAACTGCAATTTTTTAAATAATTTTATTCTTACATGAAAGTCTGTACCTTAATCTACTTTTCAACATAATTTCCTCCAATGTACATACATACATACATACAAGAAAGACATCAGCCATACACAAAGTATTTAGCTGGCAGAAAAGAGGATAAGAGAAAGGGGAGGGAGAGGAAATAGACAGTAGAGAAAGGTAGGACTCCTCTGAATGGCATACATATGGCTACAGTACCCTCTATGTTTGATGTTGGCGTGCAGTTTTTATGCTGCAAGGCCGTAGTCCCCCAAAGGGTCTAAAAGAAAACCTGAGTGTAGCGAACACCAATAATTGAGTACCTCCATGAATTGCTAAGTGTAGAAGTTAGTACCAAGTGGCTGTTAGCAGGAAGACTTATATCTATTTAATACTAATAAAACTGAACACAATTGCAAATCTTAATACTACTTAACAGCTAGACAGACAGTGCGAAAAGGAAACGAACACAATGACAAACTAGATGAGAAACTGGCAAGACCCCAATTTTTTATTATTATTATTTTTTTTATTTTATTTTATTTTTAAACATTAACTTACTCACTAACTAAACTAACCTACCATAACTTAGGACAAACCTATCCAGAAGACTAAAGCTAACAAGCCCTAATCTAATTTAACCTAACCTATCATATTCTAATTGGAAACCAAGCTAAGAGTCCCTAATCTAACTTACAATTAGGACTAACTGAATTTAGACTGAAAAAGAAGACAGAAAAAGAATTAAAATAAAGTTAAAAGGCAGCTAAATGCTGACAGTTGAAACAAAGCAAAGAAGAGCTAATTGCTATCCATGCCCCTGGAGAGAGGGATAAGAGCCCCACTAAGGGATATAAATGTGAGTAGATGGTGGAACATTGTACGTGTGTGAATGATTTGGTGCGGCCAATTACCAGTTGTACCCTTCAAGAATAGTAGCTCTTATTAAACTATCCCTAATGTGATTGTACTTATTTCAGTGAAAAACTAAGTGAAGTGGTGTTTGGTCCTCCTGAATACACAATCGCATTGTGGATTGTCCCAAGGTTAAATCTATGCAAGTATTGCTTAAAGTTGCCGTGTCCTGTAAGTAGCTGAGTGAGGGTGTAACTAGGGTAAAAGTGGTGAAGAATCGCAGTAGTGTCAACCTTGGGGATGAAAGTGTAGGTGAGCCTACCAGTGGTGTCACGGTCCCAGCTGTCTTGCCAGAGAATGAAGATTTGCTTCTTGATGTGATTGTTGATGTATGAGGTAGGAATGTAATTGAAAGTACTAGTGACTGAAGACTTTGCAGCTTGTTCGGCAAGACGGTCAGCAGTCTCATTGCCAAGAACCCCTGCATGACCCAAGATCCATTGGAAATCTATTCTAATGTTGTTGTCTAAGTGTATGAGATGGATGAATTTTAAGCAGCTATCAGACTTTGCAATCCTGTGTAAAGCTACCCTACTGTCAGAATAAATGCGATAGTGTAGGTAGTGTCTTTTGTCCTTCCTATGCCTAATGTGAATTAAGCTCATATAAATAGCTAAAGTTTCCACCTGTGCTATTGAGCAGTGTGAACCTACACAGAAGCATGCATTGTGAAACTTGCAGCCTATGTTGGAATAAACTACAAAAGTAGCACCCACATCGTCACCCATCTTGAAACTGTCAGTGTAAATCCTAAACATGGGATGATCACCTGGATCTTCAAAATAAACATCAGGAGCAAGCTGATAAGAGGAGTGGCAATTGTAAGTCAGGAGGGTATTTTTGTCGATACTGAATTTTTTTATATCATTGATCAAGGTCAAACTGGGGGGAATCTTACCTACTCTAATTATTTTGTTGACATCCAAGTCACTTTAATCTCGCCAGGGTAAGGTGATGAGATTTTCCTGCTAAATAATGCATTTAATTTCTAAGTCGATAGGGGTCAATCCTGACATTACCAAAAGGGCACTAATGGGTGCAGTCCTATAAGCCTTACAAATGCAGAGAGCTGCAATCCTTTGAACAGATAACAGTTTTTTGCAGTAATGGACTTTGGCAGCCACATTGCCCCTGACCTGTACAGCATAGAGGAGTGCTGGCTGAATTGCACCTCTGTAAATAAGCTTAGTAGCATTAGGGCCAAGGCCCCATATGTTCCTAGCAATATTAATGAGGGTGTTTGCCGTCTTTTTAGTTTTGTCTGTGATGTATTGATGTGGGGTGTGAAGTTAAGTCGCTCGTCAAGAATAACGCCTAAATATTTAATTTCCGTTGTTTGCTTTATTCTGTGAGCACCTATTCAAAGGTTAAACTTCGTAACGAGTGGCACGTTCCTTCCAACTATCATGCTTTTGCATTTATATGTTAATGGGTTGCCTATGTTTAATACTCCACTGGTGAATGTTATTGAGAATGTCATTGCATATGTCTTGCAAGTGTTCACTGTTCCTGTGTAAAGCTAGGATAATTGTGTCGTCCGCATAGCCCTGTATGCGGCAGCCAAGAGGCAGGGAGTCGTTTAAGTGCAGAATAGAGTTATAGGCTATGTTTCCTCCAATATAAAGGCACTTTTTATTTTGTACAACCAGCTTCTGAATTCCATCCTCAAAGAAATCTGCTGCTGGGTTTGTAGAGCCACATGTGGATGGGCATTGTCATGAAGCTAAACAATCCCCTTACTGAACTTGCCATGCTTTTTGTTTTGGATGACGAAATTGTAACGCATCTGTTTTCTCAAACTTTTGCAACAACTTTCTGCACCAGGTATTCAGTAATGACAGATGGTTGCTCACTACACTCCTCATCATGGACATTAGTATGGCTATCTTTAAATGCTGTAACCCATTTTCTTACCATTCCATCGCTCATAATGTTTTTTCCATACACCTCACTAATCTGCTGATGAATATCAGCCACTTTCATATCTTTTGCATTAAAAAAACAAATAACTGCGTGTACTTCACAATTGGCAGGATTTTCAATTGTCTGATGCATTTAAACACACAAACAAACATAAAATGAATGAATGCTTCTGTAATTGCGTTTGTGGCTAGCCAACAGATGTAGGTACTCGGCACACATTCACGGAACACCAATCGTAGCACTGCAGCAGTCCTATTTTAAAAACAGTACTTACTTAAAAAACATGTCACGTAGAACGGAACAATATTGCCTCTGGAGTCTATCATACATGGGTGAAAAGTGGAAATAAGGATTGCTAGACCTTTCTTCACATGTGAACAAACTAATCTCTCTATATATTATACAAACATATTTATATAACAATTGATTAAAAATAAAAATTGTACTTTTAATTTTTTCTGTTTTATTCAACTGATATATATAAATACAGTCAAACTTCTATATAACAGTCTCTAAATCCTGATAGAAGTTTGCTATAGTGAAATTTCATTATACAGAAATTACACTTTTTGGTAAATAAGTATTATTTTAACATAATTTTTTGTTATTTCACATAATTTAAATTAATATAAACATAATATACAGTAATAATGTAATTTGTACAGTAATATAATACAGTAATAAATGTAGTTTTAATTTTAAGTAAGTTTACATTTATGTGTTAAAATACTTAAAACTTAGTTTAACTACATTTTTGTAAAAAAAAAAAAATTTGTAATTTTTTGTTGCACAGAACAGTTAAAAAATATTCTCTTCATAATATGCTTCACACTTGTTAAAAGCATTAAAACTGTTCATTTACATCGCCATAAATGCAAGTTCTAGAACGTTTTCCTGTAGGTCTCACATTATTGGCTAATTTCAAAATTGATTTGTGATTTGTTGTTACTGTTGATAAACTACTCACAAGAATTCAAATTTTTGCTATAATATTGAGCCTTTATTGATTTCCCACAACACATTTAATTTTTTTTAGTAATGCTGAAACACTATATTAACAGTTCTTAAAATTCCAACTGGACAACTTATTAAATAAGATCTCACTAACCTCAAAAATTAGTCCAGCAGTTGTCAAAATTATCACCTTTCTAACATTTTTGACATTTGTTAATTGTAAATCATTTATCTGTCGATGATGACATTTGGGCATAATCTCTACCCCTTCTAAGGTTTCAAAAGCTTCAAGACCTGTATTTCTCATATCTAGGCTGCGGTTTTACAAAGGGTTTACAGATTGATATCAGAAATTGAACCTAAATTTGAAATGGAGTAATTGACTTTTAATGATCAATGGTCCTTATAAATTAAAAAAATTCATTATATAGAGATTTAACTTTGTTATTTAGAAGAATTTTACATGCAGTTTTGACTGAAAGAACAGTGCAAAAATTTGTTATATAGAGATATTTGCTATATAGAAGTTCATAATATGGAAGTTTGTATGTAATAAATTGATAGTATGATATTAAAAAACAAAAACCGTAATGTTTCCAGCAATAAAAACTATTTAATAATAACGTTTTCGACTGTTTTAAACAGCCATCATCAGTTACAACGAACTTAAACAAAAAAGAATGCAGAAAAAATAGAACACAAGCAATACAAATATTTAAAATTCAAAAATAATTATTGCACTTCATGGCTACGCCGGCCAAGATATATAGAAGAATTGTTATCAAGCTATACAAAGCAAAGGGAAAGTTTGAATTCCTTTCGCAATGCCGCTTAAATAATGTTTTCCCGAATTCCATTTATCGGACTTTGGAATTATTTTTGAATTTTAAATATTTGTATTGCTTGTGTTCTATTTTTTCTGCATTCTTTTTTGTTTAAGTTCGTTGTAACTGATGATGGCTGTTTAAAACAGTCGAAAACGTTATTATTAAATAGTTTTTATTGCTGGAAACATTACGGTTTTTGTTTTTTAATAGTTTATCTTTCCAGTACTGGTTTAATTATTGCACTTCATGGCTACGCCGGCCAAGATATATAGAAGAATTGTTATCAAGCTATACAAAGCAAAGGGAAAGTTTGAATTCCTTTCGCAATGCCGCTTAAATAATGTTTTCCCGAATTCCATTTATCGGACTTTGGAATTATTTTTGAATTTTAAATATTTGTATTGCTTGTGTTCTATTTTTTCTGCATTCTTTTTTGTTTAAGTTCGTTGTAACTGATGATGGCTGTTTAAAACAGTCGAAAACGTTATTATTAAATAGTTTTTATTGCTGGAAACATTACGGTTTTTGTTTTTTAATAGTTTATCTTTCCAGTACTGGTTTAATTATTGATAGTATGATAGTTGAGTTTGTAACTTTATTTTTTATTATACAAAAAAATATTGATGATGATAAATATTTTTTGTTAGAGTAATAGAGTAAACGAATGCTTAAGCAAGTATTTGTTTACTCTCTCTTCTAAGTCAAATTCAAGACTGTTAGCCATAAATATTATCACACATTATCTGCATACTATGTATATTGATATAAATTCAGTTGTTTTTTTATAATTTTCTGGTACTACATTAAAATGACAATTTTTTTTCTTTTGTTACAGGTAACACAGAAATTTCAAACAAACCTGAAAATTTGGTAAGTAAATATGTAATAAAAATAAAATTAGAAAATTCTAAAAGTGAAAGATATAAATAGGAGAAACTACTGCATATAGCAGTGGTTCCCAACCGGTGTTCCGTAAGCATCTCCCAAGTGTTCCGCAGATTTAGTCGCAAATCGGAAAGTGTACAATCGTATTCGAGCCACCGAATATCAAAAAATTAAAATCATAAAATTTTCATAAACTTAAATATATATGTACGACTCGTACTTATGGAGTGTACTACTGTTTTGAATAAGATAAAGACTAAAAAAACTGAATAAAATATAAAATGATAAAATAAAATGATAAAAACTGAATAAAATATGTAAAAAACATCAGGCACAAGTTTCCCATTAAAGTTATTTAGGTATATTTTTTCCTGTCTTAGAATTGGCGTTAATAATATGAGTAGAGATTTTGAATTATAACTGCTCAATTCTAATAAAATAACTGATGACAAGCTTATGTATTTCATATTAACTTAAATAAGTGTTCCGCTAAAGAAAATTGCTCACAAAAGTGTTCCGCATCCTAGAAAAGGTTGGGAACCACTGGCATATAGAGATAAACAGTCAACATTTAAGAAGTTATTCAAATTCTATTGAGTTGAACAATCTCAAAATCAGATTCTTGTTATTTTTTCCAACCTTTAATATCCAAACTGTGTATTAGTTTGTTGAATGTTGGAAAAAGCAAGTACTGCTAACAAATTGTTCTTTACATTGAACCTTTTTCTGAGTAAAGAAATTTATTTTTCAGTTTTTTCAGACATATTTTGACAGAAATGTATGATTTTGATAATATCAAATTTGATTAAATATAAAGGATCAAGAGACTAAACACACCTTTCACACTCTTCCAGCAACTACATTTAATCAAAATAAATATTTTTGGTCTGATTGATAAACTGTCAGGTTTTTAAATAGAGGTTCTATTTTTGGAATACAATATTCTTTGATGTAAATTGTATTTTTTTAAATCATAACAGATGTTTTGATTATCCAATATAATAAAAAATTATAACAAAATAAAATACAGGTTGGGAAAGAAAGTCATTTAACACCCCTGCTACAAAATATAGAATGTACCCAAAGTTAATTTGCTCATGTCAGGAACACATTAGATTGAGGGGGAAACAGATTGATGTGTGTTACATGCACGGCTGCCATCAAGATGGCAGCTGTATTGAATGAAACTCCAAAATTGTAAATGGGAAGAGGGTCAGAATTTTACAAGGAATTGATTGCTGAAAGATTTTATTGACCTACGGTTACAGAGTTATGCATGTTACATGATGTGCTCAACATACATCCTTTGGGTACATTCTATATTCTGTAGCAGGATGTTATGTGATTTTCCTACTCTGCACATTTAAATATAAAGAAATACAATGGAATACAATTAAGAATAAAAATAAATGAAATAACCTTACTGCTATGTTTTTTGCATGTCATGTCTTTGTTGCTCTCCTTTTTAGGGGGTTATCAAACGACGACTGCCATGCAAAGGATAGCGTTGCACAGTCTCTGCTATTAATACATTGTTCTGTAAGAATCTGTAATATTTCCACAGTTTGTAATGTGTGTTCATTGTAGATCTGTTTTTTTAAGTCAAGCACCACTGAAATGCACCAATATCCTGGGTTCACTTGCGTATTGGGCAAGAATAGTTACCACATTGTTTTGTTGATATCATATTTATGTTCTTTGATCCTATGTGCTAATGACCTAATGGTTTAGCCCAAAGGTTGGCAATCTTACAGCAGTGCTGTGCCGAATGTCAGCTATAGTATTATTCTGAGTGCCGACATGATTCAAGTTTATTATATATGTTATCAAAATTAGTCCAGTGATAACTGACTTCAAAAATGTATAATTTTGAAATTAAGTTGTTAATTGAATTATGTTCTTATATATGAAGGACTTGCATAACATGTAAATGGAGACACAGAGTGTAAACAGATGCGCTGTAATAGAAATGTACAAACAAGAACTTAATGCACCACGGCCTTCGCTGAACTATGAAGTCAATTTAAATGTGTAAATAATAATTAAAATATAATTTTTGCTACATTTCTATTCAATCAGAGTGCCACTGAAAATCGTCCCACTTGCCACGTACCATAGGTTGCCAACCCCTGGTTTAGCCAATATAGGTAAATTGTCTATCGAATTTGCTGTTGTAAACATGTATAGAGTACACTCAGGGGCTTTATTTACATCAATACAATCTTTACCATTTGTTAATAATCTGTATACTGTTGCCCATATTTGTATGCTATATGAGCATCTATGTATTTAGAAGTTAGTGCACAGATTAATCGTAGTCTACTATTGTAATCTAAAATTATGTGTTTACCTGCCCGTGCTTGTGGTTATGTTACTCTGTTTATTTGATGTGGCTGTATACTATTGACCCTGTGTAACCTGCACGCTATACTACAAATAAGTTTTTTACTGTACTCATGTTCAATTGCAAATTTTTCTGCATGCTCCAGTTCCTTTATGGTGTCATTAATGCTGGAGCAGTGTGTCTAAAGCCTTGAATGCATATCATCATCCTACACACCGGGGTGTATAAAAACTACATCCTACACACCGCCTTGAATGCAGTTACATTATACTCATCTGGGTCATTAGAGATAGCCAAGATAAAAAGTGGTAGATAGGCTTGTTGTAGACATTTGTGTTCACAAGCAAATTCTTGAAAGTGATGTTAATATCCAGGAAATAGGCCTCCATGTCGCTGAGTTGGTCAAGCTTTAAAGTCAACCCATATGGGTTGTTGAATACCTGTAGTACTGTTTACATCTGGCTTCAATTTCCAAGTAATTAGGATGCATCTACATAACAGGTATAAAGGATAATACCTGGCAAAAATTTTCTGGATTTCCCGTGCCATAGGTTGGAGTTTTCTGGATTCTAGTTCCCTTACTATTAATTCACAAAAATCCCCTGAGATGGGACTTCCCATGGGAATGCCTTGTCTTTGCTGGTAAGTACATTCATTAAATGTAAAGAAGGATATGTAGTAGCATAGTATGTGAGCAATATCTAAAATTTCTTGGTGGTATGACTGCACTGAAGGAATAATCTGAGATAAAAAAATCATGAAGAACATAGAAACAAGGCTCTAATCTAATAGATCGGTACATGGAAATGAAATCTAAAACAGTGAAATGTTCATCATTTGTCAATGATTTCATGTAATTGGGTTAGCACCTCTTGTATGTTTTTGATTGAGTATTTGTAGCTTTAACATGCTCTGCTAATAATTTATGTATATGCTTCTCAATGGCAAAAGTTGGCAATTTGGCTCTATCTACAATTGGCCTGAGTTATCTGCCCTCCATGTGTGTCTTAGCAAAAGTGAAGAGCCATAGAGTGTTTAGTATCTTGATATAAGTTCCAGCTTCAACAATTATTGATTAAATAAAGGATGCTGTTTATGGATATATTTAAGGAAAAGTGATTTTCCACATTATGAAGATTACAAAACTATTATATGAAGTTAGAAGAAGATAACACACAACACAGTTTAAAAACAGAAAACAAAAAATTGAAAAAGTAATATTTGTTCTCACTTTATAAAAAAAATGTTTTTTTTACAAATACATAGAAAAAGTTTTTGTCTTCAAATCTATTATATTTTTATTAGTAAATGTTTATCTTGGAAATAATTCAGAAACTTTATAAAATGTAAATAGTAAAAACACCAGAATGCCTTTTTCAGTGCTTTTAAATTCAATGATTTGTCTTCAGGAAGATATCTGGAAGGCATCATTGCTGTATAAATTGGCAGTGTTCCAAAATCATGTGTGATGTAGGCAAAGACATTGTTATATGGGCGCTCTCTTACTTAGAAACAGGTTTCTGAGATTTTGTCGTAAACAAAAACTAACCTAGAAAGTATATTTGTACACAGAATAACCACTTATTGTTAGTGTTGGATCCTTCAATGTACTTAATAGAATACATTACAATTGTTTACCCACTGGCTACTGCTTAGTAGTGGGTGTTTCAAATGCTTTTTCATTTAACACACTTACAAGAGAACTGTCTGAGTGTCATCTAATAGATTTTAATAAAATTTAGTTAATAATTACGTTAAAAGTATACAAACTCTATGACAAATTTGTAGTATTCACTAAGTGTTAATCAGAGTTATTAGCAATCAAATGTCGTACTATTTTATGGTGGTTTAACACAAATATGCAAATTTTTAGAAGTGAAACGGTCGCGGAGGAAGACGGCGCTATTACATTTATGAATGAATTCTAGTTTTCGAAAATGGGAGAATTAAATGTAAATATTCATAACATTATAGCAGAATTTAAATGTTTATGTGATAATGTTTGGCCTACAGAAAATATTTGTAGGCCTAATATTTCAGACATTGATAAACAGGTAGCCAAACTGCTTTTTAATGCATGTAGCGATATTTTAAGTAGTTATGTAAGTAGAGATGACGAAGAGTTTTGTCAGATGGAAAATAATAATTTGATTATAGATAGGCCTATTTCAGATAATAAAATAACACGTCTGCTTCTAGAGAAAGAAATTGATAACGCAGACACTGACTGTGAATCAGGATATTCAGATGATGAAAAATTCGATAAGAATATAATCTCAACAAAACGAAAAGAAGAAATTCTTAACTTGCATAAGAAACACCCAAAATGGAAATTACACACATTACAGCAGAAAGGAGCTAAAAAATTAAAACGTTTTAGTGATTTATATAAATGGGAAAAACAATTTAAATCTTGAAAGCATAGAATTGAAACGTTAAAAATCATTAAAGAACATACTACACAAATGTTCGACGAAGCTTGAGGCAACTATAAAATTGTTAAAGGAAATCAATTAAAAATACGGGCATTACAGAAATTTCTTCAACTGAATAGTTCAATTAAATTTACAGCTAGTGATTCTTGGGTTGCAAAATTTAAAAAAGAATATAGATTAGTATCTTGAAAGATTACAAAACTTGTAAATAAAACAGAAATAGTGAATGAAAAGGATATTTTAGTAAAAGCTGCGCAATTTCAAACAACAGTAAAAAATTTATTGCCATCTTATTTGCGTAACTTCATATTCAATACGGATCAGTGTGGTTTTTCATACGAAATGATTTCACCAAGAACACTTTCATATAAAGGAGAAAAAAACACTATTGGATTTGCACATTCTCCAAGTAATAAAGTTATGCATTCCTACACTGTTCAATATTTAGTTAATGCTAACGGACAAGTTGTAGGTAATGTATTTATTTGCTTACAAGAGGCTCATGGAACCTTTGGACCTAGAGTTCAAGCATCGCTGTTCAATGCCCCAAACGTAACTGTTACAGCTAGCTCATCTGGCAAATTATCTACAGCAGTTATTACAAACTATGTAAAAGACGTATTATCTCCAAATATAACAGAAAACTCTTTATTAATAATTGGCTCGTGAAGTGGACAAACAAATATTAATATTTATAATACAGTATTTCAAACATCTACAAATCGAAATTCATGCGAAATATTAATTATTCCACCAAAGTGTACGTCTATATGCCAACCTTTAGATGTCGGATTTCATAGACAATTAAAACTTTTAGCTAAAGAAATTTTAAATGCTATACAATTATTCTGTAATGATTCTTCGATGAAATTGTTTTGGACAACTAGAAATGGCATTATAAAATTCCATTCGATTCTTCATCATCAATTATCTGCGCCAATATTTAATAATTTGATTAAACATGCATGGTTCACTTCTGGACTCATAAATGAAAAGTGTCAATTCTTAAATGTAAAACAAGTTTGTTTTTCTTTTTTAAACACTGACAGTTTAAATTGTGTCAAGAGTAATTGTGAAATCTTCGATTTGTTAAATGTGCACAATGCCAACAGATTCTTTGTTTATTTTGCTTTGTTGAAAAATATCATGTAAATAGTTGCCCATCTAATAATTTGTGAATATAATAACTTTTAAATATATCTATTATAATGTGTTTATTTATTACGTTTCGATTGTTTTCTTTATATATATTCTATCAATACTTTTATATTACATTTCATTGTTAAACTAGTATATATATCTAATGTTTTATAATATTTATTTGAGTTTCCTTATTGAGTTATTGAATTTCCTATTTGAGTTATTCCTTCTTCTTCTCTGTAAATGTAATACAGTGATACCTCTGTTTTCGTAGTGTTTAATACTAAAAAAAATTAAGAAATTAATATAAAATGAGTATAAAAAACTAATACAATGGTCTCCAAAATAGAATCGCCATCTAACTGTTTTTGATTGATCAAAATTAATAATAACTGTTCGGCCTCTTCAATTGTTTGCGGTCTCTGTTTCATTAGCACATTTACGCCTTTCGCTACATTAGCCTCCTTTTTGCTTCCTTTTTCGCCACAACGAAACTTATCGTGGATGCCAGACTTCCCGTACAGTACATGCAACCGATTTCAGCAATCTTAATGCCGGTCACGTATTTTTTAATGATTTCCTTCAACTCGATTGTGTTCCTGGCCTTGTTCGAAGGGCTACTGGCTCTGGAAACTTTCTTTGGTCCCACGATGGAACTAAAAAGAATGGAAGCAATGGAATTGTTTGGCTAGACGTGCGGAGTAATGCTCATACAGCAAAAAACACCGCCACGATGACTTGCGAGCAGAAAAATGCGTGGGTCGCTCTTTGTTTTCACAAAATTAGCAACGAGATCATGTGGCACGCCGACGAAATCTGAGGCAAATTTTTTGCAAAAAATCGACGAAAACCAAAGTCAACGAAAATCGAGGTATTACTGTATCTTCCTCCGCGATCCTTTCACTACTAAAAATTTTCATATTTGTGTTAAACTACTATAAAATAGTACAACATTTGATTGCTATTAATCCTGATTAACACTTTTAGTAAACATTACAAATTTAATATAGAGTTTGTATAGTTTTAACGTAATTAAACTAAATTTTATTAATTCTTCTCCCATTTTCGAATATTCCAGAATTTATTCTAAATGTAATATTGCTGTCTTCCTGCGCAACCCTTTCACTTCTAAAAATTTGCATATTTGTGTTAAACCACTATAAAATAGTACGACATTTGATTGCTAATAACTCTGATTAACACTTTTAGTGAATACTACAAATTTGTCATAGAGTTTGTATACTTTTAACGTAATTATTAACTAAATTTTATTAAAATCTATTAGATGACACTCCGACAGTTCTCTTGTTAGTTTTATAATGTCCAGTTTAGTTTCCACAGTAATAGAGTGACACTTCTTGCATTTATCTTCTCTGCTAGATTTTACTATTATGTTTTGGATGCATTTTTGAACTACTAATTGTAAAAGTTTATAAAAATTGCAAACAATAGTGAAAAATGCCATTATTCCAATGTTACCAACTTTCTATGCCACCTCATAAGTGGCAATGGAACATCGAAATTTGTGCGAAAAAAATGATATGCAATAGAAATAAATCCACATAAATAATAAATTTTTAATAAATAATTAATTACTGGATAAAGACTGACTTCAATGTTACTGACAGGTGGCAAGAGAACTTCAGAATCTGTGAAAAATTTAAATTTTTAAGTATGTGGTCAAACTGTTTATACATCTGAAAGTTTGTAAGTTGAATGTTCATAAGTAGGGGAAGCACCTGTACTATAAAATTAGAAACTGAACAAAATAATGTTTCTTAGAAACAAAAATTTTAAATATTTTTTCAAGATATGGGGAATCAAAAAACCATATAAATAATAACCAACCAATCTCTCAAATTATTATTGGGCAGATCATTTGGAAAATTAGAAAACTACTAAAAATAGTTGTAATAAGTACTTTGATAATCTTTTGATTTCCTGAAGCCTTCCTGAAGATGAATTGTTTGAATTAAAAAATATTCTAAGTAGCTTTTTGTATTTTTAAAAGTTTTTACTTACATTACAGCATTCTAGTGCTTTTTTCTATCCTGGAAATCTTTTGTGAAGATATTATATGAAGCATAATTATAAATAATTATAAACTTAAATTCAGTTTAGAAGGAAAATATTATTTTTACTTAGAAATAATGAATTTTTGATACTCAAAAAATGTAAGCTATAGTTTTCATTTATTGGAATCATTTGAGGGGCTTGTGGAAAAACAGTGTATCCCACGTTAGGAAGTTTCTGAGAAAAACAAGGATTTGTGTTTCAATTTACCAGCACTTTGATGTGGGTGTATAACCTGTGGATCATGCAACTGAACCATGAAAGTTTCTTAGAAGATAGATCAATGATGCACAAATCCAAATTTGTTAATAAATCATTTTTTTAGTTTTACAGGATATGTCATATTTCCACTAAGCTTCTCATTTCTTAAAAGTTTAATGGAAGTGTATTAGTACACAGTTCCTGATTTATAATGTTATATATATAGTAAAACCTCTAATCTTGAATCCATCCACCCTTAAGTCAAATTGGATTGTCAATCCTGGTGCTCACCTATATAATATAATGTATATTTCTAATTTTAAAGTCAAACAAAATTTTGCATATCTCAATGTTGTAACTCCTTAAGTCAATCTAATCAAACTCAGCAGGTGCCAACCAACCTGTTAAGTTCCATGAATCTTTTCAGCACATTGCCTGGTAAAGTAGCTTTAATACAATGGATAAGCAACTAATGACAGTCTACTTTATATGAAATGAACTGTCATTGGCTTGCTACTGGGAATATCAAAATTTGATTTAATGCATTATGCAGAATTTGATTTTTGAATAAATTCAGTGTAGCATAGAGAGTTAAGTTTGCAGTGTACTAAATTCTTGATATTTATTTAAATCATTATTGCAAAATCTGATATATTGTTCTAATAATTATTCTAGTAAATATCATGGACTTAAATATATCACAATTACATTCATTATTCTACTGATTTTATACTTTGAATCTGAATTAAAAATTTTTGATTTTTTTTATGTACCTCAATATGTAGAATTCTCCATAATTCAAACTGGTCATTTTTTGTCCCTTCAAATTCAACATTTAGAGGTTTTACTGTATACATATCATAAAAGTTAAAATAAATAAGAACAATATGCATATTAATGTATACATTTTTAATTTCAGAAGCAAATTCAAGAATTATCAAATTTAATGTTAGATAAATTATCATTTCTAACTTCTGGACAAGCAGAATTATCATCATTATATCAACTGTTACTGCAATTACAGGTATATTTAAATAAAATTTGTGATAAAAATTCATTTAAATTTAAAAAATAATTGCATGTTTTAGAAATCATAGCTGTTAAAAAATAAGATATTTAATTAACAATTAACATATGTATGTTAATTAACTATTTTATTATATATATATATATATATATTTATTTATTTATTTATTTAAAAAATATATTGTTGTTACAAAAATAAATTTAAGTTTTCTCTATTGTTTCTAAAAGTAAATATTGTATTTTTCAGACAAGGTTTACTGATTGGAAAGAAAATGCTTTGTCATCTTCCTATTTTCTAAATAAGCTGCAAGACGTACAAGATTTCTTGAGACAGTATGAAATGAATGCAATGCCATCTGGTTGGATCTGTGATTGGGACAGGTACGGACTTTATACGTGTGTGTTACATCTTTGTACGAGTGTCATCTTTTATGGAGATGATACTCTAAAAAACTATATGCTGTGTCATTTTGTAGCAAAGTTAAAAACAGCTTTGCTACTAAGGATATTATATCCTTTGAACAATGAAGAAAACCAGCAAATTGTTTTAATGATTTACATTCTTGTAAACTGCAACTACTATTTTCAGAGTATTAAGGTGGTAGAGGTATTAAAAGACATTTATAATTTAAAACAAATTTTAAACACCAGTAATAATTATATAAATATTAATTTAAAAAATATATAGTATAAATTAATGCTTTCATTAACAAAGAATTGCCAATCACTTGCCAGTAAATAAATACAATTTTAGTTGGCAAGTTTATAAAAAAAAGAAAAAAAAACAAAAAATTTTGCTGAAATCTATATAGATTTAAGTGTAAGAACATAATACAGTAATTAGTTGGTGTGAGTATGAAACCAACGGTACATGTTGAGGATTGACTGCTTGCTCCTCCTGCTGCAGAAGTTGAAGACATCCATTGGCAGGGAGTCCTGAGGTAGGACAGATATCTCTTTATCTTATATGTTTGTTTTTATGTTTTTTTTTTATTTTTAAACTTTTGTTCTTAAATGCAATATTAAAATTTTTTTAATCAAGATAATTCATAAAACTGAATAAGCAATCAAGTTTTCATATTTTTGAGGTTTAAAAACTTAAATACAAGTAGAATTTAAATGTGTATTCATGGATTCTAAAATTTGATATTTTCTCATTTAATGACTGATTTATCATTAATATAATAAAACTTAATGTAGTTAGGCTATAATAAAAAAAACTTAGAATAATGTTTTACGTGCACAAAACTGGACAAAATATATGTATATTATCAAATTTAAATATTAAAAGTTAAAAATAATTTTATTTAATTCTATTAGATTTACAATAAAAAATTCTTTCTCTCTAATGTAATCTAAAAATTTCTTATAAGTCTAAAATTTAATTATATCATTTTTTAATTATAAAGGACTAAACATTTTTATTATATATTCAATATCTGTAAAATTCAATAGTTATAAATTAATTTTGGTATTAGTGTTTCTTTAATAAAATAATTAAAATTTGTCATGTATTAAATTAAAGAATATATTTTTATAATAGTGTAAATATTTAAAAGTCTCAGTGAAAATGCATAAGTTCTCTATGAAAAGATTATTATAATAAACACAATATTAATATTAATACTTCTAGCCCACAACTTTAATTTAGATTAAATTAGTTAGCCTAATAAATAGGATTGTAATAAATTGGAGAGTTTATCACATCAGGTGATAAGGTAAGCTCTCCAATTTATTACAACCCTATTTATTAGGCTAACTGATTCAATCTAAATAATAAACACAACTAATTTTTCTGAAAAATAAATAATGCATTTTTAAATAATAGATGATCAGTGTGTTTTAATATAATTGAAAATTTAAATAATGAGAATTTTGTCAAATTTAGTTTTGTAAGAAATATTTAAATAGAAGAATTAGAAGAAAACAAAAATCATTGTTTATTTATGCAGTTTGAAGAAAAAGAAAATTTATTGTTAAAGGCAACCAGTCCTTTCAATTTTTTATTGTAAAATTTCAATTAAAAAATATTTTTTATGCTTTTTTGATTTTCTTTATAGATTAATGTTTTTTATAAATATAACAACAGAATTGGTCATTTTTTTAAATGTTAAAATAAATATTAATAATTATTAATTTTTTGGAAAGTTCAACTTGATTGCTGTAAAATTTCTACATAGAAAAAAAGACACATACAGAAATACTGAAAATAGTCTTCCTTTTTTGTAAATAATAATTAAACTGAATAATAACAATTTTCTGTTTAAATATCAATGAGATAGTAAAATAATATTTTATAACATAGGAAAATATTTTGTTAATAATTTATATCTAATATGTAAATTTATAAATCAGTCAATTATACTTTTAAGTTATTAGTTATTAATACAATTTTATTTATATTGTATCTGCAAATTAAAAATAAAGAAGTAACTTTAAGTGAAATGAATGATAATTAATTACCATAAATTATTAGAAAGTTTTCACATAAAATCTATTTTATCATATAATTCATTTTTTTTGTCACAATTCATACATTTTATCAATATGTATATCGTATTGCTTTTTATATTGTTAACCATCAAAATTTCTTTAAAGAATGATTGTGTAATATGTTAAAATAACAAATTTATGTTTGAATATCATTAAAAATTACATTATTGATAGAAAGAAAAATAGTATTTTAATTGAATATTTACATTTACAGTTTAAGATATTATTTGCTAGGGGTTCCCAACCTACACTAGTTTTAATCATTTTTCTTATCCCTTTTCTTATAATTCAAAAAGTGAACTAAAATGATATTTCCGTTCTGAATAAATTCAATATTTTTAATTATAAATAAATAAATTAACTCTCATTTGATACTATTTATTGGATTTTATTGGATCATACTTTCCTAAGCAGCAAAATCAACAAAGGGATCTTTAAACTACAAAGCAGCCTACATCTTACAAAGGTAAGATCAATTCTATATTAAAATAGGTTGGGAACCACTACTGTAGGAAAAATATAACAATAAATCTTCAACATAAAATATTTGCCAAAAATAAAAATTAGTATATAAATTTATAATTTAAAACTTAGTGTAAATTTAGAAATACCAATAAAGAGGTAAGAAATTATTTCATATAAAATGTTCATTATCTGTGTTTTCTTAAAATTTTATTTAATAATTAAAAGTTAATTTCAGGTATGTATAATTTGTTTTACATTAAAATTCTGACATTTATTTTATTATTTATTCCTCTCCTCTACCTTATCCCGTTCCTACAGGCAACACAAAAGGTACTTTTATGTTAATGAAAGGACTGGACGTACACAATGGGACTACCCGCAGACAGTTGGAGATCAAATGCATTCTGAAGCCATTTCAGAAAGTTCAATTTCTAATGGTTTAAATGTTGCTGAAAGGAAAAATACTCAATTGCCACAACATTCTTTAGTTTCTTCATCTGTATCAGAAGCAACAGCACCACAAATTGCATCTGTTCCTTCAGTATACACATCTAATACAGGTACGGTACTATTCAATTATTTTAACCTTTTTTTAAGTTTAATGATTTTATAATTATTAATGAGTAAGTTCTAATTAAATAAAAATACTTAATATTTTTATTTTGTTGATATCCAGCAACAGAAAAATTATTTTGATACAGTCAGTGTTTAATTAAACATTAATTAAATCAATTAATCTCAGCTATTCATTTATCAAAAAATAAATATTTTATTCAATTCTACATTCAGATATCTAAACTCTACAGATTAAAAGAATTGAAATTGGTTACTCTAAAATCAGTCAAAGAACTTGTACTCAGGAATTAAATGTGTGATTATTTTTTTGTTTTTTAAAGATTTGTGTTTAGCTCTTTTCTCACTATAAATGGCTTTGTGACATAAATTTTATAATAAAAGATTTAGAGTATATGATATCTAAAAATGAAACTGGTTAAAAGTTTGTTTTGAATTATACATGTCATTTATTTATTCTATATTAAAATGTAGCTATATCTAATATATCTTGGTCAGTAAATAATTGGTTAATTAGCACACTGTAAGCAGAAAACTTTGATTGCTTGTATATATAAATTATTGTTCACATGTTAGCCAGATATTTTTGATATTTTCTCTGATTTCAAAATTTTAGAGAGAATATTTGACTATCATGTGAACTATTATTTATTTTTACAAGCAATTGTGGCAAATTAATGGTATGAATGTCAATTCATTGATTGGTATCATGATTTATCATTAACTATATAGATGCATTTTTTCAAATAGATGAATATTAGATCCAGAATTATCAAAAAACATATTAACACAATATTTAATGTATTATTTTTTTTTATCTCTTATAAAATTAAATGTGGCACATTTAATTTTATAAGACTAATATTTGAAAAATAGCTTGATAAATATATTTGAAAATTTCAGGATATCAAGCAGAAACAACATGGAGCAGTAGAGTAGCTAGTCATGAAACAGAATCACCACCACCTTCTCCACCAGGTGTTGATAAACCTCTTCAACCTCCATTACCTCCTCTTCCTCCTCTACCACCACCAAACAGTCCACCACCACCGCCACCAGACAGCACAGAATTAGAAGATGGAGAAATTGCAGATGTAGAAATGGAAATTGACTCTGATGACCAATGTGATGAACAGTCCATATCAACATCACTACAAATTCCTAATGAATTAAAAAATGATTCACAGCTATCTTATCAATCTTCACCTTCATCATCAATATCTGTGATTCCTACAAGTGTAACAGATAATGCAGTTATAATCAAGCCTCCAAATTCTTCGATATCTTCAAATGAAGATAAAATGATAAATCATTATTTAATAACTTCTGTGAATTATCCACATTCTTCAGTGTGTCAATCCACATTTGAATGTGCATCAAATAAAATTCATGATTCTATATCAGTAAACAGTACAGAAGTATCAAACACATCTGTTCTTCCACCAAAGAAAGAAAGAAAAAAGGTAAGTTGTGAATTTATCTAGTTAAGTTAGTCAATTGATTTTATAAATAATATATTTTATACTGTAGTGTAAATTATCATCTGGTTTGACATTAAAGATGAAGAACATTCCATCTCTGGTTCAGAAATGGCAAAAAATTAAAGAACAGCAAGAAAAAGATTCGGGGAATTCTGGAATTCCAATTTAACAAATAGTTTTTGTTTAAATACAATATATTCATTTTGCATATAAATATTACATCAAAAGAAAGTTGACAAAGAATGTAACATTTTTTGTAAAATATTTAAAATTTAAACTGAATTTAACTATGCATTTGTATCATTCAAAATTTAATATTCATATATATGGATGTAAAATAAACTATTAAAATATGGTCATTTCATCTCTTTGTGTGTTATAAATTCTTAATAGTACATGAAAATACAATAAGCAAATTTTTCAATTACTATAATTTCTTGCAGATCACCTACACCAGCATAAACCCTACAAAAATTGCTATAATGGAAATAAAACCTTCAAATAATTTGCACAACTGTATATCCTACACTTTCAGCAGCCACATTGGCTGTTGAAAGCATGACACCTGTATGTACTTTAGAAATTATTATCTCAAACATTGTTTTCACCTATCTTTCATTTTATTTCCATTAGCAGTTCATTTAAATGTAATTATAAAATAAGTGACACTGAAAAAAAATTAATATTTACAATGGATTAATCTAAATTGCATTGAATGTTGAAAGATAAATGATCATCAAACTACAAACTTTTCTTATTGTTTAACTTTTGTTTTACTTGTCAAATAAATATTAGTTAAATTCATATTAAAAATAATAAATGCTAAAATAACTAGAAAAATTAATATGATATATCTGTTATATATCTTCATAGCTGTATCATGTTAAAAATATGATAAAGATATGGAGGTATGGAAATCCAATCATTCAGCTGCTGTTAACTATAAAGAACTAGAATAGAATGAAATTAACAATCAGCTTATAAATAATACTGTAAGAGTTATTATTTATATAAGGGGAAAATTACTGAAACTTATCAACTTTCAAGATACAGATTCAAATACGAGTGTGTGTAATAGTAGCAAGTATAAATTAACATACAGAAAATAAATGGGAGAGAACTAAAGGTGAAGTATATGTGCCTTTGGTGGTTTGAGAAAGATCATAATGACAGATAAATATGTCTGCAATATGCAATGATTTTTTCACATTTTTTAAAGATGATCTTAATAAAAATATTGAAGAATACAAAAGAATTTTGACTTCATAATTTGTCATTTCACAGTCACCATTGATGATTCAAAAAAACATAAAAGTTCACTTTCAATTCAGGAATCATTTTTATTTTAGTGGCATAAACTGTGGATTTTACAAATCCCCAGAGGAAAAAGTCACACACTGTCGATCACATGATCTTGGTGGCCAATTCTGATTGCCATTGTGTGAGATGAATCACCCATGAAATTTCTGCCACAACTCACTTGTTTATGTGCCATCCTGCTGGAACAAAGTCACTCAAATCCATGCTGTCCAATGAGATCACAAAAACTCCAATATCATCTTGCAATAATGTATGCCATTGATAGTTACTGCATTTTCAGCCTCATTTTCAAAGAAGTATGGTCTAATCACTCCACTGGTCCAAAATCCACATCAAACTGTCACTCATTGGGCATGCATCAGTTGTTCTTGAACAACACAAAGATTTTCCATGCCCTAAATGTTTTAGTTCTCATCACTAAAGATGATTTTCTTAGCGAAATTGCCATTCACCTGCTGATTCTCCAGCACCCAACTGATGCATACCTGTGCATCAAATAGTTTTGTTTTCAATACCTGATCCAGATGCAGATCTTTTCTTAAACTCCACTGCATGGTGCTTCTTGAAATATCTGATTCCAGTGACCAATGGTGAATTGATGTTTCAGGACACTCAATCACCCTTTCACTTGCAGCAATGTTCAAGGGCGTCGCCAGAGGGGCAGTTTCCCCTCCCTAGACAAGCGAAAAAAATTATTTAAATGCTAAGTCATTTATTGCTCGATTTATAATTCCTGCGCGAAAAACCCAAGAAGATTATGTTTTAATTAAAATAATCTTCTTAAGCTTCTTAAAATTTATGAATCGTTTTTATTTTACCTACATACAATTCATATCCTCTATCAATTTATATCATCTTGCCCCCCCCGGCCCATTGGCTGGCAACGCCCTTGGCAATGTTTTCAGCTGACTGGCCAGTGTGAAGACAGCCAGTTTTTTTGCTATCCATAATTGAGCCTGTTTGTTCAAATTTTCAAATCAGTATTTGCACAATCGTTTCAAATGGCACATTTCTCTAATCGAAAATACCACATAATTTGCTCACAGTTGCAGCAAAACTTTCCTTATGCCTGTAATAAGTTTTGATGATAATTATGTGCTCCTGCGCCATGTATTTCTCCATATTGACTAACTACAATGTGTTTACTACAAGATATCACTTCATATGATATTGCCAACCTAATGGGAGAAAAATGGAATGCAGTTTAGATTGTGTGTTCATTTTGGGACACCCTTGTGCTGTCAGTGCCATAACTAGGCAGCTTCAATGGATGCACAGGTGCAGGACCAAGATCATTTCTGGGGAGTCTGGTTCAGCTGTGCGAAGTCCAGTCTCCCCATCCGGTCTCCCCCATTGTGGACCAGGCCAAACCACAATGGATAGAAAAGGCCTCCTTAGTGCCTACAGCAGAAGGAAACAAATGGAAAAAGAAAAGAAATCGTGACTATGTAAATTATTAAAAAGATGGACTATGGAAGTAAAGCATTACTAAATTTGGTAATGTAGTTTACGTTAGTAAAATGAAGTGTTTTTAGTTATATTTAGGTGGTTATCAATTATTGGTTCTTTTAAAATCGTTCCTTTCTTTTATAACCTATATTTTTACTATTTCATATATTTTTTTGGACGAGACGATCTTCGAAAATTGGTGTTCTTTCTTTGCACTCATGTATAGTCATACACTATTTCTCTTGCGCGAGCTGACTGGATCCTGAGCGAGCACATTTTAATTTATGCCATAGCGGCAATAGCTGGAAGTTCGATTTGTGGTTAAAGAAGCCCACTCTATCCTCGGGCCCCATATAAGCTCTACGTTATTGTTAAAACTAACGGTTTTAATAAATAATTATTTTTTTTTATTTTACCAATGTAATAATTTATAAATACCAAATATCGCATTCTGGCTATTGGCGCTGTTTGCCACAGGGGCAAAATTTAGAATTAATGTGCTCGCTCAGGGTCCAGTCAGCTCCCGCAAGAGAAATAGAGGGACTTGTATACATGAGTGCAAAGAAAGAATGCCAATTGTAGATAGTCTCGTCCAAAAACCTATATGGAATAGTAAAAATATAGATTAAAAAAGAAACAATTTTAAAAGGCCCAATAATTGATAACCACCTATTTATTACTAAAAAACACGTATTTTTATTTTACGAACGAAAACTATATTACCCTAAATTTTCGTTTTAAATCAATTGTTAATATTAAAAATTAAATCATAAGCAAATAAAACTTGCCTAAATCAATAAATTTTAACAAAACAGACGATTCACTAACTAAAAAGACATTGTTGCCACCTTCTCAAATTTCAATACAAAATCGTTTTCTTTTAATTCAAAATTATTTCATCAGAAATAAACGCATGAAAATAATTCTAAAATATTTTAAAATTTACATTTAAAAAAAAATTAAATTCTTTAATACATTTACCAGTTACAAAAATTTTTCTATTAGAAAATAGTTTAAAAACAGACGACATCATATCGCCGATATTCGAAAAAAGAACGCGCTACTGAAACTCGTGAATTTATATATTTAAGCGTAATACGTTATGTAAAGTATGTTTGTAGCTATTGGAAATTAATAAGTTTACCAGGTAAATATATTTTAAGATTTTAAAGCAATTAACAATTTATAAAATTACAGATTAACAGAATATCTAAATACAATACAAAAGAACATATTAATCCTCCAGGACTCGCGAATTGTTTTTATATAACCAAAACGAGCACAAACATCGTCAGCTCGCACTCTGATTGCTCAAAACTTGTCATGACCGAACTGACATTGAAAACTGCTAAAGCTTTTTAATTCTTACATAAACGAACAGTTTAACTTCTTTGTTCACAATTAACATTCGATTGTAAGAGGTTGATTGGAATCAACTCATAAAATGAGTCGACTCATTGTTTCGATGCATGATTGACAAAACTACCCACAGACACACCGAATTGAAACTCAACCAATGAGTGTAATGCACAACTCGTTCGATACATCGAAATTCATGGCTCTCGATAAGTTATCGCATCCGTAATGTCTCGAGTAATCCGTATGAAGCCTCCAGGCTTCGGAAATGTAATTTTATTTTTCCATTCTGCCTCGTGCTATTATACAACCATAATTAAGCCGATATTGGTGTTGAAGAACATTCAAACTAAACTTGATCATTGAAATGATGAGAATAAAATTTTCATTGTTATAAACGGACAAAAGGCTTAATTTTAAAAAGGCTAACAACAAATAAAATCTTAGTTAAGTCCGACCCCACTCGAGATATGACACTTGACGACCTCTCAACTGCTCACCATTAATATAGAACAACACTAATGCCCTTTATACACAAGCTACCGAGCCAAATCGATTCTTAATCTCTACCCTATCCTGAGATATGAAGCGAAACATACACATCCACGGAATTTTTTCCCCGTTTTTACTTTCCCGGCTGTTATGTGTACATAAAAAGTGAAGGTATTGGAATTGTATCAAATTTTATCATCCGAGATTTTTGCAAGTCTCCACGTTTTGACACTCATGAACCCAAAAAAGTAAAAACACGGGAAAAAGTTTTATGGCTGTGTGTGTGTTGGCGTCTATTTCGTTCAATACTTCGGGATGGGTAAAAATTAAGAAACAAAACTTTGTAGGAAGGTTTGTATACTAGAGGCATTGGTGCTATTAAATTTTCGTGGTTGAAGGTCGAGGGAGGATTAGAGGGGTATCACGTGTCATATCTCGAGAGAAGTCGGACTTAACGAAGATTTTACTTGTTCTTAGCATTTACAGTTTTATATAATACTCGTCACTACCTACAAAATTAAACTTTTTGCCATTTTATAGTAATTAAAAAGATAAAAAAATATTTAATAATAAAATCATGTCCAAAACCATAACACATGTCGCCACACACATTGCTTCGTGAATTGTGCTATTTATTTTACCGCTTTGTACATAATTAATAAAAATAATATAACGTCCTCGAGTTGTCTATTATTCCTTACAATAATTAAGGGGGTTGATCTAGGACGGAAATAGACAACCCTTGACGGCGAACGAAAATTGACACGCCAACGACTTTTTTTTCCGGCATGCAACCCACAGTTCATTTTAAAAACGTCCATCATCGTTTTTATATATTTTTTCGTGTTTCGTAAAACATTTATCGGATTTCTAAAGTGTGTATACTGTAGAATATGTGGATTTTTGATTATATGAAAAGACTCAATACTAAAAGACACCAAATGATAATATACTCCCAAAAATTTCGGTTTAGCACAAGAAAAATTTTGCATCATAGATTTGGTGATTTTGGTAGTCACACTTGAAAAGACTTCACACCCCTGATCTAGGATATGCGTTACGTAAGTTTGGGAGTGGATCTATGTGACCCGTGAAGGAGTGGTAACAGAGACTGGGATGGCAGTTGAAAAGCAGGGCTTTGGTGTAAGGGTTCTAATCATGGTTCCTCCAGCTCCGCTCCAAGTGAATTTCCTGGCTCAGGATCCAGGAATTGATAGAAGTACAGTACCTCATTCAAATCATTTTATTATGTTTATTTATAATCTGTTCTATCACTTTTATGAATTTTATATAAACGATAGAAATAATCTTTTGATTACAACTAACAATACCGTATGTTATTTTAACATTATTCTCAGATATATAGAATATAATTAAAGGAAAGGAAATTAAAGAATGAGATACTAATAAACAATTAACTATCAATAGTAACTACTGATTGAAAAGTGATTCGGGTCTCTTCTTACGATTGCTTATATTATAAAGGTTACAACTGTAATTAACATATAAACGAAATTAACGTAACATTTTAATTATTATTTAAAAGTGACTAAAATATTATCCGTTTTATGATATTATTGATAACAATTGATATTAATTAGTTTTGTTTAATTTTGAAAAAATAAATATGATACGTCGAAATACGATTGGCTATATCCTTCCTAGTATGTCCAGGCGCCTTTTGTCTTTTTTGCAAATGAAACACGTAGAATATTGCGTTATTTAAAAAAGCGTAGTCTTAAATATTTTACTTTTTGTTAGCAAAAATAGAAAAATGGGTAGAAACTATAAACCCGTAAGTTTATTCTGGGCCTGGGGAAAATTCCAGTTTCTCTTTCGACGACCATGCGTATATCAGAAGTATAAGTTGTTGGAAACTTTTTGTTAGATTTTTAAATATATGCAGAGAAAAGCTCAAAACTTTCGAATCAATATCTAAAGAAATGAATTAATACGAAACGTCATTTAGCAACAAAAACAAAATAATGATAAGAATTAAACTATGTTCTGTTTTTTAAAGTATTAGTATAAGTTAGTGATTGAACATATTACTAATTTTTTAAAGTGATCTATGTTATTTTTTCAAAATTTTATTTTGTTTATTCTTATTCTTAATTATAGCACAGAATTTATAAATGTTTAGCAGAATATTAAAACTCTATCAATGAAAAGAAAAATGATGTCACTAGAATAAAATCTTATTTGTAAACTTGCAAATATTTCTGATGAATCTTTTTCAAGTTAAATGTATGTAGATAATGGAAATTCGAATTTTTGAGATTTTTTCAAAAATTATCTTGAATTCAATACATTCCAATGAATGATAAATAAAACACTTTCAGCTGTTCTTGCCGCCATCATCAGGAAATTCTTGATGATGGCTGCAAGAACAGCTGGAAACATTTGATTTTCATAATTAAACGTATTGCTGGTAAGTTTTTGATTTTTTTTTTTTTTTTGTTTATTGTTATAAATAATCAGTCAAGAATAATTTTTTGTCATACGTTCCACGATGAATTTTGTTCCATTCTAAATATATAAACCCGAATACATTGGGAAAAGATTAAGAAAAGTGTGCAAGTTTTATTCTAACAACATAATACAAATGGTTCTTTTTCATTGATAAATCGTTCACAATCTAATATTCTCTAAATTTATTATTAAAATTAGTAGAATAATAAAATAAATTAAAAGTTTAAAAATTTTATTATTTATATATTAGTATGAATACTAATCAAACTGACAACTGTGTAACAAATCAAGATAATTCAGATACGTCTAGTCCACCAGTCAAGAAAAGGGCAACTACCACAGATTTAGAAAATATTGATGTAATTAGTAATAAAAATGACCATTCTGATTCACATATAACGTAAGATTTTTTTGATTTTTCAAATGTAACAAAATATTTAAAAGAGTTAATATAACTAATAATTTCAGAGACATTTCTATTGAACGTGTTGAAAATAATACTAATTGCTCTCCAGAAATAAGAGTACAGGAAGTAATAGAGCATTCAAAAAATTTAAAAGGTATTGAATCACAGAATTTTGCTGAAATAGCTTGCAGCTCTCAGAATACAGAGAAAGAAAGTCAGTAAGTTAATTTTAAAATTTGTAATTCGATATACAAAATTGAAAAT
This sequence comes from Centruroides vittatus, assembly GCF_030686945.1. Taxonomy (NCBI): domain Eukaryota; kingdom Metazoa; phylum Arthropoda; class Arachnida; order Scorpiones; family Buthidae; genus Centruroides; species Centruroides vittatus. The sequence goes on along the minus strand of NW_027122274.1, from coordinate 448,375 downwards.
AAATTTAAATATACAAATACGGTACAATCTCGGCAATCCGGCCGTTCGCTAGTTCGACACGTCCTGTAACCTGACACTAGTCAACCCGGATATTACCAAAATTATTACAAAGTCGTAGTAATCTTTCAACTTGTTCAGCAATGGTAAACCTTTTTCCGAAGGGGGTTAAAATTGAATTCGAAATTCAGTAACTTTATCCACATTGTAGTGTATATCAAGAAATAGAAATGGGCATGAAATCCAAGATAAGATTGAAAAAACAGTCAGAAATGCTTAAACATGATATACACTAGTTAAAGTGTTTTTTAAAGGAAAAGACTACTACTAATACGTTAAAACTAAGAAAGTCGGTAAAAAATGTCATCCCGAAACATTAGATACGGAAAGAAACAAATTATTAAAGCTATAATTAAATTGAAATGTAAAAAATATGAAAATTTAAATGATCAATTAAGGAATTTATTACATAGAAATAATTATATGAATAAGTTTTTATTGGAATAGATGATAATTATAAATATAAGAAATCATTAAAATTAAATTATTTTCATATCCACTTCCAAAAGTTTAAAACTGGATAAAAACAATAGTAGTAAATCGAACTGATACGTATACAGTAGAACCTCGATTATCCGGACTAATAGGGGATGAAGGTAGTCCGGATAAGGAAAAATCCGGATAATCGAAAAATAATACTGTACTGTATTTAAATCGTAATCAAATTTTCAAGAAACAAACGTTCGTTTTGAATTTGTGCTACGACTGACCAGCACTAATACTGCCTATTGTTTAAAGGCCCTCTGGTGGCGCAAGAAGACGGATTTTATAAAATAAAAAGCAGTTGAAACTGTCAAATTTTTATTCATAAAAGTGCAAACTATTTATCGTTTTATGACGAATAAAATTTTTTCGTTGCGTTCACGGCTTTTAAGTAATGCATAAACCTTCCAGGCGCGAGGCCGTAACCCACGTCGCCCATGCCTTACACCGCCCTTGGCCATAGAAATGATGTAATTTGAATATAAATTATTTATAAATATGTATGTCGAGTTATATTTTTATTAAGACACAAAATGTATTAAAAAGTTTAGCACCACTGTGCCCGGTGAGACGTTGTTGGGACAAAAAAAGTTATGCATTCCATCACGTACATAAACAGTGTCGCAATCGCCAAGTGCAAATCAGCAAATTTGTAAGTTTTGTTTATTTTCAACAATCCGGTTAATCGAGGTTCTACTGTACTAAATTGTGTACGCTATTTTCTAGCTTATTTTGTGCAACGTAACCTGACTCTAAACTACTTGTCAGTTGATTCTATAGCTAAATTTAGTAACTATATATCGTGGACGAAATATTTAATTTAAATAATTAAAAATAACAGAAGAATTCTTAAAAATTTTACTCTAACTTTTTTTTTATCTATCAGTATATAAATGAAAAGAAAATAACAATGTGATTTTAATGGAAATAAGTACAAGTATACTTTCGTACAGCACGGCTGGTTTATTTGATTACGGCAACGCGGCCCGTGGGCGATCTGCCGAGGGAGAATGTATCCCAGGAGGTCTTTTAGGGGAAACTGTCCCCTATTTAGGTGCTGCTTGGTCGTGTCTGACAAATTCAATTTGATATTTTTATATTGTAATACTTTTAAATTTCTTAAATGGCTGGTTTAAGCAACGAGCATTATTATGTAACTGTTACATATCTAATCTTTGAATGTGCAAGTGTCATACAACTATTGATTAGAAATGTAGGATTAATGCTTATAATCATAGATTTTGATTTACTATTTTACTATTTACTAATTTTGTAAAAACAAACAAAATACCATAATGTAAATATTATATTTTTTTAAACTTTACATTGGTTTTACTGTAATAATGATTTACTTAAATATTTAAATAGAACGTTGACAGCCAATTCGATTGCTTACAATAATAATATAGCAGAAAAATCATCCTGATGAACCTAATTCAAGCATTTCCCAAAATTCTGCATGCAACAAAGATATGCAAATAAAGGTAACTTTAAATATTTGGTATATTTTATATTAGGCCTACTTACAATAAAAAGTTGCCAATTTATTTCAAAAGACTGTTAATGTAATAATTAAAAAATTTTTTTGATAACTAAATTTGTATAGGACAGTCGGATGACCGTACGGTCAAAGTAGCAGCCTACCGTTCTGGGGGAATCGAATCCGGACCGGTCAAAAAACTCCAGGAATTTTTCAGGGGGTGATCCATCTGAATGTCGGGCAAAATATCTCACCATCCGAATGCTCCATTGTAAACCTAGCCGAACCCATAATGGGATTGCTGAAAGAGGCTTTCTGAGTGGAGAGTTTAAAAAAACTACATTTGTATTTATGATCATCATTTACAAAACCCCTCCCTATCCTCAAAATGAAGCTTTTTGCCATTTTGTAATATATTGTTAAAAAACTTTTAATATTTTTAACTATCGTAACAGATGGCGCCACCAAATGTTGCAGGGAAAGTTAATCAACTCATTGTTGGAATTTTTCCTTAACTTTTACTTTCCCAGCTCTTATGTATACATAAGGAGAAATTTTAGAATCATGTCAAATTTAACTCTGTTTTTTGCAATCTCCACATTTTGAATCTCCCGAAACCCCCAAAAGTTAAAAACACGGAAAAAAATTTCATGGGTGTGTGTACACACATACAGGGCCGGTTCTAGGGTTTTGAGCGCCTCGGGCAAAACAAAATTTGGCGCCCTTTCATACAAGAATATACAAATTTACTGCAAATTAAAAAAAAAGTAAAAAAAGACAAAAAATCAAAATTACACAATAAAGAACTGTATAAAAAATTTATTTATTTAAAGCACGGCAAGTGTTGTTAATGCAAAGTTTACAGAAAGACAAAGTTATTTAACCATTAAGGCGTATGACGCGCCAGTATCACTTTGACTATTCATAATTTTGTTGATATTTGTAATTTATAAATTTGATCTCGTCCATTTTTTGAATAGATTGTTGTGATACGTAATACTGATTATTTTTATTTACTGTGAAAAGATAATTTGTAAACTTTTTAGAGATTAAAAAGCATTGGTCTGCATCAATGTTGTGTGATAAAAGCCATAAAAATTCTTAGGTTTCATTATTTTAATTAGTAAATTTTTGTTTTTGTCTATTAATCTTTTTTTTTTAGTTATTATGAATTCTGACTATACAAATAGTTTTCTTTGAATAATTGTAATATTATTTATATCTGTTGACAATAATAAAATAATTAGCGTTGTGACCTTTATTTGGTATTATTAAAGAAAAAACAATTTATTGCTTGCTAAAAAAATCGATGTCTCATGAAAAATGATCAATTTTAATTTATAAAATCTAAAAAAATATTTTATTTTTATATCGACGCCCCTCAAAATTTGGCGCCCCGGGCAGTCGCCCGCCCTTTTATCCGGCGCTGCACACATACATATGTGAAATGAAATAAATGCCATCATTTCTGTGGATATCGGATAAGGTAATGATTAAGAAAAAAAATTTGGCATAGTAACTTGTGTAAAGGGGCATTGATGCTATTAAATTTTGGTGATTAAAGACCAAAGGGGTGGGGAGAAAGGGTGTCATATTTTCAGAGAGGTTGGACCTAATGAACATTTTACTCATTACTAACATTTAGAATTTTTTTTATAAAACTTATCTCTACCCTCAAAATTAAGTGTTTTGCGATTTTATAATAATTAATAATAATATTAAAAAGTTTTTATGATAAAATCTCTTAACAGATGCCACTCCACATAATTCATTTATTAATAGTATGGTTAATATAAAAGTTATTTTTAAATAAAATCTCTTAGCATCTGGAAAAGTTAAAAAGTCCGGTGAGCTGTTTAAGAGAAATATCAGTGTAAATGACTAGAATATTTTATAAACTGTAGTATGGATTATAAGATTTAATAATATAATTAATCTTAGAAATGAAATACATATAATTAATGTATTGCTTATACAAATATTAACATAACTCTCATTTACTTATCTATACCATTTGAACTGAAATTTGAATGTAAAATATATCAACTATTGTTTATGTTAATTTTTGCATGCATAAAGTTTTGCTTATAATCTTATTATATCCTAAATTTCACTGAGAGAAAATTCTTTATTTAACAAATGTTTTCAACGTATTACCATAGGGGTGGGGAACCTGTGGCACGTAAGAGAAATCATCTGGCACGTGATATATCATATCATTTTTGTCTTTTTCAATCATCCTTTCTGTTTATCACCTGATCATCGTTTTTTTCAATCAGATTTTTTACATTTATTCGAATTAAAGCGTATTTGTTTAATTTCTTTAAATATCATTATTTGAAGTCTAAGACTTTGGCACGCATTAACATCTTTAAAGCTAAGTATGCTTACAATATGGCATGTGGACCAAAAAGGTTTGCCATCCCTGCCATAGGCCATCTTCATGTTTTCAAGTAAATTTAAAACTTTGCAAAAACAGAACATTGTTTAAAATTTTTACATTTAAAGTATTCTAAATACAAATTTCTCCACTTTGACAATCAGACCACGGCAGAAATCACATCGTGTCAACACTAACCTTCAACACTAACCTTGCCAGTTCTGAGTCAGCTGTTAGTTGCCTGCCAAAATGATTGCATCTGTCGTCAGGACAGATGTGCTGTGTAGCTGAGGCATTCCATAGGAAAGTCCTGACGCTGGAAAGTCCAGGAACAACCAAACTCCCTGAAGGAAGACAGCCTTACCCAGTCCCGATTCAGTGCCACACCTGCTTCAGACCTCAGCCCGATAGGCCCAGTCCTTAGAGTCAATTTTTTTCCTGAAGTTATGGATTTATCTTGCTGAGGTATAAAATGTATCTTTCACTATGCCTGATCAGCACAGAAGATTAGATCACACAACCTCCTATGCCAAAATGTGAGAGCCAAAATGGCATAACATCCTGGAATTGACAAACAGAACTTCAATAAAATGAAGGCATTACCTCAAACCTGCAAAGGAGGATAAAACCAGAAGGAAATCTTAGGGCAAAACCTAGATTGGAACTTTACATTGCTACCTACAACTATCACACTTTACAAGGAGAAGACATAATAATAGAGAATGAACTAAAAAATATAAAAATTGGACATTACAGGACTCTGTGAGACAAAAAGGAGAGGATGAATTAATACAACTTAAGAGTGGCCATGATTTGTACAATTATGAAGAAAGTGATGTTGAGAAAAGCATAGGTATGGTGTTCCTAATTAATAAGAATATAAAACATAGAATAATAAAAATATTGTATAGAAGAATAATTGAGTTAAGCCTAAATATTAATAAAAGATATAGCATTAAAATAATTTATGCACCCACATCTCAATCTAGTAATGAAGAAATAGAAACATTTTGTGAAGACTTGTCAAATAATATATAAAAAAATAAAGACTAATATTTAATTGTTATAGGTAACTTTAATGCAAAAGCTGGAAAAGAAAGTGGCAGAAAAGGAGAGCATGGAACAGGAAATTGCAACAAAAGTACTACTATTAGAATTTGCAAGTAATCATAATTTGTACATAATGAACACCTATAAAAAACCATAAAAACTAAAATGAACAAAGAGAAGCCCAAATAGAACCACAAAGAATCAAATAAATTATATCTTCAGTAAAGATATTTTTAAACATGTGGCAGTCCTAAAAAGCTTCAACACTGGAAGTGATCACAGACTAATCAGGGCAAGAATCCATCTAAACAAAGTTGGAAAGAATAAAGTTAATAAAATGCAAACCTTTTAACATTAGTTCCATAAATGAAAGAATAACAAATAATCTACGTATAAAAAATCCAAATAACTTAGATGAACTAAACAATCATATCACTGAAGCAGTAATAAAAGCAACTACAAAGATATCCAACCCATTACAGAAAGAAGAGATTTCATAAGAAATTAGAATTATGATGAAGAAAAGGAGAGAATTAAAACAAGACCTAAACAATATAATGAGAAAGTTCTACAAATTCTATTTTAAACCAATCAGGAAAAAAATGTAAGAAATAGAAAATTTAACACAGAAAAAATTAATGAGTGATATAATAGCAAAACACAAAACCAAAGATTCTGAAATGAAAACTATCAATTGGAAACAAATAGATAACAATTGCCAAAAAAAGATGGGATCATAACTAAGGATGCACCAATTAATCAGTCAGTAATCGGTAATTGGCCATTTCACCGATTAATCGGTTTGAATAATCAGCCAATTTTGCATTTTAATATTTTTGTTGGAATGTCACATATAAGGTTAGTAATAAAAAATAATAAATTTCTGTTATGCATTTATTATATATCACATGACAAACTGAATATTAAAAAATTTTAAGTTAAATTATTTCTTTTATCAATACATATTATAAGATATAATATAACCTATTCAAAGCTATCTCTTTTATTTAAAGCTTAAACTTTAAATATATAAAACCAATAAAAATTTAATACTGAAAACTTTAAAACCTTTAAATTGTGATGCAAAAACATGAGAATTTCATCATTTTCAGGGCATAGCCTATTTCTTGCCAGTTCATAAATGTACCTCCAGTGCTGAAAATTCTTTCCCTTTCAATGGAAGATGCTGGGGCACTTAGATATTTCATAGCTATTTTGCTCAAATTCGGAAAAAGTTTTTTTGAACTTCACCACAAAAATGGGTCACTGTGTCTTTGTATAAGAGGTAAATGTAAATATTTTTCTAATTCTTGATCGAAACATTTGTTCGCTTGTTTAGTTTTTTCTTCCTTTTTAAAAACATGCTCTTATTCATTTTTTTGTTTACCAGAGGCTAATTCATCAAATAAATTAGAAAAATTTAGAGATTCTCTTCCATCTTGATCATCTCCAGAAATGGAAGCTTCAGGATTTAATTCTTGAGATTTTGAATTATCAACATTATCTAAGCTATCGATTGTCCATCTTTTTATTTCCTCTACCATATCTTTTTTTTTTGAAATTTTATTTCGGATCTTGAATCTAATAAAGATGACAAGCATAAAGACTTGTTTTCTATATATGCTGAAAATCTTTTGTTTTTTTATTGAATTTTCTAGTCCTATTGTGGTATTAATGCCACTAAAGGAACTACTGCCCTTTGCTTTTGATAATAAGAATAATTTCAGAGTCTCTATTGTGTGAATTATTGAAGTTTCTTGGTTGCTGGCTTCCACAGTAAAAGAAAGAAAATAGCTTCATATTGAAAATTATTTTTATAACAAATTGTTTGTTTTAAAATTATTTTTAATCGCATGAAATTTTATATTTTTCTTAAGAATATATAATTTCATGTGATAATAATCATAATATAATTACCTATTAATACAATAAATTATTAACACTAATTGGCCGATTAATTGGTAATCAGCCATTTTGCTTATCGGTACATCCTTAATCATAACCACAAAAAAAGATAGAATCATCAAAAGGACACAAGAATTCTAAAGCAAATTCTAGGGATACTACTAAAATCAATTATGAAAATCACCCATCACAGAATCAAATTATTCACAACAGTTTTTCACCTCATTTTCAAGAAAGTGAAATTAGACAAAAAGGGAATTAGTAATAAGAAAATATCTAACTTGAGATATGCAAATGATATAGTTGATTTCCAAAAGCCATCAACAAATGCAAGAAATGACTGATGCAATATCAAAGCAAGTAAAGTAATTGGTTTGAAAATAAACATAGAGAAGACAAAATCAATTTGCTAATATGGAACAATTCATCCTAGAAAACCCTCATAAAGAAGATATTGAATATTTTAACTATCTAGGACAAATAATATGCCCAAATGGAGACATTGAAAGGGAAGTGAATAAAAATAAGTCAACTTGCCTGGGCAGCCTTTGGAAAATTAAAAGACATTTTTAGGGGATACCTGCCACTAACTTTGAAAGGAAAAACTTTCAATCAGTGCATCTTGCCAATATTGACCTGTGCATCTGAAACATGACTCATATCTGAAAAACTAGAAAACAAGCTTAAAGTCATTCAAAAGAAAATGGAAAGAAAAATGATAGGAATACAGTAGATCATTGTTTATCCAAAAGCTGATCAACCAAAACATCGGTTAACTGAAAGCGTTCTAGTCAGACTGTGTGGTGCTGAATCAAACATTTTTGATATTAGATTAACTTCCAAAATATAATTTTTTGTTTTTATATTTTTCAATATATTTATTTTGTTTGTACAAAATAAAAAAATAATTTTTAATGATACAATAGCCACGATTATTATTTTAAAAAATTTACATTAGGCTTAACATTGACGAAAATTCAACGCGTAGCGACACACAATGGAGAAAAATTTCAACATGGGATAAGTTAATATATTTTTTCATACGTAATTGGTTATCCAAAAAATAAGTTATCCGAACAACCCCAGTCCCCAATTGATTCGGATAAACGACACTCTACTGTAACATTAAGAAATAAGAAGAGAAATACTTGGATAAGAGCAAACAAAATTAGATGATGTTTTAGTGCATATTAAAAAGCTGAAGTGGAGCTGGGCAGGACATTTAACAAGAAGAAATGATGGAAGATGGATAGAACAGTTGATATTCTGGAAACAAAAAACTGGGTCAAGAAAGTAAGGGCAGCCTAAGAGAAGATGGTCTAATGAAATAACCAAAGCAGCAGGAAGAAAATGGAAAAGAAACACTCAAGACAAAAAACAATGGAAAATTGTAGGAGAGGCATTCATCCAGCAGTGGAGAGACAGCTGTGAAATGATGATAATATATAATACCATATAAATAAATTAAGAAATTTGTATGAATTAAATTTGTAAATTTATTTAGAATAGTTTAAATGTAATTATTGTGACATCATCACAAGGCTGCAATTTTTAACCATAATTTTGAAAAAAATACATAACATGTATATTGTGTATGTGTAACTTTTAGTGATATATATATATAACAATAACAATATATTTCTGACCCGGGGCTAATAATTTATTAAATGTAAAATTTCATCAACCAATATCTTTCGTTACAAAGCCATTTTACAAAAGAAACAGTCATGCCACTTAGCACTGGAAATGATAATTTTTTTCATTAAAATTCATGGTAAAATATATGCTCTCCACCTCAAATTAGTAGTGGCTTGCCTCTGTACTTCATACTTTCCCTTTAATAATAAGAGTTATGCCAGTCACCTAACATCTTTCAGGGGAAAATTTTTGAATTGAAATAACGACTTTCGGTTTGCATCGGAAGTTCTTATATAGTTAATTGGTGCGTCCTGCTCCTAAGGTTTCCATATCTGGTCTCATCTTTCATCTATCTAACACCGTTCTCAAGATTAAGAAAAAACAGATGGATGGATGACGGTGGAAATTTATAGGTCTACAATTATTTCAAATTGCAGCCCAAAAATATGAAACTGAATATTCTATTTTTGGAACAATTTTTTAAATTTACTTTAAAGAAGTTTCTCTCAGTGAACCTTAGGTGATATAAGATGGTACTCTCTCTCTGCTGAGTAACTTGGTAAAAGTTTTGCTATTTTATTTATATGGATTAAAGCATCTATTTTAAATATCAAATATATATATCCTTAAAAAAATTTATTTAGAATCTTTTTAAAACATTTTGAATAAAGAAATTTCATTAGCAATTGTAAAATTAATGTATATATTTATAATTATTATTTTTGAATTACAGTATAACATTTTAATTTTTATCTTTTTTAAATAGTTGGAACATACAGAATCAAGCAGTAATTCAGAATCTATTGTATCATTGACAAGACTCTCACCAATTAATATCACTACCAATCAAGATTCTGAAGGATGTTATAACACATGCATTTCTACAACAGTACAGGATCAATTATACTCTACTGAAAATACTATAAATGCAACTCTTACTGGTCTCAGTCCATTATGCCAGATACAGTTTGGGCAAAGAGTAATATTTGTATCAAAATGATTAAAATAATTAAATAATAATAATTATTATTAATTAAAATAATTTTTTTTTCTGTATTAGTGTTCAGGATGTGTTTTGCCAAAGCAATGCTCAACTCCAATTTTATCTGATTCATTAAAACAAGTTCCAATATCACATTATGAGGAAGTAGCTAGACCTAAAGTTTCTTTAGGAAATTCACCAAATCTAACTAATCACTCAAGAAATATTTCTATGAGTCTGTTAACTAATACCACTACTTGGTCTCCTCACAGTCAAGTAAGATAGAAAATTTTTAAAATTATTCAATTAAAATTATTAACATTTATGCAATTTATTAGATTAATCCCAAGTGTTATGGATCTGTAAGTTCTCCAAGCGGATTTATTTCTACTCCAGCATCTGGCACATCAATACCTCTGAACAGTAGTGGAGAAGAAATTGAAAATATTTCACCAGACTATCCGAGGTATCAAAAATTTCATAATTTGATTACTTTCTGTTTGACTAATCTATTATTTGACTTTAGAGCACCTCAAAATACACCAGTGAATTGTGAAGTGACTAGAATATCTGCACCTAATTTACATATTAGCCAAGTTATTAGATCATTGGATAATGAACAATATCTTTCATTCAGTGGTCGAGAAAATCATAATGAAAAAGAAAGGAAGCGAAGGTACGTATAGTCAGATATTTTTCTAATTACATGTCATTTATGTTACTCTTTTCAATTAGAAATCGTATTAAAAATGCCTGTCAAACATTGCGTAACTTAGTACCAGGTATGAGTAACAAAACAGATAAAGCAACTGTTTTTGAATTTACTGTTGAATATCTTATACATCTCAAAAAGTATGTTGGATCTAAATATGATAAAGTAGGTAATAAATTTTTTTTATTCATATAATAATTTAAAATTTTTACATTTGAAATTTTATTTTAGGATTTCTTGGAAAAATGCTCACCTTACTAAAAAAAATGAATAGATTTAAGAAAGAAAAAGTATTTTAAGTAGATTAGAAAATTTTAATCTACCAACTAGCATGTTAAACATTTCATCGTTATTTTATTCTTATTGTTCAAGTATTGAGTAAAAACACATGTAACAATTATATTAAAAATGTATTTATAAATGAACTTGTAAATTAAAAATTATCTTAAGAATATACAAAATTTATTCTTTATTATATTTGTACAATTCAAAGTAAATAACTTTAATATCTATACTTTGTAGAATAATCTTTTGGAGAAACCACCAACCCTCTTCCTTTTCTCGCACCACGATACACAGTTTCTATAATATCTACCATTTCTTGTTTATCTTCCAAAGCCCAATTGATTTTATTATTATTTCCAGTACCCAAATCTATCATGATGTGTTTGTTTCTGAAGAAAAACATCACTGTGCATGGATCATAAAGTTCATACATCTTGTTAAAATCTGGTACCTCAGTGATGTCAACTAAATAAATAACAGCAAAATTTTTTACTTTTTCTGCAATATTATACAATACTTCATCCATTTTCATGCAGGTAGGATCCCAATCATGACCAAATCTAATAACAACTACACGATCTTCTTCAGAGAGGATAGCTTGATCAACTTGCCATCCATTGTGAAGATGCTGCAGCATATAAGACATTCTCACTATAAGAAAAATAAAAACTAGTTTATAAAATAAAAGAAAAAAGAAAAAATACATAACGTATATTGTGTATGTGTAACTTTTAGTGATATATATATATATATAACAATAACAATATATTTCTGACCTGGGGCTAATAATTTATTAAATGTAAAATTTCATCAACCAATATCTTTCGTTACAAAACCATTTTACAAAAGAAACAGTTCATGCCACTTAGCACTGGAAATAATAATTTTTTTCATTAAATATACTTTCCACTTTCCACATCAATTGTTGACAAATCTAAGATGTCCAGCTACATAGAATAAAATATAAAACTGCAGGAGTGAGACTTGTCACAGACTACAGAGTTTTAACAACTGATTCCATCATAGAGAACTGGTCAAACAATTTATTGATGTTTGTTGTCCTCGTAGAGACAGGAATATAAATCAGATGCATATTTTAAATACAAATAAGTTTAAAAGATACTCGACTAACTAAATGACAAATAAACAGAAGACTTTAACATAATTACCATGCATCAACATTTAATTACTATACTATATAACGGGTGGGCAAGCAAGAATTCAGTGTGAGCCACAGTTCCGTACTGTCGTGGCGGATAGTATATAAGGTGCACAATTTTATTATATAAATATATTATAAAACAAATATTGAATTTTTTTAATAAACATATTTTCACAAAATTATAAAAATAAAATTGTAAAAATATTAATAAAAAACAGAAATTAACACTTTCAGCAAGAGCCGCATTTGTCCATGCCTGCCATATAAAATAAAACTAAAAACAACTGCACACAATGTTAGTGAAGACTAAAGAACACAAAGAGAGAAATTAGTTTAAGAAAGTTATTTGTAGACTGCAAGTTAATGTCATTTAATATTTTCATTACGTCATTTTTCTCATTCAATGTCCTCATTTTTCACTTGTTGCAGTAAGTATACTAACATATCCGAAAGGGGTCTTCACATTCCTTACTCATACTTGTTGATGTTCATGGCAATGTTAAACTCCTCTGCTAGTCTTAAAGGAACATTTTATATAGACCAGTAAAATAATCTACAAGGCCATGTGGATGAAAAAATCATCAAATGCATCTCTTTCTTTAATTAATATTTCCAATGTTACCAACCCACTCATGCAAGCTATGTACTGACTAGGGCTTAAGTCTGATAGTTTGTCCCTCAGCTGTGTTTGATCACCAGTAAAAGTTCTGACAATGAATCCAATAGTATCATCTCCCTTAAGACATTTCCATTTCAGGTATCTTACAGTACACAATAAGTTCAAAACCATTGTGAGGATAAAAATCATAAGTATTTTAAATGCTGCATTCCTCCATTATTATTTCTATTACAAGCATTAAGCTAAATATGATAAAAGAAGCTGTTTCTAATAGCCTAAAACAAAACAAAACATAGTTACACTAAAAATCAAACTGTTTGGAAATTAATCAAAATCCTTGCAAATTTTTGTTTGCTTAATATTGGATGAACATAGCTCAGTAAGCATGCATATTCAAAATCTTTTAATTGAATTACATAATGATAATCAGATAGTGTACTAACAGGCTAAGTTGCATTCCATAGTCTTGTATAGTTCTAATGTTATTAGCTATCAAAGTTTTGTTTTGTGCAATCAAGTTTTTCTTCAGACATCACTATATTTAATGCCACATTTTTGCCCTTAGCAGAATGTTAAGGGCAAAAATGTGAATCAGGCAGAAAATTAAAACCATATATTTTGATAGATGGAAAGATGATATTTCTAACATAGCAAAACAAAAAAAATTCGTAAGATACCTCACATGGTGATTTTGCATAATGCATCTTTTGAATGAGCGTTTTTCTGTCGTAAAGATAAGCTTGGCGTTTCAAAGCAAAATGTAAAAAACATTAATGTAAGTAAAAATCTTGTGGTTACTGCTTTGAAATGGCAAGTTTATTATCATCAAGGAAAAACACCGAAGAAAAAATTTGACTGTAATCTAAATTGTCATAATTTTACTTAATGAAATTTTTTACATCTTAGATGTTTTTGTTTGGATATCAATTGTTTTTTGATTAATGATTGTTTTATTACATCAAGACCTATGATGATGATGTACAGTTTGGTTGGCACTCAGTGACAACAGCTACTGACCAAAATGCTTTCCACATGCCATTAGTAAAATTGTTATAAAAAGTGTGCATAAATTTTAGTTTTTGTTATTCTGGATAACATTTTGAATGAAAGTATTTATTTCAATGCAATTTTATCTTTACAAGCATAAAATTATGCAATAAAAGTAAAACAGTATTATGGGGAATACCTGTGAACTTTGATTTATTAATGTGGAAGTTTCATCAGAACCTTACTGATAACGAGAAAGGCTTAAGTTTAAAATCTGAGCTTTCTAGACCCAATAGGTTTTCTCTATGAGTATCTGCAGTAAAGAAAACATAGCGGTTTTTTGGCAATTTTTGCACTATTTTGGCAACCTTTTTACAGAAAAACCTGAAATTTTACATACTACTTAAGAAAACAATTATCTTTTTAATGAGATGTTCAGAATTACTATAGGCATTTGGGGCAGAGAAATCAATCCCCAAAAATCAGTAACTATGAATCTTGTATATTCGTGTTTTTCATAAACTATAGAGGGAGCTGCATTTTTACAAAATGACTACATTATCTGGGTCACTTGTAACTAGTAATGTAGAATTAATTGTATATTACTGTCCGATATAATGCTATATGTTGCATGTAGCTGTTTATCAAGAAATTTTATAGAAGGAAAACAATTATTGCTAGCAGAACACATCATTATGTGGCTTCAAAACAAATGATCAAGATCATTCAATACATATTTGTGCCCTTTGTGTTAAAAAACATCAGCTTTGACATCTGTCTCATTCATCATGGCTGGATTTACAATACAAGTAAGCTATGAAAGCCGTTGCTTAGGGCCTTGAGTTTCAAGGGACCTCAAACATTTCTACAAAAAAGAAAATTGAAGTTAAATTTTGTAATAAATTTTTTTTTTACAAACCAACAAAATATACTTTAATGAAATACTGTACAAAATAAAAAGTAATTTTTTTTTTGAAAAGAATCAACATATAGTCTTTTTTAAAAAATTGATAAAACCAATAAAAAAGGATTTTTAATGAAACGGATATAAAAATTTAATTAAATTCAGTTATAAAACATAAGACTAGTGAAAAACTTACGTCTTTCTTCTTCTGTATTAAATCAGTGACATAAACCGATTAAATTTTTTTATGATTGACTTCTAAAATTGTAAATGGTTGATAAGGGGCCTTATAGAGTTAAGTTTAGGGCCTCAAAATGCTTAAATCTGGCCTTGTAACCCACAGAAAATTACTGGCATTTTAAACTTTAAAGAAAAAAATCTTTTAAAATCGACAGCACAACTTGTTGATGTAAAGCTGAAGAATCGGGAAACTTTTGCCAATTCTTAACAGTCTAATCCACTCTTTCAGAATTCAGAGAAGTTCGTAAATATATATATATATATATATATATATATATATAACACTATACTAAATAAAAGGGAGAAGAAAGCCAAGTGATTGTCAAAGCACTATATTGTGTTTCGTAGTTAACAAGAATCAAGCGCGACACGATTTCGTCATTAATTTATAAATATAACCAATCTGATTTCTGAATAATCATCTGTTTTTCACGTGGGAATAGATGAAAACTTATATTGGGCTCCCATATGGCTTTAAAATTGTAATTTGGAATGCAACAGAAAGCTTTGCTTTTTCCATTGCTATTTATCTTTATTGCTGATAATAGACGAGAATGAATCAAATGACCCAGATAAAATAGTTTTATTTTTAAATACCAGAGAGGAACACCCAGTGAAAAATTCAAATAGCAAGTGAAAGAATCAGTGACTTTTTCACTTGGTGCACAGTCACTGCCACGACTCTTGATTAACTTTTAATTTATATTCTCACAAAACAATATTTTTTAGAAAACATAATTTTTTTAAATGAAATATTTGTTCGGAAAATTATTAATCTGATTGTTGTAAGAGACAGACAGACAAATTACTATAAATTAGAAACTAACAAAATCAAAAACTGAAATACAGTGGATTAGAAAGCAACAAAAAATATTGAAATATATTGAAAACTTGAACCAGAATAACTCAAAGTTTTGTTTACATGAAGTCATTTTCTTTTCCTGATCATCTAGCAAAGGGATTTACATGTGAAGACTTGAAAATGTGCAATTATTTCAGGTCAAATATATAGTAATTTAACCTATCTTATATATAAAATTGTCGTGTCACAATTTTTGTTACCGTACTCCTCCGAAACGGCTTTACCGATTTCTACCAAATTTCATATGCATATTCAGTAGGTCTGAGAATCGGCTACTATCTATTTTTCATACCCCTACACCATTTCCCCCCTTTTAAAAATATATTTATATATGGATTACGGCTTTTATGTCCAACAGATGGCGCTACCTTCCGACGACCTAAGTTTGCTTTTCTGTCAGGCATTATACTTTTCTGTGAGAATGGACTGAAGCAGATCATTTTCTATCTATCTATATAAATAAAATATAACGTTCGTTTGTTCCTACCGATTCCTTTGAAATTTTGACACAACGTTGCATTCGAATATGCACGTGTTTTTATATAATATACATGTCGAAATTCCCCCCAGTGGGGGGAGATGGACGGGATTAAGGCTTACCGTGAAGAACTCGGCTTCTATTATACTTTTTTACATGCGGTTTTTTGCATTTTTAATTGCGTTTTAATAGGTTACGTCAACAGAATATACACTAAAAAGGGATTTTTCGATATTCCCCAGCGGGAAAAGTGACGGGATTAAGGCTTACTATGAAGAACTCGGCTTTTATTATACTATTTTAGATGCGTTTTAATAGGGTACGTCAAAAAACTGTACACTAAGAAGGGATTTTTTGAAATTCCACCCATGGGGAAAGTGTTATACATTTATAATAGATACATTTTGAGTCACAACAACGCGTGGCCGGGTCAGCTAGTTAATCTAATAATATACAGTCAAGTTCAAAAAGTTTATAATAATTTAACTCCATCATAAAGTATCAACCCCTGAATAACAATAAATACGTGAAATAAAAAATTATGAAAAATTTAAATAAAAAATACTTAGTCTAGTCTTTTAGCTATATTTTCATGTTAAAAAATTCATTTCTTAATAACAAACGTACTACACCTTTTAAGTATCCAGTAGGAAGTTTTTATTAGATAAAAACATTTTTGGCTGCGTTAATCAGCCTTCGTCAGTTAACGAATATCAAAAACGAACAAAATTCGAAATTACAAAAAATGGCGTTCGAAATTTACAAAAAACTGCGCTTGCACATTGACGGGTTTAAGCCCCGTTTTCCGTATCAAAACATGATGCTATTCGACAAGAGACTTCCAGGCCGATGATAGGCCGTCTGCATCCCGGTGGTTGATGCAAAGCGTAGATAAGTGCGCCTTATGTATTTCCATTTTTTCCAAGTATTTGATAGCCTGCCTGGATCGAGTGGCTCTGACAATGGAGGCCTTATCCTAATGCATCGTTATATCTTGTTGCCTAGCAAAGGTTGCTAGGACCGTGCTGTCACTGCCATAGCTTATTGAGTATTTATGCTCTTTTATTCTTTGTTTGAGGTTACGTAAAGTGGCGCCTACGTATACAATGTCGGTGTTAAAATGATGATCTTTTATCGGTATAGAATATACCCCTGTTAACTCACTGGAGCGATCTCTCCTCTTGTCATTTCTCAGTAGACGGTAAACCGTTGGATTGTGTTTGTAAATTACGCGCAAGTTCTTCTCTCTGGCCACATTTTTGACAACCTTATTAAGAAAGGGCATATAGCTCAACACAACTGCTTTCTGTGAATTTCCATCGTTGCGCTGCCGACTGTTCTTCTGCAATTTAGTTATTAGGTGATCAACAACACTTCTTTGGTAACCATGCCGTGCAGCCACCTTTTGTATGTAGGCTAACTCCTTTAAAGTGTCTTGAATACTTGAGCAGTGGGTGTAAGCTCGCCGGATCCAGGAACGAAACGCCGCCATCTTAAACTGTCCGGGGTCTATAGAGTTACTGGGGATGACGAGGGGGTGATATACTGGTTTCCGGTAGACACTCGTTCTTATCTCCCCTTCTTTGCAGGCGATGGAAAGGTCCATGAAGTTAACAAGGAACTCACTCTGTTGATCCAATTCTACAGTTAGACCATATGGGTTGTGGTTGATTACGTCTATGAAATGCTGGATGTTGCGATCATCAGCCCAGAGGATGAAAATGTCATCAACGTACCTGGTGTAAATTACCATGTCGTTGCGGAATAACAGTAAGATATCGCACTCGAGGTTGCGTAGCACCATCTCACAGAGGACTGCGGACATGGGGCTCCCCATGGGGACACCCCTTCCTTGTATATAAATTTTCTCATCAAACTCGAAGAAAGAAGAGTGGCAGACCAAATCCGCTAATTCCAAGATATGCATGTGATACTTGTGGGAATTCTCTACGTTGGCGAACAAAAAGTCCCTTAATGCATAGAAGCATGGTGGAAGCTTGATGGATGGGTATAGGAACTTAAAGTCCATAACGGTCATGATTTCTCTGTCTGTCAACATAACATCCTCCAGTTTTTGCACCAGTTGCAAGGAGCTTTTTATGCTAAAGGGGTAAGCCTGTAGATTATTCTGTACGAACTTAACCAGCTTCTTTTCTAGGAGAAACGTTGGTGCCCGACATTTTTCCACGACAGGACGAATTTGCTGGCCCGGCTTGTGCGTCTTCCCAAAAGCAAAAATTTGTGGCGGCGCCGGTGCACTTACAACAGCATGATCCAAATGCAAAACGTGAGCCAAGGAGAATAAGGAGAACTTCTTAACCCTGTTCTGGAGGGTATCTAAAAATCTGTCCGGTGCCATAATGCAATCCGTTTCATTAATATATTCACGTAGCTTCTGGTTATAAGATTCCCGTTGACAGAGAACAAAGCCTTTGGTTTTATCAGCTTTCACTATGTTAACACTGACATTGTATACATAGGCGCCACTTTACGTAACCTCAAACAAAGAATAAAAGAGCATAAATACTCAATAAGCTATGGCAGTGACAACACGGTCCTAGCAACCTTTGCTAGGCAACAAGATATAACGATGCATTAGGATAAGGCCTCCATTGTCAGAGCCACTCGATCCAGGCAGGCTATCAAATACTTGGAAAAAATGGAAATACATAAGGCGCACTTATCTATGCTTTGCATCAACCACCGGGATGCAGACGGCCTATCATCGGCCTGGAAGTCTCTTGTCGAATAGCATCATGTTTTGATACGGAAAACGGGGCTTAAACCCGTCAATGCGCAAGCGCAGTTTTTTGTAAATTTCGAACGCCATTTTTTGTAATTTCGAATTTTGTTCGTTTTTGATATTCGTTAACTGACGAAGGCTGATTAACGCAGCCAAAAATGTTTTTATCTAATAAAAACTTCCTACTGAATACTTAAAAGGTGTAGTACGTTTGTTTTACAGTCCAATAAACATTTCTCTTTCATTTCTTAATAGTGTTAAAAAGTCACTTTTTACTTAAATGCATGATGTTCAAAAACTTTAGAATAATATGAAATAAATTAATAAGTATCGATCAATTATAAGTATATTAGACCAACAACTGCCGTAAATAATCGGGCTAAATTTTGGATATATGATTATAGATTAGAAATAAATTTGGCATTAGAGTTACTAAGTATATTATAAGTATATTGTGATAAAATATGTAATTTTTACCACAATATAATTTGCATATAGTATTGTATAAATTGTCCAGCAATTGTTACAAAAATAGAGTAGGGTAAACATCACGGGCAAGAAACAACAATACAATTGGATCAGAGCCAAAATTATTGCTTTACACGAAGAAAGTGTTAAGTAACAAGAAATAGCAAGAAAAATGAATTGTTTGCAGGCTACAATGTAAAAAGTAATTCAAAAGTTTACTGAAACTGGAAATCTAAATGCTGAAAAACACTCTGGTTGTTCAAAATTACTTCAAAAACAACAGAAATCAGCACTTCAAAAATTTTAAAACAAAATAGACATGCAAGCATGCAACAGATGTCACAAGAATTGAAATCTGTAATTGGAAACCAGTTTCAAAAACAATGGTTTACAATTATTTGAAGGTGATGGGTTAAAAAACAGCAAAACCAAAAGAGAGATTTCATCTGATAAAAGAAATTTAAAAGAAAAAAAGAAATGTCTGTAAATTTTCGTCCAATGGAGATTATAGTTTTTAAAAATGAAGAAATTAAAAAAATAAAAAAAACGGTTAAACTGGGCATAAAATTGTGTATTTTACATCCAAATAATGGTAAAAAGTCATTTTTAATGATGAGAGTAGTATGTTTTGTGTTGATTTACATAATGGAGAAAAAGTTTGGCACTTGAAATGTGAAACCAACAATCTAGATCAGGCCTGGCCAACCTGCGGCCTGTCACGTTAAATTGTGTGGCCCGCTAAATGATATTACATAAATAAACTTTTGTTTAAACTTTTATTAAAACTTTTGTTTCTTGTTATGTGTATACCAAAACAATTAAATAAATGAAAATTTGCTGTGTCATTGTTATAATGCACATGTGCGAGTACAAACTCTTGGTATAACAATAAAATCTTATTCATTTTGTATTTGTTTTACTTTTTTAAAAGCATGTTTGCCTAAATTGTGGCTCACCGTAATATTACGCATGATCAAAGTGGCCCGCAAAACAATTTGGATTGGCCAGGCCTGATCTAGATTGTTTAAGTTATTAAATTTTCCACTGAAATTATGGTGTGGGGTTCATTTGACTATAACGGACTTGAAAAACTGTTTCGTAATGAGACAGTAAATTGTGATGTGTATTCTGATATTTTAAAATATTTCCTCATCCCAACAATGGAAGATCATTTTCATGATGATGTAATCTTTCAATGGGATGGAGCTAAATGTCACATGCAAATAAGCCAGAATGGTTTGTATCTAAAAAAAAAAATAAAGCTCTTGTATTGGCCTGGAAACTCACCAGACTTGTCCCCAATTGAAAATATTTATAAAAAACTACTGTATCTAATCTAACTCTAATCTAACCTATACAAAAGATAAGATTTAAAAGAAAAACTTATAAATTTTGTCTGAAATTAATCTTCTGCAATGTCAACCACATATTAATAGTATGCCAAAAAGAATAAAGTCTGTAATTCATAATAAAGGAGATATAACCTACTAGTCTAAACTTTTTGAACTGACTGTATAACACTTTCAGTTTTTTTTTTTCCTTTACATATGAAATTACAGAAAGTATATCGAATATATAAAATAAAACATTACACAATACCTTCAAGGAAATGAGCTGCCTATTTTCTGATTTGAATAACCTGCTAAATCAAAAAACATAATTAAAAAAAACATCAAATATAATTATTGTTTTTGCTAACATTTCTCTAATTCTTTAATGTAATATTTAATTATCACATTACTATTTGCATGAAGAAAGTATTGGAAAGGAATGTGATGACATGAAATATAAGAAATGTACTTTACAAACAGGAATATTCTAGACCAGTGGTTCCCAAACTGTTTTGATTCTCTTGCTAAATTCTTAAATGTTTAAACATTAACAGTAATATTAAAAGTTTAATAGCATTTTCTTTCCTATAAAATCTCTTTTTTTTAAAGTAATTTTCTATAAATTAAATAAATAATTAAATAAAAAATAACTAAATTTAAAAATATTATATATATAATATTTTATAATAAATTTTAAAATATATACTGTATATAGGCCTATATATATTTTAGACTTTATTTCTGCTAATAGCTAAATTTCTATTTTCTAAAAAAGATTTCTATTTAAAATTATAAACGTTAAGTATTAAATTTTATACAGAAACAGATTCTCTTTTACAAAACAGATTACAAAATCTCTTTAAAAGAGTAATTTTCTAGAAAGGATTTAAGGCTGCTACACTCACTTTGGAAAAAATTATAAGATTTTACTGTTTTTTAGGACTGTTTTGAATGCATTAAGCGACAGTCTTCCATTTCCAGTTTATCCCACTCGAAGCAGTAGGAAAAAATTTCCAAGTTAAACAATTTGTTTTATGATTGCATTTCTAAAAAACCAAACCTTTTTAGATATCAAACTTTTTACATTTAAGCATTAAGAATCCAGCCAAATATCTAGAAGGGTTATGTTATCCGTTCTTTAAATACATCACGTTTGACAATTTTCTGTCCACTACATTACTTCTGATTTCTTTCAATATGGAATCATTTTTGTATACTATTTGGTGTTAAAAGCTATAGATATTTTGTGTTTAATTGCAAACTCTGATAAGAAATAAAATTTGAGTGATTCATAAAAGAAATTTAAAACAAAGTCATCCACCGTCTGACTTAACGCCCTTTACCTGTGACCGATTGAACTTTGTGACACAGTGCTACTCAAACTGTGGCCAGAGATAATCCGTCTTATCTATGTAAAGTTAAATAAAAATAATGATTTTTATTTAATTTCACAAAAGTATTGGTCCACGAGGTATTGAAATGAAAAAAAAAAAAAAACTGGGTGAATGAACACTGCTCTAACACATTTACATGTATTGTTTTAAAGCAGGTCTTTATGTAGTAGCCAATCGATCCCACATCTTACATATAAATTATTGTTATATAACTTTACATTTTTAAATTAAAATGATTAGTTAGGCTATATAAAACACATATGTTTATAAAATTAGATAATAAATTTACATTCATAAACATTTAATCTGAATTTTAAAGTAATTTGATTCTGTTCTCTTTTTAAAAAAGTTAATCTCGAAAAATAAATCATGGTTGTCAAATCTTAGCCCGTGAATTTCGTTACAGAATATTATGGTGTAACTCGAACAAAGTTCGTCAAACTGCCCATGCGGATTGTCCCCAAGAAGTAGTCATGTGTTAGCAATAAAGGATAAAAATTCTGAACTCGTTTCTACATTCTAGTGGGAAGCATGCTGTCAGATGCAACAATGGGTGTTTGTAATAGTAGTTTATGGTAGGAGGCAATGTGGCATGCTCCATGGCTCAGATAGTTCCACTGTTTTAGTGTCTATTATGTGATGTTTTATGAATGAAAAATTACAAGTTATGAAAGCACACATCAATACATATATACCCACACAGTGCTGTAAGTGGTAAGTGTTGTCTCGAGTATTTTTCGTGAATACTTTGAATGCTATTGTGAGGGCCGGACTGACCGGAAATGGAAAAACTTTCCATGTTTTTGTTTGTTCTCCCTTCAATTACCATTTTTGTCAAACGTAGGACTGGAGGATGACTTAAAACCAGAGAATAATTACATTTCCTTCGACCAAAGAAACGCATCAAATGTGTCACGCGGAACTAAATGCTAAATTTCGCGATTGGCGTAAAAAAACAATGTGACTCGGGGGATAAAAGGGAGAGACCAACAGACCAAGGGGTCGAGAGTGTCCGAGGACAAGCTACAGCATGCGAGTCCAAGAAAGAGACCGCACGTTGAATTCCGAGCAATCCGCCGAGCTTCCCTCCAGAACTGGACCCATCACCTCAACCAGATCACCCGATGACCTTAGAAGTCTCTCTCCCTTTGTCTTTTGAAGATCTGCCACTCTGTGCTAGGAATCGAAGAGGTACGATAAAGAGCTAATGTAAACTCTCTCTCAGACCACCCTACGGGTGTTAGGAAGCTAGAGACCCAAGTCGATGTTAGAATTTGTAATTGTCGTTTACGTTATCTAATAAATATTTGTTTATTTGTTACATGGTGTCAATTACTTGTATATCGCCATCACCTTACCGACGACCTCACCAACCTCCTTCACTCAACCTGATAAATTAAATCCAGACTCTTCGAGACCACTAAACCCAAGCAGAAACCAGTTATCCTTGACACGTGGGCAGATCACTGACCTGTTTGCTGACAAGAGGTATGACTTTGTCCTACCTCTGCTGGTACCCACACTATTGAAAGCCTTTTTAAAAATTTTGTCTAAAAATGCATATTTTAAAGTTATGGATCCTGCCATCACGATGTTGTTAATACTACAGACGTTGCCATCTTTTTCTTTCTTTGTCTGTTGTTCGCAATGTCTACAAACAACCACTACTAACAAACGCACTCTATGACATCTTTGATCTATCACGTGATATAGCTGACCGGAAACGCATCAGAGCTGTAGTCACGTGACCGAAACGTCAAGTGAGGTAATCATGTGACCGGATGACATGGAATTAAGGTCACACGACACGAATCGTAAGCATCCACCATCCAACGTGCTACTCCATGATGTGAACAAGGTTAAGCAATGATGGTTTCCACCGTACAGAGTTGGTAAGTAATCTGATGAGTTTTCGCTTATAGCTCTTATTATATGCATAACCCCAAAAATTTCATGTTTAGGACACATCTACTAGAGAGGTGTCTTAAGAGAGCAAAATTAGAAAAAAATGCCCCATGTAGTAAGTATGGACTTTTACTTATTTGTCTTCTAATAAAGCAATTCATAAAATGAAGGGTCTAGATGTAAAAGGTAGTAACCCACAAAAATGTACTAGATCATTCCCAAAAAATTCTGTGTGTTTTGGAAATGTCCAAGTCAAATTAATCTAGAATCGTTTAATTTTATGGAAGAAAACCTTTCAAACTGTATTCTCTATCACTTTTTTGGGTCCCTATTAAATGAACATCTGTCTAAAGGGGCTATTTTGAAATAATTTACATCAATTAAAACGTGTGATGTACTGACTGTAAATAATTACAGCAAATCATTACTGAATGGACACTTTATACAGGTAGATATTCATTTAATAGACCAAAAAGTGAAACAGAACTATACATGGATGTTGACTAAAGGTAACTTCTACCAAATTCCAATTCAATAAGAACTGAGGTTTTGTCAACGAAGTGTTTTATAAATATTAAAATAAATCAGTTATTCCAACTCTGATTTATTTCAATGTCTAGCAGGAATATTATCGATAGTTTATCTGAAGAACAAAAATGAATACGAACCTATCAAATACGAATACAATTCTTCTTATCAAAACAAAACATAGCATTCAATCAAGCAAGTTTTGACTATAAGGATGCAGCCGTGTTACTTTCGCTATTGACCTGTTAATCGCCAGTTTATAGCCAAAATACAGAAAAAATATTTTAAAAAATTTTCGTGTAAATATAATGAAAAGTAAAATAATTAGAGACGTTTTTAATTTATAAATTGATATAAAAAATAAGAGTAACGAACTACTGCGTTGGCATTACGTAAGCTAGATATGGCGATACCCTTCCTATTGACGAGCGGTTAAGATCAAGGTCCTAGAATATATTCTAGGACCTTGGGTTAAGATGCTGTTAAGACGTCGCGTCGGCCTACCGCTCTGGAGGAGCCTAGGGATGCCAACTGAAAAAAATAAATGTAGCTAAAAGCAAACAAAAAACTCTCTAAAAATAGCTAAAAATTTTCAAAATTCTCTAAAAAAAATAGCTAAACAAAAAGTAAAAACCTACCTTTAATTAATCTATTTTTAACTTTATTTAAAAAGTCCATTTGTCGCTAAATTCCATTTTTTCTTCAATTTCTTCATTGTGTTCAAAAGATGGTCCTGCTGCAAACTGTAAATGTTGATATGATTTTAAAGTGCCTATTTTTCGAATGACATTTGTTGGCAATTCATAATCCTGCATTTCCCTAATCTTTTCAAACCATATCTAATCGTTAATATGCTACTGAGTGAAATAATATTCAATCTATTCCGCAGTTTGGTCTTAACAATATTCATCTCATTAAATAAACGCTCTACTTCTGCGTTTGAGTGAGGTAATAAAAGAATTTTTAGAGCAAAATTGACCAAGTCTTGAAAGGGATTTTTTCTGGCAGCATCACGGTATTGAGCTACCTCCATCCACAGGTTTATCGTGCTGGAAGTTTCTTATCACTGGATTGTAGGAATTTTCCTCCATTGAAAGTCAATGCGAGTTAATACTGCATCATCAGTGAAAAACATTTTCGCGAGGTTTATTATATCACTTTTAATTGGGTTGGGACAATGGTCAATACTTAGTGACGTCATGGTTTTCAACATTGATATATTGTCAGGTAACCTTTGCTGAAGTTGTTTTATAAGAAGCAAAAGGAAGGCAATGCAGTGACTACGAATATTTTTCTTTTCTTCATCTAACAGTACAGAATTGTTTATTTCAGTTTCAAACTGATAACCCAAATATGGATTGAGTGCTAAATGGTTTTCAATCACTACATCATTTGTTATTTTTGTTCCTGGAATAACAATTTTAGAACAACAAGATTCTATTAAATTTAGCAAGTCCTGTTGCAACTTCGTAATTCTCAGATTCAAATATTTTGTTTAATCTCTGAACTTCATCAAGTACAGGTTTAAGAAATAAAAGAAATAAGAAATTTTTTTGATCATCAAACATTGAGAACAAAATTTCTGCCGTATAACATCTTTAGTTTGTTCTGGCCAAATTAAAATTTGCCTTTAAATCATTCCATCGTTTCAAAATTCTATCAATAGCGGTCTGAATTGACATCCAACGAGTCTCACTACTCCGCTGAATACTAAACGATGGCTCGGCTTTTATATGTTTTTGAGTTTTCCTATGCTTTTCTAAATCACTTACTTTTGCTATCAAAATGCAGTTACAATATTTACAGCGACACTTTGTATTTTCTCCTTTTATTTCCTGCAACCAAGTTTTATACCTATCGTCACTTAGCCATTCTATTCGAAATTTTTGAGTGTATTTTCTTTCATTTGGCATTTTCACTGATATCAGGGTAATAAATAATAGTAAAATAATATATATCACAAAATGACACTATATTACAGCACTTGGTTACTCACGATGCGGGATAGGTAACTTATAAGAATTCCCAAATTTCTATCAAAATCACTATCAAACTTTAAGAAAATTGACAAACTATTTGAATCAGGATTGGACCCGCTACTGTTAGTCGCGACGATAATGCCCATTAAGCTCTGTCCCCTTTACAAATGTTTACCATATTTGGTCATGATAAGAAAACTTGAGCTCTGATTAGTGTTGCTACTTATTAAAAATAAGATTTCCGACTTATGCACATAATTATTGCACATTAAAGATAATATAAATGAGGAAATTTATTAAATTTTAATAGTTTTATGAAATGTTTTGATTTCGTTAAAAAATATCTAAAATGTAGCTAAATTTACTAAAAATCTCTGTAGAAAAATCGCCATCGTTAAATTTCAAAAAAAGGCTCTAACTAAAGCAAAAACTCGCCAAATTTAGCGACTTTTTCGCTAAATTGGCAACACTAGAGGAGCCTGCTCGAAAAATTCCTGAGACGGTTAAGAAAGTCCCAGGAATTTTTCGGGGGTGGTATGTCCCTGATATTATCGTACCCATCATGAGATGGATAAAATAAAAAAGCCCCTTTAGTATCATCGAGAAGGAGAGAGTAAAAGTAATTTAAAAAGTACTCTACATGAAGTAGTAATCATAAACTATGAAAATAACAGTAGAAAAATTAAAATTGTAATAATTATTATACCATCTTTTATATACGACTTATAGAAAAGTTCAAAATTAAGGTAAAATGAATTTATCCTTGGCGTGCCATCCATGGAAGCTGTGAAAGAGCCGCTTCCCATGTGTTTTCTAAATTATAAATACACATTGTGCGATTATTTTCATATTTTCACGTACTTTGAATTAATTAAAATTAATATTTTATTATAACCGCATTATTTATTTTGTTACAGATTTATATATGTTACAGTAAAAACCCGTTTTTAGTGAAAACGCGTTTTAACTAGTTGAAACTAGTTTTTACTGGATGTCATTGTTATAACCCGTTTTGTCTAGTTAAAACTAGAATTTACTGCTGTACATGTTTTGATTTTAGATAAAACTAAAATCAAACATTAATTTTTTAACCAGTGGCGTAGCGTGGGTGTCAGCCGCCCGGGGTGGAGGAAAATTTCGTCGCCCCCTTATTTAGGTATTTTTACAAGATATTATTTATTGTGAAATTTTGCCGCCCCTAAAAGTGCCGCCCGGGGCGGGCCGCCCCTGCCGTCCCCACTACGCTACGCCACTGTTTTTAACTTTTAACATTAGTTAAAACTAATTTTAGCTACATAAATATGTTTGGGAGAAATAAATAAAGTGATGATTGGGATTAAAACATTTGTATTATTTAATACGATATTTATTGAAAATATTGGTCACACATCTGTGTTATTAACATTAATTAACCCTTTGTCCGTGAAGGCTCCGATCGATCGGTGCCCTGGCTTTTTAATAAAATTTTATGTAACTGAATTTTCTAGTCATATTTTAATAAAATGAAATATATAATATATAAATAATATTTCTCTTGCAATATATAATTAAATTAAGTAAATATTCCAATAAAAGACTTGTAACAAAATTGTCGACCAATTTAATACAATAAAAACAAATACACTATTAAAAATTCGTCAAAGGATATTTTTTTATACGTGATGAGGATAATTTCAAGGTAATACCATTGTTAGAGATTTCTTTAATTATCCAACACATTTTTTAAATTTTTTATTCCTCTGCTGTACAGTACATAATTTAAATTTCTTGGAAAGTTTCCGGGGTTTATTGACTATTCGGATTTGAAAGGAAGTGTATCCTGTACACACCTGTTTTCTCCTTTTTGAAATTTATTTTTGTCATTTTTCAATATACTGTAAATATTTGTCGCTTTTTTGATAATTAGTTTAGAGCCTTTACGGTCTGCCATTTCTTTCATAATGTCCTTCTTCTTATTGAAAGTAAGCTTTGTGATCATATTGAATGCAAAACATCTACAAAGGAAGCAGATCAATGCTTTTTGGTATGCTTCCTCCGTGGCTTTTTTACGTTACTTTTACGTTAAAATTTTTAATTTATATGTTACTGTTATATTGGAATTGTTGGAAACAGATGTTATATTTATATTCAAATATTTAAAAGTTAATGCTATAATATTCTATATATATTGCATACTAATTTGGAGCAGTTTGTATCTGAAGTTCCAAAAATGTCACCTGAAAATGGCCTATACATTAAGCTAAAACGTTAGTGTAGAAGTAAATAAATATGTCTTAGCAGCCAAAGGTTTTTAATGATGATTTTAGTAATTATCTCATATTAAATACGGCATAATTATGGAAAATGAATTTACGGTAAATTCATAGATAATATTTATTCATTGGCTATTTTTGGGTTACATTTAGTATTAGATTTGTAACTAGGAAAATAATAATTTAGGATATTTGCTGCCATCTATTGTCAAGAACAAAAAAAAACTCTTAACGAAATAAGATGGCTGCTGTTATTTTACCGATTCGGGGCTGTTCTAGTAAATATGCATTAAAATTTAGCTTTAAATTTACAGTAGTTACAGAAATAGACATTTTAGGGCAATTATGTAAAATTAAACTTAGAAAAATATACACTTTCACTGCCTTAACATTTCTATTTCTGGTAGAAGTTAACTTTAGGTAATTTGTGTATTTACACATGTGTACACAACTTACCTAAAAGTAACTTCTGCTCTATTTGTAGAATAATGATGCATTAGAATGGATTTTGTGATAAATATATATTTTGATGCATTTATATATCTGATAGAATTAAAAGATAGGTAAAACTTTAAGTACAGAGTGGAAATAAAGTCGCTATGCATGATAATTAGAACTTTATGCACCTATCAAGTTTCTTTGTATTCTGAGTATTGATCATGTTGACAAGTCATTAAAGGGACCCTTCAACTGTTGTAAGGTGAAATGGAGTAGTTGCGAACATAAATAACTACAACAATGGCGACAAAACTTTTCAGTTGGTGGGCCAAATTGCACATCAGTTGTAAATATGTGGTAACAAATATATTTATATGTTCCATATATACAAAAAGTAGGTCTATTTCTATCATTTATAAGTGATGTGTCGGTTATGTTTCCAGCTAGATTTGGCCGTCGCAGTTCTACGGCATTGCACACTCGTTGGTGTCTGCTGTACTGGTCTTTGCAAAACAAATAAAATAAAAGAAATGATTAATTCGGGACACAATTTAATGCAGAGGGACTTTGTGACCATTTTATATATAAAATTTTTTTGTTTTATTATTTTGACTGTTTTATTTTTTGTCTTGAAATTTATTTAAAGATATCCAGTTTATTTATGCAGTTATCCAAATGAAGAAATATTACCATAATTTGTTTGTTGAATTTATCTTAGATGTAGCAAAGACATCAATTGAATTTTTATTTATATATTAACAGTTTAATAGTTGATGATATAAAAACCAAAATAATAAGGATGAACTAGCTGCTGTGGTTACTCAACTAAATTAATGCACCTTTATAATCATTTTGTTACCAATATCTGCATAAATAGCAGAGACAAGGACTTCTTATACCCATCATATAGAATGAATTAATCATATCATATGTTTTTATATAATTATATATAGTGTGTTAACATAGTTTTAATTCATTTAGATAGAGAGTCTTTCAAATAAATATTTTTATTATGAAAATATCTAGAGGGGTTTCTGTTTTGATCCTCTCTTATCAGAGGCTCTCTCCCTGTTCTCTCTCTTATTAGAGAAACTTTGAAATATTTTTAGAATGGTAACTATTTCATTAGTGATTTATTGGAGTAAACTTTCCTATTTCTTTAGTCTAGAAAATATTCTCAAGATTTGTTTTTGCTCTCTTCTGTAAATTCTGTTATAAGCTCCCCGACAGGCTACACTATTTAGTTTGTCATATTTTATCTTTACTGTCTCTGTCTGACCTGTATAATCCCCCAGCTTAATGTAATGTTGCAGACATTCCTAAATAAAGTTTGATTGAATTTGAATAAACTTAAAAGTCAATACAATTTTAAATTCTTAACATTTTCTATAATAGAAGAATAAGTTCTTTTTATATAGATAAACAGCTTATTTTAAGTACTTTTGTAATTATGTTTGATAATATGATGTAAAGTATATGTTAGATAAATAATTTCTATCCTGAATTAAAATATTTACTTTTGGTTGTTTAATATTTTAGGACAACTACCAATCATTACTACAATTTATTTTCCTCATCAGTTTAAAAGGAATTACTCATCAGAACAAAACTTGGCTTCATTTAAAAGAGGGACTGGAGGAAGATCTTCATTTAGTGGTGTTGTAGCTACTGTCTTTGGTGGTAATGGAATCTTAGGAAGACGTGTTATAAATCAACTAGGTACAGAATTACTGTATTTAAGTTATTAAATAAGAAACAAAATGGAACTTTATGACACACTGTACTTATGTTATAAATAATTTTGAACTGTACAAACAGGTAACTATATATATATATTATTTTTTACATTGATGAAGTCTATAGGCAAAAATCACTTTCTATTTAACAATAAAACTCTTTAACAATTAATAAACAAGAATTAGTACAGTTCAATTAATATTCTTTATTTATTACATCAACTAAATCTTAGAGAGACAAGTAGTTTGTACCATTTTTTAGATTTCTCCAAAAACGAAACATAAAAAAAACTAATATAAAACTAAACAAATACAACCAATAATTAATATACTATGGAGAAAGAACCATTCATTAAATGATATACTTAAGTTCTATACATATTTTAATAAATTTTTATATTCTCCAAAAATATCCATTGATTTAAATTTTTTTTATTCTGCTTATTTTTAACATAATAATAGAAATATTTGACCTACACGCAGATTACACAAAATAAGTCACAAATTTTTGGAATCATGCATCGTATTTATTTATTCTACATAATTCATTATATATTTTAAATAAAATATGAGTATAATATATGAGGGTGGTTTTTTTCAACCTCCGATGGTCCATAAAAAAAGACAAGAGTAAATAACAAAATGAATTTAATATCCAAATGTTAGGTACAAACATGGTTACTTTTTGACATAATCACCTTGAAGATTGAGGCATTTGTCATATCTGTGGATGAACTTTTTGCATCCCCTTTTCATAGAATGTTGCTACCAGTGAATTGAGATGTTCTTAACGACATTGTTTTGAAGATTGTCTCAAACTTGCTCCTTATATTCTCCTGATTCCAATCCTATGGAAAACATATTTTGTTTCTTAGCAATGAAAGTATTTAGGAATGGAAAGCAATAGACATCAGTGGAATCATTAAAAAGCAATAACTGATTCTTGGAAGAAAACTTCAGATGAGGATCAGAAAAACCTTATTAAAACAATACCAGAGAGAGTTTATGAAGATCTTAAGACTGTAATAAGAAGAATTACTGAAAGATGACTAGAACAGATAGAATTTACAAAATAATTAATAAACAAGGTCCACTTATTGCTTTTTAATAATAAATAAAATCATTTATTATTTAAGTGTTGAAGCAGCTCTATCATTTTGAGACAAATATATCCTTTACAACATTGTTAAAAATACAGTAATAAAATAATAAAATAAATGCTTTTGGTAAAATTATTATTGTACAATAACATGATAAACCAATAATCAATTTAATTCTGTTGTTTTCTATTCATAGCAAACAAATACAAAGAAGAAGAAATAACTGTTTATGTGGCAAAATTACAGGAAATCAGGGGACAGTTAAATCAGTTGGACCATGGGGTGACTGATTAAATGTTAAATTATGAAATTGAATGTCATTATTTCACATTGGCTCTATCATTTAGGAATGGACTGTATTAGCAAAAACTCACATTTGATGATTGTGTTTAAACTTACTATCGGCCCATAGACTTTACATGGCAAGCTTTGACCTTGAATATCTCAGCCCAGAAGTCAAATTTAAAAACTCTGGCTTCGTCATGACATCTACTTGCCAAGTTGTAGATATTTGCAAAAAATCATGTTTAGTAATAGTGCAGTTTCTTTAAGTAAACATCAATTACAGATGAAACACTTTCTGACTTATGAGGAGCTCTGCTCAATAATATATGAATAAATTCAACTAAAAATCAAGGAAAATAGTGTAATAACTGAAATTAATTGATGTATACATTGCTTATATATAAATTAACTTTGTTTATAATATATTTTATTTTTGTATTGCATTCTACTCTTTATTTTTAAAATTTTTTTCTATTTATAAACATGTAAGTTTTTCATTTTTGTAATACTGTATTTGTTTCTGAAAGTATGGAATATTGCTAGTATGAAAGTATGGAATATTGCTAGAAACATTCAAAATCTTATTTTTTAAATGCTCTTCACAAAGTATTTTGCTTCATTACTTTTAAGTAATTAAATCTGAATAAACAAAGCAAATGAAACCAATAGCCAGCACAAATTTATAAGAAAGCAAACATCTTCAACCCTGTTAAATGTCTTTAGGCTAACTGAACTTTGCAGTTTGAATGCAGCTGTTAAAACAAACAATTCAAACTGAAAACTTACTCTGAATAGGTGATTGCTGTTTACATGTTAAAAGACGGATAATAATGCCTCAGTAGCCTGAAGATGCCTGTTTAACACAGTCAAAAATGTTTGCTTTATTATAAATTTGTGCTAAAATTCATTTGCTTTGTTTATTAAATACCATATTTACTTGCATATAGGACAATCTCGTATATAGGATGCAGTGTGAAATTTAAAGATCAAAATAAAGTAAAAATTAGAATTGTATTAATAAATATATTTCATTTAATCACAAATAGAATATTATCAAATGCATATATTAAGGCAACTGCACTGCATTAAGGCAAACAACCACGTTTGCCTTAATACGTGCATTTGGAAAACAAAACCAAAACACCATAATCAGCATGACTGGAAAAAATTTATTTTTAATGATTCAGAATGTTCTAATATTCATTAAAATAACAATTTAACATATATGAAATAACCACATTTATAATCATTGCTAAGTGGCCTGTATTTCATTAAAGATTTTATAAGTAATGAGCAACTATTATCTGGGAAAAATGTGATGCAATATGGTTTTTAATTGATGACAGAGGATTAAACCAATAAACAAAATGGGGTGTGTGTTAATTTGCTTACAGTAGGTTCCAACTTACGATAAATAGACTGTAGACTTATAATGGCAGCATTGACTATGCATGGTTCACAGAAATTATTGCAAAAACACAAAGAATCTATTGCTCACGTGTATAAGACGACTTAGGTTTTTAAAGCAGTGAAAAATGAAACCTCACCTTATATCTGAGTAAATATGGTATACTCAGTTCTGAGTAATTGGTTGAATCTGAATAAGTTTGTAAATATATAATAAAAATTATTGATTAAAAATTTGTATTTAACAGTATATTTATAAATTTTTCTTATATCAGGAATGGTTGTTAATAATAAATAAAATTTATGTTATACATGTTTGATTTTTAAATGATATTAACAGTTTGTATTATTTTTAATTATAATTTTAGGTAAAGTAGGTACTCAAATAATTATTCCTTATAGAGGAGACAATTATGATGTTGGTAATTTGAAATTATGTGGTGATTTAGGTCAAATATTATTTCATGTAAGTATTATTTTAAAATTCTGATGATGATAATCAAGGATTAAATCATCCTTAACATAGAAATATATTTAATTGATAAGCAATATAAATTTTTTAATGAAAGAATTGTTTCACGTTATTTCTTTAACTTAAAATTATAAAGTATTTGAAAATATCTGTTGATATTGGTTTTACAGATTCCTTATTCACAAATTATTGGTGTAAATGTATTTGCATATAATTATTCAATAGTTGAAAGCTTTTATGCAAATTCAGTTTCATAGTATGAGTTAAATTCAGAATGTTTTTCTCCATATTACTTTTTCCAGTTTAGAACACCAGCAGATTTTATTTGGCATGTTTTTTTCTTCCTGTTTGGTTTATAAGCATTGCTATACTAGTTTATATACATGAGTCAGTTGATATAACATAAAATAAATATAATTAATTTGAAATAATGATATTTATGCATAGAGAACAAAATGTTAAACAAAATATACTACAATAATTAAATTATTTTTTTTTTTTGTGTAAAATTTACACTGTTTCTCTTATGTCCATATCAATGAAGGATTAAGAATTGAATGTTCATATACTAAAAGTAAAGTGAATGGTAATTAGTTCATTTCTAACTCTTACTCCTTGACTGTCAATAGGTGCACTTAATCTGTCTGTACTTAAATCTGTAATCTCACTCTTTTCAACACTAAAAAACAATATGTGGAGATAATGGTAATGTCAGTTTATTTTCTTGAATGTCAATGGCTGGATTATCACAATATTCATACCATTTGAAGCCTAGATAAAGGTCCTAGATGGTGACTTTCCTTCAACTGAATTATCAAGTATGTCCTTAGGTTTGGCATTTATTGACTTCATATTTTCCTTTGAATGCCTTTGAATTGTGTCTGCTTCCTCTAAGGACAACTTCAAACATGGAAGTCAAGGCTGAGATCTTCCAAATTAATGTGTCTACTGACCCTATATTTTTCTACTAAATTAGAAGGTGGCATACAAATTCTATGCTATTTGCATTTTTAACTAGATGCTTGCCCTCTGGTGTTCAAAAACAAAACTATTTTTTATCTGGGTCATTTGACTTGTTCTTGTGTATTGTCAGCAGTAAAGTTGAATAGCAATAGGAAAAGCAAATTTTTCTGTTGCCTTCAAATTGCAATTCCAAAGCCGTATGGGAGTTTGATATAAGTTTTCATTGTTTCCTATATTGAAAATAGTTTATTCAGAAATCAAAATTAGGAGAAGCTCATAAATGTAACCGACTGAAAGAGTGGATTTGACTGTTAAGAATTGGCAAAAAAGTTTTCTTATTGTCTAGCTTTACAATGAACAACTTATGCTGTCAATTTCATGAGATTTTTCCTTAAAGTTTAAAATGCTAGTAATTTTGTGTGGGATACAGGGCCAGATTTAGGCATTTCAAAGCTCTAAACTGAACTCTGTGTGAGACTCCATACCAACCCTTTACAATTTTAGAAGTCAATCATAAAAGAGAAGAATTAACATAAACATAATTAATTACTACACAAAATAAAAAGTAAAGTAAGTTATATTTTGTTGGTTTGTTAAAAAAATTTTTTATTACAAAATTTAACTTCAATTTTCTTTTCTGTAAAAATTTCTGAGGCTACTTGGAACGCGAGGCCCTAAGCTACAGCTTACGTAGCTTACTTGTAAATTAGGGCCTGGTGAGACAGATGGCAAAGCTGATGTTTTTTTTTAACACAAAGAGCACAGATATGTATAGAACAGTCTTACTCATTTGTTTTGATAATACCACATAAAATGACATGCTCCACTAGCAATAATTGTTCTCCTTTTATAAAATTTCTTGATAAACAGCTACAAGCAGCATATATCATTATATCAGACAGTAATATAGGATTAATTTTATGTTGACTAGTTACAAGCAACCCAGATAAA
The DNA here is from genome assembly GCF_030686945.1 of Centruroides vittatus. Lineage (NCBI taxonomy): Eukaryota > Metazoa > Arthropoda > Arachnida > Scorpiones > Buthidae > Centruroides > Centruroides vittatus. The sequence goes on along the minus strand of NW_027122274.1, from coordinate 412,199 downwards.
GTAGCCATTTTAAAAAAATGCAGTGTTCTCTATGGTTTTTGAAAAATGCAAATAGGAAGCTTTAATAAATGGCTTACAAATTTGAATACAATGTCTCTGCAATTGCATTTGATTATGGGAGTTATTTTCTTGATGATAAAGCTACACTTGACAGTGTTTGAAATAAGGCTTATTAATTTATGTTTACTATTTTAATTATATTAACTTCCACAGAAGCATTCTTATTGGAATTTTATGTTACTGGAGTTTAATTCAACATGCTAATGTTAAACTAAAGAACCATATTATTTTATAAGTTGTTTTAAGGTTATATTCATCATTTTATAACAAAATTTGATATTTTAATAATTATATCATCATATAAAGAATTTAATGATTAGAATTAACTTTAAATTAATTAATGAATAATTTTTAACAATGAGTGAACATTCAATAAAAATTGAGTCAAATAATTAATATATGAAAAATTCAACATTTTACTGAATATATTTGATTTTGCCTTTACTAAATTAACATAAATTAATTAATGATAGCATAATATATTAATAATGTAATATAATATAATAGAAGTATTCTATTTTTAATATTAAATATGAATAAAATTACAGAAGAATCTGTTTATTTTAATCACTTTGAGATTTGTTTACACTAATAATAATAACAATGGACTAATAACACTTTAAAGCAATCCCCTAACTAATGCCGAATATTATCGGGCTAGAAATGGCTATAATACTAATAATTTATAAGACAATTTGGCACTAGAGTTAGGTGTTAGGCGCTATCTCTTGATAAATTTGATAATTATAATTTTAATTAAATAATTAAAATAATTTAGAACTGCTGGAAGAAAAGAATCGGTCCAGAGCAGGACTCAAACCCGCAACTCCTGCTCACTATGCAGATGTGTTGCCAATTACGCTACCCGATCCTCCAGTTCGATCTCCTCTTCCAGTATATATAAGCTTATGTTATAACCGTCGACGGTTATTACGATGCCGGTTGGGGACACATCCAGCACCCACATCCTGTAAACATCTCCCAAGGGACTCAACCAGCCATCGCAAACCCCGGCAAGGCATATATATAAATAGACGTCATCATCAAAACCAATATATTTTAAAGCAATCCCCTAATTAGTGCCAAATATTATAACAATTTCTAGCCAATAATATGTGGCATTAGTTAGGGGATTGCTTTAAAATATATCTGGTTTTGATGATGATGTCTGTTTAATAACATTTTGCAAAGAAAGTAAATAAATTAAATATATTCACACCTTTAACGTGTCCAGCATAATATTTAATTCTATAAAAACGTTTACTTAGGTCCAGTAAGCATTTCTTATTATATGACAGTAAATAAGTTGAAATTCTATTTTCATTGACTCTGACATTAAACATGTTTAATTAGTTTTCAAATTATTCAATTTTTGAAGTTCTTTATTATAATTATCAAATTAATAAATATAAATTCATCATTTTAATAGAAGTTAAATTGAACAAATATTGTGTGTCTGTGTTCTTTGAAATACTGTCTTTAGTAACAATTAGTATATAATTAAAGTAAGAAATTCCAGCAATTCAAACTACTATACTGAGAGTAAATAAACATTAAAATTATAAACATTTAACATTTAAAACACTAGTTAGGATTGATTATGACATCTGAAAACAGATAATGATTACACATTAATGGCCAGATGGTGGGCTATTATGGTGGAAAATGACAGCTTAAAAATGCTTATTTACCTGAAGGTAATGATAACTATGATGAAAACACTGACCACAATAAGCAAAATTGTGTAAATGTATTTCAATTTGCAGTATGCTAATTTTGATGATAATATCTGTGATTAAAATATAGATTCTACTGTATTTAAAGAATATATGTGTATCATATAAAAAAATTTTCAAAAATTTTAAATATAATTGATGTATCTTATTAATTTATTACTTTTTAGCCTTTCAATTTAAAAGATGAAGAATCATTATATAAAGCAATGAAATATTCAAATTTGGTTATAAATTTGATTGGAAAAGAAACAGAAACAAGGTAATTATTGTTATTAAATTTTTATTTTTATTTAATTGATTACAAAGTAAAGAGCAAGAAATATCTCCCCAGCACAGTGTAACATTCTTGTAAAAACACAAATAATAATTATAAATATTTATCAAATGTGAAAAACAAATTATTGTGAAAATATCACACTGCCACTTTGCAATTTTTAATAATAATCTTCATTTATTTAATTTAAAATACTGTATATGTTCTCCATCTCAAATTAGTAGTGTCTTGCCCCTATACATCATACTTTTTCTGATAACAATAGAGTCATGCCAGTCATCTATGTAAGTCCATTCAGGGAAAAATTTTTGAATTGAAATCACATGACTTCTGGTCTTTACTGGAAGTTTGTATATAGTTAATTACGGCTTTCTGCTTCTAAAATTTCCATATCTGGTCTTGATTTTCATCTATCTAACACTATTCTCGAAATTAAGGAAGGACAGACAGACAACAACATTGGGAATTTAGGTTTACAATTTTTTTAAATTGCAGCCTAAAAATCATTTTAAGATAGAACATAAAAAATCAGGTAATACTACAACAAATGAGAATTTATAAAAGACAAAATAAGATGAAATGAAATTAAGCTAAAATATTATATTGAAATACTATTACATTTAAAAATTAATAGTAGCCAAAAATGACTATGACTTTGTAATTTTTTTATAAACTATTTGATATAAAATGCTTTATTGGTTTATTTTAATTTTAGAATTCAGATTTATATAATCATTTTCAAAGTACCAATATTGCTAACTAATCAGTTTAATTTTAACACAGATAATGAAAATTATTATATTTGCTTAATATTTTAGTGCCAAATACTATATACAGTTTAACCCGTTTATAACGTCATCCATGGGACCAGCAATTTTTTGACGTTATAACCGAGTGTCGTTATCTGCGGGGTCATAATTTCAGTCCGATAAAAAGTACCAAGTGTGTTTAAGAATCTATTATAAACTCCATTCTAATTTTACATCGTATGTATTACTGTAAAATTATTTCTTAATGGTAGTACAGTATACTGTATCTATTATGATAGTAATAATTTATTATCGTATGTTTAAAAATGTAAACTACATGTTTTAAATAAACTTTATTTACGTTATTATATGTAAGTTTACATCATGTAATTAAAAATTTAAAAAATTACATTTTATAAGAAATTTCTATTTGTCTTAAGTTTCAATAATGGCGAACTTCTGGTTTGGCGAATAATGTCGAATCAAAAGGCAGCAAAAGGTTAAATTAATGTATGCGAATTAAAAATAATTCAATTATTTTTTATAAACTATTTAGATATAATATGTTATATTAAAAATAATAGAATATTTAACGATTTAGCATAAAGTAATTTAAAAATAAGTACGTAATAGCCAATCATCATGTCGTTTAAAAGTGGCGAATTTCACCCCACCGAAGTCATGTGGAGAGAGCACCACCCACAGTCATTCTAGGAATGTGAACTCTGATCCTAGAACTGAACACATAGTATTTTTTTTCTTAAATAAAATTTGTAATCTAATTTTGGAGTGCTTCAAATATGATGTTAAAACAGGGTTTTATGTCGTTACAAGTGGGTTTTTTAACATTATCTAGTATACTAAAATCGTGGGACCGATAAAAGTTTGACGTTTTATTAGGGTTGTCGTTACATCCAATGACGTTATATTCAGGTTAAACTGTATTTTCAAATATTTAAGTCTATGTTATCTTTTCCTGTTTATAATTTATAAACACACATTACACATCAAAAAATAAATAAAACTTATTTTAATTTATTTTTTCTTGTTTTTGAAAATGTGATTGATTAAATCTGTAATTTTCAAAATCAAAAGGTATAAATTGGAAGAAATGTACAAACTATGAAATATAATTTGTAGGAAAATTTATGAATAAATCATAAGAAAAAGTTGGGACAAAGTGTAAGTTGTGGGGAAAACAAATTATGGGAATGTATATAAGAGGTTTATCTGTATATTCTTATATAATGTGTTAATTAGGATTACAATATATTAGAAGTTTGATACAAAATTTTAAAAAGATGCGATAAAATTTGAATAATATAAATTTAAATAAGGTAGGGGGCTACATTAGGCTTAATTATTAAAAATCATTAATTTTGAAAATAACTTGAATAAAGTAGACATATTTTAAGAAGAAAAGAGATTTTTGCATGTTTTAATAATTTTAAAAATTTAACAATTGATTTTTCATATTTTTTGTCTGGAAAACAATCCTGCAATTTTGAAATTACAGTAGAGAGTCGTTAATCTGAATCAATTGGGGACTGGGGTTGTTCGGACAACCGATTATGTACGAGAAAATATATTAACCTGTTTGATGTTCAAATTTTTCTCCATTGCGTGTCGCTTCCTGTTGAATTTTTCTCCGTTGCGTGTCGCTTCGTGTTGAATTTTCGTCGATTTTAAGCCTAACGAAAATTTTATAATAATAATCAAAGCTATTGTATCGTTAAAAATTATTTCTTTATTTTGTAGAAACAAAATAAATATATTGAAAAATATAAAAACATGAAAATTATACTTTAGAAGTAAATCTAGTATCAAAAATGTTCGATTCAGCACGACACAGTCCGACTGAAAATCGTTCGGATAACTGGCGATTCAGATTACCGGGGTTCGGATTAACGACTCTCTACTGTAGTTTGAACTTATGCATACATTAATAAATTTTGCTTTTCTTTTTTTCATATTTTTTGGTATTGATAATAAATGGACAAATATCAATATTACAAAAGTGTTTTAAATAAAATTTATATAAATTTTTATTTTCCTTAACAGAAATTTCAGTTTTGAAGATGTACATGTGACAGGAGCACGAAACATTGCTCGTATAGCAAAAGAATTGGGAGTGAAGAAATTAATCCATGTGTCTGCACTCAATGCATGTGAGAAGCCAAAACCAATTATTATAAAATCAGGCTCTCGTTTTCTTGCTTCTAAGGTATAATGTTTTGCTCTCATTATGTAATTTTTGTTGAAAAAATTTACTACTTATGCAAAGTATACATTTTTTTATTAAAATAATTTAAAATTGGTTAATAACTTATAACCAAGAAAAATTTTTATATAGTAATTGAAGATGTTTATACTTATAATGCAATATACTTTGATATTCTGGTATATTTCTGGATTATTTTAATCATTATTATTTTAGAATTTTCTGAAGCATCAAACATTTCAAAATGTTTCTATATTGTCTTAGTATTCTTTCTTAGTTAATTTTCAGATAATTTAATTCCAGTTACTCTTTCTTGAAGAGCTCTTCATTATTAATTATTTTCTACATTATTTATTTCTTTATGACAGTTAAATGCACTTTCCACTGCATATGACTATTGATTGTTCACTAACTTTATACACTCCATTCCAACAAACTCACTTCTCACTACTGCTTACATGATTGATTGATTACACTAATTATTTATGAGAAATTTAATTTCACAGAAAAGTTTTCTATATGTATTATTGCTTATATACTCATCTTAATTCTAAGACTAATAAACAAGTGTACAATTTAAACTGAAATAGACAGACATGGTTTGGAAAATACACTTTATGAGCAGTGACTCTTGGATTTGAAAAAAGTACCTTTTAATTTAATTACCTATAAAATGCATTCTAAAATTAATAGGGTGTTAATTTTCATATATGATAAGGACCAGAAATTTAATCTGTTGAATCTGAAGTTTGTTAAATCGGGTTTTACTGTATTTAAAATAAACTGAAATAATTTCCTTTCAAGATTCTAGATAAAAACATTTATAGAAGAAATTATTATAAATGAAAAATGTCATAAGAATAGAAAAATTCTATACTAATATTATAGAAAGGCAATATTAAAGGAAACTGTGTGTGACAGCAATGCTTGAAGCATTTATCATATCAGTACATTAGTATAAAATATTGTATAAATCATTACATTATTTATAGTGATAGAAAGTATTTTTTAGATACAAATATCTATTTTTAAAAAGATTACATAATTAATTGTATATTATTTTGTTTTATGGAATAGTTAATCATATTTTGTTTATTTTTAGTAGAGTTTGCATATATGATATAAGTCAGTCTGGAGAAATGTCTTTGTTTCTAGACGTTGACAAAAAATAATGAAAATTAATATAGAAAACAAGTATAAACTAAAAAGAACTGAAAGTTCTATTATTAGGACAAAATTCTTCCTAACGAATAAGCAACTGACCAGATGACCAAGACTGTTAAAGTGTCAGCTTACTCTTTCAGCAGAGACAGATTGAATCTGGATGAATGTCTCCAGGAATTCTTTTGGGATATCTGCCCCAGATATGTTGGGCTCCCATGCTTTACCATCTAGCCACTCATCGAAATGTCTTTTTAATGCTCACAGAGAGATATAAATTTAAAAAAAAATTAAGCAACTTAGTTCTTAGTTCAACATATCAGATCATATATTATCTATTCATTACATCTAATATTACAAAATAATGATCACAACTTCCAAAGTATATTGAAGTAATAATCCATAATGTATTTTTATGTGAATGTTTATTAATTAAGAGTCACACTGATATTTAATAACTAATTTCATGTTAGTAAAGCAAATATAATATAGTCAGTTATAGTAAGTTATAAATATCATTGTGTAATGGGAACAGACAATTTTCAGTGTTGTCCATCATCAGATGTCTTCCAATGAAAGGTGGTTCCATCCCATTTGCTATTTGCATTGACTCCAATCAGTCCATGGCATTTGTTGTGACTGATAAGTGGCCTTCAGTTCATTTTGTTTGTTTTTATTGTACCATTGCCTGAACATATAGAACTTTTCTTAATGAATATCTGCCATATGTATTGGCTGTCAATACTCTTTATATTATCTGCCAATACAGTGTACTTTCATATTCAAACTGAAATATAGTCATGATTATAATACAGTATTGTATATTGTATTGTAATAAATATCAAAAATTAAAAATTACTTAATGTCAATATGTAAAAAAGATTTATAAACATTTATAAAAATTTTAGTGTCTTGTATATTATATTCATAATCCTAATGAAGTGATTTTAAGCAAAAATACTAACAGTTGGAATTTGCTAGAGATGAATTATGTAGGTAAGAAATATGAATATGAATGTATAAGAAAGAATTGTGTGAGAAAAACAGTTTAAGGGAGAATTAGTTGAAATTAAAAATATATAATTAAACTCTCTATGGACTTAAAATTATGTTTAGTAAAATTATCTCTCTCTCTCAACTCTCAAATTTTAATTAATTTAACTTTGAAATTGAAACTGTTATTCTTGTTACAAAATTAAATGTTTTTCAATTATTAACTAACAGCTCAATTTCATATTTTCGGTATTTTTAACAATAATTTAGAATTTTCAGACAATATGTTTTGTTTAACAGACTTAAAATTACATAATAATCACAAGTCACATTGCAGGTTAAAAATGTCTTATAAAATTTTCAGTTAATGTTTAGATTTATGTTTTCAATACTTTTGTTTGAATTATAATAGATTTTGTGATCTTAATAAATCTAAGTTTAATGTTACAATTTAATTAAAACATTATTTCAGTGGAGAGGCGAACAAGCCGTAAGAGAAGAATTTCCAGAAGCAATAATATTTCGGCCATCTGATATGTTTGGTCAACCAGATCGTTTTCTGTTTTACTATGCAAAAACGTGTAAGTTATTTTAAAATCTGTTTACTAAAATTATTTAAAATTTTCTGTAAAAAGTCATTTATTTTAACGTTTTTGGAATTAATTTAAATTATTAAGAAAATTAAATGAGATTGTGAACTCATGATAAATCTGATAAAAGGCCTCTTAGTACCTAGTTAAAAATTTATTCATGTTAAAAGAATTAATTAAGAGAACTTTGAAATTTTACATCGTCTCACACACACACACACACACACACACACACACACACTAAAGTTTCTAGATGCAGAAAGTAGCAATACAAATAGCAACCTTGAAAGTTTGCTTTGGTTTCTGCAGATGTTCAATGTGCATAGCATGAATACAAGGCAGATATCAATGCAGTTCTTCCCACATTTGCTGAAAATTTTCATTTTACAATAAAATTCATTTCATTTCATAACATTTCGAGGTGATGATTGATTACTTTTATCATTAGGGAGACGTCAAGTTCGCAGCCTTCCTTTATGGAAGAAAGGAAATGAAACAATAAAACAACCAGTTTTTGTGTCAGATGTTGCTAAAGGAATTGTTAATTCAGTATTTGATGACGATGCAATTGGAAAGACATTTGAAGCTGTTGGGTAAGATATTCTATTGCATATAAAATGTTTAATGTAAAGTGATCATTTCCTGCCTTTTAACTTTAAATTGTCTTTATTCTGTTATTATTTATATATACTGTGAATAATTTTATTCATATAATTTAATATTCATTAAAATTAGACCTCGAAGATATGTCTTAGGAGAATTGCTTGATTGGGTATACCTTGTACTGAAAAAAGGACCAGACTGGGGATATAAGAGAACTGATATGAGATTTAGTCCTTTGTTTTGGTAACTAAATATATTATCAATTCATATTAAAAATTCAAAAGTTACGATAAAAATGCACATAATTTAAATTATTTATTTATCTTTTTCTTGGATATAAAGGTTGAAAGTTAGCTTTGTTGAAAGAATTATGACTGTATATCCATTTATAAGCTGGGAGAAAGTTGAAAGAGTAAGAACGTTTTGTATATATTTCAAATTTTATTATAAAATTATATTTGTAATTAAATGATTGTTTTCAGGATCATGTTACAGATACCTTAACACCAGGATTACCAAATTTGGAAGATTTAGGAGTAAAATTAACTTGCATTGAAGATCGTGTGGCATATGATTTAAAGATGTTCCGCGACTTAGCCTATTACGATTGGGAAGTCCACGATTTCACCAAGCCGCCGCCACCACCTGTTGCTAATGCCTAGGTTTAAACATAAATCTAATTTTCAATAAAACACCTATATTAATTTATTTAGTGTTTTATGGGTGACTAGTATAATTTTAAAGTGATTAAAAGTTACTTTAAAACATTAAAACTTTTAAGAAGTATATTTCAATATTCATTCAAAAAATAACATTTAAAACAAAGAAAAACATTTTAAGTCCATACAAATTCATGTTGTTTTTTTGCATGAATTTTGAAATATATTTATAGGGCCATAGTTTGATTAGAAAATTATATACAGTATATCAAATGTACATAATCTATAAAATTTGTTGAAATTATTTAAATAATAAATAACTTTGTTGTAAGTTATTGAGTTTTAATTTATATTAGAATAATCAGATTTCTCAATATTAATCAGACATTTTGTAAAACAAAAGATTGCTAAATTTTTCATATGCAATAAAATTTTATTCAAAACTGTGCTTAATCAATTGTCTGAGCTTTTAAGCAGTAATGTAACCAGAAAGGGGCACAATGGCCCAGCCCAGCCTTCCTTACTTTTATAAATAAATGAAGAAAAAGTCAAATAAGTACATGAAAAAGATGTGAACTTGTTTATATACATATAATTATGTTAGGGTCAAAGATCAAAAACACTCAATGAGTGGGAAAAAAACAGAACACCTTTTGTCCTTACAGAAGCAGTCACAAGAAACTTTGCATCTTGGCTGCTTATAATGAGCCATGAAGCCATCTGCTATTTTAAAAAATGCCACTAAGCAAAATTTGTGTTGAATTGTTATAAAAATAATCACAAAGCATTTCAGCATTATCTACTTAACCAAAACTCATTATTGAAAGAACCAAGTGCAACATTTTTTTATCACACACTAATCTGCCAACTTAACCTCATTGAGGAAGAAGAGCAGGGCCAGTTCAAAATCAACTCATTCGTCAGTTTGGTTGGACGTCAACCAAACTGACGAATTTATTTATTTATCAGTTGGGAACCGAGGAAGGCCTACTTGAGCGGCTCTATACTCAGAGTTCAAAACTGTTGCCAAGTTCATTGACGTAAATGATGTACAGTACAGTACCTTCAAGTAAATTGTCTCTACGGTTGGTCTCAAATAAAACGTTCTTGAAATCAAACATTGCTTTGTAAGTTGCAATTGTCAGAGGCAATTCATCGATAAAGAATGCAAATGTCGTTCGAAAGATATCAAGTTATTTTAAGTGTCGTTCAAACATTTCAAAAATAATTGAGCGTGCTGTTTTTCTTGCTTATTACATTATTAGTTATAGAGAGAGAACTTTTTATTTTCTAGTACAGAATAAACAGGAAACGACTGAGGCATTGTGGTATGTCGATAACATTGGAATGCGTTGTGGTCATTTTTGTTACCGAAAGTCTATTAAATGGAATGTATTTTAAAACGTATTAAAAGCGAACTTAAAATGTGCAAGATATGTTAAAATATTATGATGTATAAGTATAAATAAAACAATGTACAGTACATCAAATAATTTATACTTATGACTGGCGTTGTTCTTCACATCCTTTTCGCATCTTCTATTCACGTTAAATTTTTTCTGGACAAACTTTTTGTCCGTTAACACAAGGGTTTGCTATATAAAGGCGGACTGCCCATGAAAAATTCCTGAGGTTTTTGACCGTTTGGATTTGATTTCAGATCGCTCAGAGCAATAGGTCTTTACCGCATCGTTCATGCAGACGTTTGATGGGGCTTTTTTTTTTTAACTCCGCCCTGTGGGCACTAAGAGGGCCTCTTTTAGTAGACCCATTATGGGTTCGGCCAGGCCCACAATGGGGCGACCGGGTGGTGAGGGACGGGGCCCGACATATCCGAACAGACCACCCCCCGAAAAATTCCTGGGGATTATTCGACCCGTTCGGATTCGATCCCGGGTCCCCCAGAGCGGTAGGCTGCCACCTTGACCGCTCGGCCATCCGGCCGTCTGTTTGATGGGCTAGGGTAGATTGACTAGACGGCATACATTCTAGTGTTGTATCCAGGAGGAATTATCAAAATATCTTGAATGTTCTACATTTTAAGAATTTCTAAGTTTTTAGAAGTGAACGTAGATAACTAAAGTTTGTAATATAGAAGTTGATTTGTAAGGAACTGAGTCCGAACGTTATTTTTATTTTATTATTATTTCTGTTTTATTATCTTTTGTTTGGGGTTTATGTTTATTTAGGACGAAGGTTCCCCACCACTCTCTTGTTAGTAATGAAAAATGAAGATAAAACAACTCACGGAGAAATAAGCGCCGTAGGAAACATCTTGCGCACTTGCGCTGCCCGGCGGAAGTAACAGTCCGCAGAAAAAAAATGGAGGGGGAGTCCCCACAATCACTAGTAGAGAAATACTTGATAAACCGTCTTAAACATCCCAGAAAATTATGATAAATATTTTGTAAACGGTTTATAAGCTTTGTCGGAAACTTAAAGCTGCCAGAAAAGAAAGTTAATGTTAGCAACTAAGTATGTAAATAAGGGGAGTAACCCAGCTCAAGTGTGACGTCACCTCACAGTATAAAACCCGTACGTTAACCGAAGAAGGAGAGGTGATTTCCAAACCGAGGTGAATTTCAAATCGAGGCGACGTTGAGAGTGAGGTAGATTCGAAAGCGAAGTATTTTCTGATAGAAGTCCAGATTGATAATTGGATGATCCAAGGTGTTAAAGAAAAGTTCGATTGACGATTTGACGATATCGAAAGTATTGAGGAAATAGTTTCTTCGTATAGTGAGGTGACGGATAGACGTTTAATTAGTAAGAGATTTTGTTCATAGTTTCTAAGTATTTGATTGTCGAATTTCAAAGGAGAAATTACTATTAAGTTAAGCTAAGTAGCTGAGTTTATTGTCGGGTTGACTTGTTGATTTTCGTTAATAAATTTTGTTTGGATTATTGACATCTGTACGTAGTACGTTCTGGTTGCTAATTAAATATATTTTGAACTTTTGATCTGACTTGATATTTATCGTTATTATTACTAATCTTTCGGTGCACGCTTAAAAGCCCGGGCCTGGCAAACTAATCTCGAATCCGCGTAAAGTACCCGTTAGGTTAACGGAAGTTTCACCGACCGTAATTATAGTCGGTTTCCTAAGATACTAAAATTAAGTACTTTACAGATTTGTAATATTACAGTTTAATTATATCAGCTAACAACGTGCTTTTATTTACTGAGAAAACAGAGTTCTACATTTTTTCGTAATGTTTTATTTTTTGTAAAGTGTTCTGTTTTTCACTCTTCGGCTGTCTGGTCACTTTAGGTTAAAGCCATTTTTAACTTAAATTAGGGCCCATGTCTCTGAAAATCAAAAATATTCGGATATTGTATTTAAAAAATTTTTAAAATTAACTTTAACTTTATTAAAAGAAATGGTTTTTTTCATTGCTTTCACATAGATTGAGTTTTGGGATTCGCGCAAATGACTTTCTATTTCTCTTTGATGTACTGTATACATCATCACATCAAAAAAGCTGTGTGATGGACCTCTAGATCAGTAGACTCGAACGGTTCTCAAACTTCTTGACTTCTTACTCCGATAAGATTGCCAAATTTTAGAGTAACAAGTTCCGAACAGTGTAAAAAATACCAACTTGAAAAAGTGATGAGCAAAAGAAAACCTACGATAAAACATGGTAATAATCATTTTACGATTTACGATTTCCTTTACGATTCTGTAGATAATAATGAAACAGCCGGATGGCTGAGGCTGTTAAAGCGTCAGACTACCGCTATGGAGTTCCAGGATAGAATCCAAGTGAATGAACGAGACGTTTTTGTTTAACACGCCCGTTTTTCCTCATGCGAAGTTGGCACACACAGAAATTGTAATCTAAATTATTTTTATTTTTCTAAGTTGCATTTAATTCCTTTGTCTCTCTTTTCACCCTCCAGAAACTGGAATGATTTGTTTTAATCATACCGATCGTGGGTTTGGCCAGGGCGATACCTAAGACAAACTTCCATGAAGAATTCTTAGTATTGGTCACCCGGATTTCATCCTGGCTCACTAGAACGGTAAACTAATGCCTTAACCGTCTCGGCCATCCAGCTATCTCATCATCACAATCATCAAGGAGGGGAAAAGAAATGTTCTCAAGTTTATAGAAGAGATGTTTTCTTTCGCTCATTACTTTTTTCAAGTTTGTTTTTTACACTGTTTTCTCACTCGTATCGGGGTTAATATGGAGGTTATTACGTAGTCATTTATCGTCCGAAGAGCCGACTGAAGCTTATTTTGTTTGACCATATGAAATTACACGCGAATAGCTGGGGAAATGCCTTGCAGGTGGTTTAAGGGTAACTGGTCCTTATTTAGATGTTACAGAAAACCTGGAAAATTTTACGTCGCCAACCCGTCCTGCCCAGACGCGAACTCGCGACCGAACTACCAGTGTTGAGGGAATGGAACCGCATGGCTACTGACAGCCTTTACAATGTTTAGAATGCCGGTTGGATTTACAGTTCCCATTCGAAGGAACTAACGAGTAACAGAGCTTTACTTCAAGCCCTCTTTGCGCTCCAGGGAAGAAAGAGTAAAAATAAACTGCGTTCGGAATTTGTTACTATGAAAGTTGCAACTCTACCAAATGCCCACCATTGACCAAGTGGATAAAAACCATTGAACAATGGTTGTTGGTCACAGGTTTGCGACTAATCAAGGAACTAGTTTTCTTGTCACATGGAGTTTTCCAGATAATCTTCACATATACAGTATAACACCAAGGGCGTAGCTACCGTGGAGCAGTTGGAGCAAACTGCTCCAGGCCACGAATCATGAGGGCGCCAAATTAGAAAGGCGAAATAAAAACTTGTAAAAACATCTGTAAAAAAAATTATAATAAAGTTTCAAATTTTCGAAGAAAAAAATTAATTAATTTATAGAAATTCGCTGAACTTTGTAGATTTGTAGATTTATTGGTCACATACATCTGGCTTTTAGACAAAACGAACCTCTTATCTCTAGAGCGGGCTAAGTATTTTATTGCTTCGTTTACTCCTTTGCTGACTAATTGCATGGGTGGTCCCTACCTTGGTTAACGTAGGTCAAAGTTCGTGAACCTATGTTTGCGCTTGCACAGATCAAAAATTTCTCGAGTAAATTAAAATTATAAATAATTTTAATATATAGAAAACTTTTCAGTTGATTTATTTAGTTTTCATAAAACATCTTGATACTCTATAATATCATTTTTCTTTTACATTTAAAAAAATTTATTGTTTTAATACCTATACCTGTTTTAATGTTGTATTAAAACATGACAACTTAAAATAATATTTTAACAATAAGATTTAATAATAAAGTTTTTAATAAATTATTTTTAATTATAAAATTAATTTGCGATAATAATTTTTACAATTTGTACTAATATCGGATGTGGTTGAGAATTATTTATATTTGCCTTTTTTTTTCTTTCTTTGGTTCTAATATCGGAATAAATTAAAACACAATTTGAAATAATATTTTAACAACAAAGTAAAATAGGGAAATAGTTTAATATAATAAATATTTAAATTATATTTGTTACTTATTTATTAAATATCTATACAACGTATTAATTTTGAAAATATCCTATTTTTGTTCAATTAAGAATTGTTCGTAAGATAGAATGTTGCAAAAAGAACGATGCTTTTTAAAATATCTGTGGTAATAACAATTCTTTTTAATATTATCTGATCTTGGACTCCCAAGAACTTCGATGTCTAAATAACTGTAGCTCCATTTTTAAAAAACACTTTTTTCCCTATCTATTCACCTTAACGTATTAAATAATTTCTTTAAATAAAAATAATTCTTTATAAGTTTTGTAAATTACTATGTTCGATCCAGCCAGTTATATCCAATGGTTTTTCGTCTATAAAATTTAACCCATGAATTTTTTTTGGTAGTAAAATCGACTTGTCATTGATCTGTCGCTGGAAGTTGATGCTTTTTAACAGAATCTATAGCCCAAGATTTCTC
Source organism: Centruroides vittatus (assembly GCF_030686945.1). Classification (NCBI taxonomy): domain Eukaryota; kingdom Metazoa; phylum Arthropoda; class Arachnida; order Scorpiones; family Buthidae; genus Centruroides; species Centruroides vittatus. Next base: position 397,181 of record NW_027122274.1, on the reverse strand, counting down.
TTGAAAAATTAATTTTGTGATCTGAAATAATGTCATTAAAAAATTATTCGTATGAAAAATTAATTTTGTGATCAGTGCTACCCAAACCACTACTACTACTATTTACACATAGACTTCTACGCACATGCTTTTTCCCGTGAGTTTTAATACAATTTGTTGCCAATAAACATCCAAGAACAGGCCGGATGGCCGAGCGGTCAAGGTTAGCAGCCTGCCGCTCTGGGGACCCGGGATCGAATCCGGACGGGTCGAAAAATCCCCAGGAATTTTTCGGGGGTGGTCCGTCAGGATATGTCGATCCCCGTCCCTCACCACCCGGCCGCCCCATTGTGGGCCTGGCCGAACCCATAATGGGCTTGCTATAAGAGGCCCTCTTAGTGCCCACTGGGCGGAAAGAGTTACAAAAAAAAAAAAAACATCCAAGAACAGCCAGTACGTCGTCATCGGATGCCATGGCCGACTGACTGACTGACAGAGATTTTCCTCCTCGTGTGGGCGACAAGAAATTCTGAATTTCCACAAGGCCAGGCCTACACAGTTATTCCTCAAAGGATTTCCTGAACGTGTGTGGCGGCCTTTAGTTCTTTGGCAACTATATCAATTGAAAAAACAATAGCTTGTCAACTTGATTTAAAGAAAGTGATTCTTGCTTTTTCATTTGCAAATCGGCCAAAACAACAATTTTGAAGCTCTTTTATGCATTATTAGCGAGGTTGCGGCCGAAGTTTTCATCTCTAAAACGTGAACGTCCAGCGCCGCTTACAAGATAGCGGCTCTCGATATTCACGCTTTACGAGATGAAAACTTCGGCCGCAACCTCGTTATTATGTATTTGTTATTAAACTGAACTAAACTAAACTTGGATACATTTTGTCAATACAGTGTTTTTTTAATATGTTGTAATTATTATTAGGTATTCCGTACTTAAAGAATTATATTTTGTTTTATTAGCGAGGTTGAGGCCGAAGTTTTAAACTCGAAAACGTGTACGTTGGACGTTCAGCGCCGCTTTCCTGTAAGCCTAGAAGTTTGACAATGGTGTTTGGAAAGTCAGTGGAATCATGCTCGACAGTTCCAAACGCCATTGTCAAACTTCTACGCTTACAGGAAAGCGGCGCTGAACGTCCGGCGTACACGTTTTCGCGTTTAAAACTTCGGCTTCAACCTCGCTATTCAATTTAATAAATCCAAACATATTAATATCTTATTATTGAAATATCTTGAATCTCAAATAAATTATTATTGAATAAAGTTTTAAATCGAAATAATTAGATATATTTTTTAAAATTAAATGTTCAAAACAAAGTTCGCGAGACCTCTTCCGAGAAACTAGGGGGCGCGCCGACTCTACTTGCTCCAGGGCGCTGAATTTGTAGCTACGCCACTGTATAACACCTAAATATGGATCAGTTTCTCATTGAAAATTTTTATCTTTCTCCAGGCAAAATTTCTTTGGCAGATCGCCCACACGTTGGGTTGTTGTATACCATCAAGTTAATGTACTCCATGACTAAATGTCAGTCAATTATAGATAGAGGCAATCAATAACTTACGTAATTGATAGAAACAAAGAAACAGTACTTCGAACTGATTAAAATTGATATGGATTATTGCTTTATATATAATATCATTTATCGTTGCGAAGATAAGCATTTTTGTTTCATTTTAAACAATGCTTTTGCAAGTCACGCTCTCTTTAACATTTCTCCTTTTATTTTTGTGGTATCAGTAAGTATAAGTCAATTATTTTTCTGTTTTCATTTTGATTTTGAAATCTGACCTGAGTGTAAACAACTCTATATCTGTCGTATCTCTCTGATAAATATAAATTTATTACAAGTTTACAATCGCGACAGTAAAATGTAACTTTGCTATATATTTAAGTACAGTACGTTAAATATTGTTAAATAGCCGAATATTTTATAATAGAGCGCCATACATTTAATATCATCTTACAATTTTACAAATCTAACATTGTTTATAGTACTTTAAATAAAACTTATTTCCAAGGTTATATAATCTACTTTTGTTTAGATCAGTGATTCCCAAACTTTTTTGATCCACCGCTCCCTTTGTTCCATAAAGTTATACCCAACGCCCCCTAACCCATTTTCTCTTGTGTGAGAAAGGATTGGAAATATTCTTAGGAAAACTTTTCTATGAATCTCACACTTTGTGCCCTTACCGTACATTGTTCTCGACATCTGGAAACCATTAAACGCAATGTTTCCTCTTATCAGTTTAACAGAGGAAAAGGAACGGCTGTCAGTGACCCCAACTTTTGCCTTTGGTCACAATTCAGTACCCTGCCTCCAGCGCTCCACTCATCGCCCACAAGGGAGCGTTGTTTGAGTGGTTTAGATTCATGATAACAGAATATTTTTCAAACCTTTAATGGCATAACAATTCATTTATGAGTATTTTCTGAAGGATTGGATTTAAAATTAGGCAAATATAAAACTCAGGAATTAACTTACGTTGAAATTTATTTTTTTTATCTAATAATTTATTATAAATATTAGGAGATGATAAATGTAGTATTATCTATGATAAGACTTTAAACTGTTTTTAATATTGTAATACGATGAACGTCATCCTATTCAAATGTGTTTCAATTAATGAATTGTAATTTCAGAAGGTTGAAAATCCGTGTTTTTAATTAAAATCATAATTAAACATAGAAAAAACGTTAAAAAGGCGCTCATAGTAAATTGTCTGATTTAAAAGCCTGCTAGTGAGCGAATGGATAAAACCACTAAACACTGGTCGTGGGTTCGCACCTCGCCAACGAATGGCCGTTGAACATGGAGCTTTCTAGGTTTTCTTTACATCTCTAACACCTACATAGAAGCTGGCTTTTTTGTGCTCTGAGCCGTAAAGGGCCAAAAACCACAAAAAACCCTACATAGGAGCAAGTTTCCCATAGGAAGTCTCCCGGATGGTAACTTCCTTAGCGATCACCGAAGTGTTGCGTTGCGTTTTCTCATCAGTTCACAATCCAATCTGATAGACGTCGGATGGCCAGCGGTCAAGTTGCCAGCCTACCGCTCTGGGGAGCCCGGGATCGAATTCGGACGGATCGAAAAATCCCCGGGAATTTTCCGGTGATGGCCGTCCGGATATGTCGTTCCCGTTCCTCGCCGCTCGGTCGCCCCATTGTGGACCTGGCCGAACCCATAATGGACCTGCTAAAAGAGGCCCTCTTATTACCCACAGGATGGAAAGAGTTTAAAAAAATCCAATCTGACGTGAAGACTAATCATAAAAAAATATTTACTCTAGTAATAAAAATTGAAAATTATAAATTATTCATTTAACATGGCTACTCGACATAGAAATGCCGGCCATTGCTGAGGGAGTTAAATAACTATTGTTGTAACCAGATGCTATTTTAAGGAACAACACTACTGTTTTATTTAATTTACAAAAAATATAGACAAAAAGAATTAGGTTAAGTGGCAAGTAATATGGCAATAGATTATTTACAAACACAACTTTAAATCATGTAATTTTTCCGCGGAATTTTAACTATGAGTTCAAGTATGCCATGAGATTAAAAAAAAGGTTGAAATACACTGATTTACAGTATAACGACATAAATTGATTTTTAACTTAAAAGTTATTTATCATATTATAATCAGAAATGATTTTATATTTTTCCACGAATATAAATATAGTCGATAATAAATATGAAGCATTATGTCTCAATAAATAATGAGAGACTGCAAGTTTAATGAGAAACTGATAATGTATACTAAAATTATCAAGAGGAAAAAGCTGGAGATTTTTTCCTGAACCCAGTGAAAAGTTAGAGAACCAAAAAAAAAATATGCTTCAGGTCTGTACAAGCTCTTGGTGGCTCTGAGCAGGAAAGTTCATGCCATATTTTAATATGAACAGATCTATCCACGCTTATTCTTATCATATTCATAAACCTATCATAATTTAATAATTTATTGTAAAAAAATTTCTTTGTAATTTTGAATAGATGGAGAAAAAGACATTTTCAAGTATTTCTGAAATTAGGAATTCCTGGACCTCAACCTAACGTAATTTTTGGCAATTTTTTGGAAATTTTCAGAAATGTAAGTTTGTTTAATCAATTATAAGTTACAATTATTGCTTTAAATTATGAATTTATGCACATTTTATATTATTTAAAATTATGACGTGATCCAAAAGTCAGTTAACCGAGACATATTTTTAAGATTACTACATTTAGAGAAAGATTGCATGTACAGTATTACGACAGCATATACTGTACATTCGGGCACCTGTAGATGATGATAATATGAAACTGTTTAAACCCATTAGCTTACCAGTAGCCAAATGGGTAATTTATTCTGAGTGACTAGCTTACCAGTAGCCAAATGGGTAGTTATTCTGAGTGACTAGTTAGGTTTACGGGACTGGATCCGTTGGTCGTGGATCCTGACCAACGGATCCAAGATCTCGGTTTTGCATATGACCAATGGACTGGCTACGTGGAATTTTCCGGATTTTCTTTGTATGTAACATTTAAATAGGACCATTTTCTCCCCAGAAAATCCTGGGAAGCATCTCTGTTGGCAGATTGCGGCAGATCAGTCCACAGTTGCTGCAAGCAGTCCTCTAGTTTGTCCATACTCTTAGGCTGTCCAACATGTCGTCCCAGGTGATCCTGGGATCACCCGGGAGGACATGTTCTATCGGTGATAAATCAGGATACCGCGAAGACCAGAGAAATATGGCAATGTGGGGGAGGCACCCTTGCTGTATGTATTTGAGCCATATCCTGTTGGAAAATGGCTCTTGGGAGCCTTGCCACGAGAGGCAACACATGTGGCTGCAGGATGTCATTGACGTACCGCTGGGCTGTCATGCTTTTTTGGATCACTACTAGAGGCGACTAACTGTCGCTTCTAGTAGTGATGGCACCCATCACACCAACTGTGAGACGGTTTTCCGATCCAAAGTGTAGGCGTTCGCCACGGGGCTTCCATACACGAACATGGCTGTAGTCACTGCCCAAACCGTATCTGGATTCGTCGCTGTAGACAACCTGGTTTTATTCCGTTGCGGTTCAATCTGTCCGGACCGACACCACTCCAAACTGAGACAACGGTAGATAGCCGTCTATGGCAGCAAGTAAAATGGCTACCACGATACCAAATGTTCCTCATCCAGATGCCTCGAAATGGTAAGGACAGACACAGGGACCTGTAATAATAGTGCCATCTGTGTCCGGATGGCGGACAACAATATGGTTGGCTGTGTGCGTGCTTGTCGGAGGACCAGCGGTCCTCTCGGCTAGTGGCTGCCGAGGGCGTCCTGAGCTTGGACACCGTGTGTGCGAACTTTCTCACAGTGTTGGCAGAACGGACTAGATGGAGGGCTATTTGGCTAAATGACCATTCGGCTTCTCTTAACCCGATGATCCTTCTCCTCCCAAACTCGGTTAATTGTTCATACGGTCTTCGATTGCATCGTATTGGCATCTTTAGTGATACAGCATCCCTCTGCAACAGGTAAACTACAGACAGGATGCATTTACGCACATTTTTTATAGGCCAACGAGGAGGCACTTTAACGCCTCTGCTAGCATTATGCTGTAACTCATCATTTCCATACTTGCTCGAGACTTATCTGTATGATCAAAATTTGCAGCGATACAATTCCATCTCGGCTGAGCTAATTTTTATGGCAATGACTATATATTTGAATAAAATGTTTTATTTATCTGAATTTATAGCTTAGGTAAGAATTAACTAATATACAATTTTCAATAATTAAATTTTATAAATATTTGAAATTTCCCTTTCAAAATAAAATTATAATGAAATTATTTAAATTACTTTTTAAATTATTTGATAATTAATTTTAATGTGAAATTAATAAGTACTTTATTTATAATATTTGTAAATATGATAACGAAATATTTCAGTGTTAATTGAATATAAATCGATTTAATTTTATTTAGGGATTTATAGAAACTCATAAAAAATGGATTAAAAAATACGGCAAAGTCGTTGGGTAAGTAATTTATTCATTAAATAGTCATTCGAAAGGTTTTATTATTTAAATACAATTAAAAATATAAATATCTTTCTCGCTAAAATCTTTATATCCTGATTTCTAATAAGAGATGTAAATGAGCCGGATACCCGAGGTAGTTAAATAGTAATCTATCTCTCAGAGTAATCCAGGATTGAATTCGGACTTATCTCCCCAGAAGTTTTTCGTGGGCGGTATGGCCCGGATATGTCGGGTCTTGTCTCATGGGCAGTTCAGTAGCAGAGGTAGCAGGGGGAACTGCAACTTTCTAAAGTTTTAATAAGTAAATTAGTCAGTTGAAGGCTATCAATAGTAATCTAATTTATCACTTACGTAATGCAAAATTCGGGTGAGATACAGCAATGAAAGCTAAAAATAGTGAAGATTTTCTTTTGAACAGGACAACCATTAGATTGAATAAATTGACTTATCTCCTAATTGTAACGAATCTCCCATTTTCCTTTAAGGGTTTGAATATTTAAAACGTTGGGAAGTAAAGAAACATTTCACATAAATCATTTAAAATCAATCTTCAAAGGCTATTGTATACTTCAACTTCTTTTGGTTTAGCGTCTTTGGCGAATGTTCACAGACATTACCATTTATCTTTGTTCAGAATTGAATAATATCTTTCCGAATTGATTTGTCTATCTTTTGAGTGAAATTAATGTTTACATGATTTGCCTCAAGACTTGCAATTACTTTTACGATTACTTAGGAAATTCGTCAGTATTTGCTATGAAATAATAAACTCACACTCAACACATTATTCATAAGAAGAATCTCGAGTTACAAATAGGGCCATCGTTTAAATCTTTAATGTTAATTCCGGAATGACTTTTAATAATGTATAACTCAATGTTGTATATCCAGTTTCTTAAATCTTAAATATGAAATGAATAAGTTTCAAAGTTCTTGTCACGATACTAATTTAATATTTTATAAATATCTTAAAATTCTGATCCATCATTTTGTATTTAATTAAATTTAAATTATTTCTTAAAATATTTTACGCCATTTATAATAGCCAATTTTTATGTTTCCATCAATGGCCATTGTTTAGAAGTTTGACTGTATTACAAACCAGTAATACTTTGTTTATTGATATATTTTTATTTAAGATATAATTTAGAATGCTTGAATTTATTATGATATATAAACTGTTGTATGTTGTTATAAATGTGTATTTAAAATAAAAAAAATAACAGAATTTTGACACCTTGAAGTTTACTTAATGCAACAATGCAACGAACACAATTACTGTTATGTGACAATTTGATTGATTATAAATAAACAAATGAGGTGAAGCGTTAGCTAAGCCACTTTCTGGATTATAGAATGGTGTTTTTTTTCAAAATTTGATTGATCGGTTTTAATAAAATTGCCATTTTCTATTAACTGCGACAAGAAATTCAAAAATATAACAAATAAATGGGGGTCCATGATTTCGTTTTCGAGATACAAGGTCGCTAGCAAGTCGCTAGCAATGTTGCTTATAGAAATGAGTTCGTTTTCAAAATTTGTAGGACCGATTTTCAAGAAATTTTCTCATTTTCCATTAATTGCGATGAGGAGTCCAAAAATATAATTAAAAATGACGGTCCCTGACTTCGTTTTCCAGACACCCGGCGGGATCAAAGTGACAATGTTCAAGCTTTCTGACACGATTGAGCGCACCTAATGAAATTTAGGGGGTAAAAATAATAATTAAAAAAAACAGCATTGTGCGCGCCTAACGGAAAATTTGCGAAAAAATGAACAGAACACAATAACAAAGCAATCGGCGTCAAGCAATTTGTTCTTGACTCGCTTCAGTGGTGGCAAGTGCAAGGTTCCCCAGCAGGATCACCTCTTTATTTACGGCTCTGCTTCAATTCTACAGAATGTTACAACAGAGTCGAGCAATGTCCCAACCCTAGTATATATAATTATAATTTTTAAATTAATTAATTATGTATATACTTTTTTACAATTTTAATAGTTTCATAACTTAAATTTGTATATGCTTATAAAGTAGGATGTGTGTAAAGCCCTCTATCTGCGTTAAAACTTCGATAGCTTAGATTCTATAAAAGTAAAAATATCTGTGTTTATTTATTTATTTATTATTACGCATACTGGATACGCTCCTTGATGCGAGTAAAAATATCTGTAACACTTTGAAATTATAATTTATTTTACTTTTACGAACAAAATTATTGAATTTAATGTAATTTTGCTTTTAATTTCTGCTTTGTTCGTAAAATACAATACTATAATTTATTATCATTAGATATTTTTAGGGAACAGAAACATTTTTAACAATTGTGTTTCTAAGTTCTTTTTAAATGAACTTCCTATTAAGATTACTCTAAATCTTCTTTTAAATGACATTCACATTTGGATCACGAACCTATCAATGTCAGAATGGATAAATAAAACCACCGAATACTGGTAATTGCTGGTGGATTCGCGCCTGACCAACGGGCTAGCTACGTGGAGTCTTCTGGGTTTTCTTCACGTGTCTATCGCTTGCTACAGCCAGTTTTCTCACAAAGTCCTCCATAGGAGGCACTTTCCTTGCCAGATTGCTCATGTATTGCGCTGTCGTATCCCATCAAACCAACATTAGGATCATGAATATAATTAATCATGCAAATGAAACACATCTGAAGAATCTATTTGAAATTCAAAATCAAACTATATTTTATATCAGAAGAAAGGAGATTATTTTTAAACTTCTTAATGGTTAATGAGGAGTTTAAGATACATTTTTACAATTCTTAAACACTAACATTGTCTGATAGTCAAGCGGTTAAAGTGACAGCATCTCACTCTGGAGAATCTAACTAAGATCGAATTCGGACGGGTCGAAAAACTCCAGGAATTTTTGAGGCTGGTCCGTCCAGATATGTTGGATCCATCCCTTTAGAATATTGTGGGACTGGTTGAACTCATAACGAGTGACTAAAATAGACCTTGTTTAGTGTCAAAAACGGTAGATAGAGTAAAAATAATAATCTCTTAAACGAAGTATAGATTATTTTTAAACGCATTTTGTAGTTTTTATTTGTAAGCTACAGATAAATTATTTAAAAGAATTATATAAGAATTTTATGGAGTTCCTGCATATTATGTAATAAACACAATATATTTTATTATATAACATTTATCGTACTAAAAGTGTAGGTTACGATGTATAATTAGTAGGAACTTGTTAATTCTATGGGCGAAAATTATTGTTTCAGATATTACATTGGGCTAAAGCCCGTTCTGCTAGTTACCGATACAGACTTATTGAAGAATATACAGATAAAAGAATTCCACAAATTTCCGAACAGACCAGTAAGTCAATATTGTGTTACAAAATTTGAAATCGGTTTTTTTATACTAAAATTTTGAAAAATAAATTTTCAGTTGCTTTACGGAGAAAAAGTGAATACAAATGATAAAAGACGAGTAAATTTATTATTTTTAAAAGGAACAGAATGGAAAGAGATGAGAAGCCTAGTCACCCCTTCGTTTACCACAAGCAAAATGAAAATGGTAAGTTTTTATTAAATCACTAAATTAAACTATGCAAATCGATGTTCAATATTGAAAACTATGGAAACATTATCGTGTATTGTCGTAAGTATGCTTGTTTGTTTTAACATTACTTAGAATATGTAAGGTTATATACAATAAACAGCGAGACTTCTTTGCATGTATTCGAGCACTAAGCCATGCAGAGAAGTTTAACATACTTTCAATAAGTTTTTTTGGTGGTGTCCAACCGCTTTCCCTTTGAATATTTTAACTGGACATAAAATACTTTTGTACTGATCTGAAGAAACTCTAAGACTTTGCATATTAAACTAAGTTCTGTTATCTTTTATAAGATTCGAGAGAGGATTTATTGGATTGAAATTTGAAAAAATTGTAGACCCCACAAATTTCCACTGTTGTCAGTCAGTCTTTCCTTAATCGCGAGAACGATGTTAGATAAATGAAAGTTGAGACCAAATATGGAAAGTGCAGGAGCAGGAGCCTCCAATTAACTTTCGATCTAAACCAGAGGTCACGAGTCACGTTATTTCAATTCAAAACTTCTCCTGAAAACAGTTAATAGTTAACCAGCACGACTCTATTTCTAGCGGAAAAGTATGCTGTACAGGGGCAAGACACCAGTAATAATTTGAGGTGGAGAGCATGTATTTTAAATTAAATAAATTAACAATATGATTATTTTTTCTGAATGTTCTTCAGTGAAAATTAATTAACTATAACTTGATCAAGAAAAAAATTAAAGTTTTAAATAACGTTTTAAAATTTTAAATATGATATTTTAGAGTTTTAAATTCACATTTAAAACTTTAAAATGGTGTAAATTAATGGTTATTAGATTTCGTTCTAATTGATCCAATGCAATAAATACTTTTTTACATTGTTTAAAAGTTTTCAATAATTAAATTAATGTAAAATTTAAAAAAATATGTATTAAAATGCTTTAAAACTGTGGTTTTTAACTTAAAATTATTTTGCATGAATAATAAATTAACAAAAGATTTATTTAAAATTATTCCAAGAAAAAATATTATGCAGGAATTATTTCCTCTCTTATCTACTGGCATGTTTTCCATTAGAGAGAGAGAAGAAATTATGATGAGAAATACAAACGAAATTATCAGGAACAATTCTTCTGACCAGAGTTTTTAGGGTGGAGTCCGAGAGAATAATATCCCCTCCTATAACCTCATATAAAGTGCATAAATGATTATTGACTGAACAATTGCACGTCTAATCCCCTTAGAAGAGAATCCCTGGAGAATGTTTTTGAACAAAAACATTCTCAAGGGATACAATAAAAGATAAATAAATAAATAAATAAATAAATAAATAAAAGATGCTTACAATCTAATAAAAATTAATATAGTATGACTCATTTTTAAAAACATTCTCCAAGGATATTTTTCGATTATTTTTATATCAACGAAATTTGAATAAAAAATTTTTTTTCTTTTACATTATGCTAACAGATGTCTCCTATTATGAATGATGCTATCGATACACTGCTTGAAAATTTAAATGAAAAATGCCAATCCGGAGAGACATTTGATATTTATACCCTATTTAAACGTCTAACAATAGATGTGATTGGACGGACGGCTTTTGGAATACAGACAAATGTACAGAAAAATCCCGACGATCCCCTATTAAGATTAGCACATTTAATGTTTAATTTCCCATTTCAATTTATTTCTGCATTAATTTCGTGTAAGTAGCAAATTTTTTAAATAATTTTTATAGCTTTTTTAAGTTATTTATTCTTTAAATTTTGTGTTAGCATTGCTTTTATATTTAATTTTATAAATTAAAAATAATGCATGAAAAAATTTTGTGTATAAATAAAAGAAATATTATTCGAATAAAATTGTTTTATTTATTTATAAAGGGGATAAATAATATTATATAGAGAATAAAAGATGCTTACAATATAAGATAGATTTTATTCTTCTTTATATTACTATTGTCTTTATCTAATATGCATCTTATATATATATATATATAATCATTTTTGTCAATTAAGTGGATTTTTTTCATATAAAAATGGGAGAAAAATCTAATTAATTAATTAACATATAGAATATACAAACATTTTATAAGAAATTAATTTTTTATATTCTGATAGGATATGATTATAGATGCGTTTATTATAATTGGAGCATGCAAAGTAAAGAAAATATTTTTATATGATTTTGTACAAAATTTTGAAAACTTGAACATGTCTTCGAACTCATAATACAGAAATAATTAAGAATTTGCTTTTGTATCAGACTTCTTGATATAGGAGACGTATCGCGGAATCTATCTCGTAGGTTTTTTGTTACATCTTTCCAAGTACTTTAATTCTAAATATAGGATGGTCATTAAAGAATGATGCGGTTTTACAGATCTGTAATATTTACTTTATACAATCATGACATATTTCAATAGGAAATGCGACTATCCAAATGTGATATGTGTCCGCACCTTTGGTCACCCGGACACACATCCAAGCTGTAGTCATATTTTAGCTAGATATGATAGAACGTGTTGATGTAAAGATATTACAGCATGAGTGATTTTTTTCCGAAGATCCCGGAGGATAGAAACATTTGGGCACGTAAACTGTCTTTCATTACCCTTATAGGAAGAAGTCACATTAGGCTTCTGGAAGAGATAGTGGCCCGCATCTGCACCATGTTCAATCCACCGCCACCAAGTAGGCAAAAAGAGAAACTAATTCAAGATGCATTACAGTTTCCTATGCGAGATGAAACTCGAGATGAGATGCGAGATAGAATGAATAGATGAGTGACGAATCTATGTATGCATTACGTTTCGTCATCGAAAAGTGACGGAGTTACGCCTCCGTGAAATGCTACCGTTCTTTTATGGCATTAACTACACAAGGCATTCTTTTATGACTTAAATTTCAATTTAGCGCTATCATTTATTGACTACTAAAATTGGCATTAGATGTAGTTTGGTGCTAAAGTGAAATACTTCAAATAATAAGTTCTAAATAGAAATTTGGCTTTGAAAGTTTAAAATTCGCGTAATTTACAGATACTGCTGTTATTTCAATGTAACTAATTCGTAAGTACTGAATGGTTCTCTATTTGATATTTTATAAGGAAAATTCGTTCACAAATATTTATTGGCGTTATTTAGGAAGGCGTTATATCGAAGGTTTAGTATACTATGCACAAATACAAAGTACAGACTTTTTCAGTTTGTAATAATATAACTTCTGCAATTCTTTAATAATTTAAAAACACTAAATATATAAAAAAACAGTAAGATTGAAATGATTTATATTAATTATTTAGCCGCTTTCAACCATCTTTCTCATGTGATGCGCCTATTTAGACTTTTTGGCGGATTTCGAGCGAATAAAGGGAGACACCCCGTAGAAGAACTATTTGACAGATGCAAAGTTATTATCGAGACAAGAAGAGAAAATCCTTCGGTAATAATTAATTACAAAATATCAATGAAATTATTAATTAGAAAAGAACTCAAATTAGATCCTCAATTATTATTATTTCTTTTCTTAGCAAAAAAAAGTCGATCTTTTACAACAATTAATTGATGCTGAAGTGAAAGAAAATACTAAAGTAGACGATGAATCCTTGATTGCTGGTGATACAGAAAAAGAAAATATGTTAAGAGAGAGAATTGGTATGAATTAAACTAGTTTTTTTTATAAGCAGCAGTGAATAATTTAATGTTATAATCATTTTATTTTTATGTATTTTTGGGAGTAATTGCTTGTTTAAATATTATTGGAAGTAATCTTTTGCTTTCTTTCTTTGTTCTAAAGGAAGACAGGACGAACGCTTGACAAAGTAAGCATCAGTAAATTCAATTTAGGTTTGATTTTAGATTCCTTTTTGAATCTTAAATTTCTGCCTTTATTAAGATGGTTGTTCATGAATTTTGAATTATATGTGCAATTTTATTAAGAAATTGATGACAAGAAGAGTGCTATTATCAGCCGAAGTGTATATAAAACTGAAATAAACTTTTTGCATTAAGTCAAGTGTTCGCCCGGTCTTCCTTTAGAAGACCAAAGAAGTTATTAAGAGCGCGGTTCTCTATAATAAATAATTAACCTCTTGCTTGTTTAATTATCGTAGGAGATTATCTCTTTGTCTGTCTAAATATTAGACTTATAGGAGGTAATTTCTTTTTTGCTGTCTACGTATTAGTTTTGTAGTTTGAATGTAAATAAATAAATAATATAAATATTAATCAGTATAAAGTTTATACTTTATAATAATGTATTTTTATAGTTTCGCTTATTTTAATTTCCGCATAGTAATTTAATAATCGGATAAAATTTCATCGTAACAAATCGTGACATAATTAATGAGGCATTATTCTGTGTTATGTTTCGTAATAATTTTGCTATTTTTACAATATTTTAATATATTTAATCGTTAAAACATCGCAGATAGCAACGAAGGCAAGAAATCAAGACGTCTGACCACCGACGAATTAATTTCAAATGCATTCCTTTTTCTACTTGCAGGGTACACTTTAAATACCTTTAAATGCTTATTTATTGCCGAAAACTCTAGTGATTAATGTTGCTTAATTTCAGATACGAAACTACAAGTACAGCCCTCGCTTTCTGCACCATGATGCTGGTTAACTATCCGGAAGTGCAAGAGAATATCAGAAGAGAAGTAAATGAATTGCTCGAGAGAGAGGTAGTAACTTGCATTAAGCAATTAATTAATCGTCATATAATTATATAATTATTTTCTTCTATTCTTAGGGATGTCTTAATTATGATTCTGTACACAAATTACAATATTTAGATGCCGTTTTTTCTGAGATACTACGTTTATATCCTCCAATATATCTGTAAGTAATTTTAGTTTCCTTTTAATTGTTTTGTTTATATTTAGAACATTATTCAATTTCGAAACATGGTTTACAGATAGATTTTCACGAACTTAATTAATAAATAAAGTTATTTTGTCTTTGTAATGAGTTAATATTTTTAATGTTAGGATTATATATGACGCTATTCTCTCGTTATTTTTTTTATTTTCTTCTACTTTTCCGGCTGTTATATATAACAGAGGAAAAGTATGGCGATCGGTCAAAAAACACCTAAGATTTTTACATTTTTTAACTTAGGACACCTTGAGACATCGAGAAATACAAATAAAAAACATTCGGGGCTAATTTCTGTATGTATGGATGTGTGTGGGGGGACACATTTTTGTTTACCTACTTTGAAGCTTAATAACTCCTGTGTTTTCTGTCGAAAATTTTTGAAATTTTGCAAGAAGGTTTGTTTATTAGGGGGATTGATGCTATTAAATTTTGGTGATTAAAGATCAATGGAGTGGGGAGATAATGGGAGTTTTGTGTGTCTTCAGTAGGGTCGGACTTAATGACGACTTTACTCGTTATTAACATTTACAATTTTTTTTATAAAGCCCCATGCCTAACCTCAAAATTAAGCTTTTTGTCATTTTATAATAGTTAAAAATATAAAAATTTCTTTAATAAAATATGATAACAGATGGTGCCACCAAAATTTTAAATGTTGCCAGTAAAGTTAAGCAACTTGTTGCTGGTTTATTTTTTTAAAACAAAATAGTAAGTTACTAAAACAACTAACCTTTGTTTATATTAGAAGTAGAAACTTGTTTTAATCAGAAGGTCATATCCTATTTCAGAGGATCTTACAAGGCCGCACGTTGTATTGCAAATTATTTGAATGTATACATTCAGCATAAACACACAAACAATGCAGATATATTTTAAAACATTTTCTGTTTTTTTTCAATAAGGTACAAACATGTACATTATTGGAAAAAAAGAACAAGAAAAAAAATATATTTTTAGTTAATTTATCTGAAATATGAAGAAAAACAGGTGTACAAAACTTATTTTTACTTTATTGCAGTTTATATTTCATCAGGCTTCACTAGAAATTACTTAAAAGGCCGTATGCCATCTGAAATTTCATATTCTCAATCTTTGGTTTAGAATTTTATTTTTATTTTTACTCTTTCCCCAAGGAATAAAGGCCCTCTTAGAGCCCTATGCATGCTAACAGGGCTTTTATTCTATGCGTGCCATGGGTTCCTCCAAGCGCACAAAGGAGATGACCGGGTGTCAGGGACGACGGGACCCAATATATCTCAGATTATCCAAGAAAACTTTCTGCGGTTGCTTGCTTGGATTCCAGATTCTTCAGTGCTACAGGCCGACACCTTAATCGTCTCGGCTATCTGGCTAGTCTTTTATTTTGAAATTTTGTTATAATTAATTTTTATTTTTTATACTGTAATTCATTATTGTGTTATTCTCTGTTATTTAATGACTGACATTATAAGCCTCTCTCATTGATTTTGGAATATTTTAAACAATATTCAATAAAATATAATTTGGCTTTAATTGGCCGATATAAATTCATAAAAATATAATTCAGTCAATAAAACCAATTGGTTAGAATCACTGCTATAAGTATACATGTGTTTATTTTATGTTTACCGTTAAATAAAAATAAAAAAATTTATGGAATGTTCTTTAAATTTCAGATTTGTAAACAGAGAGACCGTAGAAGACGCCCAATATGGAAGTTACAAAATTCCTAAAGGTATGGCGATTCAGGTTCCTGTTTATCTGTTACATCGAGATGAAGATTATTGGCCTGATGCAGAGAAATTTATTCCCGAAAGGTTAAACTTTCTGGACGTTATATTACTTGGCAATTGTAGAAATGAAAAATTAATTTTTAATGAAATTTTTAAAGTAGATTCTTTCCGGAAAATCGTAATAAGAACAATCCAATGGCTTGGCAACCGTTTGGATCTGGTCCAAGAAACTGCGTTGGAATGAGATTTGCTCAGATGGAAGCTAAAATGGCAATAGCCAAAATATTAAAGAAATTTTATTTAAAACCTTGCAAAAATACTGATAAGGTATTGATAATTTTTTCTTAATTCTTCAATGCCCACCAATGGCCGAGTGGATAAAAACCGCTGAACCCAGTCGTCAGTTCGCGCCAACGAATTTTCCGGCTTTTCTTCAAGTTTGTAACACGTAAATATAACTAATGTACCATAGAAAATTTTTCTGAGAAGCACGTCCTCTTGGCAAATCGCCCAAGTGTCTCGTTGCCTTATTCCGTCCTTGTAATCTAATCTAAATTCTCGAGTAAAAATTAAATTAACATTGCAGTCTGTAATTTTACATGGACATATTTCATATCTTTTAGAAATATAATCATTAAAAGTATTCGTTTTCCACAAATAACACGCTGTCATATCGGAAAGGATTGTCTGTTGTTTGTTTTGTTAAGCTATGGCAATGCAACACTTGGACGATCTGTCTAGGGAGGATGTCTTCCGGGAGATCTTTTATGAGTAACTGGCCCTGTTCAGGCGTTACAGACGTGGAGAAAACCCGGAAAACTCCACGTGGTCAGCCCGTCCGGGCGAGGCGCGAACCCACGACCGAACTCCCAGTGTTCAGGGAACGGAACCGCTTGGCCACTGCTGGGCCAGTGTTGTCTATCCGTCATGGATTGGACTCGAATCTGATCCGGATATTTTATGATTACTTCATAAAAACATTGTTCCTTGTCTTTTATTAGTAATACTTAATTCTTATATGCGCTCGACTCGCTAATATTAAACCTGGCCACAATGGGCAAATTTATAACAATTATTGGACAATAATTGAGGCTAAAGATGAGATTTTGTTATCCATGATTAACAAATCAATTTATATTTTTAAATAATAGTAATTTAAAATGTACAGTGTTAATAATGTTTAATTTTTATTGAGGAGGTTATGGCGTTAGTCTACTGCTCTGGGGCACCTGGAATCGAATCCGTTTCCAAAAATTTTTTGTTAGTCTGTCTTGTATGTCTGGTCTCGTCTCTCACCATCCGGATGCCCCAGTGTGGGCCTATCCGTTGGGTGAGAAAAAGTCATCTTTGTACCCACATGATGGAATGAGTTGATAAAAATATACAGTATTATTTATAAAAATTTGAATACTTTACTACTATTCATTTACTTGGAAATTGCTATTTTAAAATTTTGGTCTACATAAAATGTTGTAATAGAAGTCAAATTTTTAAATTATTATAATAAATCAGGTCACAAAAAATAGCTTTAGAATTAAAATTTACAAATTTACAATAATTAAATAATTAAGAAAATTTGAAATTCTTGCTTCTGAATTTCAGTTTTAAAGAAACCTCTCCATAATATATAATTCATATTAATGCTTATATACAAACATGTAACCGAAAAATGTAACCTTAGATACCTAAGGTTACTTATACTGTATATCTAACATAAACATTTACATAATTCGGATTTGGATGGTATGTATGTAACCGTTACGATGCTGTACAAGATGGTGGGTGTTTACAAAAATTACAATAGGAAATGCTAGGATCTCAACCCTTTGGTAACAGAATAATTTATTTTTGAATCTGAAAATTTTCATATCGAACTTTCCTGTTCGTCATTGCTTTGCACATTAAACATGTAATTAATAAGATGTAACGTTCGGTACCCCGTGCTGTGTATTATTCCTTAGTGCAGTTAAGGGATCAAAGATATGAGTTACGTAATTTTGTGCGTGGTTTATGCGACAGTGTTATGGACCATTACAAAGAGTGGGATAGTAGTTGAAAAGTATAAAAATAGTGTTATATAATTTACGGACGATCCCTATCCTTAGAATCTAAATAATAGCATGTTTTGAATATATCGTGGGTATAGAACCATAAACAATTAAGTACATTTTCCAGTTTTAATAAGAGGGTATTCCTATAATACTCAAAACGTTTTATTTGAGCCATACGCAGATATGTAAAATTCCAAATGGGTATATAAAATAAAGTTTTGATGGGCAATCGCTCATAAAATTTGCTATTTTATATAGATGATGGACTAGGAACAAAACGCACTCATAGGGATACAGATTCAAGTCCTGGACAGCTCAAAAATTTTTTAGGGAATGACCTTTGTTTGTAGAATCTTCGATCTTACCATTTGGCACTCTCAATAGATATGAAAAGGTTTTGTTAAACGCAAGCAGCGAAGAATATTGAAGACTTCTATTTTTTGATAAAATTTATTCCGGATACAATATTTCAAAATATTTTATTAATATTGATTGTCTATCATTAAATGATTTAATGTAATAATTATTTTAACAGTAGTTTATTATAATTTAATAATTATAAAACTAAAATAAAGATTTTAATTACTTTCAGTATCCTCTCAAGCTTCAGGTTGGTCTTTCAATAATTCGCCCGAAATATGGAGTTCCAATTAAAGTGGAATATGTATAATATCTGAAACATTTCTTTTATAAATGAAAATATTTAGAAACAAAAGTTAATAAATATCATTTGCAAGAATAATTTCGACAACATGAATTTATTAAAGTTACCTTTTTAGAATATTAAAAATTTGTAATTATTATTATTTCAGTTCATTTGTGTTTTTAATCATGTACAAAGTTTATATTACATCGTGAATTATTATTATATCAAAATAATTTTTAAGAATTATGTCTGCACTGCATTATTTGCTTCTTATTTTACTTATGAATAATTAATTTTCGATATTCCTTCTTGAAATAATGATTATTTTGCAAGTAATTACAATAAATTCTGTTTTATTCCTAAGTTTTAAAAAATATCTTGAAAATGTAGAAAAAAGCGTGTACAAGATGACTCAAAACTCAACGAAGATATTAAGAGTATTTTTAAAACTGCATCTCGTTTATGAATAAACAATAAGACAGACGAAAGAGTTGATAATGTTGAAACAGCTTGGAAAATATAATGAAAATGATTTCAAAAGACTGATAAAATGTCAAGGATGTTTAGGCACACAATTCCTGTATATATCATAATACAGCTCCAGACTACACATCGCTCGAACATCCTTGACAGCCTAAACAGTTTTGAGGTAAAATAATCTTTTAAGATTATTGTACCTCACCTTTCACTAAACTCTTTTTCAATCACTGGTTTGATTCTTTTGAGGTAAACCAAGAGTAGAAAAGTTACCTTTCTTCAGTAAGATCTACCTAAACATATCTTCTGAGAGACAATGAGGGAGATCTTTTGCAAGAGATAACAAGAATTAGAGTTTAATACTTATTATAATTATAAATAAATACTAATATAATAGAATGTAAAACGCGGAGAATAATCACATTATATCAACCTACTTTATATTTGTTTATTTAAGTTTACAATCTTGATTTTTGTTTCTTTTAAATTATAGTACAGTCGAACCTCTAATAATGGCCGCCTTTAAACGGTCTCCGTGTTTCGGGAACGTTTCTTTTTATAAAATAACCTCCAAACAGCGGCCATTTTTATGTTCGTGTTAGTTGTTCGTTGTTCAGAGCATAGAATTTCTTCAAATTTATTACCTTGATCTGTTTTGAATTATTAACATTTCTTCTATTCTTAATACACATTTTTGAATTTTTATGCGTACATACACAATGATAAACTGTTTTATTTAAACTTAGAAAGTTTTTAATCTAATAAATATTAATATACAACATTTGTGTTGTTTTCTAAACGGTATAACATTGGTTCCGTAAAGGATCTAAACACTATTGCAGTTTCTATATAAAAGTTATACAAATAGATTAAGGATTTATAGACAAGTTCACTAACACTTTATTTTAGGACCACATATGATATTTGTAAGTTTTAATGTAAAGAACACACTGAGAGCACAACTGTAATATTTGTTACCTAAGACAAATAAAACTGTATAAAACTTGGTCGTGATGCTTGTATTGGCAGCCGAAGTTCCCTTGGAAGCAAGTACACATCTTCTGATAACTTGGCATCATTGAGGAGGGAATTTCTATCTTTGGAGGAGAAAGTGTCCCCCGACGTAAATTAGATAATTTGGAATTATACTGTAGTATGGTGGATTTTATTTTAACGAATATGCTAATTTAATAAAATTTAGTAAATTATATTGTAGAAACATAATAGAAATTAATTGAATAATTTTCAAGTATATGAAAAATATTAATATATTTTGTACATTTATATAAATAAGATTTATTTTTAGCAATGAATTTTAATTAAATTTCAAAAAATTTGAATGAAACGTTCCTAGTAAAATTAGTAAAAAGTTTTAAAATTATTATTTCTTAAAATATATAAAGCAAATTTTCGAAGCAACCAAATATAGATGAGCTTTTCTTCAAGAAGATTTAAATACATCTTAACATTTCTCACAAAATATGTTGAAGAGATATTGAAAGAGAGCCCTTACATGAAATAACCAATTAAATACTGTAATTTTTAAAGAAATTGGAACAACTTTTACAGCTTATCTTGTCTTTTACAACATTTATTATAAAATATAATAAAATTTAGAGACAAGATTTTCAAAATAATTCTAGTAATTTAAATTAAAACAAGCATTTTAATTATTATTCTGATTTAAAATATAATTACGATTTTTCAATTCAGTTAGTGGATTAAGAGTAATACTGAATGTTGTATACTAATGTTAATGCAAAGAATTCCAAACTTATTAAGCTTTTAAGAACTCCAAACTCAAAATAAAACTGCCTATTAATCTGCAAACGCAATTATTCTTGTCTAAACGCCTAAACTACTGTATCAAATTTATTTAAATTATAATTTTTGTTTACTGTATTTAATTATTAATAATTTAGATAATTTACTCTAATAGAAAGAGCAACACCATGTAAAATGAAGAGAATTAGCTGTTTTGCTACATTGTAGATATCATTTTATTGGTCATTCAACTTCTATTGCATGAGACTCAAAATAAAGATATGAGAAAGAATTAATGATTTAACTGATTAAATCAGTTGCAAATAGCATGCGAAGGTTATATACAGTATTTCTTTTATACCACCCGTTATGAAACTGAGTAACTGGATTTCCTGCTATGGAACTGATTAAAATATAAGAAGAAAACATAAAAGTATTAAACAGTTTTCAATATATAAAATATTTTTGTTTAAATAAATAACTTTACTCGGTTAAATTTCAACCCATTATAATAAAGCAAATAATGTTTTTCATTGTTTTAAACTCTTTCCGCCCTCTGGCTGCTTTTTATTAGGCCTACAACGGGACCCATAAAGACATAGCCATGAAAAAATTCCTTTGAATTGCTTGTTTTAATTCGATCTCGAATCCCTCACGGTGACAGATTGATGCTTTAACTACATAACCATTCAGCCTTCAATAACCGACTTATGATTATTGGTGTAAAAAAATTGTAGACATAACCCGAACTTTATTTATTTATTTATTTTTAATTTGATGGCGCCGCTTACAATGTAATCATCAAAAAGTAATCATTTCCCATAAAACCACAAGAAAAACAAATAAGATAAAAACAAATGAAAGACATAACATTAGGTTTTTGAATCAATTTTTACCAATATTTTTACATCAATATATAAAATGAAATATTTTATTTTTATTTTAAATTGTACACACAAAGCTCGAAGACTAGGGATCATCCAACCGCCATTAACTATAGAAAATCCCACTATGGTATAATCTCTCTATTTTTTCAGTGAAATGTAAAGACAGTTAAAAATAACAAGTTTTATAAATTACATATTTAACAATATTTTTAAATTTTAGTCATGAATTACATAAGCCATTTTATAGATGATAAAGCATTAGTCTGACTTTTCTGTACCGAGATGAATTTTCATGGATAATTTGTATGCCAGGCCCTTATAATCCTTATGTTGGCACCGTTAAACCCATAAAAAGATGGCGATTTTACTGCCCACAGGGCAAAAAATCCGAGGTTCAATATTCAAGACAGAGGTTTTCATTGATGGAGAAGGCGATGTTTTTTACAATCATTCTGTAATTGTTCTGGTTATGATAATGGTATCACAATCTCATTTAATGCAAATTGAAAAAAGTAAATGGAACAAGTCTTTTTAATAAAAACAAAACATCAGAACCGAAATTATATCTAAGCTCCGATTTGGCAGCTCATCCTCTGGTAAAATATTTTTTCATCAATAGATTGGAAGGTAAGGCCTATTTAGGGAAAGAAACAAACAAAATACATATCAAATTTCTTAAAAATTTTACAAATTATCCTTACATTTCTCGAAAATATACAATTTTTGGGAAAGTTTTTTTTGTATAAAATAACTTCAGTTATGAATTTTCTACTGTGTCATATTGCTTTTCCATATAAAAATAAAACATTTCATGGAAAAAGAAATGCGCCACTCACTTCTGATCCCTTTAAGAACAAGTCACAAACATCTATAATAATGTAATAAATGGAGTTTTCATTAAATTCAAATTTAACTTTTTACGTTAAAACATTAAATTCGAATCAGATCTAAAACTAATGTCTAATTGATTCGATCGCTGCGGGGGAGGGGAGAATTTCGCATTTTAAAATTGATTCAATCAAATATTCAAAAAAATCAGACAAATATCAGTCAATCAATCAATTAAAACGATATATTTTGAAACAATTCCTATTAAATTCGATTATACGAAAGATATTAGGAAAAATATCATGCAGAAAATTGATAAAATTGATTATTGATCTTAATACTTGGAAAGGGAAAATTTATCTTGCAATGACATCTCCACCTGTCACATAACTGATCGCCATTAATTGATTTCTTTCTTTTTTTCGATCGCATTGATTGATACTTATGCTACTAATAATCAATTTTATAATATTATAAAAATATTATACTTAATTAAGATATATATATATATATAATTATAAGTAGTAAAACATATTTTTAAACCGTTAATATGATTTTTAAACCTTTTTAGTAATAGATGGCAGCACCGTTATGATTTTCAAATGAAAATAATAATAAAATATACCATTCTGTGATATCAAAATAATAAAATACACAAATTTATGTAAATAAATAATATATATTCGATAATAAATAATATTATATTGGATAAATTATTTTCCAAAAATAAAACTTTTTAATACTTTAACTATAGATGTATGGAGGATCGGGTTGAAGATTAATTAACATACTAAGAAAACATCGTATTGCGCTTTCTTTATTTCAGTTGAATATAGCAAACGGAACAAATCACGCTATGGTTTAATAGTATGGAAATCTTCACCCATGCTATGAAAGCATAACGTACAATACGTACGCCGTAACGTGCAGTACATATTATATACTATTCAAGCGTTTAATCTTCATGTAGTGGTACAGGAATGAATGCAGGTTTGTATATTCTAATTCTAATCGCCTGATATCGGTTATGGTTATGTTACGTTACTGCATGCATTTTCTAAAGTATAATCTTTTAGGTATCATTCCATTAAGACTTATAAAAAGTTTAAGAATTTTACTAATTTGGTCTCAATCATTAAGAATCATCATAAGAGTAGGAAAAGGTTTAATAGTTATTTCATTTTTTACACTTTCCGCATTGTGGGTACTAAGAGGACTTTTAATCATACCCGTTATGGATTCGACCAGGATTACAATAGGTGAGGGAAGGGACTTTGCAGTTTTTTGGGGATAGTCTGTCCGATCGTTATTCTTATATTTGTTAATATAAAATGACGAAAATTTACTTTAAGAAAACGATTGCACATAACCTCTGCTAATATTTTCTGTGTAGATAGAGCATAATATGGAAAAATATAATAATTAATATTTGTAACAAAATTTATATATTTTTTAATAAATAAGTTTATTTGCTTATTAAAGAATATTATTACTTTTCCGGCTGTTATATATAACAGAGGGTTGTTTATTGAGGGAATTGATGCTGTTAAATTTTGGTAGTTAAAGGTCGAGGAAGTCGTGTGTATATCCAGTAGGGTTAAACTTAATGACGATTTTACTCCTTATTAGCATTTATAATATTTTATAAAACTCGCCCCTACCCTCAAAATTAAGCTTTTTGTTATTTTATGATAGTTAAAAATGTATAAAGGTTTATAAAATAAAATATGATAACAGATGACGCCACCAAATGTTGCCGGGAAAGTTAAGCAACTTGTTGCTGGATGTTTTAATAAATTTCTCTACCAAAATATCTTCGTGATGAAAAATAAAAATTAATTAATATTCTGATAAAATTAAAAGTACTTAACCATATGAAAAGTTACGGAGGTATATTACAGTCGATAATATCTATCAATATGTACTGTACAGTAATAGAATTTACTGTTTTCTGATTCTTTATCTCATTTTACGTATTTTATCTAAATCGATTAATATACAGTCAAACTTCCAATAACAACTACCTCTCAATCTCGCCCATCTTTCTTTATTTCCTTATTTTCCTGGTATGCTAGAGGAGTCTGTAGCTCATACGTGGCTCGCCCATCTTTAAACGATGGCAATCTTTTTAAGAACGTTTCTTTTAGAAACGTATACAAAATAACCTACAAACAACGTCCATTTCTTATGTTTCTTTCAATAGCCATTGTTTAGAGGTTTGACTGTACTTCTTAAATTTCTTTATTAACTTTTAATCATTTATATAGAAGTACGAGTGCATTAAAAGAATAATTGCTTGAGAGTAGCAGATGGACTGCGCTCCGTAGAGTCAATAGAACAGAGCAGAATGTGTATGGTTTTGTTATTTAATTTCATTAAGGGTATAAACATTTCACTAAAAAAACTTTAGAAGAAATTTTTTTTCCCATTCAGGCATAGATAGACTACATTTGCTTAATAATTTTTTTATTCTATCACTTTAATTAAGCCTAATTTTTAATACTTTTGCATAAAATAAATTTGTACTCATTAATTCTTGTTACATAAAACCCCATTGTATTTTCAAAGTTTGCTGATTAAAATAAGGCTGTCTAAATTCGCAGTCTTCTTTTCTACATGAGATTCGTGCCAGCCAGTTAAGTCAGTAATGGCAACCCTTACTTTACTTAACATATGTTAATATCATTTTTTTGCAACGACTCATTCTATGAATGAGAACCGAAACGGATATGAATTTACTTACTAATAAAAACTGACCAAATGGCCAAGAATAAAACTTATCAACTAAATAGACGCATATATTTACGATCAAGTACTCTTATTTTATCCAAGCAGCAAAAAATCGAAATTTCAAAGTCTACCAGAACGAAACAGCTATAGCAATCGAATTTAATAATCATGTACTAGTTTTTTTATTCATAAAAGATAAAAATTAGCATTAGTTCTTAGTGGATAGTCAATTTCTGAAATATATTAGTCAATAAACATTGATTTCTTTTTAATAGTATCGTGTGCCCCGTCCAGGGTTTTTGACGGGCGTAAATTATCCCCGAGGTTTTAAAGGAGGGTTTCATGACCCCGCCAATCTGTTCGATCGGGAAAATCGATCGAGATGTTGAATCTACAATTATCGATCGATGTCAGAGAAAAAACAAACAAACAATTCCCAAGTCCCATCGCGAGATCAGCAACGATTTTAGTCATCGGAACGCTGATGATAGACTGGCTCAGTGCCAACAATTGGATCGTATAAAAACCGAATCAACTTGGAAGAGGGCGCAATCGGTTCCAGAGAATCCAGTGATCTTCCAGGTCCGGACATAAGAGCTGATTTCCAGCTTCACTAGTCAGGAGCGTCGCATTACTGTATCGGACCACATATTAAGGGTATATCCGCGCTAACTTTGCTAACCGCTCTCCCACTAGAAGCTTAGGCACGTTGAACCACTTTATTGGTAGATCGCAGTTAGTGATTACGGGATATTTTATCCGCATTTTTAGCACCAGTAGTTTATCTTTTTGTATCTTTATATTTGTATGTTCGCTTTTGCTTTATTTAATAAACCTTATTAGGTATCTGTTAAAAACCTGTCTCCTGTCAATGTAAGGACACCTGTTGACTTGAACTAATCGCACCTCCCCCACTCACTTTTTGCCCTCCTAGCATCCAACAACAATGAGCGTCCAGGTTTTACCAAACCGTTGCAGGCGTAAGTGTCAGCGAGGTTTTCCGCCGACTCTCTTGCTTATCGGTCACAATTAGCTAATAATATTTTTTTTACTAACAGTTCATCTAATCAACATTACTGAAAGAGAAATCACAAAGCCACTGCTCACAACAACCAAGTAGAATGATGAACATCACAAATTTCCGTCACTATGTTAAACTTTAACCCAATGTATGTTTTTATTGATGATTTGTTATTGTCTAATAAATATGATGTGCCTGTGACTTTTCAGCCTATCATATATGATAATCTAGATAATAATATTTATATATAATTTTAATTAATTAAAAATATTAATGTTATTATGCAATAAATATTATGTGTAAATGTATTAATAAGTGTTAAGTTAAAATTAACTAATAGATGCCAAATATAATTCTCTCTTCTCTTTATTAGATATCTGTGTAACGATTAATACACACTCTCAAATTGATACGGCAACCTCTCGAGAGACTACTATACTAATTGGACCCTTTTTATAGATATATTGTAAGATGTTATAGTAAATTCTAAATTCCAAAGGAGGGTTAAAAAGCTTTAATCTAAACTCTACATAATCTAAGAAGATTGTGAGTACACGTTTTGCAGAGATATATTATAAAATTTATTATTTTTATTTTTTTAATATTGGAGTTTACATTCGTGTGTGTTTATTGCTTATAGTAATAATTAATATAATGAGTATATTTACAATGTATAAGATAACAAAACTTTCAAACGCCTAATATGATATTTTCCTGTCCCAGATCATTTGTCGTGTACTCGTCTAGGTCAAGCGCAGTTTGGATTAGACCAGATAGAATAAAAAACCCAACAAAACTCCCTGCAGTTGGTAATTACAAACCTGTGTTCATTTTCTACGCTCGTATGAGTTTGTGTTATATCACTCGTGCATTACTGAGCTGATAAGATGTTAACAATACAAAATTAAATGATACAATTTGCTCATGTAATTTATAATAGTGTAATATATAATTACATGTATTTTTTATTATTTTAATCGTAATAATATCATATTGAACATTAAATAAGCGATACTATCACTCTTGATAGTTAAATTTTTTTAAAAATTATAAATTCTCGTGTGAATCAGGTCATATTCGTTTATATATCGATCGATAGTATATATATGTGGTTTTTTCTCAGAACTCTGCTTTTTCAAGTATCACAATGTATTGACATTGTGTTCTTATATTATTCTTCTCTGGGGATATCAGATAGCCTATAAAGCTATAGAGTTTATTGTTTGAAAATCAATCTCGCTATATCATTATGGCGCAGGTTTTATTCTCGCAATATTAAGTTCACATAGTGATCTATGTCGCTCTTTTCTCTTCGACTTAATATCGTAATACTCTTAAGGTAATTTAGTATGTTTACATTCTCAAGTAGTAAAAAATCGAGATATTTTCTTAGAAGTCTCAGTAATGATGATACACTTAGAGAGCTTACTAGTGGTCATAAATTATTATAAGTGTAAATAAATTTTATCTTAGTGTTTTTCTCTTTTAGATTAAGATTAGATAATCATTGTTGTTAAGTGTCTTTATGGTACAGTGATCTTATATGTCAGTAATATATCTTAGAACTCCCTAAAGAGTAATGGAGTGTGAATAGTAGTCAATCCTATTATTAGATATACATTAGAACTGTAGTTATCTTATAACTATGGCTAACTCTGTTATCTCGTAAAATAATACGTTCAAGTATTTAACTCTAATACTCTCTCTAGATATCCATATAGATAATGTATTATCAATTGTTATATAAAATTCGTTATTTATCATTTACGAGTGTGTAGTGTCTTGTGGTTAAATCAGTAATTTGAGATATACTCTAATTATAAAGCGTATTTACTATAATTGAGTAATATACTTTTGTATGTCTATTATTTTATAATAATTGCATTCGTATCTATGTGTATTTATTATACCGAGCCCATCATGGCTTTTGGTGCTTCAAGCTCGCTATAATTTATACATACTTTAACTCAGTCATTTGTATATTGCTTATAAGATTCTCTCAGAAAGACAGATATTTGTTATATAGTACATAACTAATATATGACACTCAATAAATTACTTGATTTTCGTTAATCTTTTCTCTCAGCTTTTATTAAGGGTTATTCTTGACACCCTATTCTCAGTGCATATCAAGTGTTGTATGTATACATTGTATTGAGATTTGTGATGAACGTATAAAATCTTTTTATATTATTAATTATTAAAAAATTGCAAAAAGTTTTATTTTGAAGGTAATAGAGTTTTATAAAAAGTTGTAAATGTTAATAATGGGTTAAATCTTCGTAAAGTCCGACCTTTCCCGAGATATGACTAAATTACATCCCTCTATCTTCTCACCTCTGACTTTTAATTATCTCGAAAAAATATAAATGAGTATTCTGTGCTCTACGCATACTCGACTAACTGTTCATACACATTATCTCTCGTTTTCTATTTAAAACATTACAACTACAATATTTATGGCGGACAAATATAAAGTCAAATAAACTGACTTAAACTTGATTTTTATTTTTCCATATACTTTTTTGACACACGACGTAAAATTGAGAACGACGTAACTCGAGAGGGATGTAAGTCGAGGTATACCTGTATTCCATCCAATAAAGTGAAACATAGGATTTTTCCTCAGATGCTATTTATTTTTTTATATATTTTACATTGAATTTTGGAAATACCATCAGGCAGTTGATTTTCACTCCAATACATAACAAGTACATAAAAAAACATATGGCAAAAAAATATATAAAGAAATAAAAGTACAATTAATATACATTCATTAAAAACTGTATTTTTATTTCTTTTTAAAACTGTATTTGTGCATCATGTATGGGGGATACCAGGAAAAATTATATGTAAAGTTTAACACAAGTCTAAATTGTGACAGAAAGCAAAAAGTGGAAAAGTTAGTGTTGTTTTGTAATCATAATTTAGTAATACAATTAAATAAAATGTGTAGTCCATCAGACTACTGTTTAGTCCCATCATCAAACACACATCACTAACCTAGGATTAGGATATTTAAATAAAAAATAACTTACAGGAGTTTTATCAAAGAATATTAGAAGCAAATGATTGATTATATCCTGAAATAAAAAATAATTATATAAAGTATATATAATTTTAATAAAAAAAATAATCAAATAATCATTGTACAATAAAATCTTTTCATTTTTCTACTGTTTTTGAGTTGTTTTTTATAAATATGCTATTTCAAATGTTAATTAATAATTAAACAATAAATGACACTTCTGCAAACTAACATTCCATCTATATAAGAATCTAATGTATTGTGATATGAACTACAGTACCAATAATTAATAATATTGATTAACAGTAATGTAAAATAATCTTTGGATGATCCAGAACAGACTTATTTTAAATTTAATTAATATATTTTATAAAAAGAAAATGCATGGAATCTTTTCATAAAATAAATATTAAAATGTAAATATTGAATATATACATTCTAACTTAAACATTTAACAAATAACATTTAGTTACTTATTCTAAAAAATATTAGCACATGAAGATATCAAAGTAATGAGAGTATCGGTCAATAATAAATAATTTTTTTAAAGATCGTAAGTGTAAGTCTCGTAGATGTCATAGTATATATACTTTGTCTTATTTTATAAAGTGCTTGTCTTCAATAGCAAGGGCCTGAGACATTTACGCTAGTTAATTATTAAAAACATGAATAAATGTTCGTCTATTGTTTATTATGATTATTTTTATATTTGCAGATATCAGGAATATTTAATAAGAATAATAAAATATTTAAGTTTATACTCCCATCATATGACTTGAGTATACTCTGTACTTTTTGGTAAGATAGACGTAACTAACCTCCTCCTCTCCTAGTACTCCAGTGGAAAGATATACAACGCTCGTTAAACCGTATAATATCTTTATTTACACTTGTGTTTGTAGGTAGCGTTGTAGATAAAAGTTAAATAAATCTCTTGATATGAGGCTATCAGTTGTATGTGTGAATGTTAGCTGGCCGTTAATTGCACATTATTTTTTTTATTGACTACGTGATTTATTTTCAATATCACTTGTTATTTTCAAAAGTGAGAGCCCCAAAATTCTTCGCTTACACACTACAAAATCAAAACTGATCTGCTCCATCTATATGGTCTGAAATAATTGAATGAAATCTAATAATAGCATCTTGTATAATTATAGTTATTATATCTATAATGAATAGTCTCATCAAGCTATGTAATGTGTCGTTATCCTTTAATTATATGAAAGATTAGACTCAATAGGTTGATCATAATATGGCCAATTTATTCCCGTGCATTGTTTCAGCGCTTACTAAGGAGTTCTTTCACATCTATGAGTTAGTGGTTTGTGTGATTTATTTCTGTACTGTGTTATCTCATTTATATAAAAACTTACTAATTTCGCTACGTACAGACTCTACGATACGCAGTCTTTTAGTCTCATGTATCACATAATAAATTTCTTTTCATGATAATATTGAGATACAGGATTTGTCACCTGTACTGCTATGATCTTCTCGAAGTTGTATAGATCTTCTATATGACTCTCTCACATTAATAGTGTACTTTCATTACTTAGATGTGATGTTCTTAAGCTCACATGAATAAGATATAGCGTACGTGAGAGTGTGATAGGCTACGTGAAAATAAAGTGCTAGCTTAGTTTTTGTGAGCTGTAAATAACTCTCATAATCTCGTCAAGCTCATGAAGACCACTCGGAACAAAATTGAGCCGTTATTTGGATATGTTTATGGTTGTACTCTCGCATATAGGATTATATGATAGTGTGTCTTTTATATTCTTGTTAACAGATTCGATGGAAGCTTCATAGTAATTTTTTCTGATATCACATGTGTCTATATTTATGATAAATTTAACACACATTTGTTCTAAGCAAAGGTTATATGTTTTGGGCGTATGTTCTTCTGCTCTTTCGGCTAAGTGTTGCAAGGTATCGTGAACAGAGAACGTTGTAATGTATGTACTGTCATCTAGAGGATCTTCCACACTGTGATAGAGATTATGTCACCATCTATGTCCTCGTTGATTTGTGGTTTATAGTGCCTAATCTCCAACTTCTGGCCATTTAGCATTTTTCATAAACAGATGTGAAAAAAATTAAGTTAACTCATTGGTTTATGATTAAAGTGAAGCTTTACCTTTACACGTTTTGGAATCTTCAGAAATGTTGCATGTTCAAGCATTAATAAATTGTAAAGAAAATAGAACCGCATTTAATAAATAATACAAACATTACATAAGTTGTATATCTAAAGTGATTAACAATTAGCATCGCTTGTCTAAAAAGATTCTCTTTTAAGCTACAGGTCTCGTAACACAGGTATTGTGTCGAGTGTGCTTGTTAAAAAATCGCTTCAGCTATGTAGTGTATTGTATTCAAATATATCATTCTCCTTACGTAATCGCCTTCTGACGAGATGTTAAATTGTGGGTATAATTGTCTCTCAGTATTGGTGCTTGTTGATGTTAAGTGAGCTCATCTTATTCCTTTAACTCTCCTATCAGCGACTCTCTCTTCTTGTTACGTCATTATTTATTTCACATATATTTAAAAATTCAATTATTCTTTGCAATCTCGAGTTATATTGACGTGTATAATAAGCATGGTACTAGTGATATTCAGCTCACTCATCATTGTTGAAAAATATCTGACTAAAAGTTTTAAAAATAAAAACATTGTTGACTGGTACCATGATGCTCTTATTATTAATTCCATATACTTGTATTCTTTGAGATTATTTGCTGTCTCTTACTCGTGTCTTCCTTGGTTGACCATAAAGTAGCCCTCGTTCTTTCATGTCCTATTGCGTTTTAGCAAGATTATGTCATATAAGCTAGTCAAGTTCTGACGTGCGGAGCTCGAAATATCTCAACAATATTCTCCTGATAGATTCTAAATTCGGTAATTCTCTCATATACTCTCACCATGGTTCTTTTGTTAGATGCTTTGACAGTACACGCACTATTTAGCTGTACTCACGCTGAAGCAGTGTGTGAGTTCTCGCTTCACTCGCTCTCTCTCTCTAAATAGATAAGCGTAACATCAGTTAATTTTTAAGTAAAATTTATTTACTAGAAATTTTTGAAATAATATGTTTTTAAACTTAAAATTATATAATGTATAATTTATAATAAAATCGTTAAATAGTAATTATATAAATTCCAAATTAAATATACCATAACCACTGGATCAGCAATGATATCCACACAGGTTTAATACCAATGTACAAATATTCTCTTACTAGGAAAGACTTATACAGAATATTATATATCCAGAAAATCAGAAATAAACGTATTCTCAACATAAACTTGCAGTAAATGCTTTTTTAACAAAAAAAAAAAAAAAAAAAAACAAACATACGAAAACCTACCCTAACACAAAGAACCCCCTTGTGGTTCCAACAAATCTCATTCACTCATCATGCATTTCAACACGTTCCCCTTCTAAACTGCTCCAGTTTCTTCTCCCCTTGTTTTTTTTGCGAGCCCCAAATCTGGTGGAAAATGCTCCTAAAAATTTTAAACTTTTTTTTCTTTTAGTTTGGCTTTTTACCTATCCCTCCTTTAAAAAATACAATTCTACATCTTTCCCCAATCCCCAGCAATTTTTTTTGCTATTTTTCTTTTCAGGTTATCTAAATCTTACCCCTTGGTACTTGGAATATAGAAATACAACATATCTTACATCAATATAGGTACAATATTATACCTACAACATAACACGGTTTAATAGACGCCCATCTACTGGCAATTCCTTCATTTCAAAAACCACCCAATAGAACTATTTCAAGAAACCCCATCTAAAGATACCCCCATCATAATTCACCTAAATCTTATACTTTCCCTGCACTAATACCTTTACCATACACTTCTTTCAAATTTTTTAACATCCCTATAATCGGATTTCAACTGTATAATTCTTTTTAAATTCTCTTTCCATAACTCATTAAAGCAACAAAAGGCTGTAATTTCTCTTACCTTTTAATCAATAGAATCACAATCCATCCTCTCACAATGAACTTTACCATTTAAATTGTTTACACCAAATTATTTATCCCCCCCCCACTCCATCTATATCACACATTGCTGGCAACACATATCTTTTATTGAGGAATTTTTGTCATTATCTTCTATATTATATTTATATTCTTTTTCGATACTTTCAGGTTTTAGTTGAAAAGGTTTTTAATATTTCCCAATTTTTATTTTTAATTCCCAATTTTTTGCCATGTTCGAACTTCTTGACAGTATTCATTTCTCAAGTGATCCTTCAATTACACCTGTAATCAGCCTCTCTCCGAGAGATTCCATACGAACGTGGTGCAGTTTACTAAGTTCCTTCTGCCATCCGACCGGCTTCTATTTCAATATCTTAATTTCATGTAATTTATTTTTATTCTGTATCAGTATTGAAAGAAGTGAATGAATTAAATCAAATGTTTGAAAGGTAGTCGACACGCTAAACGATTGAGAACTTCTGATATGGATTATTCAATACATCGATATTTAAGTAATTAGTACAATGAAATCTACATTGTGGATTGCATTACAGTAATTATTGAAGATATTATAGAATTAATGTAATTATTTTGATTCTATAATAATTGTATCCGAAATTAATAATAATACAGTTAATTTCCGTTATTGAATTGGTGGTTTATACATTATTCCAACATCGTTATGAGTCTAATAAAATATATAAATCGACTAATAAATGTATTTATTATGTAAAAATATATATGTATATAATATTTTATTATATTATCACATTTGTTATATTATTAAATATATTCTGTTTTTATTTAATAAATTATAATAATATAAATAATAGTGAAAGGCACATATGTAATGAAATCGTCTTTAGTGCCTCAGAGGTGCATATCATATTTATAAATTGCTGTCAGAGGAAAGTTACAGAAAGAGAAGTAAGTCTGTATAAATAAATTGTTTGGTTATTTTTCAAGGAAGGAGAGAGGTCCCATAGAATTGCTCTGAAGTTACATCTAGGCACTTAGCAAGTCTAGAGGTAATAATGCCATTTAAGTGGTATTGTCGTGAAACCCTATCTTTCTTGCTTTCTTTACCATCTTCCCCACTCTTCGTTCCGTTTATCTTCCCTCTCCTCATTCCACCGGCTAAATGCACCGTATAGGACCATGTCCAGAGCCAGATTTAGACTTGTGGATTTGCGCTACAAAATCCAATAGGTCCTTCCTCTTTTACCAAATAATAATGGGAAATATACAGGGTGTGCCAACCGAAACGAAACAGCCGAGTTAACAGATAACACATTATCAGCCTTAATTTTATGATCAATTTTTTTTGCATGATTTCCGAGATGTCCCCCTCGAGAATAAAATCGACCTGTCCGAGCGATTTGCTTAAATACAAATCCATCTATCCAAAAACTGCCGTTTCGTTTTCGTTGGCCCACCCTGTATATATATGGCCCACCCTGTATATATATATATATATACACTGTCTTTGAACACTGTATGAGGCCACTCGTAACGTGAAAACCTTAAGGTGTAACTTGTTTAGCTTATAGTAAAACTGATTCTGGCCGTCTTTAACTGTAAGAATATATTAATGTATAATCTGATTCTAATCTCGTAACTTTACTGTAAATAACGATAAATGAAAATATTGTAAGATTGTAATAACAAAATATGTTTATTTCTATCTCATTACATTATATTCTATTTAGTTATTATATTATATTATTAAATAGAAGAAAGAATGCTTTTAATGCATTAAACTTAGGTAGGAATTCTATGTATTTTTTAATAATTATATCCCTCGTTTTACGACACTTTTCTAAAAGTTTGATCGTAAAAGCGAGATCTACTGTATTTTAAATCATCTTTTTAAAATTATAAATATTAAAACAAATTAATTTGCTATTATTTTAATTTTGAAATAATTAAATATAGTAGGCCTACCATTGTCAAGTAAACAAAACACTGATCGTGGGTTCGCTCCTGACCAGCGAGTTGGCTGCATGGAGTTTTCAGAGTTTTCTCACGTGTATAACGCATAAATAAGAACCAGTTTTTTACAGAAAGTCCTCATGGGAGGCACATCCCTTGGTAGATTGTCCATGTGTTGAGTTGCCGTATCTTATCAATCCGAAAAATTTAATTTACCAATTAAAAATGGTAAATTAAAATTTTTAACAATAATGTTATTAAAATAATTAATATATATAAACAATTAATACGAGGTATAATATTGCAAATTATTATAACTTGTAGACCTATGTTAATTTTTGGTATGTAAGGATTAAAAATTTAGTGATTTTGTTAATGTAATGTATTAAATGTAAGTTTACTTACATTTAATAACATTTATCATAGAATTTGTAAATAGCTGAAATTCATTTTACTAATAATAATTTAATAATAAAATCATTGTAATTAATTTATTTTTAACGTTTCAAATAATTATTTCGTAATTTTATTTTGAATTTAACAATGATTTACGACATATCTGCGTAAATATTTAAATGATATTAAGAAAATAATAATGAATTTAAACGATTTTATGCTTTATTAAAAAAGTTTTAAAGAGTTTAATAAGAAAATTATAATTATTATTAAGAAATCGTATAGAATATACATGGTGGCGTTTATTTACCGATCCATGTTATTAAGCTTTTAAAATAACTGACTCTAGGGTTTGTCTACATATTAAGTAACAATTTAAGAACAAAGAAAATGAAGTAAGTCTTTAGGCCTGAATATTTGTTGAATATAAAAATTAAAAGCAAATTAAATGAAGTAAAAGGTGACTGATTTCGGGGTCTGTCTGTATGTTAAATAAAAGGAAACAAGTAAATAAAGGAAAGTCTTACAAGCAAAGCAAGTAATAATATTATTTTTAATTTTGAGTAAGTGAAAAGTAAAAATGATTCTTGAAAAATGTAAATAATTAATTTAAAATAAAGTAACTATATTTTACAATTGGTAAACTTGATATAAAAATTAAAACATACTAAATATAGATATATTAAATATTGTGTATGATGATTTATAGTAAATTAAATTTAATAAAATAATTAAAATCGTTTTAAGTATATTGATGTTAAACAAAAAATATTTAATTAATATTGTTAAGTTATGACGTCTATATTCAGTATATACTCTACAAAGAAATATACATCACTAGAATATAATTGAACACTGAGCAAAAACATGATAACTCGTTTTTCAAGTTTCTGGGAAAATCACTCAAAAATTTTAAGTTTACTTTGTATTTTAGGACAGATCACATATTATAGGTACTAGGTCAATCGAAGAGTCTAGAAATTACATCAGTCCTGCGTTTTTAGACATTGAACAATGCTTAACAATGTTTTTGACCCTAAGATCTTCAATTATATTTATTTAAATTTAGTTGTACAGACGCTTTTGGAATTACGATGTTTCGACATACGACCTGTAAAAACGCTTGGAATTTGAATTCAAGCTGCTCTACCTATGCGTTAATGATCTTTCTTGAGACTTTTTTTTTATTTATACCATCTTATATCTTCCTCTGTTTTACAGCATACACATTATGTTTGAAAAACGCTCCGTTGTGTCTCCTGCTACTGGTGAGAAGAGGAAGGCTATTTATTATTCTCAATGAGTCAAGGAGTATATAATTATTCTCAATTATATACAGTATATAATTACTTAATAATTAGTAATATAATTATTAATACAGTATTGTATATAATTATATATGAAGGATTTAAAATACTACAAATTAAAGAGTATGGACAAATAAAAATTCTGTCTTGTTACATCCTTTCCAACCATAGAAACATAGTTAACATTAGCAGAGTCGACTTTTTTTAGGTTGTATTCTACCTAAAAATATGCAAATTAATTAAAAAGTCCTGTAGAATGAGATTCTTGTAAAAATTTATAAATCGATGAAATATATTTAAATATATTACAAATTAAAGACTAAAAAAAGAGCCTTAAAGCTAGACTTATTCTATGTTCTTGTTGTTGTGAAGAATATAAGATATCAAATTTTCATTGGGCTGCAATTTGAAAAAATTGTAGGCCCGGTTAGCTATATATAAACTTCCGGTGAAAACCGGAAAGTTTTCCCTTGAAAGGAATTAGATTATTGGCATGACTCTATTGCTAACAGGAAAAGTATGATGTACAGGGGCAAGCCACTACTAATTTGAGGTGGAGAACATATATTATTGTTTAATTCACATAGATTTTATTTTTCTATTAGAAAGAATATTTTTTGTTTACGTATACTGAAAATATTTTTTCTTAATGCAACCGTACATAAAATCTGCATCAATAACATTTCTTAACGAATGAAAAATGAAAAAAAAAGTTTAATTTCCAAGTCTTTATTATTGTTTTTATTATCTTGCAGCGTATACAATATATATATATATATATATTGTATATATATAATTCATTACAAAGCATAAGTAAAAGCAATGTGGTTTTGACAACGAAAAAATAAAATAAATGAAATTAACTCGTAAATGTATTGCGAATAAAAGTTAAAACGTAATTTTAATTTTGCGTATTTTATACATCAATTTAAATTTCGACTTTTCTATTGTTTTCGGGAATCTATTCTTCTCAAGAGTTAATGTTTTTTCATCTATACAGGCTCAAATTTTGTAAGTTCCAATTTTCTCTTACACCCTGTAAATAGTTTCGTTGTAAACTATTAGGTTTATACGTTTTCTTTCCTCATTTACTTCACAGAATCTAGATCTAACTGTATATATCTTTTTGGGAATGAAAGGAACTTGCGTTTACTACTCAATATCTGCTTTTCTGTCAAGTAAATACTTACTCGAGAAGTTAAGAGATTTTTTCTCCTTATCGTTCTTTAAATAACGTTTAGAAAAGTTTTAAAAGAATTTATTATTTTTTTATGTTGAATAAAAATTCATTACACTTTTCTGACAAAATTATTTTAATTAAGTCAAATTTAAAATGTTTCTTATAGACATATCTACTGTTTAAAGGTGTAATCGTTGGAGTAAAGATGTCTCTTTACTCCAACAACATCTGACAATTTTCATCTAAATAATCCGCAACAAACTAGTCATCTCCTGTATGAACATATAAACATAACTTTTTTAATTTTTTTTTTACTTTTTAGACGCTGGGTACTCGTTAATTTTTTAACATTGTACACTTTTCTGTTTATGAAATTTTAAAAATAAGTTACAATGATGAAATGAGACAGCGCAACACGTTAGCGATCTTCCATGGGATGCCTCTCGGAAAGACTTTTAGTGGAAACTAGCACCTAATTAGTTCTTAAACAGATAAGAAAAACCAGAAAACTGCACATGGTCAGGCTCAAACCCGCGACCAACTACAAGTGATCAGTGGTTTATTCACTCGAGAACTGTGAGCTTCTCAATCTTACTGTATGAATCGTAATGTATCTTTAAATGTAGATCGATTTCCCGAGGATTGTAAGAAGGATTGATTGAAAATAGAAATAAAATCTATCAAACTGTTTAAATTAAATATTATAATGTTATCTTATATATAAAATTCTCGTGTCACAATGTTAGTTACCTTACTCCTCCGAAACGGCTTTACCGATTTTTACCAAATTTCATATGCATATTCAGTAGGTCTGAGAATCGGCTACTATCTATTTTTCATACCCCTACACCATTTCCCCCCTTTCAAAAATATATTTATATATGGATTAAGGCTTTTATGTCCAACAGATGGCGCTAACTTCCGACGACCTAAGTTTGCTTTCTGTCAGGCATTATACTTTTCTGTGAGAATGGACTGAAGCAGATCATTTTCTATCTATCTATATAAATAAAATATAACGTTCGTTTGTTCCTACCGATTCCTTTGAAATTTTGACACAACGTTGCATTCGAATACGCACGTGTTTTTATATAATATACATGTCGAAATTCCCCCCAGTGGGGGGAGATGGACGAGATTAAGGCTTACCGTGAAGAACTCGGCTTCTATTATACTATTTTACATACGGTTTTTTGCGTTTTCAATTGAGTTTTAATAGGTTACGTCAACAGAATATACACTAAAAAGGGATTTTTCAATATTCCCTAGCGGGAAAAGTGACGGGATTAAAGCTTACTGTGAAGAACTCGGCTTCTATTTATACTATTTTACATGCGGTTTTGATTGCGTTTTAATAGGGTACGTCAAGAGAATGTACACTAAGAAGGAATTTTTTGAAATTCACTCCACGGGGGAAGTGTTATACATTTATAATAGATACATTTTGAGCTACAGCAACGCGTGGCCGGGTCAGCTAGTAATGTAATATAATACTGCATGAAAAGAGTTGCGGCATTGGCTATTGCCTACCATTGACCGAATAGATAAAAACCACTGAAGACTGATGAGTTGGTTACGGGTTCGTATCCGATCAACGGGCTGGCCAAATAAAGTTTTCCGGGTTTTCTTCACATATCTAACATCTAAAA
Organism: Centruroides vittatus; assembly: GCF_030686945.1. Lineage (NCBI taxonomy): Eukaryota > Metazoa > Arthropoda > Arachnida > Scorpiones > Buthidae > Centruroides > Centruroides vittatus. The sequence continues at coordinate 357,125 of NW_027122274.1, read as the reverse complement.
AAAAACCAGTTTTCCATAGAAATCCCTCTTGGCAGATCGCCCACGGTTGCGTTGGCTTACGCTATCAATCTAATTCAAAAAAAAGAAGATCTGATCGTATGTAATCCTCAAATATAATGCAAAGTATAATTTTTAAAAATGATGATTTAATCATTGGTTTATTTTTATTTAATAACAGAATATTTCATTTTCAATGCAGCTTCCTATACCAAAATACAATATTTCTAAAACCTTAACCAAGATTAATATCTATGATTACATTCTGAAAATCATTTCACTCCTATTCAGACTAGAAATAGTCACCAAATTGAAAATGTATTCAATTCCGTCTTCAGCAAAATAAAAAGAGTTGAAGATTATTTCAAGACCAAAGCTATCTTCTGTACTTGAAGCATTCTTTACAATAGGAAGGTAAATAAGAAAATAGTCTATGCTTTATTCCATATGAAAAATTGCTTTTAGATAATAGTCGAATTTTCTTCATTGTTACAATAAAATTCTTCGTTGTAGGAGCTTGAATACTTAAAATAAAATCTAAGATAAAGCAAAGTTGCAAATGAAACCATTCAAAATCAATCATCGACGTTTGTGTTAGACTGTAACTTCCTTTGGCCTCTTATGACAAAGTATCGTTAGTAACTATTCTCTTATGTAAATATCTAATTTATCCATTTATCATAATTAACATTTATTTTTCTCGATAGTAACGCCTTAGAATAATATCTTTCGCTATTGATTTGCCTATCTTTGGGGTAAAATTAATGTTTTGATGATTCGCCTCTAGTCTTACGATTACTTAAGAAATTATTATTTTATCGTAAGTATCAGTAAATTTCTCCTTATCGTCAAGATTATGTTGAATAAAATTCGTAAAAATATCTGGGAATATCTTTTAATTTTTTTCATATAAATTCAGAAAGATTCTTCTATAATTTTTAAATGTTAAATAACCAGATTTTCTTTCTACTGTTTAAAGGTTTAGTTTGGTTTGATGGAATACGACCATGAAATATCTGCTAAGGGAGTACAGTACCTTCCGTGTGTACTTTCTATTAGAACCCGACTCCTGTTTAGGTGTTAGACACGTGAAGAAAACCCAAAAATTCCAGCCCGTTGGTCAGGTGCGAACCCACGATCCGTTTAGTGGTTTTATGCACTGGTCACTGGTAGACTGCTATTTAAGGGTATAAAGAAAAATAACAAGAAATTAATTAAAAATTATTCAAATAAATAATTGATCTAAAGTTTTAATGAATTTAATTTTAAATTTGTTAAAATTTTAAATTAAGCAATTATTCTAATTCATTTAATTTAAAACTTGCAGAGGAAAAATTATAATATAACATTATAACGTGCCAGGTTCGTTTTTAAAATGAACTATAATATTCAGATTTTATGTAAATGTATAACAAATTGTTAGTATTTTAAAACTCCACTAAAGAGTTTGAGTACTTGAATAATGATAAATAAACTTGAAACCTTTATTATTTTAAACTTAATTATCTAGAATAAAGAGCACGTTTACTTCAACTTTAAAATGTGTATATTAAATAAATACGCTTACGTTTATATGCGATAATATATTTTATTTAGAAAATAAAGAATTTTCTTAATGGAAAACGTCTTCAAGTTTCTTGGGTCAATGTTTTTTCAGATAAAAAAACATGATAAAACCTTTGATACTGTATTCAAATAAAGATTTTTGGTATTCTCGAATGTTAGTATTATTTTTTACGTACATAACTTTATAAAATTATTTCTATTTTCTGTATAAAATGTACATAAAACTGTTTAAAAATATAACAAAACTTATCATATTATTAATAATTTTATGTGTTGGGTTCCTCAAAGTCTTAGAACAAACACCATCAGAAGAGGAATATTTTAAATGTACTGTATGTGCAGGGCTTCGAAAATTTGGTATAAGGACAGGTTTAGAGCGGACTACAAGTAACCTCTACCCTATTAATTTATAGAAATAGACCAATACGGACCCTAAGTTTTTACAGGGTTAGGAAAAAATCTCAAGCGACCCTCTCGACAGTCCTGTGTATTTGCATATAATATAAAGCATGTTAACATGCCTTTGTCATTTGTGGAAGGAGTCTCGTACTCTATGTTCATCACGTCACTCATATACAAGACTGTAGAGAGCATTATATAATAGACTATAGAGGTAAGACTACTGAGGGCTGTTCCTAGGTTAAATTTTTATTAATGCAAGAAAATATGTTGATAAAATGTTCAATTCATGTTTAAAACTGCTTAATACAAGTGTTTTATGTTTCAAAAACATGTTGAAAGACGTTTACGTAGTGCCTAGAAGAAAATCTATGTAAGAACTCAATAAAATGTTTTTTAATTATATTCAGAATTTAGCTGCTGTTACGCTGAAAAAAATCTGTGATAATATTTTATAGAAAATCTTTCCGTTCCGAGATTTATTTTCCGTTTAGACAGGTTTATAAATTCCTTTTAGACAGTTTTTACTGTATTAATAATTTTGTATATATTTTCTCTACAAAATTACGCAACTTGAAATACGACGCCATTTTTTTTTCTTTCTTGTAAACAGAATTACATTATTCTTTTCATTTTAAAATAAGAAAAAAAATTAAAAATAGCTATAATTTGATTTATTCTAATAATTACTTTATCTTTACTTGCTTACTTATTATTTATTTTTTATTTTTAAATAAAAAATGCTTTAATTACTAGCATTTTATATATTTCTTGTATATGTAAGTTATCGATTTTCACATCTTATCCTGTTTTCCATTAAACTCAATCCATATATATAACAAATAAATTGAACAGTGTATTGGGACAATAATATATCTGCATCACATAGAAAAACTATTATTATGTGGTCGAAACTGAAGTAAATAGACTAATCAGAACTCTTTATTTTGTATCTAGACTATGCATACTGATTATATGAACTATAAAGAAATAAAAAGTTTTATTAAATTTAATTCATATAAAGGAAGTATTCCAAATTTGGACTCCTAAACATAAATGGAATTTTATTAAAAAACAAAATATTTTTACTGCTTTTTTCAGTTCATTTTTTTTCTCATAAATTTCATCTTTTTTTCACAAATTCTATGGCTGAAATGAAGAAAGGCTGTAAAAATATTTCTTCCGTGATAGTTATAATTTTTTTTCCTTTCATCATCTGTCATTTTTTTTCAATCTAAACGTAAAAAATACATAATTACTAGAACTAAAAATAATGTTAAAAATGTAGAGATTCTACTTTGAAACGGCTTAGGAAAAAGAAATATTTTGGAACAGCTTAGCATCGTCAATTATGATGTGTGAGAATCGTTTAACAAAGCATATAATTCGTTAATTTTATTCTACTATTACACGTTAATAATGAGAAACGAGTGCTTGCCTGTTTAGAAGTAAAACGATGACTCCACAAAATCATATTTCAATAATTTCGTGGATAACAGGAATGAAAATGCATACACTTTTAACAGATGAGAAATCAGAACTGAGTAATAACGATTTCTTTCATAGGTTAATGACAAGATTCTGAAGTATTTACTCCATTTAACGCTAGTTTGCAACACTTTTTTGGAGAAATAATTTGAGGATCTTATTTAGGATTAGGGTTCAACTTTGGTGTTTTTCCTATATTTTTAATGTAAAATGCAGGTTATGTAAATCTATTAGTATTTATAAAGAAAAAGCAATTAAATTATGAATAACTGAGTTTTTTCTACTCTTTCCTCCGTGTGGGCACTAAGAGGGATTTTTAAACAGGCCAATAATGGTTTGACCTGGCCCACAATGGGGTTGCCGGATGGTGAGGGACGGTACAAGACATATACGGAATGAATCAACTCCGAAAACTTTCTGGAATTTTTCGACCCATCCGAAATCGTTCTTTTATACCCCTAAGCAATACGTTTACCACTCGTCCATCCTCTCTCTGTCCGATTGACGGAGTAGTGAACATTTATACGTCAATTTAACGTCATTGCTTCAGTTTTACAATTCTAGAGAGAAATTCTAAAGAATGGCGTCAAAAATTTATGTAAAAATGTGCACTGTCCCAACCAGTTGTACAAATCTATAATGTGCAGTTGCTGCAAACCAGTTTTAACTGTTCCGAAAATAAATCAAATATATCTCTGTTAACTTTTTTTTAGTAATATTCAGAATATTTTTATTTATTTCAATGCATTTTTCGTTCTTTTTATACGTTTATATCCATTTTATTAAATTTCTGAGATAATATTACAAACTTTCTCAGATTAATAAATTAATATTTTTAATATTATCATCGTATAGTGTAAACAACTGAAATGAAAATTTAATCTTAATCTTCGAATTATTAATTCTCTGTAAAACAACTTTAATATAAACAGATACAAATCAATAAAATTTAATTTATTTCAAATTCTGCAAAAAAGGTAAAGAGTTCGAAAGAGTCTTCATTGTTTTCTAGTCTAATAAAACGAAACATGTATGTCATGAGATTACCAAATCTTCTTCAAATTTAGTTTAAATACAATCGAACCTCTGATAGCGGCCACCTCTGAACAGCATCCATTTTTTTTAAATATGCATACAAAATATTCTCCAAACAGACGCCACCTTTAAAAAACACGGTCATTTTTATGTTCCAGTCAGTGGCCGTTGTTTACAGGTTTCACTGTATTTAGATTTATAAGAAAATAAAGAAATAAAGAGCTCGCAATTTTGTTTCATTATCTCATGCTTTATTGATGAAATGATATATGAAGACCTACATAAAGGGAACAGCCAGTAAGACACTTTAGTTCGTTTCCCGGACACAGAACACTCCTAAAATTTTGTTTTCAATATGTAAAAAACGTGATTTAAAATAATTTTTTTAGTCTTGTTTGTTTTATTGATTTTATTTCTATATATTTATGACTTTCTGAAGAAAGGAAACACCAAATTTATGATCGGCCTGGACCCCGTCTCACCTTTTTGACGCTCTCTCTCTCTCTAAAACTTATATAAATGTATCTAAAACTTGTAGTTTTATCGATATAAAATCTCAAAAATATAATGGTAAATGTAATAATAACGCTTTTAATAAATGCACATACAGTACATTTTTAAATATCATTCGACTTTTACTATTAAAAACTTGAAACTGAGATTGTTAGATAAAGACAGACAAATGAACGATCTAATTTAAAAAATCAATAGTTGAAAAACACTTTAATTATACAGAAAAGAATGATTTGTTGAAGACAAATCCGTTGACGGAAGCTTACAATTACAGTCGAACCTCTTAACAACGGCAATCTCTAAACGGCGGCCATTTTTTCAGAAACGTATTTTTTCGAAATGCGTACTTAACAACCTCCGTATTTTTGTTTCCATTAGTGGCCATTGTATTTAAATTTATTGCTTTCTTATTAAGAAATGAATGATATTAACTCTACCTTTACTATCTTACTGTTATTAAAAATACTATACTATTTAATAATACTATCTTACTGTTATTAAAAAAAAAATACAAATGGTAGCTCTCAGCTACATTCATTCGTATGATTTCTATTATAATTAATCAAATTTTTAAACTTATTTTGTAATTGATTTATAGCTAATTTTTTGGAAATTTATAAAGTTAACGATAACAAGTTACAAATTATTATCAAGGATGACAAAAAATACTATCAATAGACAATTGTAGGCAATTGGTCAAGAGGAAACATCAGAAATAGATGAAGGAAGAGGAGGAAGAAATAGAAGAATCCGATTAAAGTGGACTTGGAAAAACTACGAAGGCATTGAAGGTAATGGGTAAATGAAGAATATGAAAAAATAAATTTAAAAAAAAGAGAATACACAGTACAATAACTAGAGCCTATATTGAGAAGCCAAATTTAAACGTCAAACCTACATTAATCCCTGTTTAATGAAGAGTAAACTCTTAAATAATGTAAATACATGTGTATAAGTGAGTTTTTCACATTCAAATATTCTTCCCGTAATTATTATTATTTTTTCTTCGTTTACTTATTCAAAAGTAAGAGGTCCTAGGGCTCTAAACACTGTGATTACAATACTGAAGTTGGAAGACTCTAACCAATCTGACCCAAGAAAATGTTAGAACGGGTCGAAGATGATGAATAATTTCATCATCTTCGACCCGTTTATTGTTTATTTAATTGAATAATTTCAATTAAATAAACAATAAAATCTTATTTAAAAAAAACAGAAAACAGTATTTGACAATGCCTTAATTATACACAAAATTTTAATGTATTTATTGTTTTTGAATGCCTTAATATATAAAACGACTATAGTTGAATTCTTTGAATAAATTTAAAATATTGAAATATTTTTAAGATATTAAATATTTGTCTTTAAAGAAAGAATTTCGCTTAAGAAAGAATTTTTTTTCTTTTTTTTTTGTCTGACTCAATGTTTTTCGAGCCGAGAAAAGAAAAGGAATTATGAAGAGAAATATAAACGGAATTGTCAAACTCAATTCTGCTTACGTCAGCGGAATACACAACTTTTGCTGACGTCAACAAAATGAGAATAAATAAACATAAAGTTTTTCGCCAACAGATGTCGCCTATCACGAACGATGTTATTGACAAACTGAAAATTTAAATATAAAATAACCAATCCGGTAAAATTTTCCATACTTACATTAATTTCCAATGATCTAATAATAAATGCTATTGGACGGATATTTTTAGAATTTAAATAAATATAGAAAAATTCTGCTGTAGTTTTCTTTTAATATTAATTAAAATTTCTAAATTTTATAATTATTTTAAACTAAAATATACAGTCAAACCTCTGAACAGCGGCCATTGTTGGTAGGTTATTTTGAAGGTTGCATTTAATTTTCAAGTATAATTTTCTATTAAATGCAAATAAAAAGTAAGTTTTTTAAAATATTTTATTAATTATAAAATGTATTTCAATTTTTTCTTAGATTATTTTTATTTTTTTCTATTTTGGGTGTTACTTTTATACATTCAAACCTCGAAAAACTATTCTGACCGGAACATAGAATCTGGCCATTGTTCTGAGGTTGTCGTTGTTGGAAGTGGCCATTAATTGGAGGTTCGCCTGTATTATTAATACAGTAAAATATAGGATATAAGGAAATTCCAGAGTTTAATCTCTGGAAAATTTATTACTAAATTGCCTAATGGCTTAGACAAATTTAAAATAAATTTTAAAGTTAGAACAATCGATTTTTCAGAAATGAAATGTCTAAAATGAGTTATCAGTGTTTTATTTATTTATTTATATTTTTGTGTGTGTTCCTTATGTAAATGAATTTAGAACAGTGTGTTTCTATATAATTAGTGAGAATATAAAAAGTATAACTAAGTACTTAGCTAGTTAAATAAGACATCAATTTAGTCTTTACAATGGTTAGCTGATTTTTGGGCTGTTTATATTATATATTATTATAGACCTGTGTATACATTATTATTGTTGTTATTCTTTTTGTGTTCATTTATCTATTTTTAATTGTTTAAACCATTTATAATAAATTATTATCAGATTTAGGCAATCGCTGATAGACGTAATATATAAAATAGTAGTCTATCAATAAAAAATTCAAATAATGATAAGAAAGTTACGCTTTCACCATCGTTTCTTAATTATATTTAATTATTTTTGTGTTTTAAAATAGCCGTAAATTGCAGGATATTAGGAAAATAATGTTAATTTTTTATGAGAATGGAAAGAAAAAATCGTTATAAGTTGGATACTCGTTCTATAAAAACGTATTCAATTTAGGAGCTCACCAGTGGCCGAGTGGATAAAATCACTAAACACTGGGTGGATTCGCTGGCCAACGGACTGGCCACATAACGTTTTCCGTGTTTTCTTCACGTGTATAATGCCTAAAAAGGAGTCAGTTTTCCATATAATATCATCTCCAGACATCGCCCATATACTGTTTTGCCTTCTTCCATCAATCCAATCTAATTTAGAGAAATTATTAACCAACTTTCTAAGCAATTTTAATTACATATTAATGAAAAAATACACTTAATATAATCTTATAAAATACTTCATTATACATTCCTCATTACAAGAAATCCTAAATGACATTTTAAAAGTTAAAAATGCATTGTTTTTATTATACAGTATATGTAATATTATAACGTATTAGATAGGTGTCTAGCATATAGGAGAGTTCAACTCGAAAGGTTATATTACATTTTATATAATTTTTTACGTTGAAATTAATGAATTTAGATACCGTACATAATATGTTGGAAGCAGATATGTTCGAGTTGAATACAAGTTGAAAAAATGAAAACTTATTAAACTAAAACTTTATTTTTCTTCTTTTGGTTACTTATAATTGATTTTGTTTTATTATTTCATGTGTTTTCTGTGTAGTATTAAATATATATAGAATTATCTATATATAAGAATGACTGAAGAAATACAATATTTTATATTTAATGATGAAAAATATCTTATCATTTAACAATTTTCTTTTCTACTTTTTTTCCAATAGTTATATTCTTCAGTATCATTTTTTTCATTACGTTATAAAATTTTTAAATGATTATTTCAACTATACATTAAAATCTTTGAACAACGCCCACTGATCGAAATTTTAAAAAATGACCGTTTTTGGAAAGTTTGACTGTAAAAACCGCCGTTTAGGGGTGGCCGTTATTGAACGTTTGGCTGTAATTAATTTTGTGGTTAATAATTATAATTTAAATATTTTGCTTTTGAAATTTATAAAATTTAGAGAATTTGGCGAATTTTCCTGCATTTTATAATTTTTTAAATTTTTTATATAGCTGTAACAATGTTATTTTAATTAAAGAAGATAAAAAGTATATTAATATAATGAGGATGCATAAATTCTTTGTAAAGAATATTAAAGCAATTCAGGCTTTTGATACATAATGTAACTTTTAAATTAACTGAAAAGATACTTAATTCTTTGAAAAAATTAATAGTCGTTTGTTTAAGTTACTTTAATTTCGTTCAGTTAATTTACTTTTATGGTAACAACCGTTAGAATTTAACGTATTTCGGGCCACTAAACATAGGAATCCTTTAGTAGAATTACTGGAAAGTTGCAAATTATCATCGCTGAAAGAAGACTAAGTCTGCAATAATAATTAATTGGGACATTATTAAAATTAATTATTATTATTATTATTATTATTTAGCAAAATATCTGTCTCTTGCAACAATTATTTAATGCTTAGTTGAAGAAGAGGACTTAAACTGGATGATAAATCATTAATTATGGAGGATATTTGCAAAGGAATTTGTATAAATAAATGATTTTTATTATATTCATGAGATAAAAGTATTATTATTTTAATCTATAACGATTAAAGTATTTAATTCTTATAAATCTTGTTAAGTAGCCATATTTTTCCCAGCGTTACGTAAGAAAGAAAATATTGTAATCGGTCAAGTTTTGATTCTCAAAGTTTCTTGCATTTTTCGACGTTTTAAGGCTCCTAATTCTGAAAACATAAAAGAATATACATAACAAAATTCTAGTGTGCGTATATGTTATAGCCTATAGTTTGCTTTAGGCTATATCTCAGTACTATATAGACCAAAAATTTTGAAATTTGACAGGAATTCTTCCATATATGGGTCATTTTGCTATTACATTTTGAAGGTTATAAAGCAAGGAGGGGAGACGGAGAGTGTAGAATGTTGTATCACCACTGAAATCAAGCAATAAAAATACTCGTACGACTTTCCTAGCTTATTAAAAACAAATATTATTGTTGTTAACGATTTAAAAAATGGTCATATTTTCAAAAATAAGACTTTCCTGATCCCCTTCGTTCTGTTCGAGTTCTGGAAAAGTCGTTTACCTTCGTCATTAGTATGATTATACATTATACAGTAAACTTAATTATTATCAATTTGATATAATATATAATTTGTTTACATAATTTCAATCTATTGTAATAATTTTAAAAAATAATTTATACAAAGGCTAACAAGTAAACAACATTTTCACTTTCAAATTTAAATTGAATAGTTTAACATCTCCTGTTCAAATAAAAATTTTTCTCATTAACTTACTATTTAATGTATTTGATGAGAAAATATTCTGTATTATATTTCACAAGCATTTATTTATATTAAAATATTTTAATTACTTAATTATACAGTTGCAGACATTGCAGAAACTAACGAAAGCAAGAAATCAACATCTGACCACCGACGAATTAATTTCAAATGCATTCCTTTTTCTACTTTTAAAGTATATTTTAAATACCTTTAAACGCTTGTTTATTGCAGAAAACTCTAGTGATTAATGTTGCTTAATTTCAGATACGAAACTACAAGTACAGCCCTTGCTTTCTGCACCATGATGCTGGTTAACTATCCGGAAGTGCAAGAGAACATCAGAGGAGAAGTAAATGGACTGCTCGAGAGAGAGTCAGTAACTTGTCTCGAGAGATTAAATAATTAATTGTCATATAATTGTATAATTATTTTCCTTTCATATTTAGGTATGTCTTAATTATGACTTTATATACAAATTACAATTTGTAGTTGTTGCCTTTTATAGGTATAATACAGTCAAACCTCTAAATAATGGCCACTGACCGGGAAAATCCCGGCCGTTGTTCGAAGATTTCAAAAAGAAACCGTTCCTGAAAAAATGGCCGCCGTTTACAGGTGGCCGTTTTTGGGAAACGTCATTATTGGATATTCATAAATATGAAAAAATAGCCGCATAAACGATATAAAAAAAAGAAGAAAAATAAAAAATCGGTCGTTGTTCGAAGGTGGCCGCTGTTTGGAAGTTATTTTTGATTAGAAAAAGAAACGTTCCTGGAAAGAATGGCTGCTGTTGGGAAGTGGACTGTATTGGAGGTTCTATGATATTACATTTATATATAACCATAAAAGTATAATCTCGATTATCCGGCTTGCGGATTATCCATACTTACGTTTCGCTAAAAATTTACATCAGAAATACAAAATATTAGCATTAAAATTTTTTAAAATCTGCGTTGTTAACTCTTGCCATTTAAAATGGTATGTGGAGCGTCAGAACGTCCAGAACGTCAAGGCATAAATTATCAATAAATGGCCTAATATGTACTGTACAGTTGATCCTTAAACAATAAAGTTTTACTTATGTGTATACTGTATTTATTATTATTATTTTTTTTTTTCATTAAGTAAGTTGTAAAATTGTATGAAGAAAATACTCTGAGTTATTTCCTTACGTATAAATCATTATTATCGTAGAATTAATGACGTTTTAAGACAATATCTAGCCGACAACCCCTCATTCTCGGTTAATAGTACAGTAAAATCTGAGTAATCCGAAATCGCACCGTACCGAATATTTCCGGTTTGGCAGGTTTCCGTTTTGTACCTGTTTAACAGGTTGTTTTTAATCGCTTCATTTCGAAGATTTTCCCTGTTTAGGCAGGCTTCGAGTTTACTTGGTTTCGTTTTGGACAGAATTTATTGTACAAGAAATTGATTGTTAGCTACGTGGCGTTAGTTCATTACATTTTTCTGAATTTAATGTTAATTAATTACCTTTCTCAAAACGTATTTTATGCATAAATATACAAACTATTGATTTAAATTTAAAATGAAATTAAAAACTGAATAAAAAAAATCGATTAGCTGTCATTAAAACAGACTTGCGGATTATCTGTTTCCGACTTATCCGTGCTTCCACTACCGGTAATTAGCTCGGATAATCGGGAGTACACTGTATTTTCAAATAATTTCAAGTTGTTTCAGTAATTTTAGTATTCTATATTCAATTTTATTTAAAAATATTCAATATTTTGAATTTAAAAAATATTGAATTTCGTTAGAGTTTTGAATTTTTGTATCGCCCATTTGACAAAATAGTGGCACTTTTCTTTATAGGAATAAGAAAATTTTAGTAAAATATTTTTAAAATTTCAATTTTATAAATCGAGAAACTGCAGAGAATTTTCCAATATTCTAATATAAAAATTCCTAAGGATATTGCTATTCAGATTTCAATTTATCTATTGTTATTATACCAAGAAGATTATTGGTATGAAGCGAAACAATTTATTTCCAAAAAGATAAAATATTTTCGAGTTATGCTTTTTGATAATTTTTGAAAATAAAAATAAATTTTCGTTAGAAAACTGCAGCAAAAACAGTCCAATGGCTTGGCACACGTTTGGATCTTGTCCAAGAAACTGCATTGGAATGGGATTTGCCCAGATGGAAGCTAAAATGGCTACAGCCAAAACATTAAATTATAAAAACTTTATTTAAAATCACTTTATTCACTTCACTTAAAATAAAATAAAAATTTTTGATAAATTTTAAAATAATAAAACAATTAAATTTGAATTTAAGTTCTATAAGACTACACACAAAAATGTTTCATTTACAATAAAAATATTGTAAAATGATTTGTTTGGCATCAAATAATGTATTGTTACGTCACGATTAATGATGTGTTACGTAGTGAAACGTCATCGTAATTACAGTGTTAGTGGCGGCAGCTAGTGTTTCTTTTCAAAAGTATTATTTGACTAATGTTTCCAATTATAAATTAATTATTTGAAGCTTGTAACGTTTTAACGATGACTAGATTGAATTTGAAATATTAAATAAAATATTTTTACTCTATCTTAAACAATTATGAATTGCTTTATTATGGATATGTAATTGGTTTATTTGTTAATTAATTTAAAATCTAGATTAAAATTAAATCTTGTAAATAATTAAATAATTTTACTTAGAAGTTATATGCATGTATGTATCAGACCGTATCGCAGGAACTTAAGGCTTTATCTCAAGAGCCCCGTTAACAGGGTGTAATAGGTTTTATCTGGGCCCTAGTAAATTTGAAGCCCTGTTAATAGGGATCACATTTACGTGGGCATCAAGAACATTTCTTACGAACTGTTTATTTCATTGCAATTCTTGTGTGTTGAGAAAACAAATAATCTTAATTGTTGTCAAAATCTATTATTAAAAATATGATTTTTAAGGCTGTTTTGATTTTCAAAAAGGCCCAGCAGGCGTTTTTGAAACTGGAATATATAAAAAGCCTTAGTGTATATATATATATATATATATATAAGCCTATAGCATATATACATAACTATGCCTCCCTCTCTCGTCTTTTGACAGGCCTTGGTATGTATGTATATGTATGAATTTATATGTATATACTTATACTTTCTTGTGTGTTTATTAGTATTTCTCGTCTGTATTTTTCAAAATGTATCCGAGTTTATCAGATAGTAAACGGATAATAGAAAATAAACACGTCTATTTCTTATATGAAAGGAACTAATCAATGTCTCTTCCGTTTCAATATCCGAGATATATATTTCGAAAATATATCTCAAAGAATCGTGACAAGTGTTATTATGAACTGTGGAATGTGATTACTTCCAACATCAAAGTATAATTCTAATTCTAGACGGACGAGATAGAAGCTGTGGTCTACTTTTGGGAAAGACTATTGAAGTAAATCGAATTCTCTATCATTTATTTTTCATTAATGGTTCTAAAACATTTATTTGAAAAACATTGTTATCGAAATTAAGAAAAATAAATTTGAAGTAAATAATACTTTTATATTATATTACCTACTCAAGGCTCAAGGCTGAAAAGAGCGAAAGGAAGAGTGAGAGGGTAAGAGAGAATGTTCTAGTGAGATATTGAGCAGATAGAATAAACAGAAATGTATGAAAAATGAAAATATTAACCATAGGGTACGTAAAAGTCAGTATATAGTACTGTAGTTGTAATTACACATAGTAACAGCCTTACTATAACAATATAGTAGAACAGTATAGTGAAAAGAAATATAAATCCTAATTTGTATTCACAGGTGTTTTCCAGTGGCCGAATGGATAAAATCGCTAAAATTAGTCATGAATTCGCGCCTCAACAACGAGATGAGCATGAGAGAGTTCCGAGTTTTCTTCACTTGTCTGACACCTAAACAGAGAATCAATTCCATAGAAAGCATTTTTCCTTCACAGATTGCGTTGCCTCATTTCATCAAATGAAATATATTTACAATTATCTGTAGTCTTTGATGAATTAATTTTTAAATAATCAAATTATATGTATATAAATTAATTTTGCTTTAATAGTTTAGAAAAAAACTGTAATAAAAACGGCTGGATGACCGTAAAGAAGGCTTTAGCCTAACTCCAAACGATCGAATCCAGACGTCTCAGGAATTTTTCATAGATGATCTGTTCCGAATATGTCGGAACCCGTCTCCCGCCATCTGCCACTTCCATTGTGGGCCTGGCCGAGCTCATGATGGATATAGGAAAATAAAGGGCCCTCTTAGTGCCTGTAGAACGAAAAAAAATATTTTTTAAAGAAATTGTAAATAAATAGCAATATGGGGTATTAGTTATTGAAGGTTTACATTATGATATTCAGAAAATAAATTACTAATATAAATGGATTCGTAAACATTTTATTATTATTTATAAATTTTTTTATCTTGAATTTATTTTATAATTGAAAATATTAAGTGAATGCTTATTAAGGTTTTTTTCAATGAAAGAATGAAATAAATTAGGCTATAAATAATTGGAAAGCAAATTAAAGATTTATTTAAAAATTTAAAAAATACTAATAAAATCATAATAAAATAAATTTTATTATAAAAATTAATTCTTCTTTATAAAATTAAAACGCAAAATAAAAATTAATTTTAATAACAATTTAAAAATAAATTACTTTGGCTTTTTTTCTTTTCTATTAATTAAAATAAGTCTCAAAACATTTTTAGTTTACATTTAAGCAAATAAATTATTTTTAAAATTAAAAATTGAATGAAGAAAATCAAATTATTGTTTTATATTCAGTCGTATTTAATTAAGGAAATTAATTTAGAAACACGAATAAGACAATAAAAATGAAATTTACAGAAACAAACATAAGTTTAAAATAAAAAAAATATGAATAATTTATGTGGATTTATTACTTTTCTGATAGTAAACACACTTATTTAAATAAACGGATTACTAGAGCAGTGATTTTTGAGTTCGTAGTATACTCCAGAGTCATACCAAAGATACCATTATAAACGTAATGTTAAAAAACTGAAATTTTATATAAAAAATATACAGATAATAAAGTAGAGAAATAATTAACATTTTAAAATTATTTTTTGATATATTACATATATTCGTATGGAGAAAGAAAGCAGACTTCACAGTTTAATGATGAGCTTTTCAAACCATTTGAAAGCTTGGTTAGAGTAGATAGATGATGGATTTCAGATAGTTCAATGGGAGAATTTTGGAGCAAGCAATTCTAGACCTGTTACATTGTTTAAAGTTTTTGGAATTCATAGTTCGGCTACTGGAATCGTTCATAAATTTCGACGCTTTTCTATACTTTTCAACGATCAGTAACGTTGTCGTACAGCTTAACCCCAAAATTACGTAACGTATATCCTGATCGACTCTCTTAATTGTATTATGGAATAATACATAGAACGGGGTACTTAACGTTACATTATTTTATTAATTACTAGTATAACACATAAAGCAGTGACATAAATAGTATGGTTCACTAAGCAACACTTCAGAAACAAAAATGAACCCAAGGGTTAAGACCCCAGTATCATGTAAAGTTTTTGTAATCGTACGTAAACCCACCCATGCAAACCCGCCACGCAATCTGCGTTACGTAATTTCTGGACAGCTTCTGTACTTCCAGTTAGAAAGGAGATATTTACAACCTTTCCTTGACCAGTTCTAATGCGGTTGGTCCGAATGCTTGCGGTGGAGAAAATTTAGAGGATCTATCACAAGGTTTCCAGACATACTATACACAGTTTATAACGTTAATATTTAGATGCTATAATGCACACTGCAAGATCTAGATTACCTAGATCCTGAAGTGATTAGTATGAATCTAAGCGTTTTTAATTTTAAAAATAAATATATTAATTTTTATAATATAATATTGTTTTTACAGTTGAAGAAAGAAAATATTAATAAAAGATGCGTACATAAATGGAAAACAAAAATTCACGTTATTCTATAGTGAAAATTAAACTTTGTTGCCAAGAAAACCCATACAATTAATTAATTTTATAATTTGTTTTGTGAATTTTCAGTTTCTGATAAAAGTTTTGAATTCTGCCATTGGGAATTGATCTTTAATAGGTTATATAGATAAAACTGTAGAGATAATTCTAATTTATAAATAGTGTAAAGAACTTTAGTTAAATTCGAATTAATTAAGATAAAAGTAAGAAGTTTAAATTTATGATCAGTTTACGTATGAAAGAAAATTATATTCTAAATATAAAGGGATAATTCTTTTACGGGTGAATAAGTCTTTCCTTGAATTTTCACGGATTTATGTAATGCGAATTTGCACAAACGAATATATCCAGAGGAACAATGATGCCACTCGTAAATCATTATACAATCCGTTATCTTGACTTGTTCAACCTCGACAACTTGTCTCGATCTCCTCAACATTAATTTAAATAGAATTTCATAAACGTCATGTAAAATCATGAATACAATTTTAGAAAGTTTTAACGGATGCATTAGCCGATGTACAGTATAATACATTACAATAATGCCCACGCAACAAGAGTTTATCAGTTGATTAGGTAACATCACTAGACATTGGTCGTGAGTTCACATCTGACTAGCAGGCTAGCCAAATGGAATTTTTCGGGTTTTCTTCACATATCTAGGGAACTTTCTATGAGAAATTAGTCTCTAGAAATTTCCCTTTTAACAGATCGAGCAAGCATAACGTTCTTATTCCATCAATCGAATCCTATGTATTTATAAATGTCTTTTTTCCGATTGATGTCAGCTGCATCATTTAAATATGAGATATCGATATAAAACAATTGAATCTTTTACATTATCATTCAATTTTAAAGATTTAGGCATATTTTATACAAGATAAAGTCACCTTTTTTTTACGAATTTGAAACTCAACAGAAAGCAACTTTTTGCGACAGAAAATGCTCACCCACTCGTACTTTGTATAATATAGACTTATATATCAACTATATGAGCTACAAGAGAAACAATTCTTGTTCTCTGCATAAAATTAATTTGTTGTACAATAAATTTTGATATATAAGTTCGTTTTTATCGAAAATCTTGCCTCGTAAAACTGTTATCCATGTAAAATTCATCTTTACATAACATCATGTGGGCAGCTACTTTACTTTCGAAACGAAACGTTTCCGAAAGTCAGTAAATTAAATTTTTAATATTTTTTAGTTTTGTCTGAAAAGATGTAGAAAAATATTTTACGAACCAAAAAAAAAATCGATTTTAAGTAGTTAAATTTAAAGTTGAAAGTTTAAACTTGACCTTGTTATCCTCGCAAGTTTATTTACAAGATAAAAATAATATAAATTACAAGTATAAATAAGTATTAAAATATACGACAAAAATATTTAAAAAAATTAAAATATTTACTTTTTATTCTCATTTGTAATAATTTCTTATGAAACTTGCATAATGACATCTTTTCTTAAAGTTTTGCAACTGTAGGCAATAGGGTGCATATTCTTGCAACTTTACCAAGTAAAGTTACATGTTTCGGCTAAACTCCCTCCTCAGACCGATATTTCCAAATCGTAAGAATATTGTTATATAAACTTTATGGTATCCAATTGTGAAATTCGGATATCCTAGTGTTATTATATTATTGTCTCACATGTAAAGTGATGTATGCCTATTATTAACTGAACTACAGGAAGGCAAACAGATAGGTTTTTGCAGTTATGTCTCGTGATTAACTGCTAACACGTAATCCAGTTATAGTTACGTGTTAACTGGTTTCAGAACTTGTCTATAAATTATCTTTTTATAGACATCTTCCAAAAGTTATTTTTTTAAAAATTTGTTTTTAAGCATTTTTCAAGCTAAAAATTTATTTTAAGATTTAAAATTTTTAACTTTTAAAGATCAAATTATAAATATTAATTCTTAGTAGAAAGTCTTTCCAAGAGGCATAAATTGTGGGAAATCGCCTACAAACTAAACCGACTTTTTTTGCTAGATTTTATTAAATAAACCAATTTATTTGTTTGTCAAATAGAAGAATAAGTGTATAAAAATATATAAAATACCACACATTACTTGAAAATTACATTGAAAATATTTCATATATTTTATTAATTAATACAGATAACATTTTTTATGTTTCTTAATTAAGGAGAACGCACTGAAAGATAATGTTTTGATTTCTTTACGAGGAGTAAACTGTACAATAAGCAAATTGAATGGATATATTTACGTAATTTACGAGATAAAGTCACAAATAACTAATACATCATCGACAAAAAGAAACAAATATAATCTAATTTAACAAATCACTCGAGAAAAGTGTTTCAAGAAAGCGATACATCACATACATTGAGAATTATATAATTCATCAACTGGAATTTTCATTTCTAATTTTATAAAATCTTCTCACATGTTGATAAATTAATTTTTATAAATCATTCCTTTCCAATCTATGCTTTTGTTTAGTAAACAAGAGTTTGGCGGATGAAATCGAACATAAAAAATAACTTCAATAAGCTTATGAATTTTTGTCTTCTGTCTTTGATACCGTGAAGTGTTTTTATCAAAAGGCATGAATGGTAAGTTCGAATAAAGTATATGAATTATAGTAATCGAATAATAAAACCTAAATGGATTTTTTTTTATATTTATACAAAGAACAAAGCCTGTGTACACTAACAGAAACTACAAAACATTTTCTGTACACAGACAGAAGATATGAGAGAAAGAAGTGAATGAAGGTAATCTTTTCTCTTATATATAATATACAGTCAGGATTTAGTGTTCTAAGAGTCTTGAATCCTGAGTAAGCTTTGGCATCCTTTCGACAATATGTTGAAATTTACAATATATTCACATTCTATACATTATTATAACGTAAATTACTTGTTCAATGTATTTGAAATAATATGTAGTTATTCAATTAATAATTTATTATAAATGCACGCACTAAGAAGAAAAAAGTAAGGCATTAGTTCCTAAATTTTATGTCTGAAAATTTTATGCCATAGGCATGGCTGTCAAGATCTGAAGAGCCATTTATAAATGCGGCACTGTATATAGTCTAATGTGTTTTGTGTACATCATATTGTGAAGTATATATATATATATATATATATATATATATATATAGAGAGAGAGAGAGAGAGAGAGAGAGAAAGAAAGAAAGATAGGCTTTCTTTCTTCTTTTTTACTATAAAGGTTTTAACAAGACATGCAAACAAGACTTCTCTTTACACAGTTGATTTTGTCTTCTTGCCAAGTAACATAAATTATCATTATACATATATTATCTGATATGCTAATAAAATCTATCATATATTTTTAATGTGTTCATAATTTATTACTTGATTATGATTATGATAACTTTGATTACTTGTTTATGATGTTACTTATTTATATACACAATATCTTTCACATATGATCACAAAAAGATCATCATGATCTTTAAACCTTATGATCTAATAACCTTGTGACAGTTTATCAAATTTTGTAATGTTAGAAGTTGAAATCATTAAAAAAACAGGCAAAAATTTCATTAATAATTCTTTAAATTTATATAAATTATTAAATTACAAATTTTTGAGAGTTAATTTAACGTTACATTTTTCTTAAGTAAACATTTTCTCATAGGTTAATTAAGGTTCAAATAGGTTAATAAGTTTAGAATTTAATAGGTTACGTGGGTTATTTACTTAACTTTGAAGCAATTTTTCCGTCATTTTTGAGAAATTTCTTCATATTTTCACTAATTTAAGTTTGTTTACATGCAAATTTTATCTGTTATATCTAGAAACTACGAATTTCCGGAAAATTCTAATCAAGGAAACGTTATTTTGTAGAATTCTATATACTATTTTGTTTCGAAATGCTGATTTCTCCATTCTTTACATTCATTAAAATTCATTGAAAAAGTTAATTTTATATAGAAGTTAACGAACTATATATTTTAAATTGATTCTTCGTTCGATCACAGCATAACAAATTCGTATAGACTTTAGTATACAGTATAACTTTTAAATGCGAGTTAGATACAGTTGTATATAAGTCCTTCACCTCCCCAAATGATACATTTAAAAATTTGAGGCCTTAACCTGTAGCTTGTTTAATTTATGTGCAAATCCAGCCGTACTAACAGTATATGCTCATTTATAAAACCGAAAATTATTTATGAATAATTTGTTTCAAATAACGAATCAAATTATAATCTGTTGGAAATTGGTTTTATACAGAATTATAAGGAATTCTTTGTTATTTTTCACTTAATTTTTTTATTTTGGAGAAAAGTGATTAATTAATTCGTAAACAATTCCAGCGAACACGCTAAATATTTCACAAATTATATGAAAAATAATTATTTTGAAATATTTTTACATGTAAAATGACGTAATCATTATTTTACTCGACACTAATTCTCAGAAACGTTCGGCACTGAACATAAACAATAGTTAAAAGCTGAAAGTCGAAATGTACGACTTCATTAAATTTTGCAAACTTCATCACATTCTCTTCTCAATTTGCAACGCCCGTCTTTATTATACTAAAATTATAACAAAGATCATCCAAGTTTCCTTGCTGCATTATAACTAATGATAGCATCCAATCGACAGAAGAAACATCATTAACATCAGTTCAAGAAGTAATCTTTTTTAATTAAATAGTTATTATTATATATTTTTAATATTAAAAATGTTTTTAGCACTCTCTCAAGCTTGAAATTAATATCGTGATACAATAGAGAGTTTCGATTATCGTTCTAAGGTTGTGTACACAGTCGACAAATTGTTGAAACACCTTTCCGTCGTTACTTCTCCGGCTGGCAACTGCACAGCAACAGTTGTGTCGTCGGTATGTTTGTGTATATACAGTAACCAATGTATATATATATATATATATAGAGAGAGAGAGGGAATCAATTTATGTTTAAGAAGTTTTACATCATGGACGTTATAGAGGAAATCTGCAACTGCACAAAATGATGTGTGGGGCCCAGTGAATAAAAGTACTAAACTGGTAGTTGGTTGCAAATTTGCTTCTCATTAATAAGCTGGCCAAGTAGTTTTCGGTTTTTTATCACGTAACTAACACCTAAATAGACCAGTTTTCCGTAGAAATTTCTTCCCAGGAAATATCATTCCCCATAGGATATTGTCCAAGTGTTGCGTTTTCTTATTCCACCAATCCAGTCTAATCCAGTGTGAGAATAATCAATGTTCAGGACCGTCTTAACGCCATTATATGCCCCTGGGCAAAACAGTGCACTGAAGCCTGCCTACACAACCGTCAGGTAAACGGAAAATTAGTGTTAGGCCAGGAACACACATGCGTAAAATTGTCTGGCAGAAAACTGAATCAGAAATCAGCTTTTAGTTCAGTTTCTGTTTTACGCTTTTATGCCAGAACACACACACGTAAAAATTCTGGCCGAATAGGAAACACCACTACCACCAACAGTGCTAATTTTATTAATTTTTTCCTCTCATATAGGCTATCTATCCCTTTGTACCTTCCATTTTTTCTCCACTTCCTCTGCTATAATATAGAAAATTTAAATTAATAGACTTATATTCCGAATTCAAATAAAGAACGTGTGATCTAAATACTAGGCCTATATATCGATTTTACAAGACCTACCTGTTGTTTGAAATTTTGCACTTACAGCCATCCATAAACGTTGTTTAAATACAGTGTCTTTATGCATGACACTGATGTGGTCGAACGGATTCGATAAACCCCTGCATTTCATTTATTTTTTGTTTTTTCGAGACCGTCACAATTGTAGGGTTAACCCTCGTTGCCGCCATTGTTAGAATAAAAAGCACGTGTCTACTTTGACGTCACAGAAAAGACTTCTCTTTATTGGAGGAATTTTGGCGTAAAAATTTTACGGCGTAAAAAGTAGAGACACGCTCTACTCTATTTTCAGTTCTGTTTCAGCCAAAATTTCAGAAAAATTTTTACGTTTTCTGTTTTATACTAGATTTTACGCTGAATTTTACGCGTATGTGTTCCTGGCCTTAAATTCTGGTCTGCGCGTAAATCAGCAAGGAGTCTTTGGGCAACTGCTCAGCGTGCACATGCGTTAAAGATAGTACTGCCAATGTTGCTACTCTTATTTAGTAATGTCCTTATAATGGACTCTTTTAAGTCTATATAGGCCTAGTATATATAACTTACCCTAAGGACATGTCCTTATAATTGGCAACACTGATTAGTCAGACGTCAAGATCCTCTTACACAGTGCAGTGTGCGGTGACATATACTAAGTGGAGATAAAATGGATCAGTTTCAACAAAATCACTTATTGTGATAAAAACAGAAAAAATTTAGAAAATTATAAAAAATCACAACTAGTGATTGAAAGATCATAATTTATGAAATGAATCGAAATGAAGTGGAATGATCACATGCTTTTCAGTAACGATAATAGAACTAATTAAACTCAAACACGTTAAAACAATCTCACTTCATTAAAATAGTTCAAAAATATAACAATTAAAGAACGCTTTTTATACGATTGATATGGAAAAGACCCTTTTAATGGGCACAAAACAGAAACAAAACTGAAAATAAGAACACTGTTCTTTATTATCATTATGTAACTAAGTGATCTTAGGGCTCTTGTTCTTCTGGATTGTCTCCTAAGAATTTCATTATGGTTTCATTATTCGGAAATTTCTTGTAGCAATTTAGCCTTCAGTGGAGTCAAGATCTCACGTTTCTGTCTAGTTATATCTACTGACTACTTGGCCAGCTCCCATTATCTGTTAGGCCTTTCCTGTAATGGGTATAATTTGAGACCAGCCATATAAAATCCAGTTGTACTAAAGTCATAATATTAGATTAATTTTATTCGTGAATACTGTTTTAATGCATTTGCAGAATAAAATGACAAGTTAAAATGAAAAGAACATGATAACAGATGGTCTTTTATCGTGTTCACACAGCTTCGGTGGATGAATTTTAATAAATTATAATAATCCATTTCTTCCCATCTTAAATGGTCCAAATCATCTTATATCCAATGCAGTACGAAAGGAAAATATTTTTAGTTGTTGACTACCGCCACATTAGGCCTACCACAGCATTACATCGTCAAAAATTCCTCTCTACTTTTGCTTCCTCTCTATTTTTACTTGTGATCACAAGCGTAATATTTCAGTTTATTGCTTGTGCTAACGCTAATTTACAAAGTATTCACGTGTTGTTGTCGCGCATGCACGGACACAAAACAATTTTTTTCGACGAAACTGATGCGAGTATCGACCAAGAACTTTCTTTCTTAACTTCTAGAAACTTCAACGGATCAGTGGCACGTAGGAATAAAAAACAAAAATAAAGACTCTTAAAAATACTACTCTAAAAGCTTAGACTGATCCACTTCACCCCTTAATTCATTTCATTCTCACTTACTCTAATTGTTTCAGTGTACGCCACCCTAAACTAAAATATCACAAAAATACGGATAATACAGTACTCTATTTTATCAGATAAGCACCATAATTAAATAAAAAAACACATGAAAGTCTTTATTTATCTATTTTGAATAAGTCCGTTTTGTATTTCATAGAAATACATGAAATAAGATGTTTAGAGAAGAACGAACATGCTGGATGCTTGCACGCAGTTCTTAACTGAACAGGCTATCAATCAAAGGTATTTTTCAAAATGCCCTGCGTAGAAAAGATAAAAATAACAAGAAAAAAACAGAAAGTACCTGAGACCGGATAACAAGGAATTCTGGATAATCGAGACTTTACTATAATGTATTTCAATTAGATTGGTGTGTATTTGAAATACTTCTTGACACGTACAAAATGTTTCTAGTGAGATAGTAATAAACGAAAATCAATTTATTGACGTTCTCAAAGATTTATGTAAAAAGATAGTTTTACAATAATAGTAATAATAATAATATTTTAACCATGTTAAAATATATTTAAGATAAGTTTTTTTAGTTATTTAAGTAATTATTTTATTTTGTTTTTAACTATAATCTTGACTTTACCCAACGTTACTTTTATGAGTTAAATATAATTACAATTGTGTATGTTTTCTTTCTACAAGTGTCGTAACTAGAATCGATATTAGGGGGGACCAGAATTAGAACGTGAGAAGCTATATCCATCCAGGACCAGATTTGCAAAAAAGCTAAATAAGTTACGTGTCTTTGAGTCTATAGCCTATATTAGGGCCTCACATTTTTAAATGTGTCACTATTTGGTGTAGAAAAAGAAGCTGTTATAACTATGTTATAGCTTAGGGCCACAACAAGTTTAAATAAACAACACTGCATTCACCCCTATATCATTGTTGATGTAGCTAGTAGCGCTATAGATGAACAGTAAACTCTTATATATTGTATGTACTGTACTTTAAGGTAAGTGCATTTGCCACATTCAACTCTTCTCCCTGTATTTATTTGATTTTTTTCTTATTTTATTTATTTACAGAGGTAAAGAGTTCTCCAGGGTTCTCCAGGCCCCTACCTGTTTACGCCAGTGGCCCACTCAAGATTTAATTTTGGAGGAGCCGAGTTTAACGAATAAAAAAAATGAGCAAATTCAATAAAATTTCCACCTTATGTGACCGCTAATTCATTAGTAATATATGAATAGAAGACAATACATAATATAAATAAAACTGAATTTTAATTATGTAGAGATATTTGGAAAATTTACTAGTGGTTTCTTTTCCTTTACTTTGGGGGGTGCCAAGGCCGCTTTGCTCCTCTTTGGATGTGTCACTGGGTTATGCTAATTTTAATGTTTATTTTCCATAATAATGTACGACATTGATCCTTGTACCGAAGATCATTTATGTATGTTAGGTGTAAATTTTGTATAACGTTACATGAATAATAAACGTTAAAGAATGCTTGTCATAGTTTTTGATCGCATCTTACAGAATTAATCAGTTTATTCGTAAATTACGACACATAATCGTTGTTATATCTACGTCACGTGCGATATTAAATCATTATCAAATAGGACAAACAATACACTTTATTCTGAATAAAGCTATAGTATAAACGAATTTTGTATTAAAATAACGCCAACACTAAATTTATTGTTGATAAAGGTAAAAGTAACCTTCATATAGCGCCGTCCTAAATAGCGTTACCCTTAGTAAAGAGCCAATAAATACACTGAACTGATTTTCCCTAAAAATATTAAGCACATATTTAATACTACGTGAATTTCTAAATGCTAAATTATTTTTAAAAGTCGCGAGTTATTTTAAATTACGAATGATTTTGGAACTGATGTTTTCCATATAGTTTATATGTTATTAAACTATAATACAAATTTGACATGTAACTTAATCATACACAATTTTAATTTTATATTCGTATAAAATCTGTTTATATATAATAAAGTAACTTATGTTAATGATGCACGTCTGCTTTCCACCTCAATAATCAATTATAATCATATACAATCGAACGTCTATTAACGGCTACCTCCTAACAATGGCAACCCATAAACAGCGACTATTTTTAATATTCCCTTCGGTTACTATTTTCAGAGATTTGACTGTACAAAAGTCAACGATGATGCGCTTTAAGAGATGCTAAGAGTGAAAATGTTGCATTAATGCATCAATGTCAAGGCCATCGGGTCTCGAACTCAGCACTACAGACAGACGTATCGATTCTTTATCTAACGCGCTTCGGTTTAAACATAAATTGCACATTTTTTTAAATAAAAAAGACAATGTATAAATTTATTTACAAATTAATTACAAT
Organism: Centruroides vittatus; assembly: GCF_030686945.1. NCBI lineage: Eukaryota > Metazoa > Arthropoda > Arachnida > Scorpiones > Buthidae > Centruroides > Centruroides vittatus. Next base: position 331,343 of record NW_027122274.1, on the reverse strand, counting down.
ATTAACATTCGTTTAGTCTCGTTACAACATTACTAACTCCTACACAATCCGATTAAGCTTTAACGTGTCTGGTTTATTCAATGCCTTTATAAGTCTTTTCCAAAATAACTTTTGCCCCATTGGGTGGTCTGTCCACGGGATATAAGTTCTAGTACTCATTAAGTACTTAAGATTGCTAGGAAGTTGTAATTCCTGTATTGATCCTAGAAAGATCAATATCAGAGAATCTCTCCTCTCTTCAAATAATCTGTGTTGGGCCATTTGTAATTCAAACATGCACCAACGATTTTTGATATAAGAATCGGAAATTATTAATATAATTTTTCTACACTTCTGCACGTACTCGAACACTTCTTCCGTAACATCGTTACCAGCCAAGCAATCTCGATCGTGCAAACAAAATTTTATTTGTGTTTTCTCAGTTTCCAAAGTCGGTAATAACTGATTAATTATCCATTCACTATTTAATGAATCGTAAGAAACAAACGCATCGTACATATATGAGTTACTATCATTAGATTCGCGATACCTCTTCACTCTAGACATCAGGATACATCGGTAGTAACGTATGTGCCACTTAAATTTGACTGAGATTAAAATTACGGAGATAATTAAAAGCACGCAACTACTCATCCCGGATATCAATAATATATTTATTCCTTTTTCTTTAGGATAACAATGGCTACTTTCGAATTCGAATATTCTTTTTTTCTGTCCTGATGGGGTGACGCACGTGTAATCTTCTAACTTACTTTCGAGAACGACACTTGTGCTCCTTTGCCAATTTTGTAGAATGGTAATGTTGCAATCCATACAGTCGAACTTATTTTTAGAGAAGTCCAGATTCTTTACTGTACTAAAATCTTGCAGCATAGCAGGAGTGATATACATGATATCATTGTCACTGATGCGAAAATAGGTGATATTGGTGTTATTAGTTAAAATGCTATCGTTCCAATGTAGAATTCTATTGTTATCCAAGAGAAGGACTTCTAGAGATTTTAGAGGTTTAAATACAGGTTCTAATTGAACAATATTATTCCATGATAGGTCTAAAATCGCCAAACTGACAAGATGAATGAATATGTCAGAGGAGTTTAAATTATCAATTAAATTATAGCCCAAATATAAAACAACTAAATTCGATAACCCATAAAACATCTCAGACCTTAAATTGCTTATTTTATTATAATTTAGAGCTAAATTAGTAAGGTAATTTAAATCCTTGAATGCATAATTTTGTATATTTTTTATTGAGCAATCTCCTAACTTGGCTGTATTAAGGCTATTGTTGCCTGTAAAAATGAGATCAGTTAAGGTAGGTGGTAATAGAGTATTAGTTAAGTCTAACTCTTCTAAATCTGGCAAGATTTTAAAAATTGCGTTAGGTAATGTAAAATCCCATTTAAATGTAAGACCATTAGAACTTAAATCTAGAATATGTATCCTATACCCATAATCAGATTCATTAAAAATAATCCGTCTCAATTTATTACCGCTTAAGTCTAGTGTTTGTAAATTTGGTATGCCAAATATTTCGTAGCCATTTAGTTCAATTAACTCGCAACGAAAAAGCACAAGCTCTCGAAGTGTTTTAAAATCTAACAAATACGGAAAGACAACCAGACGGTTCTCACCAATATCCAAAACTTCTAGAGCACCATTAGAAAGTGGCATTAGTACATCAGACTTTATGAAAGTATTATTACTTAATCTACGTGCAATTAGTGAACGTACTGACGTCTTAGATAGTCCATAAGATACGTTTCTTAATCCCTCATAATCTAATGGGTTACCAGTAAGAAGCAATTTCCTCACATTGTTTAAACCAGTCAGAGCGTTATCATCGATTCGTCGTATGGCACAGTTTGTAAGATCAAGTTCATTGACCCGAATATCCTGTATTTGCTCAACTTCATTAGAAGTAATACTTTGCAACAAAGCATTTTTAGATAAATCCAACTTATTCAAATCTAGGCATTTAATAGCTGGTATTAAATCGGATAAACTAGTAAACTTGTTATTAGCTAACCTTATTATTTTTAAATTATCCAAGTTACAGAACGTACCTTCTTCTAGATGAGATAAGCGATTATTTGTCAATAACACTATCCTCAAACTTGATAAACCGGAAAAAGTATTGTTTCTTATTATTTCTAATTCTCCTAATGATATTTGCACTACGTGTATAGCAGGTATATATTCTTTAAATGGTATAGATAATACTTTTTGAGGAGTTGATTGTATATGGATGTCTATTATGTTACTATTAATACTTGCTGTTTTTACTGCATAGTCGATGCTTACACTTGTACATAACAGTAAGGAGTCACTTTTAGGCCTATATTCACAAAATCCCTTCATTTCTGCTTTCGAAGTTCGTATATAAATAAGAATGATTATTAAATCTGTAAAAAAGTTTTCTATATTAAAACATAATATTAAAATATAAAATAATTATATTTTCTTTAATTAAATTATAAAAACTTTCTAGAAGACTTTATTTTTATTACTGTTGTTTGTATTTAGTTTTCGTTAGTGTATCTATTTTACAGATTTATTGTATTCCTTCGCATCTTTTTCTATAATATTCAGCAATATTCTATAAAAATTGCATTTTTATAAAGTTATCATCTATGTACTGTACAATTGAACCTCCAATAACGACCACCTGTAAATGACGACCATTTTTCAGAAATGCGTGCAAAATAACCTCCAAACAAAGCCATTTTTTAATGTTCTTATTAGTGGCCGTTGTTCAGAGGTTAGATTGTAGTCTCATTCGACACGACGCGAATCGCGCCAGTCCGGCGCGTTAATCTCACACCTTTGACCTATATTAATAAGATTAATTAATGTTCTGTTGTCTTAATTCATTTTATAGGCATGCAAATATTTAAAAACTTATAATTAATTGTTAACATTGTAGTTTACAATAATTAAGTTAAACTGATTAGTAAATTTACTAAAACAAGAAATTATTCAACTATTTAATCATGATTTTTTTTTAAGTTAAAGCTTAAATACCTAAAAAAAACTTTGCAATTGTAAAATGTATTTAAATAATTTAAATGTTAATAATTCAAATCTTTATTTAAATATTCTATCTTATTATAGACTAATTACACTTATGAAGTGTGTATCTTATATTGTACTTAATAAAAACTGTATAGTTTGTTATACCTTGTTAACTGTATACACTGTATTTGCGTAAGAACTACATACCTCATACTATCCTCAGCTAAAAACTATGTAAGTGTGGAGTAACTTATTTGTATAAACACTATATAAAACTGTATACCTTGTACTGTACGTGCTTAAGAATTATAATAACGTATTACTTCGAATTTAAGATTTATTTTTCTCCTTTCGAGTAAGAACCATATGATCTTTCTCACATGTTTCTTGATTTAAAGTTGGGGTCTGTCTTAAACTTGTCAAAAGTTTATATAATAAAAATTCGAGATTACTTCTTTATTTTATATTTTCTGTTAATTATATTTTATTTTAAATGCGTTGTTAGCGTTGTAAATCTTTAATATATTCTTTTAAACTGTATCTATTGGTTTATAACTCTTTTAAACTCTACGTTCCATAAAATTCCCTTTTAAAAATGGAAGTGCGACTTAAATTCTAAGTATTCTTTGTCACCCATAGGAAATCTAAATATAAAAAAAAATGTTTATTGCATTTTCTACATATTTCAAATACATTATTAACGTTTTTTATTCTTTAATAAACTCTAAAACTACATTTCGTCTATTAAAATCCATATAAGCAAGGACGAGTCTTATAATTCGAGGTATTCTTCGTCATATTTTGAAGGTCTGTTAATTACATTCTATTTTATATATAACATTAAGACTTTTACTTACTTTAAAAAAAAAACTTATTTTAAACTCCTAATTATCATCGAATATTTTCCTAAAATTCCCTGAAAGTTGGGTGTGTCTAAATTCGAAATAATACAATAATATTACAGGTAGAAATATAAGAAAAGGTAGAGCCTAGAAGCAAATTAATTATTTATTTAATCATGTATACGTGTTTATAACAGTAAGATAAGAGATAAGAGAAGTAATTATATCCACGAAACAGCTGTAAATTACAAGTGTCTATACTTAATCAGGCTGTAAAATTACTTACATTTTACCAAATCCATAAATATAATCCATGTAGACGTAATTTATATAGTCTTAAACATCGACAATAATTACAAACGAATTCAATTTTGTAGTTCATCGTTCTTTGAGCTTATTACAAAATAGAAACAGTCCAGACCAAGTATGAAATTTCTGATAAGTGAGTTGATAAACGTGTACAGCATAACGCAATCAAGGACGTGTAAATCACGTGATACTACTGTTAGTACACTTACACTTACATTCAAACGAGTTAAAATTGAAATAATCTTCAGAAAGTTTATTGTTATTTAATTTAAAATATTCAATTATTTCGTTTCGTAATTCATTTATCCTCCTTTACGAATATAAACGAGGATTTAATTAAATAAAATTTTACAAAATGTAAAATTACAGTACTTAATTAACGATTTGTAATTTTATTAGAAATATAATATTTTATGTAAATCGTAATAATGACAGCGAAATAGACGAGGAAATTTACTACTTTGGGGGACTCGAAATCGAATTTAAGAACAGCCCCTAACAGGTTGTCCCGTCTTTCATTCCCATTATGAATGGGCCTAGACAAATCTACGATAGGTATGGAAAAAAGGCTCCCCCGGAATGCTCATAGGTATGCTTCCCGAGAGAGCTTTCTACGAAAAACTGGCTCCTATTTGGGTAAAACCCAGAAAACTGCACGTGGATAGCCGTAGATGAGGCGCGAACCCACGACTTTCAGTGGGTTATCCACTATGGCTCTAGTGGGTGCACACTACACCAGGACGGAAACAGTAGGAAAATATATATATATATATATATATATATATATTATATATTAATACATATATAATTAAAGAATTTTTAAATAAAATGTATAAGTTTTAATTTGTTTTTAAGCGATTATTTTATTTTATTTTTCTTCTCCCTGTTTTCCGCTCGTGTTATCTTTTTCTCCTTTTTTGTTTTTTTGTTTTTTTTTTAGTCTGTTTCTTGCACGAAAACAATAGCTTTTGAGGTCAAGATGTCTGGCTATCATCCGACTTAGTTTCCTCTTCTATAAATTGATATTATCTGTACGTATAATCAAATTTGTTAGCCAATTGATAGCATGCAAAGTGTAACGCGATCCTGTTACACACGCAACTAGCAACAACACGAAATGAGTTTATAAAATTAAAAAAAAAATTATAATAAAAACTCCAACAAATTATTATTCTATTGAATAAAGTTATTTAACGTTTTAAAAAGCACAATTTAAAAAAAAAAACATTAAACTTTGTAATTAATGGTAAGCTACTGCTATCCATTGTTTGATAAAAGAACAGATAAACAGACACTTTATCATTTCAACTTGAAAACATTAATTAATTTTTTAAAATTATATTTAAAAAAACTCAAATTTTTCATTAGAAAATATAATTTTTGAACTGTTATTAATGAAATGTAAGACATTACAATAGCTTCATTACAATATAATTATGTTTTTAAATCTGTATTTTGATACTTGCAGATTAAATTTGTTAATTTAATAATAAAACAAAATTAATCAAAAATAGAAATTATTTTCGTTATAAGAACTATATTTTTTATTAAAAATTTAATAAAAATTTTTATCGTAGATAACGACAAAAGAATTGCTTTTATAAGTTCATTGACCTTTCAGAAGTGTCAAAACAGGAAAGAAATGAAATAATCTGCAAGCCTACCGTACAACCTTTATACACTGTTTATATTTAATTACATAATAGATATTATAAACCTTTCCAGGCCCTAAGGCCAGCAGCATCATTTAACGAAGCCTCTCATTTACGAAGGCCTCAGAAACATTTGCTAAAAATAATTACTTGTTTATATCTGAATCAAATTTAATCAAATTTTATTATTCTAAGCAATATAATACACTTATTAATATACTAGGATCTCAAAAAACGTAATTTGCCCCGACCAGTGACGGATTAAGACATTTTGGGGCCGTAGGCACAGGATTTTGAAGGCCCTCTACAAAATTGCAATCAGGAACTACGTCTAATTGTAACAATAGAATATATATCGTAATTTATAAATTACGGTATATAATTGCAACGGTAAAATTGCTTTATTTTTTCCAATTTCGGGGCCTCCGTAACTCCGGTCTCCTAGGGCCTCTCAAAGATGAGAGAAGGGAACAGACTTTTCTCTTCTACGAGAGGCCCGAAGCTATTAATAAAATAAAAATATGCTCGTGAATGCCACATGATAACGATTAAACTAAAAATAAAAGTATAGCTTAGTAACAAGGAAATTACTCTTTATTGAGAAATTTTTTCCTAGTAGAAGGGTAGATAATAATTATATAAAAATATATTTCTACGTAGAAATTGTTTACGAATAAACATCTCGATAATTAAAAAGAAAAATACAAATTACATTCGTATTAATTTAATTTAATTAATTTATTCGCGTATTAGTTTTTTGTACGGAGTGGAGAAATTTTAATGTCATTTATTCGATTCCAATTGACAGAAATCTGTTTCCACCCCCCGAAAGTGTAGCTTTGATGTTCAGAAAGTCGATATATTCTAGCCAGATCGAATATGTCATCTCTGTCTCTCTTCATATCAGGCAATCCTCTTTACTTCAAATGTACTCTCCAATCCATATCAAGTCGAGTAACTGGATAAGTTTACGTTTCATTTCATATATGAAAAAATAAAGAAAGAAATTTCTTAAATTTTTTTTATCTCTCCCCCGAAAAAGCCGATTTGAATCACCCCCTCAGATGAAAAATTGTTATATTGTCAATTTACTAATGTTTCCAAGATTTTCTAATGATAAATATATGTAGAAATTTCGATTTTTCTTACTACTGATCATTGTTTAAAGCATTAAAATCTGTGAAAAAATCAAATTTAATTATAATTTATCATAAGTTTTCGATATAAAAACTACACAAGATCAAATACTTGCTTTATGTTCAGCTTAAGCAGCTGTTTGTTGGAAGAAATTGTAACATTTCATGAAATTAAAACAAAAATTTATAGGTAAATTTTAAGAGAAATTAAATAAATAAAAAAATTCACTTAACATTATTAAAGAAAATTTATGGCAAATAAGAAATTCATTTAAAAAAATTGTAATTTTAATAATATATAATTAATTTTTTTTCTGAAAATTATAAATTAGAAAATTAATTATTTTTTTCTAATTTATTAATATGAAAAGCATTTAATTTTGTTTTATATTGATGACTAAAAAGTCATTTAAAATATTTATTGATTTTTTTTCAATTAATTTTATATAATAATTTAATTAAAAAAACAAAAAAATGTATTTATAAATTAATTGATTAAACAATTACTTTTATTATAAATAATGCAAATAAATTGTTTTATAAATGAGAGATATTTTTAACTAAATTTGTTTTCTAAATTTGAAAGTTACTTTGATAATGAAAAATATTATATATGTGTATTATAAACTCTTCTTCTCTGCAGGCACCAAGAGGGCCTTTTTTCAAGCCCATTATGAGTTCAGCCAGGCCCACATTAGGAATAGTAATGGACATATCCGAGAAAAACCGCCCACGAATAATTCCTGAGGAGTTGCTCGCCGGAAGTTAATCCCGGGTCACCCAGAGCAGTGAGATCGCCTCGGTAGCCGAGTTAATAAAACTGCTAGTCGTTGGTTCGCACCTGATCAACGGGCTGGCCACATGGAGTTTTTCGGGTTTTCTTCACGTATCTAACGCTTAGATAAAAACCAGTTTCCTGTAGAATATCCATTCGGGAGGCCCTCTTGACAAATTGCCCTGATGTTGCGTGGCCGTATCCCATCTGTCCTATCCTATATATTTCACTTAGATTTCGATATAAACAGGAAACACGAAACACACGAAGACAAATTTTTCAATTATCTCTGTTGTTATACGATAGTTTGCTCTGTTGTTATATGTTTAAATACTGTATGTCGTCTAGGCAAGAGACTATTAACCCCAATACAACAAATAATTACTCATTAAAAACAAAATAGCATCAAAACACACGAGAACATTAAACAAGGCAAAATACAAATTTCAGGAATTAAAAAAATGCTACAAATGCTATTACAACAGGAATACAAATGCTATTACAGATTTGGAATGTGGAATTAGTGCGCGAATTGAGCACCATGAGTTCGCCTGTTGAAGAATCGTGTAGAACAGTTTACAACTCCTCGAAATTTGTTATAAACCATACGTAATATGCCCCTTAAGGAGAGAGCAGCACCACATTTCTTTCTAGAGAATGAATTTTGAAGTAAATATTTTTACAGGAAATAGAAACAGCATATTCAAGACAGTATGTATACCGAATTTAATTCAGATTGGCCCAATAATTCTTCCTACAGAAAGCTTTGAATCCCTACTCTTTAACTATGATCATCATTTATAATAAATGTGGTATAATACAATAAATGATGTATACGAACATCATTTTAAGTATTCAAATTGTTCCATAAATTGTTTATACGCTTGAATAAATAATACAGAAATGTTTACCATAAGTCTATTGAAACTGTTGCATATCTCTTTAATTCCTTTTCTTTATTCAAAAATAAATTTATATTTTATTTTAATGTAATGAATATAATTCCTGTTATCTTTTCCATATTCACTTAATGTTTAAAGATATAAATTTAAATGACTTGTATATGAATTGTTTAAATATTTATATGCTTAAATTACTATAAAATTGCATAATTTATAATAATTAAAAATAATAAAAGCTATTTCTAAATTTGAATTATAGCCAAGAAATGATTTTATCTCATCCATAAGACTGAATTTTGTTTTTTAATTCACTCAGCTTCATTACTTTCACTCTAAAGAAAAACATTAAAATACACCAAACCTCTGAACAACGGCCACAGACGACAAGATAAAAAAATGACCATTGTTTAGAGGTTTCGTGGAAATTATTTTGTATGATTTTCAAACAGTAACGTCTCTGAAAAAAATGATGGCCGTCATTGAAGGTTCGACTCCTACATCGGAGAGACATTAGAGGGATTATTTAAGAATTATAATTTTTTTAAAATTGAAATGCAACAACTCACAAATGCGAATGAGCAATCGATTTTGAAATATATTCTTGTTCAGAATGCACTTCAATAATAAATTGATTGTCTTCTGACTACAACCTCTAACTGCGATTCTTCTTCTGATAAAATGCGTTAAACATTTCGACGTTTACAAATGATTCCTTTCAGTATCGAATGAATAGGAGGAAATATATATATATATATATATTATATATATATATATAAGTGAATATTATACTCATTCACATAAGAATAAAGAAAATTTTCAGTAATATAATGACTTATGTGAAAATATATAGCGAAGTCACAAATGCGCGTTATACATGGAGAGAAAAGTTTAGAGAAGTTAAATTAGATTTATATTATTTTTTGTCAGTAATTTTTATTCTTGATATTGTAAATATATTCAATAATATATTCAAAAAGAATATATTCTATCAAATTATAGTCAAACTAAGTTTCAAATTCATTAAATTTCGTTTCCATATCTAGGGAAGGAACAAACTTTAAAATAGTTTTTCCTGTTTATAACTTTATATTTCTTTATTTTATTTAAATATATATATAAAATATAAAGTTTAAATTTCTAAATTTTTTAGAAAAACTTTCTTCATATTTATTTAATTTTTTCTAATTTAATATATAAACAAACTACAGGATGCCAAAATACTTTTTTTTGTTTTCCTTCTTCTTGCACATACGAAGAGGTTCTTTCGTCTTTCATTAAATTTTCTCTTTGTGTTTCTTAGAATACTTCTCTAGACTTTTGACTTAAGCATATATAAAAATAAATTTATGAGTTAACGGTTTAAAATTTAATGAAGCGAAGTTGTTTTTTTACTTTTTATATATAAATAAAAAACGTGACTAAGAATAAATGCATTTAAAAGTGACAAATATTGTTTAAGGTATAGAGGATCGTTTAACCTAGATTGAATTTAGTGTTACGTTAAGGCAAATCATGCCATTTGGATTTCGATAGAATTCAAAAAAGTGGCATCTTATTTGAATCGGCTGATCATCTTGACGTTTCTCTATACATTTCAAATCCTTTTTTTTTTTTTTTTTTTTTAAATTGTAAAATTGTAAGAATTGTATCAGTAAATCTCTACAATGTAAATTATACAAAAGTGGTTATAATTAAATCAGGAAGTGTGTAGAAAGAACTAGTGGGCCAAATGCAACCAAATTTAGTGCGCGTACTCCCCTGACCGTGGAATTTCGATTTCGCAAATAAAAAGTTAGTTTCGAAATTTCCCGCGAGGGTAAATTTGGCGCTAATTTCGCTGCAGTTTGCATATTAGATTGTTAAAGAAATTCAGGCAATACAGGAAAGCTCGGACGTACAGTGCAATGATTTTATTACAGTTGAATGTGACGATTACAGATTAACTCTCCATAGGCTATAATACCACATTGCTAATATTACACATGCATGCTTTATTTGGCAATTTTAAAATGCATGCTTTAGAACAGGTAGATGTAGGCACATGCAATAAGACCGTTAGTCTAATTTATTGGTTAATTGAATACTTCCATACATGCAATTTGACACCTGTAAAATTATCATACGTCACATTGTAATCTATGGAGAGTTACAACTTATAGAATCTGTCATCACTACACTAATTGTAATAAAATTATTTCACTTTATATCTCAACTTCTTTGTATTGTTTGAATGTCAACCTAATATGTCGCGACACTAGCGCCAAAATTTCTCTATCGGAAACTAAACGTTTTATTTGCAAAATAAATCCATCAAAGAGCTCTAAATACCTCCTGTTTAATTATAATCACTCTGTAAAGATGAGTTAACTATTAGTATTAGATAGGTTTAACTCTAATCTTTGAGTTTATAATCTGTACGAAAGAGTTAAGTTATACTCATCTGGCTCTTTTTTTAGATGGATTCACTAACAATATTTATGGTTAAAGGTTTAAAAAAGAATTTAATTTAAGTTAGGATCATGTGACAAAGCGATTAAGCAAAACCTCAACCAATCTAATAGTAAAAACGTTCATTAATTAAACATGCAAAGTTCCCTTCTTAAAAATTAATCACTCGAAGTGATTTGTGTGCTTCTTCCATCCCGCACGCCGAGAAGAGAGAACATCAATTTGTTTTCCGACTGAATAAACAGACATATACACAGAAAGAGAGAGAGAAAGTAGAGAAAAAAATGCACCTCTCCAGAAAAATCTAGAAATTTAAGATAGATCTGCTGGCAAACAAACAGATCCTCGAAAAATTGTGAAGAATGGACAGATTACAGAAGAAGAGAAGTTTGTGCGCTTGTTGATTGAAAAGTGTAGACAGAAGTAACTACTTCTTCCTCTTACTTTATTTTTTATTCTGTCTTCTTTTTTCCGGGCAAAGGAACAACTTAGGCTTTCCTATCCCGTGAGATTTTTGCAGCAAAAGAAAATATTTCCTATTTCTTAATTATCTTTTCGCTCGGATGTCACTTCCAATTATGAGGTGCATATTTTATTTTATTCTATTTTTTCTAGCTGAGATAACTTCTTATTAATCATAATCTAGACAATTTTTTTAAATAAAAAAAGAAAGTTAGAGTTAGTAGAAGTTTTAAGATAATCGCACGTCAGTTCGGACGTCATAAATATAAAGCTGGATAAAAATGACTTTTAGAAACTGATTTTATTAATGAAGTTCGATGTTTGCGTTTTGATGATAGAAAGATTTAATGGCTAAATTGGACGTAAACAAGAATTTTTGGTAATTTATAACCCGGTTTGATATTGGATAAAGTTCAAATCAATCAAAGTTCAACATTATAAATGTCTACCATTGTTACGTTTATTACCGAGTGTCAAGGGAATGAAATCGGGGGAAGAGTGGTGTGTCCAGGTTTTATAGTTGCCTATATTTTCTGCTGGGTTCTAGAGAGTAACTATGCAAAATTTGGTGCAGATCGGTCAAAGATTTTAAGAGTGTATAGAGAACACAACGTACAAAATATTTTCCAAAAAGACGGCCCACTTCTAAACAACGACCACGTTTTATGTTACCATCTGTGGCCGTTGTTCACAGGTTCAACCGTATATTTACGGAAAAAAATTATAAGTTTTATACTATTTTTCTACGAAAGAATTTCTCGTTTTTATCTTACATTTTACGGTATAGAAGACAGCGAGACAGTATTTCCATCCGTGTCTAAAATCTCATTAAACACTTTCCAATATTGGTGCATAGAGTGCGCGATTAGATAAAAATTACCTTATTTTCCCTAAAATTACGTTATTTTACATAATTATCAATTACGATACATAATTTAGATAAAGCATTAGCATCATTTAATTAAAAGGCGAAGTTAAATATTAAGAAAAAATGGCGTAGTTAATAATCTGCCGGATAAATTTAATAAGCGTGAGAAAAACGAGAGTGAAAACTTAACACCGACTGTCTTTTAATTGTCTTTTTTTTACTATTTTCTTTTCCCAATTTCTTCTGCTCTTTACGAAATTCGAATGTTTACAGAAAAGATTACAATAAAACAAAGTAAAGGGATTTAATTAAAAAAGGAGAAGCTGAACATAAAAAAAAGAAGAGGAGGAGGAAAATCTGAAAACGGAAAAAGTAAAATCTTGCTTTTTTTATTTTTGACTTCGAAATTTTTCATTTTCTAACAAGAAATTTTTCTTTTATAACGAAACTACAATTATTATTAAAGGAAACTACAATTACATTTTTAAAAATCTTACTTTTTTTATCATTTTTTCTGCAAGTTTTGAATCTCTCCAAAAGTGTAATGAAAGAAAAATGTTCTTAAACTTCTTATTTTTAAACTCTTGATAAAACTTTCTTCTTTTATTTTTATATTTAAAAAAATATTTGCTTTACTTTAGTAGTAGTTTGATGATTTAATAAACAATTATTTAGATTTTTGTTTAAATAATAATAACAATAATAATAACAATGTCGGTATTTTTAATGAATATGCAAGAAAATATTTTTGACTAATAGAGACGCTTATTACATAGGAGAATATTAAATTGCATTTGTTTCTTAAATGTTGTTCTACTTAACAAGGATCTCTATTAGTTAAATACTTCTTGCATTTTTATGAAAAAAGCTATATTATTTTTTAAATGAATGTCAAAATTACTGTGTAAAGTAAAACCTTTAAACATGGTCGTTGTTTACAGGTGGCCGTTGTTTGGAGGTTATTTTGTATCTATTTCAAGACTCATCCGTGAGAAGAAGGTCATCATTTAGAGGTGCCCGTTGTTGACCGTCAGTAGTTATTGCAGATTCGATTGTAATTTATTTTCTTTAATAATAAAAGAATCAATTATATATGAAATATATTACTATAATAATGCAACAAAAACTGGATAAAACGAAAACCTGCCAAAACAGAAAGAAGTACTGTACGGTCTTTACAGATTTTACTGTACTATATTGTATTAATTGTATAAATTATTTACTTTCAGTGATAGGAATTATATGAGTTAATAAAAATTTGTTTAATTCAAAAAATAATATCGCTGTTTCGAAAAAAATTCAAGAAATATTCCACTGTTACTTAGAAATGTTACAATTAACAATAACAATTTTTATTGTTTTAATGCTCTTTCAAATAACAAGAATATGTATGGGTGGAATAGCTTGTGTATTTATTTAAAATATAAATTATTCAAAATACAGTAAAACCTATGAAAAACGGTCACTAACGGGAGATAAAAATGGCCATTGCATGTACTTCAAAAAGAAACGTTCCTGAAAAAATACCTGCCATTGGAGGACCGACTGTATTATAATTTTGAAACGACAGTTTACTTAATAAATTTTATTATAAATTTATTCTTTTTTTTTCTTATTAAATGTCACGAAAAGTTCTTACTCACTAATCAAACGATATGAAAGCGAATATGAAAGGATGTGATAAATATTACATAAAATGCATTAAAATAATGTAAGAAGGGAGAATAATTGGATAATTTTTTGATAAATATGTGCATTGACAGCTTATTAAAATATGCAATAAGTTCTAGAAACTAATACTAAAGTTTATAGAAGAGTTTTTGTTGTTAAAAATAGCATTAGTTAATATAAATCTATGGATTTTAAATTATAATTAATTGATACTAAATGGTACATTAGAGTAGAATAAATTATCAGTCGTCATTATTAAGTTTTAGAATACTTTTTTAAAGAATTATGTCTCCGAATAGGCTATAAATTATGTACTAATTGTACATAAAAAATGAATCACTTTAACAATCGAACGAGCAGTCACAAAAGGTTGTAAGAAAGTAAAATTGTTCAGATGAGTTAGAAGGTTATTTAGTAGGATACATAAAGATGATGTCTTTTAGAAATCTGGAAGCTAGCCAGAATCACGTAGATCTAGCAATATCGGTCTTATAGTTAAAATCATTTATTGACTACTCAAGTTACAATAAAATAAAATAAACTATACAAGACAAGTTAACGATTAATCTATGATATGATTGATGAGTTAAGGAAAAATGCACGTAAAATACAGAAATATATGTACTTATCGAAGAAACATTTAAAAATGTATCTATTATTAAGCTTTTAAGCTATTTTCCTTATTAAAATTGATATAACTGTTTGTATGGTAAAACCGTGGCAACGTTGAACCAACTACACATTAACAGAACAACACTAGGATAACTTTATCGTAGTATTGGGCTGTCCATGTGCACTTGTTTAATGGCACTTCATTTTGAAGTGGACAGCCCTAAAATAACTTCATCCAAGTGGTTGGTCATGTGCAATTGCTTCAATGATACATTAGTTTGACATGGATACCCCTTAAGATAACTAGGATAATTAGAAACACTAGGGTTACTTTGTCCTAGTATTGGGCTGCACATGTGTAGCTGTTGAATGATTCTTACAGATATCAATTTATCTGTTATGTTTAAAATTTACCAATTCCCACTATAACTAGGACGATATATAGACTTATACAACAGTACAATTCTATATATATATATATATATATTTTAACTAAGTAATTTTCTAAATTGTTCTTATCTCTATTTTTCTCTCTGAATATGTATTAATCAATGAACGTTCAAACAACAAAAAATTATCTTCAGTAATGTGATAATTGTTAGATAAGAAGAAATAATTGCGATCTGAAAGAAAAACCAAAGTAATGATAAATTCTTGTTTATAAAAATCTCGTGAAGCATCAAAGTTATTGACTGTTTATGTAAGTCAATAACACATAATCTATACTTCCAACTCCAGCTATTCACCAATAGCTCGAGGCTAAAGAACTTTTATAGTCTACAAGACAGAGAATGTAAAGTACAAGAAACGTGATTTGAATGGAAAATATAATAACAAGCTCGTATTATTTAAAATAAAGTTATGTTTTATATCATTAAGTTCAACAAAATAATGTATCATTTTGCTTTTTTAGTTTGTTTACTTCTAAATAAAAAACAAACAATTATTTTTCTGGAGAACAGCATAATGCTTAGTTTATTTATTTAATTAATAATAATTCCCATATGAGGTCATACCTTCCGGCAAAGATTATAGAGTACATTCATACAAAACTACAAAAAATGCAAATAAACATTAACTTTAAATAAATAAAACTTGTAAAAAAATGTTATTTATCAAGACAATGGAAACGGTTAGGCATTAGCCTATCGCTTTGGGGGATCCGGGATCCAATCCGTGCGAGCAACTTCCCAGGAATTTTCATAAATAATCTTTGAGACTCTTTCCCTCACCATCCGGCTGCTCCATTGTGGGCCTGGCCGAAAAAAGGCTCTCTTAGTGCCCACCTTAATGCCACAGGATGGAATCCAAAAAAGTTATCGAAATGATGCTAAATTAATATGCACTATAATTTATAAATATCAGAAAATATTTATTGAAAGTAAACTTTACTATTATTTTAAACATTAGATGTGTATAAAAATAATACGCTGTAAATACTTGAATGTAAAATATGACTGATTATCATAAGAATTAAATAATTACATATTAATAAATCTATCATCTTTGTTAAGCAGGACTTAGCTTAGACTTGTGGCCCTAAACTATAATACAAAACTGGTCTTTCCTCTTTATCACGTAATGATATATGTAAAAATGTCAGGTCCTAAGTTGTAGTTTTATAAGCTACAATTTGTGCAAATCCAGCTCTATCATTAAGTGACCTTTAACCTTTCGTTACCTTATTCTCTGTTCGATTTGTTTCGTAGTATTTCAGAAGCTACAGTTACCTCTATATGATTAATAAGATCCAAAATACATTTTTAAATTTTAAAATAAATTCTAAAGCTACAAAACTTAAAAAACGAATAAATCATATGTATGTGGATTAATCATCATTAAATGTGATTAAATGACGACAAAGATAATTTAATTTTAATACAGTCGAACCTCCAATAACGGCTACCTCAAAGGCCATTTTTTATGTTTCCGTCAGTAGCAGTTGTTCAGAGCTTTAACCGTATATAAAAAGTTCAATGAGGATATGCTTTAATGTTCAATACAGTAAGGTGAGGACATTGACTAACGAGTTAAAGGCTCATTCGTTTTGTCATAGTAGTAAGAATTTGACGTCATTTTGACACGTTTTCATTACAAGCCAGAAGTGACGTAAAATTTGACGCAAAAGTGTATACGTTTACGTCAATTCGAGTAAAAGTACACACTATTCTGACAAAACGGACATATCTTTAATGTGTGTCAACCGGAAAGAAACAATATATGATATAGCGACACAAAAGAGATTGATATTTACCGAATTTCATTGAATATAAAGCCTTATTGTGAAATATGAAATTGTAAGATATATTATATTTTATTATATTTATATACTGTATATATCACGTAGAAAATATCAAAATACAGTAGAACATACAATAAAAGCCTCCTTTAAAGGCGATTACTTTTCAGGAACGTTTCTGTTTGAAATGAATACAAAATAATCCCTAAACAACGGCCATCATTTTTTTGTTTCGTGGTTCAGATGTTTTATGGTAGTTATTAAGTTATATATAAGCTACATTAGCTTTGAATGTATTAAATGTAATCAAAAGAAGTAATCCGATTGCCAATTATTATTCTTCATTCGTCAATATTTGATAGCATTTGGTAATTCCCGTCATTATCAAAGAGAGCAAATCATTAAGAAATATTAACAAAGGAAAAATTAATTCCATCAAACGTATTAAATTTAGATATTGTTTTACTGCTACATTAATGAATTACTAAAATATTTTAAGTTAATTTATTGTTTCTATCGCTACAAACTCCGTTTACCTGATGTGATATATTCGTATATTTATGCTTAATCAACAGATAAATTGTTTGTGAATGATTTAATCAATCTGATTTTATGATATGAATATAGATATTTTTATTACAGGAGTTGAACAGAAAGTTGAAACTTAACACCGAAATTCTCCAAGGTTAAAAGAGGTTCGATTACTTGCCTCTCTGGGGTTTTTTAAAATACTTTTAAAACCCACTGTTAAAAATGATATTATACATTTTAAATATTATTCTTTACTTCACAACTGGTAGACACTAAACATCTTTAACATCACTCTTTATTCCTGAATAAAAAGTGATGTTAAAGGTGCCCGGTGTCTACCTACGCACCCAGTTGTAAAATAAAGAATAATTAAAAGAAGACATGGTTTCAGAATAAGTCAATATTTTAAATAATTAAATTACAATGAAAAATTGATTACCAAAGCTACTCTTCTGTAACAACCTACAAGAAAGCGAGATCAAAGAAGACTACCGAGAAGATGGAGAGAGCAAGATCACTTGAGTTTGAGAGGTCAACACTAGAATTATAAGTTATTATTATTATTACAATTATTATTATTCTTATTCATTGCTTTTTGCCCTTTAGTTACATTAACTTTTTTGATAACCTAACCAGTTACTTAAATTTTTACTTTCCCGATTATTATAACAGGGAAAGTCAGGCTATCCGGCAAAAAATGACCCTCTAGGTTTTTACATTTTTGGATTTAGAGCACCTTGAGACGTCGAGAAATGCAAAAAAAATTCGGGTGTATTTTCTGTATGTATGGATGTAGGTGTGTATGTAGAGGGACACGATTTTGTTCACCCTATTTGAAACTTAATAACTTCTATGATTTTTGTCGAAAATTTCTAAAATTTTGCAAGGAGGTTTGTTTATTAAGGGGATTGATGCTATTAAATTTTGGTGGTTAAAGGTCGAGGGGGTGGAGAGATAAATGGATCGTGTGTATCTCCAGTAGGGTCGGACTTAATGACGATTTTACTCGTTATTAGCATTTAAAAATTTTTTTATAAAACTCATCCCTACCATCAAAATTAAGCTTTTTGCCATTTTATAATAGTTAAAAATATAAAAAGTTTTTAAACATAAAATATGATAACAGATGGCAGATGACGCCACCAAAATTTTAAATGTTGCCGGGAAAGTTAAGCAACTCATTGCTGGTTTATAATGTAACGTTAATGTTTTGATATATTTTACTTTGTTATCTTTATAAAAACACCAAATGAAGATGGACTCCGTGTGAGTTCGAAATGCATTTTGACTGTATTGTATATGTTTTATATTCAATGATTGTAAAATTTTTTATTCTTATGTAAAGTTAGATAAAAAATAAACTAAAGAAATTTTTTGTAAAATCATATTTACTGGTGTGATAAGCCCTAAAATTTAAGTAACTGGTTAGGTTATTACGAAAAGTTAATTATTCTTCTTAATGAATAAGTAAGCAGTGATGACTTATATATTAAATTGTTAAACTTATGAGGTCATTAAGTACATTTCTTACAAATTATTTATTCCCTTACCTTCTTTATACATTAAAATATTTTTATAATATATAAGGAAGATAAGGGAATGAATAATTTCTAATAGGCCTATATGTATTTAAGGAAGCCTAATAAGTGCGATATGCAAGTCAGATTGCATGATAGCTTATTCTACGATAGGGTCTTACTTCACACTAATAATAAGTAATTTTTTATTGTAAAATAATAAATTTTAGAGAATAAATTGTTGATTAAAAGGAACACTTAGTGTAGTCTAAGTTTTATTTTTGAAATGATTGGTCTGGCTCGATTCGGGTTAGAGATTGGTTTGGCAACACAACATATGAGGGATCTGCCAAAAGGGACTGCTTGCCATGAAGATTTTCTACGGGAAGCTGACTCTTATTTACGTGTTAGACATGTGATGAAAAACCTGTGAACTCCACGTGGCCAGCCCATCGGCGAGACACAAACCCACGACCAGCTTAAAATGGTTTTATCCACTCGACCACTGGTGAGCTTTGAAATGATTGAACCGAGACCCGAGTAGCACTACAGTATTAGTAGACAATTTATTCAATTTGTCACGAATGAATTGCGCTAAACATCACGATGACATCGATTTGAAAGAAAGACATGAAGATTCTAGAATGCAGTTCATTTTTTCACGAATCTCTTCAGCCGGAAGATATTAATACATGAAGATACAAATCAAATTTGATTTTTTCTTAGAATAGAAACAAAAATAATGAATAAATTACACGAAATATGTTGGACTAGTAAATGAATTTATATAAATACATTTAAAGCCAAAATATAATAGAGCAATTTACAAATCATCAGAGAAAATAAAAATGTCTTTGAGATTAATCGAAGCTGTTTAAATGAATAAATTGTTGTTTTTGGAGTAGAGAATTCAAGTTCGTATCTTGTGGATCCCATTACTAGATTTTTCAAAAAATCCAGGATATCCGAGTTGTCCCATCCATTTCCATTGTTCATTTCTCTCGTAGATCGCATTGCCAAGCTGATGATAGATATACTCTAGCTTTCAACGATAACAATAGAATCTGTATTTATAGTAGAAAGTGGCATAAAACAGAAGACAGCCAATTAATCATCCGAGATTTTTGCCGTTAGTATGTAAACGGACTTTCTTTAAGGTGATAAAATGTCATATGCTGATAAAGGAGAAGGCAATCTTCACCAAAGTGTCTGACCGATAAATTGTATATGTTTATAAAGTATTTCATTTTCCGTGGGAATTTACTAAATAAATGAATTACGGGTAGAATATTGCTTATAATTACCATTATGAATATTCGAGCTATAACACACGTACACACACATATAGGTCTGTATATGCCCATGCTTGTAATTGAAGTCTGCTTAATGCAGGAAGGCAATAAGCCTAGATATTGTTTTTTAAGTTGATCTCAAAGTATCACCAGACACGTTTAAGAGAATACTTTTACTACACTTTAACAAATTTCCTTAAAAATAAAATTAAATATTAGAAATTATGTTTGTAGGTATACTTGGATATATAGCCTATCTAGATATGAAGGATTCGTTAAATTATATGGTAAATATCATAAAAAAACGCCAAATAAATTGATACCGTAGAAGTGTATTACTGATTTCTAATCAGTTTTCGTAATTTTACTGTTTGCACCTATTACAAGAATAGTTATAACATTCGACAGTGGAACACTGTAGTTAGTCACGGGTTGGCGCCTGACCAACTGGTCATGTGGAATTTTTTGTGTTTTTTTCACGTGACCAACACCTAAATAGGATCCACTTTCCCACTGAAAGCCCTTAGAGGAGGCATCCCACTGGATAAATTGTCTTTGTGTTGCGCTACCTTATCTCACCAAAGTAAATTTATCTAATACTTATAGAAAAGATCCTTCTGTTGAAGTGCTATCGTACTAACAGTAATTGAAAATAAGTAAATGGTCAACTCAATTCGAACTAAAAAATATTAATATTATATAGAATATATTAGCTGAAATCTATAAAAGAATACAATTTATTTATTTCAGAAAATAAAATTAATTTATAATCATTCTTGAATTTAAATTAAAATTATCAATAAATTATAAAATATATCGATATACTGAAATACATTAAAGGATTACAGGACATTAAATCGTTCAAGATATATGTTAAAGAAACATTATAGATGAATGTTTAAAATCCCAACCAATAGGCAATTAGATAAAACCACAGAACATTTGTTGATCGTGAGTTCGTGCCTCACCAACAGGCTGGATAACTGGAATCTTGTGTGTTTTTTCGCGAATCTAATATCTAAATACGGGAGCCGAGTGAGCGAGTTTTCCGGTTGATTCGGGCTTCATCCAGGTGAAGAGCGAATCAACCTGAAAACGCCATATTGCGAACCAACGAGTTCGCAATATGGCGTTTTTCGGGTTTTCTTTGCGTAAAATAATAACTAAAAGGGGAAAACCTATTGAAAGTCTCCACGGGAGGCATCTCTCCTTAGCAGATTATGTTATTACATTATATCTTATTCCATCAATCCAATCCAATCTAACCAAGTCTAAAATAGCGATTTAATACTCATTGCTACTACATGTAAACCTATATTTGTGTGAAATTTATTCAGTTGATGTTTTATAAAAGAAAATTATTAGTAATATTTCGAAATTGTATCGTAAACAAGATTATAGAAATGTGTCAAGTGAAATTCTATAGTTACCTGATGAGATTCCATTGTTTCTCATCGTCAGGTGACAAGAACTGTGACAAATACATATTTTCTACGTTATAAATTATATCCTAGTTTACAGAATTGATTTTCAATATCATTTTTTGAAGTAAATATCGATTTTCTTTCATGGATTGACTGAAGACAAATTTTCAGGGTTTGAATTTTTAGTTGAATATAATTTATTGAAGCTGTTCTATACACGAATATCAATTTTAAGAATTTAAAAATGTATTTAAACCTCAAAAAATGTACTTTAACAAAAATCTATTTTTACATTTTTCGATCTTTTTTTATACTATCAAAGAAATATTTGAATTCAATAGAATAAAATAAAAAGTTGGCATTATAAAATGAGTTTATCTGAAAACCTCTTAGACTTGAAGGGATCGGATTTTTCTCCTATAACATCACAGCTTCAGTTTATCTGTTATGGATTGACTCACGGTGAGGTCAATTAGCGTGAGTTTGGGGTAGTGGCTAGGTTTGACCCACAGTGAGTCAAACCAGAATGTTAGTTTGATAGAATATGGCAATGCAACCTGGTGATCTGAGAAAAGGAGATGCCTCCTGGGAGGTATTCCTATTGGAAACTGACCTCTATTCTAGGTAAAAAAACACGGAAAACGACATGTATCTAGCCCGTTGATCAGATGTGGACCCACGACTAATGGTCGTGGGTTCTAATCTAATCAACTACTAGTGTTCAGTGGTTTTATCCACTTGGACACTGGTGGATATTACGAGGAAGGAAAAGGGACCATAAAGAGAAACAAACCCTGATTTATATATCATTTATGAAAAATTATGAGGATTCAAACCGGATTAGAATTAGGATTGGATTGGATTTGATGATAAAAAGCAACGCAACACATAAGTTAAAGGGCTTCTCTGGATAACTTTTATGAGAAACCGGCCCCTATATGGTGTTAGACACGCGAAGAAAACCTAGAAAACTGACAAATCCGTTGGTCAGGTGTGCAGCTGATTTATCTAATCGTCAAGTAGTGTGACGATGAAAATTAGGATCCAGCACGGTGAAAATTAGGTTCGGCTAATCTCTTTATTTTTACTTATACGCTTTAAAGTAAGAACCCAGACGCAATTTTATCAACAAAATTCAAACTTTTACCATTTTTACAGTGACGAGGAGAATATATAAATAAAATTTGAACGATTTACATACTTTACCATAATCAATCAGAATTTTTTACCAAATCATTTTGAATAAAATAATGTGGGAGAATTTACGACGTATCTTTCTAATATTACACATAAATTATTAAAATATGAATATCTATATATACATATAATATAATGTCAGTATGCCTGTCTGTATATTCTCTACACACTTCTAAATACTTTGACCGATCTGCACCATAAAAATACAAGCTACATTAAACCCCATTCCTCCTCTGCATCCTTCGTTAATTATTTTCTACTAATTTCGAAGCAAGGAAAATTAACTTTAAATTCGATAATTTAAAGATAATCAAAAATTATTAAGTATGGATATAACTTGTATAATTTTTCTCTCTTGTAATTTTTTATCGATAATTTAAATAAATTTAAACACAGTTTATTATTAAATTTTTTAAAAAAATGCTTAAGAATTATAAAGAATTCAACATTTATTAATTAATGTAAAAAGCTTTGTAAAAATTAATTTAATTTATAACTTTTCTAACTTTGTATAAATTTATTACCTATGATTGCAATTATATAAATTTTCATGCTTATGTTACAACATTAACAAGGTTTGATGTCATCCATTGGTCGGTTGATAATGTAATAAAGGTTAATAAATTCCTCTAATCAAAACTTTACATAGAAACCATTAGTGATTATTTGCATAATTCGTTCTGTTGACAATTAAATGCTAGGAAATTAATAGCAATGGAGCATGATCAACACCATCAGCATTTGAAATGCTGATCGAGTTATAGTTTTTTCTAGTATAGAAAGTCCCAGAGGGGTAGGCAAAAAGAGAAAATTATCCTTGCGTATACGGGCTTGCTCCCTCGGGACTATACAATATGTTTTGTTTACTTCTCTTAATTTAATTTAATTTGCTTCAGAGCCCCAATAAATATATATATTTTCCCTCAGGTCCCCGTTTTTAATGATATAATAAAGATACAAATTCTTGAATAATATTTAGCACAGACAAAATAATTAATATTTAATTGTTAAGCTATTTAATAAATATTAATAAGCATTCATCTAAATGAAACTTTTTATCTATTTCAACAAATACATCGCATCATATTTAATTTAATTTAAGTGGTTATGAACATTTATGGATTGTTTAATTCCATATACCATATATAATGCTTCTTTTTATCTTGAACTACTTCATCTGCAAATTATTTTGCATCTGAACAATGAGCGAGTGAATAACACTACTGAATAGTAGTAGTTGGTAGGGTTCTCGCCTCGTCAACAGACTGTCCACATGGAATTTTTGGGAGTTTCTTCTTAAATAGAAACAAACTTACCTATTGAAACTTCATCCGGGAGGCAGCATTGTTGTACTGCGTTGCCTTATCCCATCAATCCAAAGCATCTCCCATCTATTATCAAATTTTTAAACTTTTTCATTATTTTTTTAAAAAGTTAATTTTTATTAAAAATATATTTTTTAAATCATATTTTCTTATTCTTTTATAAAATATGAGTACCAAGTTATATTAGTTTATGTAGGAATGGATTGATGGTATAATGTAACGCAAGACACGGGCGATCTTCCAATCTGGCAAGACTTTCTATGAGAAACTGGCTCCCTTTAAGTGTTAAACATATGAAGAAAACCCGGAAAACGTCACACGAGTAGCCTATTATTCAGGCGCAAACCCGCGACCAGTGTCGATTGGTTGCAGTTTATATTGAGTTTAAAAGTTACTATTTCAGATCTGCATGATATTATAGGCATTATAATTGATAAATTCTCTTTATATTGGATAGAGACTATCAATTAAAACATAATATAAACGTTTTAAATTACTTTAATGATGATATTCGACGTTTTGATCACTTATACAGGCTTTTCTTTTATTTTCCTACAATAGCGTATGAAAAATTGATTTCGAAATCTTCAAATTTCACTTTCTTTTGTAACAAGTACTGTATGTTTTGCTAGATAACATCTAATTTTAATATCTTTCGTTCTGAATAGTATAAACAGGGCCGGATTAACACTTTGGGGCCCTAGACATTTTCTTCTTACCGGGCCCCCCCTCTCCCACAAGAAATAGAGCACAATATATATATATAACAATAAATAAAACGAAATTAAATAATGTGAAAAACTAAAACAAATCTTAAATTTTTATTAATAAAAAATATTATTCTTATTGCTATAAAAAAAATCTAAATTATCGGAAGAATTACTTTCAATAAGAAGAAACATAAGAACACATTTTCTTTAGATTTTACAATTCACAATAACCATATAAAAAGCAATATATTTTTGTTTATTTGTTTATTATATACAGTTATCCAACAGAAAAGTAAACTATCTTACTTACAAATCTTTTCAAAATAGACAGTTTGACCGGGCCCTTCTAAAAACCGGGCCCTAGACATTTGTCTCATTTGTCTATTCGATAATCCGGCCCTGGTATAAACCATTATTAAGTATAACAATATCGAAGAATAGACAATAAAAGGGTGAAAATATTATTCGTAAACATTAGTTGTACTCTGCCAAATACACAAAAAGAAGTTTAAAAAAATAGTAGATAAATATTGATTATTGAAAGTAAAAATAGAAGATGTCTGCGTGATTTTTCAAACAATTCTTGTCAAAATTACCGTAATTTAATGTAATTAATCTTTGTTAAAAGTTTAAAATATCCTTAAATATATTTTTTTCTTTTAAAATTTGGCAAAAGTCTGCCTATATTATAGAACTTTTAACTTAATTTGTCTCCTTTACCATCATTCAAGGTTATTAAATTTATAATTAGTAACATTGTTTACGCTGAATAAATATACAGTTATAGGTTGTTTTAAAGTAAAGAAGGTTATTTTTGTTAACATCTTAAATTAAAAATCATTCACTACAATCGCCTTCATGCTGCTAAGCTTCCGTAAATTGTTGTAGTTTCTATCATCTCGATTCACCTTTTTAATGAAGAGAGAGGATAAAAGGATTACATAAATACTTTTACAGTAAAATTTCGATTTAACGTCAGCAATTGTCTCTGAAATCGGCACTAAATGGAGTATTGTGTTGTAATATAAAGTCTACATATGTCATTTGCATTCAAAAATAATACATTTAATAATTCGCAGATACTAAAGGGATTTAAGGCCTACACATAGTACTTAATATTTGTGAGGAAGATCCATTTACACGTATTCATTAGCGCTTTATCAGAGTGGCGCTATTTAGTATAACGCTACATCGAAGTTTTATTGTATTTAGATGGTGTTCCATAAGTATAGAAGCAAAGGAATCATTTGTCTTATTCTTCTCAAGTTAAAGCATGGTATTAAGTAAGGAGTTATGAATTTAAGTCATTTTGATGGTAACGATCCTCAGTCACCATGAATTTGCCAGAGTTTAACAGGGTACATCCAGATACTGTGTATGATTGGTAGAAGGTTAATAAAACTGAATACAATAGTACTATTTCACGCTTATTATTCAATACAGAATGATTTACCAACTCTAAAACCGTTTTTAATTTAAAAAAAAATTAAAGTATAACCAATGTAATATCAATATTTATTTATATAATTTATTTATTAATGCATTTAAAATATTAGGATCTTATACAACTTTACTACAGAATTAATACAAAATTTAATTATTTTAAATTGAATTATAGTATCCGCTTTCATGATAATTTCGATTTATTATTAAACAGTATCAAGTTATATTAAATCAATAATACACACTATCAATATTGAACAATAAATATATATATGGATATCGCTAGATATATATATATATGTATCTGTCCTCTTTACACTTATAAACCCTATGAGCGCTCTGCACCAAATTTTTCATTCTTTTTCCCTAGGACCCTGTGGAAAATATAGGATATTAAAAAACCTAGAATATTATCTCTAAAGTTATGTTAAATCAATAACACACGCTATGAGTATTGCTCAATACAAATTCATATTAGTTATTTATTTATTAATTTATTTAAAATTTAATTTAATACAAAATGTAGGGTTTGGAATCGCTAGGCGAGCGATTTCCGCCCTGGTTTATTATAACGAACTTTCATAACGGAAAGGCCGTTGGGATCGGCCGTTAGCAACGACCGTTAGAAGATCCGTTGTGTTTCAAATCGACGACAGACGGACGATTGGCCGGCGGGAAATGACCGTTGGCGGCCGTTGTGGAAGAATTCAAATTTGATTGGCGGACGATTCGAACGTTGGGACTATTTAAGCCGTAGTTTCGGCGGGAACGGGAGTTCGTATCGTGAGCTCGTATCGTAAGTTCGTATCGGGATCGGCTGAGTTCGGATCGGGAAGATCGGATCGGATTAGGATCGTCGTTATCGAAGTGCTAACTAACTCTCTCGTTGGACGTTACGGAAATCTGGGGAAAGTAAACCCCAGTGGTTGAGTACGAACTTGTTCCTGACTCGGAGGTGCTGTTAATTACAAGTCTGTTTGTAGAGGTCGTAAGGAGTTTCTTTCGACGAATTTGTACGGGAATAGTCGGTTGTCGTTAGATTAGTGTTTGTGCATATTCAATTGTGACCGTAATTTGTATTATTTTGTACATTTTTGCTGTAAATATAAATTTTGCGTTACGTTAAACCGACTGAGAGGTTATTTTGAACATTACTCAAAAATTTATGATTCGATAAAGACACAAGCTAAAATTAAGTTTCAAATCATGAATTTTTATACAATCAAACATCTTTAAACGGCAACCATTTTTTTCAGGAACGTTTCTTTTTGTAATGCATACAAAACAGCTTCCAAACAATGGTTATTTTTAATGTATTCGTTCAAAGGTTTGACTTGTACTTAAAAATTAAAAAAAAAACATGCATAAAATTATTTTAATAATAATGTTTTAAATAGTTTAAGGGTTTTTAAACACAAAAGTTGAAGAATTAAAGGTGTATTTTGTATTATATAAGTTATGTGTATACTTATACAACTCAACAATTATCAATTATATCAAAAGTTTTGAGGGAAAAAAAAAACTTTGGTTTTTATATTACTTCTTGATGTCAAGTATTTCTAATTAATTTACAAAATTATTCAGAAATATTCGAATATTAAAATAAAGATAACAGGCAGCTGTCTATTAACAGTGAAAGACATAATCATCTTTTTAATTTTTAAACATGCGATTTACTTTAATAATTATTTCAGCACATAACACAAGACGTAAGTATATTGGTACTTACTCAGTTTTACACATAACAGACCTTAAATACAACTTAAACAAATAAATAAATAAATTATATACAGTAAAACCTGTCTAAAACGGCCAGAATTTACCGTTTTATACATGGTTATATTTTAATTAATGTAAAAAAAAATGTTACATTTTATATTTAGAAGGGATGAGATTTATTTTCTGTTTACGCAGGCTTACGTTTCGTACAGTCTGTTTTAGACAAGTTTACTATATTATATTTTATTTATTATATAAATAGTTACATATATAACTGTAGCACGGAACACAGTTGCATATGTGTTAGTCTAATTATCAAGTTACATGAATTTCTAATTTATCATAAAATTTTCTATTAAATATATATTTTGTAGATAATTTACATACTTTTCACATATTATTCGAAATATAATTACAGAAAGTAATTTATTATTTAAAAGCCCATTAGTATCCGAGTAAATAAGACCACTGAACTCCGGTCACAGGTTCATGCCTAATCAACGAACTGGTCACATGGAGTTTTCCGGGCTTACTTCATATTAGTAATCATCTGAATAGGAACCAGTTTCCCATGGAAAGTCTTCCCAAGAGGCATCCTACTTAGACAAATCCCTGTGAATGTCATTGCATTATTCCATATCATTCCATATATGAAACAGACACCAGACGTACAGGCAATACCTGACACATTATTGGATTTTACTGTATAGACAAATACTGTATGTATAATTGATTTAAGATGAGATAAAAAAAATCCGAAATGCATCTCAAGTCCGTCTTGCGTTGCCTTATCCCAAGATGAAAAAAGCAATACATGAGGGGATGCTTCCCTGAAAAAGTTTTAAGAGAACTGACCCCTATTTAAATGTTAGACACATGAAAAAAACAGAAACTTCCACTCAGCTAGCGATTGGTTAAGCACGAACCTGCGACTAGTTTTCAGTGATGTTTACATACTCGGCATAGGTGGGCCCGTGTTATACATGTTCAAGTATATTTAAAACATTAAATATGCAAAAAAAATTAACTCGTCTCTACGCGTATAAAACACTAAATGAATATACATAATCCGTATCCCGTTTATTCTTTTTGAAAAGGGCAAAATTTCAAAGAGAGAGGAGGGAAAAAAGATAAATCATTAAAATGAATTATAGTTTTATTTCTGTACATTAAAACTTTTCGAGCCATTTATTTCAAACTATAATTCTGTTCCTTACACAGCAGCTCATTTGGATTTTCCAAAAACAGTTTGGCATCTCTCCAATTATACAAAGTTTATACTTTACATCCAGTCAGGAAAAGAGGAGGAGGAGGAAGAGGGAAAAAGGGAGAAGATAACTGCAGATTGATCAGAATTGCACAAGACAATTTAAACAATTATTATTATTATTATTTTTTTTTAAATATACAATTGAAAACTTTAATAGATTTTTCTTATTAAATTAAAACATTTTTTGTAACATGAAAGTAAATTTTTTAAATTTTAGATTATCATTTTCCTTTCTCGATTATCGAAATTTGAAAATTATTTTTGTAATTTTCAATGTATTACGTTGAAGTATATACGCCAATCATTTTATTCTAGTGCTGTGACGCGCCGAGTCACAAATACAACTGTATAATTTATAGGAGAATTGCTTTTTGTGTTTGTTTATTTCTGTCAAAATATACGCATTTAAAAATTAAATTTAGCAGAAATGAAAAGAGATAGGTTAATATTTACAGGCTCGAGTTCGAATATGAAAGAGATGCTTTATCGTGTGTGTGTCTCGCATCGGTGGGAGGTAAACTAAATAAATTAATGTTTTATAATATTCAAAATATCTAATATTAATATATTAAAACACTTTTTATTTGATGTAATGCTTTTGAATTAAAAATGTAATTTTAAACTAATATTATAAAATGTTAATTCATTTAATTTTCTTAACTTACGAAGCGAACGTCATCACGTCTCTCGTAATTTTAACTTGCTTTTATTTCTCCTAAATTTTCTCATTTAAAGTTAAAATATACATATTTTAAAATTTGATGGTATTTACTAATTTAAATTTATATTTTCTTGAAGTTAGTTCTACAGTATATACGTTTGCATGCGTTGTGATGATCTCAGTTTGGGATTGATGGGATAAGGTAACGAAACGCAGGGGTAATCTGCTTCCTGGGAAGATTTTCTACGAGAAACAGATCCTTATTTAGGTGTTAGGCACGTGAAGAAAACTGGGAAAACTCCACACTATCGGCTGGTTGTCATCCGCAAACCCGCGACCAGTGTTTAGTGGTTTTATCCATTCGACATTGGTAGGCCACATCCCAGTTTAACTCTTTACATAATTTGATAAATAAAAACCGAAATTTCTCTTAAATTTCCAACTTTATATTTTTATTCATGCAAGATCGCAACTATATTTTGTATTCATGTTCATATCTAAACGTTATAGAATCAGTTTTATTTATATTTATACACGTGCCCTACATAATAACGAAAGAATGTGTTTGTTACTCTATGAGGCAATACCACTTCCTGCAAATTGCCATTTTACTTGCAAGCCATAGAAACTAACCTGTTTAACGTTAAAGATACAATAAAACTCAGTTTGACCTTTGACAAGTGAGATAAGTCTGTTTGTCTCACTGTATCCCAGTAATACTAAACAGTTTATATCACTGTAATGCTTTCAAATTAAAGCATGAAATGCATATTATTATTAGTTTAATAAAACAAACATAAACTTAAATAAAATGCGAGAAATAAACCAAAATAATTATAACAATGAGTTGTCATTAAATTAAACTACTTCAAACAATAAGAATTATTATATTTACATTTACATCTCGATATAGCGTCACCCTCGAAGAATATCAGTCGAATACTCAAGGAAGGGTCTTTCCCTTAAATATTAAATTTAAAAAAGGTTATAAATATGTGATATTGCATTACAAGAGACATTGTAATCACTAAATTACATCACTTTTAAACTCCGAATTCAAACTAGTGTGCAGATACCATTAGGCTCGTCATCGAACCTCAATTAACGGTCATCTTCTAAAAATGGCGCCCATTTATTCAAGAACGATCCTTTCTGAAATGCATATAAAATAACCTGTTAAGAACGACCATTTTTCATGTTTCCATCAGTGGCCGTTGTTCAGAGGTTTGACTGCATAATTACTATTATTTTAGATACTTCAGTTTAGTGCTAAATTCGATTTAATTTCAATTACGGAGTCAAACGGTGATTTAAATCGACATTTGACTGTATTCATTGACGTTTTACGACGATGAGTTTATTACTAAGGCTTTATATCGAGGTTTGACTGTATTATAGTTGTATTATTTCCTCATATAATTTCTCTCAAAGAGCAGAAATTATTTTAAGAGCAATGCCAAACTCGATTTAGTGTCAATTACGGAGTCAAAGGTGATTTAATCGACATTTGATTGTATTCATTGACACTTTAAGAGGGTATCTGTACTGTTTCTATTCTATCGAATTAATAGTTGTTCGATTTAAAATTTAATTTATTATTATTATTATTATTATTATTATTTGATCCTTTCGTAAATAGACTCAAGAGAAAATTCAAATAATAAATTATACATTTTTTAAAGGTATTAATTAATTTAATGTAATAAATTAAGCATTAGTGTAAGTTATAAATTGTATTTTTGTTGAAGTTTCTTTTCATCCAAACCATTTAATTCGAAAAACAAAGATTAAATTTTTAAAACTTTCTGACTAAAGGAATAAATTTTTTCTGTATCCTTTCAGCTAAATTGAACCGACTATTCAAACAGAAAAAGTAAAAAAATATATAAAAATAAAATAAATCGATGTTTAGCCTGATTATATAAATAGTCGATTTTACATTTTCGAGCACGTTTTGAAATGAAATCGTTGTGATTTTCGGGTTCTTTGATCGAAAAAAAATTTAATTTTTTGTTTTATTCATTCAGAAATTCTATTTATAGAAGCAAAAATTCCTTTAATATATTCTTCTTCTCACCAACGTTACTCAAAATATGAATTTAAAACTGAAAGTTTATAATCGATTTTCCATACACTAATATAAATTTTGTATCAGAAAAAAAAGGTTGGAAAATATAAGAAAATGTCTCTTAAATAAATGTTTTTTGGTTCATTAAAAATTAATAATTATTTTTATATAATTCTATTCAGAACAGACGGTTAATGCGTTAACCTATTGCTCTAGGTAATCCGGGATCGAATCAGAGCGAGCAACTCTTCAGGAATTTATGGTCTATTCCAAATATGCCGGGTCTCATCCCCTACAAACCGGTCATAACCATTCTGGACGTGGCCAAGCCTATTTTAAGTATGAAAAAAGGCCCTCTTAGTGCCTTTTTTTCCATACTCAACGTATACCACAGAAAGGTAAGGATTGGATTGTATTAACGAAATTAAGCAAAACAACACGTGGGCGATCTGCCAAAGGGGTTTCCTCTTGGAAGAATTTTTTAAGGAAAACTGGCTTCAAATTAAATATTAAACACGTGAATATAACTCGGAAAACTCCACGTTGCTAGTCCTTTCGTTAGGCGAGAATCCACGCTCAACTATCAGTGTTAACGGTTTTATCTACTCAGCCACTGGTAGCATCCGCTTTACGACCTCTCTCTGTACAAACCGTCGCATTTAAACCTCGTCAACTTTCTATTAATTATATAAAATCGCTTCCTATATTTCTAAAATCCTAATTTCAATTTAAGACATTAAAAAACTTGGTTCACTTCTCCCTCAAAAATTCGCTTAAAGAACGGTTTTCGATAAATTAGGTCGTAAAAGCGGGGTTATACTCTAAACTTACATATAATTTGCATTCTGTTGTACATTTTCAGCATTACAAACAAGAAACTTATAATTAATATCAACATAAACTTGTGTAAATTATCCAAACTTTGCAGTTTAGAATAATAATTATCTTGGAATTTTATCTAATACCAATAATTATAACAGTTTATAATATGTAAAATTATATGGTAAAATCGATTAAAAAAATTAAATTAAATTAAAGTTTATTTGTTAAATGTATTTGTATTTTAAGCTTCTTTTGATTTTTTTTCTACAGAAATAAAATTTTTATGTATGGTTTAATGATGCATTTTAAATCACTGAATGGCTTCCCATCATAAAATTATCACTTGGTAAAGTTGAGGAATGTGAAAAGTTTCTCTAACAAGAGATTTCACACAGCTAATTTTAATTTAAATTTATTTTATTCAAAATAATCTGACAAAATTCCTCAAATCTTTTAAAAGATACATTACTATACAATAACTTTTCGATTAACCAATAACATTTTATTTCGCAGGATTGTAGGGATAAGGCAACAAACGTAACACGAGGTCAATCTGCCAAGTAGGGATGCCTCCAAAAAGAAATTTATATGGAGAACTGGCCCTATTTAGGCGTTAGGTACAGTACATGAAGAAAATCCCAAAACTTCATGCGACCAGCTCGTTTGAGAGGTGCAAACTTACGTCCAACGTTCAGTAAGTTTATCCTCTCGGCCACTAGTAGAATGACACAGTATATAAAAAAATGACAGTAAATCTGTTAAAAACAATATAAAATAACTTATAATTTTGTAAATTATTCTGTATAAATTAAATTTAACAATTATCAAAAATTAATTCGACAGTTGAAGTAGTAAAGGTATCAGCCAACTGCTTTGGAACACCTAGATTCCAGTTCATGTGTCTGATATCGAGTTACGGTAGTAACATAAATGTTTTGAGGGTGTCGCGCAGTACAAACGTGTTCATTGTTCACGTGATTTTTCAACAAGTTTATATTACTATTCGTATAACTCGACACTAGATACATAAAGCTGATGCTTACTGATAGTTCGTCACGGGTTCGTGTCATACAACCGGTTAACCATATAAAGTTTTCCTGGCTTTCTTCACGTGTCTAACACCTAAATAGGGCCAGTTTTTCATAAAAGTCCTCCTGAGAGGCACACGTTGTGTCGCGTTGCCTCATTCCATTAATCCTACATTTTACAATCCATCTGAGTTTATTGACATGTGGGAGTCTCATTCCTTGCTATTACAGTATCAGCTGAACACAAAATTGGCAAGAAAAGAGCCTCTCTTAGAAGAATTCGCATTTTAAAAAACAAGGCAATAAAAGTAATAAACTCCTGAAACTTGAGATGAAGATAATGTAACAGAGAAAAAGTTATTCTATTTTATAAAAGATAAAATAAAATAAAAATGCAAACTTTGAAACTGTTCAGCTTAATGACTTGTTGATGTTATTGGAAATATGCAAAGTTAAAATATTTACTAAATAATGTAACGAACGTGAAAAATTCACAATTACTTTAATGACTAACGTTAGAATTTCTTTTACTTTTCGAGAAAAGTTCGTTCAGTAATTTCCAATAAAAAATTTCAAAATTGATGACATCTTCGATACATCAAAACTAAAGTCTTAACTTTATAATCCTCCATGAAAGAAAAAATCTCATGAATAAGCTATAACTAAAGTATATCACTAGTGATCACGCGCCATCGCTTTCCAACGAATTACATTAAATAGTTTCATAAAAAAAAGAAAGAAAATTCAGAATTTTTTAGTCGAGATAAAGTAATAAGTAGACTATAATCGAGAATTTTATAAGTTAAATTTCGTTCCAATTACAAAAACTAGAATAAAAGTAATTTCTGTTATATACTAATTTGTTATAATGTGAGGAAATACATTATAACAAATTGAGATAATTTTAAACATATTTTAAGCGAATATTATATATATATACATTTACTCTTTCTGTCCATTGAACACTAAGAGAACCTTTTATCTGGAACATCACGAGTTCAGCTAAGGCCACAATGATGAGGCGAGATGGTGAGGGTCGAAGTCGAAATATCCAGGACGGCCCACCAAGAAAAATACTTGACCTTTTCAACCATCATGATTCAATTTCTGGTCTTCCAGAGTTTAACGTCCTGGAGTACGCGAGCGGCCAGCAAATAATATGGTAAATTTGTACTTTTAAACTACATAAGTAATCAGATATTTAACGTATAGGTGGCTCAAAAGTTTGACAAACTGTTTATTCTTTTGGTAACCAATTCAGCGATTATTGCAATAAAGTCAGCAAAATATCAAATATGTGAAAGCGTGCAGCCTTGGAATTTGCGTATTAGACTATAACAATTTCGTTTTGGAATTTTATAAAGCTACGTATACAGTGAAAAACCTAATGGCAGAAGCAGTTGAGGCGTCAGTCTGTCTTCGCTGTATATATATATATATATATACATATTTATATACTAAGGTTGTGTTTACAATAGTTAAATCGACTTTGAATCCTTCCGTATAAAAAAATCTAGAAGTTATGCCTGGCATAACTGCTTTTACAAACATTAAAAATGAAAATCATATTTAAAGTTTGGTTATTTAGCCTAATATTGTTATGCTTATCACGAAATGTCAAGAGGATGAAATCAAAAGGAGGATTTGGGTGTCCAGGTTTGTTGGTAATATACATTTTCTGCAGGGTCCTAGAGAAATAAGTGTAGAGAATAACTATGAAAAATTTCCTAGTCAAAAGGTTTAGAAATGAATAGAGATCAGACAGTCAAACAGATATTCTATTATATATAGGCCTATATCGTATATAGATATATATAATTTTTTTTAAATGGCAATGCATTAAAAATATTAAAATATATAAATTTGATAATAATTTAATATATTTATTTTTATTGTATTCATAATGTATAAATACAATTACAAAACGAGCAATTATTTATTGTTACAATGCTGGGCTGTAATCTTTAATCATATTTTTAATTTTATTTAATTTAAAATATATGCTCTCTATATTAAATTAGTGATGTCTTGCTCCTGTACATCATATTTTTCCTTTAACAATAGAGTCGTGCCTGTCATCTATTAACCCCTTTCAGGGAAAAAATTTGAATTGGAATAACATAATTTCCAGTTTGCATTACAAGTTCATATTTAGCTAATCGGAGTCTCCTAACCCAATGCTTTCTAAATCTGGATTTGAATTTCATTTATCTTACATCGTTCTGGATTTTAAAGAAAGACAGACAGACGAACAGACGGAAGGCAGTGAGAATTTATCAGTCTACAATTTTTTCAAATTACAACCTAACATTATAAAGAGGAAGAAATGAAAGCTATAACAGTATTTTTAAGCTTGTTTTTAAGTTAAATGTTATATTTAATAAATAAGTTTTTTTAATTATTTTATTGCCAAATTACAAACATATTACTTTTTATATACATAATTAATGTATTTATTTTCGTAAAATTTTATCAAAAATCGTATACGATTCAATTGTTTTCTATATGTGTACAAAAGATGAACGTTCACTTTTGGAAAAACAGATATGCTTATCTTCTTTCAACAAGAAAATATTGCTGCAGAAAAATGTATTTTCCATTGAGCTCTTTTAGGTATTTGTAAATCTATAGACTGAAATCCCCAGTTGAACAGCTCAGTTGAATACACATATATGTAGATACAAATCCTATTTCTAACTATATGGGGAAAGAATTGTCATCTCCTGACGTTTTTCCCAATATTATAATGCAGCATTTTCATATTTTATTAGATATACGTTGAGAATATATTTGTCCTTCTCTTGTTTTTTTTTTAATATTTAAAGTTTTATTAGAATTTTCTTGATTGATTCTTGAATAAAAATTGAGTTATAAATTATATTTGATTATTAAATTTTGTATGAGTGAAATTCTTATCGTAAGCATTTCAAAATTAGAATTTGTAATTTTAGAAAAGTTACTTAAATAATTTAACCAAAAAGCAAACTGTTACTACAATAACTAATTTTAATACATTCGTCATAAAATAATGATAATAAATGAGCCCAATTCCAAGAGAAGTTATCTCCCTGAAACTTCGAAATTAGGATTTTGATGCCACTGTTGGCATCCTTTAAAATACTTATTGTAAGCTCTCTATTCAATGTCAAATCACATTATTTTTCCTATAAAATAACTATCAAAAGTTGGCTATATTTCCAAAATCCGTAATCTGTGTGCGATTTACAGAAACCAAACTTGTTATTTGCACTGATGTTGAATCGCAAAGAACTTTTTTCCATTGTAAAAATACAATACTCATGTTTCCCGTTGCCGGACATTTTTTATTTGGTCATGTTGAGAATATTTACGTCAATGATCTTAAATCCACCTGACTAAGGACAAGTTTTCCAAGACAATGCAACAGTCTTCAAAATATGGAGAGATATAAAGTATGTGACTGGAAGACTGCTGTGTATAGAAATGCGAAGGATTCTAGCTCATGATACCTTCAATTCCATTCATTTAAGAGGATCGTTATTATCAGAAAAGATGTAACAGATACCGTGATACGGGATGAGCAGAATTATAAAGTGGATGTTGGCTTGCAAAAACAATTTGCAGAAGCGGAAAATCTTGATATAAGGTGATTCTTTCAGAAATCAGTAAAAGTATTGCCTCTAAAAGTGAGGAACCGCTACTCTCTTTAGAAAACATTATAGGTTTAAATGGTCAGAAAGGTTTTAAAGAGACAACTTTTTATCAAACAGAGTACGGAGATGAAGAAAATCTCTCTGATGTTGATGAAATGCTTGAGGATCATCCTCACGCAATTGACACATTTTCGTCTAGTTTTTGTTTTTTACTTTTATGGATTAAGACTGTTTTGTAATACTTAAAAGTAATATACAGAATCCTAAAAGGTAATTCTTATGTCTTTAGTTTCTTTAATACAACGAAACTCATCTTTCAATAAAAATTTCTTTGTTTTTTTTAATGTTTAAAAGTGATATATCGTTTCAAAGATAATTACTTAATTTAGTTTTGCTTTTAAAAACTAAAAATTGATTCTTCATCTTCATTCGTAAAGATAAAGTGTAATTTTGCAATAAAAAAGCAGCTGTAATTAATTAATATTAATATTACTACAAAATCAGGCATTTCAACTCTACTACACTTTCAAAAGTTGTTATACGTTTTTCAGAAACAAAACATGTTATCTGCAACAAAGTTATCCATTAAAGGAACGAAATATTGTGCCATGATTTTATGACTTACAGTACATCGTATAAAAATGATATTGAGAGTAATATATCGGTAATAAAGAAAAACAGTAAGAAGATATCTCGCTTTAGCGAAATGACAATTTTTTTGTAAAAATGTTGAACGCAGATAACGATTTTTGGAAATGGCCGACTCAAATATCCTGAAGCACGAGCACTGCTGTAGTATAATCAATGTAAAAGTCCACTAGTGACCGAGTGAATAAAACCACTAAACACTGATAGTGTGTTCACACCTGATCAACGTATTGGTCGCGTGGAATTTTCCAGGTTTTCTTCATACCTAACACTTAAATAGCGGTAATTTTCTATATAGAATTTTTTTGAAAAATTCTCGCAGATCCCCCCCGTGTTGCATTGCTTTATCTCACCAATACAGTCCAGTCCACTTTCTGCTATAGAATGGTTAACACCTTTATATACTGCTGGAAAGGATTGGATTGAATTGATAACATAAGGCAACGCAACATATAGACGATATGCCAAGGGTATGCATCCCCGTAATTGAATATGGGTGTCTTCCAGTAAGACTTGTTATGGAAGACTTGCTCTTATTTAAGTGTCAGAATGTAGAGAAAATCCGAAAAACTCCATATGATCAGTCCATTAGTTAGTTGAGAACCCACGACTAGTATTAAGTGGTTTTATCCATTTCGTCACTTGTGAATCTTCCACTGGAAAGGGTACAGAATAAGTATTGTTGTTGAAGAAATAATTTAGAAGAACTTGGTTCTAACATAATATTAACATAGTCATTTAAAATTAAATTTTTTAAATTCTCGCTTATCCCTAAGAATGTAAAATTGATCACAAAAATTGCTTGTAAAAAATTGAATCAAATTGTTTATCAATTAACCTCTCTATCGCTAAACAATTAATCATTGATTGAAAACTATGAAATTTTCTCAAGCCTGAATTATAATAAATTTATTTTAGTCAAAATTATAATATTCTAAGACCAGTAAATTAAAAATATCAAAAATTTCAGGCAGACTATGTTAATTTTATAGCTATTTAAATCATTTACAAACATTTAACTCCTGTATGTTTAGCTGCCCTGTATTATAATTCAGAATTATTAATAGCTTTTCTGGATTATTTACAAGAAATATTTGGTGTTTAAGCGAAGAAGCAAACACGAATTGTCATTTGTCGACCATGTTTTCTAAATACCAAAGCATTCAATTTCTTGCATATCTAAATCAAATATTACTATTATAGTTTATTAATTATTACTATTATTACTATATAATTTAAAAATTATTACTATTATAATTTATTAATTTTATTTATTTTAATACAAGTATTTTTTATATAAATTTAATTCCTTTTTAAAAACACTGGGATGTGTAAAAAGAATATGCAACGATCTTATTTACCTGTGGCGTAATTGTGCAAATATCCTTATAAATCGAAAGCAAACGAAGAAACATTGCAGATTTTTCTTGCATTTTTCTTTGTTAACATAAAAATTCTGTGTCGTTTATTAAAATAAACAGGTGGAAAAATTTGTAAAATAAATTACGCGAATAAATTCATTAATCACTTGAATAATTGTGTCATAAAACAAAAATGTTTGAATTAAAATCATGCAATTAATAATATATTCATGTTTAAATATTTAAAAAAATGCCTTTTAAAAAGTTAATTAGAAATTGAGGCAGCTAATTAACGAAAAGTTTTTTTTTTATAAATTGAAAGTTACTTTACAATAATAAAGGTAGAACAACAGTTAATTAGCAGCATATTTAAATTAAGATGCATTCAATGAAAATGTTTTGTTTTTTTCATAATTTGTTATGAATCGAACGAAAATTAATTTTTTAATATTTATCAGTCATTTCTGGTTCTTTCCTCCTTCAGGCACCGACCATTGAGCACTTGTAATGTCTGTCTGTGATAAAAGCTATTTTGTGTTATTTGTTATTATATACCACACATAAGTGAGATTAAACAATATTAAAACCGAAACAATACTTTAAGAACATCTATTAATTATAAATTATTCATCATTTCCATACTAATGGTGAGTTCGGCTAGGCCCACAATGGAAGCGACTGGATGGTGAGAGATGGACCACATATGAAAAATTCCCAAGATTTTTTGACATTCCTGATATGATCCCGGACTTCCCAGAACAATCTGACGCCTTAACAGCTGGCTAATTAAGAGTTACGACGTGAAAGGTTTAAATTTAATCCTATTTATGATGTATTTTTTAAATAAATTTAAATTGGTAAATCGTTTTCTTGTCTCTAATTCATATTATTAAATCATATGAAAATAATAATTGAGTTCATTTTCAGGTCAATATAAGTCGGCCGTTATTACAGGTGCTTAGATGGCATTTTGTCTCCCTTTTACATTTTTGGAGGTCTTAAAATACGAGTGTTCTTAAAATATTGTTAGGATTTTAATGTTATTTAATATCTCTTAGATATGGTATACAATAACGAACCTTACATAAAATGAAAGTACAACTCAACAAATGTTTACCTCAGACATCACAAGTGCTCAATGTGTAAACCTTTCGTCACACGACACACATCCAGCCTAAAATCACTAATTAGCATGTCTAGTGTGATGAATTCAACAGTTTCATAACACACACGACTTCATTTGGCAACAAGATAAAACTCCTCTTTTTATTCACGGCATGAAGGAATGGTTGAACAGTTTCGTTCTCCAACGGTAGATTGCATGTGACGGTCCTCGAAATAGTTTTTTTTTCCTTAAATAACTCTAAGGCCCTCCAACTTCACCCTAGGTGATTTCTTATTGTGGAGATATGTAAACGAGCACGTGTACGTGCCATCGCTCTTTGTCATCCTTGAGTTGAGGCATAGGATTGTCGCTGTTGTTGAGTCCATCACACTAGACATGCCGACTCGAATTTGGCAGAAATATGACTATAAGTCGGATATGTGTCGTGTCACGAAAGGTGCCAACATTGAGTACTTGTGATGTCTTTCTGTGGTAAAAGCTATTTTGTGTTGTTTGTTATTATATACCACACATAAGTGAGATTAAACAATATTAAAACCGAAACAATACTTTAAGAACATCTATTAATTATAAATTATTCATCATTTCCATACTAATGGTGAGTTCGGCTAGGCCCACAATGGAAGCGACTGGATGGTGAGAGATGGACCACATATGAAAAATTCCCAAGATTTTTTGACATTCCTGATATGATCCCGGACTTCCCAGAACAATCTGACGCCTTAACAGCTGGCTAATTAAGAGTTACGACGTGAAAGGTTTAAATTTAATCCTATTTATGATGTATTTTTTAAATAAATTTAAATTGGTAAATCGTTTTCTTGTCTCTAATTCATATTATTAAATCATATGAAAATAATAATTGAGTTCATTTTCAGGTCAATATAAGTCGGCCGTTATTACAGGTGCTTAGATGGCATTTTGTCTCCCTTTTACATTTTTGGAGATCTTAAAATACGAGTGTTCTTAAAATATTGTTAGGATTTTAATGTTATTTAATATCTCTTAGATATGGTATACAATAACGAACCTTACATAAAATGAAAGTACAACTCAACAAATGTTTACCTCAGACATCACAAGTGCTCAATGTGTAAACCTTTCGTCACACGACACACATCCAGCCTAAAATCACTAATTAGCATGTCTAGTGTGATGAATTCAACAGTTTCATAACACACACGACTTCATTTGGCAACAAGATAAAACTCCTCTTTTTATTCACGGCATGAAGGAATGGTTGAACAGTTTCGTTCTCCAACGGTAGATTGCATGTGACGGTCCTCGAAATAGTTTTTTTTTCCTTAAATAACTCTAAGGCCCTCCAACTTCACCCTAGGTGATTTCTTATTGTGGAGATATGTAAACGAGCACGTGTACGTGCCATCGCTCTTTGTCATCCTTGAGTTGAGGCATAGGATTGTCGCTGTTGTTGAGTCCATCACACTAGACATGCCGACTCGAATTTGGCAGAAATATGACTATAAGTCGGATATGTGTCGTGTCACGAAAGGTGCCAACATTGAGTACTTGTGATGTCTTTCTGTGGTAAAAGCCATTTTGTGTTGTTTGTTATTATATACCACACATAAGTGAGATTAAACAATATTAAAACCGAAACAATACTTTATGAACACCTTCTATTAATTATAAATTATTCATTATTTTCTATTTGAAACTCGGTCTTCTTGTAATATATTGGAGGTCTCAAGAAATAAGTGGTTGGGCTTCTGTTGACTTCTAGGAACTATGAGAGATCAAAAGAATTCCAATCACTCATATGTTATTTATTATTATAAGGAATTAAATTTAGTACTTAATATTTATCTTAACCTTTTTCATTTAACAGTTTGCAATTATCTAATAAATATTCATAGTTTTGATATTTAATAATTTTAGACACTTTTTTATTCATCAGAAACTTACAAGACTTTATCGCAATAAACTTAATTTGAATTTTATGGAAATTATTGATCACTTCTCTAAATGTACGGGTACAGCTAACCTCTGAACAACGACCACTGACGGGAACAAAAATCCAGCAACGAGTTGCTTAACTTTTCCGGCAACATTTGGTGGTGCCATCTGTTACGATATTTTATTTAAAAACATTTTATATTTTTAACTATTATAAAAATAGCAAAAAGCTTAATTTTGAGAGTGCGGATAGATTTTATAAAAAAATTGTACCCTCTTTATCTCCCCACCTTCTCGACCTTTACTCATCAAAATTTAACAGCATCAATCCCCCCTAACAAACGA
This sequence comes from Centruroides vittatus, assembly GCF_030686945.1. NCBI lineage: Eukaryota > Metazoa > Arthropoda > Arachnida > Scorpiones > Buthidae > Centruroides > Centruroides vittatus. Next base: position 288,373 of record NW_027122274.1, on the reverse strand, counting down.
AAAATTCCAGAAAATTTCTACAAAAAGCATAGGAGTTATTAAGCTTCAAACAAGGTGAACAAAATCGTGCCCCACACACTAACATCCCTAACATACAGACAAAAACACCCGAATTTTTTTGCATTTCTCGATGTTTCAAGGTCCCATGAGTCGAAAAATGTAAACATCTAGAGTGGGGTTATTTTTTACGTCCATACTTTCTCCTTGTTATATATAACAGAGCCAGGAAAGTAAAAATTATCGTTATTTGGAAGTTGCTGTTCGACTGTACTAGAAAATGATTTTTTTTTTTTAATTTTTGTAAAACTAGATGTGACAAGCAAAACAATTCTATTCGTTTTTTAATAGAATTAAAAAATGAATAGAAATAAATTATGCCAAGAAAATCGATCGAACAGGAAAATTTAACATGATATCACTAACATATTTGTTCGATATTCTGAACAATTTAAACTTTATTACAGTAATGTTAGTTCATAATTTATATTAAATATAATGTATCAATTGTAATTATTTGGGTAAATGTTAATTCCGTAAACAAATATCATGAGTAAGGCTAGGAATTTTAGTTGGCGATAATCTTACGTTTGGGTTATTAGCCTATAGTTAGTAAAAAATGGAAAATAGTTTTCAAAAAATTTAAATTAGTTGGTTCGGTGAGATGTGGCAACGTAAATACGGACGATCTGTCGAGGAAAGTAGGGGAGTACCTCTCTCGAGAAGTTTCTATGGTAAACTAGCCATTATTTAGGTGTTTGACACGTTGCCGTTGGTCAGCCGCGAACTCGCGACAAAGTACCGTGTTCAGTGGTTTTATTCACTCAATGAGCTGTAAATTAGTTGGTATAAATTATATAATTATTTATACAAAAGCTGTTCTAAATTTAAGTTGTTTTATTGCATTTTTCTATAAACAAAGCAGGATACAATCAAGTACCACTTAATGTGTGTTTCTGCTTTTAGAAGAATGATTTTGATGTAGAAATCTTTTCAAAGTCAACATAAACTATTGGTGCGTTAATTAACAAATTTTGAAACTACAATAAACTTACTTATGTGGCTATCTTCGGAGTATGCAATTATTGGTCACATAAGTCGCATATTCATCTAAGTGGGGTTATGAAAAAATTGACATAAAAAACTTACATAATATTGTATTTTTTGCAATATAACTTAAACTTAAACTTAAATTTAAACTTTCATACAGGGTAATGGATTAACACTGAAAAACAGAATATTGAAATACAAGCTGTTTGAGGTAGGGTTCATTCAACTACTGCACACAATAGTACTAAACAAAAATATTTAGTTCCCATAGACTGTTTTAAGAGGAAAATTCAGAATAAATTATTGAATAGATGTCATTAGATATACAGAGGTGTCCGAATGTTAATAATTAAATTAGCTTTTACATCAGGCTTATTGATATTTTTTCGTTGAGTACTGCAAGTGGTGTGTCAGTGATGCAGACCGATCATATCTGATTGGGCTGCAATTTGAAAAAAAACTGTAGACTTATAAATACTCACTGTTGTCCGTCTGCGTGTCTGTCTGTCCTTAATCTCAAGAATAAAGTTGGATAGATGAAATACGAGATAAATGTGAAAAACTTAGGAAAATCAGGCCCCGATTAACTATATATGAACTTCCGACGAAAACTGAAAGTTACATTATTTCAATTCAAAATATTTCCTCTGAAAGGAGTTAGATAAGAGGAGATGACCGGCATGATTCCATTGTTAACAGAAAACTACGCTGTACGGGAACAAGGCACTACTAATTTGAGGTGGCGAGTATATATTTTAAATTAAATAAATTAAAAATATGATTAAAAATTGCAACCCACATTGTGACGATGCCACAATAAATAATTATTCGTTTACAATTACATTTTCATAAATTACATAAATTACAGTCAGATTCTCTATTAAATTGTTGAGGAAATATATAATTGTATTTCTTCTTATTATATTCTGAAAATAAATTAAATTCATCCAGTGTAAATAAAGATTATTTTATTTAAATGTCAAACTATTCCCAAACTATAGCAACAAAACTTAGTTCCATTTGAAATGCTTTAAATAATATGTTGAGTTTAGAAATGTTAGGTTTTCCTATTCTGTTGAGGGATAAATATCATTTTAGGACACTCCTATCTTGGTCACTTAAGTGGCCAAGATAGGACTATCCCAAACTTCAGTGGCCATCGATGGAGTTTGATTTGTATTAAAATTTATGCAGTTTTGCAAGGAAATTTTAGGGATGGCAACGTAACTGAGATGGCCACAACGCATGAAGTTTTAATGTACATTTAGATCAATACTTAACTCAAAAACAAATTCTCTTATTAATATTTATGAATATTGGACTATTTTTTCCCAATTTTTGGCTAGTACATATTTAATCACTTTATGCTGTCTTTTCAGTTCAATTTCGCGCTTCTGCATAAGTTTCCGTCATTTTCATACCACCTTCAAGTGCTCTTATTATAGAAATTACAACTTTAAAGTTGAAAGGTTGTTACGACAATTCTAAATTTTGAAAAGACTTTTCACATTTTCAATTACTTGCGAATCATCTTCCAGAAACTCAATGAAAGATTTTAACTTCGTTAAAATTGCTGTAGTGATAAAAGTATGCCTGTAACCATGTCCCTCATCACATAACAATAAGTTCGTATGAAAGAGGGACATCGGTGATTTCAACTGCTCAGGTATGTATCTGTTAATTAAGTTCTGAGCTGCCCCACACCGGCAATCTAAGTAGCCAGACATGCCCAAATTTAAATTTCGGTATTCTTACTACAGTAATGACTATGAAAGATTGGTCTGTGCCCACCTGTTAACTGGGGCAAAAACCAATCTTTTATAAAATTGCCCCCAGACAATTGCCTATTTTACCCATAGAATAACGCTCCACTATATAATATTAAATTTGGAAAAACTTCAAATTTAAAATTTGATAATCTTATTTATTAATATTTTTTTTGTAACCAATGATTTATTATTTTAATAATTGCAGGCTGTCATATGTTCCATCAGAGCGTTTTATCGTGTAACCACATCATAAACCTTAATAAATTATTTTCTTTTTTATTTATCTAAACATTATCATTACATACACTAAAACTATTAATTATATATAAATATTAAGATGATATTATAATATCACTATGTGTTTTGAGTAGAATAGTGTATAATTAATGCGAATTCATAAATCAGAATTAAGAAAATAATAATATATAAATAAAAATAAAATTAGTTTTCAATTGACCAAGTTAGAACATTTACTGCCAAACGGCATAATACTTCTTACGAGTATTACTAAAAGTAGAAAAAGTGCGATAACGCTGATAAAGGATATCAACGTCGATCTATAAATATTTGGAAGTTGGATCAATGACAACGACTAAGAAAAATTGCTCATTATCGAGTGGATATTAAAAATATGGTGTACCCGTTGTGTACCTGTAGAGTGTACTCGTTTCTACTCCTAATTTTTGTACTATGGTATAAAAAATAAGTTGGGGGAAAACAATTTACCGGTACAAAAGTTTGGGGAGATATGACCCTTTTATGGATCGACAAACATAAAGAAATAATGGTGCCGCAAGAAAAAAATTAAGAATTTGAAAGTGCCACTATTAGAGAAAAGTTAAAAAATCCTGGAATAAGGCAACGCAGCCAATGGTAGATTAAGATGTAATTTGTATCATAAACTAATAACGTTTAACTGTAGTTATAGAATCATATATAAATTATGTTATACAATTGCAACGATAAAATTGCTTTTTTTTGTTTGTTTGTTTTTCTAATTTCGGAGATCCGAACGTAGACAATTTGGCACTGGTTTCCAGTTATATACTTTTTCATTTATAAGTTTTTTCAGACGTTTCTTTCAAAAATGTATAACCGAGATTTTACCGTATTTCTAAATATATTAACAAATACAGTAAAATCTCGGTTATACGTTTTTGAAATACAGTGAAGAGCCTAAATTAGAAAATAAAATAGCATTTTTAATATTTCAGGTATGAATAAATACATACGCAAAAGTATTGAAATATCATTCAATATAATCACGTGTATACTTGCAATTAAATCATTTTTTATACATTTAATTAAGCCACTTTTTTATTTTGCTCTCAGATCCATCTCCTTTCATGACTCCTAGGCTTCTGCCTACTGAGTCTAATGGTTAATCCGCCACTGAACTCGGAATTGGGCTATCTGTTAAGGGAATGCCTTCCGGGAGAACTTTACATGAGTAATGACCACCATTAAGTGTTACACACTCGAAGAAAACCCAGAAGCTTGTTGTTTGGGTTAAAACCCTCGACCAACCACTGTTCAATAGTTATATCCACTCGGCCACTGATGGACATGTCATAGAGGTATGGTAGCTACAAATACTGTACGTCACATTATTTGTCATTATCGTACCTAAAGTAACAGCGATGGCATGTAACATAAGTAAACATAAATATTTATTTATATTGTTTACAATCTTCACCGTGATTATGATGTAACAAACAGGATTAAAGTCTAGGTCTAAGAGGAGATAAATAAACTGTTTCTGTTTCCGAAAATCAATATAGAATGCCATAAATCCGTGCAATGTAAACATCTTCTCGTGTAGTCGGAGGGTCTATAATGTTCATAGAACTATAAGTTATTTGGAGCGAATATGTTAACGATAGTTTATAATGCACCGTTTAAACGTACACGAAAGTACACTCTATAATTTCATTTCATAAGTGATTTAGGTGTGATGCAAGATATAGAAACACATAAATTGTAATTTAAATCGTTGTACCGAATATGGACTATTTAGAATACACGATAAACGCTTCATTTATATCTATTTATCTTAATGGACTAAGTATATATTCTAATATTTATATAATTAGTATTCAATAATGCAGAGTGTTATGCATTCTGATAGGATTTTCATTTGTGTCTGTTATCTCTGTTTATTACGTCACAATTAAAGTTTAAAAGAAATACTCTTTTAGTATATAAACTTCAAATCTTTACTATAATCAGTATTTTTTATATATTAACTAAACAAATTTTAATTTTTAATAAATGAATTTCGTAGCATAAAATACGATAATAATATTTATAAATGCATGGAAAGTCTTTGTTATCTATGACATTTTATCTATTTGCGTGTCAATCAACTACATTCTCCAATGTAATTATTACAACAATCATTCTATATTACGTGAATGTAAATTGACAGCCAAGTGTAATTTTACCTTATCATGTGATAAGCGTACTCAATCAATTCTTATTCCGTAAAATTTAGTTTAAATTAATATAAAGTGTTTTTGATAATTGATGTTTTAAAATTTGCGAAATTTTACATAAATTTTAATAATTTACATAATTAGTTTATAGTTTTTATTAGAAAAGTATACAGTAACTGTATAAAAATCTGTGTAAGATGTGACTGTAGTCTGTAACTAGAAAAGAAAACTGTACCTGTAACTATAAAGATATAGGAAAACCAGGACAGAACGAAACACTTAAGGTTTTAAGGGTTGTAAAATGGCAAAGGAAACACATATACAGTGGCGCACTTAGAATTTAATCTTGGGAAATCCAAATTGAACGGATAAAAACATTTTTTAATGTGAATTCAATAAAATTCTTACCTTATGAATTATCAGTCACATAAATGTATAGAAATAGAAAACACATCACAATATAAATACAAAAAGTGAATTTTAATTAATAAAAGATTTTTGAAAAATTTTCTATTTCTAGAGTTATTTTTCTTATTCAATTGGAGGGTACCAGGACCCCTCCCATTGCACATATACGTTTGAAAATGAACAAATTTATTTTTTAAGTATTTGACAACGTAATATTTCTTTCAAAACCAACCAAAAATTAAACACGTCAATTATTATTTATGATGTAAAAAGATTTGTCTTTGGTCCTTCCTGCCCGGGCCGAACGAACCTAAGTGCATGTTTGTTACATGGAGCAATTACTTTTATTATTTAAAAATGTTTTATTATTTAAATTAATTATTGTTTTGTAGTTCATTTTGCTTTATGTAAATATTATTTCAAAATTATATTGCACATTGAACACTTGCTTGAAAAAATTTAAAAGATTAAGTAAAAACTGTTTTAATTAACTGCAAAAATTCACAAATGAGAACATCATCTTCTTCGTCACTGTCCACTCCAGCACGTGAAATACGGATCCATTTGAGGCAGTTCTGACAAACGGTCCACCCTTAAACAGATTCTGCCCTGGACACAGAGGTTATGTTTTAATGTGTTCAGACTGTGTTAGAAACTGAAAAATTACAATATAAGTACACTGATGTACATCTCAAAGTGCTTAGAATGCAATATTAAAGAAATAGCAATGAACGTTATGTTGTTTGACTTATCATGAGAATAAGAATCGTTAAAATTACACTATTTTGCTGAAAAAAAAGGAATGAAGTCTATTTCAGCATGTGATTGACAACACACAATGACTTCGACAGCGCAGACAAGAGCTGTTTTGAAGTTCTTCAAGTTCTGTTCTGCCCTGATTTCTCTAACAGTAAACTGTAAATATAACGATATAATTCTTAACTGCAACATGACGATTTAACTGTACAATTATAAAAAGATATAACTGTAAAACTTTAAACTGTAAATAAGGATAGAATTGTATATTATCTTATTTTAAAAGTTATTATTCAGTACTTTGTTGTTTATATTTGTTATATTGGGGAGAAGATTGATGATAAATAAATAAATAAGTATACAGTAATAATATACAATATTATTAATTAAATTGCTGTATTTATTTCAGTAAACTCGAAGAGTGTATTATAAATTAGATAATAAGGCTGTATAAACAGTAAGATCATTCCGTTGAGAAGGGAAACTGGCGATATTTTCCCAGGCCCGGAGAAACCTTAGGGCCCGTAGTAGTTCCTTCCGTATAAATTAATGTTAATTTTACTAACAAAAGAAATCTTTAAAACTATATTTTTATTAATAAAGAAACATTCTATGTAATTCATTTATTAGATAAAACAAAAAATGGAAAGAAAGGCTCGCTGTACTCTTAGGTTTCATAAAAGCCCTCAATGATTCTAGATGTAATTGTATATAAAAAACATATATTTTTATTTATGTATAATATAATTTATGTGCCTCTTAGAATACTAAACAGAATTCTGTTTAGTATTCTTAAAAATTAATTTAAAAGCAACGGAATGTTTATCATAATTCTATTTTGTTTTCTTTTAATAAATGTAACGTAACCATAAAATGAATAAGATTTGTTGAAACTTTATTGGTTTGTATAGTCACCATCGTGGTTTTTTTTTCTTATATGTAAATGAAATTATATATACAATTCAGAAAATTTCTCAGTAGTTTTCTTTATATTTCAGATTTAAAAAAATATTCATAAAATTTTTCAATCATATCAAATCGTAGAAGTTGTTACAGATTTCTTGTCAGAAACAATTTACTTCGTAATTCTGCACGTATTTTTTAAAATATTCCATAAATTTATTTAATTTTTTTTATATTTTAAAAAAATATTATAAAATTATTGTATAGGTTTTAACGACAGAAATGGAGAGATCCGAGCTACTTATCTTTTTGATGCTCTTACTATACAGAAAAGACACATAACAGTGCTAAAAATTATATTACATTTTTAATAATTAAAGTTGACAAAAATAATATTTATTAAAATTCAAGAACATAATGAGAATATCATAAAACACACAGGGGAATCTTGCTTGCTTTTGTAATTGGGCCTTGCTTTCTCCATCGCAAAGCCTTGTGTCTATTATCAGGGCTCTGTTGGCCCTCTTGTAAATACAGCCTGACAACATTTATAATTTCTAATTTATTTATTGTACTATAAAAAACTTTTGAAGGAAATTTTAAAGCAATTATTAAAATTCTACTAAAAGAAAATATATAATTATTGTAATTTATAATATAGTTAATAAAATTATTAAAATTAATATAATTTGCGTTTAATAATGAATATTTGTTATGTTGTTTTATATTTTATAGTATAAAATAAAAGAAAACCAAATAATTGAGGCATTATTAAAATCATAATAGAATTTTACTTCGAATTAATGGAATTATAAATGTATAAAGGTTCTAATATAATTACATAATTATAAAAGTTTTAAACTTTAAAAAATAACATTCTCAATTAGTTTAGTCTTGTAATTTAAAAATGTACTTTTAATGTAACGTTTGTTTTGCCTTGAAGACAATATCACGTTAAATTTAATTATTAATATAATTTTAATTAAATTAAAAGTTTGTTATATTAATAAAGAATTTAAATTAAATGGATTTTTATTTTTTATTTTTAAACTCTTTTATCAGTTTCATTTTAACTGTTTTAACGAAGTTAATCTAACTTTGTTTTTCTCCATTGTTTACACCCCTGAAATAAGTTTTAGAACCTGTTTCCTAGCCCAGGCACCTCTGAGGATTGCATCCAGGCGGTCGAGAAACCCCGAGAATTTTTTACAATGGTTTATTTTCTATTTGTCTCATCCCTCACTTCACTGTTTTGGCTTAACCAAAACTTTCCTGACCACGATGGGTCAGGAAGAATACAAGGGTCCTCTCAGTGCTCGCAAATGGAAAAAAAGTGTTGTTATAATATATTCCAGAAGAATACAAATAGTGCCGATATGTTGGATCTTAAACCTGTATCACTATGCTATCGTATTCATAAACTTAGAAAATTCAAGCATAATTAATTCTTTCTTTAAACAGAAATTTTAAACAGATTATAACAGTTTAAACATACGTATTTCTAATGTATGTTCTAATATCAATGTTATACTCTGTAATAAGCATGGAAATATTTATTTAGACTATTTTTACTCTTTCTAAAGAGTAAAAATGAACATTACGAACTTACGGTACTCTTTTTCTGGTGTACCGTAAGTTCGTAAGGTTCATAATGGGGCGGCCGAGTGGTATGGAATGAACACCCTCCAGAATATTACTGAGATTCATCAACCCCGAATTCGATCAAGAGTTTCTTAGAGTGATAGGCTAATGCCTTAAATGCCTGGGTGGACAAACACATCCAAAAACTCTTGTTTTAAGGCTGTAAACAGAGAAAAAGCCAGGTTAGGTGAGTTGAGGCCATACTTTTCCATTGATTACAGCACTAAAACCAAAAACAAAATTAAAAACCAATTATCATGGAAAAGGTGTTATTTATGTCTCATCTCTGTATATAAATATACATAAATATCACTATACATAATACATTCCTTCATACTATACAATGAAGAACAATTACTGCAGATCATGCGTATATAGTATTTTAAAATATTTAAATTAAATTTTTAAAAATTATATGTATTAAATAACATTCATAATATGCATTATTTAAGAATTAAGGTGATAAATTTCAATTTTGTATTAATCATTTTAAGGAACTTTTATTCGTGTCTTCTGAAGTACGTTAAGCAATTATAAAAACGAAATATTAATGTTTGATATATTCTAAGCTATTTATATTTATACGATTTAAATTTTAGAATATTTTACATATCGGAAATAAAACAGATAAATTGAACGTCTTATTAAATTCAATTTTATTAAAGTTTTTATTTTCTTTTACAAGATGTACTGAAGGATTGACATCGATTTTTATGTGCAATGTTTTACATTGAATTTGATCATTTACTTTATTGTTTTTGGTACATTTAAACAATTTAAAATATAAATTATTTTATGTATTTAATTTAAATATAATTTAATATATCAGAATATAGAGAGACGTAAAATTATTACATACTTATTCGATTAATATAAAAATATATTTACAAAATTAAAAAAAAAATACAAGTAAAGGTTGAGATTTCCATTAATGGATGAATGAATAAAACCACTGAACACTGACAATTTAGTTGGTCGCGGGTTCGCCCCGACAAATGGGCTGACCACATGCAATTTTTCGGTATTTATCACATGTTTATCATCTAAATAGGGCCAGTTTTTTATAGAAATTCCTCCCGAAAGACAGCCTCTTGGAAAATCGCTTAATTCTATCAATCTAATCCCATGCAAAGGTTTGCTTCAGTGTGCTTGCATACCGACATAAAAATTAGGTTACTTAAAAATATATTATTTCTAAAATATATGAGGATTAATAATGCACTAACGTACGATCTAACGTTCTGATGCACTACTGTACTAATATCCTATAATGTTCTATAATATAATTTACATGTTATATACTGTATAATCTTCTATAATATATAATTCAATAACTTCTAAAATGAGTTACATTTATAATGATTTATGATGTGCTGATATTCATTATAGAATAAGTTTACAATGTAATATATCTAATACTTACATTCTTTAGTATGAATGTAGTTATTGAAACCTAGTCTTTCTCTCTTCTTCGCATCTTCTATATAGAAAGTTGCATTTATTGAGCATTTTTTCCTCTATGTCATCTCATTTGGTGTGGATTCCATCCTTAGATATGTTCATTATTTTATGTTGTTGAATCACACATTCCTTAGACTGTCGATTTTCCATGTTCCTTCTACTCTTTCTTCTATAATAATTTTAGTAATCTCTCCTGATGATCCTTTTACTTGCTAGTATATGTAATTTTCCTTTTCATAATTTTCTGTAGAAGTTTTCTCTTTTCCCAATTCTTTCTAGTACTTTATTTGTTGCTATATGCTACGTATTTTCTTCATCTTTCTATGACAGTACATGTCAAATGCGTTAATCATTTTCTTGTTTCTTTTTCTCGCAGTCTAGTATTCATATCCATAGCTCATCACACGTCATATCAAACTTCTAATTAGTCTAATTTTTAGTTTTCTGGTTATATAATTATTTGTAATTACTTCCTGGACCTGTGAAAAAGCGCCTTTTGTCTACCAATTCTGTACTTTACACCCAGAGTTGGGGCGCAATTTTTTTTAACTCAGCTTCCTAGATAAAGAAATTTGTTTACAACTATTAAGGGTTTTCAGTTATATTTGATATTAAATCTATTGTTGTTTTCTCCAGCAATCTTTGTCTGTGTTATGTTTAGTTTCAAACTATATTTGTTGCTAACGTCTTCTATCCTATCCAACAGTCGTTGTAAACCTGCTCTATCTGCCATTACTGCCATATCATCTGCATATCTCAACGTGTTGAATTTTTTTAATATTAATTTTAGTGTCTTCACTTGTATTGTCAAGTACCTCTCTGTGGATCCATTCAATACACATTTAACAAGATATGGAGAGACATGAACTTTGTCTTATTCCTTTTCTTTTAGGAAGGCTTTTGAGTGTTCTGATTCAATCATCGCGTTAATTTTCTGTATCCAGTACAACCTTTTGATAAAATTCTATGTGGTATTTGTCAGTATCTGTACACTCAAGTATATGAAACAGCATCTTATGTTTGTCATTATCAAAGTCAATAAAGCCCAGGTGAAACCTTTTACCATGATTTATAATCTTTCCTTCAATTACTCTTAAGAAGGTGATTGCTTCTATTGTGCCTCTATTTCTGCAGAAGCCAAATTGGATATTAATCAGTTCTCTTTCTATTCTTTTTTTGATTATTTCTAGAATAATGGTTATTAGATTAGATTGAATTGGATTGATGGAAATAGGAAGCTCAACACTTCTGCAAAAAAGATGCCTCTCGAGAGGACTTTTTACAAAAAACCCGTCCATATTTAAGTGTCACATGAAGAAAACTCGGTTTGTTATGAGTCACGAACCGATGACCCACTACAAGTATTTATTCTGCCACTAGTTTTTAAAATTTTAACTGTATGAATCACTAGTATTAGGGATCCTATTTTATAGTAATTAAAATTTACTAATGTAACCCACACGGTTTTCATTTTGTTTGAAATTGTACCTATCTTATAATTCAACATATAAATTTCTGATTTTTAAGAGTTTACTTTTGAAAAACATGCGTCATTCTACCACTCCAAAGAACCCGGAGTCAAATTTTTGCGAGAAATTACTCAAAAACTTTTCGAGAGTTGGTCTACTCCGGATATGTCAGGTCCCGCTTTTTTCACCATCCGAGTGGCATTCACTGTGGACCTGGTCAAAAATAGATAAAATTAACAAAGGTCCTCTTAGTTCCCACTGGCACTAAGAGGACCTTTTTACCAACAACCTCTTAACTTTATTACCATATTTATTGAGGAATATTTAAAAAATAAATGTCAATTTCTTGGGGAATATTTAGACAATAAAGGGCAATTTATTTGCGAATATTTTTATAATAAATTCAGTTTAAATTTTAGTTTCTTAGAAGTTATATTCTATTTATTATATCGTCTGTTTATAGGTCTTTTGGAATTATTCATCCCAAAGACTAATAAGTATTTTTGAATTAATAATCACACAGAAAAATTATTAATAAAAGTTTTATTTAATGACGAATTGTATTTTATTTAAATATATATTTAATGTTTAATATATACAAATAAATTTATATAAATTTACGTAAACTTTATTTTAGAGTCTGTGGAAAAAAATTAATATTTTCAGAATCAAAATGATTCTTCATTCCGGTTTATATAGACATTAAAGTTTATTTTAATGTATTTATAGTTACCTTATCCAATTTTGTTTACACAATTCCCTTCTACAGTTAGAAAATATAATTTTTTTTTTGTTCCATAAAACTCAAAGCACAGCGTACTGCACTGAACTTCATAACTTCATATAAATTTTATGTGGAGTAATGATAACCACAACTTCATATTAGGCTATACTACTGGGTAATTTAAAGTATACCTATTTAACGTTGTCTAGACAAATATTTAGGAATTCAAATGCTACAAGTGTGGCACTTGTGTCCGAGTAGATAAAAGCACTGAACAGGTCGCTTGTTCAGTGCTTTTATCTGTGCCTAGTGGAATTTTGAGAAGTTTCTTCACGTGTTTAATATCTAAATAGGGATTAATTTTCCTATGGGAAAATGATCCCTTGACAGATCGTCCATATATTATGTTGCCTTATCCTATTAATTCAACCCAAATGCAACTAAATGTGGTACGGTGACATTTTAGAACTTGCGAAAGACATTTCAGTAAAAAAGAAAATAGTACCAAAATTCACCACAATGTTACTTTTGGCGCTTTAGACCTTACTTCTCTTGATTTTTGACTTTCGGGACACTTGAAAAGTACGTTTTATCGAGGGCCTGTAGCAAACTTTACAGCCTTGAAAGACAGTATACCACTAAATGTGGGAGCATCACAGAGATTCAATTAAAAATTAAACATACTGTTCATCTCTTTAGACTCTTTACATTTAGAATGGGAACCATAGAACAGTATCCTCTAAATCGCTAAAGTTTTTGTATAGCACAGCGTCTTGTACAAATAAAATGTTTGTTGCTTGAAGCACCAAAAGTGGCACAGTGGTGAGTTTGGGTATAAATGTTTTTATTACAGAAATGTCTTTCTCGTGTACTGAAATAGCTCCATACTAAATTTGGTGGCATTTGATCTGCTAAACGTCTCCCTAAACAGCGTTGAATACGGTACTTTAATGATCACACGATATATCTTATACATAATGAATATTTTAAGTATGATTAATTAAGAGTCTTAATTCTTAACAAAGTTACTAAATCAATTTTACAGCTTCTAAAAAATTCATAAATCTAATTCATTCTTTTATACATTTATAATTTATTTATAACATATTTTAATTAATTTTTTTCCCTTCTACGAAATAAATTTAAATGAATTTTGCACTTTAATGAATAGACTTACATTATATTTTTGACATTTCAATCAGCAATTACACTGTAAACACGAGATAATTTATGAAATTTTCAGAAGTTTATTTATTTAAAAATCATTATTTTTTACGATATCGTCATCTTTTTCATTAAAAGGTTTTTAACTTGCCAAGTTTTGAAGGAACAGCTCGCGGGTGGAACGTAGCAAGACACTTTAATTTACGAGTAGTAACATGGCCAACGATATGTTATTAAAATCTTTGAATTAATATATAAATTATGATGAAAATAATTTATATTTAATGAAAAAAAAACTTTCTTCTATTAAAGATCTGAAAGGAAATTTATTTTCGCTTAACAAAAAAAAAAATGTGCTATAATTATTAAAACTTTCAGTTAAAGTTCTCTTCCATAACACTTAAACCTCCAGGATCGGATTTACACAGAAGCTAAAGAAATTGCTGCTTAGGGCCTTGGGTTATGTATCTATGCCTTAGGGCCTTACATTTTTACATGTATTATTATTTGATAAAGAAAAATGCCCTGTAACGTTATAGTTTAGGGCCTCACGTCTTTACGTGTATCATTATTTGGTGAAGGGGAGGAACAAGTTATATGTTATAGTTTAAGTCCAGTATTACTTATCCCCTTTAAATTCTATAAAAACGTAAATAAAATAAATTAAATTTTGATAAAGTTCTCTTCCAGATACAAATTCAGCGATTAAATTTATTAAATTTTAGTATAAATTACAAATAAGTTAAGAGACAAATTAGTAGTTCTTAGCGCTGAATGACTTTTTCTTTTTTATTTTGATTTTTTTATGTTTTGTTCTACATCTTGACGGTTAAAATTACATTTTCTTATTAAAGTAAGATAGGAAAGTTGAGAATAAAATAAAAATTGCCCCTGCAAGAGATTACTTATTAAGAAAATACGTCAAGTAAATGAAACAAAGCCGCGTATCAAAGTAATTTTTGCTTTTCATTTACATAATGTCAAGACGATACGGCAAAACTTAATTAAGAACAAATTGGTCTATGTAATTAGTCATTAAGTAAATGAAGATCATTTATATTCGGCTTTGTTGAAGGTATTTTCCCAAAAGAAGGAAAAATAGCCTTTATATCTCTTACGCTAAAGATTGTCTTCCCTCAAAGGGGGGTGTACCTTTAATTTTATTTCTCTATCTAACTGCTCTTAAATATACGCTAATTACGCTATTAATTGCCTGTATTTATTATATTTTATTAAATAATTCATTTTTAAAAATATTTTTAAAGATAATAAATAAATAAATAAATAAATAAATATATATATATATATATATATATATATTTAAATTATAAAATTGTAATGAATACTTGTTTATTGTTTTCGCATATAAGTATAGCTGGACTTAAAAACATGTACTGTACACCCTACAAGGGGCCTTATACATCCATCAAATAATATTAGATAGTATATATTAATTATTATTATTATTATTTTGAACATGTAGCGAGGCTCTTTGCGGGGACTCACCAGTGGCCGAGTGGATAAAATGGGTTCACCCCGATAAACAGGCTGGCCACGTAGAATTTTTTGGGTTTTCTTCACGTGTCTAACACCTAAATATAATCCAGTTTCCCATTAAAAATCTTGCTAGAAGACAAAATTTCTTGCGTTTGGCAGGTCGCCTAAGTGATCCAATCCAGGCCCTTTCGTGCTTTCAGGCCCCAAACTGTAATTCGTTTAACTTATTTGTAAATCCAGCCTTGAATGTTAGCAAAATCTTAATTAGATTACATCATGTAAATATCAAAAATCCTTAACAATACTTTATTAAATATTCTTTAAAAACATTATTTTATATTTTTCTTTATAGCGACTCGTTATTGAAGACAAAAATATTTAACTCGAAAGGATGTACAGTACACCATACGAAAAAAGTTATCGTGCTCACAGATGGACAGACTGACATTTTTAAGTTATTGCTACAGCATTTACAGTAGAGCCGAATACAATATTTTAATTATAAATACGACTAAAACATTTTTATGGAGGCATTTAAAAGGAAAATGTGAAAAATTTCTTAACATCTACACTTCTTCGTATCAGTATTCTAATGATCGAATGAAAACGAATGGCTTCTCTTATAGAAACTCTCATTTTAGCTGAAGTAAGAAGTGTACTTTATGGAGGATTTTATAAAAGAGCAATTTAACGAAATTTAAATGCTCTTAGAAAGAATTTTTGAGACTTTTAATTAACTGAAACTTTTACAGAATTTTTTTAATTGTTTTAAATAAGGAATTGTTGCGTCTTCTCCATGTAAAATGTAATGCGACTGTAAACGTTTTCTTATAAAATTCTCATTAAAATGAAAGAAATTTAAAGAAATTTTACAGTTAATTATGATATATTTCATATAATAAATATAGGCACGATTTTTCTTTTGTTAGAGGTACTTACGTTAGAGATACACGGATACAGTTCTTTAGTACAATCACGTTTATTTAGAGAACAATCAATATATATAATAATAACTACCTCTAAAAGAATCTAAAAAATCAATATTCTTTGTAATCCTTTTGCATGCAGAATGATCCTTAAATTTATACGGTGCCAGTGGAAGAGATATAGGAATCACAATTAAATAAAACATGTATATACTCTACATACAGCATGAAAGAATTGAGGAAACTAACAAAAATAATCATTTTAATGATTAATTAATTAAAAAAAGACAGTAAGCAAATCAGAAATATGTCAATTTTTATTCTTTCAGCTAATTTTCGCTAATAAAACTAAAACTAAAATCAATTTATATTAAATTGATATTTTATTTTTTATATGTATATAGCGAACAGGCGGTGTCTTAACAAATATAGGGCTTTACTGAGATCATAAAAAAAAATAAAATCTTAACTGCGCAAGGTTTTGATAACTCTAAAAATCTAATTCTCACAAAATGGGACAACGATTTGCACTTTAGAATGAAAATTTCCTTTCTTCGGAATGACTATAACCCTAGTATCTATAGTCCTATAGATCTGACACTAGAATTTGGCCCAATTGCTTAAGGTCCCCTTGAAGCATGGGACTTATAAACCCAATTAGTTTAATTAGCGTAAAACAGAACATTCGTATTTATTCATAGAAATTTTTTAAATATAATTTTATTTCAGTCAAACCTCTGAACAACGGCCACTGATAAAATTGACCGTTATTTGGAGGTGTTTGGAGGTTATTTTGAATACATTTCAGATAGAAACGTTCCCGAAAAAGTGGCCATTATTAAAAGCTCAACTATAAGTAGTTTTTTAAATTATTTTATTTTATTAAAACCTATGAAAAAGGCCACTGACGAGAACATAAAATGACCATTGTTTCAAGTTGCCATTGTTTAGGATCCAACTGTATTCGTTTTTAAAATGATTTTTATAATTAATGATATATTTTTTATTTATCAATTTATAAATTTATAATTTATCATATACATATTTTTGAAACAGCAAAATATTCTAAAATATCTATCTCTAAAGTTCTAAATTTGCAATTACTCACTTCTAATTTTAATTTAGAATAATTTAATTTTAATTAAATTTTCAATTTGCAATTTAATATATAATCATTTTATAAATTAGAAATATTTTCATATATTCAAATTATATTAATAATAAACCTATACAATAATATATACTCGACAAGAGTATCAATTATAATGAAAAATGGGGCCTTTAACCAATTTGTTAGAGAAATTTTCAGGCAATTACATATTATTAGAGAGATAACCAAATGTCAAATATTATTGAAATTTCGATTAATAACCTTAATAATAGCATATATATGTTTACATCTCCGCCAGCATTTTGGCTAATAAAACGTTACACCCCCCGAGGACATCGAAAGTTGGCAGATGAAGGAAATGAGATTTTAATCGAGTTTAGCGAGTTCAATTTAATTAACTATGGGTCGATTAACTAGCCAATTCGCTATGTGATATATACACGGATGTCGATCCATAAGGGACAAAGGGGGTTATACCTCCCCAATATTTTTGTCCCGGCAAATTGTTTCTCCTCTAAAGCTTAGAACCGGATTTATGTATAGACTAAATAAGCTGTAGCTTAGGGCTTCACGTTTCGAAAGGCCCCGTCCTTATCTCAATAATAGGATTGATGAAATAAGGCACTGTAGGCAATCTGCCAAGAAAGATGCCTCCCAGCTGAACTTTCTAAAGGAAATTGGCTTCTATTTACAGTGTTAGAGAAGTGAAGAAAATCCGAAAAACTTCACGTGAACACTCTGTTGATCGAGCATGACTAGAACACGAGCCGATCAACTGCCAGTGTTCAGCGGTGTTATCCACCTGATCAATAGTGGGCCCTATTCTCAAAGACAGTTTATACACATTGCTCATTATTACATATTTGGTATGTCTTGTGTATAGTAGCGCAGGACCACGACAAGTTTAATTAACTCCGGATCTGTTCACGCTCCACGCCAATAGATATACAGTAGCCTATATATGTACTGTATATAATAGTTTATTTTTAATAAAAATTTTGAAAGAAATACAATATTTTTATTTCATAATTGAAAAGGATGTAATTTTGAAAGTTGAATTTATTTCCAATTACAGCTTTTGCTCCCTCGTTTTTTTTAAAAAAAAACTTATGGACTTAATAATTGAGTGTATATAATCATATAATCGAATAATACATTTTCAAAGTATTTTACAGGCAATTTCCTTAAAAAGAAAACCTTTTTAAGATCTATTTTTAAGAATTTTAAGGAAGATTCTACGGTAGAAATAAGAAACGTTAATAAAAGTAGAGGATATTTTTGAGTGATAAAATATTAAAATTATAAAATATTCTGATCTTTATTTAATTATTTATTTAAATCACACCTTAACTGAAATAATTATAGACTACATTTTTAAATGTTTAAATTGTAGATCATTATGTGTATAGTTCAAAGGTAGATGTCGATCGAGAAAAGTACATCGTTGTACACGAAAGCGGAGAGGATCGAAACATTGTCTACATAAACGTTCTTAATCGTATTAATGGCATCTACATTTGTCCTTATGGCTTACTAGTCATACGAATAAACACTATTACGAGAAAACATTTGCAGAACTTTTTAAAGCGTTTTTCAATTTCAGGGGATGTTTATGATCTATGTACAGTACATGTAATTAGAAGGGAGGGAGTTCATCAAAAGTACAGTACATCACTGTATATAACAAGAAATGAGAAGATAAAAAGTGTCTCAAAAACTACATTCTACATGTAATTAACGGACGGCTCTAAACACAATCTGTCACGGGGACAATAGAGCCTCCTACATTTGAGCAGATCTCACATCTATAGGCCTCATATACATTTGTTATAAATAATTCATTCCTTGGCATTTCTTATATATTAAAAAAATTCTAAACTTTTGTCATATTTTATTAATTCTTTTCTTTTTTTTAATAAGCTGGAGATATTTTAAAAAGACAAGTGCCTCTCTGATTCTTAGAGGCCTTGGTTAAACGATATACAGGTTGATACAAAAGTAATCGCCTTTCATAACTTTAGAAAAATATAACAGGAAGACAAAATATAAATTGATGGAAATCCATTACAAATTTCCCAACCCTCTACTTTATTTCTGAAAAAAATAAAATTTTAAAAGTGATAGATTGTATAGCAATAAAAATTCAAGATGCATTCTACTGAAAAATATTCGTTATTAAAGTAAAAGTTGCAAATTTAAAAATTATACTCTCTACTTTTAAATAATTTCAGATACTAGAGGGCCGTTTTTAATAATTTTAAGTATTTAAGTAGGAAAAAATCCTTAGACAAGACCTCCATAAGACACAAGAAGAGCCTACAAAAGACAGGAGACTTCACAGTGTCATCTTGTGTTCCTGTAATGTGAGAAAGAACAAATTATGAAGACCCAAATTCGTATTTATCTTCTAATTAAGAATATTTTTAATTAAAAAATGAATTTGACAAACAACACATTTAAAACGGCGTGTTTCTGCGCCGCCCTGCATTAAATTAACGTTAAAGAATACGGCTTAAGATACACTTTAACAGAACCAATATTTATTTATTTATTTAAAATTTATAATTAACAAGCTTAAATGTATATATTTTATATAATTGCATTCATTTAATTATATTTGTAAGCGGATAATATCATTCGTTTTCTTGCAGTTGTTTCTATGTGCATCAAAACCTCTGAAGAACGACCCAAGTTAACATAAGAAATTGCTGCTATTTAGAAGTGACAGTTGTTTACAAATTTTTAAATGCATTTTTAATTTAAAAAAAAAACTAAGTAAGTGACCGCTGTTTAGAAGCGGCCAGTTAGTTTTTTTTGGCATTTTTGGAGATTCGACTGTATAACTTTTTTCCTTGTTCTGACTATTTATTATATTTAATAAAATTATTTCGATAAACCGAAAAGTTATTTTGTTAATTTTTTAAGAAATTTTCTAATTTCAATATCTCTAATAGAATCTCATCGCATTATCCTTGCTATCAAACTATTGTTCAGATTGAATTCCCGGTCTAGTTAGATGTAAATTATCTTACGGATCGTTAATTAATCACCCTTATTAATATTTAACATTATCATGAATAAACTTATTTTAGCCTAAATGAATAAAATTTATCATCTTAAAATAATGAAAAATTCAAATTTGAATAAATTCGAGACTATAAAATTCTACGGCATTTAATAAACGGTTTAATTATCAGATTATTGGATAATTTGATGTTTCATTAAGTCTAAATGACAGAAAATTATCTATTGTGTTACACATAAGACATTAAGCAACATTAATTCGATTTTAATTCTCTGGTCATTGACTCGTTCAATCAAATTGGGAATCATTACAAAGATAAAGCGGATTAATGCTTTCTAAAATGATCTACATTGACTCGAAGAGAAGATAATAACTTCGAAACCCAACCGACTAGAGAATTATCTATAAAATTTCAGATAATGGCAATTCTACTAACCCCTGTCGCTATTTATAACGCGTTATCTCAAGAAATATTGATCATTTTCTTTACCGAACTTTGTACATGTTAAACTAGGAATAGAATTTAAGTTTATTTAATAATAAATATATATTTCAAACAAAAATACTTTATTATTTAAACGTTGCATAATTTTTCTTCATTCACAGCTGTAAAAGAAGCAAGTGTAGCAACAAAAGTGTAACTAGAATCTATATTAGGAGGGCCTAAATTTTAATGTGCAAATCTACATTTTAATTCGGACTCCTTAATATCGGCTTAAATATAAAAAAATCTACATTCACTCCGTACAATGCCGGATTGCTCAATACACACGTGAGACACATTCCTAGGAGTTCCGATTCTAGGAGAGTCCCGAAATTGGAAGAAAATAAAGCAATTGTATATCATAATTTATAAATAATTTCATAGCTACAATTAAACGTTATTAGCTCATAATGTTGTAAAAGTATGTAGAGACGTTTTAAATTTCTGCCCAACGGCTCCATAAAGACATGTTCTATTGTTTCAGTGTGGATGTAGACACTAGTACTGTGTATAAAAAATAAACTCTTAAATATTGTTTATACACATCTATAAATACGTTTGTCATATTTAAATCTTCATCCTTAAGTAATTTATTTAGAAAGGTATGAGAGCCCAGGCCCCCGGGATCATCTCTTGTTATGCTACCGGTAAGAAGTACAGTATAGCAATGTCTTTAATTAATATATTTAAATAAAACATACATCACTTTTTAAATGTAATGTTTCTATAATTATGTTTATATTTTTTTAAATAAAAGTAATTTATGGTTATTTTAGTTATGAAATTTGGGGATTTATGGAGATTTATACACGCTTCACATGCTAAAGCTCGATTTAATAGCACAAGATGGTGTCGAGAAAATTTTTCTTCTAAACTTTATAAATTACAAAGTATGTTATCAGTTTTCTTAATTAATAAGTTTTAAACTTGCAAAAATTTTTCGAAATTTATCATAATTACTTGAATTTATTAATATTAAATTACATTTTATATTAAGTTTTAAACAATACTAAATTATTAAATTTAGATAGGTTTAAACACCGTTTACTATTATTATGTGGTTTTGAAACTTTACCTAGGTCCTCTTAGGCCCATATAAAATGGAAACTCATTTGACTGGGGCCCTAAAAACCGAGGGGCCTCAGCAGCGATTTTACTCCGTATCGGGCCCTACGAAGAATACAAATTTCGGGTCTCCAAACCCTTTTTTTCAGCCAGTAGACGAACAAAATGTTCTCATAGAATGGAAAATATTTTACATTTTAAATTTTTGTAAATATACAACATTAATAATTACATAAGCATAGTATAAGGAGAATTTTAACTGTCGCCTGGGACCTGTCGCCAGGTTCTCGTTTACATCGAGAACTAGGCGTCTGCCTAGCCAGAAAATTACCGCTGAAAGAGCCTTCAAAATGTAGTCTTTTACGTAAAGACAATGAAAAAGTTATATAAATTAAAGTTTCTTTTTCTAAATGATTTTTAAAAACTCATTTATTCATTTTATTAATTTGATCAATATATTTTCGTAGCCTTAGGAAAGAGGTAGAGAAAGAGCTATATCATTTAATAGCGGATACAGAAATCTTAGATAGGGTCACAGAAAGGAAATAATATGCCTTACAAAATTTTTTATTGCCTGAGGTACCCTGTTTTACTCGAGGAAAAGCCCCAGAATGGAATACAGCTGTGCCCTTACTCCTAAATCCTCCCTTGATCCTATCTAACCTCTTTCAGTGCCTTATGGACACTAAGAAGGTCTTTTTCTAAACTCACCGCGAGTTCATCCAGAACTACAATGGATACGCAGGATGATGATGCCCGAAATATACGGGACTGGCCACTCAAAAAATTTTAAAAAATTCTTGGAATCGCTCGCCCTATTCGTTCCCGGATCCTCCAGAGCAATAGGCTGGAGACCATCAATGGTTAAATAAGCATATATTAAGTTAATATTATAAAAATTTAAAAACAGCTAAAATTTACTTTAAAATTTATTATAATTCATAAAATCTCTCTTAAAATATCAAATAGAAACACGATTTATATGTTTAAATATATGTGAAATTTAACCTAGGGAATATTTCTTAAATGAGATTAATTAATTTCGATAAAAATATAATTAATTTTTTATGTCAATATTTTTTTATTATTTAAAAAATAAACTGTTAAATAGTTTAGTTTATAAAATATTGAAGCCATTTAAAAATTGATAGAAGCTATTTGTTATGCTACTATTTATAAACTCTGAAGTGTCCAGACCGTTTCCATAACAGCGTAGAGTCTGGAAATTTTTCAAATTTATTTTACGGGTTCTGATTGGTTAATGTCACGATTCGGGCAATTTCAACTGCAGATGTAGAATGTCAAAAGTTATCTTTAACGATTTTTACAGCGATTTAACCGCTTATGTTACTGACTAATATTGTTACGCTGTACTTAGGTGTATCAAAAACCTGTTGAATTTGCTGCCTGCTTCATTCTGTCTGGATGAAAAAAAAGCAAGAATTTTAAAATAAAATATGATCAGAATATTTATAGTTTAGTTTGGTTTGATGAGATAACGGAATATATGAGCGATCTGACAAGGCGGTGCCTCACGGAAGGCCTCTGTATGGAAAACTGGGCCTATTTAAGTGTTTGATACCCATGCGACGAATACGAATCCACAACCAACCACCACTAAACTTTATTCACTCGGCTACTGATGGGTCAGAACATATTTTCTATAAGAAACTGACCTCTATTTAGGTGTTAATCATGTGAAAGAAACTCGGAAAATTCCACGATGTTGGTTTTGTTGGTTAGTGCGAACTCATGAGTAGTATTCAGTCGTTTCATCCACTCGGCTATTGGTGGATTACTTCACTAATCACGGGGGTCATCGCATTTTTTTATATCTTACCTTC
Source organism: Centruroides vittatus (assembly GCF_030686945.1). Taxonomy (NCBI): domain Eukaryota; kingdom Metazoa; phylum Arthropoda; class Arachnida; order Scorpiones; family Buthidae; genus Centruroides; species Centruroides vittatus. Next base: position 264,644 of record NW_027122274.1, on the reverse strand, counting down.
TTCTCATTTAATTTCTTTCTTCACCGCTTTTCTTCATTCTTTCTTGATCTTTTTACGATCAAGAAAGAATGAAGAAAAATAGCGAATTTACGATTATTTTGAAACTGTTTTTATCTAAAAATTATGATAATTTCTATTATTTACACTTTTCCAATAAATGTAGTTCTGTGTTATTGCATTCTAATTATTCCAATATATTATAGTAAATAAATCGTGTATTAAATTCTGATCAAAATTTCACATTAAAAACGCTAATTTAGTTTTAAAAAATGAGTACTGAATTAAATGAAAGGCTGAAATATAATGTTATAATATGTATATGAATTTAAAATTTTAATAAAATTGCAAATACTTGTCTCAAATTTCATTATATTAAAAAAAATTTTAATGAGAATTTATGAATAATTTATACATTTTTATATATTATGAAGCTAGATCTATGCAAAGTAATATAAATAATTTGTGATTTTCATTATTTAAAGACAAAAAATAAGGCTTAAACATTGACGTATATACATGAGAATTGTTTCGATCGATGCGAAATATTCAAGATTAAATAATTTAATAAATTATTATCGAAATACGATATCTTGTTAAGAATTTATTTCATTATTTCCGATAAAAGGCCGATTCGATTAACATTATACACACTTTCAACATTGCTAATCAATGAATGACGTAGATTATAAGGAAGAAAATAAATTTATAGACATCATAAGACATAAGAAAAAAGGAAAATAAAATGAAAAAATGGCTAAACCACAAAAATCGATTATAAAAGAGATCATGTTGAAGAATCGAATTCATTTACATGACGATAAAGTTCACTTTACGCTTGTCTAACTCCTGTCATATTTTAGATTGGATATTCATTTTTCTACATATTCTAGCTAATTATGTAAGCCAAAAATATTTTTAAAAAATTATCTTTTTATACTGTTTTCCCTTATAAATTATTAATGTTTATAAATTTATTTGAGAAATATTTACTGCTAAATATATTATGTTATTTTTATTCATATATTATAGATTTATGTTTACGTAATCAAAGCTTGAGAGATGTGAGATGTGGCTCAAAATATTTCAGTTTTTCTCCAAAATCTATTAAAAAATACGAGTAAATTTAACAAAAAGTAGTGCAGACGAACTTGTGAACAACGGACACTAACAGGAACGTTAAAAAATGGTCGTTGTTTGAAGATTATTTTCTATGCATTTCTTAAGCTTGTACTGTACGTCATTAATAACTACTTTTTTCGTATTAAATATTTATTAAATTCTAGTTTTTTTAGTTAGTATATAATAATTTTAACAACGCAATTCGAGAATTTATAAATATTTCCAGCGCTGACTGCAAATAGAAGAGAGGAAATTAAAGAAAGAACTATTTAAAATAAACACTTATCTATTTTTTTTTAAACCGGAAGCTAAGAAAGATTTACCATATTCCAACAAATACAATATTAAAAGAGTTCAACTTCTTTTTTAGCTTACTGCAAATACATTCAGTATCTTTATGAATTAGTACTCAATGCGGAGTGTAAATTAATTTCTGTTTTGATTAAATTCTTCTTATTAAAAATTCAAAAATTCGTTAAAATTCATAAGAAAATAAACCTCTGTTTATTTTAAGTTAGAATATTTAATGTTTGGAAGTTTGTTACGTTTTTTTTATTTCATTAACTTGGAAGCGCTTCATCGTTCATATTTTTTGGTAAAATAATCGACGAATTAAAATTAAAAAAGATAAATTGATTTCAATATTAAAAATATATCATTAATTATGACATTAAATGTGATTAAAGTTACAAATATTTAAATTTATTGTGAATAATAAAGTGTTTACTGTATAAACTTACATTTAATGATAAAAGCTTGAGAGAAGAGAAATGCGACTCAAACTAATGCAAATGCGGTTATTTTGTAGTAAAAACTATAAAAATATACGAATAAAGTCATCAGAAAGAACTACTACGGCCACTAGTGGGGACATAAAAAATGGGCGCTGTAGGGAGTGGCCGTTGTTCGGAGGTTATTTTATATGCATTTTTATACATACATACATAAGTAGCTTTATATTATTCTTCTTATTGTACTTTACACCTAATCGTTACATTTCCAGATACTTTGTTTATTGGGTTTTGTACCTGAAGTATATAAAATAATTTTAAATAATGGCCTAATATGCAATTATACACCATAAATCCATATACTTATATCATCCTGTATATTTGAATTCTTAGCACTTTTTATTTATTTATTACTACAAACAATTTTGAATTTTTAATTACAGAATCCATTGATGAAAGGCTGTATTGTACAATACATACGAAGCAGTACAATTGAAATCATTCATTCAATCAAAAGTTTTCTCTTAAATTTCACATGTATCAATTATTCGATACAGTTAATAATTGTCGAGAACTTATTACAGGGGCTATATACGAAACATACATAAACGTTGTCAATTTTATGCATAGATTATTACTATTATCATACTGTTAATGTAGCGCTTTCCAAACTAATTTCGCGATGCCTTGGGGTGTCACTTCATTCCCAGAGCTATAGAGTCACCATATATCTACTTGAGAGGTAAATTGTTCATTAAAGGTTAATCTACACACAGAAGGGGCCTTACCAATTACAGTAGAAAAAGTCTTCATTGACTCAAGAGCAAAGATTGAACAGCCAAATTTTCTTTCTGAAGTTTGTCTGGCAAAGTAGCTTTAATTAATTATTTGATTTTTTAGTTTCTATTATATATATATATATATAATTATTAATACTGTTTTCTGTATGAAAACAGTATTAATAATTTATAAGTTGATGTATTTACGAATATATTTAAAGTGAAAGAACAAAATTTAAATTATCGCATTTGTGAATTGGGAAACAGCACAAATTAAGGATCGATAGGATAAGACAACCCAATACATGGGTGATGGAAAACAAGTTTTCCATCACCCATGTATTAAGTTGTCTTCACGTGTCTAACATCTAAAATTCTAAATAGATACGTGAAGAAAACACGAAAAAATTTCTTGATGTCAGCCGTTTGTCAAGTGCGAACCCACGATCAACTACTAGCATTCATGCTAGGTTCACTGGTGGTCCACTGGTGGCCTATAAACGAAGGATTGGCTATAAACAAGATCAATTAAATCTCTCCATACCTCTTTATCTTGAGTAAGTAGGAAGATTTCGATTTGATTCTCATTTCCTAGGGTGCATATACTAGGGGAATCAAACTGATCCAAGATTACTCTGATCGTTCAAATCGTCTATGCAAACGAACTGTAGAGATCTGATCAATCTCTATCCGCATATACAAATGTCATCTAGGATTAACTGGATTGCGATCAAACTAATCTGAGAAGAGTACAATCTTTATGTTGTACTCTTCTCTGATTGTTAAGAGTTTAATCTTTATCCAATTCACACGATTCTAGAATCGTTTGAATTGGATAAAGATTAAAGATGGCAATATCCATTGTTAAAGTCAAGTATATAGTTTACAGCAAAGAAATATTTTTAACTGTCAACAATAAAAAGTATTTAAAATTTATAAATGGTAGGTAAAAACGTCATTATGAAAATATCCGATAAACTGAGATAAAAAAATAAATATTAAGAGACAATTTTGCGAGATTGTATGGCAAGAATGCATAGCGTGCACTCTCCCATTTTGTCATTTTGTGAGCAATTTTATTTGCAGAGTAAATACGATTCGGTCCTACTTGTATACTTTCGGTCAACTAAAACACATGACAGAAGCAATGCGTATCACGAGATAAAGACTGATCCGATCTTACAGATCGATCCATCTGAAACGAAAAGCATATGCGCCGCTATTATTTGGAGATACAAATTCCTACATTGAATTTGTTCTCTTTCTGTAACCATCAGTTGATCCAAACGGGGATGTGATTTGAAAAATATGGTAAGATGTTCGAGCCAGGGAAGCTGTTATTATTATTTTTTTTTTTTATTGAATCTCTGTTATGTTTGAACCTCTTCAAACCCACTAGTAGCCGAGTGGATAAAATTACTGACCACTGGTTGCGGATTCGTGCTGACAAATGGGCTAGCCATGTGCATTTTTTCCTGTTTTTTTTACGTTTGATACCTAAATAAGGGCCAGTTTTCCATAGAAAGTCCTCTCGAGAGGTATCCGCCATTGGTAGATTGCCGAAGTGTTGCATTGCTTTATTTCATAAATTCTATCTTGAGCTTTTTAAATAATTTCAAAATTATCTTTATGATCCTGACAGTTATATCCTAGGATTCCAATTCCTATAATCATTATTCTATAATACATTAGACTCTCGCTAATCCGATAACCCGTGCGTGGAAAGAATGGCCAAATTAGTAAGAATCTACTGTGTTCAACAAAAGGATGCATTAGTAAAACTCAAGTGTATATTTAATGTCAAGTGAGCGCATTTTAAAACAAGAAATACGTTCTGAAATATAAAAGTAAAATTAAACGTCTAGACATTGTAATTGCGCCATAAAACTTTTCCAATAATATAAATTTTTAATTGTTATCCCATACAAAAACCTAATTTATTAAAGAGAAAATGAAAATTATAGTTAAATTGTCGTTAAAATTTCATAAGTTAAATAAAATTTTGTTAAAATTTAATAAATAAATTTTTCTGGAAAATTTGTTTTAAATGTTCGTTCGTAGCTGATTGTAAAAGGTTTCTGTGCATAGGGTCAGTTAGTATGCAAAAGTCAGTAGGCAATTGCAACACTAGTACTAAGGGACTTGCAAGCAATTGCAACACTTTTTGGGAAGACTTTCTACGAGAAACTGGCTCCTAATTAGGATGTTACACACGTGAAAAAATCCCGGAAAATTCTACGTGGCCAGCCCATTGTAGGACACGAACTCGCGACAAATTACCAGTATTCGGTGGTTTTATCCACTCGATCACTTCTCCGCCGGTGGGCCTTGTTAGATTGAAGTGCTGTCTTATTCAAATACATCTGTACTTAACAAATTTTCAATACTCGAATTACACATTCACAGATTGCTGACTTCTTTTTGTCAAACTCCACTATTCAGTGCATTGTTTTTGTTAATAAAACTTTATTCGTCAGTTTAAATATGTTTATACAGCTAGACAGACAGACGGATGCTAATAGCAATTTCTCTTTTATTTTGTTTTTACATTGACGTTAGAAATCAATCAACATAGAAGTGAATGTATTGATAACTTTTAATATCGACATTTTTCTCGAAAACTTTTTAAAGAAAATTCTATTTTAAACGAATTTAAGATAATACAAAACAGACCACGAATAGAAAATTACTTTTTATCTCTCTTATTTACTTGATTGCATTTTAACTTGAGAAAAAGACATTTTTAATCAAATTTAAGGGAAACTTAATCAATTAACTTTTTAAATAATTTTAATATTCAATTTATGATTAAATTATTTTTCGAACCGTTTAGAAAAGATTATATTCTAGAAATAAGGTCTCTTTTTTGGTATTTTAAAGTGAATTTTATCACTTTTTTACCATACGTAACCACCAACTCATACATGGCTTCGTGTCATTTTTAAATCTCCAATAATGGTCACCTCCCAACAACGACTACATTTTTGAAGAATAACCTTTAAGCAACGACCATCTCTAAACAGAGGACACTTTTTGAATAAATTTGCATACAAAATAACTTCCTAACAACGCCTAGTTTTTATCTCTCTCTCAGCGGTCGCCGTTCAGAGGTTTGACCGTACAAACCTTTATATATTTATATTCTAAAAACTAAAATGATTTTTTAAATGAATATAACGGAAATTATCGATCAACTTAAATCGATATATAGTATTTTTCTCTAAAAAAACAAATTTTTTTTCGTATTTTTTAATGCCACAAGTCAACCTATTCACTTACGGATCAACTAATCGAATTTGTTCTTTCTATTTACAAGTTGTTGTTAAACCTTTTCTTTTATTTTTAAAGCTCGATTTTTTCAAGGAAAAAAAAAACCCAAGTTCTTTCCTAAACTTTTTATTGATTCTTTTACGTCACATAATATTATTTCTTATATTCGTTTTCGGAAGTTAAAGAAGCATTTATCGAAACTAATTTTTCTAGATTTAAACGAAAGAAAAATCAAATTTCAATTGACAAATTTTCCATTTGTAATTCGGGGAGACATTAAAGAAATTTAGGATATTTGATGGTACAAAAATTTGGAGGATAGTAAAGAAAGTTGTGGAATAGAAAATTTGGGGAATTTAAAGAAATTAAGAATATTTATAAATTTGGAAGGAAAAAGATATTTCAGAAGACTTTTTCCTTTTACTTTTTACAGTTTTCTTTGTAATTAAATTGAAAATACCAAGAATGTATGTTAACGTTGACAGACTGAACGTTAACTCAATCTGACGCATGGTTTGATTCCGTCTTGTAAGAGATGCGGTGACGTAATCGTACTTAATGGTGTGGAAGGAACACAGAAACAGCTGAAGAAAAATCCCGTTTCCATGCCATCGAACCAAATAGGAATTCTGATAATCTATCGATAATTAAGTAAGATTAATTAAGTACAACTTTCATTTTAAATTTCGATGATAGCAATCAAAATTATCTAACAAATAAGTATATTAAACTGTACACTTTGAGGTATAAACATTACTGCTACAGGATATTGATCTTTCTTAACAAACAAAACAAAGAAAGATGCTAATGTTTAGTTGATTTATCTGGATTTTTTTCTGTACGTTTCTCATGTTATTTTAATTTTATTATAAAGATTTTAATAAATTAATCATTTTTTTACTTTTATGACACCGAAATTAGGTAAAATATACCTTTTTATTTCCAGTATAACAAAGAGTGATTTCTTCAGATATTTGTACGAAGTAAACGTGAATTAGAAAGGTTTTACATAAATTTAAATAATTTTGTACAATTCCTTTATGTAGAGTCGAGCACGAATAACATAACTTTAATGATATAACTTTAAACACTATAAAGAGATTATTGATCTTTCATCACAAACAGAGAAGGTTGTTAATGTTCAGTTATAATTTATCAAGATTTATATTGTTTTTTCTTCATATTTCTCATAATATTTTAATTTAACATTAGTTTCGAGTAGTAAATAAAGTAATTTTTCATCTTTTACAAGACAAAATTAAATATAATATAATTTGTTTCAGTGTAAGGAGGAATGGTTTCGTGTATAAAGTAAGCAAGAATTAGAAAGACTTTAGACAAATTTAAATAATTTTACGCAGCTTCTTTAAGTAAAATCGAACTTGAATATACTTAATTTTACATTTTAAAATAAAAATTGTTTAACTAAAAAGAGTAATTTCTCAAGAAATTGCATTAAAAGAAACGTTGATCTGACAAATGATCGTCTTCCTGTTGCGAAAATCATTAAAGGATTTTAAACTTTAATTGCTTTTATATTTTATTTAATTTTTTAAACTGTTCCAACTAAAAATTTCTTTATTTAAATATATTTTACGCTCATAAACTTAAAATTTTTACATCATTATTTTAATTAAGTGAACGTTACAACAGAACAAAAAAATTGATACGAAATTTAATGTATAATTTTTAAAAAAATGAGAAGAAAAATAATATTCAATCTTACTTTTTTCCTTTCTTTTCTATTTCCTAAACAAGAAAAAATAATATTTTGCAAACTTTCATATCGAAACCATAGATTAACAATCAATTTATCAACCAATGCTTGCGTGATATATTAGTCCATATACTTACTTGTTTTTCTTTCATTTTGCGCTAGTTTTTTTTTATAAAACTGTGTTTCTTTTCTCTCTATTACACTTTTTGTTGATAAAAATCGAAAGAATTGAATATTTTCATATTTATGTATTCAATATATATATATAAGAATTACATTTTCCTCGTCGCAATTCATAAATTTTATTACACAAAATTGAATAACGAGAATTCTTCGCACAGTTTATAAATGCGCCCATCAGAAGCCACGCGGATAAAACGTCTAAACACCATTAGTTGGTCGCGGGTTCGGACCTCACCAACGGGCTAACTTTGTGGGGTTTTCAGAGTATTTTCACGTTTCTAATATCTAAATAGGTGCAAATTATTCCCTCCATTTACTATTTACCTTATACCCTCAGTTTGTCTTTATTAAATTATCCTACGTTAGGTTAGTTTGTTCTTATATCCTCACTTTACTCCTATTTAGGTTGTCTCTATGTTATGTTAGGTTATGCTTCTCTATTAGTGCGTGCCTTTTCATGTGTTGCGCTACCTTCTTCCATCAATCCAATGCAATTTATAAGTGAGAAATTATTATAACTTCAGTCGAATGAACGCAATCTGTTATGTGTAACGATCTTCATTATAACTACAGTTACAGTTTATAATAATATTTAATCATAAAATTATAATCATTTATCAAAGATGATATGTAATCAATTTGATTGTTTATCTTCCCCCTAGACTTCATAAGGAACTCTAATGATGTTTAAAGTGTTCAATCATGTTCAATATTAAATTAGAACCTTTTTTTGGCATTATTTTATTATAATTCATTCTAAAATTAGTAAATGATTATGTAAATTATGGAGTTTTCTCGGGTTTACAGCGCTAATTAATTTTAACAATTATGCTTATAATTGAATAAAATCTTTATTTTAAAGTCCGATTAAAAACTTATATTTATAAATGGATGGGCTTTCCAGCATCACTCAGAAACATTGGTTTATTATGGGTCATTCAATCTCTTATGAAGGTATATTTTAAAATATGGGTACCATGCCGAAGAATTTGCTCTTATACTGTATAGATACTCCGAATACTACAGTATATAAAGTATTCGAGTACCATATGAAGGTTCCGAATATTGTTTAGAGGTTCTAAATACTGAATGATGATAACGATTTATTCTTCTGTATCCTTTACAAGTCTTAAAAATACATATTCTACACCATAGCAACCCTCATTCCGGAGTGTATTTTCATGAGGTGAGTGTATTGAAATATGAATGTGATCCACTAGAAAATTTAGATTTTTTAGTGGCTCACATTCATATTTGAATCCTTGCAGTCTCCTGTGAAGACATATTCAGAATATGGGTTTGCCATGTTGTAGAATAAGATATAAATTTAATGGAAAATCTGTTATGAAACTTTTTCTGTTCTCAGCTAGAATGAATGATTAAATTGTTAAATTTCAATATTGATCAGTATTATTATAAATAAATAAAATATTGTAATCAATAAACAAAGTTTAAACTATAAACGGTCGACTAAAGAACTAAAAAATATATTTTATTAACATGAGAATTGAATCTATCTTTGTCCACCATTTTGAATTACGTGCTTATTGTTTCTATTTAAGATCAATATATTTTTATGTGGATTTGAAGCATACACACTAGGATTTAAATTCCATGCCGATGCATTATCAGAAATACCCATTCAGCTAGTCCATAAACAAATTTGTAGAGTGCTTTTAAACGTGTTTGAATTTGAAATTCGAGTAGTTTGTTCAAATATTTCATATAATGCGCCTATTTCTTGCTTTTTGTGTGAATTAAATGAACTAAATACATACAATAATACTATAAATATGGACTAAGAATAAATATTTACTAAAATGAAGTCAAAGAAATGAAATATTTAGTGAAAAGTATCATCGTTTCGGTATCGTTGTTCTGAATGATTATAAGTTGAAATATAACTCATATAATATATAGCCTATATATAATATAATGTCTACATGTCTGTTATTCTAGGCATTTTTAAATCCTTTGACCGATCTATATCAAACTTTTTATAGTTAGGAGCCCTAGAAACTCTCTAGGAAACCTGTGGGAAATGTTAAGTTCCCACGAAACATGGACACCGCCGTCCCTGTGTTTATATCCAGAGGAACTCCAAAACACTTTAACTAATCTGGACCAAATTTTTCATACTTTCTGCCAAAAACACTTAACAGCTTAACTAAAATTTAATATTTTGACTAATAAAATAATTTACAAAGAAAAGGTGAAATAAACACGCAACAAGCAATTTTTTTGTACTAAAAAATAGAAAGAAAAAGAATTTACATTTCTATCATTATTATTATTCAAATAAAATTTCAGTAAATGTTTTGTTGTGCAAAATTTATCACTTTCTTCTTTGCTATCAAGATTTTAGGAAAATGCTTAGCTGAGATCAATCTGAGCACTTCTTTTTTATTTATTTATCTTTTCTTTATTATCAATCGGCCGACGGAGAGATGCGGTCTTTTCAATCAACTGTTTGCAAGCAATCTCCCGCTTCCATTAATCATTTCTATAATCAGAAGTAATCTGGAGCAGATTGCATGGCTGATAGCGAAACGAGTCGAAATGGTACGGTTGCCCGGCAACGCGCCATCTTGAAAGAACATTGTGTAACTTCGATCGCTCTTAATCGCTTCAAAAACCTTCTTCTCTCACTAAGGTCACAAAAATGGCAAACCATTAGCTAATCTCTGGCGATAATCTAAAATTGCTTCAAATTTTGATAATTATAGTCGAGCACCCCCTCGAGAGGGGCTTGAAGCATCACTCGATTTTTCCTTCTCTAAAATTCATCATCCATTACAAATCTATACATGTTTTAATACTTTTTACCTCTTTGGATGCTTAAAAATGAAATTTTTATGCTCTAAAATGTAAAAATATAAAACTTAGTAACGTAATTACCTAATATAATTTGAGACGTGTTTCTAGTTTGAACGGTTTATTCCCCTAAAACATATATATATATAAGGTTAATAACTGCAAATGGACCTCAGGAGTTTTGTAAATAAATTATTAAGTGATAAGAGCTTCTTGTATCTTTAAAATCCTACGTGATTCGATTTAAACTTCTTCTATGTGCCACACTTCAACGTACGAGATCCTCGAGTGTTATCGAACCCGCAGATGAACGAATGGTAAGAATAGATGAAATTGGCCATTTGTTGAGTTAATTAGAGGATATCTGTAGAAAAACTTCATCTGAGGATAAGAAAAAATCATCAAGAAGTGCACTTTTTTTATGTGATAGTGATAAAGAAGGTCATTTTGACATCCCACCACAAGCAGAAAAAAAAGACAATCCGCCAGTCATTAACGATTTCTAAGGTTTTGTTATTTTGATAAAAACATTAGCGCTTTAGAAAAAAAAGACAAGTATCATTTCCCCCAAATTGGGAATGTAATTTCCAGATAACACCTATTTAGTTCTAGAAAGATTTTTAAAAAATCCAATGGAATGTCTTGTTTGTTCTCGGACATGTAAATGGAATCATTATGTAAGTGCAGTAAGGTATCTGGTCCTGTATTTTGGAAGAAAAAACAAAAAAAGGAAACTTTAGTAAGCAAAAATAAAGAAGATTAAATATATTTTATAAAGAAGTAGATAGGAAGTAAATCATTTTAGAAGCAGATTGAGGGATGGAGATCGTTTTTTAGGAGCGAAGAAGTGGGAGAGAGATAGGACAGGAAACGTTTTATTTAAAGGAAAAAAAATTGGAGGAAAGGAAATTAAAAACGCGAGATATTGAAAGGAGAAGCAAACTACATTCTACATGAATAATGAATGGGTCAAGTTTGATAAAATTTAGGAAAACCCCTGTTTTAGAAAAAATAAATACGAGCGCGATAGCGTTGAATTTTACAAAATGGCGCGGTAGCAGAAAATCGGAAACTCCTTAAAAAAAAGAAAGAAAAAAAAATGCAAAGGGGAGAAAGTATAGATCTATAATAATGGGGAGCAGAAAAATCGAGAAATTCCGTTTATAAAAAAGAAAGTAAAAGAAAAGGAAAGTGACATTCTATATAACGGATCTCATCTTTTTCATCGTAAGATACTTTTCCTTTTGTAAATGGCGCTTCTTCTGCAAAGGGGGGAAGGAAAAGTTTGCTTGTGAAGTGGCGAGATTTCTATGGAAGCATTCCGGCTTTGGTCCTCTTCCGAATGGAAAGATCGATACAGAGTTTGTGTTCGTCAGATTTGATTTCGATAAGCAGTTTGGGCATTTCTGTAGGAATGAAAGCGGGTCTGACAGGTTGATGCAAATCAGATGTTGTTGCAGACGTTATCATTGTTTTTTATCTTGAATTATTCATGTTTGCCTTACAAGTTTTTTTCGCCTTATCTACAATCTATTTTCTTAACAAAAGCATTTTCCGGATCCGCCCCATCAGCTTGTTAATTAGTTTCCTTCAATCCTATTTACCTAAATTGGATAGTAAAATAGGAATCTTACACAATTTTACGACTTCAGTCAAATATTTAAAATTGAAATTTATTTGATAGCTTCCTTCCATATAATTAAGTGGAATAAATTTGTTGTAATCCTGGTTTTGCATGACTTTATAGAAGTGGGGGTGAGAGAAAGTATTGCAGCTGCTTCCTAGATTAACATATATCTCGTAGGTGATTTGATTTAGTTTAATTTAATTCATTTGACAAACTAAATTTCTTAAATCGTAAATATAGCTTAAAATTAGATCTAAATCTATAACAGCAATTTTTCTTTTTTACAGAATTATACTGGAAGACGGCGGTTTGTTTAAAATACTCCAATTGTGCATAAATGTATGCACTTTAAGTAACTGAATTTATAATAATTCACAGAATAATTTCTTTATAATATTTATAGAGGAACTAGAGATTTAAATTTGTTGTGATTCTACGCTAACAGTATACAAGAGGCCCTTCTTCCTTCATCAAATAATAATGAAACGAGGCCCATCGTAATGTGAGACCCTAAGCTATTTCGTTTAGCTTAGGCATAAACCTGGCTCTGAGCGAAATATTAAAAACGTCATGTTTTCTCCGACATGTCCTACTTTTTTGGAACTTAAATTAGTGTCAAAAAGATTCAAACATCTCCGGACAGTTTATAATAATTTTGTATAACTATCACTCATAATTTCAATCATCTGTAAATTACTAATAAAATAAGCTGTTAAGATCGCTGATTTAAGAAAAAAGTAGAATTTGCTAATTAATCTGCTTTCGTTTTTATAATAAGAGTCAAATTTAAGATTTAAATACAAACTTTCCTAAATATATATATGATGTCTCAAAAGTCTGTTAATCGTTGTAATGCCTAAATTACAATTTTTCATCAAAGTGAGTACAACTACTGTAATTATAAAAAAGGCAAACATTGATTAACTAACATTAGCGTTTTTTCGTACTCTTTTCGCTCTATGGGAACTAAGAGGACTCTTTATCAAGCCCGTTATGGGTTCGGCTCGGCCCACAATGGGGCGACCGAATCCATAAGGTACCCGACCATGAAAAATTTCCTGGGGTATTTCGACCCTTCCGGATTGGTTCTCACTTGACTAACAGCTGGCCGTAGATTTTTTTCACATATACAACTCCTAAGGGCCTGTTTCCCATAGTAAGTTTTCCAGGAAAGCATTCTTCTTGGCAGATCACCCACACAAAAGTGGTTGCCTCCCATCAAGGGGCTTGCGTTAACATATGTCATCAATCCAATTCAATCCTAACCGCCTCGGCCATCCGGCCTTCCAATTAATATTAGTTATTGATACAGAATAAGCATTAATTATTGGTTATTAATACAGAATTGTAGCAATTTTGATAATCCGAAAACACATTGTTCTAAACTAGTTTACGATTCATTATTCTCCAGTAAAATAAAACACCTGATTATTGAGCCGCCTGTACTTTAAAGATGCTATTATAACTCATTTAGTACCATTAAAAATGCTATTTTATTATATACAGGTATTTACTTCATCATATAATTTCTGAATTATTTATTTCTGTTATTTAACTCGGAGCAACTGCATAATTTAATAATTAGCTCCGTAACTAAGGATAAAACACAATGTCATTTAAGAAAAACTGTAAACTCGCTGACGAATTAAAAGTAAAATTTGCGTGCTTAACACGTGGTCATGATGAATGAGAAGCACAGATCATTTAGTTTTGGTTGCTCGTTTCACATTTTAAATAACCACATTCATAATGCTGTAAATACCATTAGATATCGATATTAAAAACATAATTTACCAAAATTTGCGAATATTTCATGTTTATATTCAGTAATCAACAGTTGAGTGGTAGTTAAATTAAGCATTTTTCGTATCTAACTAATATTTTTCATTATTCATTCGTTTATGAGGTAGATAAACGAAAAAAATATAATAGAATAAATTTCGAAACGTGTTTAATTACACGAAACATCAGTTTTTACTAAAATTTTCTATAATTACTATTAAAACTTTTGAACAAAAGACAGATTTAAAGAACTAGAAAATAACCTCTGTCCTCTTTTTTAAAGAGAACAGAAGATATTTTCTATCAACAAAAAGAGGACAAATGTCTTCTTTTTGTTGCTGAAAACGATGTAATCTTATACTATTTTTTAATTAAATTAATTAAATTTAAAACTAAACGTATGATAATCCATAATATTATTTATAAAACTTTGTTAGAGTAATTTGAAGCGGATTTTTAGAAAATAAAATATAAGACTTTAAATCCACGCCAATCTCTTATAACCAGTTCTTTTTGTGCTCTCAGAGCGGTAAAGGGCCTAAAACCACAAAAAAACCAGTTCTTATTATAAATTAATTTTGTTTTATTATTAAATAGGAGAATTTAATTAGTTAAAGTTGTATCTAAATATATTTAAAACTTTTAATGATATTTATAAAATTATTTTAAAAAATCGAATATAAGTTAATTTGTATATTTTTATTACGTGTGTCCAAGGTGTGATAAAAATAACAATGGAGCTCGAATCATAAATGTGGGCCTTGTTCTTCACCGAAAGCTATACAAATATATAAAGTAAACAAAAATAAAAATAAATTTATCAAAAGAAACTTTAATTCATGTCATTTTCATATCACGTTTCTTATATTTAGGACCTCTCTGTGTCTAGAGATCGAGTCAAATAGTCCTGTTGGACCCCTCTATCTAGGCCTTTCGATCTCTCATTTTTTAAATTATAATTTTATTGCATAAAATATAAAAATTAATAATTAAAAGTGTCTATTTAAAAGATTATTTAGAGCTTAATTTCTCTAAGGTAAACCAATAATCTATAAGATAAGCTTCCTGAGCTAAGCTAAAAATCTCTAAAATTATTTATAAAAACATTTCAAAATAAAATATAAATAATTTAAACACTAAAACAAACAACTGAAACCCATTTTAAAAATTAAATTTTTATAAATTTTTAAAGAATTTTCCTCTCCTAAATAATCCAAACGGCTTGAACTTAAAGTCAAACATTTAAATGAGTTTAAATTGAGTGTCCGATTCAAAAATTTTATAAAAAAAATATATAAATTATTCTAAATTTTAAAACATTAATTTTATTTATAAATTAATATTTAATACTTTAACATGGAAAAACAAAACATCAAATTCTGTGTTCAGCTGAGGAACATTCTTAAGACATTATCTGAATTGGAAACATTAAATTGAGCTGCGCTCAATTTCACAAAATTCATTCATAATTAATTAAACATACAAATAAATAAGACAAGTGTAGAGTTTATAATTAACTCTTAAATCAATATTTAGGAATGAAAGATGAATTAAAGCTTGAAAAGTTATTAATTAATCTCTAAATGACTTCGACGTATCTTATCAGACTAGACACGATTTTTATTTTATTATCTGACTCCAAACTAAATTAGTGTCTTCATTAATAATTCACATTATCAATATAGTATATTGGCGCTTCTCCTTTATCATTGACACAGTATAGAAACACTATTGTTCACAGTAAAATAAAGAATTAATTAAAAGGTGCGACCTCCAACCCCATTTGGGAATTGCCAACACGTAATTATTTACTGTGTTGTCAACCGTCAGCACCATCCCGCTGGGATTTTCATTTGTTGGTTTAAACTCAGATGCCAAGAGTTTCCTTTTTTTTAAACGATTGTTTCTTGCTTTAAAAGTTTATACAACTTTACTTGAATTTTTTATATTATGAAGGACTTTTTTTAGTTTGTATCTTCCTTAACGCTTATATAATAGATTTGTGTTCGAGTTAAAATGGATTTATGTTATTCTCCCGTTTTATTGGATTAAGAAATATTATAAAATGTTTTTACCAAGTATTAACATAATTTATGTCTTTAGAATTGGGTGTTTTACCGTTTTTTGTGGTTTATAGACCAATTACTAGGTTATAAAATTGTGTTGTTTGATTGTATTTGAGGAAAATAAATTGCACCTTTATATGTAGTTATTAAAGTAAAATTGTGTTTTTAAGTTATTTCGTATTAGTATAGTTTAATGACATTTTGATATTAATATTCTCTTTGAATTTGTTTTGAAAATTGTAACTTCGAATTAATACGAACCCACCAGTGATTGCACACTGACTCTTGGGTTCGCATCTAATTAAAGGACTGACCTCGTGGAATTTTCCGGGTTTTCTTAACGTGTCTAATATCTAAATAGAGGCCAGTTTTCCATAGAAGTCCAACCCAACTGTCTGGCCAAGAGGAGTCTTCAGGGTTTTTTCATGTGTCTAACACCTAAACAGGGCCTGTTTCCCATATAATCCTCCTAGAAGCCTCCCCCGTTTGCAAAGTGCCCTGATGTTGTATTTACTTATCCCGTGAAACAAAAGATGGTTTCTAAGATCATGAGTTTTCATTACGTGTCCCTCCTATCTCCTTGTAGTCATAGCGTTAATTTATATATAAATACGTATTATGTTATACTGTATGTTAACAAATATAAAATAATATAACCGTATCATCCCTTTTAAAATCTTTAATAATACTATTTATAGATTTAATTAATATAAATCACGAAAAAATAGCACGATAAATTTAATTTTTGGCATCTCTAACGTAATAAATGATCCAAAAAATATCTAAAGTATATTTGGCACACTTATTGGAGTTCCTATTAATATTGATAATCGTTCCCACTTATAATTTTAATAAAATGTTCCAACAGCTGTGTAAAAAATGTATGTAGAGATGCTAGAAGTTCTTATTAATAACGCTTTGAATCGATAATTTATATATAAATACATTAAATAACCGATACAGTTCTTACATAAAAACGCCAAATTCTATAATAAATTGCATGACTGGTACAAATTAATATGTTTATTCCACGACTGAGGTGGTTTAGGTTTCAGCTTATCTCTCTGGGGATCCGGGATCGAATTCGAGCGGTCGAAAAACCCCAGGAATTTTTCGGGTGTTTGTTTGTCCCTAGGGCCGGATTTGCACAATAACCTAAATAAGCTGCAGCTTGGAGCCTATCGTTATGAGTCTATAGCTTACGTTCTCACATTTTTACATGTATCTTTATTTGATAAGAAAGGAAAAGTGCTGTTATATGTTATAGCTCAGAAACACAGCAAATCTAACGAATAAATCCATTACAGTCTGTCCTGGAATCGTTGATCCCCCTTCTTTCCCACCCGACCGCCCTATTGTGGGCCTGACTGAACCCATAGTAGGCTTGAATAAAGGTCCTTTTAGTACCCACAGGGCGAAAAGAGTTTTAAAAATCTCTTAAATATGAACTTTATCTAATTTTATAAAAACTTTCTTAAAACACAAAAATTTATAATTAAATTTATAACTAAAACACAAAAACTGTTATAAATAAAAGTTTTTGTGTTGTTTTATACATTTTTAAGCGAAAAAATATAAATTATGAAACTGAAAAAGAAAGAAAGTCTATTAAATTCCTCTTGTTTTCCTTATCTCTTGAAATCCCCAACAGATATAATCCTTGGTCTCCTACACACGAACTTCCTTTTCTAGATCCTATTTAAATCCTCAGTACACAGCGTAAAGCACATCCACTCTCATAGTAATCCTTCTTTCGACCACGTACTTACATAATACATTAAAATTAAAAATTCAGTTAGAATGTTAACAGGAATGTAACCGTTCGTCAAGAAAATGAACTCATTCGCGGGAACTTTGCCAAATTTCTCGAATAAATTTTAAGTTAAAAAGAAATTTTTTATATAAAAAAGCAAAATTTATTTATCTATTTTTATATATATATCAGCAATTTAAATCGTTACATATGATTTGTCAGATGGCAGATATTTTGAGCAAAAAATTTGATGAGACATTTACTTTGCATTTATTTCATTAAAATTAATTTTTTCAAGGGATGATTTATTAATTCTAATCCTATAATTCCTTTATTTATTTTTTTATTGATTTATATAATTCGAAGGTAAAGCATGTACTGGTTGACAAGGCCGTCGAGAGGAGGGAGCTAGAGATTTTTCCCCATTCTCAGAAAAAAAGTGAGGAACCCGTAATAGTTCCTACCCCTATAAATTAACGCTAATTTTTTACCAATATAAAATAAAATCGTCAAGACTGCTTTTTATTAATAAAGAAACATTCTACGCATTTCATTTGTTTAAAAAAATGACAAATAAGGCTCACTAAGGAGCAAAAGGAGCCCGCTTTTTCCCCAAGCCTCATACAAGCTATCGACGGCCTGCTGGTTGATACAATTCACCAGTAAAACAATAAAAAAAACAAGATTTTGACCCAATTATTCGGTTTAAAATCTTTTTTTTTTTTCATTTTAAAACATCGAGTCGGTAGGAGGGAGTCAGAAATATATATTTATATATATATTCTACAAACTTGGATGAATTTATAAACCTCATTCGATACACATGCACGATCATAATCCCAAACACCAATTAAAATGTGTTTTTGTTTTTTTATGTAGAATCAGTTAACTGACCCATGCGTAATCGGTTAATCCTTGAGAAGACCAAAATTTACATTGTCTTCTTTGATAACTTTCAACGTAAGTGATGTTATTTGATATCAGGGCTATGCAATCCGGATAACTGCACCATCCGCTGGTTGCAGTTACTCCTCCACTGCGGACGAATGATGTTACAGCATTTTGGATGGAGTCTCTGAAAGCGTAATCTTCTGCGGTTGGTTCTTTTAAAAAATGCTCCAATTGGTCGAGGAATGCTATCGCTTCCCACATGTGAAAGCTGTAGCGTGAGTTATAATCGTATACCCTCACCTGAAATAGAGAAAAATGTCGTTAACCTTTGCTCTGTTTTTTTTTCTTCCTTCACTAAAGTATAGATAGAAGAGAAACAATAGGAGGTCTGTAGTTAAATATTACAAACATTTCGTTACAATTTCTTATATTCAAGGGGCTGTCGAAAATTACGTAACGCATATATAGAGGGTGGGTATGCAGGAATTGTTATCATGCGTTACAAAGGGGTAGGGTTTTACAGGTAACAAAAGTTTCTAAAATGTCGAGCGAACTGTACCGTTTAAATCACTGCTTTATACGTTAAACGTGTAATTAATAAAATAATGTAACGTACGATATTCCCTTGCTGTGTATTATTTCTTAGTACAATTAAAAAGTGTCGACACGTTACGTATTTTCAGAATGGATATGTGCGCTAGCGTTACTGAGCATCACGGGGATGGAATGACACTTGAAAAGTATAAAAATGAATAGCGTTACGTAATTTAAGGACGATCCCTAGCTTAACCTTTCAGAATTTCAATTATGTTTCCAAGTTTTAAAGTTTTGACAGATAAATTTTCACTTCAAACTTGATATAGCGCCACTATATCGAAGTTAGCATTAAATCGAATGTGATGCTACATAGAAGGAGCAGAAACAATAACAGTTATGTAAAACAACAGAAGTTTGAGTGTTTGAAAGTCACGTGACTTGGTGACGACAAGCCCTTTCGGAATGCAAAATCATACATTTATAAATTCACGGATGGTATTCTTTCATTTAAAATATTCTTAAATGTTGCTTAAAATAAGCAGAAAAATTTAAATAATGTTTTCTTAATAAATAGTAAAATAAATAATTTTAATTAATTGATAAATTGAAATCCGTAAACGTAAAGGATTTCAAGATGATATTTGCATACAAAAATAAATTGGATATTATTAAAATTATACTTTGAAAAATGTAGATTTGAATAAGAATGAAATATATTTTATTTAAAATATTTCATGGTATCAATTACATTTGCGAATATCGAGAGTTTTCATGAATATATTTAGAAACGTCAAACTTCTTAGACGTAAGATCTATACTAGTTTTATGCAAATAATGAATTCCTCTATCGCTCAAAAATCAATAATCAGAGTGAAAATGATTTTTTAAAACATATAAATATTATTTTCTAACGTAATTATTTCTTGCATAATTTTCTGTAAACGTTCTGTCTGTCTAACCGTTTATCTGCAAATAACTTTCCTCGTAATTACTCATTCTGATGTAATTATTTTTAAAATATATTTATTCTATACAAAACTTATTATTTCTCTTTATACATACAGTGAAACCTCGATATAACGCCACCTTTCGCCTCCGAAATTAGCACTAAATCGAACTGAAGGAACTCGAACGACAAGGATTATATAAAACAACGGGATATATCCACAAGTTTGAAAATCGCGAGATTTGGTGATAAAAAATGCCCTTTATGGTGCAGAATCGTATATTTAGTAATTCACAGAGGCCGAAGCAATCACATCGAACATTTATGATGCGTGACTTATGGTGCACCCTGTATACATACACTACATTACTTCGAGTCTCAGAGGCGCTTTTCTCACGTTTCCATTGGAGTGTGTTATAAATTAATCACTATTTATTTTATATCAATTATACTTAATTGAAAATTCCACCCCTTGAACATCATTTACATCCCTCAAAATCCCTTTATAAAAGTGGGGAGTGCGTGCATCACATATATTACAATTAGCCTACATACGCATCACAGCTTTTACATAATTATGTAAATAAATAAGAAAATGCAACGTTCGAATGTAATTTTCTACGCTTTTTGTTTTTATGACGCAATTTTATACATTCCTCTATAAAATTATTTTTTTATACCTTACTCCCGCGTAGCTTTATTTACATATTTTCTACATATAAATGTATGTAGGTGTCTAATTTCTAAAGTTTTGAGGCATTATTATAAGTTTATAAACACGACTGTAAATTAGAGAATTGGGAACATTTAATGTTAAAAAAAATGAGAAAATCTCCATTGTAATCTTAAGTATTACAGAAGCAATTCTTCCGTTACGATCCTACTTTATAAAAGTTACGGTGACAAACGCATTACTTACTTTGACTTCAACGAAATTAATGATTATAAAGTTGGTTAATAAAAGGCATAAATTGTCGATCCCTAAAGCAATAAAAATATAATTACGTATTTATCTAAGTATAGTTAGATATTCTGCGTTCAGTTATTTAACTTGATGACTTGATATTTTATCACAAAGATAAGACTTGAAACATTTTGTATACATTGCAGCCTGTATCTAATGATTCCGGATATAGCAACATTGCTATAAACTCTACTACAGAATTATATTCCGAACAGAGCGTGATTTATCGCTACAGTAGTAGACGGTTCGATAAATTTCTCCCTTTTTTAAAAAAAAGAAAAAAAAACAAAGATCAACGGTTTTGAAAATGGAAGACGTAAGACCTGCGTAAGCAAGAAATCACAATAATGATTTTCATGGAATAAAAAATAGGTTTTGCGATGTGTACTTTATTTATTGGATAGAAATTATAGGTCTATTAACAATGAATTTAAATTGTCTGTAAAGTAAAACCTGTCCGAAACGGAAACTTGTCTAGACGGAAAAATTCTTCGGAAAGCAGTGATTTTTCTGTTAAAAAAACCTGTTTAAAATGAAACCTACCGAACAGGAAGAACATCTAGTATCGTGAAATTCCGGCTTAAACAGGTTTTGCTGTATTCGTATAAAATAAATTACAAAAGCGTATAAAGTATGTGTATGATATTGTTACAGAATTGTATTGCTTCTAAGATATTCACAATTGTATTCGATAATTACAATATAAGAATTATCTGAAAAATTCTTAGAGTAAAGTTTAAGGGGAGAAAGGAAGTTGTAGATATGGCGTTTTTAATGGTAGTAGTGGCATACAAATATGGTCTTATAAGTGTATTTAGTATTCAGTTAGAAAAATATTTGTAGAACTTTTTAAAGTCATTTATTCAATGTCATAAACTATTAGTGTACTGTACAATACACGTAATTAAAGGATGAAGTTTGTCATGGTACACAACAGTCAAAAACTGAACATGTAATTAATGGACGGTCCCTTATATTGTGATTATGCGTTAGAATCTAATCGCAATAAAATTTAATAACTTTCAAAGAATAAAAAATAAATAAATTCTACTAAGTATACATTCTTATAAATGTACTTTTCTTAGTAGACCTTTACCTAATATACTTTAGTGTACTATTAAGTACACTAAAAACACTAAAAATATAACTGGAAAGTACTTATATGTCTGTAAATGTACTTAGTATGCTTTAGTGTACTGTAAAGTATATTTTCCTTGGTTATTCTAAAGAAAATTAAATTTATAATTAATGTAAATTATTATTTATTTGAAAAATATTTTATAACATTCTTTAAATTATTTATATTTATGTAAAATAAGTTGCAAGAGCGTAAAAAAATTGTTTATGTATGTAAGTAAGTAATGGAATAATGTAATAAGTTTTTTATTGAAAAATTGTTTCATTTTGTAAACTTCTAACAGATATAAATAGTGTAGTGAAGCCGATGTTTATATGTAAATAGAATTTTCATTCAATTTTTTAAAAAAGTATAGAAAAATACAAGTTTTTACAGAATAAATCTCCTAGTTGTACAGCTTACTGACTGCAGTCACATGACTTGAGGGACAATTGAAATTCTGATTTATCTTCTTTAAGAAAATGAATATCTTTTTTCCCCTCATACTAGAAAAGAACCTAACAATAAAAGACATATGAGTCTTGAAGAAACATTTTTTTTTATAAAGGGGGGATAAGATTTAGAAATCGTTGTTTCAACTATAAACGATCGGTCTTGGTAAAAGTTTTAGAAAAGATGGCAAAGGTCCAAACATATCAGGTGCAAAAATGACAGAATGATGAAAGGTTTGTCTATTTTTAGTAACGGTAAAGTTTTAAATTATTGAATCCTATTAAAAAAATCCCTAAAAAATACCTTAAACTTTAGCGAACTCACATAACGTTAGCCCCTTTTTGCACCACCTGTGGGAACCATTAAGTGAATTTTTACGATTATAAAGATGTAAGCGTTGCAGAGTTCAGTATTAAAATTCAGAAAAGAAAGAAGAAAGAAAATAGCGAGAGGAGTTTTAATAATTTAAAAAAACTGTACTTACTGGTTTGGATGGAATGGACGTCACTATGTAACGATGTATGGGAGATTGAAACGATTTAGCAAGCATCGATGCCAAGTCTTTAACAGGGCACGTCTGTCTCAAATCGGTAACCATTGTAGTATACAAACGTTCGGGAGTATATAATTCATCTGTAATTTACAAAGAAATTGTTTTATTTTAAAGCGTTGCTATCAATATCCATTATTAAACACTTAATATAAATGTATGTTCGTTGTTAAGAAAAAAGCTGGCAATAGTTCTTGTACCACTTTCTTGGCACTCGAACAGGAGGAACGGAGATTTGGGGTTGAGTAAATTTTTAAAAATCTGTAAATGCCAACAACATTTGTTTTTAATGAACCAAAAAACTCGTACGTGTAAAATTTTTATTAATTCTGACCCCACTCCAGATATGACTCCTACCCCTCTAACTTCCCTCCTCGTTGACTTATAATCGCCAAATTGTAATAGCATCAATGGCCATATATAATAATATACCTGTAAAATTTCAAATTTTTTGATGAGTAGGACCCTCAGATATTAAGCAAAATGCAGGTCAACAAACTCTCAACATACACACCTATACATATATATAAAATCTTTTTACTCAAGTCGTTTATCTCTATTTCCACAGAAACTGTTTACAATTTTACAAGAATTACCTGCACATTGTATAACAAATACTCTAATTTAAAAAAGTAAAATCAAATTTAATCATTAATAATTAAATATCCCGTTCTAAAATAAAAATAACAACATTTATCTACACGAAAATAGGATGTTTTAAGTGGATTTTTATCTAGAAACTGTAATTTTAGTGTTTGTTTACTGAATATAACACAGTTGACGGATCAAAGTAAATAAATTGTGTATTATCCTTCTAAGATTGAATCCGGAAAATTTAATCTCAAGAGAATTTGATCTATTGCTAAAAGTATAATAATCATTAGATTTATTTTCCTGAAAATCTTAAAATAAAAGACTTAAAATTTTATAAAAAAGAAAAAAAAAATATCACTATAAAACTGAAATCCCATCATTTGTTCTACTCTTCTTCAAAAGTTAAATCTGGTAAACAGGTTTTTATTGTATAAATAATGCTTTTTAGTATTAAACAGTATCGCTAAAATTGCGTACAGACAGATGGGATGGATATCTTCTGCGAGCAGATTATAGTTTAACTAGGATTGTTGGATCTTCTGCCTGACTGCATGGAGTGCTTTATATCTAGGAAATGATGGGAGTTGAAGTGGGATAGCTACAAGTAAGTTAAGTAACAAAACTAGTGATAAAATGGCAGTTGGAAATAAAAGTTTTGAACTCGATAGAAAATTATAAGTCTCTTTATATAAGCTGTCTATTTTTTTTTGTTTATAGGCCTATAATTTTTTTTTAGAGACTCTATCCAAAATGGGCAATTACACATAGAAGAAAACACCAACCAATTGATTGTTTTTCTTCTCTGTTTTTATGGTAATTTAATTTTATTAAATTCGTAAAAATTTAAGTACTGAAACAGTAATAATTTATATATGATTATTATGGTTTATAAAATTCAAAATCGATTTTTTTATATCAGATCCTAAAAACACACACACATATATAGTAAAATAAATATATAGACGTTTTGTAAATTTAATGTTGTCAAATTTTTATTTGATTTAAATCAGCGGTTTTTGAGTAAACAACATGAAAATTGAAATAAAAATACGAAAATGTTATTATATACAAAGGGTATATTATATGCTGATATATGCAGATATATACATATATGAGTATAGGACACAAACAAATCATAGACATACAACAAGCATACAGACTATGCATATGCCTACACATTTATTACACATCCGCACACACATACATATTTTTGTATCGTACAGTACATATATATTCGTATGATTACATGAAAATATACTTTGCTTCTAACATTATCTGAAAATGGGTAAAAGCCATGGATCGCGGGTTCATGCCTGACCTTGTTTAACACTTAAAAAGGGTCGGTTTCCTATAAAAAGTCCTTCAGAGCAGCACCCTATTAACAAATCGCCTAAGTATTACGTTGCTTTATTTATCAATCCAATGCAGGTGAGTCCGAGTTCGATTTTCGTTCGCTGCGAACTCCATCTTCTTTCCAGATTAATCTCGTTTTAAATAGAATAACGGTTAATCTGAAACTCTTATTACGTGTACATTATTATATACAATAGACGGTAAAGTATTTACAAACAACTAAACAATTGATATTTTACAATTACACGAAGAGTCATTTCTTAAATAAAGGAGTAATATAACTTATTTTAAAACTTGGCATCGTGAGATCACAGTACTGTAATCAATAAGAGACATAATATTCGACGATGCGAGATTTTACAATCCAGCTTTACTGCTACATTTCCTTCTCGTTTGAGAAAATATCAACAAAAAATATCGAACTAAATCCATTCTACTGTAATAACTGCTTTGTTACAATTCTTGTGTTCAATATCTGATAATATGCGACATTTTATTGTAGATATTGTATTATTAATAATTAATTAAATGATCTCAGCATCATTGCGTTAAAACATATTTATCTGGCATTAGAAAGGTACAAATTAAATTTTAAATTTAATTTATTGAGATGCTAAATACAAATACAAACAAGGGCATTGTACATTCCTACAGAAGGATGTAGAATTTTTTAGTCCTTTTAGAAAAATAAAAGTAGAAAAATCAAGGTTTAATTTATAATAATAAATAAATAGATATTAGCTAATTAAGTTGATTAACATTGCCGTTTAATAATTATGGAATTCAAGATTTTTGTCTTGTAAATATAATTTTTATCTGTAATGTTTTTAATTAATTTTTAGTAGTTATACGATTCTTTTTTATCAATACAAAGCACTAGCAAGTACTGTACCTGGTGATTGTAATTAAAGTACCTCTATTCAACGCTGTCTAGAAAAATATTTAACAATCCAAATGCAATCTAATCTGGTATAGTGGCATTTCAAAACACGCGAAAGACATTTCTGTAAAGAAAAAAAAGTATTATTAAAACTCACCGCTGTGGCACTTTTGGTGCTGCAAGCAACAAATATTTTGTACTTTAGCGATATAGAGGATACTGCTCCACGTGGTATGCCCTTTTAAACACACTTTTTAAGTGTCTTCAACCAAAAATCATATAGAGTAATACTCAAAGCGCCAAATGTGCCATAGTGGTAAGTTTTCGTACTAATGTTTTTACGGAAATGTCTTCCGCAAGTCATGAAATGTCGATTAAAAGCATTATAAGAATCAATTGTAGAAAAAATATTATTAATATAAAATATTACAGACAATAGTTATGTTTATCAGACAAAATCCATTGGTATTCAGTAGACAAATAAATTCACCAGACAATAAATAATTTACTATAAAAAATAATGTATTTGCTAGAAAAAATACGCAATTTTTCTCCAAAGAAGTATTTTCTCTAGTAAATTCTATTATTAATGTATCTATTTAGCATATTAATGTATAAATATAGTAAAATTATACAGTACACTTCTTTGAAATAATATATGAAGTCAAACTTCTAAACAACGGCCATGATGGGAAGAGAAATAGTGGCCGTTGTATGGAGGTCATTTTCTATGCATTTCGAAGAAAAATGCTCCTAAAAAAGTGCCCATTGTCTCTATGTAAGGATTTTGAAATGCATTATTATTGTTTTATCTTATATAGACTGCAAGAAACTTATGTACAGCTAAACCTATTCAAAATGAAGCTTAATAAAACGAAAATCTGCCTAATGAAAAAAAATTCTTCGAAACGGAACAATTTTCTGCGTTAAAAAAAGACATGTTTAAAACGAAAACATATCGAACCGGAAAAAATATATGGTACCGTGCGAGACCGGTTTACATATGCTTTACTGTAAATATTTTCATTTACCCGAATTATTGTACCTACAAAAAGGACACCCTACAAAACGAAAAATTTCGGCCGATACCGCTGCTTTCCGTTTTAGACAGGTTTTATTGTATTTACTAATAGATTATTTTGTGTCTTTCTTAATAACTTTAGGCAAATATCAATGTTAAAGTTTATGCTCTAAATCCATCCATAAACTATCATCAAAATTAATTAATTATATTTTTGGTAATCCCCTGTTTAACCTACAAATAGAGTCGAACCTCCTATAACGGCCACCTCAGCGACCATTTTTTTTCAAATTATTCTTTCTTAACAAAATATATGCAAAATAACCTTCAAACAACGGCTATTTTTTATCTTTTCTATCAGTGACCGTTGTTCAGAGGTTCGTATTAGAGAAAGCATTACGAATTGATTGTAAATCTCATTTACATCATTTTATATTATTTCAATCTGACTAAATATATTTAATAATATTATTATTCTCTTCATTGAGGATACTTAACTTAATTCTGAGATAATAAATTGATTTAATTTATTTTCTAGATTATTTTAAGAATTTAGTAAAATTAATCAAATAAAACTCAAATTATTATTAAATCCTGTAGATTCTATATTAGAAACTATAGTTTGCCTTCGTTACTTCATTGCTAAATTATTAATTAATTAAATAAATAAATAATAAAAATTTAAAACCCATTAAACGTAATTAAATTTAGTAAATTTTAATACAGTAATACATTAAATAATAAAGTCAAACCTCTGAATAACGGCCACTGACGCGAACATAAAATAATGGTCGTTGTTTAGAGGTTATTTTTTGTGTATTTCAAAAAAGAAACATTCCTGAAAAAATGATTGCTGTTTAATGGTGGCCGTTATTGGAGGTTCGATTGCATAAATTCCTATTTAGCAATATTTTGTTTTGCTTAATATAAATTTTTATAAATTATATTATTATAAAGTGAGCTCTAAATAAATATAATAATTGTACAGGACAATAGAAGTGATTGTTAAACAGATTTAATCGTTCATATCATTCAAGAAAAACATAAATTAACTTCATCTTATGTTGCTTAAATATATACAGTCGTATCTCTCGATTTAACACCGCCATTCCCTGAAATTGGCACTAAATCGAGTATGGCGTTAAACTAAAGTACTGTACCTCAAACAACAAGTATTATATACAGTCGAACCTGCAAAAACGACAATTCTTTATGTTACCGTCAGTGGCCGTTGTCAGAGCTCTGTCTGTATATTAATAATGTCTGCACACGAATTTGAGTTTGAAAGTCGTGATTTAGTGATGATAATGTCTTTAACAATCCAAAATTATGTACAGTACATTTAGTGATACACATCAGATGTCGAAGTATTCGTTGTTTTAAGAGAGTGGTATTGTTTATAAGGACGCTATACCGAGGTTTGACTTTATATTTCATTATTTAAATATATATATATTAATTTGTGTATATGTTATTTATGTTATGTATATTATATATCTTAATAAAAGATATATTTGGGTGAGCTATTTGTATAGCAAAAAGGCGAAAGGCCTAGATAGAATAAACTAAGAAGGCAAGTTATCTTAAGTTTCTTGCACAGAAGGGCACCAAATTTATTTTATATAATAACACGGTGTAAAATAATATAAATCATTGTTTTTATTAAACAAACATATTTTACTTCTTATTTGATTTTATCTATATGATTTTATGAGGGGTAGAGCTTCACGTGGACTCTATCACACTTCATTAGCGTCTGAAAATCAATATATAATTTCTTAATGTTATGATTTTAAGCTTATTGCAAGCCAATAAATTAACAATTTTTTAACATATAAATAAAATAAATAAGAATTTATGGTTGGATAATATTCCAAACATTTTAATCATGTTTTAAATATTTTTCTGCACTATTTATCACGTATTTTTCATAAATTTCTGTTATTGTTAGTTGAATATTTCCATTTTGAACGTTTAGAAAACGATAAATACACGCTTCATAAATCATAATTTATTTGCAAAAGAGATTAGAAAATATAAAAGACTTTCAAAAACATGAATGGAGTCGACTGCTGTTACTGAAAATCTTCTATATTTTGTAATCACTTTTGCAAATAAATTATGATTTATGATTTATAAATCTACACAATTATTATTAATTTCTTACATTTTATTTCGAAATCTATTTGCATCAATCCATTTCAATTTATTTAGTATCGTAATAAGCTCTTATAAAATACTAAAGACGACACATGAAAATTTATGTCAATAAAAATAAATTTAAAAAAAATGCAAAAAATAAAAATAAAATTTTAAAAACTTCCAATGTTTGAGAGAAACTATTTAAATTTTTGTTTTTATTAATGCACAGAGTATCATAATGAAAGAGCTCAAATACATGCTATTCTGAGCATGCTGTTTCTATTTCCTGTAAAAACTTTTTATTTTAGAATTCATCCACTAGGGTAAAATTAGCGCTGTTGCCTCTTGAATACGCACATTATATAGGTTTTATAAAGAATTTCGATTACAAAAGGAGTCGCAAAACGAGCAGGTGACTTATTGCAGTTTTTAGAGAATGGAATAAAACCAAATCTTTGATGTAATTACCAATTTTAGACCTCACGTATGTAATCGCACATGTAATTAAAACAAAATTATTGCACTTTGTTTATTAACTCCCAAAATTAGTTAGAAAACGTACGTAATACACATATTAAGAAGTAAGCAGCGCTAAATTTCACTCTAGCAGCTAAATTTAGAAGTAAATTTTTTCCAAAAATCGAAACTTCATACTCATGACAGTATGGACACCAAATTTGATTGAAGTTAACCCAATAGTTCTCTCTACAGAGAAATCTAAACACATACTCTTTACTTATGTATTTTTATAAAGGAAGTTTTAATTCTAATTAATAAAAACTAATGAGTTTATATTAACATACTTTATAAAGTAAATTAATTAATTAATTAATAAAATGGAAAATTATTAAATATTTTATATGATCTTTCCAACTTAACAGAACTTGGAAGATTTATGATAGAACTAAATGATGAAACTGAAAGAAAGAGATTAAGAAATGTCTAGAAATAAGTAAGTAATAGAACATAATTCAGATTATTGACTGAGTAAGGACCAAGAGGTAGGATATAAGACAGATTGTTGTCTGAGATGAGTTAAGTAGACAGAACTAATGTTGTAGAATAATGATATGTTATCCATCTCTTTGTACTATTGTTTATATCAGATTCCAATCTCTCAACGATCTAGAAATTAATATATCCAACAATTAATTAAAATAACTTTTAATTCCATAAATATTTTATAATACCAAAACTTTAACAATTCGGTTATCCAATGGCATAATTATGCAAAATATCAACTCTGTAGTTATAAATCTGAGTTAGGATAACAATACCCGTTACTATTTATAGCATGGAAGAGAGTAGAGTACTGTTTACTTAATATGTGATTCAGCCACTAAACAAATCTATTTCTCTTAACAGACTCTCATTGGGCAGACAGATGCAACTGTGCAAACATGAACGTGGACTGAAGTGGAGTGCCACACATCCTACGACAAGTACTAGTCAATATGAAATATAAAAAAAAAAAAAACATGGTGCAAAAATCCAATCTGAGAATATTAAGAAAACTTTTCCTTCCGGCTAACTTTATCATTTTCCACTTCAAATATATTTTAAGTTTACTTTCGAATGAATCAGTATATATCATTTACAATATATTCTACCCACGATTTTGTGTTTCTTTCGGGTAAAAAAAAAAAAATATATATATATATATACACTAAATAAGAATTTTTGAGAGAGTAAAAGGAAGAAAACAACATGTTTCATTGCAGGATTTCGAAATATATTCAACTCACGAAATTAATGTCTACTAGTTCATTTCGAGTTTTAAACTTTGTTTCACTTGTTTCTGAATGAAACCATTAGTTACGGAATTGATGTTCTTTCCTTTACTTTAAAAGAATATTTGTTTGAGTTTTCTGTAGTAAATGCAAAGTTGCAAAGTCTAGTTTCCTCCCGGATCTTCCGATATTAGGAGAATTATCGGGTTTCCAAAGAATCGAAATTGGAAAGTTAGTTGAGATGATGGTCAGGCAAAGATCTGTGAGATGCACTTAGATGATTGAGATTTACTTTTTTTTTTCTTCTACAGAATAATTCCTTTCCAGATTTTTTTTCTTTAAAATTTTATATCAATACAATTGAGTTATAAGTGTAAAAATAATAAGAAAAATTCTATATAATTAAAATTTTATAAGAAAAATTTATCTTTTGTTTCTATTTAAAATATTTATCATTTAATTCAGAGATTCCCAATTTTTTTCCTTCTCCTCCGAAATTAGATTTAATTTGTCGACGTCTTTCTATATTTATATACAAAATAATAAATTACAAATTAAATAAAAATGAAACGAAAAAAACGAATTAATAATACTTTTCTACTAATTAAACATAAACACAATTTTAAGTTTTGTAAATAAAATTTAAAGATATATTTTTTTATACTTTTTAAACTCAGTCGAACCTCTAACAATGGACACCTCTAAATGGTGGCCCTATTAGAAACTGTTCCTTTTATATGCATATAAAATAATCTCCAAACAACGGCCAATTTGGACAAAAGCATTTTTTGTTCTCGTCAGTGGCCGTTATACAGAGGTTTGACTGTATAATAAAAATAAATTTATCCACTGACTTCCTATTTATCGATCTGTAGATAAATCGATCGATCCCTGGGGGGTTGCTAGAGACCAATTTGAAGCCCCTTATATAGTTTGCGATCTCAATTCGAAAATTATTTAATAACGTAGAAAATAAATATTTTATTATCATTTTTTGTGTAGGTGCTTAAAATTAAAATTCTTCGTGGATATATCTTCTTACATTTAATGCAGATTGCTTATTTTTTAAAATTATAATTGCTTAAATATGTGCCTACAAATAAAAAAAGAAAGAATTATCGATATTTTTGTAAGTTTAAGTAGTAAATTTACTTTTAAAAAAACGTAAAGGATTTGTAACAGATTGGAGATAAATGTCATCAGTCTCTTAAACTTGGAAATGAGATTAAAGATACGATTGCTTAAGTATTCAATATCGATATATATATATATATACGTCTATCAACATAAAAATCACAGAAAAATAAAAAAATACACGTTTCTTTTTATATCTTTACAAATATAAAAGTATTTTTTAATTTTTCTTCACGAAAATTTTTATCATTTTTAACTGTACTGTACATTGTACAGTACATTTGTTCGTTTCTGTATTCGCTCATCCCTGGCCGAGTGAATAAAAGCACTAAACACTAGTAATTCGACGCGGGTTCGAATTATTAGTGTTTATTGGAATTTTCTGCGTGTTCTTTACGAGTCTATCACCTAAAGAGGGGCCAGTTTCTCATAAGAAGTGCACGTTGCCTTATCCCATCAGACTTAATCAAACCGACCTTTAATTAACTTAATTATTTCTTACAGATTTTTATACCCCATAAAAACTATTTTTAATGAAAACAAAAATTATTGTAGCATCATCACAATGCCGGTCTACAATTTTTATTTATTTAATTTATAATATCTTATTTCGATTTTAGTGGTGTTTTGCCCCTGTACATCATACTTTTCCTGATAACAACAGAGTCAAACCGGTCATCTATCTCTGTTCTGGAGAAAATTTTGAATTGAAATTACTTGATTTTCGGTCTAGACTAGAAATTTATATATAGTTAATCGGGGTCTTCTTTCCCTACGCTTTCCACATCAGGTTCCTCTTTTATCTATCTAACTCTGTTCTCTAGATTAAGGAAGGACACACAGACAGACAAATGGACACCAGTGAGAATTTATAGGTCTGCAATTTGAAAATTACAGCCCAAAAATGCAAATATATACTTGTAATTTCTAAATTTATAAAATTTGTTGTTTACAGAAATGTCATCTTCGTGTCCTGAAATGCCACAATACCAAATATAGTAAAACCTCGATATAATGCCTTCGCAAAAAACTATAAGGTAGATGTAATAAACTACGTAAAGCTTTAAATATGAAAGTTATATATAATAAAATCCCGATATAACGTTACCCTCGTAAAGAGTTAATAAATACTTATAAATGGATCTTTTCATAAATATTAAGTAGAGCCCTTCAGTATTTATGAATTACTAAATGAACGATTTGCATTGTAACCAATAGCCCTCTAACCAAATCACGTGACTTATACTCCCAAACTTAACTGTATGCAGACATCATTACTATACCTAATCCTCATTGTTTGATATACAGTACTTTTATCTACACCCTGTATATTGTTATAGAAGTTATTTAAGATATTTCATAAAATTCTCGTGAATAAAATACTATAAATTTGCATACTTTAATTAATAAAATATATGTCATATATAGAAATATTTGAGTGGATTGGTATTCAGGTAATCATTACGTTGCGTTACAAAGGGGTGGTGTGCTTACACAACGTTACGTAATGCTCCGGTCTCAATCCTCGGTTAACCGAATGATTCATACTAGTTTCTAAAGTGTTGGGTAAGAAACCATACCGTTTATGTCACTGATTTGTACGTTATAATGTAATTAATTAAATAATGTAACGTCCAGTACCTAGTGCTGAATAATGCTCCTTTGTACAATTAAGAGGGTCGATGCGTTACCTAATTTTTTGGATGAATACGTGCAATAGTATTACTGAGCGTTACGAAGGAGAATGACAGTTGAAAAGTATAAAAATAGATAGCGTTACGTAATTTATGGACGATCTAAATTGTACATTTACGCTATAACAGATTTCTTGTTTTATCAAATATTTTATGTTTAAATTGACTATATGAAAAATGTATAAACATTATTTTGAAAACTTTACGCATATATAGTAAATAAAACCAAGAAAAATATAAAAACATCGAAAACATATTCAGATATAAAGAGAAATTTTTGAATTTGTGCTTTCGTCTTACGACTTTACCTTTGTTATCAAGATCGCACGTACAGTACAGTACAGATATTTCTAGTCTTCCCTTTAATAATTATTTTAATGCGAGACAAATTTCGATACATAAATGGAATTTTCAATGGAAGAATATCAGAAATTACATTAAAAATCATCAATAAAATGAAAATAATCATTGAAAAAATAATCAGGTAGCATATTTGATCCAATATTAAATAGTAACCTCAAATAATAGAGTCGTTGGTTGATTTAATGGTTTTAAAGTTGACAACGCCTCTAAAACTGTGAACTAAATTACTGTAATCAAGAATCAACTACGTAAAGGATGATTGTTATAGATTACTTTACGACATTATTATTTTTTCCTCCTCTAAAATCTCTCTCAAATTTATTTTCTTCTAAAAAAATACCGTTCTTTAATAATAGAACAATGCGGAATCGGTATCAAATTTAATGAGAATTGTTTTTTTTCTTAGAGAATTTTTATCAAAAAAATTATTTTTTTTATTGTTTGAAATCAAAATAGCTTGATTTTATATAATAAAAAACGCATTTTAAAATTGCTTTTTTCTCTACTTGTCAGTTATTCTTTCATTTTTTTACGGGAGAAGAAGAAAGCAATTTTAAGATGTGTTTGTTATTTTCTTGAGATGACATTGTTTATACAGCAAAACCTCTGAAAAACGGCCACTGACGGGAACATAAAAATGACCGTTCTGGAAGGGTATTTTGTATGAATTTTTATTCAGAAAAATGTTCCTGAAAAATGGCCGTTATAGGGAGGTGACCTTTGTCAGAGGTTCGATTGTATTCCACATAATTTTTTTATGTGACAAAATAATTTTTATAATTTATATAAAAGAAAGATATTTCTTGTACAACTAACAATGCTTAGAAGTAACAATTTATTTATTTTTTAATGAATATAATTATTGTAATTATAACAAGAAGCAGTTTTATAGTCTGAGCAAGCTTAAATATGTGAGGCCTTTTTATATATGTTTAAATAATGACTGTAGCACAAAACACTTATTATTGTATAAAATCAGGATCGTAGATAGAATTTGACGCAGCATATTGACAAGCATATTTTTCTGCGTGTGTAAATTCTCTAAAAATGCGAGAACCCAGGCAAAATTTTAAGATGCTTTGCGTAAAATCGTTACTGACTGTATCTAATGTTTACATAATATTCGGATAACATGAATTTTATTCAATGATTTGTTTCGACTTGGATATCTTTCCAACTCAGACACCCATAATTAATCATGGCAGTATCATGCTTAATAGGAGCAGCTCCCCCATCACCCATGCTGGTCGACCCCATTGCTATCATGTAACAGAAGGGATAAAACCATTAAATTCTGGTAGTTGATTGAGAGTTCGCGCCTGACCAACGAACTGGCTACATTGAATTTTCCGAGTTTTCTTCACGTACTTAACACCTAAATAAGGGTTCATTCCCATAAAATTTTCCAGCGCATCCCCTTTAACAGATCGATTGCCCATATATTGCATTGCCATATCCCATCAACTTATCCCGATCAATCTTGTCCGTAATGAGCATAATTGTAATCGATCATATGTGCTACTGTCTTGCGTTCATTAATAAATCAATATAATATATAAAACTTTTTCTCCAGAATGTACACAATAAAATT
The DNA here is from genome assembly GCF_030686945.1 of Centruroides vittatus. Lineage (NCBI taxonomy): Eukaryota > Metazoa > Arthropoda > Arachnida > Scorpiones > Buthidae > Centruroides > Centruroides vittatus. The sequence continues at coordinate 228,843 of NW_027122274.1, read as the reverse complement.
TTACCTAAGATTCCTCTATTCTTCGACTGATTATATAACTTTCTTATATAACATTGTTATAACATAGGTTATTATTCCTAAAAGATTATGCTTGATTCAATACATAAATGTATATTTGTTTAGTGAATGTGGATCTTATTCAACTGTATCAATCTTCTATAATTTTGCAATATTAAATTATTTATTTTGAATGCGATATTCATAAATTAATTCAGCATAATGATGTTACGCTGAATTAATTTATGAATAAAATTTAAAATTTTGTTCGCGATTCAAGATCAATGTTATCAAAATTTCAAACTAGGTGCAAAGTATATCCGTATGTAAAACGAAACAAATCAAAGATGAATTAGAGCTGACATATTTACACACAATAGCCACTGGACGTGTCAAATAAATCTAGTTTGTGCTTAACTGTGTGGATTCACGTATGATCCTTTTATAATGGGCCCTCTTAATGATAAGATCAAACTTTTCTATTTGCAAAGCGTTGAATTGTTGCATATATTTGTTTGGAAAACTTTGTTATAGTTTAAACAGAGTGTAGCTACAAATATTACACCAGGTAATTTCAGTGGAGTATAGATAATCCGTAGTAGACAATTTGATTTGGAACCCAAACTCGGACGTCCACTGCAACTTTCCCAAAGGAGCAAAGGTATACACTCCCACTAGCGCAATTATTGCTTAAAATTATACTAGTCACGAGTTCTCATATGACGTAGTGGTAATGAGGTCAGGAGAGTTCAGTGGGCCTCTATGGAAGCTAGGAAATGGGTTTTCAGTAAACACAATCATAAAGACTAACAGAACTCAATTGAGATATATCAAGCTGCAGGAAGATTTAAAATAATTGTTTAAAGTTCCAAATAGAATAAAATAAAAACACCTGTTCGTCCTCCAGCAAACGCCCATGCTCCCAACCCCCTTAGGATTAGATAAATGCTATCTCGAATTCTTTAACAGATAATGACATAGTTTAAATCACAAAGTAATAGAGCGTTTCGAAATTAGTAGAAGTCGTTTTTGTCTATTTAAAATACTCGAAAGAAGTGGCTGTACAGTACTTGAAAATGAATAATGAAACTGTGAGTAGCTTGCTTCTCTGCACATCCTTGAATGCTCAAGGCTGTGAAAAGCGCAAGATCAGTAAAAAAGCTTGCCATCATATGAGAGATATGAAAGATTTGCTATCATATGAAACTGGTTTAGGGGTGCATGGCGTTCTTTCCGACTACCCATACTCCGATCCAATTGTATTTTACGTTTTATTATGGACGTAGCCGAAGCGAGATATACAGTATAACATGTAACAGGCCCTTTCCCTCTACCAAATAATAATACATGTAAAAATGTGAGGTTCAAACTGTAGACTCATGCGAAGTAACTTAAGGCCCTAAGCTGCAACTTATCTAACTCAATTAGCTTATACTATAAGCTTATGTGCAAATCCGGCCCTGACCACCAAACCAATAAATTTGGTTTGTGCTTAACTGTGGAGCTTCTCTTGATGATAAGATTAAATTCTCCTATTCACAAGATGTCGAATTGTTCTATATACTTCCTGGAAAACTTATATTATAGCAAAATGACAATTTATACAGGGTGTAGACAAAAACATTGCATCAAGCTAGCTTAGAGCTCCCAGTCTGTCCAACCATGGGACGTGCATAGTACTGAAACCAACAAATAGCACAATACCGATTATTTATACTCCAGTGCAATTGCATTCAGTTATTATTACATAGAAGTAGCGAGATATAGATTGGTGCAGTGTTTATGTTTACCCTGCATATGTGAATCGAGATAAATTCATTATTTTCTCATAAATAGGCTACTTTAGGTCTTTTCAATTGCTATTATATTGAAGTTTTGTATTCTTTACTGATAAACAACAATTACAAGCAATCTGCAAGAAAGCCGATAAAAAAGGTAATCCGACTGAGCAGATATTTTACTTTTTTTCTTTTTTCTAGATTGATTCACTGGTATGTTTAATGCAAATATACTTTTGTGCAGTAAATCGCCTTTAGGTAACGAATTTGTCTGCTTAAAGCTAGCAATTCTGTTTTCTTTTCATATGTAGACTGTATTTTTTACTCTTATTCAAATAAAAAAGCAATGGTATTTAAATCAGCAATGACTTCTCATTTCTTCCATTTAAATATTTTACGTTTAACTACAGGAACTAAGAAATTCAATATTTACGTGTAGGATTCAGGGGACAAGGCAACGCAACACAACGATCTGCCAAGGAGATGCGACTCAAGAGGCTTTCTAGGTAAACTGGCCTCTTAGGTGTTAAAAAGTAAAGAAAACTCAGAAAATTCCACATGGCTAGCCTATTAGTGATGCACGAGCCCACGACTAAGTAGATTGATTTGGTTTGATTTGATGGGATACGGAAACGCAACACATGAGCTATCCTTCTTGAAGATGCCACCCGAAAAGACTTTCTACAGAAAACTGGCCCCTATTTAGGTATTCGAAACCTGAAAAAAACTTGAAAAAAGCGCACCCAGTAGGTTGATCAGGTGAGAACCCGCGACCACCAGAGTTCAGTGGTTTAATCAATATGCACGTGATTTAGACAATGCTTTACTACCGGAAAGTGTTCATATTCAAATTTTATCTATACATTTTTCAATTATATGTAGATAAAAATGGTATAAAGAATTTAAATATGGTTTTTTATATTAAAATGTGAAAGAAGAATTGATATCAAGACCTTAGCTTTTAAATGAAGATTCATATAAAGACGAAAAGAAGAAAAAGTAATGAAAAAATAGGAAAAATGAGGACAATAGAAAAAGAAACAAAGAGATGGGAAGAGATGAGAACAATATATCTTCGCAGGTAATATAATTTTAGTGTAGATTGTATTGGTTCACCGCTACATTAAATAACAATATGTTGCTATATTATTAATGTAACACGAAAAAATAATAATAATTTTGTTCGCTAAAAATGTTTTTAAAAAATTATAATTCATTCTCTTAATTTTTTAGTTTAATTTAGCTTATTTAAAGATTTGCTGGAAAGTTTAATTTATGAAAATATTATTTAAATTTATATTATTACGTTATAATGCTATAAAAATTCTTAATGGAATGACTTCTAACGAATAACAACGGTATTTTTTTTATTGGACGTAAACAATAAAAAATTCCTTAAAATATATTTTATCAGAAATTATAATTATGTAATAAACTTTTATAAAGTTTTTACAGTTTTTGGGGAAAAATTTTTGAAAATTTTCTACGCTTACATTTGATCCTTTCAATTTTTTTGGCTTTTTTCACTATTTGGGCTTTAAGAAAGCATTTATATTTTATATTCATGGGAATTTGCCGTCCCCGCAATAAGGGCGACTTGATGGGAGGGACTTTCTTATTTTTTATATAATAAAATAAATGTATAGAATATAACAGAGGGTGGACTAAACAGTCAGTTAACCACTGTAAAAATATATTGCTGCCTTATTTAAACATCATATTGCATATTTTTAAATTACACTTTCATTTGTTTTATAAAATAAAAACACGTTATTCAAAACTCTCTGTACTATTCATATTCACACAAAAGTATAGCTTGTTAGTGTTTAAACAATTGTGTTTATTTAAAATAATTATTAAAATTATTACTTTAATCTTCCATACAACGGTTATATAACTCTTTAATTAATGAACATATTATGTAGAAGCAAGCTTTATACATTAATCGTGAATAAATTACAATCCGAAATATAAATTTTGAGTTTATATGATTAATATTTAAGGAATTTAATTATTTTAATGTGTTTATTTATAAAAATAACCTTATTTTTCATTAAAATTTAATGTGAAGAACGATATAATAAATTTCATCTACTTGAAATGGATATTGTGAATGGTAGTAAATAAAGGAATCTATGACCATCGTAAGAACTTTGGATAAACATTGAAAATCAATTTAATATGTTTCGTCAGACGTTATTGCTCTATTGATCACGAAACACAAATATACTTAGCATTCACTTCTGATATTATGCAGCAGCCATGTTCTCTTTCCTTACAAATCACAATCATTACATCTAATTCTAAAGCTGAATTGTCTCGTAAAACGTTAAAGCAATTAATATTATAGAGCATTTTTAAATAAAAAATTTTTAAAGACACAAAAACCTTATAGATGCATAAAAAGCATATAGAAATATTGAAAATTTCTTTATGTAGAGAGTGTCCATCTCTAAATTGGATTGAGGGGTTACCGCAATGTTTTTCAACCTTTTTCTAATAGTGGCACTCCGAATTCGATAAATTTTTTCTTCCGGCACCTCTATCCTCCACATTCTTTAACAATGTAGATCTATTATGCTAAAAACATTACTATTATTAATATATGAAAGAAGTGTTATGAAGCTGCTCAGCATTATTCGCGGCACTCCAGTTGAAAACTACTGGGTTAAGGCAACACATTACATGAGCGATCTGCCAAGGGGTGCTTCCCGGAAGAACTTCTTACACGAAACTGGTTCCCATTTAGGAATTAGACATGTGAATAAAACCCGGAAAACTCTGCGTTGCCAGACCGTTGATCAGGCGCAAAACAACGACCGACAACCGGTTTTTATGGATTTTATCCATTCGCATTGTTGGGCTCCATAAAATTGGAACTATACGAGTTATATTAATCTCAGTTTATTTTTTTACAAGTAAAGCATGGCGCCAAGTAAGGAGGAACGAATTCAAGTTATTTTGATGAGGAAGACTCGCAATCAGCGTGAAATTACTGAAGAGTTTAACAGACTTTATCCGGACCGCAGTGTGTGATTGGTGGAAAGTCTAGATGCAGCCTGTTAAACTCTTCAGTGATTTCACGCTGATTGCGAGTCTTCATCATCAAAATAACTTGAATTCGTTTCTCTTACTCAGCGCCATGCTTTTCTCGTAAATGAGTGAACAAAGATGATCATAACTCCTATGATTTCAGATTTATGAGGAAACCTTTATTATAAAGTAATATTATAAAAGCAAAAAGAATGCATTATTATAAATCCGGAATTCATTAAATAATTCAATAAACATTACTATTATTGTAGTATAGATGAAGTTTATTGATTTGCAATATGATACAAAGAACAATAAATTAAATTGCATTTGATCTATGTCTAGTCATTATGATGTTCTGTATGATTGTTTTACATCATTATCATGCTCCTGAACGCATTTTTCAAGACAAATAAGAAATAAATAAAGATTAATTTTGCACTTTTAATTAAAAATAATCAATGATAAAAATAAAAGCATGATTTACAATTGTAAAGAAGGTAACCTCAAACAACGGCCATTTTTTTTATGTACTCGTCAGTGGTCGTTGCTCAGAGGTTTGACTGCAGCTTGAAAAAATAAAGCAACAATTATTTTTTTGCTTTATTTTTTCTTAGTCTTTATGAGAAAAATATTGTAAATGAATAAACGAATCGAATATAAAATTAAATTTAATATATAACAAATTATATTATTTATTATTTATAACTTTTAAATATAATTAGATTTTATTCTGATGTAAATTATTGATAAAGGAGCTAATTGAAGGTAATGAAAAGAGCAAGTGTGACGAATCCTCTCCTTCTTCTTCTTGCGTAAAAGGAACTACATTATAAGAATTTATAATTGAAGTAATAGGTAATTTTATAATTAAATTTAGTGAAATTCTTCTTAAATTTGCAATCAATAGGCTGAAAGTAACAAAACACGAAATTAATGAATATTTTAGTTCATTAACTTCGCCCTATTGATTATTGTTGCTAACAATGGAATGAGTTTCACCTGAATATTTTTTCCCTCCTTTAAATAACAAAAATATTTCATCTCAGTTTAATTTATGTACAAAAAATTTCTCGTTAAATTTTTAAAATATTTTATTCTTTAATTATTAAATTCTAGTGTATAATTCTCTATAATTTAAGCTTCGTATTTAATATTTCATTTATATAATATTACTATCTTTTTAGTCGAGGCCTCTCAGGTGCCAAGAGAGGCCATTTTTTGAAGGCGGTGGCGATTTGATGGTATAAGGCAATTTGCCATCTGCCAAGGAGAACTTTCTACGGGAAACTGTCTTCTATTTAGGATAATTAGACAAGCGAATAAAGCCGGAAAACTCCATGTGGCCAGCCCGTTGGCGAAGAGTAAACCCGCGACCAACTGCCAGTGTTCTATCTACCACGTAAAATTTCTGCCAAATAATAAAAGTTTGCGTGAAATTTGGAAGTTTTGTTGAAATCCATTGTGCAGATTAAAAAACAGCAGCTTAGAATGCAATTCGTTTCTTTGTTTTTATTATAAGAATTGAGAATATTGCAAACACTAAACTTTTCTTGTTTTCATAAAGATTTCTAAGTTTATTTACATAAAAAAATTTAATATAACAGTTTTAAATAGATTTAGTTCTAAGGAAAGCGGACTAAAACGCTCTGGAAAGGATTTAAGAAAAGTAACAGAAGTAAGAAATTGGTTTGTATTTTTAATAAACTAATTTAAGTATTCAATTGATTTTATTAATTAATTATATATAGATGATAATGATTATAATTGTTTTATTTCATTTATTTATAAGAAGCGATGGAAAAAAGCAAAAAAAGTTACATCAAAAGTTTGCTTATTTTAACAAAATTGAAACAATCTATAAATAATAAACTGACTAATTATAACAAATAACTTCTATTCTATAAAAAAGAAAAAATAAACAAGCATTTACTTAGTTTTTCGAATTAAATTAAATAATTATATATATATTTTTTAACTTTAAATGAATATAAAATTCTAAAGATGCTAGCCAGATGAGCAAAGGTGGTTAAGGCGTCAGCAAACTGCTTTGGAGGATCTGGGAATGAATCCAAGTGGGAGAAGAACCCTAGAAATTTTTTTTCACGGAGGTTCGTCCTGGATTCGTCGGGCCCATTCTTCACCATCCACCGCCCCATTATGAGTCTGTCCATTTTTTTTCCAGGCCCTCTTAGTGCCCACAGGGAGAGAGTAAAAAATTCTATGAATTTGCACACCGGTGTCCGAACGAATAAAAGCACTGAATACTGTTAGTAAGTGGCGGGTTCGCACCTGAACTACGTGCTGTTTCCGGGTTTTCTTTACGTCTCTAATACTTAAATAAGGTCCAGTTTCCCACAGAAGTCCTCCTGAAAGGCAATCCCTTAGTAAATCGCCCTTATTTCACTATTCCATTTTTTTAATAGTTAATCGACTCTTGAGTCATCCCTTACACTCTATATTTATATATATGAATATAGTTGAATGTAATTATATTATATTATATCCTAACTTGCTAATTTTATTAAAAGTTTTAAGAAATTTTGCTTAGAAAAACTACAAGAGTTGTTTACTAAATTAATTGAAGTAGTTTTATTTCGTTTGCTTATTAACACGGAATATATTTTCTGTGAGAAGCAAGCTGAACCTCGAACTTTTTATTCTTGTTTGCAGTAAAGTGTCTAACAAGAATCGTTTACAAAGACTTTTTTTTTAAAAATTCTTCCACATTTAACATTAATACTTGTATCGGGAAAATGTTTATTGGTTTTCTGATGTATTTAATGACTTCATTCCGGATTTCTAGCAATCATTCACTCGATTCTCCTATTAATCATAGGTTCAGTTGGATGACAGTGCGGAAAAGTTAGGCTTTTTATCAGGAAAAATCTGGTATCAAACATCGTAATCTGTAATCTTTCATCATTTTAGAAGAATCCAAGCTTGGTATGTCGATTCCTCTAGAAGATCTTAACGTTGATCTAACTGATATATGATGTAAATTTTACTGACAACAGAATAATTAAGAAGGTAAATTTAGTAGCGGAATAAAAACATTTATTTATTCTGTTTACTTTACCATTTTTCCTATTAAAGTAACTTTAATTTCCTTCTGTTTCGACATAAAATAATTTATTATGTTTCTTGACAACTAACCGAAAAATCAAAAGGTTAGTAATTTTAATATATTTTTAAAAAGTTGGTTTTATTGGTCATGTTTTTCGAGATTGAGATGGGCCATCACTACAGTGCATTTACACACAAGTTTTACACTATGTTGGAAAGGGTAATGGGGTGGAGTCACCCCTAAAACATTATTAAAATGCATTGTCATCGGATTTAGGTCCTCAAAGTTTCAGACTTCTATCTTAATTAGAAATGGATGAAATTTGAGTTTCAAGATTTGAAAAAAACATTAAATAAAAGCGTTTAAAAAATACATATAACTGAAGAAATTATGGATTAGGTTGATGAAATAAGGTAACGAAACTTTCATGGACGATCTGATTCCCGTAGGATTCAGTACGATTCCTACGTAGGATTCATACGATCTGATTCCCGTAGTATTCTACTGGAAACTGGTTCCTATTTCGATGTTAGGCACGTGAAATAAAATCTAGAAAACTTCACTTGGCCAATCCGTTGGCCAGGCGCGAACCAAAAACCAATTGGCACTGTTCGGTAGTTTTATCTATTTTGGCCCTGTGGGCGGAAAAATTAAGCAAGAATTTAAATTTATGGTTAAAATGTGGAGTGACCTATAAAGAAAACTTTCATTATATGAATAAAAAAAGAGAACAAAAATGCACTATAAATATTCCGTCTAGATGCGGCACTGCCTATCTTTCATAATCTGTACTCAGTCATGGTCCAGTTATTTTTCTAACTTTTTCACTCGACTGATACTTTGGAATGTATTACTCCTTTCAATTTCGAAGTAATATCTAGGAAATTCGCAGTTAGATGTAATACCATTTTTGTGAGGAAGGTTTACCTCGTAGAGATTGGTATACGTGTAGCAATTCTACTAAAAAAACGTCATAGATTTTGCTGAATTTCTTTGAGTTTCATAATCGAAGAGAATAGATCTATAAGACTATTTCTGTAAGAATAGGTTTACTATGTATTCAGCAAGAAATACAGGCCTTATAATAGTTTCAATATTTGTTGTACGAGAAGTTAATTATATAAAAATATTATTATGCTTTATCAAATCGTTAATATAAGTTTATTGATTATTTAGACGCTATAAAAACATTTTGGAGTGAATATTACATTCAATTTTTCAATAAATATATTCGAGATAAAACCTTTTTCTAAACCTTTATGCGCTCTTAAAGTGTAAGGATCTATATAAAATTCGTAAAAGAATGCATTTTTTATATATTATATCATCTCTTACAATTTATTCTGCGTAATAAAGGCTTTATATATATATATATTCAAAAGTTTTACATCCGATAACGGCCACCTCCTAACAACGGTCACCTGTAAACAGAGGCCATTTTTCATAAAATTTCTTAAAGAAAACTGCATTCAAAATAGATTCCAAACAACAATCACCTCCGAAATACGGACGTCTTTTATGTTTTGTCAGTGGCCGTTGTTTACAGATTTGACTGTACAAACATTAGATTGTACTTTTTTTTATTTTCAGGTTTCTTTCATTTATTTTATGCACTGATAAATGACTCTTTCTCTGTTTTCTCTTAGATATCGCTTTTCATTATAAGATTTTCTAACGTTACGATAAGAACGTAAACGTTTACAATATAAAATAGACAAACAGACACATTAATTTAATGTTTTGATATAAAATAATGCTATCAAACGTATTAAAAAGGTAATTTTTTCCCGTTTTGATCGCTTACACTTCTACTTTTATCCGATGCAGGTCGTTCATAAAGTATAAATATTAAGGCGTTCTCTTCTTCTTCGCTTCTTCCCTTTCTTTTCTTTTATTATCCTACACTCAATTACTCCCCAGTAAGATATTCTTTTTATTTTTATGATGAATAGTGTTACTTTTCAAAGTTGAAGTTTAATAATATTAAAGCATCTTTAAAAACTTTCATGATTCATTGACTGCAAGTATTGTTACTTACTTTGAATATATGATATCTGAATAATTTGAATAGCTGCATACTTCATTTAAAACAGAATTCTAAATTGGATTTCTCGTTATTTAAAGAAACAAAATGGCTTTGAATGATTTAAATTGCAAGATAATACTTTAATTTTTATGCTAAACTCATTTATAATCTGCAAAATCTGATGTAAAATGAAGTTGGTTGAACGTCAGCAGGAGATTAAATTCTTTGCAACTTCTCAAGGGCGTCATTTCTATTGTTAAATATGATTTTTGACAGTTTTATTCGTAATAGTTTCTATTATTTTCTAAAGACAAGCGATGCAAATGATTCTATTCATTCTCTTCTCATTGTTCTTCTGCTATTGTTTCATAAATTGTATTTTAAATTGAAGATGGGCCAACTAAACTGATTGATTTTGTAATTTCATTTCGTTAATTGGACAATTGTAGTTTATTCTGAATAGATATTATGCAATTGTATAACAGAATCTACGACAATGTAAGATAGATTAATAGCTTTTCCTAAGAGAATTTTTTTTATTTGGACATTCTAAAAATTAATCGTTTTCAAATTAGAATTTATATATATAACAGAATTACGAATATGTATCTGTTCTTCAAACACTTCTAAACCCATTGATCATGACCAAATTTTTCATAGTCGCTATCTGCTAGTCCTTTATAAAGTTCATTTTAATAATTGAAATAGGAGACAATTAATGCAAACGGTCATTGTTAGAAATGTAAATTCAATTTTGAATATGATTCAATCAATCAATTACTTGGGCTACTTCACATAAGCTTCAATTTAAGATCTTGAATTAATCATATGCTAATTATGAAATAAATGCAATAATTTCGTGTCGAATACAATCTCCAATTTCGTTCACTGTGTAATACAATAGCCGAGAAAGATTTTAATAAATATCTTTTCGAGATATCGCCCTAAAGATAGCTTGCTGGAAAATAAAAATCAAAAAATATAAGATACACTTCCATCTATCAATCTCATACAACCATATTTCAAGTAATATTTAATGCATTTTTAAGAATATTGTGAAGGAAAATATATGTTTGTAAGGATTTATTTCACTTATTTTTGTTTCCATAACAAAATAACAAGAGAATAGTTGTGAAAGAGCAAGGGAATTCTTATAGAAATAGCAATTCGCTTAACAGAATCTACTGTACAGTACATGATTCGTTCTCGGTTTTGATCCCTTGAATATCTTCCTATTCAAGTTTAACTTCAATATATTTTTGTGACTATTTTAATGCGTATTCATATTATTCAGCATTGTTTTGATTTTATCAATTATAAAAGATCTTTAATTATAATTTTAACATAACTTTTTAAGCTATTTTATGGATTTCTTCCTTCTATATCACTAGAGTATCTGCTTGTCTGCACCCACAACAAAAAAGAGATCAAACCTTTCACGCTTGTTTTGACAAAATTGTCAATATTGTCATCGATACACACTTGATTTTGATAGCTTTTATTACATTATTTATCTATTAAAATACGATATGTGTTCATCAAAATATTCATTTTATGTACAATGTTTTCTATATTAGAATATTTTTACTGTCTTGCAATATTTTGTACGTTTTTAAGAATTTTGTTTCCTTGTTTTTTAGTATAATATGTGTCTATTCACCTCATCAGAGTGAATTTTCATACCTTTTTTTTTATTTAATCAATTTTGCTATAATCCAAACAGTGGCCAAGTGGATAAAACTACTGAACACCTGGGAGTTGGTGGTGGATTTGCGCCTCATTAACTGTTTGGCCATGTGAAAATTTCCGTGTTTCCTTCACACTTAAATAGGGACCAGTTTCCCATAAAAAAGATGTTCTATAAGAGGCAGATAATTCAAAGATTGCATTGCCTTACCCCATTAATCCAATACAATTTAATTGTAAGTTGCTCAAAATGTTCACTAAATAACTATAAAAATAAAACAGAAAACGCTGTAAAAATTGATTTATTAATGACCCTGCGCAAACAATACGTTCACAACAACCTAATATAAGCATACTGTTTGTGTATATTGTTACAGTATTTCGTAACAATTTATACTGTTAATTGCTTCTATAATTGTACATATACAAGATATTATATCACAGATACAATGTGTAATATGAATAATTATTTAATTAAATATCTCTTCGTAGCAGTCGTTTACGATGTTATGGAAACAGATACATACAGTACAACGCACAGATACAAAAATATTTGTCTGTGAGTTGTATTTCCGAATTTATTCAATACAGATAAATTGAATGTTGAAATACACAAACAAATCATTATTTAGAAAATATTACCATTGCATATACCACTTCCGTTATTACAGTATACAATGGGTCTTTTAAGGTCGAGCTGTTTTAGATTGTTGCCCTCACTTGTATAAATTTACTATTACTGTAATATAACCATTATAGAATTTTATTTAAAAATTTTGGTAAATATTAAAAATTAAATTAATTCTATTCTTGACGGGCCAATATTCTTTGCTCTACACTTGATTTTGGTAACATGTTTAGGAATTTTTCACGTTGTAGTGAAAGTGATGGGATAAGGCAATAAAACACACGGATAATCGGCCTGGGATATTGGGAAACCAGAAAACTGACCCCTATTCAAGTGTTAGACACATGAAAAATATTCGGAAAACTCTACGTTGGGGTGGCGCGAACCCGTAACAAACTACCAGTGTTTCAGTGGTTTTATCTTCTCAGCCACTAGTTTGGATTTTTTAATTATAAAAATATAAAAATGCAGATTATATTCCACAATATTTAAGTAAACAATTACAATATTAAGTAAACAATATTAAGTAAACAATTAAAGTAAATGTTTTGTGTAAGTACTGTACTTTGTCGCAGAATGAGTCAAAAGCCAGTCAATCATCGTAATTAAAATATCTCTTTTCAACACTGTCTAGAGAGATATTTAACAGTCAATGAACAAAATCTGGGTATAGCGGCATTTCAAGACTTGCGGAAGACATTTTCATAAAGAAGTTCAGTGTGAAAACTCATTTACTACGGCACTTTTGACCCTTTGGGTTTTAATTCGTGTGATTTTTGGTTGTGAGAACACTTAAAAGGTGTGGTTTATCAAAAATATGCTCAAATTTAACTGTCTTCAAAGTATCAGATTGCATGTGAGGAGCATCACAGATGATCAATTACAAGTGGATTACAGTATTCTTCGCTTACAGGTTTTACAAGTTCAGAATGGTCACCACGTCGAGCAGTATTCTCTATGTCGTCATGGTCTTTGTGTATCACTAGTATCTTATACAAAGAAAATGTTTGTTGATCTCAGCGCTAAAAATTCCACCGTGGTGAGTTTTAGTAGTATTTTTTTTCCAGAATTGTAATAAAATATTACCAAACCAGATTTGGTTAAATTTTGGCTTTTAAATATCTCTCTAAACAGAGTTGAATAGAGGTAATGTACTTTAATTAGGATCATTGAATATTTTAGGATTAGTTTCTTTTTTATCCTTTATATCTAAGTATTACATAAAAAGATATAAATTTTTAAAATTTATTTGAAAGCATTTTAAAATAAAGTTTTGGCAAAAAATCATCTATATTTAACTTTTTTCTTCTATTTCCTCTAATGTACAAATAAATTAAAGTAGGTTTATTTATTGATAGTTTTATCTTACTACTGGTAACTAATTCAAAATTTTCATTATAAAAAAATATATTTAAAAAATCGATTAATACAAGTTTGAAATTAAAATGTACTTTCTTTGAATATATTTTATTTTTAAAAGAATTAAAGTAAGCATTTAAAGAGTTCTATATGTGTTACATCAAAAATTTGTATCCTATATTAAACAGTATATTAAATAAATAAATACATAAAAAAATTCTTAAAATATACATTAAAAGGAATATTTTATTTCATTTTGTTAATATAAACATCTTAAAAAGTTAATTTAATTCATAGAAAATATACCCGTTTCGCTTTCAATCGTTTCATGACAAACATAACATGTAAATATTTAACCATTTAAAAAAATTTTCGTATAATAAGATAAAACAAACTTGAGTTATACTTAAACACACATACACAAAGCAATATTTAATATGGTAGAACATTCGATAATGGCCACCTCTAAACAGCAGCCATTGTATTATTATTATTATTATTATTTTAACAAAAATATAAAATAACCTTCGAACAACGGCTATTTTTAATATTTCTGCCACATGGCCGTTCTTTAGAGCACTATAAAAATATCAATTTGACACTAAAATAAAGAAATTCTTATCTAGAGGAGGGAGCGTGTTTTTAACCAAAAGGCCATTTAAGAAGGCCCACTCATAAGACTTCGTGTTGTATTTGCAAGTTGTACAAGTGCATGCATTCAGCATACATGTGAAAAAACGAATATTATTACAGTCGAATCTTCCAATAATGGCCAAATCCCAATAAAAGCTAACTCTAGACGTTTCTTCAGGCACGTTTATTTTTTGAAATGAATAAAAAATGACCACTTTCAAGCAAAGGCCATTATTTTTGTTTCTATCAGTGGCCGCTGTTAACAGGTTTGACTGTGTTTAAATGGATGCCTTTGTTGACAAAACAACAGGAAATATACTTTCATAACTCGAACGCATAACAGCAAACTTAAACTTATAATAATTTATATCTTATAAGATCTCACTACAAGCCATAAAAGGCATCATAAGGCTTGAAGACTAATTCTTCACCTCTGCTCTAGCTACAAATATCTAATAAATATTCTATTTTTATTTCATTTCACTAAATTTTTTAATTTGTCTCTAAAGATTCATAGAAAATACTAATTTATAATGAAAACAATACTTCAATTATTAAAAAGAATTAAAATAATAAAAAATTTATTGTGAATATATTATTTATTAAATTGTACAAATGCAGTCAAACCTCTAAACAACGGCCACTGATGGAACATGATAATTAGTCGCTATTCGGCTATATTTGAAGATATTTTTCAGGCATTTTTGAAAAGAAAGAAAGAAATCCGTTTTTGAAAAAAATGCTTGTTGTTAGAAGATAGCAATTATTGAGGATTTGACTGTATTTTCGGACTGGCCTCAGCTTTTAAATGTATTGTTATTTGATAGTGGAGGAAAGACCCCTGATATGCTAAAGCTTAGAATTGGATTGAATTGATGGGACTTGGGCGATCTGCCAGGAGGGATACCTGTTGGAAGGATTTCTATGGCAAACTGGCACCTATTTAGGTGTGACAAAAGTGAAAAAAACCCGGAAAATTCCACGTGGTCAGCCGTTGGTGAGGCTCAAACCGCGACCAATGTTTAGTGTTTTTTGGGGGGTTCTATCTTAGGACTATAAGAAGTTTAAATTAGTTCCTTATACAGATTACTGGTAAAACAAGTATAAAATTCATTAAAATAAAATTGTACATTCAACAATTTAAAAACACATTCAAAACTTGAAATCTGGAAAGTATGTTAAATATAATAAACAAAATATAATGATTAATGAAAACTATTCTTCGTTGGTATGAACTTTACCTGAAGTCTGATGAACAATCGTGAATATCTTTGATAATAAATAATGACAATTTTTAAATATTTAAATTGATAAGACAACTCATAATACAAGAAAATATATTATTTATTTATTTATTTATTCAAATGATTAAAAATTCATCACATGCAACTAAGATTACATTTTAGATAAGTTACAAAATAATAATGAATAATTTAATAAAGCATTTAACATTTAGTTATTTCGCATGAAAGATCAATAATTTTTACTTTAAGATTCTCTCTTTGTCAACTAAATAAATTCATTTATTTATAATTTATAATTTTTGTATTTGAATTACCGAAAAGTAAATATTATTCTTCTTTACGTAAGTAAAACCATTATTTAAGCTGGAATTATTCAATATTATCGAGCATTATTAATTTGAAAATTATTCGATATTGAACATAATCTACTATTAGTTTCCTTAGCATTATTCAGCTGTATTAACGCGAGAATTATTATTACTGATTGAGCATTATTTACCATTAATTAAACTTGCTAACTGAGCACTATTTACTATTAATTAGCCTTGTTGACTGAGCATTGTTAAGCTTTATTAACGGGACAATTAGTCAATATTATTGAATATTAGTTGATATTATCAATAGTTAGCCTTATTAATTGAGCATTATTAGGATTATTTAGCATTAATGGGCTTTATTAACGCTATTATAATTGAGCATTGTTCAACATTATTTACCTCACGACACATTATTCATCATTTTAAATCTTATTTATCATTACTGATCACTAACTATTCAATACAATTGAACATTTATTAACACGCGCCTCTTTATTATTTTTATTAACGTTGTTAATAAAATTACATTACATTATAATTATTAACGTTATAATTTAGGCATTATTAACATAAAATTCATTAAAGAATAGTAATTATTATTAGCGCTAGCTTCATTGAAGATTATTGAGCATTATTAATTGAAAATATTAAATCATTCGCATCTAGGATAAATAATGTTTTAGAGGGAATTAATTAAAAATATTTCCAGCAATCTATTTAATGTAATTAATTAAATCAGAATTTACAATATAAAACATTTATAAACAAATAATAACAAAATTGGAAAATTAGATAAGGAAATGAGATCCTTTCAACATTAAAGATATAAATCTTAGAAAAGATAATTATCCCAATTACCGTCTGCAGATTCTCTAGTGGCCCACTGTTACGGTAATATTCACAATTTCTTCTACAAAAACTACATAAATTATCATGAAAATTGATTTAAAAAATGCGGTTTTATAAATGAAAATTATCTCTTTGGTGACTTTTTCCGCATGAAACATCAATAAAAAACTCAACTCGTGAAAGAAAAATAATTAATTTATACAAAAAAATGCCAATTTTCGAATAGCGTAAACTATTTAAAAATATTCCGCCATTTTTTATAACTAATTAACATACTTTTATTATTAAAATGAACAGTTCGACGCTTTTTTTATTATATATATTTAAGAAAACTAGAAAAATTGTTTTATAAAACTACTAAATTTTAATATTAATAACAATCTTCAAATATAAATTTCGCATAATTCGAGTTAATGTGATAAATTGTCAGTAGGGAAATCAATCTTAATTGTTAATTTTTAAAATAAATTTTCTATATATTTTCACGTCTTTATCGGAAAGTGTTGACTATTTAACATTTGTTAAATACTTCAAAAATATTGTACAGTAAAACTTGTCTAAAACGGAACCTCCTAAACGGAAAAATTCGGATTGGTGAAACACAGCATCGCAACAACGGGTGATCTACCAAAAAAGAGTACCCTAGGAGGGCTTTCTGTGGAAACTGACACCTATTTTGGTGTTAGACATGTGTAGAAAACCCGGAAAATTCCACGTGACCAGCCCATTGATGAAATGGAACCCTCGACCAGCGTTCACTGATTTTACCCACTTGGCAACTGTTGACAATCTCCAAAATTAAAAAGAAAAAAAAATGAAAAGAAAAAATCAATACGATGGGATTCCGGTTTACACAGGTTTTACTGTACCAACAGTAAATTTGTGTAAACCGGAATGGCACAGTACCGAATATTTTTTACAACTTGGCAAATTTCCGTTTTATTCGAGTTCCGTTTTGGACATGTTTCACTGTAAAATATTTATTTATAAATTTTTTCCCTAATATAAAATAATTAATTGTATATATTTACCTTCCACGTCGGTATCGTTATAAAGATGTAAAGCCATTTGACTAATCCTCGGATCGAAGCTATCTAAACTAGTTGTAACGTATTTTCTTAACTGGTTCCAAGTCCAAAGGCTAAGATCTTCGGGTCCTGGCCAAATATCCACACTCTGCGACCCGGTACCTGTAGAAATTTACGAATTGTCACTAAAAAATCGATACGGAAATAACAGCAAGATTCACGCATTATATATTAACAGCTAGTAAAAATGTTGGGAATAAGACAAATACTCTGTACCGAATCATCTTCGAGAAACTTGCCAAAGTCAATTTTACACTATATAAAGTATAGGTGTACGGCAAGCGTTACACACACACATATATATATATATAAAAGATTCTATAAATAGATTGCAGGAAGGCCCAATACGAATTTCTGTTGACGTTAGAGAAAGAATTACATAGAAAATTCTATCTTAAAACCATCTGCCACGGATTTCCCAGGAGTTTTTACTAAATCGATCTATCTATCAAAGGACTTTTCTTTTCAGTAAGAACTTTGATCGTTTGATTTCGCTTTCTGCGAGACATAGCATCTTGATGCGATATCAACGAGCGAGGCGACTCACATCTGGTGGCACTTCCAACTTGTCACTTGGAAAACGCTTCAGGCGTTCAGCTTCTTTGTCTATTAATCATTCTCCAAATGACTGTCCTACTACTAAATCGATACTTTAATAGAATCATGCCTTATCCATTGTAAAACACTTTATACCTTAAACGTCTCTTAAATAAAGCTATTGTTTATTATCCGACTAACTAAATACCAACTTCTTTTACTAATTTTACTATAATTGCTTGCTTTTTGTACTCATTCAGGTAATGTTTTAATCATCTAAGCTCTATTTTAAAACGGTTTATAAGCATTTTATACATGTATTTTTATATCTGTACGCTTACATAATAATATTCCTATACGCGTCTTTCTTATAAAAGATATCCAAAGATACATTTAATTTTTATGTACACCCCTATATTTTCATGAATATATATAAATTTGGTAAATTAATAAAAATTTTGCCTTTACAGCAAGATTTACCTATAAGTAGAGGCAAGTCGTTAGCTTGTCCCATGTTTATTGTTTCAATAGGTGTAGCTGGTAAAATATCACCTGAAAAATAATAAAATCATTAAATAAATGTATTTTTAAATGAATTAATTGAATGAGGATTTGCGAGATTTTACCGTCGACTACAATTAATTGCTCCGGATATATTCCTTGAATAGGAAGATCGTTCTGATCTCTGATTCTGAACGAGGGATCGTCTTTTCCTAAATATGACAGCAAAATCTCCTTACTAGACATCTGTTTTAGGCATTTTACATCCCTGCAACCACTTCTAGCCAGGAAAAAAGCCGTATTATGTTTTTGCAGTTCTTCAAAAGTTCGATTAAAGATGGCTGCAGGACCTATCAACCAAGCGGATCTGAATAACTCTCTACCAACTTTAGAAGAAATCATCGCTAATATAGAAGAAGCTCCCGCATCGGGACCGAAGACTGTTATCTAAATAAAATATTAATAAAATTTTTTACTATTATTCTTGTAAAATTATATATTATACAAGAGCGTATCTAGGAAAGGGTACTTTTGGTGTTGCAGCACCCTCTTGATATAAATGCAATCAGTTTTGTTACTTTAATGTAAAAATAAATATGACTTCGATTAGGTAGCTAAAATAATTTTAAGGTTGTAAAGGTTGTTTCATGAATATATATAAATTTGGTAAATTAATAAAAATTTTGCCTTTACAGCAAGATTTACCTATAAGTAGAGGCAAGTTCGACTCAGGACGCTTTTAGCGTCCTGAGTCGAAAGCCGCACGACAGGATAATTAGACCCACCTGGAGCTGGGGCCATAAACGGCCGGAAGGATCAAAGGAGTAGCGTCTCCGCTTAAGGGTCATGTGTTGGCCACGTGCCGGCCGGCTTGGGAAAAAAAATGTAAATAAAGCACGGACGCAAATGTAAGCTACGTCGGCGGGAAATAGGGCGGACGTCTTTGAAAGCTCTAAGAAAGGGAAGGAACTGATTGGTCGCAGGAGGTAGTAGCAGGATCCCTTAAATTGGTAGGGTGGCGAGCAAAACGGGAGAGAAAGGGCGAGAGACCGGATACGTGGTGATCTCTGACACTAGGTAAGCCTTTGAGGTGTATAGAGAGAGCGTTCTCCTCTTGGAAAGTCCTCCGGAAAAAGGTTAGTGTAGAGACGGACGGCCACGCGGTTGAGCCATCTCCGGAAAAGCGACTTGAGTTCCCCGGACAGACAAGCCGACGTGCGACATCACAGCTTTGTTACATTAGCGTATGTAATGTTGTTGAACATTGTACAGACTTTGTAAATATTTGTAGTGTAAATAAACTGTATATAACTACTTGTTGAGTGTGGAGGTGTAGCTTTCCTCGAACCATCTAACGGACATTCTCGAGTCGTAAAGAACAACTCGAGACGGAACATTCGTAAAGATCTCGCGACGGATAATAAGGATATTCACTAAGGTAATTGAGTAACATGCTCTAAAAGACAGAGGGCACCCACCCTGCCATTACCCACCGAGCAGCACCCATATTCTCAAAATCCTGGATAAGCCACTGACATTACGGTCTGTTCTACAGGATAAGTCAAAAGTTGTTGAACACCTTTAAAAAATTGAACTCAGTTAGGCAAGAAAAATTTTGGTACGATAGAAACATTTACGTAGTGCAGCTGACACCCATAAAAATGGTTGCCCCTAGGCATAACATATTTCTATCATGGCAAAATTTCTTCTGCCCAACTCAGTTCGATTTTAAAAGTATGATAAGCGATTTTTGACTTACTCTGTATCCAGTGGAGGATTAAATACTATTCCTAGGCTGAGATTTAGCAAGGTTTCCCCGATCTTGCTCCTGTCAAACACTTTGTTGATGAAGTGACGTTAAGTTACGTTACATATCAGTTAAAACATTTGTTTTTGTTCTCGGGGCCCCTCCTTTCCGGGCCCCTATGCTTAAGTCTTCTCAGCCTAATGGTTAATCGCCCCTTCCTGTATTACAGAACATAGTTCAAGCGTATAATTTGTAGAATCTTGTAAATTGAAAGGGAAATAATTGTAGCATACAAGCATTAAAGCTAATATTTAGTGTTGAAAGGGACAATACGACAAGCATTGTTACGGTCTGTAAATAAATTACGAATTCATTCCTGTAACTCAAATGCATTAAAACCAATTCTCCTATAAACAGAGCAAATATAAAAGCATAATAAAAAATTGTTTAACTTGTTTATTTTATTATCAAAAGATAAAAAAAGATAGAATAATGTTCAGAGAGGGGTATCTATTTTTGATAGCAATAACCGTAACTACTGACATAAACGATAGAGACATTGAAGTACCAACCTTTTTCGGATCTCCACCGAAATTCTTTATATTATCCTGTATCCATTGCAATGCCACAATCATGTCCCACAAGCCGTAATTGCCGAAACCATCGGCTAAAATACTTCCTACAAGTAAGTCTAGTGCCATAAAACCTAAAGAGTGAAGGCGATAATTGAGAGACACGAAGACCATGTTTAACTTCTTTGCCAATTTAGCTGATGGACATAGTCCCGGTCGATTTCCAGCACCAAATTGAAGAAATCCTCCGTGAATCCATACCATAACCTCTAAATCTGCCTAAAATTCTTTCGATTAATCTCAAGATACGATCGATTGGTTTGAATAGAGCAAATTTTTACGTAAATTTGACATTATTCTTTAGAATTTTTCATTGTGAAACTGACGTAACGACGTCAAATTGACGTAACAACTGTGCACTATTCCAACCAATCGAACACAGCCTTAATTATATATAACTTTAAATAAAAAAAAAAGCAGATACGTACAGAACTATCCAATCGAGGGGACCAAATATTCAAATATAAGCAATCTTCCTGTCCTTTATACTTTTTGTTATAAGGACTAAGTTGGAAGCAAGGAGGACTAAACTGGTGAGCTCTTTGTCTACTTGTGTTGCTACAATGTTTAGTATCAGTCCATATAGGAACCGTCTTCTTCCATCTTAAATCTCCCACTGGAGGAACTGCGTAAGGTATTCCCTGAACATAATAAATTTATTAATGTATTTATAATGTATTTAGTAAATAAGAATTAAACAAAATAAGGATAATTAATACAAAATCTTGTTTCTAAATCGACTTATGTCAGAAAATGTCATTACCAGAAGACGAAACTAAAAATTTAATTAGTTTTCTTTTAGTTGTTGTTATTGTAACTCGTTATTAATGGATAGTAACAAACACAAAATACATTTCTTATGTGGCAATCTTTTTACTTCTTTTATTTAAATCATTTTAAGCCGTAATAAGTCGAGTTACACTATAGAATCAAACCTCCCAACAAAGGCCACCTCTAAACGGCGGTCATTTCTCAGGATCGTTTCTTTTTCATACAAAATAACCTCCAATCAACGTTTACCTCCGTACACCACCATTTTTATGTTCTCGTCAGTGTCCGTTATTTAGAGGTTCGCCTGTATAAAAGTACTTAAAGTAGATTTTAAATCGTTCTAAAAGAAAATTACAAGTGTCAGACTTATACATAAAGTAGAAAATATAAAGGGCTTCTTTCCATCTACCAAATAATAACGAATTTAAGGCCCTCGTGGTTTTAAATTCGTTTCCGCAAATTATACATATTTATTTGAAAATATGTTAACTTTAAATACTTGAAATAGTACACGATTAAACATGTCCATCACTTAAAACTAATAAATTATACTTCATATAATCAAGGCCTTTGTTCCTTTTAGAGTGATTAAACAAGGCAATTTTGGGTCATCCTGTATGCTCGAATGTTTAGATATTTAAAGAATTATAAAATAATTTTATCGAGTAATATTACAGTGCGAAGTAATAGATAAATATACCGAGTGGTCGTAATTAAAGCACCCTTATTTAACTCTGTTTAGAGAAATATTTAGAAGTGCAAATGCAACCAAATCTGTTATGGCGACATTTCAAGATGCTACAAGTCGTGTTATCTTAATTCGGGTGATTTTCGGCTTTAGAGAGACTTAAAAATGTGCTTTATCGAAGGCATGTTGTAAATTTGGAAGCCTCGAAAGATGGTATCAGGTTCTGTCTAGAAACTACTTAACATAAATATAAGTGATATGTATGCAGGTAATCGTTACGATGTGTTACAACGGGGTGGCTATGGAGAAAATTGTTACGACGTCTTCCAATTGGATGAGAGTGTTTATAAAAACGTTACGTAATGCTAGAGTTCAAACTTTTCGGTATCACAATGGTTTTGAAGCGTTGCATAACAAACCATACTGTTTATATCGCTGCTTTGAACATTACAGGTGTAACATTATACGTGAATGAAATATTGTAACGTTCAATACCTCGCGCTGTGTATTGTTCCTTAGTACAGTTAATGGGGTCGATCGAGGATATGCGTAACGTAATTTATGGACTCTCCCAAATACAGCACGCGAGAAATATTACAAAGAACATTAATTACGTTCGACTGTATGTATTGAAGACATACACGTTCAGAATGGGAACGACGTTGAGGTCTGTGTAAAGTACGAATGTCATGTAGTGTACAAATAAAATATTTGTTGTTTGAAGCACCGAAAGTGCCAAATTTGGTATTAATTTTTTAAACCAAAAAAAATGTCTTCGGCTTCTCCCGAAATATCGGAAAATCACACCAGATTTTGTTGCACTTAGACTGTTAAATATCACTGTAGACAGCGTTGAATAGTGGTACTTTAATTACGATCATCCGATACGTACTGTACAGTAACTAAGCTTATTATCGTCAAGAATTAAGCAAATAAATAACTTGATTAATCTTATTATCTGCGTGAAATAATAACTTATTTTATTATTTATTTATAAAAGTAGAGGAATATAATTTAAATTATTTATACGTTATTATAAATTTCAACAACAAAATAATGAATTCGTTCATTTTACATTTATAAATTGTTTAATGTTTTTTTTTCAAATTTTCATAATAATAATTAACGGATTTAATCTTATTTAATTATTCAGTTCGCGTGAATTATAAAAATAAATATCTGAAAACTGTAATTTATTTTTTTTTAAATAATTGTTTTTTTAATATTCGATGAAAGAAAATGGTTATTATATAAATAATCTTGTTTATAGTTTAAAATTGTCAAGTAAAATTAAAAAAAAGTTTGCTCGTTTGTTAATGAAGGTGATTAAAATAAGAAAAATAAAATTTTGATTGCAATTTTAAGTCAAATGTCAACACAAAAATCAAAATGTTAAGAATTTGGCATATAAAATTCGTATGAATATTTAATAATTTCAGTAAATATACCAAAAAGTTCAGTTAAAGTAAATGAAACGAGCAATTATTTATTATGACGTCGTCACAATGCCGGGCTGCAATTTTTAATCATATTTTAATTAAAAAAAAAACACTCGACTTCCGGTTGAGACCGGAAGTTCGTATATAGTTAACCGGGGTCTCCGACCTCTAAGCTTTCCATACTCGATCTGGATTTTAGTGGCTTCTTTCCCCAGTACATCATACTTCTCCTGACAACAATCGAGTCATGCCGGTTATCTATCTAACTCCGTTCTCGAGAAAATTTTGAATTGAAATCACGTAACTTTCGATTCAGCTCGGAAGTTTGTATATGGTTAATCGGGACGATCGGCCCAAAAGTTTTCCATATTTGGTCGCGATTTTCATCTATTTAATTCTGTTCTCGAGATTAACGAAAGAAGACAGACAAACAGACGGGAGTGGGAATGCGTAGGTCTGTAATTTGAAAATTTCATTCCAAACAGTTATTTTTTTTACTATTTTCACTCTGTGGGTACTAACAGATACGTTTTAAAATTATACCCATAATGGGTTGATTAAAAAAAACCCTTAACATATAAGAGGCGAGAGCTGAATATATTCGGTTAAACCACTCATTAAAAATACATACACACATTCTGGGAACACCCCAGATTCGATTCCGGATCCACCAGAGCAGCAGGCTTATGTTTTAATTAATTTATCTGTCACTTTGCAAGGATTATAAACTTTAAGGTATTAACATGAATTTGAGGTTAAATCTTAAAACATTAAACTTTTGGTATTGGATTGATGGTATAAGGCAACCCAGCACATGAACAATTTGCCAAAATAGATACTGTTTGTAAGGATTTTCTATAGTAAATTGGTCCCTATTTAAGTGTTAGACACATGATAAAAAAATAGAAAATTCCAAGCAGCCAACCCATTAAGCAGACACGAATCCATTATCAGTGCTTAAACTTTTGGGTAAATATTCAGTTTAATAAACAATTTTAATCTTATATTTACCTTAAAACCATACCAAATTTTATATTACCAACATTCTATTTACCTTAGTTTAACCGAATTTTAAACATTTTAATCGTCTATCTTTTTACTTTCTTAAACGAATATTTTCAATTAAAAATTTAAATTTAAAAAATATTTTTGATTTATTTTTAAATGTTTAATAAATTATTTTAATAATTTTTTTTTAAATATTGATATAAAAAAAACATTTATTTATTTTTTAAATTTAAAATTCAGATTTGCATATTTCTTAGAAAATGGCTACTTACTTAAATAAATTTCGAGAATATCTGTTGATATTCACTTAAATGAATATTCTCAGAATAAAGTAGATAATATTTCTCTTAAGTAGACACTCATATTTAATTTTAACAAACTGATAACCCTCATCTCCTTCATTAACATTAACGGATCATTAATAACACGTGTAATTCGTCCATTATTAATGTATGTCACTTAAAAATTTAAATTAAAACAACTTTTTTTAATGTTAAAAACTATAAATTTATCATTTTTATAATCAAAACAAAATTTTAATGATAAATTTCTTCGTTAATTCATAAATCTTAGCTTTAAAAATAATTATATTATTGTCTTTAACTTCGGCCCTCTTCGTTACGCCCAGAAAGTGTACACTTTGATGTCAAATCGACGTCATCTCTTCATTTTTATAATGAACGTTTAAAAAAATGACGTCAAATTGACGTAAAAGTATAAACTATCTCAACCCCACAGGCCTCTTAATTTTAACTATTGCAACGTCAGATTTTCAATTATAGTGATCATATCATTGATATGTGACACTTAAAAATTTAAATTAAAATACTTTTCATTGAACTGAAATTTAAAACAACCTCTGCTTTCGCTTAATGACGAATATAAGATACCATTTATTTTAAACAAAGTTTTAAATTTAAAATTCTTGATTATTAAGAATGAAATTTAAGAATTCCAGTTTTTAGGTATGTAAATTATATTATTCAACATTAATTTTAATTAAAGCAACAAGAAATTTATTACTACTTACCTTGAAAACAAAAGCACCTTCTTCTACCACCCCTGCATATTGTCCGCAGTTAGTTTTAACCAAGAGAGCATCTTCGAAACCTCCACCATTAGAAGATTTAGCATCTGGTGTTAGGCGTAGCGTGTTAAAACCATCTTTCCAAGGTAGGACGAAGCATAAAGTGACACCAGCCATGGCCAATAGGACGACCATAAGAGCCACAGTAATCAATGTCACCTTGGCTTTTTGGTACCAACGTCTCTTCATCCTCAGTTCCTGGTACCTTTTTCTAATGGCTTCGTCTTCATCATCCAGATGACAGTAAGGTCGATGGACATTACGCAAGAGGGACATGCTAACGGAACGTATAAAAAAATATTCATCATTTTAATGACGTCAATTTTAATAATATTCGTAAATTTTAATTAAAACTGACACAAACAGTCGGATATTATTTACTCTGACTGAATTGTTTTGAAATCCGATATTTTCTGTATGAGACAACCTATTCAATTGTTGAAAGAATTAATAATTATTCTATTCGCTTCGGGTTAATTTTTGAATATATAAATAACCTTATTGTGCGAGTCAAAAATCAATATTTAAGTCAAATATACCGAAAGTTTTCATATTAAAATGTAAAACTAAAGTGATTAAGTTAATGTTAAGATCTGTAGCGTAAGTAGGGAAGGGACCAAGAGCCTCCTTACCTTTGAAAAAATATTTAATCGTCATCCACAGCGCTAGTAGTGCAGGGTGTAGCACGTTCTAATTAGTGCTCCCCCCTAATATCTGTTCGTTACGCTAGTGCTTAAGGTTGAAAAGGAGAAGTAGCATAAAATATTGTTAAAAATACTCACGAATTTCATGTAAAAGTATTCCAAACACGCAAAATACACGAAAGTTAATTAGCACGCTTAGCTTAAAAAATTATCATCTTTTTTAAAGAACGAACAAGGTTATTAATATCAGGATAATTTTTCTTTATAGAACAGTATGAAAGAATGTGACCACAAATCGGAAAGAGTGACTACACGTGTCAGAATGATACATAACGTTATTTCCAGTAATAACGTGGCAAGGGCTGACAAGAAGAAATACATCACAGTTACACATTGCAAAGCTGTAAGCTTATCAAAGCATTGCAATTCCATCAAAATATCTGCAGGCTATACACTCTCAATAATACCTATCGAAGGTAGTTATTGACAAGGGGCATAGCCTTCTGCTTCCAAAAAATCGCTCCGGGCTTGTCTACACACAAAAAACACGCGTTTATTAATGTCTTTCAAAGTTGAAAAATTATTATATTTAAATTTCTTACAAGAATTTTATATTAAAAATTAATTTGAGTAACTTTTTAAAATATATTTCGGTTGCAATTACACCTCTTTTTCTTCACGTGATGCTGCACTTGATGATGCTTCTTACCTGATCGATTAACTGTAGAAGCTACACTTGATAAGGAATTCACTTTAAGAGGCTTTGACGTGATTTTAAATATTAAAAAAAAATAATTTAATGATATATAAATAGTATTTTTTAACGTTTTATTCTGTATTTTTATAGAATAAAATCAATATAAAAATTTATTCTGAGTTAAGTTAAATAGGATACATAATATTTTCCATTGATCTGTCTGGCCTAAGGAAATCTAAGAAATGACAATCACAAGAAAATAAAATTTGAATTTTTCTATACTGAATGGAGTCAACATCATTCTTATAACAGTTTAAAACGTCAGAAAAACGTTGAAAAATAAAACAATATAACTGGGTAATAAATCAAATTTATTAATTATACTTTTATAAATTTATAAATGAATAATCTGAAGAATAGATTCAACGTCATTGTCTTAACATCATTCGTTTAGTAGGAATAATGTACACTATTACGTTAATTCAAAGTCTTCTTGCAGTTCCCTTATGAGAAAGTGTGATAATGACGTTAATTTGATGTCATTCTTGAGGTTTTCATACAAGAAAGTGTGATAATGACATCAATTTCACGTAAAAGTGTTAACTGTAGGACTATTTGTTTTGTACGAATAATGTACAGCGGTACGTCAATTTGACGTCAACTTGTTTTCTTACGAGAAAGTGATAATGATGTTAATTTAACTTAAAAGTGTACAATATTTTCGCAAAACGAATGCTCCTATAAAGTACACTTTTCCATCAAACTGAAGTCATTATTAACGTCAAACTGATGTAACATTGTATATTATTTTGACTAAAACATAAGAAAAATAACGTTTAAACCAGTTAAACTTTAATAACTAAATAATAAATCGAATTTAGCGTATAAAAAATGGAAAAATTCTGTTCTATAAACGAATAAACTGAAGAGAAAGCATCTCTTAAGTTGCATCACCGTATAAGAAGATTTAATAAAATTCCATGTTATTGATTAGTTCTGCATGTGTTTCTTTAAACTTTATCTCTTTGATACATTCCATAATGTAAAGTTAAAATTGCTTTAAAGAAAAAAAAAACGAATATTAAGTTAGTTTCATAGCTTAAAATAAGTGTTTTGCATTAAGCCAACTGCTCAACTTAAATCTTTCTGTTGATTTCGGTGCCAAGAGCCAAAAGTATTGATCAGTTATATTTGCTAGCTGCGAGAGAGAAGATATTTCCCAACAGAAAAATTGTTCTACTTTATTTCGATTTTTAGCTCTAAAATTCTAAATAACGATTCTAAATAACGATTTAGTAAATTCGAAACTCAGTATTTAAATTAAAAATTTCTTTACATTTAGTCAAATATTTTTAAGATAAAATTTCGTAGTAGTTTTAAGAAAATTGTTTAATTAAAAAATGCATTAAAAATTTAGAATATTGTGTTTTTTTCTTAAAGAAATTTTAATTTAAAAAAGTAAAGTAGGGTTTTGGGTTGATGGAATATGGCAGCACAGCACATCTGCCGAGAAGGATCTCCCGGGAGAATTTTACACGGAAAAAATGGTCCCTATTTAGGTGTTAGTCACGTGAAGAAAACCCAGAAAACTCCACGTGATAGCACGTTGGTGAGATGCAAACCCACGACCAATTGCTGACTTGGTTTAGTTTGGTTTGGTTTGGGATAAGGCAACATAGCACTTATACGATATGTCAAGGGGTGATGCCTCTCAGAAAAATTTCCTATTGGACCCTATTTAGGTGTTATATATGTTAAAAATACCCGAAACAATTTCTCGTTGTTAGCTCCGTCGTAAGGTCTGTTCAGTCACTGATTAGCCCAAAAACTAACTTCTAAAATTTGTAATTTTAAAGATAAAGCCTATTTCTATTCCAGATTAACAAATATTTTTGCTCCATTTTTTAACGAAAATAATAATAATATGAATAATAATTCAAAGATAAGAAGATAAAATTCAGTCCTGAAACTTCGTATTTATTATTTAAAATTGAATTTTATTCTCAATTATATCAAAAAGATACCAAAAAATCAGGTGTTTAAGATTATATATTGTATAAAATTTTAATATTTTCCGTTCTGAAATCGGATGAAAGCGCAGAAAATTGATTCTGCTCGACTTCTAGTGAATGCCAGTGGATCAGTAAAGGTTTATTGCATTTAACACGTGATGAGGAATTCAACTATTTCTTTTCCAGCTCCGTAATGTTTAATGGTAATTATTTTGGCCGCAATGGATAAGTTATCACTTTTACGCCTATAAGAACCACTTTGGAGAATATCATGAGCGGAATAATATATATCTTTTTTACTATTAACACAAATAAACTCAATTTTTTCCTTCTGAATTCCGGGCTCTAACAGTGACTGCATTATATAGATCAGGAGTGTTCGGTGCTTACTAAGAACTGAAATATCCAATTTATTATATTCAGTAGCTGAAGACGAGAAAAAATAGAAAAATATTCTAAAAAATTAAATTTTTTAAATAATTTTTTTACTAACTCCGGATTGTAACTATAATAAAATCGTCATTAAAACCGTAGTTGATTAAGACCTTTCGAGGCCCTTGGGCGCAGAAGATTAGGGGGCCCTTTACATTATAAACTAATACCTCTAATTGTGCAGTACCTATAGAAATTTTTATGACCTTTAAGATTTGTAATTGCAACGGTAAAATTACTTAATTTTTTCCTAATTTCGGGGCACCTAGATACATGCCGCACTTGCCTAGTGGGCAGTCTGGCACTGAATAGGGCTGGACTGTAACTGTGCTGTTTAGTAATTTCGCACTCTAAAACTCATACTTTAGGTCTTTGACTAGTTGGGATAGTATACAATTTTACGTCAAGTTGACGTCATTACTTCAGTTTCACAATGGAAAGTTCTAAAGAATGACGTCAAATTTACGTAAAAATGTGCACTGTTCTAATCTATAGGTTCTTAGAACTAAGCATATTCTGTAACTGAAGAGGATAAAGAAATAAACAATATTATTGTTATATATTTATTCTATGCAAATAATTATTGTTGGAATTTTTTATTATTTTCTGATTGTATCAGTATAATAAGAGTTCGATGCGTACAAAGGAACAGGAACCCTAATTTAGTTAAAGAGGACGAGATGTATAACGATAAATTTTCTATTTTTTTAAATAACTTTTTCACACAATTAATTTTATCTGGAAATTTTTAGTATTTCTAATATTATTTGTTCTAAAAGGAAAGATTGGTTGACACGATCCCTTCCCAAATTGACAATTTTACAGATGGAAAGTTGGATGTCAAAAGTAAACTCTGTGTAATTGACAGGTTCTTGTAAGCCATTGATGGCAAAGAAGAAAATGGTTAAGCAGAAAGAACCATGAGAGGAGCCAAATTGAAAAAGAAAAATGAGATTTCTTGACAGAAATAAGTGCGATATCTTCAATAATATATAAAAATCTAAGTAAAGCTCGCATAACTCGGTTAGAAAATATATTTTTAAATCTCTTTACGGTAATCCATTCGAAAGTTCTTAAAAAACTATACGAGTGTGTGACTGTCGACATTAAACATATCGTGTTCATCCTAGTATGAATGATTTGAAGTAATAAGTTGTCAGTCACACGCATCCCTGGGAGCAACAATCCAATTGTCTGCAACTATGGATAAAAATAGAAAGCAAGCAAGAGAGTAGTTATTAAAATTCCAAACTCCAACTTAAATCTAGTTCACACCTCATCAATAATTTACTCAAATTTACTTGAAGCAGAGGAAGAAGTTATTTATATAAATTCCCGTAGCTGTGAAACAATTTTTTTTTCTTAGAAGAGCACTCAATATCGCTGCTGTAGTGTTTTGTTTACTAGAAAGATAAAGTTTTATTAAAAAGATAGCTTGTACTTTGTTATTATTTTAACATTTCACAGTGAAAAATACTAAAAAAACGAGGAAATGTTATCTATGAGAAGATAGCTATAAATTAATCAAACAGAAGTGATGGAAAAATGTATTATATATATATATATATATATATAAACAATATATATTCTATAAATATATATATAAATGTTTACTTATTTATTTCAATTTTACAGATAAAAAAATCCAATTTAATATCAGAAATTTTATTAGAATGGAGAAAACATATATATATACACGTATATTGAAAACAGAGTTTGAAAGATTAAAAAAATAAATATATCAAATATCAGAAGAACAAAATTTGATTGAATTTTCGATTTTTTGAATTTTATCTAAGGAATATCTTGCGTAAAAGACAGTTTACGATTGATAGAATAAAGCAACACAACACATGGACATTCTGTCAAGGGGGTTGACCCCTGAGATGATATTTTAAAGGAAAACTGACCCCTATTTAGGTGTTAGACACGTGAAAAAACCCGGAAAACTCCACGTAAACCAGTCGGTTAGGCGTGAACACGGGACCAACTGTCAGT
Organism: Centruroides vittatus; assembly: GCF_030686945.1. Taxonomy (NCBI): domain Eukaryota; kingdom Metazoa; phylum Arthropoda; class Arachnida; order Scorpiones; family Buthidae; genus Centruroides; species Centruroides vittatus. The sequence goes on along the minus strand of NW_027122274.1, from coordinate 196,945 downwards.
GTTCAGTGGTTTTATCTACTCATCCATTGGTGAGACAAAAATATTTTAGTAGATATTAAGGGATGTGTTAAAAAAAGACTGATGAATATAAATTCTTGGTGATTTATAATGTCATTTTGCCTAATCGCGTGTCATAATTTAAATTTTCTTTGTGGCTTATACAGGATTTATATTTCTAATTTTAGAACGGTTTAAATACTTTTTAAACAGGCTATTCTCCTTTATATAAATTATTTTCCAAACTTTAAATCTTTTATTTTTTTCACTAGCGTAATCAGGGAGGACCCAGTCCTTACCTTTGTAAATATATAAATAACAAAATTAAATTAGTAGAAGAAAACACAATTGAATGTGTCAAATGAACTTACATACGTATATACAATATAAAAGAGTTTACTCTTCATCTACAAATACAGGGGCGTTTTAATTCGGGCCTTCTTAATATCGGTTCTATCAATAGTTACACTATTGATTCTTTTTAAGTAATAAACTTCAAGTAGTTTGCAAGCTACTCGTTGAGAAGTACTGTATAATTGCTTCATAACCTTCTCTTATCTTGAAATTTTCTATTTCCTGAAGCATTGGCTCCGTAATAAGCGCATAAATATTTAATAGAATACAAAATTTTGAAGCAATGATAACTATGAAAAGAAAATAATGAATTTTTAATTTCTTCCTTTAAAAATTTTATATGAAAAAGGCACAATTTAAAGCATAATCAGTACAGATAGGCTCCACTCTACACATTAATTGTACTAACTCTAAGATTAAGATCGATTATTTGAAAATTATGACATTAATATTTTCTCTGCTTTAACTAGGCAAGTAATTATTGTCATAAAGTAGCTATCTTACGTTTAATATCTCAAATATATCTTCTAGTTTTTCGAAAATAATCGAAGAAGTGAAGGAATGTTTTCCTCTCCTTTCATAGCTTTTAATCTTTACAATGGAAACGTTTCCCTCTTGTAAACAAGAAAATTTATAGTTTATGAACTATTCTTGTAATTTGTACATCAAAAAGCTTTTTTTGCAATTTATAACTTCCAAGTATTTTTCCAAATTACAAGTTCCTAAATCATTTTAGTAAATAATAAAAAGAAATAAAGAGAAATTTTTGCTCTTTCATTATTTTATAATAAGGGAATTTAAATAATTGTCAACTGTACTAATAGAAATTTTGGTTCTTTTTAAAACAAATTTACGTTTTAATTATTTTAAAAAATATTTTAAAAAGTCTTGTTTTATTTTAAGTATTTCTGTTTAATATATAACGTACGAAACAGCTTAAAATATTCAGACAAAAACTTGTTGTGGCCCTAAGCTATAACCTATAAAAGCCCTTCCCATCCACCAAATAATGATACATGTAAAATGTGAGGCCTTAAGTTACGGCTTAGGGCCTCGCTTGAGGGCATACTGAAGACCAAATAAAGTAAATTTGGTTTTAGAATAAGCAGTATAAATATACAACGATATAAGCTTTATTAAACATTAATATTCACCACTTTAAATTTGTAAAAAAAACGAATAAATTATTCGTAATTTTGTTACGAATAATTTATTCAGTTCATAATAATTAATGTTATTTCAGGTTAATTTATTTCATTTTCAATAATAAATTTTAAAATTTAATTTATAAGCCAGAAAGTATAATGATGAGGAGGAGAATTAATTCTGTAAGCTCGAGTTTTATGTAGTAAATTCTACTTATATCCCAATATATGTAACAGAAAAATTGAAATGTTTGTAGTCTCATTAAGACGCACGTGGTGGCCACCTAATCGATTTTCTTTCCCGTTCTAACATCATTCCAATCGTTTACTATCCGAATTTCGAATTTGATGTAAAGAGAAACTCTTCACTCTCCACGCGCTTCTATCAAACACCCCACTTTAAGGGGATTAAATTTGCAGCTATAGATCATATCAGATCATAAAATATCTTTTTTTATTAATATTTTATTTATTTTCTTCGAGTCAAGATGATCTTATGCTCTTTTTCCCACTTAGATTATCATAGCAAGCTTGTGGTTTCGATAGGTTTGGACAATGAATTGCTTTTTAATGATTTAGGAAAAGTTAAATTGGCGAATTGTTGAAATTAAAACCTCATTAATTCGTGTAATAAACAGGGATAAAATTTTGGTAGGATTAAATTTATATTCAATCATTTAAAATTGATGAAACGGAAAATTTGTATTTTTCTGCCGTCACTTTTCACAGGGAGAATAACAATAATAAGGAATTTATTATGATAAAATATTAAGTGAAACAGTTATTAGGGGAAATAATTTGATTTTTTCTAAGAAAATAAAATTATTCCTTATTATTATTGATATCCTTATCAAAAGTGATGATAAACAATACATATTCCCTAGATAAAAAATATCCTTTAAAAATTCTTCTAAACTTAAAAGGCACAATATAATATAATATAATATAAGGTTATTTTTTGCTTAAATTAGTTAGAAGTTGTTAAGAAGTAACGAAGCTTGACGTCATGAGTGTTTTTGTTTCCTTCACTTGGACTTTCATCATTTGCTGTTATAACCACTGGTCACTTTCAACAGTTCTCAGGTCACTGCTCTCAAGTCATTTCCACTTTTTCGACTTTTACTTTCTCCTTCATTTATCTGATATGCTTTTCCTGATTAATGGATTAGTTTTAACCTGGAAATCTTTTCTTACTATAAACATTATAAACTATCGAATATTCGATCATAAATCTCTTTTATAATTCGAAAAATAGTTTGAAAAGACATAAAATAATAAGAGAAACGGTAATATTCTTTATTGAAATATTATTTAAAATATCGATTATATATTCAAATATAAAAAATGGAAATTGTGTGGCTTGTATTTTGTCAAGAAGTTAAGAATCAACTCTTCCAACATTAAATATTGCTTATTAATTGTAAAATAATTTTTTAAATTAAAATAAATTAGTTAATTTATTTAACTTTTATTCTATATCGAATAATTTCATAAGATATTATCCATTAGCGTCGTTTTATATGAAGTTTTAGCCAGAGGAAAGTTTTTGGTTTAACTAGATAGATAGAGAAAGAAAGTTGCTGAAGCATGTTATCCTTTGGCCTCTAGCTAATTGTTTCGTTCCCAATTATATGTGGTTTGTGGTTGTTTCAAAGCAACTTTCAATTGTTTCGACAAATACTCGCTGTTTTATTACTTCTCTTGTTATTGCTATAGAGCAATAGATAAAATCACGATTCGATTATGTAAAGAATAAACACTTCTTCAAAATTTTTAATGAGGTTAGAGAACATTTACATAACAATATCTCATTGGATTAACAATGTAAAAGTTACTCAACCCATTGTTAGATTAATTTAACTAAAGCGAGATGGGACGATGAGCCTAACTAAATTCTCATATTATTTAAATTTACAAAAATTTAACACAAACGCATAATTATATGATTATATAAATGAATGAAATAAGCTCTTTATCAAATTTATAAACATATAATTTGTGTATAATTAGCAATAATATCCTTGTAGAATTGTATATAAGTATCCTCGATTTAAGTAGAACAATGGGATTTTATCATCATTTATTTAATATTAAATAATTATATAAGTAATTGTACAACTATAAATAACTGTACCGTTACTAGAATAGCAAATGCTGTTGAACCCATTAAATAAAATAATGTGCACTTAATTATAATAATTATATTATATCAACTTGCTCTTTTTTGTACTATAGAACGTGTATCGTATTAATAAATACATAAGCAGTAAGACAGACATCTAACAAAAACCTGAATTAATACTATTATCAGACAACCGTTATAATCGACAATTGGTAAATGTTTAATGAAAAGTTGATAAAAGAGTTCCCTTCAATAAACTGCTTAATCCAATTTTAGAATCAGGCATTGTATCTCTTAAGCTTGCTTTGACAATGGGTTGATCTTAAGTGGAATTCTAGATTCAACTAAAGTACATTTCCACTCAACTCATTCCCCAGACAGTTATAAATTATACGAAATCTAAAGAATGCACTAAAGATGTATAACAAACTGATGTAGCAAAATTTAGTTAAGCGTTGTTAATTTAACAAAAGATCAAAATTTAATAAATTAATAAATTATAAAACATTGAAATACTTCGAAAATAATTTTAATAAACAACAAAAATTATAGAGAAAAGAATAAAGAAAGTAAAAATTGAAATGATAAATAAGAAGGTGTCATTACTGCATTGCAGCGAAGTAATGCTGCGAAGATACATGTACAGGGGTAAAGTACTATTCTCTAGAGAAAAAAGTTGCTAGTGAAATTTTCTCGCTGCAACTTGCAAAAAGAACGAATAAAAAAAAATATATATATATAAAGAAAAGAAACTGTGCGAATGTTGGAGAAGAATTGCTAAACCGAACGTGTCAAATGTATTTTAAACAATTGATGTTTTTATAATTAATAAAGCGGGTAAAAGTAGTGCGGTGATATTTTGAAAAAAATTCTGACGTGAAATTAAATTAACCACACAACAATCAAATTATCTTTGGGATAATAAAACCTCTTTAATTTTCTAGTAAAACGTGCTCAGTTTATATAAGGAACACTACAAAGTTTTTAATAAAAGTAGAAATAGAGAAAGACAAATCCAAACTTTTAGATGAGGAATATTGTAATCTTCTTTGACAGTATCTTGTTTAATTAATTAGTGATAGGAAGAAGGGGTGATAGGGGAGTTTAATTAATTAATTTTATTTTTAAAGATGCATCATTTAATTGATTCCGTTTTAAATTTTACTATTCTAATACACGGGAAGGATTTGTTGCTGATTTAAGACAGAAACCATGTATTTGCATCCAATTATTTGTTGGTGAAAGTTGTTAGTTTAATGAGTGATGTAATTAGCAAATTTCCTCGCCAATGGTCATCTTAGTTGCTTGTTAAATTTGTATAGAATTTTCTGGATTAATAAACCCGCTGATTTTAATTCTGGGTTCTAAGTGTAAGTTAGTTCAATATAGAAGATACTTCATAAAAAGATCTTTACATTAAATCTGATATTTAAGCACACTTCAAACTTAGAAACTATCTGAATAGTAACAGAAAATGCTATTTTAATCTACTAATCTGATTATATTTATTGGCTTAATTATGTGCAAATATAATTTTATCCAGAAGATTCTCTTAAGAAAGGTAAAGCATCTTTTAACTTGCATTGGATTATCTTTTTCTTTTTACAGAATTTATTATAAATAATATTCTAGTTATATATAATTGGAGTTAAAATTAAAAAAGCTTTTTAAACAGAAAAACTAATTTTAAAATTAAGAATGTATACGAAAATTTAACATTTCAAACATTAAATTCAGAATTTAATGAAATCAAATCTCAACAGTTAAATTTAAAATCGAACAAAAAGCAATTTTTTTCGTTATAACTGGAAAAATTATAATAGTAAACAGAAAATTCAACTGGAAAAATATTAAAAACATATTTCTTATATCTTCTCTGCATAAATTGTTTTATTTTCAAAAATCGATTTAATTTTTGACAAAATAAAAATGTTTTTAACAGCATCTTTACAGAGTGAATAGTAATAGAAACAAAACCTGAATAATATATACAAAATGTTTGGAAATATTCTCAAAGCAATTTTAATATTTACATATTCTTTTATCTAAATTTTTAGAGGGTGAACGTTAATTTTCAAAATAAATTAGATATGAGATTAGATTAAATTGTCAGATTATAGAACATCCAATGAAAACCAATAAACTCCCAACTGAATTTTCTAATAAGTAGACAAACAAGTAAAAATATTCCTGAATAAAGCTTTTGTCTCCCCTTCTCTGTCTGTCTCTCCCTCTCTAGCAACAGTAAGGAAGACAAGCTAGACCTGTGGATGATAATCGATGTCTCAATTTGGCAACTGAAATACTTTCTTTCGATCTAGAAGTGACTCGATTACAACGCAACAAGACTTGGTAATTACAAACCATCCTCGTCTGTCGAATGTCGAAATAATAATTCCCAAGACTTCAGTGACTAGACTTAGAACTTCACTCATCTGGGAAGCGTCCTAGATATGTGGCAAATTACTGGTGCGCTCTTCCATACCAATAAGATGATTTAATCCTCAGCCAAATGTATTAATCCAATAATATTGGCTAAACTTCACATCTAATTAACTAACTTATTATCGCCTCCATCTTATCGAATTATTTATATTTAACTTCGCTTCGGTTGCTCTCTACTTTCCAACAAGAATGTTTAGTCAATCTGCGAGGGGGTAAATCAAGGTTTGCTATCGCTTTACGTACATCCCCGCTCAGGGGAAGCGAATGTCCTCATAAATTTAACGCTTTCGAAACTTGTAAACTTTAATAAATCCCGAGATAAATATGGATTTTTGACACTTCATACATATATTTGTGTGCTGAGAAAATGAAAAGATGTAAAGGGAAAAAAAAACATCAAAAAGGACGTACTAAACATAAAAACGTGTAGATCTCTTCTTCATAATGTAGTAATTAACGTAATATTTTTCTGTCTTTATGACTTCTTCAAAGTTTTTAGCTTAAAAAATGCTGCTCGAGAGCCAATAAAAAAAGGATGTTATAAAAGGCAGGTAACCGAGAAAAGATTTTTTTTCCTTTACAACCCAGAAGAAAAATTTGAAAATGAGTTGCAAATTTTATATTATATAAAAGATATAAATTTAATTAAAGATAATTTGCAGTTAGGAAAGAGATAATAAGTATTCAAACGGCTGCAGAGTGTAACCTTTCTAATTATAATATTTTGTATTGCACGTAATTAGTATAATCAGATTCAGAACGTGAGGCGAAGCTAATAACACACACACATATATATATATACACATATATATATCTACATATAGTAAAGGATATATCGATTCTAAATCATATAGAGATTTATGAGGTTACCAATAAAGTACTACAGATATTAGTTCATTAAAGGCATTCAATTTATTACTTGTTAGCGATTTCTGGTTTTCTATAGAAGCCAATGTGGGGTGATGACATTAAAGAAACGTTTAATGGGTTGTAATTTAGAAATGATTGTTAAAGGAAGTAAGCTGTAAGATCTTACTTTTTGCAAACGAGAAACTTTTTTTTAAAAATAATTGTTAAAGGAAGTAAAGTATAAGAACGTCCTTTTTTGCAAAGAATAAATATATTTTTAAATAATTCTTAAAGGAAGGCCTTATTGCAACGAAAATATTTTTTTATTTATTAAAGAATTATTAAATGAATCAAGGTATAAGAACGCCCTTTTTTCAAGGAAAAATTTTTCATTAAATAATTGGTAAAGGAAGCAAGGCATAAGAACGTCCTTTTTTTCAAAGAAAAAAATGCTTTTCCTAACAATTTCTTTAATACGTATATTTTTAAAAAGAAAACGTCTGAACAGAAATGATAACATTCTTAGATTTGATATACTGTCAGACTTATAGGGAAAAACGAGCTGGAAAAAAAAGGAATCTGATGAACCTATATCTATTGGTATTTTGTCTTCTGTTGCAAATGGAAAAAATTTCCTGTCGGATTATGTCATACGAGGATTTACAATGATTTGACAGAAAACAATTTTTTCTTCTAAAATATTAAAAACATATATTTTTAAACTAAATATGTTAGAAAATTTTCTTTAAAATATTCTATCAGACTAATGCTTACACCTTTTTAATGCTAAATCGAAGCGATTTGTGTTTTTTAAACATTTAAAAAATTCAATATAAGAGTTCAAAATTATAAATTTATAATATTAAATATGTCAGAAATGTTTTGCTGTAATTACTTATAATTTAATTTAAAACGGAATAAAAGAAATTAATTTAATATTAAACTATTAACAGAAACATTTAAAAATAATTCTTCCACAAAAAAATCTTGTTAATTAAATTCAAATTAATTAACACAATATTATAATTTAAAGCGTTAAGCGTGTTAAAAAATAATAAAATTATATTAATATTTAAATGTTATGAACATTTTAAAAATAATTTATAAAAGTTTTCTATTTAAAAAATATATTTTATAACTGAATAAATATTTAAAATTTGTAATTTATGCATGTAAGACCGTTGAAACCTCGTATGAGGCCTGGAGCAGAGCGAGCCAATTTTATCCCATAAAGGGCCCCTTAAGACATTTTTTATTTTTGACAAATAAAATACGTATAATGTGTCTTTATTAATAAAAAACAGTCAGAAAGGTTTTATTTTTTGTTAGTAAAAATAAAATTAACTTATAGGCCTTAATAGGGCCCAAAATTTTCTTCGGGTAAGGGGAAAAATCCCTAGCTTCCCCTCTCTGTCGAGAGGGGAATAGCTAGGGATGTTTAATAAGATAAATGAATTTAATTACAATGTATTAATAGAAAACGTGCATGAAATATTTTAAATATAGAAACCAAAAACTAGTATGATAAAAATGGAGGAATAAAATATTTAACATATGAACTGAATTGGCACAGAAGATCTTATAACTAAAAAAAAAAAATACTACAATTTTTCCTCTCGCCATAGACAACATCCAATGTTTCCTTACAATATAAAAAAATCCGTTCGACGTCAAGATACCCACCAATACTCAAGGGAAACAAGCGTAAACTCCGAGATATTTTCCTATCTTAGTAATACAGAATTTTTTCCCTGTTCCTTTCTTCTAAAATGCCTTGTCTTTGTAGGCGTTATAGCACATCTGACGTCACTACAATACATCGGATGTACGAAATAAAGCGTTGAGGTAATGTCAACCGAGACATCCAATGTAATGAACTAAACAAATATTAAACATCGTCACCAAACAGAAGAGCATAGCGTTAAAGCGGATGCAATTCAAATAATACCCTACACAATATATAGAATATTCTAAGCTTAGTGTCAAGATATTAAAGTTTAGAAGTGGATAATTGTCTTTAAATATTTTCGCATTTCGGTAGAAGATAATATCATGATTTGCATACCAGAAATAATGAGCGTTTATCTCCATCTCTTAACTGTCAGGTGGAGGAGACACGGATGTCTATCTATTAAACATAACTACAACATACCAATATGCATATTAATCAGTTAGAAATCAATGGGGGGGTTGTTAAGAAATAAAGCCGTGTAAGCAGAGAAGGAGAATTCTATCGAAAACGTGCTCGGTGTCATTGTTATTTAACAATAGAAGAGACTGGAGAATTTTCTCTACTCAAAGCCCACAGCCTGACAAGACCATCGATTGAGTTGAACGACCAGACATATAACCAACAATATATCACACAACTAAAAATATATTTATATATATATATAAATATATACGTACAGATATAGTAACGAAATTAAAAGCGTTATCGAGTAGAAAGGGTGAGTAATACAACAAATTTTACGTAGAGAAGAGTAAAAAATTCCTTACCTAACTGGTCAGCAATCGTCGTACTTCATTTAAGTTAAACTTATTTAGAAGATGAAAAGCTGTATATGTTATTTCCAAGGTGCAGACTGGATGTGTGCTTGTGGATCGCGCTGTGAGCAAAAGCTGTCTCGACTACCAATAGGAAACTCTGTAGAGACGGGCCAATCAGGGTTTGTCTTAAATGACGTCGGTCGATGAGGAAAGACTGAAACATCTCTTGTGAAAGAAAGAAAGATGCTTGAAATATGGCGTTCGTTTGTTATACAGCATGCTTTGTTTTTCTAATGATCATCTGTCTTCTATTTTGATATATACAATTCTCTCGAGTTTAGTTGCTCTTTTCGTTATTAGAAATTAGTGTCATGTTAATCCACGATAAAATTTTTAATATTTTTCTATTGTTCTCTTGTCATTTTGATAGATTAAAATTGTTTTAAACATAAATAAGTAATTTCGAATTTCGTACAAATTATTCAAGAATAAATTCTCAAGCGTACAAACATTTAAAATATTTTTCAACTTTTCTTATTCTAATTAGTTTACTTTAAAATTTAAATCCATTTCTATATAAATTATTAATTAAATTAGGCTATTTTTTATAATTTAAATTGTACCGAATTTGGTCCCAAAAGTGTATAATTTTTGAATATTTTTAAGTAATTTAATTTAACAATATTGGTAAATAATTATTTATGTTACAATAATTACGTATAATTAATTTAAAGTAATTTAATTTAACAATTTCAAATAAACGAAGAAATTTTCAAATGCAAGTAACGTTAAAAGGGTGTTTTAGGAAAGTGAAAGGTGTAGAAATCGTGTACATACAACTTTATAAGAGTTCTTTGAGTAAGAACGAAGAAGACAAGTATAAAGCGAGGATCCTTGATTCATAAATCGATATAATCTGATAAGTGTTAAAATATGTAAGAAGAAAATAGATCTAATGGAATTAATTAATATTCTAGCAAATTCCTATTTTATAATTAAATCAATAATACATTATCAGGGCCGTCGAGAGGGGAAGTTGGGATTTTTCCCCGAGCCTGCAGTGGTTCCTGCTTCTATAAATTAATGTCATTTTTACTAACAAAAAATAAAAGTTTTAAGACTGCTTTTTATTAATAAAGAAAACACTACGTATTTCATTTAAATAAAGGACTAAATCCACTCTTCGGGCCCCATACAAGCTTGTATATATATATTTATTTTCTTTTTATAAAACAATAATTTAGCAATGAAATAAAGTTTAAAGTAAAATAAATAAATAAATAATATTATGTATATCATTACTCATAGACACACACTTTATATACATAGTGAAACAGATCCGGATTTAAACCTATTGTAGCCTTACACTACAACAACAAAAGGCCTTCCTCTATCAAGTAATGACGAGAAAGATATATAACGAGACCCCTCATAATGTGAGGCCCTAAGCTATAGCTTATCTTACACGTAAATCTGGCTCTGCAGTCGAACCTCTAAACGGCGACCATCTTTTATGTTTCTATCATTGGCCGTTATTCGAAGGTTTTCCTGCATATATTAGGTAATAATAATTGGTCTGAAGCATTACATACTTTACAATTTTAATATTTTTTCACATTTCATTATATTATTCTATTTTTATCTGAAATTATTTGAATAATTTTAATAATAATTTAAAGAAAAACTTTTAAATTTAATTTAATAAAATATTTTCTTCTATAAAATAAATTAATGCTAATGTAAATTTTAGTCTTCAGTGGTTTTTTAATTAGTTTCTAACAGGAAACATTAAGAAAAAAGGATAAAAATATATCTTTCTATGTTATGACCCATTATTGAAGAGTATTATAAATGAAAAAAATTCTATTAGTGTTTAGTTGAACAATAATACGGTTGTTTTTTTGTTTTAGGAACCTTTCATCGCGAGAAAAATAAGGTTAAAAAAAATAAAGTCATTAGCGAAACTTTACAGATAAAATGAAATCGTTGTTAAAACAAAGAATTATCTACGTTCGATAATGATTCATCAAACGAGTAATCAATTCGTCGAAATTATCTGAGAAATATAACTAATGCATGTTGTTTAGTGACGTTATTTATTATAAAATAAATCATATATATTTAATAATAAAATAATGAAACAAACCTTTCATTTCCTTATTATTTATCATTTGTGTTTTAAAATTTAAAAATTGAAACCTGTTCTCTTCAGTGGGCAATTTTCTTAAGAAGATGCACAATTTCTGTTATATTTAACGTATATGTTAGGTAAGGTAATGCTGCAATACTAAACAGGCAATTCTGCAATATTTTCTCCTATAATATTCAAAATAAGCCTTATTTATTTCGTAACTCTATCTAAAAGTGATTTATTCCTAGCTCAAATACTGCGCGAATGTACAGATACTCAATTATTTTATTGAAATCTTATACTGTTTTATACAAATTTTTGGAGTAGTTAAGGTTAAGTAAAGAATGGAAAAGAAGGAAAAAACAATAGACTGGGAGATCTGTATTGTTACGATTATCGAAGGAAAAGGTTACAGTGGTAAAGCTATGTAATAAGACAAGATCTAGCGCTAATAATAAAAAACAAATAGAGAAGAAGTTCGCTGAAAAGAAAACACGAAAAAGACTTAGATCAAGATGGCTAGACTCAGTAAAAAGGGATGCAGACAAAACAGGAATCAACAAAAATGCATGAAGGGATAGAGGAAGATGGAGAAAGCTTGTGGGCAAATGCAATGGAATTGGCTTCTGGTTTGAAATGCCATCATAGTAATTCGGATAAGAACATCATTCTTCATCTCTCAACATACTGTCGACCCCATTACGGGTCGGACTTCACAATTAAAACGATTGAAACCTAGCCATAAAATAAAATACATTTCGAATGAATTAAAATTAAAATTTGATTTTCGTTCTTGAAAAATACTCGAGAGGAAACACACATTTGGTATTTAGAAAACGTGCTAAAACAATAGGTTTGATAGACGAATATAAGCTTTCCCAGAATAACAGAGTCTACATATGCGAAGGAAAATAGTTCCATATTCATTACGAAGTAGAACTTGATATCCATAGAACATATATTAGAAAATTATAGAATCTGTTTAAACTGTTATAATCTATTGAAAAGTTTTGACATTTTTGCAAGAAATTTGAGATTACAAAAAACAAAAAACGTCATACGTGACGTGATGTTTAAATTTTTGAATTTTTTAAGCTACGGCGGCGGAGTGATACACATTTCGGATTCAGCATATCGGCTCCACTCATTCCATGAAATAATGTAAAATAGAATAAAGCTTTGAATTTATTAATTGAAACGATGTAATATTTTTTCTACTAGATTTTACTACAAGAAGCAGATAATAACAAATTGAATTTAGTTATATTATGAAAAATAAATTTCCCTCTTACAGCCAGATTATTATTAGGGAGTAAAGCCAATTCAAAAGTCTACCTGAAGAAAAGTAGAGAGTGAGGAATAAGAAAGATGAGAAAAGGTCCCAACAGGGTACTGAGAAAAGTATGAAAAGTAAATATATAAATAAAACAATTTATTATTGTATTATATACTAACAGATAAGCTCAGCACTGCCGGACAAAACGTAATAAGTACAAACATTAAAAGATGAAAACCATATTAAAAGTATAGTTATTTTAGCCTACCATAACGTTTATCACGAAGTGTCAAGGGGATGAAATCAGGAGCTGAAATAGAATGTCCAGATTTCATACTGGTCTATATTTTTCGCAGGGTCCTAGAAAATAATTGTAAATAATTTGGTGTTGATCAGCCAAAAGGTTTAGAAGCGTATAGAGAACAGACAAACAGACATTCTATTTTATATACTGTATGTAGACTATGATTTAATGAAATAAGGCATATTGATAAATTGAAATTTAGCAAAAAAAAATTCAGAAAATTTACTATTAATTTTCAATGTTTTAAATACAAATAGATCTGAATTTTATATTAAAAAAATCTTAGTTATAATTAAATAGAACACTGTATTGAAATTTCAAAAGAATAGATAAAACTGAATGCTAATTAAAATATTGTGGAAAACTGATGTGTTGTTTCATAAATCTGCAGTTTATTTTTAGAAGAAATTGGATTCTATTCTCTCTTGGATTAAATCTTATGTTTTCCTTATATTCAGTTGAATCTATTTTTAACCTCTGAAAACAGAGAGAATATTCTTAAAGGTAAAATAATAAAACAGTAAAATAAAAAAATGAATATTTTTTTAATTTTAAATTTCAAATTCAAAATAAGAAACTAATTACATTAAATTAATTACAAAAACTAATTACATTTAATTTATTTATGTTTAATGAATAATGTTTATTAAAAACATTTCAAAATATTAAACTGAAATAAATATTTAGGTAATTATCATTGATAATTTTTTTATATTAATTTAACATTTTAAGTAGAAAAATAAGATTTATCTTAGATATTTTATATAGTATCTAATAATCAACATTATTTAAATATTGGCTTTTGTTGACTGTATCAAAGCAGATAGAATAGTATTTAACAAGGCTTGATTGGGGTGAGATGAGGGCTCGAACCTGACACAAATATAAAGTACAAATATAAATGAGGCCCTGGTAGGACTTCATTTATACTTCGTTTTCCTGTAAGCTAAAAAATTAAAAGGCTTCTCGTTTTAAATAGTAATACTCATAATAAATTTTAAAGACTTATACTGTAACTTGTTTAGGTTGTTAGTAAATTTGGCCTTAGGCCCTATCTCTCTCTGAAAGTCATAAAAATATATGAATAAGATTAATAAAATACTTTTTTCTACCTCTTATCGAAAAAAAGTTTTATTTCATGTTTTTTTTTTCTTTTTACTTAAAAGACTAAATTTTGAGGCCCCTCTCCATTCAGGATCTAGTGCAAAATGGCCCTGTTGACCTTTCTCTATTCGGTTCTGAAAACAAAATATGTTGTAAGAGATAAAATATTATTGAATTTAATGGAATATTTATTGAAGTATAGTCTAATATTTAAATAAATTCATAAAAATAAATCAGATAAAATTTCAGATCTTAAAATTCCATTATATAAAAAGAATCCCAGACTCTCTTCAGACATTTCATATTTAAAAAATTTTATATATCAACATTCTGCATAACTAAATTTAGTTTTAATTACGAAAAAATGTAAGATAAATTTACAAAACTATTTTTAAAAGAATAGAAAAATATAAGCTTATCGGAATAGATTAATATAAGCTTATCGGAATAGATTAATATAAGCTTATCGGAATTTTTAAATAACAGAAAGAGCAGTAAAGAACCTAAACAAGTTATACTGTAACTTGTTTAGGTTCTTTGTAGATTTGATCCCAGACCCTATTTAAACTTATCGACGTTTTTGAAAGGCCTTTTACTTTTAGAAACGCTCTCAATGGTTTAAATTCAAATTTATTTTTTATTTCTTTGTTTCTAAACTATAACTTGTTTAGGTTATTTGTAAATTTGGCCTTAGGCCATACTTCTAAGCCCTAGTCCCTATAAGACATTTTTTTAAAAAGTAGAAGGCCTTTCAAACATGTCATCGACGGTTTAAATTCGAATTTATTATTATTTTTTTATTCTATCCTTTCTTGCAATTTTTATTTGTATAAAATTACTCAAGTTCAGCGTCCTTTTTATTTATTTAAGCTTTCCGACTAATGTAAAAATAAAAGAATATGATTAAAAAACAGAAAAATAATTCGAGAAGTAAGCATATATCTCCAAAAGCTTTCATCTTCTTAATCTTATATTCATTACATTTCCATTTAAGGAGCCGAAATAAATGATTTTCTCTTTGAAAATGTTATTTGTTTCCTTTCTTCTCTTACTACATTCCATTTTCTGAAGATTGAAACTCAAAAATAGAGAGAATATTCTCTAATTAAAAAGGCATGCCTACTGATAATATAAACTTTATTTACTTTTAAACACCAACGAAGTAAATATACTCAACAGACAGAGTGGCGTGATGTCAACGTTATTACTTACATTGATAATGAATTACACAATAGATTTTTCGTGATCCCTTAGAGATTGTGATATTTTTGAAGAGTTGCTCAAGTGGTGGATCGCGAGCTCTTATTTTCTTTCCCAATTTCTTAATTGTAGAGGACGCTCATTAATTGAATAGCATTATTATTATGAAAAACTTAAAAAGTGATTGCAAAATATCTATTTAGAAATTGACCCAAACTCAGTTAGTGACATATATATTGCCATTACTCAAATATTTTGTTGTGTATAAATTTATTAATGGTTAAATAACTTTTGGACTACCTTAAATATTTCTATTTTACTGATAAAAATTTCTAAAAAGTGTCGAAAATTATCCAGTGACACGTGGAGATATAATTAAACGTGTAGTGATTTATTAAATTATAAAATATTCTTAAATAATACAAAAAATATATAAGAAATTAAAAATTAAATCAAAATAGAAGCTAATATTAAGCTGGATATGTAATATATAAAAAATAATTATAAATTATTTATATCAGCCTATTAATAGAAAATTTAACTTAAAAAATTAATTAAAATTACGTAATTTAACGAATTAAAGAAAAATCCAGCAATTTTACATTAAAAATGCAAACTTTCCTATTCAATTTTAATACAAACAGACCGACAAACCGACAAACCGACTAACATCAACGGACGCGTCAACACTGACGTAGAAACATTCAAAAATAATCGATATAACGCCATCTGTTATCAGTTAATAGAACTTAATACATATGTATTATATACGCGTTAATTGCATTAAATTAATAATTATCGAACGAGTTTTAGTAAAACCTCGATTGATAAGTCTTACGCAAAATGTTTGTAACTTCCATTTATTACTAATTAATCGCCGTTACTTAATAAATTTTTCATGTATGTATCTCATGAATAATTGTTTTCGCTATATAACGTTATATTAATTGATATGGATTTACATTATGTAATTGCTGAAGTTATTCTGTGCAGCTTTAATAATTATTCTATAGCACGTATTTATGATTAAGTAGGCTGTAATTAGTCATATCGTGTTATGCATATCTTGTTGAGATTAAATAAATTAATTTCTATAATTGAAAATTAACTTAATCTTGATTTGTAGACGGCCGAGGCGGTTAAAGCGTCAGACTACCGCTCTGGGGGATCCGGAATCGAATCTGTATGAGCAACTTCCAAGGAATTGTTCATGGGCAGTAAGTCCTGATTTCTCGTCACCAGGCCGCTCGTATTAACGGCCTGACGAACCAATAATGTCTATGGGAAAAGGCTTAAGAAGCCTTTTTCATAGATATTAAGTCTTATGGAAAAGGCCTTACGGATTGAGTAGAGTTTTTTTTTGTTTTTTGTTTTTGTTTTTGTCTTAAACTTGATTTGTGAGCGAGAAATTCGAAAATATTTCACAGAAAATTGGGAAATTACAAAAATATCCATTTTTTATATCGAGTTGAATTATGTATAGGTTATTTTCCTTGTGGATATTTTTCTTTTTCTTTTTGATTCTTTTATTTTCTATAGAAAAAATTGTTCTGCACAAAAAGGAATATCAAATTAAGATTTGAATCTTTTTGTAAGAATAATTAGTTAAATGTTTAATTTATATATAAATACACAGGCATAGCTTAGGGGATTAAATGCATGTAACATCACCTAAAAAGAGTAATTTTAATTTAAAAATTTTAATTAAATGAAAATAAATGAATAAAAAATTCAAATATTATACTAAATCAATTTTCATTATTTTAAGGAAATTTTTATGTTCTGTAAAAGGTTTGTTATTAAAATATAAGAACATATATAACTATTATAATGTACACCTAAGGGCCTCGTGCTACAAGGCTACGATCATAATTAGCTCAATAATGCAAAGTATAAATGCGGAGCCTTTTCAAAACATTAAGACAGAGCATTAATCAAGTGCGAGGCCCCATTAAACTCCTCTATGGAGTTTAAAGAGGCTCGCAAATATGGGTGCGGGGCCTGTGCGAATGTCATATATTCATGAACTTATCTCATTCTACAGGTTAGAGCCTAAAACTTTTAAATTTATTCTTCTTTAGTGAAGAAGAAGGACCTTTTGTATATTGTAATTTAAAACCGCAATTACTGAGTGTAATTTAAATTTATTTGCTACCTATACCAAACTTAATTCCTCGCTATGCCACTGCATATTAATTAAAAACGATTTATTTTTTGTAATTAAATATATTTTTATATATTTATTTAATTAAAAACAGTTTTAAAGAGATAATGTAGGCTTATATTTTTGCCTGGGAGCAATTTTGCTAACTAAACATTAATGAAACCCAGCAACACAATGAACTAATTGCATGAATTAATT
The DNA here is from genome assembly GCF_030686945.1 of Centruroides vittatus. Taxonomy (NCBI): domain Eukaryota; kingdom Metazoa; phylum Arthropoda; class Arachnida; order Scorpiones; family Buthidae; genus Centruroides; species Centruroides vittatus. The sequence continues at coordinate 179,166 of NW_027122274.1, read as the reverse complement.
GTGAAAATTAATTGAGAAATAACTAGTTATGTTGTTATTTCTCAATCGATATTTATAATTTTAGGTATTTATTATCTTCTTTTCTACAATTTCTTTTTCAATTTAGAATTCTTCCCTAAAATTGAAATAAGCAATATTTTATACTTTTCTTTTCATAATTTAGACTCCTAAAAAGCTAAAAATAACTTGAAAACGTTATTAAAAAAGTGTATCCCAATTAATATTTATAATAAAAAATATATATTAAATAAATTATAACCAATTATAAAAGCACTCTCTTCTTATAAAAATCCTCTTAGATATAATATATTGCATTATTGCGTGAAGTAAACAATAATATACTTGAAAGATTTCTCTCGTCTATGAATAATTTATCAATATTATTGTCGTTCCTTTCTGTCGACTGTAGATATACAATACTACATTATTTATAGTTAATAATGTAGAATTTTCTTTAAAAATGATCATTTAAATCTATAATAAATTTATTTAAATGATTAAAACTCTAAATAGTAAATTTTAAGTGTTTTTTATTCATTACAGAAATGTTTATAAATGTAAAAGCACTGAGGGATTTTATCAGTGCAGGATTGCACTCGAGGCACATGCCTAAGACCCCAAGATTTAAAAAACCCCAAAATTAAAAAAAAACAATGAATTTTACTGTTTTTGTGTATTATATTTTATAAATAATACTACAGCTACAATTAGACGTTTATTAATTTATGGTGTAAACGTAGGGGCCCCAATCTTCTGTGCCTAGGAGCCTCGGAAGGTCTTAATCCGCTATAGGATTTTATATATATCTTTAAGAAAATTAAATTCTAGAAATTGCTAAACATTAACCATATTTCTTTTCAATATTTTGGGTAAACAGTCAACCTTTCACCTTCCACATGTTCTATTCCCAACATAATCAATGAACTGTCAGTTTGACAGCTAACATCTTATCATGTCTTTTCTATTTTTGTTCCTTTTGTCATTTAACAAGCTTTCCATTCAAACTATTCATTAACTTCTAGACTTTTATATAATAAATTAATAAAGTAATTTAAACTAACTTTTAACTAATAAGCGTGTGTAAATATCCTTCATTAACTATAAAAATCAAGAAATTTTAAAAAATACATATATAAAAAATTAAATTTTATTTATATTTTAAATAAATAAAGTAATTGTGAATTTTAATAACATTATATTTAATTATATATTTATGATTTTATAATAATTATTTAAGTAAAATAAATTATTTGTAAATTTATTTCTTAATAAAATAAAAGTTATATATACATATATATATATATATATTTATTTATTTATTTTTATAAACTAAAACAATAAATTAATTATTAAATATAAAAATGTTAATTTTTTTAATATACTATTTGAGCTTGATAAAGTAAAATAATAATAAATAGGGTGGTTATAATTAAATAGAAGGTGGTTAACATTCTGCGTAGAAAGAACTATTGGACTAAATTCAACCAAATTTATGTTTTATTTAATACTTAGTCTAAATAAATAGATACATATACACGTATCATGTGAGCTTATCACACATATACAGGTGTTATAAGCCTGTCTGTATATGTATCTATTTATTTAGGCTAAGTGGTAAATAGTAATAAAGGCAAAAAGTAATATATTATTTCAAACTTAATGTGTATACTTTCCTGACTATGGGTTTTGGATTTCGCAAATAAAAAGTTTCATTCCGAAATTTCTCGATAAGCGAAATTTGGCGCTAATTTCGCTACAATTTGTATTTTGTATCTCAACATAATGCAATTTGGAATCATTGCATTTTATGTCTCAACTTCTTTGTATTGACTGAATTTCTTTGAAAAAACCTATCTAATATGCAAATTTTGACGACATCAGCGCCAAATTTTTCCTATCGGAAAATTTTGGAACTAAACTTTTTATTTGTGAAATCGAAATCACACGGTCATGAGAGTATGTACACTAATTTTGGTTGCATTTGGTCCATTAGTTCTTTCTACGCAGAGCTCTAAAACCTACTTAATTATAACAACCCTGTTTTTATTAGTAAGAAAAAAATATATAATTTATTATCTAAAATATAATTTTTATATAAACAATAAATAATCAAACTAATTAAATTTTTATTCTTTTTAATTTAATCCCAAATGAAATATTTAAATAAAATCTAAACAATAATAAATTATTATTTTATCATTAATTAAAATAACAAACATTCTATTCTTTAATTAATTATAAAAAAAGATTAAATGAAAAAAGTTATATTTCAGACTACAAATTAATTTTTGAAATAAATTGATTATTGATAATATAACATATTTTATACATATTTATTTACTTATTTAAAATTTCTTATTTTAATTTTTAAATTTTTAATGTTTTAATTAATATAATTGAAATTTATTTATTAGAAGGTAGAACCTATTTGAGAACTACCAACTTAAATATATATACATATATACATGTATACTTATACGTCTATCTTTCAATCCATTTTTCATGAAATATTATGTATTCTGCAAATATATTGACTTGTAAAACAGTATCAATAAACATTGGTAAAAGAAAAATAGAAGGGAAAAGATTAAAAAAAATGTGGGGGAAAAAAGGAAAAGGGGAAAAAATTCAATTCAACTTAGAAATAGTTCTGATGAGTTTTGTAATCCTTCTTTTCCGATTATAATGATTAATCTGGAAGATTTCTAGCGAACTTAATCAATTGGAAATTTGGAAAAATCCTTCTTAAATAAAATATTGGACTCCAATCCATAGTTAATCCTTTAACTTCAATAATAATTATGTAAAAGTATGACAGAGGTTATTTAAATTCTATTACTTGATGAGATTTTTTAAAATAGAATTTACATATATTTACATAATTTTTTAAATAAAAAAATATATTTTTAAAAATATTTCTGAGTTGTGTTTTGGTAGTTATGAAGCTTTGCTATAATTAAATTAATTTTACTTTTTTATATTTTAATTTGCACGGAGAATTTTTTAAAATTACTTTTTGAATACAACTTGTATTACTGTGGGTGGGTAAAAAAGTGAAAATTGAACGATTTAACACGAAAATTCATCATAAAAGTCCGAAATTTTAATCCTTATCCTAGTTATGATAGCGGAACTGTCAATCTGCAAGCTGCTTTATGCGATATCCTCCGAGATGCTTAAATCGATGCAGTTTTGCATTGCTTCCGCTCACGTAGAAAAGCAATACTTTACAACTTGAATAAATTATACAGATTTTATAGTGTACTAATACTTAGAAGAATGTCAGGCTTTAGTAAGACATAATCTAATTTAATTTATAGGAATTAAATGCTTCTTTTCTTCATTTCTATTATCATTAGCATCACTTTTATAAAATCCTCTCCGTCCTAATGGCATTTTATCTTAAGTCTACCTTCAATACACTTTTTTACTCTTTCCATCTTGTGAGTATTTAGTCATAAGGGAGCCTTTTTAGAAGCCTGGCTACCTGGAGCTTTTCGACAGCCTGAATTCGATCCAGGAACCCTTAGAGATGTAGACTCTGAGACTGGCACTTATCACTAATTACGACCAATTGAATTAACTCTGAAAGATATATTTTTAAATTAAATAATTTCATAATTTTAATTATTTTTTATATTTTACAGTAAATATTCCTTCCAAATTTTATTGTATTTTATTAAATTTTACCTACATTAAAGAGATCTTAAACATATATTTAATCATATGTAACCTACACATAATAAAACATTGTAAGTATGTTATTTCTCTATATGATTTGTGAAGGTTGCCACGCAGTTATACCTTAAACGTTTATATGATTTGTTTCTTCTATATATAATCGTACACATATAAATTTGTTAAATATACCATAAATTAAGTAATTTATAATTTTTTAAAACAGCTATTAATAGTACAAAAGTACTTTTGCAAGTAATTACATAAAACGGGCATAAGAACTGTAATTACTTGTGTATTATCACTACATAATTTTGTAAAAATTCTCATAAAATGAAAATAAATTTTTCATACTTAACAACACAATAATCTACATTCAAAATAAAATATATCAATAAATTACTGTATTACTTCGAACTGAAGACAGGTCTTTTTCTCAAGAAAAGATTTTGAAGAAAAAATTAGACGATAATTAGAAATAAATATACAGTGTGGTCCAAAAGTTAACAATTTGTTTGTGTTCTATATACAATTGTGAATATAAATCATATGCTTAGTTTAGAACAGAATTAATAAAAATACGATTAAGTGCGCAAGTATTTGAATAAGACAGCAATTTAGTCTAATAGTAAACTTTTGTACCACAACTGTAGTTAAAAGAATTTATTAGAGGGTATAAAACAGTAATAATGTATTTAAAATAAAGTATAATTAATATAAAATACCGGAAATACGATAACATTTTCAATAAAATAAAGAGTGACAAAGAGTAGCTCGAATTTAAGATTCGCTTCATGTGAAACTACTTCGTATGAAATTCGAATCAACACAAATATTTTTATATTGTAAAACAGAAAATGGGAGGAGAACATAATATATTTTCTCTAAATGTTTTTAGAGAATTGATGTGTAATAAAATTAATGAATTTTAACGTATTCCTCTATTTATCATAAAGCCCACCATAGCCAAGTGGACCGTTGGTAATGGGTTCGCGCCCCGCCAACGGGCTGGCCATGTGCAGTTTTCCGCACTTTACGTTAGATACGTGAAGTAAATAGGGGCCAGCTTCCCATAGAAAGTCCTCTCGGGTGACATCCCCTCCTCGGCAGATCGCCATGTGTTGCTTTGCCCTATTCTATCATCTTATTTATCAATGATCGAAATTCAAAACAGAGGAAAAAATGATTATTTTTAATTAAAATTATGAAACAATGGATTAAAAACGTTTATAAAATAATTAATTTACCTATCGAATTTCATCGAATTAATTAATTAATACATCCGATCGAATAAGATGAAATAAAAAAGTAAGAATTTTTCATGGATAGAATTACTTTCGGTTTTTACTTTTAAAACCCGAAACTAATTTAACTTTATTAATTATAATATGACACTTGGAGCTACAAATAAAACGCCCATGATGCTTTGTTTTGTTCAAACTCTCAGCAAATGGCAATTGCCAAGATTAACGAGCGAGAGAAAAGCGGCAATCCCCGATCCTTCTCGAAGAAGAAGGAGCCAAAAGAAGCTATTCATTAATCACATCAAAACTATAACTATCGTTTATCATCTCATACTTCTGCCTTGGATCATGCTCTTACTTACAAATGTATTCGATTTTTCTTATTTGTTCTCCAACGCAAAGTTCAATTTTTCTTTTTATATAATTTTAACATGTTTACATGTTTTCGGTTCATTTTTATACCAAAAATTCACTAAAATACAAACTATACGCGCGTTTTAAATTTTAAGATAACTCGTATAATATCTTCTTTTGTGGCTATATTCTCTTCTATATGGCTTTGTTATGTTTAAATACATTTTTCATTATAGTAACTCCTTACTATCAACCTCACTAATGGCCGAATGAATCTGATGAGGTAGTAAGGAGTGGCTGAGTTACTTCACGTGTCTAACACCTAAATAGGGGCCAGTTTCCTATTGGAAGTCCTCCCGGGAGGCATACTCCTTGGCATATCGCCCATATGTTGCATTGTCTTATACAATTAAACCGAACCAAAATCGATTTTACTTAAATCCTGAAAACTGTATAACGAAGCTTTATTGAACTACAGTTTGAAAAAATTGTAGACCTACAAATTCCCACTGGAGTCTGTCCGTCCTTCCTTAATCTCGAAAACGGAGTTAGACAGATAAAAGTCGAGACGAGATATGGGAAGATCAAAGGCAGAAGACTCCGATTAACTTTATATGAACATCTGATGAAAACTGGAAGTCACGTTATTATTCAAAATCTTTCCCCTGAAAGGCTAAATGATCAGCACGATTCTGTTGCTAACAGGAAAAGTATGATGTACAGGCGCAAGACGCTGCTAATTAAATACGCTGTGTATATATATACACACAGTATATTTTAAAAACTCGTAAACTAGAAAATATGTAGGATTTAAACTCTATGTACAATATAATATTTGCCTTGTATCAATTATTTATTTCCTACAAATGCATTTTCTTACTACTTCGCTAATGTTTTATTTTAATTTTTGTTATTTTTCTACAGATGCATTCGTATTGTCTGAATTGCGTATTCTATTACGTCAATTTGATGTCATTCTTGCTGTTTTCTTATGAAAAACAATTCTGATAATAACGTCAATTTGACATAAAAAGTTACATTATTTAGACAAAACGAATGCAGCTTATGTAAATACATAAATTTCGCTATAGTTCTTCTATATCGAAAACTCTCCTTAAACTAAAAACTATACGTAAAATTTTGTAATAATTTATATATTACAATCAAACTTCGATATAGCGCTATCATTTGTTCGCCTGAAAATCAGTGCTAAATCGAATAATCTCATACAATATAAATTCCTTAAAGTAATGAAATCTATACACAAGTTTGAGATGAGACGATCAGAATTTTTCCCAAGAGGCCATAGTCCATAGTCCACATTCCTTTAAATTAATATTATTTTTACCAACAAAAATTAAAATATTTAAATTTACTATTTATTAATAAACATTCTCTACAAATTTCATTTGTAACAAAAAAATAATAGGCGAGAGGTACCCTCTCTTCTCTGGACTCCATACCAAGCTTCCGATGAGCCTGTTAAGGTCAGTTCATTGATTGACGCTATATCGAAGTTTAACTGAACGAGCGTGACATACCGAGCTTTGTATTATTTTTCGCCTTTATATAATTTCGCTTTGGTTCGCCTTCCTACTTACAAAATTCATTTTCTTTACTCGCTCTGACGCTCAAACTTCGATTTTTACAATTTAGTATCTATATGAGGCTACTCAGTAAGCTCTTCTTATAAAAACAAAACGAAAAGAACTATTCCTTCTTCTAAGAACACAACTACTAACGAGGTATTCTGAACTCTGTCATATTCTGTCATAGTAGCATTAAGTAAATGCTCTGTTTTTCCTACTTGTTATTTTATTTCTTTTCCCTATTTGTTCCCCCTGACGAATCCTGTTATTCCTAAAACTTCTCTTGGTAAAGAGGAAGAAACGAAAGTAAAGGAAGAAACAAAAAAATTGATTTTAAAGGGGATGAAGAAGAAGAGGGGGGAAAATCTATTTTTTTCGCGCGTGCGTGTGTTTTTGTTTTTTTAGTAAGACTGAGATGCATTGGGGTGTCATCTATGTTTTTGGCAAGAAGCTTTAGGAATTGATCCTTTCTTCAACAGAACGTAATTCTTTCTACCCATTTTCGCTCCGTTGATAGTCTAGATGTGACTACTGTTCTTTATACAAGATGAAAGATTCCGGAAGAATCGACCCCAATGTGGATAAGATCTGCTGAAAGACTATTTTTATATTTATAAATTTGTACAAATTGCTTTTGAAGTATTTATTTTTTTTGTATTGTTATTAAACTTAGATTAAAATAAAATCGAAATTTTCTTTTCTTTTCTTTAAAAATAAAATGTGAAATTTATAAAAGTTATAAGCTTGGATGATCAGAAAACAATACTAAAAAAGATAAACTAGATAAGATTATCAGTATCTTTTGCTCTTCAAACTTTATTTTCAAGGATTAAAATATAGAAACGAAGAAATAAAATAAATAAAAATAGACCTTATATAACAATATATTGCCTTTAACTCCTTAAGAATATTATATAAATCATCTTAAGTCTATATATAGTTTTTAAGTAGTATTTTAAGGAGCTTTTATATAAAACTATAGAGAAATATATATAAATACAGATAGTAAACAATGAAAAGTCTATAAATAATAGGGTCTAGCGTTACAAAACATGTTATTGAATACGTAAAAAAACGTTTTATACAGATTAAAAACGAATTATAATTTATAAAAACGTTTTTGTTATAATTAAATTAATTTTTTAAATAATATAAATACTTATTTATTTAAACTCATATTGTACAGTGTAAACACTACGAATTTATTAAATGATCAATGAGTAAATTGAAGAAATTTAACTTTAATTATTAAACTTTTTATATAATTAAAATATTTTCCAATTAATAGAATTAATGTTTTTTTAACATATTAAAAATAAATTTAAATGAATACGTATTATCAATAGCGTAACTTGAAACGTGTAGCCCTGGTTCAGCCCTTAAATGATGATATTTTTTAGTACTGTAAAATAATTTTCTACATACAAAATATCAAATTTTAGCATTAATTAATTTCTTTCGGGCCTATTTTTTTTTTTTTATCTCGTCGAAGGATTTTACCGAGCTTGGACCCCAATGAGGCCAAACTACTTGCAGCACTTTAGTTACATCACTATACAGGCATCTAACTTGGAGTACGCGATGTAGTGCATCACGATCCGAGCCTTTAAGGGCTTTTTTGTGGGGTCCTTTTGCACCAGCCATGTGATACTTGCTCCCTATTGCATCTATTGCTATTTAGCGAAAAAGGAAGAGCCCCTTGTACGTTACAAATGCCACAAGTTTAAATCCGGTTCTACATAATTTATACCTTATGTAATTAATAAGTTAAAAATTTTAAGAATCTGCTTTATGTCACAAAATAGGCCCACCAATGGCGGAGTGGATAACCTCACTGAACATGGATTCGTGCCTGACAACGGGCTAGCCGCGTGAAATTTTCCGGGTTTCTTCATATGCCTAACATCTAAATAGGGACCACTTTTCCTATATAAAATTTTTCCGAGGAAAACTTTCCCTTGGCAGATCGGCCATGTGTTGCGTTGCCTTATCGCATCCATTAAATAAAATCAAATCATCAAAACAATAAACAATTATCAAGATTTTTCTATTTAAAAATAAGGATATTTAAAATTAGGTAAATTAATTTCAAAAATAAATTATATTGTTTATATTTAATAAAAACTTGTTTTATCTAAAACTTTAAAATATTTTTCTTTATTTAACAAAATAAAAAGCATTTCCAATAAAGACTTTCTAACAATCTGCATAAAAAAACTGATGCAAATAGCTTTTATCCGACATAAAGCTTCTTTACATATTTCGACGTATTCTACGGTGTTATTTTAAGCATTCGATCAATAATAATCTCTGGAAAAACTATATGTTGGGACGCATTCAATAAAATATCATGATATCTCTATAGGAAGTTCAATCTGAAAACCATCTTTTCTTACTCTTATTTTCCTATCAAAATTCTTTATTATGATATCCTAACCTATTTTAAATTTGAAAGAAACTTAATTTCCAGTTTTTTTTACGATTGTAGTCACCTTATTTAACTTAATATTCGCTTAAAGTATTCCATCAAAACGTCAAACCTCCAATAAAGGCCACCTCTCAACAACGGGCGCCTCTTACACAAAGCACATTTTTTCCAGGAACGTTTCGTTTTAAAATGTATACAAAATAATCTCCAAACAACGGCCATTTTTCCCGTCAGCGGTCTTTGTTTAAAGGTTTGACTGTATAAAGAATTTTCTTTTTATTTTAGAAGAATTTTTAATTAAAATACAGACAAACTTCGATTTAGTGCCACCATTTCTTCGCCTCTAAAATTGGTACTAAATTGAATGTGGCACTAACCTAAAGTACCTGAAACAATAAGAATCATATACAGTCGAAACATCGAAGCATCCCACTCCTATACAGCTGTATTCCCGTAAATATCTCCGTAAATATGTAACAGGATGTCTGTAAATTCAGTGTCTGTATCTGTAAATTACTTCTCCAGCTATATTTGTGTACAGAATATTTAGTACCTGTAAATTAATAAATAAATTTTGCAATTTGGATGACATCATTATCACCAAATCTCGTGACTTAACTCTTAAATTCAAACTCTATCAACCTCATTAGTAATTATTATATAATTCTTGCTGTTTGAGATATTTCAATTTAGTGTCTCATTCGGTTTAGTGCCTAAGGGTTTCGTATTTAATATTTAGGAAAGATTATTCACTATATTCAATGGTACTTTACGAAAATGACGTTATTTAGGAAAAGGCGACATCGAAGTTTGACCGTACAAAAGAAAACTTGATGCACTCGCATAGCTATTTTTCATATTTATGAATTGTTTTTAAAATATTACTCCATTGTACAAACAATTTTATATACAGTCAAACCTCTGAACGACGACTACTGACGAGAACATTAAAAAGTGGCTGTTGTTTGAGAGGTTATTTTGTTTGCTAAAAGGAAACGCTTCCTTAAAATGGCCGCCGTTTAGAGGTGGTGGCCGTTAATGGAGGTTCAACTTTAGTTTTAGTAGAATTTTTTCTTATTGTGAATAAGGAATATTTGTAGGTTAATTGATATAGCTGCTATTTTATTCAAGAAAAAAAAGTATTTTTTAAGATTTCATTCTTAAAAATATTATAAATTATATAGCCTTACATATATACATTTTTATTATATGCTGTTATATATATATATACGTAGTTTGTGTTATATATTTAAAATTATGCAATTCATTAGATTCAGTCTCTGTTTAATGTACTGTACAATAACCTACATTTATACTAATTATATTTATTATATTTATACAATATTATCTTCTAAACAAAGGTACAAATACCTGTAGCGTAGCTAGGACTGATATTAGGAGGCCCGAGTTCGAACGTGCAAAGCTACATTCATCTTTGTTCCAATGTAGAAGTAGATACTAGCGCTGTGGATGAGGCGATGCGACGCGTGCTATCGTTGCGTGCCGAAATATGGAAGATGTGACGAGATGTGACTAAATTAAATATTAGTTACTTATTTTTCCAATATTAGATTTCTCTGTAATATTTTTATGTAAATGCAAAGAATTTTGGATTATATTAAACACAGATCTCTCTCTCTCTCTCTCTAATAATAGGCTGCAGACATACAGACTTCTTCACAACATAGTACATTATCTTCTAAACTCGTTAAAAACATATATACGGGTCAAAGTCTTGCCATCGATTTTCTGTTAACAACTCCAAATTACAGCGAAAGTAAAATTAATGTATAACAAACTAATATTATTAACTTTTTAATATTTTAAATAATTATTATTTTTTTAAAATTTGAAACAACTTCTTTAATAATATATGCATTTCACAGGTCTTTATTTAATTGCTTAATTTTAAAATTAATGAAGAAGGAAGGTCTTAGCTTAATTCTTAGAGTGATTATAAAATTAAATATAATATTTTTACTAAGAATATCTGCTCATACAACATTCTTTTATTTTAAATGTGAGTAAACAAATTTTATTACAGCTTTCTGTGTTACAATGCTATTTTTATTGGTGAAGAAATAAATTTAATGTCACTTTCTGGTAATTTTATGTCATGGAAATAAGGATGTCGCCTATATCTAAAGAACAGGTTTGTTAGAATTGTGGCAGTAAAGAAACATTGATTGGATTCGTAAATCTAAGTTTGTGTTCGTTCTTTCCACTTTAAATTTTGATACCCAAATTTCTAGTATATTCAAGGCCAGATTTAAATTTGTCGTGGCTTTAAGCTGTAAAATGTAAGAAGTCTTTCTTCTTCATCAAGTAATAATAAATTTAAAATGCCCTAGACTGTACCCGGAGCAGGACTGGCATTGCAAATAAGCTGCAGCTTATAGTCTCGCATTTTTACATGTATAATTTTGTGGTGGAAGGAAAGGGCCTGTTATATGTTATATCTTAGAGCTACAACAAATTGAAGTCTAACCCTATCTTGCAGAGATTAGGATTGATGGAATAAGACAATGCAACATATGGGTGATCTGGCAAAAAGATGTGGACTTTCTATGAAAAACGAGTCCCTATTTACTTGTTAGACAAGTGAAGAAAACCCGAAAACACTATGCTTCCCGCCCGTTAATAGGCGCGAACTCGTGACTAACATCAGTTTTCAGTGATTTTTATTGACTCGGTCACTATTGGGTCCCTTGGAAAAACAGAGAGACCCTACGCTGTTGCTTATTAAATGTATCAATAGATTACTCACAGAAATAATATATTTGAACTTCACAAATTCCGATTCAGGAATTTCATTACAATTAAGTCAAATTTGATATTATAGAAACGATAAAGTACAGTAAAATTACATTAAAATCCGATAAAGATTTAGTTTAACATAACATACTTGAATATTTGAATTAAACAGGAATAAATTACAGTTTTATGATAGTATAAAACTAATTTATATATTTTACTACAATAAAGGGTTGAATAAGCATATAATGTGTTAGCGATACGCTTCACTCCTTTAACACAATGACAGTAAAACTAATTTATAAATACCCTGTTTGTGGTAAAATAAACTTTTATCTATCTCAAGTCTATTATAAATAAATCACTGTATATTATTACAAACAATATACTAAATATAGTAGAAGTCGTAAATTTAATCTACCTGCCTTCTCATACCTGTATACATTATTGATGTCTACGCTTTCTTTCCTTCCTGATATGCGCCACTTAACTCAATTTAACAACTTCTCCCGCTTATATTCATCACTGGATATTCATTCACTTCTTATAAATATTTATAAGCTGACATTCGTTACTCTTATGTGTGAATATAAATTTACACTTGTTCCTACACATTTTACTTGTTAACAACAATAAATTTACTTCAAAAACTTTTTCTTTATTTTTTCTAAATTATCAAGTTATTGTTTTTCCGTAATTACAAGCGGGAACATTCTCTCTGCCTCTTATAATCCTTAAAGCAGCACCTTCATCCTACGAGACTTGCATGAACTTTATAACAATAAATTAATTCATTTTTATTTAACAAATAGATTTAAAATATGCAAATTATTGTCGACATTTTAAAAATTTAAATTATTTTATTCCGCTTGAATAAAAATGTTATCAGATTTGATGAATATTTTTAATAATTTAAAGACAATTCCTACATACTTTTAAATTGCATTTACCTATCCGACCGCCATTTATTAATAATTCAACGTTTTAAAATTATTTAATAAATATTAAATTATTGAATAATAAACATCTCATATTTTATTTATTACTTATATTGTGTATTTTGATAATTAAGATTTATATTTTAGTTTTATAATAAATATTATATGCATCCTGTATCTTAAATTCTTGTAAATACTTTATTTTTAATGCTTTAAAAAACAACAAATGTATTTATATATATAAAGGTTTTAAAAATGAATTTTAAAAATTATACAGGCGAGCAACCTCCTCCCAATAACGGCCACCTCCAAAAGCGGCCATTTTTCAGGAACGTTTGTTTTTGGCCGTTGTTCGGAGGTCGACTGTGTACACTCTAAACACTGTTTAGACGTGTATAGAGAACAGATAGCCATTCTATTTTATATATATATAGGTATAAAATATTTCTTAGATAAAACCAATCTATTTACTCTTTAATGCTGTAAAGAACAAGTAAATAAATTGGTTGTGCCTACGAAATATTTGATATTTATTATAAATGGAAGTTTGTAAATAAATAAAAAATTAAAATTTGAACTATTGAAATATTTTAAAGCCATTTAATTCCTTAATTATTACACATTACTTTGAATAATTATTTTCCTTATTATATTATTTTCGTTATTTGTTATTTTCATTTAATAATTCGTATCAATATTAAATTGGATAAATGGTTCAATATTAAGAAATGAGAATTCTGTATCTTTTACCAATTTTATTACGCAGTCAAACCTCTGAATAACGGCCAATGACCTGAACACATCGTTTAGAGGTTATTTTGCATGCATTTCAAAGGAAACGTTCCTGAAAAGGTGGCAATTGTTCAGATGTGGCCGCTGTCTGAAGGTTATTTTGCATGCATTTCGGAAAGATGAAAAAATAGTCGCCGTTTAGAGGTGGTCGTTATTGGAGGTTAGACTTGTATTAAAATAAAGCATCCCTGGAATTTTTATTGATTTCAAAAATTCATTAATAAGTAAATAAACTTCAAAAAATCAAATAAACCTCATAAAAACTCGCAGTATAAAAAAAAAATCTTTAAATATTAATGTTGTCATATCGTCTAGAAACAATGTTTACTTTCTTTTAACCTTGGTCTATTGTTTAACAGTTTTCTTAATTAAGAAAAAACTATTTATAAGCATTAATGCAATCACAATTATTGCGATTGTGCTGATGTTTGTCAATAAATTCTTTTAAATGTGTAGGCTATTACATTGTTAACTAATTCTAGAAGACATCAAAGACTTCTTTGGATACTTTCCAAACTTCATTAAACTTAAACGGCCGCGATCTAAACAACATTAAGTATCATTGCAACACATTGTATTATCGTGTTATACATTTCTATAAAAATTTAATCTAAAACATCAATGATAATTAAAAACCTTTAACCATATAAAAATGAATAAAAACATTCTGAAGGTGTTAAATTTACATTACTCCTACTTCTTTTTACTTTTAATTTTTTATTTTTCTGTTATACAGTAAGCAGTTACTAAAATTAAAGGATAATAAACATTACCTCGTAATTAGCATTAAAGTGTCATAAAGGGTGATACTAAACGTAGTTACCGTTTCTGCCTAGGACGCCAGCTACGAGTTATATCGTAGTTTGTTTCCTTGCCATATTTGTGCAGCTACGATGTAATTCGTAGTATATCAGTGTAAATATGAATAGATAGCTTCAGGGGCAAGAACAAAAAATCAAGTTTGGCTTACATGAACAGAACATTTATTAATAAATGAACAGAAAATATAATCATAAAAAGTTTATTTAAAATCGAAAGCAAAACAATATTTTTATTGTTTGTGATAATTTTTAAAACAATCTTCTACGCAAAGGGCTGGCTTCTCAAGACAGATTGGACAGAAATAACGCGTTTCTCGGCGTTTTTTAGCTTTGGTACAAATTCGACATGGCTTTGTCGGATGTTGTTTTTTCTGAGTAGATGGGATACTCTGTAAATAGTGGAGCTTCTGCAATTTAATTTTTTTTTGAAACTGGTTGAATCTCTTCTCCAATCAACGCTTTGACGAATGCTTCTCTAAACTTTATAAGTTTTATTTTAGAAGAAGTTGCTTTTTGAAAGAATTTGTGCGCATTATGTATATATATTTCTATAATATGTAATGCAACCTTTTTGGGCCATCTAATAGTCTTTCTTAGAGCTGTGTAGTACGATAGCATTTGATCTGATCGTCAATGCCAGACATTCCATGATTATAATCTCGAATTATATTCGGTTTCATCGAACATTTTCTATTCCGATTGAACACCTCTACCATTTCAACAACGTGCATGTTTGAAATGGTAAGGACTTCTCGTTTCTTTCCATTTACATACAGTAACAGGACCATTTTGCTGCCAAATAAACTCCCCCATCCTCACCAAAAATTTTGTCAGATTCTGAATCACTTAGATTAGTGTAGTAATCAAATTGTTTTTTAGTCAGTGGTCTTTTCTTATCCATTTTGGGATATTTATAATTTGATTATAAAAATAAATAAAAAATAACACTCTCAAAAAAGACGTAAATATGATGTGCTCGCCTCTATATCCGATTTATTACTAATGAATTTAGACGCACATCTCCGATTGGCTGTAGCGAAGTGACAGGACGAATCGTGTCTGTGCACGAATTAACTCGTAGTTTGGCTTTAGCGAAGAGCTTTCTGTTACATAAGCCAACTACGAGATAATTCGTAATACCTTTATTTTAAGAAAAACACATTCTATATGCTATTTGATTATTACTATATACTCTGATTAGAGTTTTTATATTAATATTTTATTTTTCTGTTATACAGTAAGCAGTTACTAAAATTAAAGGATAATAAACATTACCTCGTAATTAGCATTAAAGTGTCATAAAGGGTGATACTAAACAGTACAGTTTGCAAATTATCTTATCTGCAATTGGACATTCTGAATCTGATATTTAAACATATTTATGACTGGATACATGAGTTGTTAAGTTGGATATTTTATGATCTAGAAATCATCTGTGAGTTTTTTATCACGCGCAGTCTCTCTATCATTGACTGATTTAAGGTGCATTCATTAGAACAGTACGCCCAGTTCATGTTATTTTACGCTTTCCCATTATAATATATATAGAAATTATTTGATATTATTGTACTTCGAGCAATAAACGTTTTATTTCTGCAAGACACTCGTGCTACACAGAGATATCATAGGGCGCACCAGCGACCAATTGGATGAAATCACTGAACGCTACGAGGGCCTGATTTACCGCAAGTTGCCTTGCGGCCCCACCATCTAAGTCGCCCGGCCTCCATGAAGGCCAAACAACAACAAAAACACCTCACAAAGAACTCTCCCGCGGTAGTTCGCAAATGAGCTACTACACCCCCTTAACCTGCACGCGAAGATGTGTTAGCACTTTGTTAAATTAATAAAATAAAGGAAAATTAAGGATTAATATTAAATATGTACACATCTATATTTAATTTAAGAGTAAAATGTGTACTGTACAATACATTACACTCTTCCAAAAACATAGTATCCCATTTTTATCGATATACAGTATATATATATAGGCCTATATAAAAAAAAATAAATAAATAAAATTTTTTTCAGAATAAACCTCCCACTTGAATAAATGTATTAATTATTCTCATTGCTTTTTTTATTACTTTTCTCAAGTGAGAACTTTATCTTCTCCAGAAATAAATGGTATGAGGATCACAGTTTGAGAAATCACGTATGGATTAAAATTTAAAGCGCCAAAAGTGCCATGGTGGTGAATTTTTGTACTAATTTTTACGGAAATCTCTTCGTCGTTCTGAAATATTACCATGTCAAATTTGGTTGCATTCGTCTGCTAAATATCTGTCTAGTCAGTATTCAATAGGTGTATTTTAATTACGATCATCCATACTGCAGGACAGTATGGATGATCGTAATTAAAGTACACCTATTTCAATCTTAGAACATGCCTTTAGTTAACAAGATTGAATTAACACTTAGATATAGCTTATATATAAAGTGTCTCAAAAGTCAATTAACCGAAGTGTACAGTATTTTAACATTCTTAAAAACAATGTTAAAAAACTGTACACTTAGTTAATTAACTCTTGAGCCACTTTATAAAGTATAAACCTTCTTTTAAAGAAAAAAAAAATACACGAATAACATCATCATAACATCAAAACAAACAAAAATAGATTTCTTATTATTTTAAAATAATATTTTTACATTAAAAATCTGAATTTTTGAGCCGTTTGTGTGTGAGGTACGGCCGAATAGTCACGTGTTTGGGTATAAAATAAGAAAAATAAATTTTAATGATGTAATACGTTTCCTAAATTTATAACATTTGTAGATCTCTTTTAGGATCTCGGTTTTATCAGAGACGCTCATATTCTAATTACATCCGAAATTTAATGATTAATTAAACTGTAGTGTCGCTAATCTGGTGAGATTAACCTGTACAAAATAATCAAATACCGTCAAACCTCTAAACAACGGTCACTGACGGGAACATAAAAAAGTGGCTGTTGTTTTGAGGTTTGTTTTGTAAATACAGTATTTCCGTTTAAATAATAATAAAATGAAAAAATGGCCGCTGTTTTAAAAGTGAACTTTGTTCGAAAGAAGCAGTTATTAAAGGTTCTATTGCTTTCTTATAAAGAAGGGGATTTTTATATTAAAAAGGTGATTTAAAAATGTTTTATTTTAAAATAAAGTTAGAAAATTTAACGAATTTTTTTTCTGAATAATCCTGATAAAAAAAATCTTTATTTACAAAACTAAAAATAAAATTAAAGTTGTAAAGGGTAGAAATTGCTATAACGGTGCCATCTAGTGGCATATAAATAAACAATTTTTAAAAACATAACCAATATATATATAATCAAACCTCCAATAACGGCCACCTCCCAACAACAGTCACCTCGGAATAGCGGTATTCTTTAAGAAATTTTTATTTTTTTATAATAATAATAATAATAATAATTATTATTATTATTTAAATTAATATATAAATGGATTACATTTATTTATACAGAAATATTTTTACAATAAAAAAAATTAATATTACTTTAAAGAATTAAATATTAACATTTTTATTTTTATTTTTTAATTCTCATCTGAATAAAATAATATTATTAAATAATAAAAATTATAGGCACTAAAAGTATAATCTTAATATTTAATTTTTACGATAGATGGCGAGATGTGATTCAATATATCACATGATCTCCAGAGTGTCGTAAGAGAAAAAGAAGATATATTATAAAGAAGAAAAAGAAATCTCGTAGAGAACTCAAAATGTTATAGCAAAAGACAGAATTGTACGAGAAGGAATAAAAATAGTTGTAGGGAAAACGAACGGTTGAAGAAAGTGAAAACTGAATCTTTGGAAAGTTTTCTTCCAATCACAGCTTCTGTATCAACAAAGAGAATAAATTTCATTTTTTTTTTTTTTTTAACTTTCCTGGCTCTGTTATTTATAACAGAGGGTGTGGCGATCGGTCAAAAAATGACCTCCCCTTTCCCAAGATTTTTACATTTTCGGACTCAGGGGACCTTGAAACGGCGAGAAATGCAGAAAAATTCGGTTTTTTTTTTCTCTATGTATGGATATTTGTGTGGGGTGACACGATTTTGTTCTCCCACTTTGAAGCTTAATAACTCTGTGCTTTTTGTCGAAAATTTCTGAAATTTTGCAGGGAAGTTTGTGTATTAGGAAAATTAATGCTATTAAATTTTGATGGTTAAAGATCGAGAAGTGGGGGACGTGCATCATATCTCGAGTAAGGTGGGACTTGACGATTTTCCTCGTTATTAGCATTTACAATTTTTTTAAAACCCATCCCTACCCTGAAAATTAAGCTTTTTGTGATTTTATAATAATTGAAAAATATAAAAAATTTTTAATAATAAAATATCGTAACAGATGGCGCTACATATGCAGTGTTAAAAGTTTCTGGGAAAGTTAAACAACTCGTTGCTGGATTTTTTTTTTATTATCTTATGAACAGTTTCGCACTGGGTCTAAAAATATTATTTGCCTAGAGAGAAAAGGGGTCCACCCACAACTATAAAGCTATCACTTAATTTTTATATAAAATAAAATTTCCAAAAAAAAATACAAGTATAAAAAAATACAATTAAAATTTTTACTAAAGAAAAGTATATTTAATAATTACAATGTACTGTACATATTACTGAGAATATGCAGTAGATACTAAATGTAAATACAAATTGTTATTATCAAATTTTTTATTATAAAAAAATGATGGATATTTTTAAATAGTTTGTTTGTACCGAACATTTTACACATTAACTTAGTTCAAACGCATATTTCATGCAGCTTGCTATTAAGAGCAATCGTTTGAATTCACTAGATGATTGTGCAAATCTGTCAATAATTGCATCTGCATTCAATTTATCTAACAACTCATCTAACTGATTCTCTAACTACATAGCAATATATATGATACCAAATTCTCTTTAGACACTGAATTTCTTAGGCTTGTCTTTATGGTCTTTAGCTTTGAAAATATCCTCTCACTTTGAACTTGAGTAACAGATAGTGTGCATATAACTATACAGTTTAGAAAGAATATCGTATACCTTGTCATAAAGTCAGTTGGATGCCAGAATTTTTAGTACACACGATGAGCAAGTGCTACAAATCTTACACTTGTCGCATTTTCTCGCCATCATTAAACAATAGCTTTAAGGTATAGAAGCAAATGGAAACAATTTCAATATTACTTGACCTTTGCTAATTTGTGGAGACAGCTTAATAATTACCTTTCGATACTTGATCTTCAAGGCCCTTCTCTGCAATAGTTTTAAAGTTTACTGAGTTCAAGCAGGATAAATCTTTGTACAAATTTTTGTGTCGTGCAAAGCTTGAATGTAGTGACTGGACAATGCAGTCAATTATTAAGTTAAACTCATTTATTCAAAAATCAGTTAGAGAATCTGAGGAATTTCCTTTATCATTTATAAGCTCATTCGTCATTTTCTCCTTTCCTCTGCCTATTCAAAGCTGTTTCCTGTGCCAATTTCCAATGTTTGATTTTCATCCATATTCAACTGTTAAATCTTGTCATTACATTTATTTACAATTTCTAATGTCTTGCTGTGCACATTATCAAATATTCTTGTCTGTTCCTTCAAGTTTATTGTAGCTGATTCCACTAAACTCTACGCAGTAAGCATATCTAAACCGCTTGTCTGTAAATAACTTGATAACGAAGCTGCAGTTTCAAATATATACAAGTAAGTAAATGCTGTCAATATTGTTTCAAACTTTAGAAGACTTTGAAGTAAAATATTTGTGTTTTGCTTTGTTTTAGAATCAATCTTGGTTGAATCTTATATTATTGATAGACACGTGAATAGCTTTACAAAAATACTGATAGTGGTGTCATCAAAACGTCCAAATATGCAATAGTTGTTGCTGAATTTGATTTTCTTGGTCATATTGTCTCACCAATTAGCTTTAATCGTTTCAATTTTTTCTTGTCCTAAATATTTTCCAACAACTTCTATCCATACAGCCGTCCTCTTGTACGATGATTTCACAAAAGTTGTCAAATTCTGGACAAATTGGAAAAAACTGCAGGCACACAACATTTTATTGTTCAGTTAAATCACCAAATTCAAAACACGAGCATAGCATCATATATGAACATGTTGATCAGCCACATCAGTAATTTTATTTTGTAAACCATTATACTGATCTTAGCAGCGTGCAGTTCCATTCATACTATCAGATAAACATTTTTATGATCAATTTTAAGATGCTGTAATGTTTCAGTCAATAGGTCAAAGAGTCCCTGTCTTGTATCATCACTTGGAACAAGTGGAAGTAGTCGCTCACAAATAACACTTTAATTTAAGCCTTTCTTTGTTGCTCTAATAGTTTGATTCTTTGTGCAAACTTTTTGCACTGTAGTAACGTGAGCTGTCATAATAAGATCATATTTGCCATTAGCTACACTGTAGTTAAAAATTGCCATAATTCAGAATCTCATTCTCCAGAATGTAGGCTGATTCATTTCTATGACTTCGAAAAGAAAGGGATTGTTTACCTAACATCTTTATGATGTCTATAATTCTTTATATTTAAATTAAGGGGCACAGGCTACAGTATATAAAAAATATTAATTAAAAGAACATATAAAACACAACCAACACAAAGTGAAGAGCTGACGAAGCACACTCAAACTGAGGCTCACACAATTAAAAAATATTTGCTGTCTTTGCAATGTATACAACAGCTGGATACAAAGTTGACGTCTGTTGCAGGTCATGATCTCAAGTCGGTATTCCTACTAAGCTTCATTGAGAGGTCTCAACAGTAAAGATCTGAGCATATATAAGGTATGCGTCAATCTAATATAACCAGAATCAGAATTATATTTTCAGTTATTTATTATATTCTTAAATATAAAGTATCTTCGAAAAATGATTTTATTAAAATAGTAATACATCGGAAATTTTAGTTGCATTTAATAATAATATTAGAACTTCTATTATATTTATAAGCTACTAAAAGTTCATTAATATGTTTAACATACGGGTTGATGTTAAACT
This sequence comes from Centruroides vittatus, assembly GCF_030686945.1. Classification (NCBI taxonomy): domain Eukaryota; kingdom Metazoa; phylum Arthropoda; class Arachnida; order Scorpiones; family Buthidae; genus Centruroides; species Centruroides vittatus. The sequence continues at coordinate 157,560 of NW_027122274.1, read as the reverse complement.
AACAAGGAGACGGCCAGACGTTGTCTTCTCCGATTCGAACGAAACTTGGCAAGCACATAGCCTAAATACCAATAGTTCTTTCCCCAAATAATAGGACCCACTTCTCAAGCATTTCCTAAAAACGGGCCTTTGAAAATTGAGTATGTAGTTTATAAGACTTTGGAAGAATCACTTTTTGTAATTGAAATAGCGGAGTGGACAAGACACTAGGTGTAAAAACTGTACGATGTAGGTTCACTCCTTTGCATTTTTAGATTTTTTTCTTTTTAATTAATATGTAACAAAATTATTTTATTATTTTACCGTATCATTAGCGTTACTATTACTATTGTTATTCTTGATAAAAGAGATTTAAAATACGTGACATCATTTCCTATTTAGCGAAAACGAAGTCTGTGTAGATTTAACTCTTGTATGTTATTAAATAAAATGTTTACTTCTTCATATTAATTTTCAGATAGGGTTATATTGTTATATTTGAAGTATAACAAACACGAGTGCGTCTATAACATTAACGATAAAAAACGCGGCGACTATGCTACCCTATCTTCATATCAGACTTGTCTTTTCTGGCCATCCACAGTAAGGTCTGAAGCTTATTCGCTTGTGTTGATAATATGTAATCAAGGGCGAAAATATCTGAAAATAAATATAAAGAAATCAAAATATTGTAATATCGTTGGAGAATTAATAGATGACAGCATTGAAAAAGTTCTTACATTAGAGATTTCTGGCATCTTCTTTGATAGAGACAGTCATGTATTAAATATTGCTAAAATGAAGGATAAATTGCAAGAAGCATATGACAGATGGGGCCATTAGTAGTGGGTAAAATTTTTGTTCCGAGAATGATTAATATTTTGTTTACTGAAAATTTAAATAATGAACAAAAACAGTTGGAAAAGATTATTTTTAAATTTATATGAAAAGGCGATTATCAAATTATCGTGGTATTAATAAAAATAGTTATATAAATGAGAGGTAGGCAGTGCGGAATGTAGTGGCTTTTGCCCACTCTCTTCAGTGTTCTTTGATAGTTAATACTTTAAAGATGCAATACATACAATTAATACAATACATACAATACATAGGTTGGTACCTACACCCACTGGTGTATGTATTGCATTATATACTTGGCCCATCTGTAATGATGTGACACTGGCGCGCCGTCCTTGGAAGCGGTGGAAGCGCCGCTTCCCTTGTATTTTCTAAAATATAAATACATATTATGCGATTATTTTCATGTTAATTAACGTACTTTAAATTAATAAAAATTAATATTTCATTATAACCGCATTATATATCTTATTACAAATTTCTCTACTACATGTGAAAAAAACGATAAGATTGCTATTGTATATTCGAATATCAGTGGCGGAATGGAAGCGCTTACGAGACAGCTTCCACGGCAAGAATAACTAAATGGTGTAAAGCAGCCAGAGGGCATTTGCGCATGCACTTTACAGAGCACCAACCTCAGGCGGTTTAGCTAGTGGAAGCTACACACCAAAACGCTTTCAATGATTCTATCTAGGACCGGTTCTGGGCTGTTAGCTGCCTGCCTGCTAGATATTTGGCCGCTCTCGTAGCATTATATTCATCGCGAGTAGATTTATAACTTAACCCAGGGGTAGACAACCTGCAGCTCTTTTAATGCATAATTGAGGCTCTTTTTAAATTAGTAAATAATATACATATAACAAAATAAAAATTTTTACTTGAAGTAAAAGGAAAAGATAACTCGTAAATGTCTCTAATATTTTTTAAAAGACTTTTTAATTTCACTAATTATCGTTTCACTGTCAGAGTAAGAATAAATTATATGAAAGCATTTATAAAGAACGGAACATCTGGCTGCAATTATCAATATCAAGTCTTAGATGGCACAAAGTGTAAAAATTAGACTATGCTCGTGAGAAATGCTTATTATACTGTAAATAGAAAACTTACCTTAATTTCATGACTGAAAAAACAGATGATGTTTGTCCCCAGAATTTATGACTCTGTTTTTATTTCGAATGATTCTAGAATTTCTCACTTACAGTGTTGCTCTTGTGTTAGCAAGTGGTCTGTAAATTTTCTGTTTTTAGTTTGTGCTCTATTATATATCTTTTATATAGAAGTTATTCTACTGTTTTATCAATTAGGTTTATAACAATTATATTATTTCCGAAGAATATTATCTATTTGTTTTCTTGCGCTTAAGAAAAACTAAGAAATAGAAATAGAGTTTAATAAACTAAGAAATCAGCTGAACAGTATGAGTCTGATATCTTGTTTGAAAATAAAAGTAACGTCATATTTACCGAATTTTGACCAACTTTCTCGTGAAATTCAGCAACAAAAATCTCATTAGAAACTATGTATTGTTCTTATTTTTATGAACTTCTATATTTTAACTTTTTTATTCATACAAGTTAAATATATTATAAAATATTTGAAATCTCGGCATATTGTTTGACCGAAAAAAAATGTTAATTTAGATGTACGGATGTTTAAAATTACTTATTTTTTACTTTAAATTAATAATTATATTTTATAATTACGACTATTGTAACGTTGATAATAAATAATTGAATTGCAGCGTATTTTATTACAGTACCTTTAAGCAAAGCAAAAATAAACCCATTTTAACAAAAACAAAAAAAAACACGTTTTATGCTCAATTTAAAAAAAATATATATTTCATAATTCAAGTTGCTGACTTGCGGCTCCGTAAGTATTATTTTGGTAAATATAATTCGTAAAATACCATCAGTGACAACCAATTAACTAATTGCCCCTGGAAGTCGGCTTCTTACAAAAACACAGCTTCCCTATCATCAAATGTCACGGCACGCCACTGATGATGTCACTGATAGGACGTCGATGTTCCCGTTTATTGTTAATAATAATAAAAAATATAAACAATAAAGAACTCGGATAAGAATTCTACTGAATTGTGGCCCCTGAAATCGGATTAAAATATTAGGCCAATACAATGTTATAATACAATTTCATAAACAGATTTCTCGGATGGTATGAAAAAGGATTTGCCTTATTTCAAAAGGGTATGGAATAATGTACCTACATATGCTGCCAGCTGTGTGGAGGGAGATGTCTTGGCGTGTAGTAATGAATGCTGTAATTACAAAGAATTTTTTATCTACCTATAGGTTGCGTAAAGATGATAAATGTTCTCGTTGTTCCATGAGTGAGATCACGTACAATGTTTTGACGTGAATACGTCTTTAAATTTGCTTCCGTAGTGGGAGGCAATTCAGAAAACTGATGATAACAAAATCAGGGGATACAGTTTGGCATTGCAGCTACATATCTATCATCTACATCCGAAATTTAATTACACCACTCGATAGTTAAAGGATCAAAGAATTCATTACGTTGAGTGGGGACTGTGACGCATCGCGCGCGGCGGAGGGAGAAGCGCCGCCATTTTGAGGTCGTTTCGCCGCGTCACATACTTTCTGTTTAGTATACATTTTGACTCGGAGAAACTACGACGCTCGTTTGAGTTTCAATTTACAGCTCTCGTCAATATTTATCGATTGCGTACACAAAACATTAGTGTGGAATAGTTATGGTAAAGGATGTTATATAGGGTGTTAAAGTTAAAAATTAAGACATTGTATTAAGTTAACTTAATACAGTGTCGACCTTTACTCGTCGAAAACCAAATCAAAATATAGAAATCGTATACGGTTAGAAAGGGTTTCTCAAGAGCAATCCAGTGATACCCATAAAATACCATATGATAGAGTAAAGCGGTGCCGGGAACGTAAAATACTCGGCTATGTGTACTGTACTGTACATCCATCCGGGCATAGCGTTAGCAGAAATTAAGCTCTGTATGTTACGATCGTTGCTAAAGTATTCTAAAAACATCATTAAGATTATACCCGCATACGAACCAGATCTCACTATACTAATTATGATCGTCAGAGACTTTAATGTTAATGTCTCGAAAGACCGCTCGTTGCCCGACTTCATGCTCAGCGAGTTTAATTTGTCTTATACCACGCTAGGCAATACCTGTATTGACTTAACGTTTACCAGAAATCTCGATGTATCCTGTATTCCATTTGTATCGTACTTTTCGTATCACAGACCTACTATTAATAAAATTATAACACACTAATTACTTGTTTACTTAATTTCTTCCTGAACCCTACGAAAGGAAAACGTTGCCATCATAAATAAAACATGGAGATCCGAAGGACTTCTTACTGTTAAGGAATGATTATGACATACATTTAATGCGCTCAAAAAAAAAATATTATCCGTCAACGTACACGTATTCACGTAAAATACATGGCCACAACCCTTTTTTTTTTTTTTTTTTTTTTTTTTTTTTTATAAATGTCCACTTTCCACCTCCGTATGGGGTTGGTTAGCTAAATTATGGAGAATAAAGATTACATTGGAAAATGTACAACGTCAAATTAATTATAATACTAGAGGTAGGAATAATTATATGTTAAACTGGCTGATCGCTCTTGTTATGCGAGGTATTTGGAAAACTAGATGCGCAAAGTGTCACGAGCAGAAAAAATTGAATGCAGCATTAGTGATAGCTAAAATAAAAGAGGAGGCTAGTAGAAAGGCCTTCGATATGAACATTATCACTGATAAACAAAAAAAGACATTTTATAAAGGAACGGATAATGTTATTTGGAGTGCTGCAATCGTGTTTATAGAATTCTGTAAGTGTAAAAGACACTATTCAATGTTTTACTTTCCCGGTTGTTATGTATACATAACAAGGGAAAGCAACGGAATCGTGTCAAATTTCACCCTCCGAGTTTTTTGCAAAATTTTACGTTTTGAGATCCCCTGAACCCAAAAAAGTAAAAAAAAAGGCAAAAAATTTCGTGGATATGTATGTGTGTGTATATGTGTTGGCATCTATTTCGCTTGATATCTCAAAACGGGATAAAGATAAAGAAATGAAATTTGGCACGGTAGCTTGTATATAAGGGGCCTTGATGCTATTAAATTTTGGTTGTGAAAGGTCAAGGGGATGGAGAGATAGAGAGTGGTCACCTAATATATCTCGAGAGGGGTCGGACAATATTCTATAAAACTCATCCCTACCCTCAGAATTAAGCTTTTTATCATTCGATAATAATTAAAAATATAAAAAAATTTTTATAACAAAATCTCATAACAGATAACACCACACACAATTTTATTAATGGTATTAATAATATAAAAGTTATTTTTAAATGAAATTTTATAACAGGTGGGAATGTTATACAACTCGTTGCCAGATGTTTTAATATATGTGTAATATTATAAATAATAAACAATCTAAAAATCCCAGTAGCAATTCTTTTATTCGTCACAACGTCAGAATGTTAACTTTTTCATTTATTTAATTTAAAATCTCCAAACCAAATCAGTAGTGGCTTGCCCCTGTACGTCATACTTTACCTTTAACAACAGAGTCATCTATCTAACTGCTTTAAGGGAAAAATTTTTCAATTGAAATAACGCGACTTCCGGTTTGCATCGGATGTTCGTACATACTTGGTACATAGTCGGGGTCTCCTGCTGCCTCTAAATTTTCGTATCTGATTTCGTCTTTCATCTATCTAACTCCGTTCTCGAGATAAGGAAAAGACAGGCGGAATTTTCTGATTGCAATTCAATAAGCGTCTAGTTTGCTTGTCCTATTATAATTACGTAGCTTAACAGTAAAGTAGAGGGTGTCAGTAAACTCAAACAGTAAACTTATCACAAAATTCCTCTAAAAACCGTATTGAACTTATAGAAAAAATAAACGGTATTGAACTTATGTAAATATTTGCTTTGTGCAATAATCATTGTACGAACTTTTTATTCCGATTTTACAATCAGTCTTAACAGAAAACAGAGTCTAACGCATAGTTTAACACATCTAGAATGAAGTTTCTAATTCGTCATAAATGCAAAAATAAATCGTTCTCAAGAGGGATGTTTAGTCACTTAATAGATGTCTTGATCTTTCGTATATTTCAGAACGTAACTCGCTCCGTAGTCCTTATCATGTATGAGCTTTAATCTGTAATATTCAGACACCTCAATTTAACAAAGGTTCAATCCTATTAATAGACTATATAGAGAACCACTCAAGTAAATCACAATATGATAGATAAAAGGAGGTTACTAGACTTGAAGTCTATTTTTTTTTTTTTTTTTTTTTTTTTTTTTTTTTTTTTTCTTTTTTGATTCGAAGGATCATCATAAAATCGAAATTTTTATTCGTCTTTATATAGACGCGAAACACGAGAATATTACATTTTCGAATACATATTACTGTTAACATGAATGTATATGCAAGGAATGATCCGCGATAATCCGTCTCTTCAGCCACAGAGAGGCAGAAAAATCACGAAATTCAGTCAAAAATCCAAACGTTTTACATTAAATTTCGAGGCGATGAAACAATAAAACTCTGACGATTTGTTGCGAGCGGTTGTTTATTGTTGATGAGAGCGGCCGAATTTTCAGTGAGCGAGATTTAAAGTAATTGATTTCAAGCGATTTTCTGAGTTTTGCATCATTTGCAGTTATTGTATTGGTAAGTTCAGACTACAAACTTTCTAAATTTAAATATTTTTGAACATTGTTAAGCCGAATATCACAATTATTGGCTATGATTTTCCGACAAAGATCTAAAATAGATAACAATTGATCGGTTTCGTCACAGAGACGACGAATGGATCTTTTCACTTATTTTAGGAGATACTTTTCACTTTCTTTATTGTTAATATTCGTTTAGCCCAGATTTAATCGAATTGTTAGAGCTCTTAAAGCAAAATGGAAATAAATAAATACATTAAATTGTTAATTTTCGCTATGGTTTATATACACATTATATCTCATATGAAATTCACACCGCTATATTCTAAACCAGTGATTCTCAAAGTGGGGGTCGCGACCCCCAAGGGGGTCGTGAAAAAATATTTGGGGGGGTCGCTAAAAAATTGATGCCAGATCAATTTTTTTCAAATATTTTATAAATTTACTATGGATTCATGTTTAGAAATAATAGAAATAAAAAATATATAGAATAATTTTTACTTAAATAAATTACACATATAAATAATAAAAACAATATAAATATTTAACTACGAGCCTAAATATAATATTCATAAATTTGTGCGCTATTGGGGAATCCCCGAGTTTCACTCTCCGCCTAAACTATGATAGAACAACGTTGTCATTTGGAACGGTGTTCGCTAGCAGCGTTGCGTCTGTAGGCAAGTCGAGTTAGAAATACAGTAGAGGTCGTATCTGAAAACCGAAAGCGTTTCAGTCGGCAAATTCGAATTTCCGCTAGTGCTGTGGTGCTGCAATATTTGGCTGTCTTGGGCTACTTCGATATAGTTTTAGTTGATATGCGTATTTAGCTGGCAGCACTGGCGCGACCATGAGAGGGTAATTAAGGACGCGCCAGTATTTGAACCAGACTTTTTTCCCATCGTGAGCGGTAAGTTTTTCTTGTTTTTCTGAGGACTGTGTTATGGTGAATCGGAACGTTTTGAGACTAGATTAACTTCCGAAATATAATTTTTTTTGTTTTTATATTTTTCAATATATTTATTTTGTTTGTGAAAAATAAAAAAGTAATTTAAAAAAAAAATTTCGTTTGTCTTAACATTGACAAAAATTCAACGCAAAGCGACACGCAACGAAGAGAAATTTCAACATGGGATAAATTAATTAAACAAAACAAATTAACTCTTCCTGAATTTAAATTAACCCCCTCCCTCCGGGATGTTTTTCTACACATACTCATTCTTCGGGGTCCTTTGAAATTTTTAAGTGCAAAAGGGGGGTCGCGGACTAAAAAGTTTGAGAAACACTGCTCTTAACTTTAAAGCGCCCTCCAGCTGCTTAACTAAATTACAAAGGTAGACAAAATTGGGGTTTTTATACTTGAAGTTTATTGTTTTTCCGGTTGTAAGGGACATGATAAGATCAAAATTTCTATTCATCTTTATACGAGAATATTAGGTTTTTGCGTACATATTGACGTTAACATCAATGTACGAGTATATGCAGGGAAAATCACGCAATTTGGCCAAACTTTTAATATTAACTTTCGTGGCAACGCAACAATAAAACTCTGCGTACTAACAAATTGTCAGAGTTTTATTGTTGCGAGCGGTCGTTGATTGTTAATGCGAACGGTTGGATTTTTAGTTCGTGCGGTCAAAATTTTCTCGTTTCGAGTGTTTTTCTCAGTTTTGTTTCGTTTGCGTCGATTTTATCGGTAAGTACAGACTACGATGTTTCCAATTTTACGTATTTTTTGAACATTGTTAAGCCGAATATCACAATTAGTGCCAATGATTTTCCGACGAATCTCTATTTCCATAACAATTGATCTGTCTTGACAGAGACAACGGACGGGGTCTTTCCATCATTTTCACTCTTCGTTAAGCCCAAATCCAATGGAATCTAAATTAATAAATACATTACATTGGTATTAGCGCGCTATAGTTTATATACGCATCATATCCCATATGATATTTGCACTGTTATAGTGTGAACTTTAATTAAACAGAATAATTCGAGATTATTCGTCTAAATTTTCACAAATGTTTTGTGTTAGGCAATGGACAGAACTGTACAATTTGTAGAAACTGATTTCTATAGCGAACATTAAAAATCGTTTGAAAGTTAAAATTACTATATTTAACAGAGATTTTATTATAATATTCATTTGTGACTTTTCGTTATAATTAAGACGATATTTTTAAAATTATTTTTTTCATTAGAAATCTTACAATTTACATAAAATTAAATTAACAAAACGAATACGAGTTGTATTTTCATAATAGTCGTTTCTTTCTTTTGCAGAATGGAAAATTTCAAGCAATTAAAGAAGTGGCGCACCTGGCAGATGGTGAGGAAGAGGAGGAAGGCTCTTCGTCGTCTTCCGTTCCGTTTCCGATGATTCGGGTGCTCCCGAAAGATGTCGAGGAGAGTGCGTCAAACGGGTGGTCGTCATTACTCCCGACGATAGCGCCTCGACTGTGGTGGACTACCTGGGACTGCGATACCCGGAAGTTGCAGAATGGACGGTGGAGTGTCGAGGGGAGTCCAAAGTGGTCGTGGAAACATCCGTCGAGCAGAAGAAACCTTGGTGGAAAAGGCTCTTCTTCTGCTGCATAACGTGAATCTTCTCTCTTCCGAGATCACTTCCACCCACGTTCCACTTTTCACCGGATATGACTCTGCCATCCGAATACGACTTTGTCACCCGGAAATGACGTTTCACCCGGCTACGACTTGATTTACTGGACTTGACATTTCATCTCTGATTGGGTTTCTTCGTTTTCAATTGACGGACAGACATTTCTGCACTGGTTGTACAACTTACTTCGATTAGATTAAAGTCTGATGATCTGCAAAGTGACAACTAAAACATAAAGCAATGTTTTTACCAGCTCAAAGACTCTGTTAATCTTATATATAAAATTCTCGTGTCACAATGTTAGTTACCGTACTCCTCCGAAACGGCTTTACCGATTTTTACCAAATTTTATATGCATATTCAGTAGGTCTGAGAATCGGCTACTATCTATTTTTCATACCCCTACACCATTTCCCCCTTTCAAAAATATATTTATATATGAATTAAGGCTTTTATGTCCAACAGATGGCGCTAACTTCCGACGACCTAAGTTTGCTTTTCTGTGAGAATGGACTGAAGCAGATCATTTTCTATCTATCTATATAAATAAAATATAACGTTCGTTTGTTCCTACCGATTCCTTTGAAATTTTGACACAACGTTGCATTCGAATACGCACGTGTTTTTATATAATATACATGTCGAAATTCCCCCCAGTGGGGGGAGATGGACGGGATTAAGGCTTACCGTGAAGAACTCGGCTTCTATTATACTATTTTACGTGCGGTTTTTTGCATTTTTAATTGCTTTTTAATAGGTTACGTCAACAGAATATACACTAAAAAGGGATTTTTCGATATTCCCCAGCGGGAAAAGTGACGGGATTAAGGCTTGCTGTGAAGAACTCGGCTTTTATTATACTATTTTAGATGCGTTTTTGATTGCGTTTTAATAGGGTACGTCAAGAGAATGTACACTAAGAAGGGATTTTTTGAAATTCCCCCCACGGGGGAAGTGTTATACATTTATAATAGATACATTTTGAGCCACAACAACGCGTGGCCGGGTCAGCTAGTTGTCTATAAATGGACAAGGCAACTTATATTGTACGGACATTCACACTGTATTTAAACCGGCGTTCGACTGTCATTGTAGTCCGAACCAGAATTATAATTACTTCAACAATTCAATTTGTAAATCGAATTGTCTGAAGTGTATATAAACTTTCATATTTAATAAATTTTAATATGAAATTTAATTTTAAAGATTGGCTATTTATCAAAATAAATATTAAAATTGCACACTTTTACGATTCATTAAAACGTTTCTACTTTTATCAATATTTATTTCCATCCCTGTCATCGTTTAGGTTTACAATAACGTGACTATTTTTAATATAGAAACGGTCGATAAAGTAATTAAAATGAGTATCATAGTTTTGCAATGAATTGGAAAATATCGGGAATTCACCAACCAAACTGCTCTCCCGCTTTTACAACGCCGAATTAATGAATTCCAAAGCAAAAAAGCCGTTCTGCAGTATCGCAGTCACACAGCGCCAAGTGGAAAATTCACTGATACACGAATCAAAATTGCCGATCTCTCCCTCTATTAAAGGTCTGTAGTAAATGTGAATATTTCGTTCGAAAGATACTTGTTTTCTTAGGTAGCGTGCAAAATTTCGGGTTTTTCTGTACAGGGATCGCCGAAATATAACCAGTTGAAAAGTGCAAAGATCTCCATAAAAGCTGTAAGTTTTCTCTTTCTTATTCATTTGGCGGTGCAGATGCTCCTAGAGAAAGAACACCGCTGGCTCTAGAGAGGTCATATTTTAAACTTAAGCCTTTCTCGTTATCAGTGAGGTGCTGGAGAAACTTGCGGGTGAATAAATCAAACTTGGCGGGGTCCTATCCCTTGCTTTTATCGCTTCTTAAAATAAAATTAATCCGAACGAATGTTGTTGTTCAGAATAACAAAAGCTCAAATTTATGCAAATTAAACTTTTTTGCAGCGATTACACTAACAGCATATTGTGGGTGACCGTCGTGACGCCCAGCGCCCTCGGAATTGTTGGTCGTAGCTGCCTCGGGTTTGAAACTACAAACTATAGGGATTTCGGAAGTTCGTAGCTTAGAAAAACCTTATAAAGTAAATCGTAAACGTTTGTAAATTAAACGGTTTCCATAAGCGCTGTAAAGTTATGCCCGATTTTAAATTAAGTTTAGGCTACTATCCTTTACAAAAGTTATAATTTTGTGTAACTTACAGATACCATTTAAACATTGTAAATAAAAAAGAGTTTATTAAAAGATTGAGGCCTGAAATTTACTGCAAACCAAAATTTTCGCCATGGCAGTATTACCGTCGCTCTCCCTCCTATATGCTTAGTATCCAGCAACTATGTACAAATTCTATTTAATTCTAAACCCACATTATTATTTCACATTTAATGACTTGTGTACTTTTAGTAAATAAAAAAATATATATGTGGGGTTTAGACGAGTAACATTCCTAAACCGTTAAGATTTACGAGGGTTGCGGGGGAGACGAAAACGACAAAGGGGAGAAGTGGGAAAAACGACAGTTGGTGACGGCGCGAAAGGAAGAAAGAACGAATGACGTTACGATGAAAGGACAAAAGACGTTACGAAGAAGATTATCGTTCTATCAAGACGGTTGTCAATTCTGCTTCTCTCTATTTTTATCTCAATCACTATTCCCTCATATATAATAGGCTATTGTTTGATTTTGATGATAGCTGAAGTATGTTCTTTTAGACGTAATAAACGCATTTAAACGCGTTTATTACGTGTAAAGAACATTTTTTAATTGATACTTACCGAGAAGTTTTAAAACAATGTACAGAAAGCTAAAGGTTATAGAAAAGAAATGTTTGCTTGACATAATGTATTAAAGAAAAATTACTGCGCCAAGTGATAAATTTTATTAGACGAAAGAAAAAGAGATAGGTCGAAGAATGAAAGTAAAAGAATAGTGACAGCAGCACACGGTATTCCCAGGTCGTCTCCGCCCCACGTACTGAGCGGGCCCGACGCTCCTTGACTTCGGTGATCGGACGAGAACCGGTATTTTCAGCGTGGTATGGCCGCTGCCCGAGACAAATCGCCTGCACAGCATCACTTATGCATATTCATACCCAATTCGCGCCTCGAATATCGCTTTTTGTCCTTCTTCCCATCACATTCCACTTTAAACCAGGTTTTCTTAAAGCGTTCGATATTACATCGACAGGATCGATGGGGGAAAAAGTTCATTAAAAATTGACAATATCAGTCAATTTTACTAACTTAATAAGACTTAATCTTTAAATGTATACCGACTTTACTTCTTAGCATATTAGATTTTGTATTTTTTATTACGATGTTTTACGTATTTTAGTTATTTTGTTGATACTGTATTGGGGATATATTTGCGGCATTTGCTTTGGGTGATGTGCTGTAAATAACTTATAATTATTGCAATTTGATTTTATTTGTATTTTTTGTAACTTTATTTGAATTGCACTAATGTAATGTTTACAATTAATATTAATATGAACTTTTATGATTTACTTACAATACCTGATGTGTTATGGATAAAGTATTGTTGGTGTTTTGTTGCTATGCAATTTGTACATAATTTTGTATGAAACAATATTATGTACTCATTAAACAAATAATAAACTTTTTGCAATGGTAAAATGGCGCACAAACATAAACACAATTAGATAAGTAAGCCAATTACAGCTTGTTTCAATTGAAACGGGCTATGTTATTGGCTTGCTTATCTAGCTGTGTTAAAGTTGTTTTAATAGTCAACGCACTCATTATTTTTGAAATTTTGAATTTTTGGTTACGTATTCGATATCCCTTTTCCACTGTATCACTGAATGTTTTGTTTTCTTCTATAAAAACATTTCATGTCAATAAGGGAATGTCCAAAAATTACGTGACGCACATATATGGTGAGTGGGAAAGTAATCGTAACGATGCGTTACAAAGGGGTAGAGGGTTTACATAAACGTTACATAATGTTAGAGTCTCAACTCCGGGTAACAAAATGATTCATTTTGTTTTTTGAAGTGTTGCATAGCGAACAGTAACGTTTATGTCACTGCTTTGTACTGTACGTTATATATGTACAGTAATTAATTAAAAAAATTAAAATAATGTAACATTCGGTACCCGTTCTATATGTTATTCCTTAGTACAATTAAGGGGGTCTATCAAGGATAACTTATAGGCTACGTAATTTTGTGGGTGGGTAGGCTATGAGCCAGTGGCGTAGCGTAGTGGGGGCGGCAGGGGCGGCCCGCCCCGGGCGGCACTTTTAGGGGGCGGCAAAATTTCACAATAAATAATAATATCTTGTAAAAATACCTAAATAAGGGGGCGGCAAAATTTCACAATAAATAATAATATCTTGTAAAAATACCTAAATAAGGGGGCGGCGAAATTTTTCTCCGCTCCGGGCGGCTGACACCCACGTTACGCCACTGCTATGAGCGAGGCGTTGCAAAATGTTAGAGGAGTGGAATGGAAGTTGAAAAGTATAAAAATAGAATTACGTAATTTACAGACGATTTCTAGGGTTATGTTCTACTTGGCAGCGTCCAGCAATCGCTCGCCGACGAAAAGAATCTCTGTACGCAATGTGCGTACAAAGATTCTTTCCATCTTTTCAGCTTGCGAGAGACTTCTGTCTGGCGTGGTCGCGTGTTGTCTACAAAATGGCGACGAGACGACTTCGTCGAATGTCGAATGCATGAAGCTATAATATTTAACTGGAGCGGCAGCTTCAGTTAGATATTATAGCTTCATATTATTTTGTTGCTACTAGCAGAGCCCTCGAAACGGAAATCTTGGCTTCACTGTCGAACAAATTGCCATGTGAGAGGAAGAAAGTTTGTTTTGTTTTTGAACTTGACGTTTGAAAAGAGAAGGTAAAGGTAAAGAATGACATAAAAACGACAAAGTAAACACTCGAATAGGTTTATTTATCTTAGGCAGTGAGGCCACATTTCCTATAAAAAGTTTCATCCGTTTATCACTCGCTTCTGAGTAACTCTTCGATCTCACTTTTCTTAGTTTCTACTTAGCTAATCCAGATGGATTTGTTTTTTTTTTATTCGACGCAGAACCTGATTATAATAAAAAATATTTATCCGGCAATCTAGTCAGACCTCTACTAGGAGTACTTTTTGATGTTCTACTTGATTTTCCAACCAGGAAGTTCTATTTTACACGGATGTTTAGTTACACCTTATTAAAAATCTCAAGATCTTTTGATCTGATGTGGTTCAGCCGTAATATACCATATTGAAAAATATCCTTGAAATTATCTTTTCTAAGAATATTTTTTAAATGCGCTTTTTATTTTCCCCGCTGTTATGTGTACATATCAAGAAAAGTATTGAAATGTCAAATTTTACCTTCCCAGTTCTCTGCAAATCTCGCGTATGTGTTAGCATCTATTTCGTTTAATATTTCAGAAAGGAGTAATGATTAAGAAATGAAATTTGGCATGGTAGTAGCTTCTATATAACAGGGAATTGGTGCTATTAAATTTTGGTGGTTAAAGGTTAAAAGAATGGGGAAATACAGGGGGGTCACTTGTCATATATCGAGAGAAATCGGACTTTTTACTTTTATGACGATTTTATTTGATATTAGCATTTGCAAGTATTTTTTAAAATATAAAACCCATCTCTACTCTCAAAATTAAGCGTTTTGTCATTTTATAATAATAATAAATTCTTTTATGATAAAATTTCATAACAGATGGCACCACACACAATTTTAGTCATAATTAAAAATATAAGTTATTTTTTAAACAAACTTTCAGCCGAGAGGATTAAGCAACTCGTTGCTGAATATTTTATTTTTTGAATATCTAATTATTTGGCTGAGATAAAGCTGATTTTTGTGACATTGTAAAAAATTGTCATGAATGAAAAACTTCGGGTATGCGAGATTTAACGGCAAAAATCTGTTATGATGTACAAATATTTTTGCCCGAAATCCTACCGAAGCCAGTAATTTTCGTTAAAAGTTGGGTTTTGATAAGTCGTGATTTCTATAGGCAGCACTTTTCACCATTCTTATCACATCAGGGCAAATTTAACTGATTTAGCCGTGTTTTTATATGCTATTTAAATGTTCTATAAAAATGTGAAACCTGTGAATGGTCTTTTTGTTAACAAGTATTATTAAAAATAATAGTGTTTTACTAACTTAATAAACACTGTTGTTATTAAAGATGTAGTAATCGATTGATAATCGATTATCATATCTTAATCGATTTCTGTAATCGATTTTCATTTTTTAGGTAATTGCCCAGCACTAGTCGCTGCACGCTAAACGCGTTTACTCAGGACGCACATTTGCTAGAATCAGCTTGTCCGCTCCGCTTGGAAGCGCGTTCACGCCCGCGGTCTCTGGATGCTGCGTAGGAGGTATCCTAAGACATATCCTTAGTCCCGTATATATTGTGTTTCGTCCCTCACCACCCAGCTGTTTCCATTCTTAACTTGGTCAAACTCACTGTGAATATGGAAACGTCTTCTTAGTTATCACAGCATGGACGAATCAGAAGTTAAATAATAATAATAATAATAATAATAAATAACCTACTATGCTGGGACCAGACATATAGACCAGTAAGTACAGATGTCCGCTAAACCTAAGTTTTACTGTATTTATATATTTATCTCAAATTACCGAATTTATTGTAACTTTATTACTTTTTTAAAAAAAAAATCAAAATCATCCGATATTTGATTTATTAATTCGAATATAGACATTCTAAATCATAATGTTTCCTTAAATTTTCTTTAGTAGCTGTATTTTATGTTTATCAGGTGGTAGTCTCTTTAATCCGAATAACGATAGACTGTCTCACAGCTAAACAGGTTTAATAACTCCTTTATTGGCTTTTTAACATATGCATTTCGGATCAGTGTTATAAGTCCTGATCCCTCCTCAGTGCTCTAAGTTCTTCATATACTCCCCAATACCCATACAGCACTCTCCGAGTTCTGTTTACCTATCCGTTTGACAATATTGTTTAATTCCCTTTCACCAGTGTACCAACGGTAATGTGGCTTTCTTTAAAAGTATTCCAAACTCTTTCAAAATAGTTCTATAAACACACTTTTAAAATAATTCAACAAGCACAGTACAGTTTTCATCTGTACTGTGGAAAACATCCTAGAATTGTAAAACGTAGTGCTTGTTGAATTATTTTATAAGTGTGTTTATAGAACTATTTTGAAAGAGTTTGGAATACTTTTAAAGAAAGCCACATTACTGTTGGTACACTGGTGAAAGGGAATTAAACAATATTGTCAAACGGATAGGTAAACAGAACTCGGAGAGTGCTGTATGGGTGTTGGGGAGTATATGAAGAACTTAAAGCACTGAGGAGGGATCAGGATTTATAACACTGATCCGAAATACATATGTTAAAAAGCCAATAAAGGAGTTATTAAACCTGTTTAGCTGTGAGACAGTCTACCGTTATTCGGATTAAAGAGACTACCACCTGATAAACATAATGTTTCCTATTTTTTTTTCTTTTCGCCCTGTAGATACTAATAGGGTTTTTTCCAAATCTGTCTACAATGGGAGTGAGGGACGAGACAAACCTCATAAAAAATTTCTGGAGAGTTGCTCGCCTAGATTTGATCCCAGTACCCATGAATATGTTATTTAAATTCATGAAAAATGTATTCAAGCCTTAAAATTAATTTAGTAAAAATTAAAATTTTATTAAATAGGGTCTATATTTAAAATACTTTGTGTTTAAAAAGAATTTAGTGCAAAAGTATTAAATCTGAATGATTACTGTATATATCTTAAGCGAATGTCGTAGTATATTTTTATGTGCCTTCTTACATCATTATTACATCATTATTCTTACATCTGTAGACACTTAGTCTATACATATTATTTTGAATTCATTAAATATATTGATAAAAAATTTGTTGAAGTGAAACGACCTGTGGAAGCTAACCATGCTTAAAGCGACATCAGCGAGAAAGAATGCAGTACAACTTGCTTGAAATAAAAAAATGTACTACCATACAGGACTACTTGAAAATAATTTGTTCATGCTAATTAAAGTAGTTAACAGACTGATAAGTATAATATAAAATATGTAAAATATTGAAGAATAAATGTTAACTTATTCCATAATAAACTGCTAAATATTCTGTGTACTACAGATATGTATAATATGTAGTATAATATAAAATAATCCGACAGGTTTGGGACCGAATTGTCAGGATTTCTGGAAAAAATGAGTATTTACCACTACCACATCAAACAACTCTCTCTAAATACATTTAAGAATTAATCTCAACATTTGGCTTCGATGAAAATTTGTTTTCTAGTTTAAACAAAAAACTGGAAAATATGACTGAACAAGAAAAATATGGAGTGCTTTTGTTTAATGAACTGAAACTACAAAAACATATTAAGTTTCAAAATTCAACAGGTTATCTCGTAAAATTTGAAGACTATACATTAAATCAGACTTCAACCATAGAAGCAGATCATGCTTTAGTCTTTGTTTTGGCCACATCTAAATGGCTGGCAGCAATGCATTGAAACATTTACTGCTAAAAATGCTGTACCAGGAACCTTTTTTGCAAAACTGATATTGCAGGCAATAATTAAGCTTGAAGATTGTGGTGTCATAATGGTGAAAGTGACATCATAAACTATTTGGTTTCGACGACAAATTACTACTCTCGTTCACATATGAAAACTTACAAATGTCCTGATTACATGCTCTTTCATAACGCTCCTGATATGGAGTTGTGTTGTAGCCACTCTAATACCTCATGTTTAATGTTGGCACCCAGTCTGGTCAATAATATATTATTATTACTATATATATATATATATAATTATTAATATTTAAAAGAACTTATCATTATGGTAAATTATATATAAATAATAAATAAAAGAATTTATCAGGAACAACTTGAAGATTACTATGTAATGATTATTTGTTACTAATGTAAAAAATCATTGTAAAAAGAAACATCTTAAAGAAATGTTAATAATGCTCACCAAAATAACCTTACTTAGATATTTGTAACTGAACAATGGAAATTATTGGTTTATATCTTAAAAAATACACACACTCTTATTTATGTAAATTAGACTGGAAGGACAATTGGCTCAAAATGCATTTTTAATTCTTCATCTGCTAAATGATTATCTCTGCTTAACACTTTAATATTAACACTACTGAATATTTATTACAAGCAAATAAGAAAACAAATTGAAAGGTGAAAAATAAAGTTACAACACAATCATTATCTATTCAAACTAAAATCTGCGGTTAAAATTATTTAACTTTATTTTGTCGAAATTAACAAAAAGATTTGTGCAATCGGCATCGGCTTGTACAAACTTTAAGATACTCATGCAAAAGTTTATCTAATCATTTACAGATTACTAGTAATCTGATATATTGCTTACCTGAAATGAAATATTTCTGACAAACTCTTGTATTGATATTCACTTTATCCGTATTGAAATTTTTCCGGTTAATTCTCGAAAGCCATGCAGATTGCCTTCGTCGTGAAAGCTCCTCAGTTTGAGGTCCTCGATGACAAATAATGCTGGGAATTTTAAAAAATGATGTTTTTTTGTTCTTGAGTGAACTATCATTACACTCAATTACACAACAATTCACCATAATGATATTCATGACGAATAAACAACAAAGAACTCCAGCTAAAGCGAACATGAACACATATAAAACGCAAACCACAAAGATGGCACCGAACAATTGCGCATGCTCATGACATCACTCATGATGTCGACTTGAAACCTCTATCAACAAGTGTAAAAATGTGTAAAAGTGTAAAAGTGTAAGACAATCAACAAGTGTAAAAATTCCCGTGTTGTGTCATTCTACAGAGAAACGATTACGTTTTTTCCTATATAAAGTATTTTTGTGATTGGACCATTCTTTTTCGTGAATCAGCAGTGACCTCCGATCCCTACCTGAAAATATTGCAACACTATCTATTCGGAACTTCAACTGCCGCATTGGGTTTTGAGAGTCCGTGATGTGGACCTTGTGATTGACAAACGTTTTTCTGCAGATGAACTGTATCATGGCTATCAAAATCACGTGATCTTTGAATGTTTCATTTGTAAATGATAATATTACTCTTTCGGTCTTAAATACGTAGTACAGTTATCATAGAGAAAATTAATTTATTAAATTTTTAGTTAAAATAATTAGCAACTTTAATTAAAACATCAAAATGCTTTATGGAAATTAAATTATATATACAGGTATCCCTAGTATAATACGTTACGTTCCAGAAAAGTGCCGTGTTATAAAAATCCGTGCTATACAAAACAAAGGACTGATAAAATACATGAATTAGGTTCCCAAAATTAACAAAAGTTTATTCTTTTTTCGTTACTAAGGTTTTTTTTTATTTTGTAACTCTTTCCGCCCAGTGGGCACTAAGAGGGCCTCTTACAGCAAGCCCATTATGGGTTCGGCCAGGCCTACAATGGGGCGGCCGGGTGGTGAGGGACGGGGACCGACATATCCAGACGGACCACCCCCCGAAAAATTCCTGGGGATTTTTCGACCCGTCCGGATTCGATCCCGGGTCCCCCAGGGCGGCAGGCTGATAACCTTGACCGCTCGGCCATCCGGCCTTCGTTACTAAGGTTAATATCCTTGACGGCCGGATGGCCGAGCGGTAAAGGTGGCAGCCTACCGCTCTGGGGGACCCGGGATCGAATCCGAACGGGTCGAATAATCCCCAGGAATTTTTCGGGGGGTGGTCCGTTCGGATATGTCGGGCCCCGTCCCTCACCACCCGGTTTCGCCCATTGTGGGCCTGGCCGAACCCATAATGGGCCTACTAAAAGAGGCCCTCTTAGTGCCCACAGGGCGGAAAGAGATAAAAAAAAAAAAAAAAAGGTTAATATCACTTACTTAAAAATGTTTAAGTAACTAAATACAGAGATTAATCTATGAAAACAAAACAGTCTTAAAGGCTAAACTGAAAGCAACGACAACGACACTTAGTTGATTCTTTCTCACGACTGCCACCCGTTTTGTAGAGAAGCTAGTGAAACGTAAAAATCATGGCTACGAATCGAAGATAACGCATGTAGATATCTTTTAACTTTGTATTAAAATAATGGTTCGATATTGCTCTTTGTCCCAGTGTAAATATAAACGGGGATATTATAATGAACAGAAAATTCGTTTTCACAAGTTTCCAATAGCAATCAAATTAAGAAAAATATGAGTTTCGAAGTTAAAGATTGGAAAGAAGGTATAACGAAGTCGATGATTGTCTGCTCAGCAGTTGAATAAAAAGTTACTCAGTTTAAGCTGTGACGTCCTGTTATTTGTCCTACTGTATAGAAAAAAGGCTTTTTGAAAAAGAAATTACAGTGTTTTAGGTTTATCTCTATTTTCGTTATTATTTTTTAAAAATTTCAGTAATTCATAAACTTACTTCTGGCTTTTTACAAAGTAATGTTACTCTTATTCAAGCAATTCTTTTACATTTTTTATAATCCCGGGTAAGTCATATTGAAAGTAAAACATGTGAAGCAGGTTGAATAACTTTTCAATAAATTACACTTCGTTATTTACTTTTATCACAGCAATTTCTTTACCAAAACTTGAAAAAAGACAAAGGTGTCATTCCTGCAGACATAAAATTGCCAAAAACATTTTAATTTGAGCATAACATTTGTATTTGTAATATAGTATGTCCCATACCTAATTAACAGTAAATAACAAATTATATTATATAGAATTAGTTTTACATAAATTCTTTATAATTCACGAAGCTAGTAGTTATTTAACAGATAAATAAATACCTTTTATTTTTAGAGATTTAAGGAGGTAGTTTAGAAAAGATTAAGTAAATACCTACCTAATCTTTACTAAACTAAGCAAATAGGCGGATTCTGTACTTAAATACTCAGCAATCAAGTTTTTAGATTAGTAAGAGTTCAAATGAAAATTGATAAACTATTTATGACCGTTTTCATTGCGAGAACAGGTAAAAAGTGAAAATTGCTATATCCACTTGTGACCAACCATTTAATTATTAAAATGTATGTAGGTTAATTTAAATTCATCTAGGAGATAAATTTGTAATCCAATTCGTTGTTGTAATTTTAATAAATAGAAGACTAACAATCTTAAGGATTACTACATTGGCTGCCTGACAAGATTCACTTGGATCAGGCAGCCATCGATAAATCGTTAAGAAAAGTAAAGATTATTTGTTATAAAAGTCATTGATGTGTTAGTTATCAAACAACAGGATGCAAAATTCAGCGACCGAATGGCCGAGCGGTCAAGGTTAGCAGCCTGCCGCCCTGGGGGACCTGGAATCGAATCTGGACGGGTCGAAAAATCCCCAGGAATTTTTCGGGGGTGGTGCATCCAGATATGTCGGTCTCCGTCCCTCACCACCCGGCCGCCCCATTATGGGCCTGGCCGAACCCATAATGGGCTTGCTATAAGAGGCCCTCTTAGTGCCCACAAGGCGAAAAGAGTTACAAAAAAAGTATGCAAAATTCGTGGCGGGAAGCTTAAAATAATCAAATAAAAAATATGGTCAAAATAGGAACACTAGCGACAATAGGTAGCTTTAATTTGTAGAAAATTATGCTGTGCACCACATGCTTGCTTAAGTGAATACGGTAATTTTCTAGGTTTATATGGAACCGGTAACTACAAAACACCTTACATTTTAATTATAATGTTTATTCTTATCTTTAGAGCAATCTTCAAAAATATTATCCACAATTTCATAAAAAAGCAAATTTCAGCAAAATACAGTTATTTCAATAGCATCAGTAGTCAAACAATTCCTCTTTTTAACGTTCCTACTTTACTCTCTAGGCGTTGTGTGCTTCCCGTGGGTGATAACCCCGCGTTTCTTTATACAGCGCTCGAGAAGCGCTTTACAGCGACACACTGAAACTGGTTTCTAATTGGCCAACATTGCTCGTGACGTCTATTCGCTACACTCTGGCTGCATAAAGAAACGCGGCCTAACAGGAAAGCTAAGGGATAAAAAAAAAAATGCACTATCAGTTTTCATTAAACCTGACAAAAGACAGAAAATAAATTGAAAATTTCAATATTCTAAAATCCGTGGA
Organism: Centruroides vittatus; assembly: GCF_030686945.1. Taxonomy (NCBI): domain Eukaryota; kingdom Metazoa; phylum Arthropoda; class Arachnida; order Scorpiones; family Buthidae; genus Centruroides; species Centruroides vittatus. The sequence goes on along the minus strand of NW_027122274.1, from coordinate 135,258 downwards.
CAAATTTGAGATAACGCGCATGCTTACTTGAATAAAACAATATCGAATAAAGGAGTTTGCACTTAAAAGTTATAAAAATTTGTGCGGAGGATTTCCCAAATTCTCGAACCATATTGTAGAAATGCCGTGTTATACGAGGAATACCTGTATTTCAGACAAAGATAAAAACATAGTTTCATATCCCTAGTAAAAATATCAATTGACATCATTTCACACAATGATGCAAAAGGTAGGGATAGATAACAAATGATACAAGTGGATTTGTCAATAGAATATTTAAAATCAATTTATTTACAGATCTATTTCGTCATTTAATTTAAATGCTACAAAGTTTAGAAGTATTTCAAATGCTTTGGTTAACTTTATATCATTTATCATTATTGAAAAAGAGTTTTACACCTGAATTTCACGAGAAAACAACAAGGCTGACTTGCAAGTGATTGATTACAAAAAATACGTTTATATTTCGTCGAACTCGAATCCTTATTGTTCCTTCGACATGCGCTTACATACTCACATTTTGCTTTCCGAATGAGATTATTTCAGGAACAGCAAAGTAATTCTCTATTTGAGACAAAGAATTGTTTGTTTGGGGTAATACGCCTAGTAACGCCACTATCTCAGAACTATTTATTTGCATCAATGAAGTTTTCAATCGATGCGCCCATGACGTGGAATGAATACGACGCTGCCACTCCGTTGCTTGTTAGTCTCGACACCTGTCTTTTTCTGCGGACACTCTGCTGCCCAATGATCCAATCGTTTGCGCTTGTTACATGGAAATTTTTGCTTTGCCCGTTCCACTGGCATTTTTGTTTTTCCAGAATTCTGCTTTTTATACTCGCCAGAAACGACAATTGTATTTGTTTCTGTTGTGCCTTGATCATGCAGTTCAATCGTGCATAGTTTTTCAATGAGTAAATACAAATTTTGATTTTTTGACAGAATTATGTCCCAAAGGTCTGAAATTTTCATAGTCTTTTCACAATGTAGATAAAATACTTAATATCCCGTTTAGTATTCTTTCAAAGTATTTTCTTCGCATTTTGTTAATTCGTCGTTTAAATCCACAAATAACTTTTGCAATTTGGCAACATGTGTGCTAATGTCCTCTTTCTTATCCCGTTTAACCCGAAAGAAGGCTTCAATTAACATGTTCAAATGTTGCGTACTGCAACGCTCAAATCGCGCGCGTAATTTATCCCAAATTTCTTTCGCGTCGTTGTATGTCAACACAAGCTCAGCGACTGGTTTACTTAGCGTCCTCCAGCGTTATCAAATTTTCCCCCCTCGCGTCGTCTTTCTGCCACTCAGTGTATGTTGCCTTTCGTTCATTTGTTGACTCTGTTGGTAAATCAATACGTACACGCTTACCGTTAATAATGTCTTCTAGACCATATGAATGCAACACCATACAAACATGCCATTTCCATTTTGTCCAGTTTTCATTCTCTTCAAGCTTATCTACATTTATCTTGTAATCCCTGCTGACAGCCATTTTTTCCTGTTTGTTCTCGTTCACACATATTCAATTAAGTACAATTTCAGAGGTGCAACTAAAAGGTCTCTTTCATTCAAAGCTGTACTTTTCTTGTCTTCACGTGGACTGAGCCCATAACCTATTACTTTTTTTTATTGAAATAAAGAGTTTTACACATGGTCTTCACGAAAAAACAAAATGGCTGACTTGCACGTGGTTGATTACAAAAAAAAGTTGGGCTTTTATCTGGCCAGATGTAAGGGATGGGGCCCGACATATCCGGAAGAACAATTCCCCGTAAAATTATTGAGATTTTTCGATCAGTCCAGATTCCCAGAGCTGTAAGCTGACATTTTAATCGCTCAGCCATCTGGCCGGTTTATACAAAATAATTAATATTGAAGAAAATTTAATTATAATGTTAAAAGCAAATTATAAAAATTTTTAAAAAATTAAACGAGTTAAAATCACTCTTCTTTATCCGATTTCGAAAGAATTGAACCAAAAATGGACACTTATTTAAAAAATTACCAAAATATTTCTTACTTTATTAACCATTGCTTTTAACATTATAATAATAACCGATCCCATTGTTTTAATATTTATTTATTTAAGATTTAATTACTTGCTTGTAAACTACCTCAATTTGTATATATTACTATTCTTAGCTTGAGATTTGTATTTGAAAGAATCTTGGTTAACATGTTCTCTTCATTTGTTCTATAAGCGCAATATAGCGCAATAACGATCACTTGGCACGATTCACTTCTTTATTTCAATATCGTTGATACGCGTTTACACACACGTTTCGAGCATCATGTGCCCTTCCTCAGTCAACTAAAAATATATACAAACCATTTTTATATACATAACAACCCGACACAAAATCCAAAAATACGGATTACACAAGTAGCGTATGACGTACGTACCTTAAGAATACAAATTCTATTCTTAGACGTATATTACCATAATGACGTATGTTCTCTTCAATCATAATGGAGGCATAAAAATTGAATTATGTCACATTTAAACTAATAAATTGAGAAAATTTATTCTTGAGATAAAGTGACGCCCAAATAATGTCTAAATATTGCTAGAAAGTCGTTAGGAATACATGTTAGCCGTTTGCTAAAGTCATTGATTACAGAAGCATGAAACTCTACGTTCTACAAAATCGATATACCCCCAAGTCTTTGCACAAATAGCATAATGAACTGTTCTCGGTATCATTATCGATTAATCGTAACTGTGATAATCTATAAAGAAACACTGACTTACTATGTCGAGATATTGCATTCACACTAATAGTCTGGCATCGTGCAGAGTACAGCAAATTTTATAATTCTGTAGACTTATTTATTGATAGAAAGTGAAACATGTAGGCCTGAATAGTATGTGAATCTAACATTTGTAAAAACTACTCATTATCATAAGCATGAATACGAATGCTAGATTACCGTATGTCTCTTTTCATTATGACTCATGAATTATTTTTGAAGAATTCTTCTACACAAGAGAGTGAACAGGAGAAGCATTTATCTCTCTTAAGATTTACTTTGTTTTTTGTTCTTTTTTTTTTCTTGAATTTTTCGAATAACAATTTTATAAAGTAAAAATATTTTAAAGAATACATCTAGTTAATAGTCGTTACACTAAAGTACATTGAACTGCAGTTCACGTGTGATTAGTTGGCCCCTCTCTTAAAGCGGTATGCAGAAGATATAGCCTACTGTTTGGGGATATCACTATTTTTAGTGAACTTTCACATTTTTTTTTTTTTTAGATATATTCATTATTCATCTCATGAACATTATATTTTAGTCTCTTAAGACACATTTCTGCTAGTGTCCTTGCTTCTACCTTTTTAAATTTTATTAATTACATATTTATAGTTATTATTTAAACATTATGATAACTATGATTTTTTCTTATATTAATTTAAAAAAAACGAGAAACAGTGAAGGATATCTAGCCAATAATGAATTACGATGCGAACTTAAAAACTCAAATTTACAATGACAATGATAATAGAAAGCACGGCTAACTAGCTATTAAAATAAAACAATTAGGTATGTACTGTACAATTCCGTTGACATATACAATGAATATATTTAAAACTATATTAAAGACTGTTTAACACGCAACAAACAATCTTCTATTGATTTTCGTGTGCTAGAACAATACACTTAAAAGTGAATATTATTTCTATAGATTTAATCCTAAGATTTATTAAGTTTCATCAAAAATACTATTTTATAAAAAAAATTTGGACAATAGCCCATATAACTATAACATAAGTCAACTGTATTTTAATCATTGTGTAATATATACGGTATTTTTCTATTTTGAAGATATATTCAGAGAGAGATGATATATGATCTTAATCGATGAATGTTTCTAGTGATTCTAGTAAATTGTGAGACTTTTAGCCATTAATTCAATAAATAAGCGCCTTTCTAAATTATGATTTATTTATCATTTCTATATCATTTATTTGTGTTTCTGCATCTTACGAAAAAATAAAATTTATTAAACTTATCCAAATTGGGCATTCTAACCTGCATGTTGAAGTAAATCTATCCTACTAACAAGTAAGAAGACCTCTTTTTAGCACCCTCATTACGGGTTCCACTACTCCCACAATGGTCAGATGGTGAGGGATGGGGTCCGACATATCCAGACGGACTACCTTCCGAAGAATACATGGTGCTTTTCGACCCATTCGGATACGATCCCGGGTCTGCAGGGCGATAGTCTGCCACATTTATCTACTGCAGCCATGCGGTTATCCAAGGAAATGATATCAACATGGATCCTCTTTTCCTTTCGTAATTCATTCATAACTATTAGGCTAATATAATTTTGAATAAGTATAGGACTATTTTTAATATTAGTTAAGCGTTGATGTTGTTGAAACCGTGTTGTATTTGCTTATTGTGTACAGGCACAATGAAGTGACATTTTCCTCAACACTAGGCTAGTTGAATCTTTTATTTAGTTAGAATAAAGTTAGTTTAGTTAAAATAAAAGATTCAACTAGCCTAGTGTAGAGGAAAATGTCACTTCATTGTGCCTGTACACAATTAGTTAAGCGGTTTAACTGCAGGTGAAAAAATTCATTAAGTTTATTTGTTTGTTAAGGCACGGCAACCAACACTTGGGCGATCTGCCTATGGGGATGCCTTCCGAGAGGTCTTTTTAAGGGTAACTGGCCCCTATTCAGGCGTTACAGACGTGGAGAAAACTCGGAAAACTCCACGTGGTTAGCCCGTCCTGGCGAGGCGCGAACCACACGACCAAACTCCTCCCTGTGTTCAGGGAACGGAACAGCTTGGCCACTGGTGGACCCATTAAGTTTTAAGAAATTCGAAAGTCAAATTCTTATACTTCTTATACATCTTCAATATTTTAGTTTCATAATACATGGTGGAAATTTTCATTTACGTTAGATATATAGCTGTAATGATAATTCAAATTCTAAAAGAATATAAAAACCACTGCTTATAAATGAAATGTGTCTTAAATACAAATGACCAATTCATGAATAATTCAAATGTGAGTTTTGCGTGATATGATCTGCATAAAACAGTGACTCAAATGGTTATACAACAATAAAGTACTTGCAGCCTGAAAAATTTGTGTTTAAATCCGATCGGATTCTGATTCACTCATATGCGTAGCTATTGCAATTCAGGTATTCTCATAATTTGTAAAATTGCAGTCAATCATAATCCATATAATAATAAGGCATCTATCTACCGTTGTTTGTATAGAACTAAATATAATGAAAAGAGCTTTGATTTTGCTAAATTTGACAACTTATAGGTAGATTTCAAGCGAATTTGCGATATGGCAACGATTTTTTCAATCTAATGACTTTTCCATACCGGTCTATCAGCGGCCACCCAAAGGGGACTGAGGGGCCCTGGCACCCTCCAAAGATAAAGGAAAAAATACTAGAAAATTTTCCAAAACTTTCGAAAGATGATTTAAAGGACTTGAACATTGTTCGTAATGTCTTGATTTTAGAATGTAAAAATAATCCTGGGCTTATGTATAATTTTCCAAAACTATTTTCCTAATTAAAAGTTATTCTTTTTCATTTTATATTGTGTCATGTGTTCTATTTTTATACTACTTATGAATTAGCGGACACATAAAGTGGGGATTTTATTGAATTCGCATTAAAAATTTTTTATCCGTTCAATTCGACTCCCCAAGGTTAAATCCCAAGTGAGCCACTGAAGTCTTTGATAAACTTAAAAAGCACTTTTAATCTTCAGGATCATAATTAATTAGTACAATTGAAGACAAAATACTCTATCTTAGTTCTTTCGAATACACACACACAGAGAGAATCTCACACTTTTTAACACGACTTTTATTTGAGGCTAAGAGTCGCAAAAAAAAAAAAAAAAAAGCTGAACATTAAAAGTTCTTCTAGAGGATGTTTTATCCTTTTTCAATTTATTGGCTCTTACCGGGAATTTAAACACAAATCCCTAATAAACGCCATTTACATAATTCAGATATGTATGTATACTTTTCAAAGCCTATCTGTATTCTGTAAATCAAAACACTTCTTTTTGTTACAGCTAAATTTGCAAATTTTTAGATTTAAAGATACGATTGTTTTAGCTAAATCTGGCGATATTTTAGTGAAATAATTGGACATTAATTTTAATTTTCTTCATTTTTTATACAATAGAGAAATAATAAATTCTATTTGATTTAAAGAAACAGTACATCCCTAGCCATTCAACTCGCATTGGAAAGATCGCAGATTATCCGGCTAGAGTGAAATTCTAAATTTTCCTTTATCCAAAATGGGTGGATGAAGCCCGAATTTTAAAATTTGTTCATCCAACCGTTTTTAGTTAATGTCGGCTATATCCGCTTGTGACTCGAATAAAGCGCGCTTTATACAGATAGGGATTGTTACTTGTTTTAATCCAAAGACTTGGATAAAGTTAGCATTAGCGGGTTAATCCTAGCTTTATCTGATTATCGGGCATTGGCTGTAACATAATATAATTAAAGTTTATTTAATTAGTGTTATATATTTAGTGTATATAAGACTACAATTAAATATTTATATATATTATAATTGTAGATACTTACATAAATAAATATATCATCATTAAATTATAAATAATATAATTAAATGATGACATATTTAATAATTAACCGATGACTTATTAATTTTTAACGAAATTCTTTGAATGATATTTCACTTTTCTGTATTAATAAATATCATATACATATATTAATTTACTGCTGAAATAACGAATGAAAATTAAATCAGCTTAAAAATTAATTTGGCATTTAATTTTTCAAACGTTAGCGACCAATTGCCAAATGTAAAAATTTTATACGAACAATATTAACATATGATATATTGTATAAAACTGCAATTAATTTAAGCATGATGTATCATTTTTTCACCAGAGCATAAACTGCAGTCTAATAGTTTTATTTTATGATCAATAAATCGAAAAAATGAATAAAACTTCAACTGTCCGATTGCAAAGTGAGTATAAAATTTGAATTTAAAAGATAGTCCATTAATTACGTGTAAGGAGAAGTCGTAAAGATCCTTGTATGCGATAGGGGAAAGGGGTTGAGCATTGTATACGTGAACTTTTTTTTAACGCTTTATTAGTGGCATACGCAAGTTCGTCGAGAACTTATGGAGCTGAGGTTACAATAGGCCCCTTCTATTCCTGTTTGTCTGTTTTGCGTTTTTTGAATAAATGTCGAATGTTTCTTTATTGATAAAAAGCAGTCTTAGAAGTTATATTATCTGTTAGCAAAAATACCATTAATTTCGGACGTAGAGCCAGGGCCCGGGGAAGTCCGTGGAGGTAGGAACCACCCACGGACTCCTCTGGGACCTTGAAAAATCCCCAGTTCTCTCCTCTTTCGACGGCTCTAGACATATGATTTAATTTTAAGAATTACGATATTAATTTTAAGAAAGATTATTTTGAAAAAGTGGCATTTGCCCATGCGGAAATTGGACTTGAATCACCAATCATTTATTTTTACGCCGTGTTTCTGGATAGTAATCAAAACAATAAAGTTTAATAAGTTATCTTCCAAATATAACACATGGCGACTTATTGTTAGGACTTTCACTAGGGGAATCTAAACTTAATTCTTTTCACATGCCAGCTTTTATTTTTCTCCAAGAATAAAGTTGGCACCAGATAATGATCCCGGAATTAGCGAAAAGGACGAAATGTCGATGAAATAAAAACAATTTTTTATATATATATTTTACTTATTATATTAATATTATAGTATATTCTATATAAATCAAGTTATATAAATATACTTAACACAAACGTAACATTGAAAATTTAAAATAATGCAAACGTTATAAAGCGGATCCGGAATTACGTCATATGGTGGGTGTATCACCGGTTAATCTCGTTCCGATAGTCTGCAAATGGAGGAAGGTGTTATCTGTCCTTTAACTGGCGTAGTAGAAGAAAGCTTTTTATTTTAATCTGAAAGGATATTATCGTTTCAAACAGTGAGTATTAATCGTTAACTTCTAATATTAAAGTAAATTGTTAATTAGTTTATAAAATGCGTAGTTAATACAAAACCAACTGTAAATCAGTTAGGCTTAAATTGTAGATTTCAAAATTGAAATCGAATAATTTAAGTTTGGGTTAATGTTTCCAATGCGGTTTCGTCGATGAAATTAACATGAAAGCGCGGTAGAGAAATCAATGGACTCTTGTTAGTTAATATGTCAAAATTCATTATCTCTGATCAGATTGCAAAGATTTTTAACATAAATATCTTCGTTCATTTCACTTACAGTTCATTTTCCCGCTTTAAAATATGCATATTTATAATAAATTTTAAATTAGAACTGTACGAATCATTGGAGGGAAGAAGAAAAACAAAATCAATTGCCGATAAACTATTTGGAAGTGAAATTTATTAATGGCTTTTTTTTTTTTAACTGAAATGTTCTATAAAATAATTGTATGTTTTCAATATTTCTTATGAACTTCATTCAAATTAAGAATTATATTAATGTATTATTACATAAATTAAATTTTATTAAGTGACAAATTCACCTTATCATTCTATTAGCTTCACTAATGATTATAAATTGTATATATTAGGATTCCTTTTTATAATGAAAGTGTTTATTAAAATTAATAAATTTGTATATGGACAGTTGTTACTCTTGATAAATATTTAAATAAATTTTAAAATTTGACATGCAAGGAACTTTATTTTAATGGATACTTACACACTAGTTTTTCTAAAATGTCTAAAAAGCAGTTATTGAAATTCTTAAATCATATCAAATATAAGACTTACTTTTTATATACTTTAATAAATTTAATTGACTTTCATAAGATTCGAGAATAATAAATTAGAAAACTTATTTTAATATCAAACTGGGATGAAATTTGTAGTTAACAACTTTAATCAATTAAATTGTTAAATATATTTTTGATAATAGTTGCCAATAGTTTTTCAGGGTAATTTGATATTAAAATATGTGGAAGTTCAATTACAGATATCAAGAATTGACAAAATACATTGGATATGAAAATTTTGGGTTTTCTCAAATGTGCATTTTCTATACAGCTTTAATACTTCTGTCAATGTTATTGATCATTAATATCAAAGAAAATAAGACATCAAAAATGGCCTATTGGTGATTTTAGTGAATTTTGTTATCAATGCAGAACTGGGACATATGCCCTTAAGTCAGTAAGTGAATAAAAAATTAATTGATAAATCTCTCTCTGCTCTCAAAGAAACATTAAACTACTTACAGAAAATTTAAAAATCCAAATGTGACTAAAATATATTTTTAAATACCACAAATAAAAAAATTCAAATTAATAGAAATAATTACTGCACTATACTATAATGCTAATAGTAACTAAACTTTTTTTAAATTCTATTTTCTATAAATTTAGTTTTAATATAAATAGCTGTTGCAAGTTACTCTCATAACTAATTTATTTAAACAGAATTATGGTATAATAGCTATTGTGTATATGATATTTACTTTTTTTTTTTACAATTTTGCTCAACAGAGTAAACATTTGTAAGGCTTGGGTTAGTTTGTTTATATCACTGCTTTTATAAAGTAAAATTCACATTTATTTTAATTATTATATGTAATCTGATTTAATGATAAATGGAGCAAATATTTAAAATTTAGTGTGAATATTAAAATATGTAATGTATGAGTACAAAAAGAATTGTAATAAGAATTGCAGGAAAAAAGATTGGAAAAAAAATTATCTTTGTAAGAGAACTAATTTTTGATTGTGCTAAAATATAAATATTTGGAAAGGCAAACAGTATCATTTTACAAATAGGTCTGCTTTAAACCAAAATTTTGATACAGCTATTGGGCTTGATACCAAGATTGCTTTAAAGCATTGCTATTTTGAATACACAAATATGGAGTTCTGGAATATAGAATATTGATATCAATATTCTAGATAAATCTGGATTTTAGAATATCAGTATCCAGTAACAGTAGTTCCCAAAGTGAATGCTACTATTCTGCCTGTGGGCAGTAAGTAAATCTAGGGGACAAAAAGAAGAAAGTGGTTGGCAGGACAGGTACTGAATGGTGACCATAGATGAGATTGGGTCACTGACAACTTTTTCCTTTCCTCTGTTAAAATCGGTAAGAAGAAACATTGTGTATAATGGTTTTCAGATATGGAGAATGAGATATGGTAAGGACACAGTGTGAGGTTCATAGAAAAGTTTTTCTAAGAGAACCATTTCCAAGCCAAGGGAAAATGGCTTAGGGTGTTGAGGTACGGGTGAGAGGTCTTGAGTATGGAACCAAGAGGCAGTGGCTTGAAAAAGTTTGGAAATCAGTGCTCTAGAATGTATTGTGAACCTATATCAGTTTGGTTTGATATATCAATTGGTGCACTATTCATGAATGTGCACCAATTACCTTTTATGCTGGTTCTCCACTTAGCGCGATTACGTTGCTATTGTCTGATTCATAGTGACACAATTGCTGCCCTTATGTGTTTACATACTTTGTATGAAATGGAATTATTGCAATGAAAGTTTGCTTTTCAATTTAATTCTTTTAACATTTAATACTAATATCTTACATGACCTGCTACTATTTAAAGCCATTTGCTTCCATACTTCTGTTTTTATATTCTCATTTCTTTAATTTGGGTCTTTCTTGTCATAAAGAACAGGTTGGTATCTGATATCCTCCACCATTTCTCAATAGCAGTATCAGACATCTAATATTTGCTATTTATTTTTTCACCTTGTCAAAACTTCCACACTACACTATGTAGTGCTAAAGATGATGGTAGAAATATGTTGTCATGCACATTTGGAATTATAGTGCTGCATGCTGATTGGCTGTGGCAGAATTTCCATGCAAAGATATATCAGGTCAGTCCATAAGTTTGTGTGTATTTTTATCTACAAAAATAGCAGCAAAATATTTTATTTCAATCTATAATGTATTCACCATTATTTTGTACAATTTCTTGCCATCTTGATGGTAGCTTTTTAATCCCGTCTTCGTAAAATGATTTCGGTTTTGAATCAAAATATTCAGAAATAGCCTTTTTTACATTGTTCTCATCCTCAAAAGTTTTCCCTTTTAAGAAATTCTGCAAACTGCAAAAAAGATGATAATCACTGGGAGCAATATCTGGCGAATATGGTGGATGAGGTAAAATTTCCCAGTTGTAGTTTCAAGTTTCTGTACAGTTATTTTTGCAGCATGTGGTCTGGCATTGTTATGCTGCAAGAGAACCTGCTTTCTGTTCACTAACGACAGTCGATTTTTTTTCAATTTTTCATTTAAATGCTCTAATTGCTCACAATACATTTGAGCTGTAATTGTTTGATTAGGTTCTAACAGCTCAAAGTGAATTACACCTGACATATCCCACCAAACAGACAAAAGAATTTTTTTTGGATGCAACCCACCTTTTGCAGTCGGTTTTGGCTGCTTGTCGCGATCCATCCATTGTCTTTTTCTCGTCACATTATTATAGAGGATCCATTTTTTGTCTCCAGTAACCAGCCTACCGAGAAAAGGTTCTAAAGCAATGCAGGATAAGAGACGTGCAAATGTTTACACATTGTCGGTTAGCTATTGACAGTTCATGTGGTATCCATTTTCCTAGTTTTGAAACTTTTCCGATTTGTTGTAGGTGTCTATGAACAGTTTCATGGGATGAATTTAAACATTCCACAATTTCATCAACTGTTAAAGATGGTTCTGCTTCAACTAGTGCAGAGAGAGCATCATCATCAAAGTCAACGGGTCTTTCAGTACGAGCCTTCTCCTCCACACTAAAATTATTGTTTCTAAATCTTTCAAACCACTTCTGCGCAGTCCTTGTACTAATTACAATTTGATTATGTACAGTATTTATTTTTTTGGCTGCATTTGTAGCATTCTCACCACTTAAAAATAAAAAGTATAAAACATGTCTTTTATATTCATCGGTTACTTCCATTTTAACGAAAATAAACAACTGAAATGTTCACAATTCTGAACAGTATTATATGAATGAGATCCAATTTAATACTTCAGTGTAAAAATTATCACATTAGACTGACATTTTTAACAGCAAAACAAGATTTTTCTCAAGGTCATAAAAATGTGCATGGACTTATGGACTGACCTGATACATAGTCCCAGTACTCTGTTGCCAAAGTGCTTGAATGTAATTCTAATCATAAAGCAGTTTTATTGTGCATGAGCAATAAAAAGCAATTGAGTCACTGCAATATTATGTTATGTGGAGAGTTAGCATAACTAAGTGATTGGAGACATATTTATCTTATTGCTTTGTATAAATGTGTTTTGACAAAGTATTTTATTTTAATTATGCTAACTTCCAAATCAACTAGTTTAATATGACAATTGCTTGAACCAAAAGTGTCTGCATTTAGATCATTACTAGGCCTACTTGTTTGCATGCGATGTCGTGCGCTCTTGCATTGTAATTATATGGTTTATATAAATGTAATTTCAAGAATATACATGCTTAAAATATAATCAAGAAATAACTTTTTCAACTTTATTCAATGTTTGTTTTTGTTCCATAATTATCATTTTGTCACATGATTTTAGAAATAATATGGATATCACAATACAAAGTCCATCAATATCTATTGTATTGTTGTGTATTGAAACTATAGGAAATTTTGAAATTACAAAGATAATATTACTGGTATAAATAAGCCAGTTCAAAAATATTCATTAATAAATGAATTCTTTTAATTAGTGCCAGCTTAATTGTAATGTGTGCCTGAAGTGAAACCAATTTTTACTGCTTCAAGATTGGTTGCTAATAGAGAACACTATATCTTACGTAAATTATTTATAAACAACTTTAAAGTACATTTTACAACATTCATTGTATTAGCTTTTTTTTTATTATTTGAACGTTTGTTGCCTCATTCATCGAGGCAACCTTGCTTTTAATAATTTGAAACTATAGTTAAATAGTAAAACTATATACCATTTGATATAGATAAAAATCCATATTCAAGTCCCCAAAACTTTCTTGATGTTTATTATAATCTGTTACCTCGCTAAAAAATTGTATTAAAGATGGAAAAGACACAACATACCGTATTTACTTGCATATAAGACAACATGGCATACAGGACAAGGTGTGACCATTAAAGGTCAAAATAAAGAAAATTAGATTTATTAATACAATTTAATTTTATTCTGTTTAATCACAAGTAAAATATCAAATGAACATAAATGCATACATTGTCTTGCAAAAATTACTGGCATTTTAAACTTTAAGGAAAAATCTTGTAAAATCGACAACAAAATCTGACAGTCGGGAACCTCTTTTTGCCAATTCTTAACAGTTGAATCCACTCTCCGTCAATTACACTTAAGAGTTTCTCCGAATTCTGATTTCCAAATCATGTTTTCATGTGGAATGGATTAAAACTTATATAGGGCTTCCGTGTGATTTTGGAATTTCAATCCGGAATTCAATTCAAAAGCTTTGCTCTTCCTATTGCTACTCATCTTTACTCCTGCAATATACAAGAACAATTCAAATGATCCAGATAAAATACTTGTGTTTTTAAATACAAGAAGGTAAGCATCCAGTAAAAGATGTGAATACATGGCTCACAAAAATTACTTGCAAAAACGCAAAGAATCTTTTGCTCTCGTATATAGGTTGACCTAGAAATTTGAAGCCGTGATAAATGAATAAAAACCTTGTATCATATGTGAGTAGATATGGTATGATTAAGGGTAAGATGATAAATTATTTCAACTTGCTCTTATAGACTATTTTCTTTAAACATTTCTAACACAAACTTTTATTTCATCTGTCTCTTAAAATTTTGTGTTGGAAGCCTAAGAAAGTTGCTGTATGCAAATATTAATATGGAAGATAAAATTTGTGCATTTATTTTACATACATAGATTGTTAAATGTATGTACAAACTAATTACATTAAACAAAAATTATATATTTAAAGTTTTACTTTGTAGATTACTACAAAACTAAAGTTATGACACTATATTTGTCACTTGCATGAACAGTGACACATGCAGAGGGGGATTAAGATACTCTCCAAAGGAAAAAGGAAACAAAAGTTTTCCAAAAATCTTTGTAATGTTTTTTATTTATATTGTGTTGTCTTCTATTTCTATATGCAACTGCTAATTCATAAATAATAAAGTGTGAATTTTATTGAATTTGCATTAGAATGTTTATCTGTTTAACTTGGCTTCCCAAGAGTAAATCTTGAGTGTGCCCCTATGCATGAATGTAGTATTTTTTAGCTTTGTATTTTAAGTTTTAGGAAAGAATTTCAAATGTGAAAAAACCCAAAAAATTAATTTGTTGGATTTATATACACTATTGAAAACATGTTTAATTTTTAAATTGATAAGTTTATATTCAAAAGCTTTTAGAAACTAAATTTTTGTAAATGTCACAAGAATCAATTGCAATAGATCAAATGTAAACTTATGCTCTATAGCAGGGGTGGCCAACTTTTGTGCACATAAGATCTACTTTTTATCGTAAAAATGTGTCGCGATCGACTTGTTGTCATAGGCATAGTCTAAGTGGGAGGGGGAAGTGCGAAATACATACTATGTTTATACACTGTTTCAGTACGAAGTGCACTCACTGCTTATGAGTTGAGTCATAACTTTATGCATACAGTTGCGTTCGGTTACAAATATAATACATTAAGTGAAGACATCGCTAGCGATTGACCAAAATTGGCTTGGCGATCGACCGGTCGATCGCGATCGACTTGTTGGCCACCCCTGCTCTGTAGCTCTGAATTTGATACTAAACATTAATGAAAAATGCAGGAAAATTTTTAAATTTATATTAATTTTTTTGATTTCCTTCATGTGCAAATATTTTGATTTTACACTCTATATTTAAAATTAGATAAAATTATGTCTTATCTTAGATAAATTAATGTAATTTAAAAATACATTATTGAATACTTTATTTTAATTACATACTTTATTATATACAATTAAAAAATGTAATAATTTTAAAAATATATATAAATACAGTAATATTTATATATTACAAAAATAAAAAAAATATATTTTTGTATTTGAAATTGAAATTTTAATGTTTGAAAGAACACTTTATTTTTAAATAGGTGTCTCATCTCTAACATTGTATTCTTAGTTATTTCATGGATTTTAGAGCAATTCTATATTCTTGTAACTGTTTTCATTCTGAAATAATTGAAATGATGGTTGTTATATAGTAAAGTATTAGGCAGATTGATTCACCTTCTAAAGTAAGATAAAGCTTGCAAAGGCTTAACTAGAAACAAATTTCTAGATTTTAAACCTTGAAATGACTGACTGCATTAATCATTATATATTGTTATATACTGGTTAAAGTTTTTGTAACTTTACTGTTATTATCAATAGTGGTAATGGAAAATAAGGATATTATAGGAATCCCCCATTAATGTGAATTGGAAGATGGACAAGAAGAGCTAAGTTGATATTAATTGGGTATTGTTTAAAATTTCATTCTTTTTCTATTGTAGATCTGAAACAAGAAATGAAAATAGCCTAATCATATTACAGTATTGCTGCCATTTTTCTAACATGGTGAGAAAAATAGAAAATCAATCAATATAGTGCCATACATGTAGTAACTACAGTAGCTGTAGTCCTCTTTCATTCAGGCAAAGAGCAAATTTCTTCCTACTGTACTCACCACCCCATAAGAAGACAGTATGCAAGAGATGCAACATTTACTTTCAGTATATAGTATATATACAGTATATGGTGTACAGCAATCTCTGTTAACATATTTTTGAAGGGTCTGGCCTGACTTGGAAAAATATCTTTTAATGGGAAAACATCTTGGAATGGCAAAAAAATTTTTTTTTAAACCAGATATAGTATGTCGTTACAGTATTTCAATGAAATACAGTAGAGCGTTGTTTATCCAAATCAATTGGGGACTGGGGTTGTTTGGATAACCGATTATGTACGAAAAATTATAATAACCTATCAGATATTGAAATTTTTCTCCATTGCATGCCACTTCATGTTTAATTTTCATCGATTTTAAGCCTAACGAAAATTTCTATAATAATAATCGAGGCTATTATATTATTAAAAATTATTTCTTTATTTTGTACAAACAAAATAAATATATTGAAAAATATAAAAACAAAAGAAATTATACTTTAGAATCTAATCTAGTATCAAAAACATTTGATTCAGCACGACAGTCCAACTGGAACTCTTTTGGATAACCGGTTTTCGGATAAACGACGCTCTACTGTAATATACAGTACTTATAATAAGATAAGAGAAGAACTTTGTTAGAAGGTAGATACCAAATGGAGACTGTGTATTTATACTGTTTCTAAAACCATTGTTAGTTGACTTTTCTTCTAACCAATCATGGCAAGAAATTAAAATTTTAAGGAGTATTTCCAAATACAAATTTGTTTATCAAACTAAAAGCAAAATTTCAGTTTCTGAACATTGAAAGGACAGGAATCCAAGGATTTTAATTATAAATCCTTTAACTTTTGATACTGGAATCAAACTTAACTAATTTCATTCGTAATCTAAATTTTATTGTTAGCATTAGGTCATTATCTCAACTTCCTAATAGTAATAAACTTCCAATATTGATCAACTCGCGAGAACCTTATTATATCCCAGTAACGACAAATTTTAATTAAAACTAACATATATTTTTCAATATATTTCAATATAATCATGATCTTTCTCAGGCTTTTGACCGGTACAATTCAAACATGGAACACGTCGAACAAATATGTTTAAATTATTTTAAAACATTTGGTGATATCATACCCATGCTCCTGTATTCTTTTGCTTAGTGAGTGCTTCGTGGATTCGACGTATACTAGATATATGCGCCAGGTGCCTGACTTTCCTTGGTCCCGTCCTTGATATTGCACAATAGCCCATATACTGTGCTAGATCTCTTATAGACGATCTTTGTACCTTTTATGAGTAGCAATCTCTTTATAGATGGAGCTTAAGTTCTGGTTGTAATGCACTATTGTGCATGATTGGTATCTGGCATGGGTATGATATCACCAACCAAAGGCATATCACTGTTCTAGCCACCTATGCCATGGACACCGAAATACAAGCAGACCTCCATAAGACTAAATTAGTGAAAATGTCACATCAGGTTGAGCACCTTTGCAACCTGGAAGCTTTAGAAATACACAAAGCCAGACTGCCTGGCAACTGTATTAACACAAAGGATGCCACTAATGTTTCTTATGCATGGAAGTGGTGCTATGAGAAAAAACAAGAGAAACATTAGATACCTATTCTACACCATTAAGTACATCTTATTATTTATTTTAAATAATACCATACAACTTAAGTTCAACAATGCCACTTCAGAATAAAGAACAATAAATCAAGGAGTAAGACAAGGATGTTCATTGTCACCAACGCTTTTTAACATCTATATAGATGACATAATACATCAATGGCAGGAAGAATATACATTAGGAATTCAGCTTCCAAACAACATAAAATTTAATACAATGCTATTTGCTGATGATCAGGTGGTTATTGCTAACTCTGAAGATAATTTACAAAAAGGTTTATTTACCTTAAATAAAATTTCAAAAGAATACAGCATGAAAATTTCAACTGCTAAAACCAAAGTAATGGCAATTAGAGGCACAGATCCAATATGCAGCAAAATTGTAATTGACAATACAACTTCAGAGCAAGTTAATAATTTCCTTTATCTAGGATGCAATATTTCTTATGAAAGTGAGAACATAAATAATCTCACAAAATTTCTACAACTATTAGGAATAATAAATACTCTAAAACCACATTTTGTACAAAAACATTCCAGACTGAAATTATATAAAACTCTGGCTGTTCTGTACAGTAGTGAAATCTGGGTTCTAAAGAAGAAAGATATCAAAAGATTACAGGCAGCTGAAATGAGGTTTATGCATCTAACTGCTGGATATATGCTCCTGGATCATTGTCGAAATGAGGATATTTTGGAGGAATTCCACATGAGATCATTAATTGAAAAACTCTCCACATAGAGAGATGGCTTCAACATGTATCTCGAATGTCACCGTTAGGATACCTCCTGCAGTTTTACAGTATCAACCACGACGACGACCTGGACGTCTACAAAAACGACTCCTAGATCCTGTCTAGCTGAGACTGAAACGGGTGAACATGGCCTAAATTTGTGAATGGTGTATGATGATGATATTTATTTATTGTGTTGTAAGGATGTTTTTATCACTATTGTAGCGCACACAGCTAAAAAATATTTTCTAACTTTTAAAATAATTTAAACATTGTATATATAAAATTCCAAACATTTAAAAATGTTCAGAATTTTAAAATAATTTAAACATATTGTTTGATGTGTTCCATATCCAAATTGTAGTGGTCAAAAGCCTGAGGAGGACCATGATTATGGTTGAAAACTTTAGTTTTAATTAAAATTTGTTGTTACTGGGATATAATGAGGTTCTCGTGGGTTGATTATCCTTCCCAGTGATTAAGAGGCGTTGTTTTATTCCAATATTGAACGTTATGCTGACCACCTATCCAGAAATGATCCTTTCTACTGAAACCACTGACCAGATAATAGTGTCGTTTTGAAGTACAATGGGAAGTATGGTTCTCATTTAAAACTGAAGAACATTAAAAGAATAGTCATGGAAATTATTAAAAACACTCAAAAGTGATAAGGGAGAATATTTCCAGAGGATGGGCTATGGCAAACAGAGAAAGGAAGGACAAACTGTTCTCCCAAAAGGTAAACAGTTGGCATGTATGTGAGCAATTTCACATGCCTGCAGATTTAGGTCTTGATACACTTTCCTTGTCCCTTTCATATCTAATCTTGAGCCAGTTTTACTGGAAATCAAGCAAAGAGGTTTGGCAGTGAACAGCATTAGAGGGTTAAGGAGCTGAACTTGTCAGGTTTTTTTTTCATTTCCATTATCAGGGTTTATAGAGCACTAGGGTGTTAATTTCACTTTGCACTGAGTTACTGAGGGTTTTGCATTAAGGGGAATGAAGGGACAAGGAAAGTGTGTTATGAGCTGAATCAGTAGGCATGTTAAATAGCTCACATGTCTTGTCCCTGTTTTATCTATTATTCTGCATTTTCAACAAGCTCTACTGAATAACTAGGTTTATGAAATCATCTCTACAGTTATATTTGATAAGTGAACAGAGCAACTTTGAGGACAAACCACCTGAATGTTTTAAATGAAGGTCAGAGAATGTGAATAAAGCTTCAAATGTTATACATTGCAATTGTCACTAGTGACATTAGATGCATCATACATTTTAGTATTATTGGCTGCAAAATATAAACTATCACACACTGCTATAGTTTTTCATTATGCATGGTGCATTACAGCAGGTAAAGTGATGGGCAAAAAACTTTCAAATATAATAAGATTCAAATCTCTGACACCACTGTAGGTCATATGATTTTGTGCCATTCTATGATTAAATTATAGAGAATGTTAATTGACAATTTGCAGTTCAAACTGATAAATAGGTTTTTGATGAAGTTAATCTACTTGTGTGCATTTACTATTTTCACGAGAGACTGGATTAGTAATGTGCAAATCTGGATTAATGAAATTCTGGGATGTAACTAATTACCAAAATGTAATTTTTTTTATTTAAATTCTTGATAATTTCATAAGATTGGAATTGAATTTGAAATGATTGTGCCCGTGTATTCATTAATGGAACTTCAATTACAGGTTAAAAAATTAATTTTCTTGCGTATATTCAGAGTTAATCCAAAAACAAGTTGGAAATGCTGCATCATAAATAAAGTTTAGTCTCCAAAAGGACTCGATTTTACATGAAACACTGAATATTTCTATGAAAATGATGGGGTACTTTTGATCATTTTCAAACTATTTTGTGCATCAAACTCTTCTCTTTTCAAGAGAATATGAAAGGAAATGGGATTTACACATTCAACTTACTAATGCCATTTCATACCATCTGCCATGTTATCAACATATTTAAACAAAGCTTCTCTGCATCAATCAAAACAAAGCACAGGAATCCTTTAAATATAGGACCAGCTTGAATTCTTGTACTTATTGTCTGAGAATTTTGGTGTTAGTTCCTGGAGAAACTAGTTCAAACATCTAACAGATTAGAACCACATTTTAATTCATACTTGATGAAATATTTGTCTTAGCAAAGTTGTCAAACGCTAACTTCTACTTACACTTGAATTATAACATTTGGATATCTTTATTTAATAGTTTTGTTTATACAATAGGAAGTAATATATATTTGTAAAATTATAACTTTAATTATTAAAAAATATTAATCTTTAAATGTATTGGATATAAATTATGTATCCTTACTATTTATCCAAGAATTTAAGTACAGTACAAGTAAATTGAAAACTTGCATCCTTAATAATCTTGAAGTGTTAAATTATATCTGGGGTATGCAAAAAAACATTGAATACTACTACTGGATAGTGTGAAAACTAATGACTAATTAGTGCATAATATCTAATTATTTGTTTTTTAAACTAGAAAAGCAATGAAGTACTGTTCAAATATTAACTCTTTCTGCCTTGTGAGCACAAAGAGAGGTAATAATAGTATTTACAGTACTCAAATGAAAATTGAATCAAGTTGAAATTTGTTAGATGGTAGATCTCAGTGAAAGGTGTTAGACTACAATGTGGGCTCTTTAGATGGTACAGATGTACCATCCACAAGGAAACCACCATTAAAGTTATGATAATTGTATAGAACCAATACTAACAAAAGTAAGATGCAAGAACATTTTATGACTTACACAAAAATCAAAAAGTATATTTTTGCAGTTACATTTTGAGTTATTGATTAAATGTGTGTGTGTATGTATATATATAAAATTCACTTATTTCTGTTTCACTTACTAGTAATGATTAGTTGCCATAGCAACAGTAAAAGAACATAACTAAATTGAATGAATAATTTCTATGAAACTTTAATTTGTAAATATTTTTGTTTCCAACATAGGTTTTGAAAATGTAACTAAGATGTATGTTAAACTGTCTTGAAAGTATTTGTTTTTTTATTTGTGTATAACTTTAATTTTTTGAACATAAAGTGAAACTAATTTTAAATATTTGAGAAAAAATTTAAATTTATTGATTAATTCAGATTTCTCTTCTAAGAACTTATGAATTCAATATTTGAAATATTGAAGTATTTTATAAATAATGCATAATATTACTTTCCAGTTTTTGAAATTTACTTGAATTCTTTTTAATGAAAATATAAATTTTTGAAAAAAAATTCCAGAAATTTCTTTTCAGAATAAATTCACACAATTATGCTATTAAAAATTGTTTACTTTATTATATGCAGATTTTTGGTAATAATTTTTTGATGATTTCTAAAAAGCAATTTAAGCTTTGTTGTTTTAGAGTTCAAAATCAAATATTAATCAAAATTTACATTACATAACTGCTGTGCTTATATATATATATAAGATTGCAATTGGTACAACTTAATATTTTTATTGTAGAATACCTCAATTCTTGCTGAAAATAGTTATCGTAAGAATAGTTTAAAAGTTTTTTTTACTGAATTTCTATTATTTAAAAAACAATTTTAGAAAATGTTTATTCTTTAAGAGACTTTTGTAATTATTTGTAAAAGAAAGTTTGAATTTATAATGTCTGTTTTTATTTTACAAGTTTCAATGGAACATTAACTAGTTAAACCTGCCAATTACAATTAAAAAAGTTAAATAATTGTATATAAATAGCAATTAATTGTTGAAAAATCAAAAAAATTTATATCATTTGTTGAATCAGAAGACATCTGGAATTTAACATTGAAAAAATATGTAGGAAAGAATTTGCATCAACAGCAGTTATTTTATATTCTAATGAAAGTAAATTGTTGTTTGAGAGATTTTTCTATGTAGATAATTTTTCTATAGAAAGAAAATTAATGATAGTAAATGTATTATGCTAGAAGACTTACATTAACTTTATTTTTACTAATTTAATAATGTATTTAGTTGAATTTCAATTGATTGTTTGAATTCAAAAACTTGATTGTTTCCTACTATTTCCAGTGCTTTTTAAAAATGGCTTCATATGCAGGCTGCACATAACTTTTCCTTAGCATGCTTTGATCAGGGATTAAGTGGTACACTTCTGTAGAAAGTTTCAGTGCTGGATAAGAGTTAAGAGCAATCCTTGACCATATTAAAGCTTGCATGAAAATTCATTCTTCTTGCTTGCTCTGTCCTTTGCAGAATTTCATAATGATATAATAAAACTTTTTGTTCATTTGTTCTGTTGGTTTGTATTGCATATTTAATGTTCTGTTTAACCTGTGAAGAGATGCTTTTTATCTAAATTTGTGGCAACATCACACAGTTCACAATTCCTTCCTTTTAACATTAAAATTATTTACTAACTTAAAAACGGAATGTGGTTCAAAAATATTTTTGAACAGCAATATGGACAACAATATTTAAACACTACAATCTGCATTTCTAGTGCTCCAATGTTGCTCAACATGCATTGTTTGTGAACACTACATCATATAAATTGCTGTTCAAAAATATTTTTGGACCACATTCAGTTTTTAAATTAAATTGGTGTTCCATCTAGCCTCTTCGTTTGAATCAACAAGTTATTTACTAACTCCTTCATTATTGACTTTGGTATTTTTGACACTTTTTTTTTTAAACCTATAATGTCATGTTGCCATTATATTCCTTACTCCTGTGAATAATTGAATTGTTCTTATTTATATCAGAGGAAGATACTTAAATATCAAAGTAAAAAAAATTATTAATTTAAACATTTAATTTCAGATTTATAAATAAATATATTGAGTAGCTTATATATTTTTCTAAGTGTTAGAGGAAAGAAAGGAAAACTAATGTCACGTTTACTCCTTTTAAACTTAATAAAGAATCATGCTATGATATTTTGAAACACTCTTTATCCCCTTGGTCTTCTAATCACTAATGGTAAGATTTTATTTACTCATTTTATTTACCATTTCATGGTAAATAAAATGTCCTTATTCTAAAGTAGATATATTTTATAAAAAAATACATTGTAAAAATACAAAGTATTACAGACAATAAGAATACAAATTCTTGTTGTCTTCATCCTCTTTCAACATCACAGGAACATGATCCACACAGTGGAGTTGACCTTTCTTTTTAGGCTACTTTCCCTACCTATATTTATGTAAATCAGGTAAGAAGTTCCTTGACTATGGATTCAATTGTAAAAATCATTTACATTGTAAAGAAAAAATTCTAAAAATCCAGGATCTAATATAATTATAAAGTAGTGTAAGTGGAGAAAGTAGCCTAAAAAGAAAGGTCAACTCTTCTGTGTGGATCATGTTCCTGTGATGTTGAAAGGACGAAGAAGACAAGAATTCGTATTGTCTGTATTATTTTGTATTTTTACAATGTATTTTTTTAATAATTATATTACATCCTGGATTTTTAGAATTTTTTTTCCTGAGAGATATTTTAACTTTGATTTCTTATTACAACAAAATGATTTGATTTTGCATATGAATACTTTTAATAATGAGTTTGAAATATTACATAGCTCTTGTTAATCTTCATGTACTGTATCTGTGTTGAAAGTATCGTTTAATTTTATTTTATTAACTATCAATTTGATAGTTATCATTAAATTTTGCTGGAAAATTTCAATTATCTTTAGTGGAGTCTTCAGGTTTATAATAGCTAAAGATACAAACATATATTCTAAAATCTTTCTTAATATTGGCTTATATTAAATAAACACATATGTTAATTAACATATATCTAATTTTAAATGAGAATAGTTCACAAATATTTATGCAATATATTAAAATATATATTAGAAAATTGTAGCTGAGTATTTTGTAAATTATTGAAATTTCTTTTGTCTCACTGTTGCATAAATATTGAGGTATAAAAAGTTTAAAGCAAGTTTATATCATCTGGCATTTACAAATCATTTAATATAATTTTACTTGTCAGTTAGAATTTGTTATAATTCTTTAAATAATTCTATAATTTATTTATGTAAATAATTTCTATAATTCATTTATGTAAAGAAATTTTTAAATTTTAAATATTGCTATAGAAATTTAACGAGTCAACTTTTTTTTTTCAAGATTTTGTCTTGTCTTCATGTTTGATCCATGTTTGATCAAATGATTTCTGCTTGTAATATGTAATCAAAATTTTTTAAAGTCAAAGTTTAATCAGGAATTAATAGGTCTCGTTGAATTTCTATCATGATTGATTGAAATTATCTTTTGGAGTTTATAATTTCAAGAGACTTTTTTAATCTAATAATCAGTCTGTGTGTGTCTCCTTTTGTACAAGTAAGAGATATTTTAATGGCAATGTTATGAATATTTTTGAGGTTTTCCCATTTCAAACCTGGAAATTTATTTTTTACTAAACTTTTTTACATTTTTAAAAAATTACTTATGAAAGAAATGACTCATGAAATATAATGTTACTAAAATTCTCATTTTTATCATCTGGTTCAGAAATATTTTCTAATAAAAAAAAAAATTTTTTAATAAGCTGCTTTCATTGTTATAGTTATGTTTGTTTTTTTTTTTTTTTTTGGGGAAAATATTTGAGGTGGAGCATTAGCAAAGCCTCTTTTATATAGGCTTACAGAATTGTGTTCATTTTGAAAATCTGTTTGTTTTAGATTAAACTTTACTATGAATTTGAAAGTATAATAAACAATGTGGGTCGATGACTTCATTTTCAAGATATAAGGTCGTAGCATGATAACTTGCGACAAAGCAATATTGCACAAATCATGCAACTTTTTTGCACAATGTTCCACAGTCGCTAGTATGTCTTCTATGGGCTTAAATTGAGTTCTCAAAATCTTTCTCAAAATTTAATGGTGATTTTGATAAAACTTAACCATTTTATATTAATTGTGGTGGAGTCCAAAAATGTAATGAGGGTCCATTTAGATGTAAAAATAGGAGTCCATGACTGTCACTGTAATACCTCTGTATATCAAAAACAATGCCTGTGCTCTGATGCAACTGAGTATGACTAATGGATGATAAGTGTGAGAAACAAACAAAACACAAGGACAAAGCCGCCATCATTGATCGTTTCTGTGTTGGCCAGTGCAAGATCATGTCTCATGGTCAGCAGGTACGAGGATCACCTCTTTTGTGGCAGCAAGTGCAACATTCACCTGTCAGATATAAAGATTGCCTCTTCTATGCCTAACAGGTGCAGGAATTGCTTCTTTCTTCCTGGTTCCACTTCAGTTCTATCACAATACAACAAAGTTGCACGATGTCCTAGTTCAACTTATGATTTTTGTATGAATTTAACAGTATTTCAAAATCCTGCAAAATAAATGAAAATTATACACTTGATAACCCATGTATAATTCCAATATATTATGTATGTAGAAATGGACTGTTTTTGATCCTGCCCTTTTTGGATTTTCCTCAAGTCCATATTTTCTTAGAAGATTATGTATACAAAATGAACATATTACATTTGGAACTTGCTAATATGTTTGTTTTGGATTTATAATCTTCCAAGAAAACTGGACCTGAGAAGGTCTAAAAAGGGAAAGATTGAAAACATTAGTCTGTTTCTATGTAGTACATGATATATTGGAATTACACAAGAGTTCTTGAGTGTATAATGTACAGCAACTCAAATCTGTAGAGTTGGATATTCAAACTAAATGAAAATTGAATGCTCATAAAATAATTCTATATTATTTGTCAATAAGTAGTAGTCTTATATTTTAGAATGTCAGAATTGGAAATATGAAATGATTTAACCTAAATAAGCCATTTTTTGTTACAAATGTGGATATCTGAGCAATAATTTTAGAAATTTATTAATATTGACAATGTAATAATACACTGTACACCAAATAATAATAAAATTTAATAACATAAATGTTATCTGAACTCCACAAATCTGTTTGTCTTCAGGTATTAGATTTTAAGATATGATGGCTAACTTGTGTTGATCATATTTTCAGTTCAGAGAATTTATTTTTAGAATGTCAATAGGTTTTGTTCAATTTTTATATTAAGTTGCAATTATTTAAATTGTTTTATAATGTAAATTTACAGATATTTTCTAAATTTAAATTAAAGAGAACTATTTTTAATTATTAAATTTTTAATGTAAAGTAGTTGCATTATGTATCTTATTTCTAAATTATTTTTAAAATTAATAATGTAACTCAAGAAATCTGTTGTTTGATTTGTAATTGTATGTTTTTGCAAATTAAAAAATAAAATTTTTTCTTTTTAATAAAATAATAAATATAACATTGTTTATATAAACAAATAATACGACTCCTATTCTTATAGTTTCATTATATATTAATTTCAAAAACTGCTGAATTTACTGGAATTTGTCTTTTTGCTTTTGATATAATTTTTGGTTATGAGTTGCTGAATTTTAATGACTTTTGTTAAAGAATAACCATAAGCATACAATTTTAACATATGAACTTATTGCAAATAAACACATCAAAATTAATATAATTTTGATTACATTGATTTCAGTACTTTTCTAAATCTTAAGAATGAATCAATAAAATAATTAGGAATATGGTTTATGAAACTTTGTTCTGGGTTTCTTGTAGACACTTACTATCTTTTGGTCCTCTGCTATTATAAAGTTGGCCACTGCTGTTAGAACAAAAGATCTATTTGGTGCTACAAATTCAAATCTTCAATTCTTGTAAACTATAGCTTATGTATGTGTTCTTATAAACTGTTCTTATGTATCTTTCCAGTTTTCAAGGAAGAGGAAGTAGTCATTTTGAATCTTATTCACATCCAATCTTTTCTAGCCATCAATGGCTGCATCTGGGTTCACCGAAACCACTTGCAACAGGTTGCATAAAGTCAGGCTGCATGCAACCTGTTGCAACAGGGGATGCCATTAACTGCTTGACATGGGGCTGCACACTTAGCATGGTAGTGTTGTCATCGCAACTGGATCATGGAATGCCACTGGTATTGTTTACAGATAAATCCTGCTTCTGTCTGTGGAGGAATGATTGTTATTGGATGCGGCGGTATCCCGGAAATGCTACATGAATATCCTTACTGCTGAGTGTCGTCATGGCCCCACACTAAGTGTTATGTTTGATCAGTGGGTGGCCTTGGTGTATGTTTCTGGTACTGATGATAGTGACCAGCACATTACATGAATTGTGGAGCCTGTGGTTCATTCACTGCTGCAGGCTGCATCCAACATGGTGTTCCAGCAAGACAATGCATAAGAGCATGTTTGCATGGTGAGCTCTCACCAGTCTGAACAGAATTCACATCCTTTTCTGGCTGGCAGTCTTGCCAAATCTCTTCCATCAAACACCTGTGAGACTCATCCAATGTGAGGGACCACCACCACGTATTGTAGACATCTTGGCAAGGGATATCTCAGGCAACCATTAATTGCCTCATTGAAAGTGTGCCTTGTCATATAGCTGCCCATGGGGAACCATATTCACTACTGAGTAAACAGGTCTGTTGTATATCTTTGTTCTTTTAATCCTTTGCATATCTGTCATTTCTAGCAGTCCTGCAATGTGCAAGTAGATACATGCATTTTTTTGTAGTGTTGTGATTTCACTTTTTGAGGCATGTAATATCAAATTCATATTAATTAAATCACTTGTTAAATAGGTCACTTATCAAAAAATGTAATAAATCATAATTTGTTGAGAAATTATTTGAACAAATTTGAGTGTTCAAGAAATGTTTAAACTTGATTTGTTTGATGATACAACTTTATTCCAACTATAATGATGTCATTGTTACATCAGGTAAAATTATTCAGGTGAATACAAAATTGAAAGTTTACATAGTTTAAATATACAATATTAAACTTTCAATGTTTTATTAACTTTAAGTAATTCTATCTGGTGTAAGTGACATCATTAAGGCAAGTTTTTCTAAACTTGCATTTTCAAAGGAATAATGTTCTCTGCATTTATGAAGCTGTTAGCTGAAGTGCTTGAACATTTATTTTATTTATTTATTCCATTAAAAGTATTTTTCTTGTGGCAAGTTTATAATTAATCTAATTTATAGAAATATTTATGTAAAAACATTCTTTTAAAGTGACTTTTTTAAAATATTAATTTGGCAATTTAGTTTTAAATGAATTCATGACCTGTTTACCAATTGATTCTTAGTGCACTATAACAAATTTCTCATTTAAAAAAATACCTAGCTCTTGATTATTTTTAAATAAAATATTTTTAAGCTAGTTTTCTTTTGTAATTTTGTAAAAGTTGTTCAACATGAAACTTACAGAATTATTTAAATCAATATTTATTAATGAAAATTTAAGTTACTCAACACATGAATAAAATGAAAAAAGCTATTACAGTATAAAATAGCAGCCTTTAGAGCATTGGTTAGGAGGGCCTTTACGCACTCCTCCTCTCACCAGGCACTAAATCAGGAGATCAAACGTATAAACGAAATAGCGGTAGAACACAGATACACCAACCTGATAAGGGGACTATGTAGAAAGTACAGAAAGAGCCAGAAACAGAGTAACAATCAGACAGAAAGGCGCTTAAATATTCAAGAAAACAATACTGAAAGGATCCCTATCACTTTTAACCCGCGATTAAAATCGATATATGCTACGATATCCAAAACATGTCAAGTCCGTATAGCCTACAGAAGATGCCAGACCATTTTCCAAATACTCCGTAATGGAAAAGATCCTCCGAACCCAATCAGACTACCGGGAATATACACCATCCCCCTCAGAGACCACAGATTTGACAGAGATATGGTCTACATTGGCTCCACCAAACGTACAATGGGGATAAGGATTAAAGAACATAAGGCGGACATAGCACACAAAAGGCTCACAACAGCTCTCTCAACATATGCCACCGATCAAGAAGTCACGGCGGACTTTACCGCAGCTCGCATTATCCTCACCACTAACCACCCGGAACATCTCAAATTATTGGAAGCTATGGAAATATACAGAGCAGGATGTAACACCACATGCATCAATTTTAAAGACGAGTTGGCCCTTTCAGCAGCGTGGCAGTTCCTGCTGGAAGATAATTTGTAAACATTAACATCTTCGCCGCTTCGAAGCGCATGTGCGCTACACAGAACGGCAATCGTTTCGTTTAAAAAATATGTTAAAACGTTTTCACGTGACGGAATTCGAAACTCGTTTCTTTCAAAAAGGAATATATTCGAATTTATAACTACTAAGCCTGAAGAAGAGCCTAGAACAGGCTACGAAAACGTTTGCGACCCGAATACTAATCACTCCGGTTATCTGGTTTTACATAAGTGTATTTTTTGAGCTATTACAGTGTAAAGCTACTCCAAATAAATGATTAGAAAAAAATTTAGTGTATATAGCAAATACTATGTATAAAATATGCACCTAAATATTTGTTTATAATATATGTTACTGGCCAAACCCGATTTCAGGCCAAACTAGTTTATCCTATCCATATCAGGCCAAACTAGTTTGTCCTAGGGCCCTAGGCCGAACTGATTTAGAATTATTATTCAAGTATATTAATGGTTAAAATAAAATTAAAAGGCAATCAATTAGATGAACGATATTTATTCAAACATAGTCTACTTAATTATAAAAAACGGGGTTAATGTTACCCTAGGTATCGAAGGTGGCAGTTTGTCTCCAATTCCAGCGATCAGAAGACAGGGAACAGTTGGGATGCACGTTCTAACCTAACCTATTCTAATAATTTGGTTGCTAATAATTATGGTAATTTATTAGAATGGGTTAGGTTAGGTTAGAACATGCATCCCCACTGTTCCCTGTCTTCTGATTGCTGGAATCGGAGACGAGCCACCATCTTCAATACCTAGGGTAACATTAACCAAAAACGGTATTGATTAGAAGTGACACAACACTTGTACAAAACTATAAAATAAAAATAAGCTAATCAGTACTTATCAGTTTGTATTTTTTTTATTAATCCATGCACTTTTAAAGGTAATTAACTTTCGAAAATATTTTCAAAAATTCAAATGAAATAATAAAAATAACTTTTAGAGTCAAACTAAAATTAGAAATGAACTTATTTGTGCTCTTAGTGTAACACACAAAATAGTTTATCTTTTATTTATTTTTACAGGGTGTACTGTGGTGGCATTTCGAATTACACAAAATCATTTTTTTTTACACTGGCACCTATTTATAGTACATAAATCAGTTTGGCCTGAAATTGGGTTTGGCTGGTAACACATACATAAAACATTATAAAGGTATCCCTGCCTTGCCCTCTTAAGGAGAAAGAAGACCGTTATCACTTTCTATTATTTCCAGGAAAGAAAACTTCTAATCAATGTGGTGTGTAAGGAGAACATCATCTGGCCATGTACTCCGGACTTGTTAATCAGCAACAAAATCATTTTCATAGCCTTCAAGAACTTTAGCTGAGAATTTTAATACTGAGGATAATGCAGTCACCCTTGTGTGGGCACGTGAATTATGTCTGAATTATGACGTATTCTGGGTCCTTTAGCTGCTGTGTTGTTTCCTTTATAGCGGCTCCTCACAGATTTTAGGTCTGTTTTGTACTTGTTTGAGATTTACCCTGGTTTATATTTAGGTAACTATTATTGTATCAGCTCACCCTTCCAGGAATGTGTTGTAATTTTGTTCTGATTAATCTATGTACACTTGGTGTATATGCATTGTTATTGTATTTATGTCCATATTTGTTTTGCTTGCATAGTGTATTGGGTACTGTATTGCACTAGGTATACCCCTTTTGGTTGTAAATGATTTCTTTGCATAAACCTGATCTTTTATGTAACCCCACAAAAAGAAATCTTTTATGCAATTCCACATACAAGTCTGCTGGATCTACATTGTCATATTACAGATGCTTGCAATAGTGTGATACCTTCCATGCTGAGAAATGTGCATGCAGAATTACTCTCACAAATACACATGTGTATCGTGAGCAATGGCAAACTTTTCAAACTTAAAAATATAATCACCATATATTGAAATCTGTCCAATGAAACAAACTTTTATTGTTAACTGTTCACACTGTTAACAATAAAAGTTTGTTTCATTTGTGATTATATTTTTAAGTTAAATTTGTTTTCTGGCCAGAACTGGTACTACACTGGCCAAAACTGGTACATCTACCCTGCTTGACATTAACTTGTTATCTCTGTGTGACAGTTTGCCTTTCTGTTGTTTTTTGTGATGTTATCAAACTGTATTGATGTAAGTACATATTTTATGCAATAAATTGTGTGTATTTCTTCATACCTACGGCTATTCCTTTCAAACGCGTACACAAAATGGTGTGCATCGCTTTCAGACATTTTTGGGTATACAGATGACAATTTATCTTATCGGTGTGAACCACATGCCATTTTGTACTAATTAATTGATGCTCTAAAACTTTCTAATTGGAAAGTTTGCTCTGTCTGTTTTCGATTTGCACTGCCTATCTTCCAAATTTTGTCACTAGGGGTGCTGCTGTCATTTGCATTTGGTTAGGCGTAGTTACTTTATTGTTACCTCACTTGCATAGCTGTAGCTCTCTCTGTTCACAAGAATTTTCTGGTTAAAGGGACTTTCCTATGCACCCTGTATATATTTTAGCTGTTTTCAAAATTGAGATACAGTAGTTATATTTATTAGCTTGATTATATTTAAACTTGTTAAATGTTAATTCATGAATGAATTTTTCAGAATCCTTGTCTCAGTTAAGCAAAATGCCTGCTGTTAGGGGAGAAGGAATGAGAGGGTTGGCTGTGTTTATTTCAGACATCAGAAGTAGTAAGTATATTTAATTTTGAATGTGTTATTAATAAGTACAATGTAGGGAACTTCATCATTGGATGAAATTAGCCTTTTAACAAAAAGAAATATTGGATGGTATTAGAGAGAGATTCTACATTATGATCTACTTTAATCCATTTGAACTATTAACAGTGACTGTGCTTAATTGAATAGTTAACAATTTTCAGTTGTTAAAATGTAGTGCAGGAATAAAAAAATCAAACTTATCAGAAATGCATATTTGTGTAGTTGCCAACTATTGGTATGTAGCATTGACTTGCAATGTTTTGTATGCTCTGTCAGTAAACAGGCCACTTTTCTTTTTTGTCAGCATTTTTAAAGAATTTGATATGATCACACAAACACTTCATTTAATGAGTCTAACACCAATGTATACACCGAAGACTGTGTATTTTATTAAACAACTGAAGCGAACCAGAATGACATTCTCAGATTCCTTCAATTGGAAAAGAACCAAGATTGATATTTTTATATATGTTGGTATATGTGAGAATTTTAGCTCAAATCTGATAATTTTAAATGTCAGATAAGATAAATTGCATCTTCAAGTCTGGCAACTTTAGTGCCATTTAAATGTATAATAAGAAATGCTTACTGGAACTAAATCCGAAATTAAATCTATTTCACGCCTTTAATGTATCCAGCATACTGGATACATTAAAGGCGTGAAATAGATTGTGCCATTATGTTGGTGGTTAAATCAATTATGCAGACAATCAAATCCATCCAATGAACAAAGCAATAATAAATACAAATATGTCGCACTAATCTTGTATAGCTTTGCAGATAATATTTAGAATGTAACACTAACGTTTTTGACCCATTTCTAGGGTCGTCTTCAGGTGTTCTATAAATTTTTCTGGTGTGATATAAGTTTGATTCTGATTTTTAAACATTCCAGTCTCAAATGCTTCTATCTTTGAAATTTTTTTTTTAAATTTCAAAATTTAAATCTCCAAAAGATGTGTGCCTGTGTCGGCTGTTATAGCGTTGCGTCATAAATAGCCTGCCATGCTTTTGATAGTTGTTTTTTGTCTTTAAAATTGATTGGCAGGCCTTTTGCAGTCTGCTTTAAAAATTTCTAATGCCTCCAGATTTCTCATTTGGTTTATATGTTGGGTTGGTCGGATCATTACTGGTTGTTGTAGATTCGGGGTAATGCTGTTTTCATTAGCATATATCGCTAAGGCTGTATTGCTTTTCTTTCACCAAACCATCACCAGTTCATGACACGAAAAAAGGAAACTTCTTACAAATGTTTTCGTCTATATGAAATAGATATCTTCAGGTCTCAACAATATTGAACCAACGGCTAGAAAAATAGAATGCTTTTTCCTGAGGATGTCTATTTTATATAGATGAAAACATTTGTAAGAAGTTTTCTTTTTTCATCATGAACTGTGATGGTTTGGTGAGTGATATATTTACAATAACCCAATTTTTTGAGATATATTGCTTCTTTCTTCAATGTCTGTTTTGTGCTCATGGAAGCATTGTTTGAGTGATCTTTTTGTAGATTTGACATATACGAGGTCTCTATCAAATCTGTTCTCTTAGCAGAATTTTATACACTAAGTTCTTGGAAAATAAAGTACACCAGATAGTAGCAGAGCATCTGAAAGATTACTCCTTGACGGTGAGGGACTCCAAAGAGCTAATTGACACATTAAGGAGAACACAAATAACAGAGAATATCTACATTATGGTGTTTGATTTTGAGGCCCTATACCCATCCATTAAACTGCAACCCTGTTTTTGCACTCTTAGAGACATCTTACTGGCCAAGTATAACTTAATGGCACAATGTAAACAAGTCCTCGAGCACACCTCGTGCTATAATTTGATATTTAGCTTTGACAACACAACATACTTGCAAAAAAGAGGGAGCCCTCTCTCAGGCGATCTATGTGAATTAGTACTGCGCCAATTAGAGAGGGAGGTCAACATCAGATTTACACATGAGATTATCTTATACTGGAGATATAGATGATGTGATAGTGTTTAGGAACAATGAGCCAAAGATTAACAATTTTCTAGATATTATAAAACAACAATCCATATGGACTTGCCCTAAAAATAGATCAGATGTCTAAAAAATTTATGCTATATGTTGACATCACCATACAGCTCAATGGAGGTGATACCAAAGTATACTACAAACTCAGCTTCCTTTCATTATACATACTGCAGATTCAGAGGACCCGTTTCCCTATAAGGTTGAAGCATTCAAGGCATTAACCAAAAGAGCTTCCATACACAACTCTAGATGGGAGGACACACTCAAAAAACTTGAACACCTGGAGGACATTGCAGAAGGTCATGGGTACAAAAGGAAACTAATTAGAAATTTAGCTCAGAACCTCATAGACTACAAAGTGGGCGTCACCTCTCCACAGACCAGGAGTCCAATGAGATCACTGATTAGGACCCTAATGCAAAACACAGTTATCGACTATAAGAAGAACCTACAAAGAACCTACTATTCCCTATATAAAGAAATAGCACAAAAGAAGGGCATGAAAATAGCTTACACGAGGGGGGGACAATTTATTCCCTATTGAGGAATGCTAAAGACACATCTGATAATTTGAGAGCACCAGGAGTGCATAGTGTCCTGATTAGGACCATAGGTTCCAGAGAAATTTAGTATACATTAGTTCGACCAAGTGGTCCATACAAAAAAGGATTAAGGAACACAAATACAACATCACCAAAAAAAGATACACCACCAACCCCGATGTCAAAGTCAACCATTACACATTACAACACCAGCATCATAAAGAAACCCTTCCAGATAGACCACATCAGAGCTTTAGAAACACTCAAAATTTACAAGGCAAGCAAATTGGGGAATTGGTAAACTACAAGGAAAGTAATGCGATATCATACGCATGGAGATATGCCTGTGAAGACCATACGCATCAATAATTATATTTTATTTTCTCATGGGTTTCCCACAGCATTAAAACAGTCTTGGGGTACATTCATTCAAATCTTTACTATCAATTCATTACTGGTTCAAGCAATTTTCATTCAAAAATGTTCAAAATTCTTGACATTCCACATTTAGAACGATTGTGAACCTGAAGAGATTATGAAGGAAGAATCAAATGCTTGTTTGTCTATCATATTCGAACTATACCAGAAATCTAAAGGCTTGGAGATGATATAGATCTAGGATATTTGTCTTTGGTCTGCATTGTTTGCCATCTTAGTCATGAGCCAATCTCGTAGACCACCGAAACAGAGCTCTAGTTTAACTGATGGGTATAGCATCTTATAGTCTAAAATAGTGATCCACAATTCTTCAGATGGTTTGCAGTTCCGTATGGCTTCAATTACTTGTGTGGAATTGGAAATCACAATGATCGAAAATGTTAGTGTTGCTTCTAAATATTATCTGCAAAGCTATACAAGGTTACTGCGATGTATTTGTATTAATTATGCAGACTCCTCAGTGGAAGGAAGTGAGTTACTTTTACAGCTATGCCAAATTATTGAGAAGCACTACAGTTTCTCTTTCCAAAAAGAGGAAACATCTGATTTATCACATAAGAATATACAGGCCATATGGTATGAATGTTTTCAAGAAAAGAACCATCATCAGGCTTACTATTTTATAAAGATTACAAATCTTTGTAAAATAGTAAGGCTGCTGATAGTTTTTACCACACGACATTGCAGGGTCTTTCCTGTATTGCTGTGTGACAAAAGGAAAAGATATTAAGTATGGTAAGAAAAAGACAGAGATAAGAAATAATCAGAAAAATTATTGTCCTTGTTAATAATTGCAGTGAAAGTCAACAAACTGACTGATAACCACTGTCATGACCACATTGTAACATAACAAAAGAAATTATTAACAAAGCATAAAATAGGAGTCACTCATCATGCAATATCAAGAATCACAACACACCTAAAGATGGAACACATCATAAATCTACACCTAGATTATGATGTGTCCCATAAAACATTTGATCTATTTTTTAAATTGTGGTGTTAGTTTAAAGCTATTGCCATACTCTTGACTGTTTATGGAAATAGCTTTAAAAGCTATCGTACACAGAGATAACATTAAATTTTTTTTATTAAAGATATTTAATAAGCATGTGCAATATCAATGTTAATAAAATAATTTTTTTGTTTTTTATGCTGTCAGTATTTTTACTTAAAAATCAGTTTTTCTACAAATGTCCTAGCTGTTCCCCATTCTAACAGTTAGCAATTATGTATTTGTATCACAATAAAAAGATGGGAGAGGGAAATAGTTCATACTGAAGTTGAGTTATGAAGTGTTGTTGTTCAGATATTACTCTAATTTTTCATTCTTTGTGAAATTTTTTTATTGAAGAAAGAATTTGATTAGTTTAAGATATGCAAAAATCAAATTCTCTCTCATAAATCTTATTATGGGAGTTTTTTTTATCTGACTGCTGTCCTCATTCTATTACATTCTTGGCTCACTTTATTTTTGGTTGAAGGCTTATTATAAAATGCACTGATTTTTGTTTTGTTATATAAATATTAATTACCTAAAATTTTTTAGATGATTTTTAGATTGTATGATTTGATATTTTAAATTGTAATTTATTTTGTAAAAAATGACTAATATTAGATGTAAGAAATAAATTTTTACTTGCATTCATGTCAATTTATTATCAATATGTTTATGCATTTTTGTAAGTTTTATTAGCTTATAAAACCACATGTTGAATTGCTAATATCTGAGTTTCCAAAAAATAAAAGTTTATATACTAACTATATTACAATAGAAATATCATCTAAAACCTGATAGTTATGTAATAAAGCCAAACAACTGCCAAATTATATCTGGTTTTATCATCTGGCTTTAATATTACAATATTGGTTAATGTTTTATTTGATTTTAAAGTTTTATAGATATACTTGTTTCTGATTTTTAAAATCTTAAGTTAAATATCAAATGGAATTATCAACTGTTTGAAAATAAAATATTTTTAATTTTTAGGGATTTTGTATAACACACAAATTTTAAAATTGTTCATAACAGATTAATAATTTAATACTTTCATTCTTAGCAACTTACTAGTTCTGTAAAATTTTTGACTTAATGTAATTTTAGATGCTATCTAAAATTACAGAAAAATAATACTGCCTTGTACTAAAATACAGATGTTAATCTTTAAACTTGAGTATTATTTCCTATTGATTGTTATTATTGTTACCATCTCCAAAATTGCTCATGAAAAGATAATTTTGGTTTATAACATGATAGAATATGGATATTCAATGAAGAAAATATAGTTGCATTCCTTTTGTCTTACATAAGGTTATGAATTTTTAGTCTAAATTTATTTGATCATATAAAAATTTTCATTAATACAAAAATATTCATTTTAAATTTTTATGAAAACTTAAATAAAATTATTAACTTCTCAATTAAAATATAATGAATTTCTGAAAAATGGAAAATTTTTTGATTATTCAAAATTAAAATTTGACTCTTGCATTGAAGTAAAAACTTTTCTTATTATTTATATTATTTATGATGATT
The DNA here is from genome assembly GCF_030686945.1 of Centruroides vittatus. NCBI lineage: Eukaryota > Metazoa > Arthropoda > Arachnida > Scorpiones > Buthidae > Centruroides > Centruroides vittatus. The sequence continues at coordinate 97,840 of NW_027122274.1, read as the reverse complement.
GTTTTTAAAAATTAATGTGGAATTTTTGTCACTAATATTTGTATTCACAACTAAAGATCTAAGATGTTACTTAATTACCATTCAATTATTAGTTAATCTACTAGATACATCCAATACACCTTATTGCTGAGAACATATATTTATTACGTATAACTAACGTTTTCGGCCCACTTTATGGGCCATCCTCAGGTTACAGTTGTTCGACTCTAATACAAAATCGAACACGTTCAAAATTAAACTAAATTAGAACATACATTTTAAAATTAAACAAATAGAACAAGTATAACACCAAATAATAAATAAGAAAATCCAAATAAAACACAAATGTAAATGCAAATAAAATACGGTGACTGGCCGTAAACATTAAGGAAAAATTCCTTATCCTTTAACCCAGATATCTACTGAGCCTCTGTAGAAGCATTATTATGTGTGTTACTTTTTACCATGTACTTCCATGATGACGGTAACCCCGTCGCATCTTTATAATTTAAACATCTGCCAGACAAACCCGCTCTGTAAATTTCGCATTTCTCCGTTATGGATGACAACGTTGGCGAGTGTACTTTTGCAAGAATTTTGGCTTCCTCCCATTGCACAACAGAACCATCGGCTTGCGCAATCCTGGATAACGCTGTTGAACACTTGTTTTTTGCGACATCATACTGGTGCTCTTTAATCCTCACTCCAAGGTTTCTATTGGTGACCCCTACGTAGTCCTTATCAATGGAAGAATGACGCAACGATTCTTAGACCAAATGAACTCTAACCAACATGGCTTAAAACTTAACCTTGAGCAAATTAGTAGCAAGCAACTACACTTCTTGGATGTTGGCATTGAATTTAAGAATGGAACTTTGTACACGAAGGTGTACATCAAACCCACACATGATCTGATGTATATTCCGGCAAATTCTAATGACCCAACCGTTTATAAATTATCCGCATTTAGGGCCCTAATCAGAAGAGCATTTTTGTATTGCTCGAATATAATGGACACGATGGATGAGCTGGGTAGAATAAAAATGGTGGCAAAGGAGTTAGGGTTTGGAACAAGATCTATAGAGCGTTTAATAACAGCATATGTAAAGCCTAAGAGCAACTCTAAGAAGAAACCTGAAGCTGGGGGTAACTTCACAAAGTTTACGTATAATAAATGTCTCTTCCCTATTATGAAGCAAATATCGAGACACAAAAATGCCAGTATATTATGCAAAAGGGCCCCCACAGTATATAGGTTGATTAGAAATGACAAAGAAAGAATTAACGATAGAGAGCAGGCAGGAGTTTATGCGATTCCCTACAAAAATGAGCAATTGGGAATTGATAAGGACTACGTAGGGGTCACCAATAGAAACCTTGGAGTGAGGATTAAAGAGCACCAGTATGATGTCGCAAAAAACAAGTGTTCAACAGCGTTATCCAGGATTGCGCAAGCCGATGGTTCTGTTGTGCAATGGGAGGAAGCCAAAATTCTTGCAAAAGTACACTCGCCAACGTTGTCATCCATAACGGAGAAATGCGAAATTTACAGAGCGGGTTTGTCTGGCAGATGTTTAAATTATAAAGATGCGACGGGGTTACCGTCATCATGGAAGTACATGGTAAAAAGTAACACACATAATAATGCTTCTACAGAGGCTCAGTAGATATCTGGGTTAAAGGATAAGGAATTTTTCCTTAATGTTTACGGCCAGTCACCGTATTTTATTTGCATTTACATTTGTGTTTTATTTGGATTTTCTTATTTATTATTTGGTGTTATACTTGTTACATTTTAAAATTAAACAAATAGATGTTCTAATTTAGTTTAATTTTGAACGTGTTCGATTTTGTATTAGAGTCGAACAACTGTAACCTGAGGATGGCCCATAAAGTGGGCCGAAAACATTAGTTATACGTAATAAATATGTTTTCAGCAATAAGGTGTATTGGATGTATCTAGTATATTTAGTAAGAAGACTGAGTTTGAGTTAGTGATTATTAATATAAAATCAATTATAAAATCAATTATTAAAACCAATGGGATCGGTGGTAATATTAACACACTAAAAATAAAAAATTTTTAGTTAAATAACAAGTAAAAATTATACTCTTTCCATTTCCGACTTTGAGGATTCTATGAGCCAAAACAAGACAAACAAATAGCAAGGAACAACAATTATTTTATTAATTTATCCATATGCATTTCGCCATCTAGGCCTCATCAGTGGATACATCAGGATGTTATTCGTTGATTACGTTTTATACCCAGCCGTTCCCAGCATGCATCAACAATCAATCCAGCATTCAAATTAAGTAAATTTACATGTTCGGCGATACAGAAATGTTCTACAATTTTTCTTTCTAAGTTATTTTCTATTCTATACAAAATTTTAGTATTTTTTATATTTATATTACAATTAAATTTTTGGCAATGTAAAAACCATGCTGATTCCGTTCTTCTCAGTCTAATGGCTGCCTCATGTTCCCTTACTCTCAACTCCAATCTTCTTCCGGTTTCTCCAATGTAATAGATGAAAGAATTTCAAGATTTTCTCCAATGTAATAGATGAAAGAATTTCAAGTCTAACAGGTATTAAATATTATGCAAGATACGTAGATGATATAATAATAGTTTATGATTCTCAAATAGTTTCATCCAAACACATTGAAGAATATGCAAATGGATTACATAAAAATTTAAAGTTTACAAGTGAAGATGAACAACAAAATAAAATGAATTTTTTAGATGTCACTATAAAAAGAGAAGAAACAAGTGTATCATTTAGTAAGTATGAAAAACTATGTAATAATGGTAAAACCATTAACTTTAAATCTTACTGTCCTTTAGAAAATAAAAAGAATGTCTTTATTATGGAATTGAGAAAGATACTAAATCGAACAACTCAGCAAGAAAACATAGACATCGAAGTAAAACAATTGTTTAAAAAATTTCAGTTAAATGATTATCCGAAACATATTCTCTGTAAGTGGTACAATTTATATTTAAAACGTAGATTTAATGTTAAAAATAGCATAGAAGATATTTCTTATGTAAAGGTTCCTTATGTTGCTAAAGTTTTTGAAAAATATAAACCAATTTTTAAAAAATTTTCTGTATGCATAGTTGCGAGTCAAAAGAATAAGATGTCTAACATTATTAGTATAATGAACAGTGAAAATTCGCCCAGAGACCAATTTAAAATCGCCGGTGTCGTATATAGGATGTCATGTACATGTGGAAGTCCAAACTATTACATTGGAGAAACCGGAAGAAGATTGGAGTTGAGAGTAAGGGAACATGAGGCAGCCATTAGACTGAGAAGAACGGAATCAGCATGGTTTTTACATTGCCAAAAATTTAATTGTAATATAAATATAAAAAATACTAAAATTTTGTATAGAATAGAAAATAACTTAGAAAGAAAAATTGTAGAACATTTCTGTATCGCCGAACATGTAAATTTACTTAATTTGAATGCTGGATTGATTGTTGATGCATGCTGGGAACGGCTGTTGGGTATAAAACGTAATCAACGAATAACATCCTGATGTATCCACTGATGAGGCCTAGATGGCGAAATGCATATGGATAAATTAATAAAATAATTGTTGTTCCTTGCTATTTGTTTGTCTTGTTTTGGCTCATAGAATCCTCGAAGTCGGAAATGGAAAGAGTATAATTTTTACTTGTTATTTAACTAAAAATTTTTTATTTTTAGTGTGTTAGTGATTATTAGTTAATCTCTGACTCTCTTGATCCTTAGTTGTGAATTCCATTATAAATGATCTTATTGAATTTGAGTAAAAGTGGCACTTGGATAATTTAAACCACTCATGGAGTTTAAATTATCTTACTGACAACAACTGTGCAACTTGAAACAAGAAGAGACCTGTTGTTCAGTTATGTGCCAAGTTATGGATGTGTGAACAGGTGCATGTGTAGTCTTAGAATTAAACTTATCATTATTCTAATAACAGTTATGGGCCAGGAACAGAAAATTAAGTATCAAAGACTAGAATTACGAGAATTAAAAGGAAATAGAATTACGAAGCCTACAAAAGAAAAATGGCTAGTTAACTAGCTATACAAATATAACTATAAAGAAAACTTCGATACATGGAAGATACAGATGAAGGCACTCCTGATCAAAAATGATTCTTGGAAATGTCAGCAGAAAAAGTAAAATCAGAAAGTATACTTGGAGATAGTGTTGCCACCTGTTCGACTTTTATTGTCTGGGTTTTGGCTGGGATTTTGTAGAAATAGTGAAATTATGAGGAAAAAAATACTTTGTTTCATCATAATTTGCAAAATTTTTTTATATTTACTTTATTTTAACAGTGAAACACTTCACACTCTCACCGAAAGTTAATTTGCCATCTTACGCCGATGTACTGTACATCGCAACCTCTGTCGACCCTTTTTATTTTTTGCTTCTCAGCTTTTTAAAGTTAAGTTATTTCATTTCTTAATTTAAGTTGCTCCTACACAAGTCCCTAACTGTTAGAACTGGCATGCACATTATTCTTTGCATGGTAAAATAACATTGAACATGCTTCTGTTGTTTCATCAAACCTGCCCTGCTGTCTGGGTCAGCAATTTTGAAAAGGTGGCAACACTACTTGGAGATGAAAGTACAATGAAGGCAGCAGAACAATGGGACACAGCAGACTCGAAGACAATGTGTGATATAATTCTCGCCATAAGCCCAGCAGAATTAAAACAGACAAAAGGATGTGAAACCTCATATGAAATATGGAATAAGCTACATAAAATTTTTGAATCAAAAGGTCCTGCAAGAAAGGCTATGCTACTAAAGAAATTAATTCTCAAAGAAATGAGGGAAAGGAAAAACAACATGGCAGATCACGTAAGAGATTTTTTTCAATATAGTAGATAAGTTAAAAGAAATGGAAGTCTTCATAAATGAAGGACTGTTAACAGTACTACTGCTATATAGTATACCAGACTTGTTCAAACAATTTTGAATTGCTATCGAAACATGAGAAAGTTCTTTCGCTGACACACTCAAAGTTAATAGAAGAGTATGAGGTGTGAAAACAAAATGATACAGATGACTTGAAGAATTTGGATGTGTTGTATATAAGCAAACAATGGACAAATCAATTGGAAAATAGTTGGCTATTCAAATTCAAATGCCATAAGTGTAGAAAGAAAGGTCATAAGGCGAGAGAATGCTGGAACAGAAACTACAAGCCTAATGACATGAAAACAGTAGTCATATAATGCCAATATTACGGCAAATGAAGGGAAAGAAAATCTTAAATATGTCTAGACTCAGGTGCTTCATCACACATGTGCAATGATAAAGCAAGATTGTCTAATGTTGAAACATTCCACATATGTGAGTAAAACTTGACCAACTCATCTACAATGGAAATCAAAGAAAGTAATGATGTAATAATTGAAACAAAGGAAGAATTTCAAGCCAAATTAGAGAACACACTCCTTGTACCAGAACTAAGGACCAACCTACTATCAATAGGGTTGATAACTGATCATGGATTCAGTGTACTATTCCAAAAGAATCAGGCAACTGTTACGGATTCGAAAACCAAAAGCATACACATGCGAGCATTTAAAGGAGGACTATACTATGTGAAAGAAAGGTGGGAGGAATCTAAATTTTCTCAAACAAATGCTAATGAAATGAAAATGTGGCACGAACATTTAGGTCACTTAAATGAAAGGGACTTATGGTATTTGGCCAACAACCTAAAGGTCAGAGGACTAAATATAAGACAAAAAGAACAACTCGACCCCTGTGAGATCTGCATAAGAGGGAAACAAACCTGATCAACATTTCTGAAATGAAGAGAGATGTAGAGAAAAGATAGAACTGATTCATACTGATATTTGTGGACCAATGAGAACCAAATCATTGAGTGGATCAAAAATATTTCATGTTTATTGATGATTATTCTAGATGTGAAATATATTTCGTGAAAAACAAAAGTGAAGCTTGTAGAAGAAATAAAACAGGAAGGAAGATAAAGGCAATAAGAAGTGACAACGGAACCGAGTATACTAATAGAGAATTTCAGGACATCCTGAAACATAGAGATTAGGAATGAGAAAACCACCTGCTACACTCCACAACAAATGGCATTGCAGAGAAAAGAAATAAAACACTAGGAGAAGCATGAATCTTCCTATTTCCACAAGCAGGATTGAGAGAATGCTTTTGGGCAGAGACTGTATATACTGCATCATATATTAGAAATAGATAACTATCAAGGAACCTGGAAGGCGATATGCCTTTCAAATTATAGAATGGTAGAATGCCAACAATCAAATATTTTAGGACATTCGGTCAAATAACATTCACATTAGAAAAGAAACCAGGAAAAGGAAAATTCCATGAGAAATCCACCGAATGCATATTTATAGGCTATTCTAGCAAAACAAAAGCATATTGTCTATGGAACACAAAGACAAAGAGTTTATTACAAGCAGAGACGTCAAATTTATCAACGAATTCCCAAACAACTTAAGGGACAATATCAAAATGACTGAAGATGACAGGCTCCACGGAAGAGAGAAACTCGATAATAAAGAAGTGTAATTAGATATCCTTAAACCTGCTAAGGAATAATTACAACCCAAAGAAAACATCTCATCTGAAAGTGAAAATGAAATGAAAGTGAAAACAAACAGAATAATGAACTGGTAAGAGCAAGTGGGAGACCATGAATTGCTCGAACTGGACATGGGGGAGACCCAAAAAGAAATATAGAATAAAAACCATAGAAGAATCTGCCACAATTGGTGAAAAGATAGTCAGACAATATAGAGCCTTTGACATATAAAGAAGCCATAGAATCAAATGACACAGCCAGATGGTGTGCTGCCATGGAGGAAGAAATGGAATCCCTGAGAAAACATAAGGTATGAAACTTAACGGAACTGCCAGAAGGGGCAACAACTATCAAATGCAAGTGGGTCTACAAAGTTAAGGAAAACAATACCACAGGGACAGGGATACAAAATGTGATTAGTGGCAAGAGTTTGCACAACAAAGATTTATAGATTATGATGGTATTTATTCCCCGTATCTCATTCTGACCAGATCAGATTGCTACCAACCCTACCAATAAGAAAAAATTGGTACTTGGACCAATATGATGTAAAGTAAGCATATCTACATAGTAAATTGAACGAAGAGATGTATCTGGAATGACCAGAGGGGTTTCGAAGAAAGGGTGAAGAACACCTATTCTGTAAGCTTAACAAAGCAATCTATGGTCTTAAACAAAGTGGATGGTGCTGGAACAATCACCTGGAAAAATGCTGGAGAGAATCTGACTTTAAAAAAGCATGGTTGACCCGTGCTTATATAAACTGATAAGAAAGGAAGGGATGATAATCCTAGCAGTATATGTGGATGATATCTTAATTTTGCAAAATAGACACATGAGAAAATTGGCACAGGAACTTCTAAATAAACATTTTGACAAAGTTCCTAGGACCTGTTTCTGAACTTCTTAGAGTAAGATTTACATGTCAGAAAAATAGTTTTCCTGGTCTAGGGTAATACTATGTTGAAAAACTGCTAGAAAGGTTTAATATGCTAGAGACAAAGGAAATTACTGTATCGATGGAGTGTAGACCAGATTTGAAAACAGAAGCTAACAACTCAGAAGAGAACTTACCCTACAGAGAACTTATAGGGGAATTAATGTACATATTGCAGAAAACAAGGCAAGACATCACATTTGCAGTTAACAAACTTGCCGAATACTGCAACAAATACTCAAGGAAACATTGGAACGCAGGTAAAAGAATATTACATTATTTGAAATCAACTAGTCATCTTGACTAGGAATAAAGTAAACAAGATCTGGAGGAAACCTTTTCACATACTCAGATGAGGACTGGGCAATGGATGAAGAAAACTGTAAAAGTACAACTGGATACATCATTTATGGCAAGGGGACCTGTGGCCTGGAATAGCACAAAACAATCTGTAACGGCCCTCAGTACAATGGAAGCTGAATATGAATATATATATAATATATATCAACATGTTCTAGAGAGAGAATCTGGATGAGAGAAATGCTTACAGTTGGACCAGCATGAATTACTGTAAGAACTCACTATCGTCAAATGTGACAACTAGCAATAGGACATACCAAAAGTTGTGATAAATGGTAGGACCAAACACATAGCCGTAAATTTTATTCGAGAGAAGGTCACCAATGGAACAATACAAATTGAGTATACAGACTCTAAGAGCAACACTGCTGACATCCTCACACAACCACTTGGGACCGAACCTTCCCTGATCCACCATAAACGCATAACTAGCGAAGAGATCACTAAGTAAAGATAGTCTCTTTGAGAGGAGCTATTGTTAGGGAATATTAAACTAAAGCAAGTATCGATATCACAAACTGTGTATGAACTGGCAACCACTGTGCAAGATTGCTCGAAACTAGGAGACCTGTTTTTCAGTTGTGCTCCAAGGTATGGATGTGTGAACAAGTGCATGTTAAAATTTGATTTTTGTAAAAACTGATTTTTTTTAAAAGTTTAGAAAATATTTTAATTCTATAAGTATTGAGACTTAAGTAAAAATTGTCCAAATTTAATAAAGTTGTTTATAGACCTCAATGCCAAAACTGAAATACAAATTTGGTATTGCTTTTGAATTGATATGGACTAAAATATTTTAATATTTAAATTTGTTACATTTACATTTTTATCCTTATAATCAGACCTTCACTGCTTTTCAGGAGATTCTAATATTATTTATGTCTAAGTCAGTGATTCTCAATCTTCTTAGCTCTGCGACCCCCCCCAAATAGTAAATATAAATAATATTTCGTGGACCCCAAGGAATAATAGCAGTAAGCCTTACTATTACTAATTGAATTTTGACTGTAATTATAAATGTAAATTTTTTAAAATATTATATAATCACATTGCACTAATTTTATACATTAAGAAAATACCGACAGTATAAAAAATGTAATACAACTATTCCTATTATTTTATGTCGTTCTTTGTAATTTGATCCACGTATGGAGAAAATTTTAAATGAAAAACAAAGGTCGGATGCTACTACACCGGATTGAACTAAAAACTTACTTAAAGCCTGTTACCGGTGCGCTTCACTTAAAAAACCGTTACGAACGTTTTCGAACTATTAAGTTCTTCCTCAGAACGAATAGAATCCTATACGAATAGAATTCGGAATCGTATTCCAGTAGGATTTTATTCGAATTGCATTCGATTAACGGTCGTTAGTTACCTGAGGAAGAACTTAATAGTTCGAAAACGTTCGTAACGGTTTTTTAAGTGAAAAACAAAGGCAACCATTACATTAATTTCTTTTCTTTACATGTGTACTTATTGTAAGCAAAATGTTTATAATTTTATAATAAATGAGTTTTTTCTCATAAAATGATTTCATTATTGTCTTGCAACCCCCCCCCCAGTTTAATATCACTGTGACCCCCAGGTTGAGAAATGCTGGTCTAAGTACTTTGGTAAGCACATCATCCTAGGTTTTAGAGTCGAAAATCACACCTAATCACATCCTAGGTTTTGCATGCATTTCATCAAATTAGAAAATTTAGAATAGCAATCTGATAAGTTCTATATAGTTTTGGAAGTAGACAATCAAATATCTTCAAATAAAACAGAAATTACAAATTAAAACTAATTTGATGAAATAGGTACAGTATATCTTAGGCTTCATACATGTCAGCTTGAAAGTACCTAGGTAAAACTCTGATTATAATCTCCTGAAGAACAGTGAAGGTCTGATTTTGTTTAATCTGTGTGATTTCTTTACAATTTTTCTTCTTAGGTAAAAGTAAAGAAGCTGAAATAAAACGAATAAATAAAGAACTTGCTAATATACGTTCTAAATTTAAAGGTAATTTTATAAATGTTTGATGTATTCAAAATTGATATGAAAATATTTTTTAATTTAATGTTTTATATCCTTATTTAGGTGATAAAACTCTTGATGGCTATCAAAAGAAGAAATATGTTTGCAAATTATTGTTTATTTTTCTTCTTGGTCATGATATTGATTTTGGTCACATGGAAGCTGTTAATTTACTCAGTTCAAATAAGTACTCAGAAAAACAAATTGTATGAATTTTCTATTGTTAAAAAAAAATTGTTGTTCTGTAAGTTCTTCTTAGACTTTGCATAATATATTTTCAGGGTTATCTCTTTATCTCTGTTCTTATGAATGCCAATAATGATTTAATGAAATTAATTATTCAGAATGTGAAAAATGATTTAACTTCACGAAATCCTATTCATGTCAATCTTGCACTTCAGTGTATTGCAAATATTGGGAGTCAAGAAATGGCAGAAACATTTGGTCCAGAGATTCCAAAATTGCTTGTATCTGGGTAAGTAATAATTTCATTCTTTGATTATTAATATTTATTTATTCCATGATATTAACTTGAATCAGTTGTAGTAATAAACTGAATGCTAAATCTGAGGTTACATTTAAAAATTAAATCCAAGATATCAATTTTATTTTAATTATTAGGATAAAATATTCAATGCAATTATATCTATTTTATTGAAAAAACTGAATTTATTTCACTTTATTTTTTCTTAGAGCTAAATTAGTTAGTTATGAAAACAAATTTTATGATTATAAATATCATTCAATACTACTATTTGTTTTTTTAATATTGTACATAAAATTCTCAAATTTTGATAATACAGGAAGTTTTCTAATTAATAAACTTGAAGACCAATATTTTGGAATGTTTTGGTAGAAGAATTCTGTAAAATAATTAAATATATTTGAAGATATGAAGTTCTTTCTGTTTACAAATCACTAGTGTCCAAAACAATTTTCACTTATACTAGTTCTTGAGGTGTTTTAATATCTATCAGGTCAGTCCATAAGTCCATGCATATTTTTATCTACAAAAAAAGCAGCAAAAAATTTTAATTAAATTTTATTTCAATCTATAATGTATTCACCATTATTTTGTACAATTTCTTGCCATCTTGATGGTAGCTTTTTAATCCCGTCTTCGTAAAATGATTTCGGTTTTGAATCAAAATATTCAGAAATAGCCTTTTTTACATTGTTCTCATCCTCAAAAGTTTTCCCTTTTAAAAAATTCTGCAAACTGCAAAAAAGATGATAATCACTGGGAGCAATATCTGGCGAATATGGTGGATGAGGTAAAATTTCCCAGTTGTAGTTTTCAAGTTTCTGTACAGTTATTTTTGCAGCATGTGGTCTGGCATTGTTATGCTGCAAGAGAACCTGCTTTCTGTTCACTAACGACGGTCGATTTTTTTTCAATTTTTCATTTAAACGCTCTAATTGCTCACAATACATTTGAGCTGTAATTGTTTGATTAGGTTCTAACAGCTCAAAGTGAATTACACCTGACATATCCCACAAACAGACAAAAGAATTTTTTTTGGATGCAACCCACCTTTTGCAGTCGGTTTTGGCTGCTTGTCGCGATCCATCCATTGTCTTTTTCTCGTCACATTATTATAGAGGATCCATTTTTCGTCTCCAGTAACCAGCCTACCAAGAAAAGGTTCTAAAGCAATACGGGATAAAAGAGACGTGCAAATGTTTACACGTTGTTCGGTTAGCTATTGACAGTTCATGTGGTATCCATTTTCCTAGCTTTGAAACTTTTCCGATTTGTTGTAGGTGTCTATGAACAGTTCCATGGGATGAATTTAAACGTTCCACAATTTCATCAACTGTTAAAGATGGTTCTGCTTCAACTAGTGCAGAGAGAGCATCATCATCAAAGTCAACGGGTCTTCCAGTACGAGCCTTATCCTCCACACTAAAATTATTGTTTCTAAATCTTTCAAACCACTTCTGCGCAGTCCTTGCACTAATTACAATTTGATTATGTACAGTATTTATTTTTTTGGCTGCATTTGTAGCATTCTCACCACTTAAAATAAAAAGTATAAAACATGTCTTTTATATTCATCGGTTACTTCCATTTTAACGAAAATAAACAACTGAAATGTTCACAATTCTGAACAGTATTATATGAATGAGATCCAATTTAACACTTCAGTGTAAAAATTATCACATTAGACTGACATTTTTAACAGCAAAACAAGATTTCTCAAGGTCATAAAAATGTGCATGGACTTATGGACTGACCTGATAAAAAGCACTCAATACACCAAATCATTATATTAAATATTTTTGGTGTTTAAATGTTTTTGTCCATATCAATTGGTCATCTTCAAATTATATAAGCTTATTAAAGAATAAATACCAAACTGAATATAGAACTCCAATTGAATTTTTAAACTGCTGGGGTTCAGGTGTGCAATCTATGCAGAAAATGTATATCATAAAGAAAAATTGCTATATTATTAAATCAAATTATTCTTATCTTATTAACTTGAGAGCATACATGAAGTGATTTTACTATAATCTTGACCATGCTCTCTGCCATTGACAGAATTATCTGATTCCCTAAGTTGTTGACAGTCCAGACTGAAGATTTCTGATTGATACAGACTAAAATATTTAATATAAATATTTTTGATGTTTGTTTAACTGGTTTGGTCTATTAGTGTTTATACAATTTTCACTTAGAGCTGACCTTTTTATTACAGACTGTGCTTTCAAAAAATTTGGTATTGGCACCATTACCAGCAGATATTATTTATCCATTTTACATTTTTTTGCAAAGGTGCAGCCTCAAATAAAAGGTTCTCTCTATAAGTGAAAATTGTTTTGAACTGTTTTTGATGGTTGTAAATGATAGAAAATACTTTTTTTTTTTAAACTTAATTTTATCAGTTTATTTAATTTTTTTTAAATGTTATCAATTGTACTTTTACCCATATACAGGTTTTTTAATATATCCAGTTTGGTATTAAAACTGAGCAATTAATCTATTTTAAATAATTGAATACTATCTAAAAAGGACTTAAGATGAGTTAATAGAACTAGAAATGCATTTCCAAATACAATAATAGTCTACATATTCAATTATTGTATCCCTGTGATTTTTTTTACTAAAGCCAAAATTTAGGTTTACAAAATTATCTTTTGATTTACTATTTTTAATAGTATTTATGTTAATACATGCTAAATATAATGGTCAATTTTTAATTTTATTCTCCACATACAGAAATTGATTAACAATAAATGATTAGTTAAGAGTTTGCAGTATAAAATGCATTTAGGAATTTTCCTAGTAAAGCTTGGACAAAACTAAAAAATATGACTTGTTTAATTTCTTTGTGCTTCTATTTTGTAAATCATTTGTAATGGTGCTGCAGACTGTCATACTCATGGCAGTGTTTCAAGAAATCAACCACGGCTTGTGTGAACACTTATCAAAGAGAGAAGCTAAGCCTAATAATTTGGCTTCTGATTAATTGACATTTGCTTTTAACACACACAAATTATAGATAGGGATAAAAAGTCAGGAATAAAGGTTTTTAATAAGCAAAACAAGTTGCAATATTAACATAAAACCTGCCACAAATTTTCTTCAAAATCAGCCAAATTGATAAATTGAAGGACTAGATAGCTTTGAGTACACAGGGCAGAATTGAGATTCTGCCCTGTGTATTCAAAGCTGTCTAATTGAAGATAGTGATGCTTATTGCAGGAGCTAGTGTTTTTGATCTCTTTTCAAATGGATATTTTGATATAGTTTGCTGTAATGGAATGGCTGGGGTTTGAAATATATTAAATTTTACTGAAAGATTTTGAAATTCATACGTTATACAGTGCAATAAACTTCCATAAGTTTGTATACTGCATTTGCTGAGGATTTTCAGTTGTTTGATATAGAGAGAAGTTCATTATAGGAGGAATCTGGAATTAGAGAATTTCCTGTAACACCCTATAAAAAAATTTGTTATCTAATATTTAAAATTATATATATTAATGACTTGAAACTGTGTTGCGCTTGATTCTTGTTATCTATATACAGTAGAGCATCGATTATCTGACCCCCGATTAAATCGACTTATTGGTTAACCGACCGCATTCTAGTCGGCAAATTCAAATGTCTGTTAGTGATGTGGCGCTACAATATTTGGTTATGTCTTGCTACTTTAATATTATTTTTGTTAAATTTTTGCATGTTTTAGCTGACAGCACTGGCTCGACCATGAAAGAGAGGCTAGTATTTAAACCAGACCTAATACACTATACTAATAATGTATTTTTTCATACTTTTCGGTTATCCGACTTTTCAGTTATCTGACCAACCTCAGTCCCCAATTAAGTCGGATAATCGATGCTCTACTGTATATTAAAATATTATACACTGAAGAGAGGCAAGGATTAAAAAAGGCCTATGCCTGAAATGCATTTGTAGTATTAAAGATTTCAGAAGGAAACTGTTTTGTTGGATAAATAAGAAGTGTGTCTTTATGAAAATATAAATTTTAGGTAGTAACTAGTATGTTAAAGATAGTGTATTATATTCTAATGGCATTCTAATCTAGTGTTTTGTATTTAGATTGCTTGATAAAATTTATTTCAAAATGCTAAACTTTTGGCTTTTTTGTTCTTAAATTTTTTCAACACACATTATAAATTTTAATATTAAATACATTAAATTCATTCATTTGAATATTAGCGATACAATGGATTCTGTAAAGCAGAGTGCTGCTCTTTGCCTTTTACGATTGTTTCGTACTTCTTCTGAAATTATTCCAAGTGGAGAATGGACATCTAGAATAATTCATCTTCTCAATGATCAGCATATGGTATGTTGTATTATTTTGTCTGATCTTTTTATTATATGATCAAAATTAGTACATATACATATATATAATTTTTTTTTTGTTTTTCAGGGTGTTGTAACATCTGCAGTAAGTCTTATTGAAGCATTAGTAAAGAGAAATCCAGAAGAGTATAAAGGGTGTGTTTGCTTAGCAGTGTCCAGACTAAGCAGGGTAAATTTATTATTATAAATTGCTAATGATTTAGTTAAGCCCATAAAATTACTTGATAATAAATTAGATGAAATTTGTAAAATATTAACTTTAAACTAATTTAAATACATATTAGAATCTTCTAAAAGTAAGTCAAATGAAATTCAAACCTTTAACTCTCTCACATTTTGTATTATAAATTACACCACCTAAATCATGCCAAGACTATGAATTTAGATTTAACCAAGCATCAACATTGTTAATTATTTCGATATAGGTAACTCATTTTACAGATTCAATTTTTTTTAATTAGCTGCAACTTATTGAAATTAAATGTATATTTATAGTTAAAATTGTAACAATTGTGTAACACAGTTTTTATTAAGTTGGTAGACATGGAAGTTGGGTTTTATATAATAAAAGATATTAATTTCAAATTTCTGTAAAAATATTTATCAAGGGTAATACCAAAAATATTTACAGCATCTTGGGTATTACCTTGATGCAGGGAACATATTACAAATTAAAAATAAATATCAGTAGACAACATTGCTTCAAATCAAATATAATTCAATATGGACTATATTTGATTGGAAGGAGTTTGGAATTTCAACCGAAAAAAGTTTAAACCCATAAATACATTTAATTTAAAAATTATTATTAAAATTAGGGATCTGTCCAAAGAAGAAAAATAAAAACAAAATTGCAAGTAACATATCTACAAAAGCAATAGTAGCCTAGTCATCAACTTTAGACATCTTCCAATACAAATAACAAACAGCATATGAATAAGTCAAATGACAGTTTCACCTATAATTCTTAGTTCAAACTTCACCACCAAAAAATCTGTTTTAAACTGACAAATAATTTACAATCAGCCAGTAAATGAAACACAACTAAGCAGGAACATTCTTTGCAAAATTCACACAATTCTTTTTATAATTAAGTAAAAAAAAATAACATGGCATTTGATTTACAAAAAATATGTATTAGCATACAATCCAACAGTTCTTCATACAGATCTCCCCATATAAAAATATTGGATGTCTCCATATCTATAAAATTTGAATTGAATTAAGATTTTCATTGTTTATTTTACATGAAAGACTGACTATCACAATTGAGGACTTCATATTACTTGTGAAGTAGATATGAATTTATAAATTATACTGTTTATTGAAATCTTACTTCCTTTGTGTGATACATTTAATATTATGAAACTTCAGTAATAAGTTTTTAGTTTTGTCATATAACTTTCTCCATAACATTAAAATGAGTAAAATAACAAATTATCTGTGAAAAAATTAAAATCTTATATTGGCTAAAAAGTAATATTAAGGAAATGTTAGGAAATAGTTTAAGAATTATCTGTAGGAGGAAGGATCATCAAGCCACACTGTTTGCCTTGTTAAGCCATCTTTATTTCATCAATTGCCATAGACTTGTTTCAGATGTTTTTCCTCTTCAGTATGGTGCCTGAGATACATTATTTTTTTTATCAATACCGTTTTATAACTTGCACAATGAAGTTTAGTTCTTGTATATACATTTTTTCCCAATTATATCCCAGGTGCCATACTGAAGATGGGAAAATTTCTGAAATGCATCTACAGCAATTGGCAAAATAAAGATGGTTTGATGAGGCAAGCATTGGTATAGATTGACGTTCCTTCCTAGAAATAATTTGTGACAGTATTACATGGTTCCAAAGTGTGATTATCTGAGGAAACATTTTTTTTTTACTCAACGGCTATTACTTGAATGCAACCACAACTATTCAAATAATACTGCATGTTGTCTAAAACAACTGAATTTATCAGTACTTGATGCTTAGTGTGTTAAACATTCCTAAAATCATGTGTTGCAAATACCCAACAGCCCAAGCAACTAACCCAGACCATCTGTTGCAGAAATGTAACATACATTAACATTGAAATCTGTGCTATGTTACTTCAGAGCAACAGACTAGTGATGTAAATATAATGGAATAGTTAAAGCATGGCCTGTAGGAATGTAAACTGCACTTAGTTAACTAAATTTTTTCTTAGAATGCTAATAGAAATTAATTTTTACTCCTATAAAATGAGAAATAGGAAGTTAGTTTTTTCCTAATGTTTTTCTTGTACAATGAACATGAATAAGTACAATATGATGAAAATATAAAACACAAAAACATATATTTGAGAAACAATCTTTACAATATTAGTGAACAAAAAACAGTAAGTGCATTATTTTAGTGATTATTCTATTTTTCTTAGATATGTATTGGTCCATTTATGCAACCTAGAATTTAAACATTTATAGGGTAGTTCTGATGAATTTAGAATCTGATGAGCATAAAAAAATGGCATAACTTGATCAGAAAAAAAATCGTTTAGTCCAGGTGTTGCAATTTTGTAACAAGCCTAAAAATTGAAAAAAATGTTTTTTAACCATTAACAAATATCACTTCTTTAATTGATGATTTTAATTTTATTTAAATATTTATGCATTAAATATTTGATGGCCCAAACTTGAATTTATACACATCTATTTGATCAGAATATTTCCAGAAGCATAAATTATTCATTTGTAACTTCAGTTTCTGCATCAAAAGATCAATGTGTTTAGCATGAATTTAGCATACTTGATTTGAATTATTTCTATTAGGAATGCAAAAATGCATTTTCATTTCCTTTCGGGAGAAAATGCATTTTTGAATACTGTTACTTTTTGAGAGAAATTTATTATGACTGTCAAAACGAATTTTATTATGGACTAGACGTCATATTTTGTCAAATATGCTAATACATCAATATATATTGATGTATTAACATAATATAAAATACATAATATAACTTAATTCTTTATAAAATTATTTGAAAATTTACCTCTTAATATATCAGTTGCAAAAGTCTTCTTTTAATGTGGTTTTTATTTTTAAATATTTTATAAATTCCATAAAAATTTGATATTTTTGTTCTGTTTCATAGTGTACAAAATTATTCTTTCTCATTTGGAAGTAAGATTGCACAATTAAGTTTTTTTTATGAAATGAGAATGTTTAGAATGATGATACACAACTTCTCTAGTCTAGTCAAATATGAATTATTCCATTGGCAAAACAAAAAATTCAGATGTAATTTTGACATTTAAGCATGTAATGGTTAACTGCTAAATATTGAAAAAATTTGTTTTTTTAACAATTTGAAGTAAAAATATTTTATTATTTATATAAAAAAATGAAATTGATATATTTATACATGTATGGCCAATACTCCTATAAATAAACAATTCAATAGGAAAGTATTCTGTATTAAGCCCTGGAATGAAAGGAAGATTTCAGTTTTACATTACAAAGTTTCCTTACATATTGTAATGCCAAACTCCAGTAACAACTTACAAGGGAGGCTAAACAAAGACAAAATTATTTTAATTCTGATAACATAATAGTTCCACAAACTTTTCAGAAGAAATATTTTGAACTTATGTAGCATCTAGCATTCTGTATTATACTCAAAATATTCAAGATGAACTTTTCTTGATTTCAAGCACACACATGCACATGCCCATACTCAAACATACCATCTCCCCTCAAACTTCCAATACAGATTTTTTTAAATTAAAAATTTTTGTAAGGAGTTTTCCTTACAGTATGTCATTTTTTAGTTTATCTACTTTAAGAAGTGTCCCATTATGTTTCAATTAAATGTAGTAATTTTAGTTTAGTCTTAATGTGGTAAACTAAACTTTTAAAAAACTTTTTACTTATATTTTTCAATTAACTTTTAATATTAAAATCTAAATGCTTTCAGATCTTTGTGTATAATCAACTTCATTCTAGTGTCTTTATGTCCATTAAAGATTAATTGCTAAAATGTTAAAGATTGTGTAAAAATATTTTTACTAAATTTAACCCTTTCTTAAACTTGTATGTTTTCAGAACATACAGCAGATTATTTGTAAACTTGCATTCTTTAGATATATTGTTTTGATAATTCTTCGTAATTTCATGAATATATTAAATAAAACAATTTTATAATTTTTTTCTTGTAAAAATCACTTTTTGCCATACATTTTTATGTTGCTAATAATTTATATGAACACTAGCACAATAGCAAAGATATCTTTTATTACTACTCATTTGTTTCAAGTATTCAAATTTTTTTTCAATTTGTATTTTATTTTTCTATTATCTTTATCTTAATGTTTCATTATCACTTCTCAAGCTTCCTTTGATAAAGCCAATATCTTTTTATATATTTTTTATAATTTACTGTTTTTTTTCTGATTATTCTTTCTACATTCCTTTAAATTTTTAATTTCCTATATATACCAATAGTGTTTTGTATTTTGCTTTTATATTTTGCTTTTATATAAGAAATGATAATTAAAATATACTATTTGTACTTTTTCTGATGTCATCTTTTCTACATGACAATAGTATTTTTTATAAATAACTTTATTATGTGATGGAGTGGCATATATAATCTGTAACTTTTCAGTTCCTCTGTATTTGATCTTTTCTTCCTGAATCTTTAAATTTAAAATATCTAGTCTTGATAGTCTAAATATCAAATTTCTTCCTTTCCATGTAAATGATTAAAAGATGTTTAATTTCAGAGTTTGCAATTTACAAATATTAGTCTTTGAATTATAATAGTTTTTTGATTCAATAATTGTAAGACATGTAAATTTTTTCCAGATTGTAACATCATCATATACTGACTTGCAAGACTACACTTATTATTTTGTACCTGCTCCATGGCTATCTGTAAAGTTACTTCGTCTTTTACAAAATTATCCACCTCCAGGTATTTTTTTTTTGTGCAGTAAAAAATTAAATTTTTTTATTACAAATAGTTTGTTGTCTGTTAAGTGTATTAAGCAATCTCATAATTATGATTATTTTAGTTTAATTTTTAGTTGTTATAATTAATTATAATAACTAAAAAATTTTAAACTGTAATCACATCTGAAGTTTAACCATAGTTTTCTTTATAAATATAACATAGAATCACACTTGCATTTAAAATAAGTATGGTATTAAAATTGTGCAAATTGATAAATTTGTAATAATTTTTCCCCTCATTTGTGTACTTGTGTTCCTTCAAGGAGAGACATTATAATAATTAAAACATTTCAAACTGTATTTTTTTTGTTCAAGCAATTATTTGTATTTTAGGTTAATGTGAACCTAGCTATACAAAATGGTGACCGTTGACAATAACCTAAACGTGCCTATATTTAAACTTTTTCTAAGACTAAAACATTTTTAAAACATAAATTTGCTACTTACTTTTTCCCCCTGCTTTTGGTTACTTTTCCTACTCTTGGACCACAAACGAAAAATAAAGTCATACTACCTATAAATTCAATCGATGTATGGACTAAGTTAATTACAAGATTCTATAAATCAGTGATTCGAACAAAATTTGCCTCTATTTTACGTAAATTTTACTCCTCTTAAGAACTGCAGCCTTACGATTCGCATCTCTCACCTTTTCATCTACGATAGGCAGCGTAGAGGGTGGCACCTGCAATCCACGGCACCCTAGCCTTCCATGTGTCGTTCACGTTGTCTTTCAGAGTCGGAAATTACTATTACATATCCTTGGTTTTGACAAATTTAACACATTTAACACACATTTACACATTTTAAACACATTTCTTACATTTACACACTTTAAACGCACATTTAAAACACATTTAAAATATTTACAAAATTTTTTCCTTATTTACACACTATTAACACACTTTTAAAACACTTATCACATTTAACACACATTAAACACATTAAGGACATGTTTAACATGATATTTACCACTGACAAACTTTCCTCCTCGATAACTTTAAAGACTTCGAGTAAATTGTGCAAATTAAAAAAAAAACAGACACCTTTAAAAAATTAACAACGTGCATAATCCGTCTACATCGTAACCAAAATTCGAAATTCACATTATTCCTAATGTTTCCAGAACGGAATTTTTTGATGGATATTTGCATACAAAGGCATCATTACTATCAGCACCATCTACATTTATTTTCTAAAAACACTTGCCATTGAGGTTACCGGATGCACCGCCATTTTCTATATCTAGATTCACATTAACCATTTTTTAATGTTACTAGAAAAAAAACTTCAAAAATTGAAGAGAAATTAAAGTAAAAGGTGATTGTGAAATAAAATTTTTAAGCCCTTTAAGTCTAATATTACAAAATATTGAGATGAATCAAATAGCCTCAAAGAATAAATTTTTTCATGCCTTTTATAAATAGCAAATTGAACGAATCTTCAGTAATAAAATCTGAAATGTTTGATATTCAATATATTTTTGGATTTTATATAAGACTTACTCATTTCTGGAATTTGATTATTATTGTGAGCATATAAAACATTGTACTAATTTAGGTTTTCATTTTAGCCAAGTAATCTGATCTTTTCAATGCTAGTTGGGTGGATAAAGAAGAAATTGTTGTTTATATCAACTAGAATTTGTTTATCTATTGTGTAAAACATTGAGGTGAATAAATGTTGGTAGTTATTACAGCAAAATATTTGGCAAATTCAGTTTTAAAGTAAGAAGAATAATAGTATCTTGTATTTTGAATTTAATTCATTCCAGAAGGCCATTCAAACAATGAATTGTTTGAAATCAGAATCATCCCAAATTTTGATTATCAGAAATAATGGAAAGTGAATTAACCTGAACAAAACCCATTTTGATAAACTTAAATGGCAAATACATTTAAGGTAAAAATAATACTTAAATGTCCTAAACAATAAATTAAAACATAACCCAATATTTTATTTATTATTTTCGTTTGACAAGTAATTGTTTTTTTTATGGGGAAAAACAATTTTATTATATAACTATTTTATTGAATTATATATTTACCATTTTGGTCCAATACCTTTTGCCATCTTTCTGGTAGTAGCATTATTCCATACTCATAAAAGTTCTAATCTTTTTTTATAAATAAAGAACTGGCCCAAGTGATTTTGACATCCTCATTTGAAGTAGATGTTTTACCATTTAAAAAATTTTGTAAAGACTGAAATAAGTAATAATAAAGATCTGGCAAATATGGTGGGTGTGGTAGCACACCCATCCAAGCTGTAACAGCTTCTGACAAGTTACCAAACTTGAGGTCTGGCATTATCATGGTGAAACATCTTTTCTGTTGATTAATTCTGGCCTTTTCTGTTTGATGGTATCAATCAATTTGTCCAGTGTATGACAGTACACTATTGAATCAACTGTGGAATTGTCTAATAGAAGCTAAAAAAAATTTCCTTAAAATCCCACTGAACTGAGAGCATCACTTCTTTTTATGACTATCTGCTTTCAAAGTGCTCTGAACCGACTCATCTCTTTTACTCCATGATCACTTGCATTCAACATTGTTGTGAACAATCCATTTCTCATCACCAGTCATTTCTTGACATTTGAAAAGCAAACAGATGTCATTGCGATGGAGCAAATCTTTAAGAATGTGTGGAACCCATATTTGAAACAAATAAGTCGTTTCACATGATCATAAACTGTTGAATTCAACAAATTTAATCTCTTAAGTGATTTCTTGTGTTATTTGGCAGTTTGTTTCAATCAATACCTTTATTTTGTCGTCTTCAGCTTCAGTTGGTTTTCTGAAATGTGGTGCATCTTCAATATCAGAATTATCAGAGTGAAACTTTGCAAACCAGTTTTGGCACTGTTGTTCTGTCAACATATCTTCGTACATGTCACGCAATTTTTTTTCTTGCTTGAACAGCATTCTTACCTTTAAAAATAGATAAAAATAGAACTAATCTCTCTGGTGAAAAAAAAGTACTTTCCAAACAACCCAATATGTATGTATATTTTATATAATAAAATGAAAATTGCATTTACTGTATCTTAGTGAGGAGTGATAGTGTCCTGTTTCTTACGATTACTATGCACTTTGTTTTCTCACAAATAATCCTCTGAGATCATCTCCAGCCAATTGCTTCTTGTTTTATCCACACTAGGAGGAATTTTTTTTCTATCTTCTCCTCAATAACGTGATCTGGAGGTATATGTTGTCACATCTTTAGCCACATTTGCAGCTTTTATTGCTTCCTTGTTTTTAAGAATTGTGCACACAGTTGACTTAGGCATCTTAAACATGGTTGCTAGGGCTGCTACTTATGTGTTGCTTTCATTCTTTGTAATAAGTTCCTTTTTCATATCAATTAATGATACAATCTACTTCTTAGGCTTCATTGTTTTCACACTTCTTGTATGCCATGATTAGTAGTTAGGAGTCACTTCTCACCGTGACAAGAGATGGCATTTATGCAGCAAGTGTATTTTTAAACTGCATGCACAGTTCAAATTTCTCTCAAATTTGGCATTCAAACTTTGAAATATTCAAAGTTAATTGTTTGAAGTACAAGGTATTACTGTACTTTGTTTTACAGTATTGACATGCACATAGATCTTATATGGCATGTACCAAGGATTGATCATAGTAAAAAATTAGTCTCTTAATTTTCTAGTGATGCTTTTAACTTTATTGATGTTGAGTGCTCCCCAAAAAACATTGTGTTTTAAAAGGACAATTTGATATTCCATCTCAAACCAATTGGTGCATTAATACCAGCGATGTGCGATATCTAGACAGTGATTACTTTCAGTTTACAAAGTTGTTAAGTCTGTCTAAAAATTGTTATTCTGCATGAGTTGCATGATCATGCTAAAATGTCCAAAACTGGCTCACATCTAAAGTTACTTGTCCTCTACTGACATTGTGATTTGTCATCACATTAGGAAAGCCTAAGTGAAAATACAGTGTAATGTGTGTATGACAGATAAAATGGCAATTTTGTAAATCTTATTGTGTTGAATGAGAAATATCAAATTTTTAAAAAATCTATTGTGAAATATTAATTTTGAATACTGATTAATAACCTTACAATAAAATGGATTTTTTTTCAATTTATATACCTACTTATACAGTAATACCTTGGTTTCTGTTGACTTCAGTTATCGTCAGTTTCAGTTTTCATTGCTTTTTTTGCAAAAAATTTCTGTTTTTGTTGATTGCCTCGGATTTCGTCAGTGTTCTCAAGTGACCTCACTACTAACTTTGTGAAAACAAAGGGCAATCCACACTTTTTCCAGTGCAGTGTGGCATTATTGTTGTGTGAACATTACCTCGCGACGGCCCACCATTGGCTAACAGTTCCGTTCCCCGAACACCGGGAGTTCAGTCGTGGGTTCACACTTTGCCAGGGCAAGCTGGCCACGTGAAGTTTTCCGGGTTTTCTCCACATCTGTAACACCTGAATAAGGCCAGTTACCCTATTATGGATTTTCCGGAAGGCATTATTTCCCTCAATACGACCATCATAAACGCATACAACTACTATTACATGACAATTGTCACACTTTGTCACGGGGCGATATAGGCTAGAAGCTCACGTCCAACTAGCTTCTACAAGACAAGTGACCCTGAGTTTCTAGCCAAACAATTCCATTGCTTTCATCTTAATGCTAATTATTTTTAACCTTAATGCTTTTATCTGTATGCTAATTAGTCTTTTATGTTAATTTCTTATTAATTTTAGTATTTAATGCTATATTAAATTCTCTATAAAATGTGTTTTTGGTATGTATTTTGGAGTGTCTAGAATGAATTAATTGGATTTACATTGATTCATATGAAAATAATTGCCTCTGTTTTAGTCAGTTTTGGATTTTGTCAATTGTTTTTGGACAGATTATTGATGTAAACTGAGGTATCACCGTATTAAGTTCATAAAATTAATAACCTTGTAATGTTTTCAAATCATCTAAAATAATAATTTTAGAATAAAATTGATAGTTTAAGATAGATCATGAATATCTTAAAATTAGGGCAATGATGTCATGTCAAACCAGAATGGAAGGGACATTCTCTTTCATCTTTCTCCTCTATGACATACACTGCTGTACTATTGATGGCCCTTTTGCAAGTTGGCATTTCTAGTTTTTGTATGTCAGCTTTATCTGTTTTTGACATTGATACAACATACTTTATATATACTGGGTCTTTCAACAAGAGGCGTCATTTTAAATTTTGTGCCATTTTTCAACTGTCAACATACATCTGTCATTGCAGTGACATTTGACAAGTAAAAACTAGGAGGTTTTCAAATATGGATTGATACACAGTTGCACAATGCATTGAAGTAGTGAAAATTCACTATAAAAACGGTGAAAATATTGTGGAGATGGGTCATAAAGTTCATACTACTTTTGGTCCTCATCAAGTGCCTTCTTGCACAGTTAGTGAATTTGATCAATAAATTTGAACGTCTCAGACAAGTTAGTGATGTGAAGACTCCAACTCGTGCTAGACCGGCCAAATCACCTGGAAATATCACCGCTGTAGCTGAGTGTGTGGCTGAAAAATGAGTTGAAATCATGTTGATTGACTTTTTTGGCCTAAAATTGATGCTACAGATGCAGACGACATTTATTTTCAACAGGACAGTGCCACCTGCCTCACAGCTTGTGAAACAATGGCTCTATTGCATGAAAAATTTCCTAGACATGTGATTTCTCAAAATGGAGACTTCAATTGGCTGCCAAGATCAAGCAATTTAAATCAATTTAATATCTACGTTAAAGGTAAAGTCTACACCAATGCTCCAGCAATGATTCAAGCACTCAAAGACAATATTACAGCTGCTATTGGCGAAATACAGCCACTATTATGCGAAAATGCAATGAAAAATTTCATCAAAAGAATGACCATTTGTAAGAAGAACTGAGGAGGACATTTGGCAGATATTGTTCCATTACTAACCTCAGAGTTTGTACTTTGGATTAAAATAAAAATATCACCACTTTTCACAAAAATATTGCATTTTTCTGTTGATTTAAAATTACATACCTTGTTGAAAGACCCTATATTTAAAAATTAATATTGTTACTAGTATTTATGAAAGAACGATAATGTTAAAGCCAAGATTAACTGACTATTACCTGATTCATGAGCTTTATCTGTAATATATACTATGTATGCTCATTGCAGATTAATCCAATTTGCTTCTTGTAGAAATTTATCTGCAAATTGTTTTCCTGCAATCGTTTCAGAAAAGTTTGCATTTTGCATATTCTATTCATTTGGTACAGATTAATACTAAATTTGAGAGTTGCATTAAAAATATGTAATTTATATAAAAAAGTTCATTCATATAATCAAGTTACTATTAAGAAATATGTAATAAAAATATAATTTTTGGATAATTTCAACAATTAAACAATTTTGGATATAAATAAAATTTGTTTTTAAATTTGAACTATTTCATTCCTACGTGAGGTAAGAAAAGGCGAGAAATACTATTTAGTAGTAATTTTATTCTAAATGTTCAAAAATACTTATTATTTGAATAATGTTTTTAAATTTTACTTTGTTAAATAAATATAATTAACAAGTAATCTGACTATTCTATCAAATTTGATTATTTGAAAGTTAGATACCTGCTCCAAGATACCCACCTTGATGTGGTGAACTTGAGCAGGTTCAGCATCTTTTGACAGGTCCCTATCCTCTGATCTGTTTAACTTAGGTATCACTCATGTTGAATAGGTCAGAGGATAGGAGCCAGACTAAGGCGGTATCACTGGTCCTCCAGGTTGGGGTTATGCATGAGGCTAACATCCCCACCATGTAGAAAAGTTTTTAGGTAAGTTACATAACTAATTCATCAAAAAGTTGTCATAGCACAGTAGTTGAGAATCACTAGTTAAATAGTATATTCAGTATTATTTTGATATATTGCAGCTTACCTAAATACTTCTTACAAATGGAAAAATGTCACATTTGCCATCAAGATTTAAGAGTATTCAGATTTATATCATTTTAATTACTCTGAGATTGTTAGCTTCAATTACTAGTTAATATAAGTCATATATTATGCTCTATTATATAATCATGGTTTTTTCTATATTCAACTAGATGATCCTGCTGTAAGAGGCCGCCTTAATGAATGCCTAGAAACTATTTTGAATAAAGCTCAAGAACCACCTAAGTCAAAGAAAGTTCAACATTCAAATGCCAAAAATGCTGTTGTTTTTGAAGCCATTAGTCTTATTATTCACATGGACAGGTTATTTCTCAATATTAACAAAAGTTAAATATTTTACATTATTGTAAAATGTTTTTAAATTTGTGATATATTTTTTTTTTCTAGTGAACCAAATCTGTTAGTAAGAGGTTGTAATCAATTAGGACAATTTCTGACACACAGAGAGACAAATTTAAGGTAACTAAAAATAGTAAATATGTAATTGACATTAGGAGTAAACATTGATTTTTAGTGTCCAAAAATCATTTTTTTATGAAAAGGTTTTCATGCAATTTATAATAAGTGAAGGGTTAAGATATTTCCAAACTGGTATTTATGTATTTTTTTTTTACCTCTGTCTTTACTCTGATAAATTTCTGTTTGTATTCTTGTCTACTTGGATCCTGTTTATTAATAGGACATAATTATTATACTGGCGAAGTTTCTGATTAGCAACTAGTCAAAACAAAATCTCTATTTTTACCTAAGATCTACGTACCATGTGTTTTGGACCTGAAGGCCCTCTTCAGCAGGTTTACAATATTCTATAACAATTTTTAAAAATAATAATGTACCTGATAATGATATTTAAATGACATATAAAATTAATTACTTGTCCTTTATTGTCTACATGAAGTAGGTGTAAAAAAAGAATATAACATAATGTTTTCTAAAATATTTCTATATAAAAGGATAAAATCTGTTAAATAATTAAAGGTTTTAAAAATGCTAAAAAGTTGTCTTTACTCACTAATCTACGTTAGTTATTTTTCTATTATATTCTTTCTTTTTCTCTATTGTTTTCCACTGTTACTACTATAAATACTTTTCTACCCATTACACTCTCTATAAATGATACTATTCCATGATTCATGAATTTCTCTTCCTAAATTATTATTAATTCTATTGCCTTGTTTTTATATAAATGTTTGAATAATTGTCTTTTAAATCAATTTCTTTATTTTTACTGTGTTTAAATTAATCTGGTATTTATGTACTTGGCTAAAAGTACATTACATAAATACTTATTAATTAATGTGCAACAATACATTTGAAAATTTTTACATTCTTAATATTTTGTAAAGAAAGTTTAATTTGATTGTGAACCATCAATATATAAATTATAGTTATTTCTGTGGAATGATGTTGACCTAAAAATATATTGTTTCTAATAATTAACTATTGATTATTGGAAATTCAAACATTTTTCACAATTTTTCAGACATTATGTAAGCAAAATACTTTGAGACAAGCATATAGTTACCTAAGTAAGAAAATAGTCTTACTCTCGAAGATTAGCAATGCATGCTTGCATACTGAAATAAGATAAAACAAATGTTAAATTTGAATGTGTTGTTTACATTATAATTTAATAGATCTTATTTTTTTTTTCTGATAGATGCAATCATTAGATAAGGTATTCAAATAGAGGCAGAACTTTTTGTGGTATTAAATAAATTTATTTTTCTATTGAAAATCATTTTAAAGAAATTTTTCAAAAATATTCTCTTAAACTAAAATTTATCAAAAGTTTAATATTTTAATAACTATAAAATAGTGAACAATCTAAATTAAAAATCATTTAATTTAATGCAAGTGATCTATTCAGATATCAATTTTTTCAGATCAACTTTTTTGTGTATTTTTCTAGTAATATGATTGGAGTGATTTAATGGGTTGGTAAAAATTCATAAATTAAAAATAGCAACTTTTATTTTTATCAATAGAATAATTTTAACTTTAGATAAATTTTCATTTGTTAATGATGATCTTCAATAACAACAAACTTTTCCATTATAGTTGTAAAATAGATTGATTTGTTCAGAATTTTTCATATTAATACAATTGATATAAAGTCAAACTGGCAAAAGAATATTAACTTAGAACAAGTTTGAAATTATAAATATATATGAAAATATTAATTTTTAAAAATCAATATTTTCTGTTAGAAATTCAAACATTTAAAAAAAAGTTTGAAACAGCAGATATAACTGTTCAAAATTCTACACATACAAGAAGAAAAACTAAGTTAAGAAGTAAGGTAAAATTTAATATTTTTGATTTTATATTCTGTATTAGAGTTGTCTGTAATGAAATTGTCATTAATTCAAGATCATTTGTTTATTGGTAATATTTGTTCAGTTCAATCTTCATTTTTATCAAAACAGTTTTTTTTCTAATATTATTCAAATTTAAAATTGCTAGACTTACTAAATGAAGAAGTCTTTTTAAGAAAAAAGGACTATTTAAATATTTTTCTTATAGTATATCTATGGAAAGAATTGACTTGAGAATGAGCAATTATTTATTGTGACAATGTTACAATACTGGGCTGTAAATTTTTAATTTAATTTAAAATATATGCTCTTCACCTAAAATTAGTAGTGGTTTGCCCCTGTACATCATACCTTTTCTGTTAGCAATAGCATTATGCCAGTCATCTATCTGACACTTTTCAGGGGACATTTTTGAATTTATGACAACTTCTGGTTTGCATTGGAAGTTTGTATATAGTTAATCAGGGCCTTCCACCCCAGGGATTCCATAACTGGTTTCATCTTTCATCTAATGCCATTCTCAAGATTAAGGACAGTGGGAATTTATAGGTCTACAAATTTTTCAAAATGCAGCCTGATGTCATGCTTGATGTTGTTTTTAATAAACCAATCAGCATGTCATGTTCCCTAATGATTTCAGTACTTATTGCTTAATATGTCATATTGAATATTTGAATTTTATTTTTTCCTCACTAAATGACAACACGACTTTTCTGTTGTGTTAATTTTTTTATAGCATGCATTTACCAACAACTGTGTGTTCTTCTTTTCTTTATATAATAATATATAATAGTTTTAAGTTTAGATATAAGTTTGACATGGCTGCTTTTTACTAGTATTATTTGGTCCTGAAAAGTACCTTTTACTTTTTATTTCATTCCACTGTCAGGTCGATATCTTCATTTCGTTTTCAGAAGAGTTGCTCAGTGATGTATTAATTATAAGTTGCTCTATGTGATGAATTGCTACTATTCAATTTTCTTTTGTTATTGATGAAAAATCATTGTTCACTAACTTTTTTACATCTGCCAACATGAATGTTGTGTTATGTCAAGCAACATAAGCTTTTAATTGAGTCCATATTAATGTAATATGTTTAAATTAACAATAATGAGGCAAGTGAATAACCATATGACTTCCAAATGCAGCCTCTTCATCAATCTCTTAGCCTACCCTGGAGTTCTTATGCATTGTAATTATTTCATAAAGCTCAGCTCTCTGGTTAATTTGGAGATGAAATTCGATGTTGAATTAGCTAGTCTATCATTTCTTGTGTTTGATTATTGCTGAACAAAGGTCTCTCTAGTTGATAACTAATATAGGGTATTTTCTATAAAAACACATGATTTTTCTGGAATGTTGAGAATAAGTTCAAGAAAACATCCTCATCCATTTCTTTGTGGTAGTTTAGGTCATTGCTTTTGGAAATGAAAACAAGCTGGGCATTGGGAATGAAAAACCATTTTCATTTTCAGCATAAAGAATTATTGATCATCTGCCTTTTCTAAATAAAAATTTCAAATTAGTTGCACTGTCTTGCCACCATTTTGATAGTGTGATGCTCATTTACCCATGTCTCATATAAATATATATATAGGACAGGCTTTTCTCCACCATTGGATTTGTTTGCAAAAAATTAATTCTGGATTCAACTGTCATTTCCTTCTATAAATGTATAATGCTGGTTAGTTTTACAATAATGAAATTTAAGGTTATTCAGTCTTAATGATTTAATGCATCCATTAAAAGTTGTCTTTTAAATCACTGCATAGACTGCAAAGGGTTGGAAGTTTGCCTGCACAATACAAACTGAATGTTGCCTGAATACTGATAAATCAAAACTATCCAGAGTATTTGTCCTTCGCCTGTTTTTTTCCAGATGTACAGAAAGGCATTGCTTTAAGAATAGTAATTACCGTTGAACAACTGACATTGGTAGCCAAGGCTTATCTAATTTACCAGCAATAACTGCTCTCCTTTCTGTTTCTGCAGCAGAATATTGCTACACATTATAAATCACCTCTTGGATCTGACTTCATAGCAAACTTCCTTGTATTCCAATACTAGAGCATGAAGCTTCCGTAACACTGTTTATAATGGTGGTGGTGGCATGTATAACACATGAGAAAGAAACCAGAAGTAACTTGCCATAACTAAGCAATCAATTGTTGATACTCATTGGTTAAAATCAGAGTTGATTCTTCCATAGACAAACTAGTTAATAAATTATAATACATCAGACAAAAATATTCTATAATCTACATTTAATTAAATCTAGTCAGCTTTAAGTGAATGATAAGTGTTATTGATTTGTTGATGTTATTTTTCTATAGACTATTAAAGCGACTATTAGGTTTTTCATTTTTGGTTATTTTTAAATCAGTAATTATAGTACAGTTCTTGAGATTTTATTTTTCTTTCAGATATTTGGCTCTTGAAACAATGTGCTTATTAGCAACTTCTGAATTTTCACATGAAGCTGTGAAGAAACATCAAGAAACAATTATTTCTGCATTAAAAGTAAATAAATGAAGTTAGTTTATTTATTTTTGAACTAGTCATTAATGTAGAATTTCATTTTAGACTGAACGAGATGTAAGTGTTCGTCAAAGAGCAGTAGACTTACTCTATGCTATGTGTGATAAATCTAATGCAGAAGAAATAGTTGGAGAAATGCTGTCTTATTTAGAAACAGCAGATTATTCTATAAGAGAAGAAATGGTAATTATTTAAATTTTTTAAGACTTTTTTTTCTTTTTTAAGCTAACTTAATCTTTAAAATTTTAGGTATTAAAAGTTGCTATTTTGGCTGAAAAATATGCTTCAGATTATACATGGTATGTTGATGTTATACTGAATTTAATTCGCATTGCAGGAGATTATGTTAGTGAAGAGGTATGTTTATTAGTTAAAGTTTTGCTAATATTTATGAAAAATTTTACAGTAATTTTTAAGTTGTATAATCATTTTATTAGTGTGTTTGAGATCATATCAAAGTATCTGCTACTATTTTTATAGCCGATAATTTAAAACTTAGCATTCTACTTCTATAACGGTATTGCATTTGAGTGAAATTGAACAATGAAAGATGAGACTAAATATGGAAACCTTGGGGACAGAAGGCTCTGATTTAACTATGTGAACTTCCAATGCAAACAAGAAGTCACATTATTTCAATTCAAAAATTTTCTTCCTGAAGGTGTTAGATGACAGGCATGCCAGGCAAGATACCTGTTGTTAAAGGAAAAGTATGATGTACAGGGGCAAGACTACTAATTTGAGATGGAGAGCATATATATTAAATTAAATAAAAAATATGATTAAAAATTGCAGCCTGGCATTGTGGTGATATCACAATAAATAATTGCTTGTTCTTCAAAACTCTGTCAATACTCAATAATTTTTTAAATTTGATTATACACAATACTAAAAGTACTATAAATTTATACAATTCCCACTATATTTATATATGAAAAATACTGAAGATATCACAAAACAATTGCAGTACAAAACACTAATAATCTTTGACTGATATGCCTGCTTGTACACAGTACTGTTGCACTACAGTGCACTACAGATGATGGAACATTAATTAACCCTTTGACAACACATGATGCTCATCTGATTTGTGTGTTCTGTAACTAGTATCAGAGTATATACAGTATTATCAGGCTTGCGCTACAGATATTGACAAATTAAAGTGCATTTAATGTTTGTATTATTATTTATATGTTGGATACTTTTAAGATTTTTTTTTTTGATTTTGTAGCTTTAGGTTAAGTTTTATTGTTTTCATGAATTTCAATTATCTTGTAATACATTATCATGATTTCAGTTTGTTCTGTTACTGATAAATCAGTTCTTATTGTTTATAAATCTATAAATAGCTCTAGAACATGTATAGGATGTCATAAGACGACTTCATCTGAGGCTACAACAATTACCCTTCATCCAAAATATGCATTGGCACATTCATACATCACTAGACAACAGATTTTGTGGAACCCATGTTAGATATTATTGAATTTTTAATTAAGACTAAAATTTTATTTTTGACAAGATAACCTTAAATTTATGATCTTGAAAGTAAATTCTCAAATTTCAAAATATTTGTTTCCCTCTCTCATTTAACAAATTTGAATCAAATGAATTTTTGTACAATTAATTTAAAGGCATATCTTATATAATTATCTAAGTATTAATATAAATGATTGATTATTTTGTGTCATGCCTTTAAGTTGGATAGCTACAAATCTTAATGTTCTAATATTAGAATGCATATTTTAATTATCCTATTTTTTAATTCAAAAATACAAAAAATAGAATTATGATTATATATTTGAAATCAAATGAAATTTGAAGAGTTATAATATTTGAATATAATTAGTATTTTGGAAATTGTGATTTTTAGTTGAAATAGATCAATTAATTTCTTGGCATACTGAGAAGAAAACTACAAAAATTTCCTGCAAATTTGTGGAATATAACAATTGTATCCAGTTTTTGACAGTTGAAGTGTTCGGTATCATTGCAACCAAATGTTAAATTAGGACTTATCAAACATCCATGATATCTTGAGCACAGATAATTCTTAACTTTGTTTCAAATAATTTCTGTGACATGAATGTATTTGCTTTATGAAATAGGCAAATTTCACTCTCTACAATAGAAAATTCTGAAGTTAGTGATCATAATTAAAATACTTTTTGAATAAATATTTTTATAAGTTACTAATTTTATTACAATATATATATATTATACTTATATATATAGTAATTATAAATTCTTGTCTTATGTTTTTGAATAATTGTATATGAATTTACAGTAGACTGTGTTTAAAAATTTTTCTAGGTTTGGTATAGAGTAATACAGATTGTTATTAATCGAGAAGATGTGCAAGGTTATGCAGCTAAAACTGTGTTTGAGGTATAAAATTTTTTTTAATTTTAGAACTTATCAAAATTATCACACTACATAATATCTTTTTAGGCTTTACAAGCTCCTGCCTGTCACGAGAATATGGTAAAAGTAGCAGGTTATATTTTGGGCGAATTTGGCAACTTAATAGCTGGTGATCAAAGATCTAGGTATAGTTAACTTTGATATAATACATTGATCTTTTGTTAAATAAATTAAAACTTTATTCCTTTTTATTGATGTCTTAAATGTGTATTTACTAGTACACATAGTACTTTAAGTTATGATTAATGCATTTTGTCCTTTATTATAAGTGTTGTAAAAAAAACGTTTATGAAAACCTTACTTTATATATTGATACAAATCTGTAAATAACAGATCTGTTACAATATTTATGAAAAATAATTGTTGTCCTAGTTTTTGTGCACACTTTTAGATATAACAAGTCCTTAAATAAAGTAAGGTTCTTGCAAACTTTGTTTTTCTACAACATATTTAAGTTAATTTGATCAGTCTTTGGCTTTTAATAATAAAAATATTAATAAAAAATTTTTAGTTTTAGAATTATAAAACAAATTTTGAATGTCTTAATGTTATAATTTTCAGTCCTTTAGTGCAATTTCAACTATTGCACTCAAAGTATCATTTGTGTCCAGTTCCTACACGTGCACTCCTCTTGACAACCTATATCAAATTTATAAATTTATTCCCTGAAATCAAAGATAATATACAGACAGTAAGTAAGTTAAGTTATGGTTTTTCTTCTAACTAACTTTCATTAAAAACGGTTTTCTTGCAGGTTTTAAATAGTGATAGCAACATTCGAAGTGCTGATGTTGAATTACAACAAAGAACTGTCGAATATTTTCATTTGAGCAACATTGCTTCTAGTGATGTGTTGGTAAGTTTTTTTTATAAAAAAGTTTGCACTTTTTATAAAGGCTCCAATTTTCCTGGCAGTCATAATTTTCAAAGTTGTGTGTCACATCATCTGTTACAAGATTTTATTTTAAAAAGTTTTGTATTTATTAAGGCCCAGATAGATGTGTTAAAAATAATGGAAATATGTACATGCATATGTATTAATTTCTCCTGAAATGTGTTACCAAAATATGTAAAACTTATTTACACATCTATACAGTGATTTCATAACAATATTACAAAAGTTGGTTTTAAATTTTCAAATTTAAAATTGCTTTAAGTTAAAATGTTATATTAAATTAAAAGATCTTTCAGCATTGCATAACAAGAAATGTACATACTTGGAAGTATGCAAGATTGTTGAGACTTTGTACATATATTTTCACTTAGAATTCCCCCATAGTGTTTTTGAAATGTTGCAAACTTTTTGAAACCTGGATTCTTCCTAAAGGCATTTTCAAATTTTCCCTTAATTTCAGCTTGATTATCACAGTTTGTAATAAGTTGCATAAGTCAATTTCAGATTATTTCCTATGGGTAACAGTGGCTCCAAGGCATGAAAAGTTTGAACAAATGTATGCCAAAACTTTCTGCAACTTATATTCAGACAGCTGTTGAGGTTTGACAATGCTAACCATGCTGTTCAAGCCAAATTCATTGATTATCATCATTTTGGTGAAATTTTTTCATAGTAGTCTAGGTCTCTAACCATGTCTATCATGTGATCACAGAACAAGGGTAGATCTGAACACACTTCCTTGTTCTTTATAACTCTCGTGACACTTTCAAAAAGACTACAATAGCAATTAACAAGTCCACTTGGTCCTAACATGGTCTTATGCATTTGGGTAATTGGTGGAACCTATGTGCCAAACATGTCAAGTGGACCATCTTTGGCTACACCACCTTCAAAGCATCACCAGACTTTGACATTGGAAGTCAATAGGAATACTTTTCATACTCAATATGATGTTCCATAATATCAGTATGGTATCATTAAATAACTCATTATGGTCTGATGGTTACTTTTCCAACAGTCTGCATGTTAAAAGCAGTGGTTTGGTCAGTTAGTTGGTCACTTTGTGACATCGACGATGCTTGCAATGTTTCTGCCTTGGTATGTTTCATTGATGGTAATCCATGTTGGACTTTTTGCCAAATCAATGTTATGGTTTTTTTTGTATATAGAAATTAAGTAATTTTTCCATAATGTTGCCTGGAACTATTTCTTGTATATATTGATAATTTCTTTAGAAATCTTTTAAAGGCTGCATTATTCACTTTCCACAGTGGAATGTCTGTACTTACTAGGGTATGACTGAACTCAATGTGTGAGGTTCTGGTCTAGAAGTATTTGGATTAAGGATGGTTAAAAGCTGTTG
Organism: Centruroides vittatus; assembly: GCF_030686945.1. NCBI lineage: Eukaryota > Metazoa > Arthropoda > Arachnida > Scorpiones > Buthidae > Centruroides > Centruroides vittatus. Next base: position 61,612 of record NW_027122274.1, on the reverse strand, counting down.
GTGAATTGTTTCCTGTTGTGCTTGTTACATAGATCTTGAATGTAGAAATGCATTGCTATATTTGGAATTGTTTTGTTGGCACTGCTATTTCATAAACACTGCATTTGCTTTTAAATTCATTCACATATTTTCTGTTTTTCTGAAATCAAGCTGAATTTTGGTATTGTATAAAAGAATGTTAACAAAAATTTAATGTTCACATTGCTTTAGAAAATTGTCACAAAGATTTGTATCAATACTAAATGTGAACTTATATGTCCACGATACTTAATTAGCCCATTACTACTGACATTATTAAGTGTTGCAAGCTAAAGGTTAATTCATCACTATTAGCAACTGATTCCCTAACTACATCTAACTATAACTTCGATCTTATTCTAGCAATTGTCTATAAAAGAAAAAACTAAAATCTCTATTAGCTGATCTTTTATCCAGACTGTTTACCAAGCTAGCTCAATTTAGTCATGTTCCTAATCAGTGGTTCTCCATCTATTTTTGTTATTTTTAAAAAAGAATAAAAGCACTTACTGTTCAATTACCATTTTCTGTTAAAAACTTTCAAAATTTACATCTACTGCAATATATATTTTCCAATTTCTTCAAATTCTGCCAATCCAGCACTAGCATCTGTTATCATTCAACCACTACCAACTTATTCAAAACCATTGCTTTCAAAATTGTTGAAAAATTAAAGAAAACTCCCATAAGTCAAGTGCTTGGCAAATTATATATATTTGCCAACCATTCAAATCTCTTCTTTTTAATGCATAACAAGTAAAACAGCAAATCCGTATTTGGGACAAGACTATGTCTCCGAGACTCACTACTAAGCGCAATCACTTTGATGCTCAAGGCGGATCTCGTTCTCATTCTCCAGTCTTTGGTATCGCTGGTTTTGAGCACAATCGTTCAAATTTTGCTGGCCATGATTACGAGGTCATCCGCGATGCATTTTCGGTGAAATTAACTTATCCAATGTAGAAATTTCTTTCCGTTGCGTGTTGGCCCTGGTTGAATTTTTGTTGATGCCTAACAAAAATTTCCCATTTTTGAAAAAATAATCGTGGCTATTGTATCATCCGAAGTTATTTTTTATTTTGCACAAACAATACTGGGTTGCGTCCTACTTTGTCTGTTGACCTCGACCACGTGTTCTGCGTCTTTTGTTCTGCCAATAAAAATTAATTCAGAAACTGGTAATATACTTAATTTGTATCGGCTACACGATATTTACAATAGTGTCGAGATATAATATAAATCAAAGATTGGCATGGCTGTCGAATCAAAAGGTTAACTAAATGAAATAAAAAGATGTCTCTCCTCGTTGGAGTTTGGGAGCGAAGTGAGGTCAGAGGGCAAAGGTTGCGCAGTGGCACCCTCTGCCCTACATGTCAAATTTTTATTGGTCCCACGATTTTACTATACTAGATAATGTTTAAAAAAACCCCACTTGTAACGACATAAAACCCTGTTTTAACGTCATATTTGAAGCAGTTCCAAATTTACAAAATTAGATTACAAATTTCATTTAACAAAGAAAATACTACATGATCAGTCCTAAGATCAGAGTTCACTTCCTAGAATGACTGCGGGTGGTACTCTCCCCACCTGACTTCGGTGGGGTGAGGTGCCTATTTTGCCTGTTTGTAGAAGAGGGCCGCCATTTTGTATTTCATTTTGACTCTGTTCTCGGTCTCCTTACTACTAACAAGTCTGGATTTTATTTATTAGCAAATTATTTGGGCACCTAATATTCTGTGCCAAATATCAACTCTTGACATGTACTCCTTCATACCTATAATCTGGTAACATGAACCAGCAGTACTGTTTTATAGACAAGACTATCGTCTTGTTTGACTACCGTCTTGTAAGACTACCGTCTTTATTGACAAGACTATCGTCTTGTCAATAAAGTAGGAGACTCAGTTTGGCATACTGTAGATCCCATACATCATTCTTGGTGTTTTAACAATTACTTTCTTTCACATTTCTTTACAATCAAAATAAGAGATTTGAATTCCTTGATTTTTTTTTTGATTTATTTTATTATTATTATTTTTCTTTCAATCAGTGGTATCCAATAAGGTTTCGTCCTAAGCAATCTTTTTTACAATTTTTATTGAGAACATATTCAGTTAACTTAAATCATCTGTTATAGTTAGTGACCATATTTTTTTGGGGAAAATAAAAGACATATTGAAGAAAATAAAAAAAATACCTTAACATTCATAAGTTTATAACATTTATTATGAAAATAGTAGCATACAACAATGCATACATTAAAATTTTAAACAATCTTAATTATTACACATACATACACATTGTAAAAATTTAAATAACATTAATTTTGATACTTTTCAGAATTAATTTTTTTTAATAGCGTCGGTTCATGCTTTGAAAAGTCGTAAAATTCCATACAGTTCATTTGAAAGTTGTATTTGACGGAAATACCTGCTTCTAATGTGCTTACTTTAACTGGGTTTTTATCATTTGTCCACATATTATTTACCAATGAAAATATTCATTCGACGGGGGCATTTGATCCAGGAACACAAAGAAAATTCTACAATTTTACAGATGTTTTTGAAAGCAATTTCTTTTGCTGTAAAATGTTCAAAAATCTCAACCCACCTTTGATGGCAGGGCTTGTTATTCTGTCGCCATTTATCGATCTTTTCGTTTGTGACATATTTTTTTTACACACGAAACTTCATTAAATAATTCACCATCGAATATATTTACGTATGTTTCATTGAAAAAGTTTTTCAGAATTGTGGGACATTTTTCCAGATTCAAAAGGTATGATTTTAATGGATTAAATAGTTGTAAAATTCTATCTAAAGCTGGTAAGAGTTAGCCAGCGTGTTTTGCTGTAACCAAGAAGCTTTTTATATTGAACCTCTGTGTCATCACAGAATTCTTTCAAATCTTCTACTTGTATTGTGTAAATATAGAAATATGAATAAATTTTTACCAATGTCACTTCAATATCTATCGGAAGACAATCTACAGCAGTGCTTACACAGTTGTTCAATATGTGGGCAACACAATTAACTCCTATCAATTTATGTTTACTTGATTGTTGCATCTTAAATAAAACATTATTATTTCCTTTTCACTGGGAACCATCAAAATTGCTGTTGGTATTGTCAGCACACAAAACAAGAAATTTATTACTAATTTCAAATTTTGAGTGATTCCTTGATGCAATTTGTTAATATATCTAAGTTTCTCTAGAAAGATTATTTATATTCAAAACTTTTACTCTGACACCAGAATTGGCTAAAAAATATCTGACCAGAATTGTGCACAATTTAGTATTACCATGATTCAAACAATCCGAATAAATAGTTATATAATTTGTTTTGCTTAAGTCAGTTTTAATTGATTCAAAAGAACATGGTGCGAAAACATTACAAATGATTGTTTCCATTTTCGTTCTTGCACAAGATTATTTTTCCTCAAAACATTTCTTAATTAATTTAGAAGAGCAGTCACTTGATTGAAATGAATAGTTATGTTGTATTGAGTGATAACACCAAGATGCCTCTTTTAGTGCTAAAGCCTTTAGGTTGTCATCGGAATTTTTATTAACGAAAAATGGTTTAACGATTTGTTTGTTGAAGTCCGTATGTCCGCTTCTTTGTGTTTTGCTGTATGAATATGTTTTGTAATTGCTGATCTGCCACTATTTACAATATTAAAGCTGGCTAAACATTTGTTGCATTTGACGTCACTATCCGTTATTCCTTTTTTAATAAATGAAAATTCTTCTTGTAACGTTTGATTAAAAATTCTTTTGGGTGCCATTATAAATGGTCTACAAAATATAAATTTTGTAATACCTAAATGCGAAAAATTAGAAATAATAGACTAAAAACTCACATGCAGTCCCTGTGTAACTAATTAACGTTGCGTAAAAGTGTAGTAACTGATGCAAGGTCCACGTGTGTACTGTCCAGAGAAAAGGAGTGTACTATAAAGAGAAGGGAAACTCAACAGTAAAAATGTCGCATGCTCGAGCCCCCAAAGATTGCTGACAAGTGGCGACAAATGCTCACCAATGCTCCAAGTGTATTATCCACCAATTAGAGAGTTAAACTATCGCAAAAATCCTCATAAGTGTGTCCACCCCCTGGTAGTTTCAAAGAGCCATTCAATTGGCGACACACTGCACTACCGCGCTCTATGTAGCAATGCACGACACGATGACAACACTGGTCGTGATGGCGTACACGAAACTAACTTGTTCAATATATTAAAAAAAAATTTTTTAAACTTTGCATCAACTTTACAAAATAAAGGACAAAATGCCTATTTTAGAAAATAAATAAAGTTAGAGGACAGAGCAGTGAAATAAAGGACTGTCCTCTTAAATAAAGGACTGTCCTCTTAAATAAAGGATGTATGGTCACCTTAGTTATAGTGTATGCTGATATAAAATGAATTAACCAGACTGTTACTCTCCAAACTGATCTTAACTTGTTGTCTGACCTATTTGAAAAGCCAACCTAAAAATCAATATTCGAAAACTGCTATGTGCTATTCATTAAACATGAATTGCCTTTCAACTTATTTGCTAATTGTAAATAAATATCAAATCTTTAAATGATCTTGTCATCATTTTTGACAAGCTTACTTTCAAATGCCACATAATACTGTAATTAAATTTTTTGCTATTTGACGCACATTCTGTGGTGTTTTTTCTCTACCCTTTATCCTTAAAATTTTATTACATTCCATCTTCTACATCATCTTTCAATTTATTATAGAGTATTGCTTACTGATCTATACTATGGCTGCCCTTTCCCTTCTGGACAAAATTTCTAAAGAACTTACAGAATTTATTTAAAGTAAGATATATTTTAACTTGCTTTTTACTCATCCAAGTATTGTTAGGTCAAGATTGAGATTCCCCTTATTTAATGAACATATTAAATATTTTATTATACTATAATGTCGTGTGTTCAATTAGCTTCATTTCAGTTTCCTTACGAAACTTGCAACATTCCATCCATCCATCTATTTTAGACTATCATTATCTCAGATTCTATTTCTGTTGCATCTCTCAAAATACCAATATTTTGAATTCTTACTCCATGTTGATTTCTATCATTTTAAGAAGGCTGGTAAAGGATTACTATATAATTTTTTTTTTATCTTGTGCTTTATTTATTATACCTTTTATTATTTATGTATTTGTTTGGGGGTTTTATTGTTTGTGAGGAGGAGATCCATTGTCAAATATTTCCTACTGTAAATAAGATAGATGTTCTGACTTCTATTTGCTTCCACTCAACAAATTAGATATATTTAAATGGCTTGACCAATATTTGTTTTTTAAGTCAAAATGACTAATAGATTTTGTTTGTGACTTGCCACAGGAAAACATTGAAACAAAGTTTAAGTTTTTATGGTAAATATTACTATAGATTCAATTCCACTAAAGTTGACTTTCAATGCTTGTCCACCACCACTAAAATAGTGATTGCTGTGAATGAAATGGGTGTTTATTCATTGAACCAAAGTCAAAATGAAGTCATTAATGGCATCTACAGAAACAAGAAATACTGAAAAGCTAAAAATATTTAGTGGGGGGGAAATTGAAAATATGTAGGATACATGTAAAATAGAAATCTTTTCAAAAGTAGTTGTGCTACATGTATCTAACTCTTAATTGAATACATGGTTAGGGAAAAGACAGATTTACATAATTATCAAGAGACAAGGCTTATTCTTTGTGTAGGGGTGAATTTTTAAATAAATTGTAAAGGCTAATAACAAGTAATTTTGCCTAATCCCACTCAAGATATTACAACTCCCTCTATCTCCCCACTTCCTTGACCTTCAACTATCAAAATTTAATAACATTAATGCCCCATGTATAAAAATAAACCTGCCAAGTTCTAAAATTTTTGATTTATCCAGTTCTGAGAAGATTGGAAATAGATGTGCACACAGTTTTGTAAGGGTTACATTTTTAGGCTCCTTGCATGTCAAGGTCAAGAAATGCAAAGAAGCAGTAAAAATTTGATCTATCACCATATTTTTTATGTTAGAATATAACAGCTGGGAAAATAAAAATACAAGAACTGTAAAATCTGTCTTATGGTATTACTCATTAATGATGTTTTTCAGGCAACAGTTTTGGAAGAAATGCCTCCATTCCCTGAACGAGAATCTTCCATATTGGCCGTACTGAAAAAAAAGAAACCTGGAATGACAGAAGCACCGACAAAAGAACATCAATCACCTTCTGCAATTGTTAATACTGTTGGCCATACTGGTGATTTGGTTAATTCGGTATGATTTATCATTGTCTATATCTTAATACTTGTAAAATTTATTTAGAACAATTTTTAATTTTAATTACAAACGTATCAATTGTCTAATTAAATTTTTACAAAAGTTTATTTCTTTATATTAAAATATTGTCGTCATGAAATTTCTATTTCTTTTCAACTTGAATATTTTCTTGGTGATGATTACTTTTAGTATCTATCACATGTAATAAAATTTACATATAAAGATGCCTAAACATTGATATCAAGCATTCTCTATAATTCAAGATAAAAATTGAGGAAATGAAACAAAATTCAATAAGGATATACTGTGTTATTATTTTTTCCATTTGAATTTTAAAATAATTAGAATAAGATCTTATAATGGAATAAAATAAGATTACAATAACAATTTTAATTTTAGGTGCCAGCTCCAACAGTCAATGCTACAATGGATCTTTTAGGACTGTCAGGTGAAAATGCTAACCAGTCGGCTGCAAACTTCTCAAATCCACCCACAAATAATGCAGGTGGAATGGATCTTCTCGTTGATGTATTTGGTGATTCAATAGGCTCTCCACCAAATTCTACTGTTCCGTCAACACCTCCAGAAACTGCTAGCGGCATTATTGTCAGTAACGAAGAAGGATTGAAAAGGTAACATTTTAAATTTAACACACCTTTTTATTACTTTAATTTTAATAAACTTTCTTTTCAGATTATTGTGCAAACAGAATGGGGTTATGTTTGAGAATGATCTGATTCAGATAGGAATTAAAACAGAATATCGTAAAAATCTTGGACGAGTGGGTATATTCTATGGTAATAAAACTTCTTTCCAACTTCAAAGCTTCTTGCCAAATATATCGACACCAGGAGAACTTTCTAACAGTATCCTTTAAGAACAATTTTTTTAGTTTTGTTTTCCTCATGAAACAGTAAATAATTGTTTTGTACTTTTATATGTAAATACAAAAATAAAACTTAAGAAAATTATATATATATATTATGCTTAAAAAAATGAATTTCCTTAATGTTTTTAGAATTAAATATTCAGGTGAAACCTGTAGAAACTGTTATTGATGTAGGTGCTCAAGTTCAGCAATTGTTGAATGTAGAATGTATTGATGAATTTATTGAGCTCCCAATATTAGTTATCCAGTTTGTGTGAGTTTTATCAATAATTTGTTAGAAGAAATTTAAATTTTTTTACTTTATGAAAATTTTGGGCAAGGTTTAACAATTAAGTTTCAGGACTGAATTTAGAAGAAACCACAAATTAGAATGTAAAAGTTTGTTTATAAACTAATATTTTTCACTTGCTCATTGCACTGTTGGAAATACTTTTTAAAGTTAGCAGTAAATTTATTTCTTGTATAATCTTGTTTGTCTGATCTTTGGAACAAATTTTGTAAGGAATGATTGATTCTCTTGCAAGCAGTTTACACAAGATGATTGGTAACATAGGAACAATAAAGCATTTATTTAGGTTTTAGTTAATATTTGTTTTAAGTAAAATTTTTTTCAGAACCTAACTATTAACAGCAAACAATCCAATTGACATAAACCGGTTTAATTAGTTGTCATGGCCAACTTGAATTTTAGTACTAGATTGCTTACTGCTTTCAATTAGTTGTGTCCTTTGAACTTAGCATAAAGTTGCTATTGAGAACAAATCATACAGGGGCACTTCTTTTGATGGAAAAAAAAATTATTTTCTATAATTTAGAATAGATATGCATTTTGAGCTCTATGCCCCTCTTCAGTCCTTAGTTTTGACCAATATATATAATACATTCTGTAATTTCTTACATATTTTATTAAATTATATTTAACATGCGTGTACAAAAAATTTTCAAAATATAATTATGTAAAAATAATTATGGTGACAGGCGAATAACTAATTAAAACCATGGGGTAAAATAAGTAAACTTTATTTACTTACTTTTAAACATTTTTTAAAATACTTTATCTTACCTTCATACTATTATAGTTTAACTGAAGATCCAACATTAAACATACATGAAAGCTTAGAAAAAATGGTTAAAAATTTAAAAATCTAATTTCAATGTAAACAAATTTAATATACTAGATTATAACTAGAGAATACCCAGGCTCAACATCAGAGTAAAAACCAAAATAAGTGAATTATACCATTCACTAGTTGACATTAAATTTTATGTACTTTACAACTTAGAGAAATTCCTTAAAATTAAACTAACAAGGGAACTGTCGGAGTGTCATCTAATAGATTTTAATAAAATTTAGTTAATAATTATGTTAAAACTATACAAACTCTATGATAAATTTCTAGTATTCACTAAAAGTGTTAATCAGAGTTATTAGCAATCAAATGTCATACTATTTTATAGTAGTTTAACACAAATATGCAAATTTTTAGAAGTGAAATGGTCGCGGAGGAAGACGGCGATATTACATTTAGAATAAATGCTGGAATTTTCAGAAATGGGAGAAGAATTAATAAAATTTAGTTTAATTACGTTAAAAGTATACAAACTCTATATTAAATTTGTAATGTTTACTAAAAGTGTTAATCAGGATTAATAGCAATCAAATGTCGTACTATTTTATAGTAGTTTAACACAAATATGAAAATTTTTAGTAGTGAAAGGGTCGCGGAGGAAGATACAGTAATACCTCGATTTTCGTTGACTTTGGTTTTCGTCATTTTTTGCAAAAAAATTGCCTCGGATTTCGTCGGAGTGTCACATGATCTCGTTGCTAATTTTGCGAAAACAAAGAGCGACCCACGCATTTTTCTGCTAACAAGTCATCGTGGCGGTGTTTGCTGTACAAGCATTACTCCGCGCGTCTAGCCAAACAATTCCATTGCTTCCATTCTTTTTAGTTCCATCGTGGGACCAAAGAAAGTTTCCAGAGCCAGTAGCCCTTCGAACAAGGCCAGGAACACGATCGAGTTGAAGGAAATCATTAAAAAATACGTGACCGGCATTAAGATTGCTGAAATCGGTCGCATGTACTGTACGGGAAGTCGGCATCCACGATAAGTTTCGTTGTGGCGAAAAAGGAAGCAAAAAGGAGGCTAATGTAGCGAAAGGCGTAAATGTGCTAATGAAACAGAGACCGCAAACAATTGAAGAGGCCGAACAGTTATTATTAATTTCGATCAATCAAAAACAGTTAGATGGCGATTCTGTTTCGGAGACCATTGTATTAGTTTTTTATACTCATTTTATATTAATTTCTTAATTTTTTTTAGTATTAAACACTACGAAAACAGAGGTATCACTGTATTACATTTACAGAGTAGAAGAAGGAAATAGGAACTCAATAAGGAAACTCAAATAAATATTATAAAAGATTAGATATATATACTAGTTTAACAATGAAATTTAATATAAAAGTATTGATAGAATAAATATAAAGAAAACAATCGAAACGTAATAAATAAATACATTTTAATAGATATATTTAAAAGTTATTATATTCACAAATTATTAGATGGGCAACTATTTACATGATATTTTTCAACAAAGCAAAATAAACAAAGAATCTGTTGGCATCGTGCACATTTAACAAATCGAAGATTTTCACAATTACTCTCGACACAATTTAAACTGTCAGTGTTTAAAAAAGAAAAACAAACTTGTTTTACATTTAAGAATTGACACTTTTCATTTATGAGTCCAGAAGCGAACCATGCATGTTTAATCAAATTATTAAATATTGGCGCAGATAATTGATGATGAAGAATCGAATGGAATTTTATAATGCCATTTCTAGTTGTCCAAAACAATTTCATCGAAGAATCATTACAGAATAATTGTATAGCATTTAAAATTTCTTTAGCTAAAAGTTTTGTCTATGAAATCCGACATCTAAAGGTTGGCATATAGACGTACAGTACACTTTGGTGGAATAATTAATGTTTCGCATGAATTTTGATTTGTAGATGTTTGAAATACTGTATTATAAATATTAATATTTGTTTGTCCACTCCATGAGTCAATTATTAATAAAGAGTTTTCTGTTATATTTGGAGATAATATGTCTTTTACATAGTTTGTAATAATTGCTGTAGATAATTTGCCAGATGAGCTAGCTGTAACAGTTACGTTTGGGGCATTGAACAGCGATGCTTGAACTCTAGGTCCAAAGGTTCCATGAGCCTCTTGTAAGCAAATAAATACATTACCTACAACTTGTCCGTTAGCATTAACTGAATATTGAACAGTGTAGGAATGCGTAACTTTATTACTTGGAGAATGTGCAAATCCAATAGTGTTTTTTTCTCCTTTATATGAAAGTGTTCTTGGTGAAATCATTTCGTATGAAAAACCACACTGATCCGTATTGAATATGAAGTTACGTAAATAAGATGGCAATAAATTTTTTACTGTTGTTTGAAATTGCGCAGCTTTTACTAAAATATCCTTTTCGTTCACTATTTCTGTTTTATTTACAAGTTTTGTAATCTTTCGAGATACTAATCTATATTCTTTTTTAAATTTTGCAACCGAAGAATCACTAGCTGTAAATTTAATTGAACTATTCAGTTGAAGAAATTTCTGTAATGCCCATATTTTTAATTGATTTCCTTTAACAATTTTATAGCTGCCTCAAGCTTTGTCAAACATTTGTGTAGTATGTTCTTTAATGATTTTTAACATTTCAATTCTATGCTTTCGAGATTTAAATTGTTTTTCCCATTTATATAAATCACTAAAACGTTTTAATTCTTTAGCAGAAACTGTAATGTGTGTACAGCGGAAACTGTAATGTGTGTAATTTCCATTTTGGGTGTTTCTTATGCAAGTTAAGAATTTCTTCTTTTCGTTTTGTTGAGATTATATTCTTATCGAATTTTTCATCATCTGAATATCCTGATTCACAGTCAGTGTCTGCATTATCAATTTCTTTCTCTAGAAGCAGACATGTTATTTTATTATCTGAAATAGGCCTATCTATAATCAAATTATTATTTTCCATCTGACAAAACTCTTCGTCATCTCTACTTACATAACTACTTAAAATATCGCTAAATGCATTAAAAAGCAGTTTGGCTACCTGTTTATCAACGTCTGAAATATTAGGCCTACAAATATTTCTGTAGGCCAAACATTATCACATAAACGTTTAAATTCTGCTATAATGTTTTGAATATTTACATTTAATTCTCCCATTTTCGAAAACTACAATTTATTCATGAATGTAATAGCGCCGTCTTTCTCCGCGACCCGTTTCACTACTAAAAATTTGCATATTTGTGTTAACACTTTTAGTAAACATTACAAATTTGATATAAAGTTTGTATACTTTCTACGTAATTAAACTAAATTTTATTAATTCTTCTCCCATTTTCGAAAATTCCAGAATTTATTCTAAATGTAATATCACCGTCTTCCTCCCCGACCCTTTCACTTCTAAAAATTTGCATATTTGTGTTAAATCACTATAAAATAGTACGACATTTGATTGCTAATAACTCTGATTAACACTTTTAGTGAATACTAGAAATTTGTCATAGAGTTTGTATACTTTTAACGTAATTATTAACTAAATTTTATTAAAATCTATTAGATGACACTCCGACAGTTCCCTTGTAAGTATATTTGATAATTCAATCAATAGTATTAAAAATACTGACCAGTTTATTGAAAACCTCCAAAAATTTAGTATAAATAAAGATATTAGAATGTTGAGCCTGAATATAAAAAATATGTACAGTACCCTTCTATCTATAAAAAGTTTATAATAGATGCATTACATAGTTTAAAATGTGACAAATGGATAACTCAAATTGTTGAATTTGTTTTAGTTAATAAGTATTTTATTTGTAACTGTAATTTTTTAGGTAGATGGCATCTTTATGGACTCTTGCATTGGTCCAAAACTTGAACTTTGCATGATAAAAATTGATGACGTTATCAAAAATCTTTTCAGTGTAATTTTTTATGATTTGTTATGTTGACAACTGCTTTGTTGTTTATAACATAAAATTAACCAACCTACAAATTATACTTCAATACACCATTAATATCCAAAATAATACATGTTTTGAAATAGAAAATAAAAATAAAGGCAGATATATAAAAAAAGAACATATTGAATGTGTGTAAACAAAATTAAATTACATACAAGTGATAGTGGATCAAAACAGAAATCAAGCAGACATACCACATTTTTAATTAAATAACTACCCTAACAAAATTATTAACAAATGGCTATATAATTATGCTATAAAACAATTGATACCTAAAACACAAATAATAAACTAGATTATACCTCGATAGCTTTGAAAATATCCAGAAAATATTAACACCATATATTATTAATCTAGTCTCCCCACTGAATAACAAATTCAAATTTCTTAAAAAATCAAAGAACCAATTAATAGTAAAATAGATGTATTGTTTAATAATTTAGTTTACACTTTCACTTGTATGTGTCAACCAAAATATTACTTAGGTGAGATGAGTAGAATGTTAAAAATTAGAATAAGAGAGCATATAAGGGCTGTGAAGTATAATTACACCAACTCAGCAGTTGCCGCACACTGCAATCATGCCTGTTACGAGATCTCACTTGACAACATCAAAATTATTGAATTAAACAAAATTTATAGAATGAATTTAAACACTGGCATTATCATCAATGAGATCTGTCAACCATTACTACCAAAATAAGGACAGTCCATTTTAAGATGTTCTTCTTCCCTCTCCCCTTTTAATCCACTGTATTGTAGAAAGGATCAGACTTCCTGATAAGATGAAAAAGCTTTCACTATGTTTTTAACCAGCTTTCACTGGTTTTAAGGATTTTGTTTCTACCTTTATTAGTCAAATTTTTTATACATTTTCACCAAAGTATTTTTATTTTTACAGGTATACCCTCTTATTTTTAACATTTTATCATATTTATTTACTTTTTAATTTATTTCAGTTTTACTTATTTTTACCCCACAGTTTTAATTAGTTATTCTAGCTGTCACTATAATTATTTTTAGGTAATTATATTTTGAAAATTTTTTGTAATGAAGGTTAAATATAATTTAATACATTCTATAATTTCTTATATAGTTTTTACTGATATACATAATAAAATAAGGACTGAAGAGGGGCATAAAGCCTGAAATGCATACCCATTCAAAATTATAGAAGAAAAATCTACTTTTTTTTCCTTATTAAAAGGAGTGTTCTTGTATAATTTGTTATCAATAACAACTTTACACTAAGTTTCAAAGGACAAACATCTTGAATTTTGTTTTAATGTTATGTTTAAAATGAATCACAGCCTAAACTTAAATGCCAAACTTCATAACTTTAAAAATATTACATTAAAAAAAATAACTTAAAATCTGCTTATATATTCAAATTTACTTTAATTCACTAGAGTGAAAATGTCCCCAAAAAAATTATTTTAATGATTTCATATCAGGCAAACTGAAATTTTACAAATTTCAATGAAAAATGAAGTCAATTATTTAATTATATTCTTGTATTAGCTATATTCTTGAAATTTTAATACATTTTGCTTAAAAATTTGCATAATTTATCAATTCTAAGTTCAGAAAATTATATAAAATTAAAATTATATGCACCATGTCTATTTAATAAAAGTTTTCAGTTGGAGAGTAATAGTTTTAAGATGCTAAAATAAAATTATCATCATTAAACTAAATATATTTGTAGTTTAATAATATATTTATTATATATATTATCTGAAACCTGAGTAATGATTACATTGATTGCTGAAATTAGCATGTTTTCATTATATATACTTTTGTGTGTGTAAGTATATAAAAATCTCATTTCAGACTTCATTCCCCTTTCTATCTTTATATATGTTGAGAACTATTTCTTTGCTATATGCTTTCACGACTATTCTAAATTTTATGCCATTCTTATCAATTTTTTTGTTTTATATTGAATATTAAAAATATAATTATGAAAATAACCTAAATATTGGCTAATTTTGATATCTGCAAAACATCGCTAAATTAAATATTTTGTCAACTTTAGATAGGAGTATTATCATAATGATAAAATTTATAAAAAATCAGCACACTATAATCTATTATACATAATTCTACTAAGATCTTATACATTAGATCCAAAATTATGTATAAACTGTTCCCATACTAATACCATCTAATTGTCTAAAGAAATTTCCTGATTTAAAGTAATTGTTACAATATTTTATTGGCTCTGTTGACCATAGTTTAAAAACTAAATATAAAAGTGTTTTCAATTTTACTCCACTTTATTGAAGGGTATGTTGAGACTGTCTAAAATTAGTAACAGAATTTTAATAGTAACTTGGCACAAAAGTGAGACTAAGAATTAAACCTAGAAAAACTATTATTTTTTCTAAACTATTAAAACTGTTATTAAATCTTCAAATGAATTATTTTTGACTTCAGTTACATTTAATTTTTTAATAAAATACAGTGGTGCCTCATACTTCAAACTTAATTCAAAGTTCAATGATTCATTCTAGGAGGTCAATTAAAGTCCAAAGTAATTTTTTTTCCCATAAGAAATAATGGAAAGCAAATTCATTCATTTCCTGATGTCAAACAACACCCATTTGGATACACTTAAAACTGAAAATATATGTTATTTAATGTAAAGTTTTGGCTAGAAATAAATATAATACCTTTTCTTGCAATATATCTAATAATCAATGGTGTATTTGGAACGTAACAAGCCCTGGGCGAAGACCAAGTAACAATAGTATATTAGTGCTGTTGACTTTTTTTTTAAGGCAGAGAAATTTTTTACTCCAAATGGCACTGCTGGTAATAGACAGATGTCGTCATCTCTCGAAATACAATATCCTTTTTTATTTCGCTGTCCATAGCCCGACACGTCTTCCACGACCATCTTGTATTATCTCATGCACGTGAGATTGTGGGATCTCTTATGACTGGATCTAGTTTCAAGAACTCTCTTGAATCGATCATGATTAAACCTCGTTTCGGTCGAGCGAGATCACACCAAGGCATAGTCCCTGACCTTGCTCACAATCTAGATTGAAATGCTTGGTGTGAATGGGGTATAAGGCTCTAGTTTAGTAGTATTACAGAGTATAATACGTATATTTTAATATATATTAAAAAAAAACAAAACCACTGAGAAATGTTTCGTGTGTTTAACAAGGTTTGGGAAACTGAAAATTTTAATAACGGACTCGGGCAAACCTGTGTGAACCCGCTGAATATCACCACTGCTGACAACCATCTAATTTATTACATTCTTATCTTCTGAACAGTAACATTTTTCTACCATGTTTGTTTAGAAAATAGTGTTCCTACCTTTACTGTAGTTGGTTTTAAACTGTTCAGCATAACTAAATATTTGAATTTTATTCTAGGTGATATTGAGTGTTAGGTTTCTACACCTTTATTCAAAAATAAACTAAGTTATGCTTATAAACAAAGTACTTATTCTGGTCTTTTTCTTATCTTACTATTTTTAACATTGATATATTTTAAGTTGGTTTTTTAAATATTTAAAAAAAAAACTGCATGTGATTACAAAGAAATTAAATTGATTTCAGCTATTGTGGTGCACAGCAGAAGTTGACATTGAAGTTACCAGTAACCATTAATAAGTTCATTGAACCTACAGTTATGAATTCAGAAGCATTTTTCACACGATGGAAAAATTTGAGCAAGTAAGTTGATTTCAGAAATGAAATAATTTTTAATACACAATAAATTTTTCACGGGGAATTTTATTAACATTTTTATTAAATCTTTTAGTCCATGTCAAGAATCACAAAAAATATTCAAGGCAAAATATCCTATGGATGCAGATTCCATTAAGACTAAGGTAAATATTAAAATGATTTACTTTTAGTCATTGATTATAGTTAGTCACAAATACATTTTACCTTTGCAGTTGTTGGGATTCGGCACTCAAGTTTTAGATGGAATTGATCCAAACCCAGATAACGTTGTAGGTGCAGGAATTGTAAATACCCGTACACTCCAGATTGGGTGTTTATTGAGGCTAGAACCTAACCGTCAAGCACAGGTAACTTTATTATAATAATCTTTAGGATGGACTGTGTCAGAAAAGATTAGTTTTTACATATGTAAAAACTTTAAGTATTCCATTATTGTAGAGTACATAATGGCAACTATTATGTGCTACTAACAATTGGAAATAGTTTGGATGAGGCCTAAGCATGATTCTGAAAAACTTTTACACACACTTTTAATACTTTTAATATAAGATATTTCTAACTTCTTATTTTATTTTGGTTTATGAGTTCCATCTACTGCTTATTTTTCTCATTTCCTTTGTTCAGATATCTCCTGTTCTATTCTCTTATGTGATTAGATAGTAACTATTTTATAATTTCCTTTATATAATAATTTTAATATTTAATAAACTTGTCAGCTTTTACCTTTTCATCAATATTGAATTTTCAGTTTTTTTATGACCCAATCCAAACCTTTTGGTTTTCATTTGATCAACACTAGAAATCCATCTTCATTACCATTTCTAATTTCTCATTGTTACATGCAGAATGTTTTGACAGTTGAGCTTATATATTAATCATTCTGTTGTGTGTCACAACACTGAATTAGACTTCTATCTTTATGCCATCTATAACTTTTACAAAAAATTGATTTTGAATACAGTTTTTTTTAACATACAGCATTCACTTCCAACATTTTGGAATATTCTATAGTCTTCATCTTTATTTCTTCCAACACACATTTATTATATTTGGTTTTATCCAAACTTGTGTATAATTTATTATATACATTTCCATTAAATTTCTGAACATAAAATCATTACTTTCTGGTCTTTAAGAAATAAGGACACTTATTTGTTTTTGAGATGTCCATTAGTTTATTTTTTTAATCCTGGTTTCATAAAACTAGCTATTGTAGTGGTGGTTGATATTCCACATTTTTGCAGTAATGCTAATATATAAAATCTCTATAAAATTCCTTTTGAAAATCTTTAACATTTATTAGTTCAATATAGATATGTCAAATTGCATAAAGTTTGTAATAAAAGTTTATAATAGTTCTAGTGATAAAGATATTAATGTAGCATAGTGGCATCACATTACAGTAGATCCTCACTTTAACAGACTAATTTGAGGATGTTGTTACAAAAGTCTGTTAAATTGAATGTGTTTTAAAAATACATACAGTAGACCCTCGATTATCCGGACTAATTGGGGATGAAGATAGTCCGGATAAAGAAAAATCCGGATAATCGAAAAATAATGCTGTACTGTATTTAAATCGTGACCAAATTTTCAAGAAACAAACGTTCGTTTTGAATTTGGACTATGACTGACCAGCACTAACACTGCCTATTGTTTAAAGGTCCTCTGGTAGTGCAAGAAGATGGATTTTATAAAATAAAAAGCAGTTGAAACTGTCAAATTTTTATTCATAAAAATGCAAACTATTTATTTTATGACGAGTAAAATTTTTTTGTCCCGTTCATGGCTTTTAAGTAATGCATAAATCTTCCAGGCCCCTCGGACCGCGAGGCTGTAGGCGGTGGCCCACGTTGCCCATGCCTTACATTGCCCTTGGCCATAGAAATGATGTAATTTGGATATAAATTATTTATAAATATGTATGTCGAGTTATATTTTTATTACGACACAAAATGTATTAAAAAGTTTAGCACCACTGTGCCCAGCGAGACGTTGTTGGGACAAAAAAAAGTTATGCATTCCATCACGTACATAAACAGTGTCGCAATCGCCAAGTCAAATCAGCAAATTCGTAAAATTTTTGTTTGTTTTGAACAATCCGGATAATCGAGGTTCTACTGTATTAATAACAAACTTAAAATATATTAGATTTATGTTGTAATATATGTGAATAAAATGTTTTGTAAATTGAATAATTTATATATATTATCAAAACATCTGTTAGGTTAATCTGTCATACTCTGTATTTCTGAAGATTTTTAAATACAGCTGTGGCAAACAGTAGAAATGGAGTGATTTTGAGTCCCATGCTGTATAACTCAAAACCATTTAGTAACAATTGAAATTAGCATAAAATAACAAAAGTACATCTTGTTTTATGAGAATTATCATAAGTTATGTGAGCAGCCTTTTCACAAGTTTAAGGTTATTGTTTGATTAGCATCTTTTGGAATGATTTGTCCATATTTCTTAAGTGATAAAAGGCTGTGAAAGTTAACATTTTGTATGTAAACTTTATCTGTTACATTTAAAAACATTTAATACCTGCTGCTGATTTTGAGTTTTTCATTAAAAATTGAACTGAAACTCAAAACAATCAAAATTGTTTCAGACTATTGATGTCAGATATTGAATGTTTTAGCTTACATTTGATGATTTACTGGAATAGATTTTCATCTAAATTTCTATTATATAGTTCTTTATTTGGGATCATCTGCTATCTCCTATCAGAATCTTTGTATAGCAATACACTTTAAATTCTAATATTTCTTAGAATATCTCTAAGTCTTGTACCATATAACACAGTAAGAAAAGAGGATGTTTCAAAATTTATTTGAACTAATTGATTTTGCTTTTTCAGAAGTTATTTATTGTTTGTAGGTTCATTTTATCTGGATTCTGCATCTATCACAGGTTACTTTGTTTCCAAGTTAAGTAAACTCATTAACATTTTCAAACTTTAGTTCAAGTTTTCAAGTTTTTTTGATATTTCTAATCAGTCCATTTCTTTTCTTTATTTAATACATATACCAGTCTTTCATTTTCTTCAATAAAAGTGTTATCAGCACATGGTAAATTATTCATTTCTATCTCATGAATCAAAATAAACTTTTTAATTTTCATACTTTTTAAGTCGGTGAGATCAGTGCCTTTGCATCTGAGGCAAAATGGTTGCTGCCTTTGCTTTTAGGCTTCTAGCACTAGCATTCTTGTATGAACCATTTATAAACAATATTATAAACAATATTAATGTATTTACAGGACTTCATTCTATTCAGATTTTTTCTTTTGAATATTGACATTTGACTGCTCATTTTACTACTTGAGGCAGTCATGTCATTACTTCACCCACCAAACTAGCCTGTCTGAGATCATTATATTGAACTCACATCAAAGTGTGTTATGTAGTTGATTCCTTTTTAGTTAGGTCAGACTGAGCAATTAGGGATGTTAGACAGAAAGATTTCTACATTTTTGTGATCTGATTTTTGTGAAAAAATTTGCATCTTTCCACTTGATATTTTGGAGGTTTTGATTACTGCCTCATGTTAAGTTTGATTACTTTGTCTTTTGTCAGGGGCTTTTGTTAAATATTGTTTTATGTAAAATTTATAAGTTAAACAAAGTAATTGGTTTATATTCTTAATTTCATTTGTATTGATTTAGTTGATATTTTTTCTGTTAGTAATGATTTCCTTCAATTTATAATAATATGCTATTAATTATGTAACATCTTTATAAAAGTTTGTCAATTTCTTTAACTTGAAACCAGTGTTGTACCAATATCTATCTAGCCTCTAGTTTTTTGGTGTGTGTCTGTGTGTCTGTTTAAATCTTATGATTTTACTCAATGGTTTACTTTAAGAAATAGTAAATATACTAATAGTAAATAGTAAACTATAAAAAACTATAAATAGTAAATATATAAAAAAATCTTTTTATAAGATACTGAACAAATCCTTTTTTTTTTCTTTTTTTAGATGTATCGTTTAACAATAAGAACAAGTAAAGAAGCTGTTTCAAAACAGTTATGCGAACTTCTCCATGAGCAGTTCTAATATTTTTTTTATTTGCTCTTCCAATGGTTAAAATAATTAATGAATATAGACTGCCAAAGCCATGTTAAACAACAAGGCCAAACATAAGGTTACCAACCAAATCTGAATAACAAATTTTTGTTCTAAATCCAAAAATTCTCAAAACAATTTTGTATATAGTTATGTGTATTATGGAAACACTTGTTTATTTACATAGATATGCCTATAGTTTTCTTTGTTTACATTTAAAACAAATCATATAGACCTATATATTGGTAATTATGGTGTGACAATTTTAAACTTTTTTCAAAGCCTGGAGTATTTAATCTCCAGCAACAAATCTCCACTAGGATCTGTAGCCTTTCGTGATTTCTTGTGAAACTTAACCATTGGATAAAATTTTGAATAAGTTCTGATGAAATTTATTTATTTTTTCAAACGGATGGACCTTCCTCCTCCAACACGTTGGCAAATGCTGTTTTCAGTTGGAATATTGTTCATGATTTTTGTTAATTTCATAAGTCTTTTGTAAATGCTGCAAGTAAATTCACTCATACTAACTTAGATAACTTTTAAGTAGTGACCATTCACAAAGCTTCTTCTCTTACTTTATTCTTTGCATGATTGAGATTTTTTTTAACTAGTAAAACAAAAACAACAAAAATGAACTGTTTGGCATAATACACTGCAGACATTCCTCAGTTCTATATTAAATTGTTTTATGGAATATTTGTATAATAACATGCTGCATATCAGAAATTGAAGTGATATTCATCTGTAAACGTGAACATTATGATTGTAAATTGAGGAAAAACATTCCTAATGCTGTGTTGTCAATTGTTAGGATTAATTATGGTTTATGGCAACAGCAATAAATGTTATTGTATGACATGCAGTTTAGTAATTACTGTGTAAATAAATTCCCACAAGAACACACTGTCAGCTTGTTATTGCTATGTTAAATACTGAAAAATTCTTTAAAAACTATGTTATGGTTTATAGTTAAAACACATGAAATTTAAACGTACTTGAATTTTAATAAATAAAAATTAGATATTAAATATGAAATCAGAGTATCATATGTAATTTAAAAAAATACATCAAAAATACTACTAAAAATAATACAAATTGAAGATCAAACACAATAAAACTGTTTTCCTATGGTTGGAAAGGATTTATTGACACTAGCAGAAATGTTAATTAAGACTAAAATTTAGCCAACAAATAAAACTTGAGATTATATACCTTGACACTCCAGTTTTGGTTTCAGTAACAGCAAAATTATGAAAAATTTTTGTTTACTTAATAAACCATAAATTAGATTATGCATTGTAGCATATTTATAGTAAAAATAACTTAGAGATTTTATAATTTTTCTTAGCTCTGGGAATGGAACATAAAACTTGTAATGCATGAAAATCAAACAATAACTTTCAGATATATTTAGGAACATATTAAAGTCAGTGATTGATTGTAATCGTGCTATATAATTGTTCAAAAAACAATATTAAACAAATATTTAGAATATTTCTTATCCATTGTCATGCAGTAAAGATGTTTACAATATAGTCGGTTTTCCCAAACTGGTTCCATTCTATTTTTATCTTAATTTTGAGAGAATTTATTCAACTTTTCATAATTTTCTATAAATTATCCAAAAAAAAAAAAAAAAAATTCAAATAGATTTATTCAGAATTCATATTGCAACATACTGGATGACCAAGTGGTTAAGGTGTTGGCTTCAAGGGAAGATACAGGGATGGGTTGCTGCCATAATTGCTAGGTTGGCCTACCATTCTGGGGACCTGGAATGAATCTATGGGTCAAACCCATAATAAGTGATTTAAAAAGACACTTGTTCCTGCAGGGCAAAAAAAGTGACTGTTTATAACCAGTGATTTGTTTTGTAATAATCATTTGCAGTTTGTTTTTATTGAGTGGAGCCTAAATAAACCTCTGCATAAGTCAGTGTTTTCCCTGTGAGCAAAGTTTAAAACCAATAGCACCACCACTAAATGATTTTTTTGCAAACACAATTCGGCAAGGCGGATGTGACTAAGTCAGAATTTTGAAATTCGCTATTTGGACTAAGATATTCAAAGTCAAAATTGATCATGCACTAAATGCTAGTTGAGTTTCTGATGGCTGTCAAATATTGCTGCTCGACAATTTATATGGATCTTAAAATTTTGTCTTTACAACAGACATTTAACATAAACAGTCTATGGCTCATGTGCACGTTTCAACTAGTTGCTGGAGTTTGTAGACTCCTGGTTGCACGTGGGTGTTTTAAATGTTTCTTGATGTTTCAGTTACAACATTGGACATGTAGG
This sequence comes from Centruroides vittatus, assembly GCF_030686945.1. Lineage (NCBI taxonomy): Eukaryota > Metazoa > Arthropoda > Arachnida > Scorpiones > Buthidae > Centruroides > Centruroides vittatus. The sequence continues at coordinate 39,283 of NW_027122274.1, read as the reverse complement.
TTCTGGGAAGAGACCGTACGATACACGTTTTAAACTACTTCAGACGACATTGATTAAAAGCATATCACAGCATCTTCTCTTGTGAAAATGAAAATCCGATGCTAATGAAGCTGTTTTGTAGAAAATAACTAGTAATTTTTAATTAAAAATATGGCTGATCATGGATATTCTATTAAAAATGTCATGATCAGCCATATTTTACTAGTGGATTCATTATAACGGTATCTTGCAATAATACTAATAACTTGAAATCAGCATAACTACTATTCTGCTAATATGGAATGATATTGAGTGATATTACTTCAACTCTCAATAGTTAACACATGTACTGTATGATATGATTTACTCCATTTTGAAGTTGTGCTTGTAGGAACATTGACTTCCACGTAACGCATTAGGTACCTTTATAGCTCTGCCATATGGGCACTACTAAGAGGGCTTTTTATCAAGCCCACTGTGGGTTTGGCCAGCCCCACAATGGATGGGCCAAAAGGACATAAAACTAAGGAATTTTTTCTAATAGGGCGATCTGTCCCTATGAAAAACTTCCTGGTTTTCAACCCATCCAGATTTGATCCTGGATCCCCAAAACAATGGTTTGCCACCTTTAATCGCTCGGCCATCTAACAGGTCAATGAGAAGATACCATATTTACCCGATTGCAAGTTGACCTTTTTTTTTTAATTTTTTCGTGGTTCAAAAAAGGTCCCTCGGCTTACAATTGGTATCATTAATACGGTCCGTAAAGTAGATGACGCTCTTTACCGACATAATCGAAAGCTCTGTAAAATATCGCCAGAAGTTTTCACGAATTTTGTATGCGCGCGTGGAAAAGAGTTTCTAGAGAAGTCGTCACTGGTACATTTAAAGTGTTCGATCCTGAATGCGCTTTATGTCCCAGATGATGTGTACGAAGAGAGCGACAAAGAATCAAATAACGATGAATTTGAATCATCTGACACCGGCAAATGAACAATTAAATGGTGTAAAGTATAATCCTTATGTTTGAATAATAAAATTACATATTTTTTTTGTTTTCGATTTCCTGAGGTTGGCTTATAATAGAATAAATACTGTATGATCTAGAGTAGAGTTCAACAAAGCTGAGTTAATGTCTTGACAGGCAAGCCGTGCTGTGAATTTGGACCAGAGCTGAACTGGGGTGTGTTGCAGCAAAGCCATTTTTTAAATTACATCTATTATAATAGCGGATGCAGTGGCAATCCTAAACTTAGAGACCTATTCCTTACTCATTGAGGAATACAACTACAGTATGACGGTAGATGAAAAGTTACTGACCTAATCAGGAAACACTTAAAACAGTGCCAGTCTTACTCTCCATGAAGTGTGATGCCTTATGCCATTTGTGCTCCAATTTCGCGAAATATTCGTAAAAAATTGACCTGTGTGTGTCATTACGTCTGTCGTTACAGTATCGTCATTCGGAAACTGAACTTCCATATGGCATTTTCATTGTTGGGAAAAGATGGGAAGTGAATAGTGCTAAATGTGGTAAACATCAAGGATATTACAATATCTTAAAGGCACATCTGTCAATTTTAACTCTGTATCCTGTGGGCACAAAGGGCCTCTTTCTAGCAAGTTCATTATGGGTTCGGCCAGACCCACAATGGGGCGGCCGGGTGGTGAGGGACGGGGCCCAACATCTCCGGACTGACAGCCACCTTAAAAATCCTGGGACTTTTTCCAACCTGTCTGAATCGATCCCGGGTCCCCAGAGTGGACCCGGGATCGATTCGGACCACTTTGACCGCTCTGCTGGATGGCCGAGAGGTCAAAGTGGCAACCTAGCGCTCTGGGGACCCGGAATCGATCCGGACGGGTCCAAAAATCTCCAGGATTTTTCGGGGTGTGGTCCCTCACCACCTGCCCGCCCCATTATGGGTTCGACCATGCCTGGATTTGCTAGAAAGAGGCCCTCTTAGTGCCCAAAGAGCGGAAAGAGTTTAAAAAAAAGACAACCCCTCTGCCATGCGGCCGTTCGCATCTGTCAATTGTGTGGCGGGTCTAGTATGCCTTGTGGCTAAGCGCATTGTTTTAATGGAAAAGATCCGCTCTTATTTTCCCGAACTTTTTGATTATATCCAGCAATTTCGCTGAATTGCACTGCATAAAATTTTATATGTACGAATTCATAGACCGAAAACTTCTAACACTGGTGGGTGAGCCTTGAAACGCCGCCTATTTACAATTTACTACTTTTTTTTAATCTCTTTCCGCCCTGTGGGCACTAAGAGGGCCTCTTTTAGTAGGCCCATTATAGGTTCGGCCAGGCCCACAATAGGGCGACCGGGTGGTGAGGGACGGGGCCCGACATATCCGAACGGACCACCCCCCGAAAAATTCCTGGGGATTATTCGACCCGTTCGGATTCGATCCCGGGTCCCCCAGAGCGGTAAGCTGCCACCTTTACCGCTCGGCCATCCGGCCGTCTGTCTGTGACGCCTAAATAGGGGCCAGTTTATAGACCTCCCGGAAAGCAGATCGCTCAAGTGTTGCGTTGCCATAACTAAAAAATAAAAAAATACTTCCTCAAAACAACATTTTTAAGAAATTAAATACAAGATAGCGTTTTTCTCTTTTTAATTACTTGTACAGTACCTATGATTTATTGTCTAAAGAAATCATTAATGACAACCAGAGCCAATTATAAATTTGAAAAATGTGATTTTGTAAGTATAGTTCAAGACGTTAATACGAAAATTTAAATTTTTTGATGCACTGTTTAAACGTTCATGTGGTTTTCACTTTTATCAAATAATAATAATAAATAGAATCTCAAAAAGTTGATCTTGAATGTAAAACTGAGCCTGCTCAGTAGATGGAATGTGCAATGAAAACAAGAAACCGCGAATTTCCTAGACTAAAACGACCGGATTAACTGGGACAGTCCCGGATTTAGAAAAATGCCCTGGATTATTTTGTTTTTATTCGACCAAATAGATCATATTAGAAAATTTTTAAAACATCAAAGATTTAATTTATAAAATAAATTGCTTAGAAGAATTCCTTTAACATTAGCGAAATTGAGGCCGAAGTTTTAAACGCGAAAACGTGTATGTCGGACGTTCAGCGCCGCTTTCCTGTAAGCCTAGAAGTTTGACAATGGCGTTTGGAATGTCGAGCATGATTCCACTGACTTTCCAAATGCCATTGCCAAACTTCTAGGCTTACAGGAAAGCGGCGCTGAACGTCCGACATACACGTTTTCGCGTTTAAAACTTCGGTCTCAACCTCGCTATTAACAGTACTAGGATGGTATTCTGTATATGGTAAAAGTAGTACAATGCTAATTTAAATTTAGTCCAGTTTTCTCCACGTCTGTAATGACTATATGGGCCAGTTTTCCTTAAAAAAAAAAACTCCTGAAAGGCATCCCCTAGGCAGGCAAGCGTTGCGTAGCCATAACTTAGCGCGAGCCTACGACAGGTCAGTTTGTTATTAACGGAATAATGGCTACTTGGACTCGTTCCTGTAAGTGTTTGTCCTTTTACCCCGGATCTAACAATATACTGTCTCGATTTTTAAACTGTTTAAAAATTGTCAATATTGTATAAATTGTAATTCAAAGATGAATATAAGTTATAACGTAAGTGTTAATATTCAATTTATAGAAATAGTAGCCCAATTGCCGATTTACTGTCCAGTCTGTTACTAGTTTTTTTTAACTCTTTCGCCCTGTGGACATTAAGAGGTCCTCTTATAGCAAACCCATTGGCTGGTCTGTCCCGATATATCCGGACGGACCACTTCTCGAAAAATCCTGGAGATTTTTCGAGGACTTCGTCTAGATTCGATCTCGGGTCCCCAGAGCGGTAGGCTGCTACCTTGACCGCTCGGCCATCCGGCCAAACGTACTTTTGACTATAAAAGCCTACATCTTTTAAGGAATTTCTTATATGGTTATTTTAAGTACCATATTCACAAAAGATGTGAAGGAATTGACAAATCTCGTATGTTATTCCTCATTCTTCTCCTTTGACGGAAAAGTATACAAAGAAGAGCGCAACCACGTTTAGTTGAACTTCTGTTAGTACTAAGAAAACTGGAAGAGTCTACTTTGTCAAATTTATCGATGATTTCCTTTTATTTCAGATATATTGGTAACATATTAGTTACATGAAAGAATGATAACAAGCTAAATAATTCTGTCAATTTCATTAATGATCACTCGTTTGGCACGTATGAAATTAGAACATAGCAGTACTACATCTGTCCACTTTCAAGTCACTAATAAGTGACTAAAGTAAAAAAGTTAATCTTACTCATAAAGGAACCTAATGTACGGTACCAAATACGGGACCAAATGTACGGTAAGTCTGCAGCTTGAAGGGGCTCGGATTTCTGCATTTTCCGGTTTTATGGACAGAGGTTAAATATATCCTTACAGGGTGACAATAATTAACCCGTACAAAGTTTGTAGCAATGCTGCACCTGAACTTTTTTACTGTCACCAATTTACATACTATTGTTTAATTCTCCATGATTTCCTGCCCGTGTAGATGTACTTTCGATGTAATAAGGGTTAGTTCTTTATTTTTTTAATGGTGTCGAACAAATGTTGTGCAATTTTGGAGCTATTCCGGCAAGGAAAGCATCAATGTGAAATTGTTCGTCTGCTCGGTGTTCCAAAAATGACAGTCTCAGATGCAGTTCGGCGATTCAAGGAGCTTGGCCACAATGGTGACTGTCCCGGACGTGGAAGAAAGCGCACTGTCAACACGTCTAGGAACCGCAAGATCATCACAAAGCGAGTTGACTGACATGCGAAGGTCTCCATGAGAAAAATTGCTCGTGAGATCAGAATCAATCGCGAATCGGTGTGGTTAATGGCGAAAAAGGAACTCGTACTCAAGCCCTACAAGTTCCAAAAGGTTCAGCTCCTCACTGATGAAAACAAGTGCGTGAGACTACAAAGATCCCGTTAACTCAAGCGTTGGGCCGCAGGTCGACAATGGGAGTGCATTCTCTTTGCAGACGAGAAGCTTTTCTCCGTACAACTATCAAAACGACAGAAACTGGTCCGCGGGGCTCCTGGACGCTCAGCCGTCATTGAACATCACAAAATCCAATGTCAGTCATGGTTTGGGGCGGAATTTGTGTGAGCGGCAAGACACCCCTTGTTTTCGTCGATCAAGGGGCCAAAATCAATCAAGATGTATACCATCATGACATTCTCGAGGCTGTGGTACTTCTGTGGGCTCAGCAGCATTTTGGCAGTGCGAAATGGACGTTTCAGCAGGACTCGGCGCCGACACACAGGGCGAAGAAGACTCAGGAGTGTGCAAGGCTCATTTTCCCGATTTCATCTCGTCTGCGGAATGGCCACCGTACTCGCGAATCTGAACCCAATAGACTACAGTGTGTGGTCCATTTTGGAGGCCAGGGCCTGTTCTAAGCGCCATGAAAGTTCGGAGTCACTGAAGCAATCCTTGCACTGGGAGTGAGACAAACTGTCTCCAGAAGAGCGCGGCCCATCGCTGAGAATTTTAAAACGCGTTTGGGGCTCTGCATCAAAGCAAAAGGAGGCCGCTTTGAAACTGGCTGAATATCTGATTAATACGTAAAGTATTGTCACTGTTATATGCTGTTGTTTTGCTAATTTTCATTTCTTTAATAAATTTACGATACAATAAACTTGTACGGGTTAATTATTGTCACCCTGTAAAATGTAAAATAATGGTAAGTAAAGAACGAAAGTGTACAGATATAAATTAATAATATACAGTACTCCTAGAGTCTTTAAGAGGATTAATAATGACCAAACAAATAGAATATTAAAGAATATAGTGTAATATTTAGGATGAAAATTAAAGAACAAGTTTATTTAAAATCTTTATTAATCCACTTTTTTTAACTCTCTCCGCCCTGTGGGCACTAAGAGGGCCTCTTTTAGTAGGCCCATTATGGGTTCGGCCAGGCCCACAATGGGGCGACCGGGTGGTGAGAGACGAGGCTCGACATCTCCGGACTGACAGCCACTTTGAAAAATCCTGGGACTTTTTCCAACCTGTCCGAATCGATCCCGGGTCCCCCAGAGCGGTAGGCTGCCACCTTGACCGCTCGGCCATCCGGCCTTTTATTAATCCACTTAAAATTCTTACGGTGTTGTGCCACGCGTACTTCACGGAAACCAAAACAAAGTGGTAGTGCGAGGAACTACAGCCCGATAAAAATAACTGATTTTCTGGAAGCCGGATATGTTGTCCGGTTCTTTGTCATTTTTTATAATCGTAGATTATTTATAAGGTTATCGATAATCTATGATTCCGGAAATGTACAGAACCAGTATCTATAGCATCTAAAATGGATAACGTAGGGCTGATTACAGCGTACTGTATATCGGATACAACCAGCAGGCAGGGCGAACCCGAGAGGGGTGCGAACACACAACGCCCTTACGCCGCTGACTGATTTTGCAAAATCAACAGTGGCGTGCTGTCGATGGAAGCGCCGATTCCACCTTCCAATGACCTTCCCTTGTATTTTATAAAATATAAATTTTCATATTTTAACGTACTTTGCATTAATTAAAATTAATATTTTATTATAACTGCATTATGTATCTTTTACAAATTTCTATACTACATGTGAAATAAACGATAAGATTGCTATTGTATATTCGAATAATTCGGTGGCGGAAAGAGTGTCGAAACCGGATCAGTTTCCAATCAGCCAGATTACATAGGCATTGGCACATGCGGTTTACAGAGCACCAACCTCACCCGGTTTAGCTGGTAGAAGCAACACACGCATAAAGCATCTAATTTTATATCCCGGACCGGTTCTGAGCTGTTAACCGCCTGCCTGTCAATTTCCAAGCAGCCAGATTATAGGTTTAGCTGGTGGATGCTTCACACATAAAGCTTCTAATTTTCGGTTCGGTTCGGATCGGTTGTGGGCTGTTAGCCGCCTGCCTGCTAGATATTCGGCCGCCCTCGCCCGATTATGTGAATCACGAGCAGACTAGATCAACGGCGGGCAACCCCCGGCCCACGGGCCAGCTACGGCTCGCGAAAAGTTTCTATCCGGCCCGCGAGATCTTTAATAGATTATTAAATTGGAAAAATAACTAATTAATAGTTATTTTTCCAATTCTTTGTAATTTTCGAAAACGGTAAGAGAAATAAATCTAGTAATTAACTTTTTATTTATTTATTTCATATTTGCAGACTAAAAAAATTACGAGTCACAAGAAGGCGTCAATTAACTACTACGGCCCGCGAAATAACGTAAAATTTATTCTGGTTTATGTTATAAAAAAGGTTGCCCACCCTAGACTAGATTTATAACTTAACCCAACCGATAGGAGTTTACTGGCATGTTTTTATGATAGTTCTGTATAGTTGACAGGAGTTTTAAAAAATTCCATTAAAATATTTGATATATTTATTCTGCTTTTATTCTGAACTCCCATCTTATATTACTTATGGATTTCAATGTTAAACCGGTGATATTACGATTTAGTATGTCCCATCTGTAACGGGATGCAGAAAAAACGTGTACAATTCTAGTACAGTGTTAAAAAATTAACTGTTACTTTGGCAGCATCGTTTACAACCAACTTTAATGAATGAGACGTACAATGGGACAGAAAAAGCTTTAGAATTTATTTTCCTTAAATTTACGATTTATGTATCGGTTGTCATAAAAATTTCTTTCCACTTCTTTCCCAAGACTACAGATATTCGAGTACAAAGTAACTAGTTTCGACTTATTTCTACTTAAGTAGTAGTTAAATAATTAAGCGATTAGGGAATTAGAAACATATATAAAACCCTGATGAAAGAGTCGAAATTTTACTTAAACAGAAGCTTAACCGAACCAATCTCTTGCCGAGTACAGTGGGATCTGTTCTCTTCATAATATTAGATGTAATAAAGACAGAAATTTTTCCAGTTCAATGAGAGTGACCGAAAAGTTGGAAATTTTGGAAATTTCCGTGAACACTTGGTCCTAAAACGAATTAGTTAGAAAACGAACGACGGACAATCTGTTAAGTTTAACATATTTAGATTTTTACAGCTATGGTGAGAAACGTTTAAAATCTACAACAGTCCTGTCGCGTCCTTTGATATATACTAGTAATGCGACAAAAGAGGCATTTGACATTGACCGGTATCGGCACCCTCGGGATTTGGCATGCACACACCTACTTGGACCGTCTCTGATTCCATTCATTAGCCACTGGTAGGGAGCTATTTCACTAAGTGGATTGTTTTAAGATTCAAAAAGTAAAGAATATTTTGTTATTTTTATGTACGTTTCTTCACAAAGTTATATTTAATTATAAGTTTCTTTAAAAGTATATTCATACGATTGAAGAATTTTTTGTACTACGTATGTATATTCATCACACATTTTATTTTATGAAGTAAGTTTTTCTGATAATTTTAATTTTAGCCCTTATATCGTCGCTAGTGATTTAAAAATTTATTTTAAAAAGTTTTGGCTCAAGACCGTATAATGAAAAAGAAAACATTATTAAAAGAGAAAGACCAATGCCTAAATTAAATATAAATACGTCAACAAAAAAATTTCGACATTTTGACGATAAAATTTATGACGAATGACGATTCTTTCGTAAAATTAAAGCAATTTGGAAATCAAAATAGAATAGAATTTAACATTGGTAGACAATATAAAATAAATATTGAAAATTATAACAAGATAATTACGATTAATAGATATATCTAAATTAATAGATGTTATATGTTTTTTCTCAAAGCAAGAATTGGTATTAGAGGGCGTAGGGAATTTATTGAATCTAATATCGGAGGTAATTATATTGAACTTTCTTATTTATTAAGTACGTCGGATAATCTATTAAAAATACATTTAAAGAAGTATACGGTTTTTACTGGTTTATCGAACAAACGAATACGAACGGGCCCTGACGCGCAATTAATTGATTGCCCCTGAAAGTCGGCTTCTTACAGAAACACAGCTTCCCTATCATGAAATGTCACGGCACGCCACTGAAAATCAAAATGGTTTTTTTGTTTGTTTTATTCCAAATATACATACATTTGAATATTATTATATTAAATATTATGCAATTAACGCACATTGCACGTCGACCAATCAAATGCGAGGTCGGGTGCTTTGAGTCAATCAATACGCTCAAGATCTATATAAGTCGGTCAGGACACGCGTACTGGAGCCGCCATTTTGGGACTTTTTGAGTCGCATGTTGAAAACAAACTTGTACGAGCAGTCAGTTTTATACGACATTAATTTAACTAAAATTGCATAAATTAGTTTAATTGATGAAGTTCAAATAGTCCGAGACGGAAATCGACACCTGCAAAAGCTATTCCGGCGTAACATTTTGTCCAACTCAAAGTAGGTGCAACTTTTCTAATCTTATTCTCGACCACCCTGCCTTACAAGCGTAAATACAAATATTATAACAACTCTGTGCGGGAAAATCTCATCACGGGGGCTTCTCCCTCCAACCGACCAATTCTCACCGGAAGTCTTTTTTTTTTTTTTTTTTTTTTACTCTTTCCGCCCTGTGGGCACTAAGAGGACCTCTTTTAGTAGGCCCATTATGGGTTCGGCCAGGCCCACAATGGGGCGACCGGGTGGTGAGGGACGGGGCCCGACATATCCGAACGGACCACCCCCCGAAAAATTCCTGGGGATTATTCGACCCGTTCGGATTCGATCCCGGGTCCCCCAGAGCAGTAGGCTGCCACCTTTACCGCTCGGCCATCCGGCCGTCTCTCACCGGAAGTCATGGAAGCGACCTCAAAGGACGCTGACAACGAAACTTCCTTTCCAAAAGACTATTGATCATGGAATTACGAACCAGATTCCGACGAACTCCTCAAATGGATTCAGGGCCACTCCATTTGTTTGAACAACCCTACATGCAAATTAACCTCACACACCAACCCGAAACTAACCTAACAGGCCCAAAAATCTACAAACACTTCAAAACCACTATAAGGAATCTGCACAACATCATCAAAAACATAACCATCACCAAGACCAGACAAATCTACGTCACTATCAAACAACCGCGCCTTTCCGAAATCCTAACCATGATACATAAACGGCAACCCCGTCAAAAACACTCTAACCAAGAGATCTTACACAAAAAGCGTTATCATCAAAGGTGTTCCCACAGACTATGAGGCAAAAGAAATTTACACCCAATTAAAAGAAGATAGATTCCTTCCACTCAATGTAACAAGATTTAAACGCAGACGACAGGATCAACAACTCCCCACCAAAACCGTCAAAATTACTATGGTTGCTAGTTCTATTCCTGATAGACTTCGCATCTTTTTCACATCATACCATACTGTAGAATACCACGAACGCCCCAGACTTTGCCTCAATTGCGCAAAATTTGGGCACACCTAACCATATTGCAAGGGAAACAAAAGATGCAAACAATGCGGTCTTCCTCACAGCGAAAACGAATGCCAAGCTGAAAAGCGGACTTGCATTAACTGTTTCGGGGACCATCCATTCACTTCCCCCAAATGCCCGGATTACATTAAAGCCCAGACCATTATACAATACCAACGTCAGCACAATTGCTCAAACCTAGAAGCACGCAAAGCACTTCAGTCAGCACCAACTAATCGTCAATCCTACAAGCACAAAACTTATAAACAACATTCAACTTACACAGAAGACTCAACTAACCCACAAAACTTTCCCAACGGACACAAAACGAAGATTCTATGCTCGAACAATTAACCGAAATCAAACAAGCCATAACGGCACAAAATAACCCACCTGCAAACTCTCCAAAAAGGACCAAACTCCCAAGACAAACAATGCACTAACCGTCCTCTTGCCCAAACCACGGAAAATAAACAAACTGACGAAATGAACACATCTAAAACTATTTCTAACGAACAAAACAACAAAATTCCCAAGCTACTCATACCCAAGACAGAGAAACAAACCCCAAAAATGAACCCTCTGTGGCCGTCGGCCATGTTATTCGCGTATTTTATATGTTTTTAATATGTAATATAAGTTAGTGTTAGCAATTCCTTTGTTTCTTTTGTATTATCTATCCTCCTTTACTTTCCCCACCACTCCTTTTTACCCTTTGGGTGGGATTATCGTTTCTAAGAAAGAGACAACGTATAGAACAATAGAAGGGACGGCGCCGTGGGTCTCGAGGAATGAAAAGTGAATCACTTTTCGACTGGACTGTGGAGAGTGAAGGTGTGAAAAGGAAGCTCTCGACCGAGGCGGATAAGTGAGCAGCAGAAGAAAAGGAAAGGATACGACGGGGGAGTGAGAGATTCACCGAGAACACGGGAAGCCTATAAAATAATCAAACAGGACTCAAGAGTGGTATCCCACCAAGTATTTCAATCTTCGACTATTTTTATCTACATGTATATATTGTTCCTCCCTTTAGTTATAAGTAGGATAAGTTTAGTTTTAAGATCTGCACGCGTATAATTTGTCGGGTTCCGTTTTGAGCGCGCTTTTTAGACTGTAAAAAAAAAGCCTTTCTTTGTAAAGTTGGGATCCATAAAGAACCTGCTTCTGTTCTTTCTGGCGAGAATAAAATCGTACCTTTGTTAAAAGTAACGTGTTTCGATTATTATTTTGTGTCAGTCTGTTCGCGGAAACCGTTACACCTCGTCACGAATCATCACACCTCGACCAAATACCTCAATAATAATACCACTAAAACACGCGATACTAATCTCAACGAACAAATAAATAAAAAAACCGCCCAAAAGACGTGAACGCAAGGAACAATATGAAGCGGAAGACAAAACGACTAATAAACAAAAAACAAGAGCAACGCTCAACTCCAACTCATAACCATATCCATTTCAACCTAAACTTTCCTTCCCTCTTCCAGATTCAACAATGCAAATACTGCAATAGAACGCAAATAGCATCACTAACAAAATTCAGCAAATTAGAGCAGAAAACATATGGCAACAATACGACATCATACTGATACAAGAAAGCTGACTTACCCATCCTAAAACGTGTGACATGCCACTGTTTATAGCTTACTACAATTGCAGAACAGGGTTTTTTTTTAATCTCTTTCCGCCCTGTGGGCACTAAGAGGGCCTCTATTAGAAGGCCCATTATGGGTTCGGCCAGGCCCACAATGGAGCGACCGGGTGGTGAGGGACGGGGCCCGACATATCCGAACGGACCACCCCCCGAAAAATTCCTGGGGATTATTCGACCCGTTCGGATTCGATCCCGGGTCCCCCAGAGCGGTAGGCTGCCACCTTTACCGCTCGGCCATCCGGCCGTCTGCAGAACAGGGTGCCTTGGCCAGTGGCGTAGCGTAGTGGGTGCGGCATTTTTACACAATAAATAATAATAATATTTTGTAAAAATTTGAACCATTTCATTTCATATTTTTGTCGCACCTACGATTCGGACCGATTGAATGAGCACGGAACTTTTCATTACTTATTCTGTGACGAAACTAGGGAATCCCCTATCTTTAAATGAATGTATAATAATGACATCTTGCTCATTGTAGCGACTGACAACACCGTCTGTACTGACTTGTAGGGATTCCCCGTATTTTATTTAAGGGGGCGAAATTTTCCTCCGTCCCGGGCGGCTGACACCCACGCTACGCCACTAGCCTTGGTCAATGTTCCCTCTAAGCTGCGCGGCTGCGCACTGTTCAAATTGTTGTCGCGCAGGCGAACATGCACACTGATTTGAATTGTTTACTTATTTCTCACTCTGTCTGCAACATGAATATTGCTACGTATATTTCGATTAAATACATTAAATCATTGACAAAAGATAATATTTTGTATGGAAGTATGTTTTAAAATGAATTTTAATCTCTACTTTATAATTAATTATTTTAATTTTTATAGGAAAAATAAGATTTTATATATTGTATATGTGCTCAGCAAAAATTCTTTTGCTCAGAGAAGTACATGTTCCGCTCAGCTACAAAAAAAAAAAAAATAAAAAAATAAAAAATTAGAGGGAACATTGGTCCTAGCAGAGGCCCATTTCATCCACTCTCTTGAGAATTGGACCAGCAGCAATGATGTCAGCTGCCAACCACAAAAATGTGCTATTCTCTGTATCCCAATCAACATTCATAACAATCTGGATATTATTTTCCAGGGGCAGAACATCCCCGAAGTTAACAAACTGAAAACTCTCGGCATTTTTATCATAGCTAATTTTTCTTGGAATACACACGTTCAATACACCCACAACAAATGCAGAAAACTTCTCAATATTTTCAAAATCTTCTGCAACAAAAACACAGGCGGTCATCCTACTGACCTCCTCTGCATTGCTAGCAGTACCATTGGTAGTATCATTACATACACCATCCCCAGTATCTCTACCCTTACCAAGACATAGCTCCACACCTTAGAGGCTATTCAAACCCAAAACATCAAACTTAGCCTTGGGCTCCCCATCTCTACCAACAACGTCGTTACATTCCGCGCCGGAAATAAAACATCCCTCGATCCCGCTTCCACAAATGCATCATTAAACAATACATCAAGAAAGCTACTTCTGACCCCTCTTCCAATCCATTATTCAGAACTTACACGACAATTCAGGCGCCTCCCTTGTTAAGATTCCGTTCATTCACTTCACCCGCTCCTGGCTTCTCCTGCACAGCGTTCAACTTTCCAATCTTCCGTCAAAGTAGTTCAACATCACCAACGCTTCCAACCACAACATCCATCTCGATGACCTTGCCTTTCAAAATTCCAATCTCCCTGACACATTTATCCAACAGTCCTTTAAGGAATGGGAAACCCATCAAAATATCAACACCATACTTGCTACTGACGGGTCGAAAACCACCAACACCGTGACAGCGGCTTTTGTTGACTCTAAAAACAACATCACGGCCCACTTTTCTCTCCATCTTGAGGCCACGATTTTCACTGCGGAAGGATATGCAATCCTTCAAGCAATCGATCATGTCAACCTAAAAAAGTCAGATGCTATCATTTGTTCAGACTCGAAATCGGTTCTTAAGGCTCTTCACGCTCAACATGATAAATCCCATACCTTAATCCAAATCATAGACGGCCGGATGGCCGAGCGGTCAAGGTGGCACCCTACCGCTCTGGGGGACCCGGGATCGAATCCGAACGGATCGCGAATAATCCCCAGGAATTTTTCGGGGGGTGGTCCGTTCGGATATGTCGGGCTCCGTCCCTCACCGCCCGGCCGAACCCATAATGGGCCTTCTGAAAGAGGCCCTCTTAGTGCCCACAGGGCGGAAAGAGTTAAAAAAAATCCAAACCATTAACACCATCCTCAACCAAAGGCATATCCTCAACCTTCAGACTAAACTTATCTGGACCCCGGCTCACAAAGGCATTCCCATCAACGAACAAACTGACAAACTCGCCAAAACCAATCCCCTCAATTCTAACATCACCCACTACATAACCCCCGAAGACCTCAACACTCTCATCAAATCCGACAACGAGAAACACATGAACAACAGATGGAACACTTACCCCAAAAATTATCTCTACCCTTGGTTTTCTAACACATCAGATATTCCTGACATCACTGACCGCCGCATCAACGTCCTCATCAACAGCGCAAGAACCAACTCTTTGCTTCGAACCACTTTCTTTATACTCGCAACATCTGCACCACCGACCAGTGCAAATACTGTCCAGACACAACCATACATCGCCTCAACGAGTGTTCAAAATTCGACAGCATCAGAAGTATCCTCTCCAATAACAGTCTTACAAAAAATCATCTACTCAATATCAGCGACTGCCTTCAATCCTTATCGATCTTTTTTAATGAATACAACTACTAAATCAATCTAACTTTTTCACACTTCATTTTGACTGCCAACGGACAACAAATATTTTTTCATCCACTTTTTTTTCGACGTTGCTCACTCAGTGTCCTGAACCACCGATGACTCCACACACCCCTTGTGCATTCTCCTACAATCCCTCCACATTAGTACTGATTTTGTCAAACGTTTCTTCTAGACCTTTCAAGTACATCAACTTGAGATTGCCATCTGTTTCTCCAACCAACTCCACTCACATACCTGGAAAAACAACTACACGGGGCGAAATAGCCAACGTAGCTAACGCCTAACTTCACCGCCAGAGGGCGGCAAGCAAGCAAGCAAGAAGAAGTTCAACATGTCAGCTGTTTTGTTTACTGTAACATTTTAGTACTTTGGCTATCTTCGCCCGCAAATTAAACGTGGATTATTATAGTTGTTGAATAAATCAGTAAGTTAAACAACCAAACTGGATAAACTACCAGAATATCTTCGTGATACAGTCGACTGGTTTATGGGGTGAGTGTACACTTTTCGATGAATTGACATTTTCCATTGTACAAGCATATTTTTATACTAATTTTCTTCAAATGAAGGCGAATGTAAGAAGTAATTCGTGATTAAATAAATAAATCGAACACGACATTTATTTCAATGAATTAATCTTACTGCAATTACCATTTCGCATTTTTCGAATTAGAATTATCATTGGAATTTGGGTTTGAAAATCCCATGGTAATATTTCTTTTTCCGAAAATACTAATTAATTAGTATTAATATACTCTATCTTGTTGTAAGTTAATAAAGTTTCTGCTAACGATAATGAATTTTTTTCACTTATTTTGAAAATCAATTATGAGTTATTGCTAAGGCTAGGACATCTAGGCACCAAAAATTGTATAAGTTATAATTTTTATAACTTGCAAAATTAAAATATTGCTGCTGAGTTTAAGATCAAAAATTATATACTATTATTAAATCATTTATTTCTATCTTATTATTTTTTCATGTATATTTTAACTGTTAAAGAAATTATATTCCTTTCAGAATCCTGTAAAAAATATATTTCTAATGTAGTGTTCTGTTTTATATGGTCAGACATTATATATCTGCCTATACTATTTAAATGAACTGTGCTTATTCATCAAATGTGTAATTTTAGTGATCTGGTAGAATTATATTTGTATTCTTTAAATACCAGAGCCTACAAATGGACTGCTGAATTATTATTGAGCTGTTGTAAAGCTAGTAAATAATTTGGCAGTTCATTTACAGGTTGGTTAGCTGGCTGGCTGGTTGGAGTTTTCTGGCACAAGTGTTCATTTACAGACTTTAATGTATTGGGTATGCTGTTTACATATTCTTTAAATGTTTTTTCTGAAACTTTTAAATAAATTCAGTATTTATACATTAGTATATGCTTTGATTCATTCAATATATTTAATTTATATCGAATGAATTCTATGATGTTTTTATTCTAGTTTAAAGAATCAGTATTTATGTTTACAACTCAACCAAAAATACTGTAATTTCTATTTTGAATATAGTCTGATTGTTATTAACGTTTGATATTATTATGAAAATGACCTAATGTTGATCATTTTTTTAATTTAATGGAATAATTCTTTTATGAATCTGATTTATATTAACATTCAAATCTATAATAATTAAATTTTTTTTTTCTTAAAGGTACTTTTTGTTACAGTTTGTTACAAAATTGCCAGTAACAAAAATAATTAAATTTGTCACGTATATTTGCTGTTTAAAATGCATATAAATTTGTATATTGTATGTATCTCTTATAAAACAGATTTTGCTATCAGTTTAAAGGCTTTTGTTTTGGAAGACATTGGAAATGTATGTATTTTTAGGGTCGATTTATACACAACAGTGACGTGCCGGCACAGTGCAGTAAGCATCGATACATATTACACATAGCCAATTAGAGTTTCATGTACGACACTTGTATGATTGACAGAATACAGATCACGTGTCGTAGATGAAACTCTGATTGGTTATGTGTGATATTTATCCATGTTTATGCACCAAATGGTCACTGTGCCGGCACGTCACTGTTGTATGTAAATCGACCCTTAAGATCTAACTTTCACTGTTATGAACAAATTTCTTCATATAACAAATATTCAATATGCAGCAGATTTATAAGAGAAGTTAAATTTATTTGAAACATGGATAAAACATACGTAAAGCTAGTGATTCTTCTCATATATATATATTTACTGTATATATACTCATATAAGAACTGAACTATTCTGATTCAACTTGTGAACAATAATAGCATCTGTAGTGCCTTATTACTGTGTAAGCTTGCATTGGATTTTATACCTACACTTTAAAATTATAATATCATTACAGGATCAAAGATGCTTAAAAACACTGTCTGATGTTATAATTAAGGCAAAATAAAGAAAATAGATAACTTGAATATAAAAAATATAGAAAATAAATGTACACAAAAAAGTATAAAGAAACAAAGATATTTACTTATTCATAACATTATCATTTATTTATATGTTCTAAAATTATTTTGCATATAATTTTGTCTAAAATAAAAGCATGATAATTGATTATTTAATTATCTGTAAAGTATAAAGTATTATATATTAAAATGACAAATATGTGTTGCATATTGTTAGTTTTGGTAAATATTTGTGCACATTTAAGTGAAAAAATAAGTTTAGGATTATATCTGAAATCACTCATTAAAGTTTACAAAAATAGACTCTATGTTAATTAAAGTTTCTGCATAACTGATTTTGTCTTCAGGCAAAGATATTTATATTCTCCTTGTTACTATCATGTTGTAATATTATGCTTTAATCTATTTGAAAAATTATATTTATTTGGATTATAATTAATAATGGTGAGATATTGTTGTTAATTGTTAAATCAATGATTAATCATTGATTTAACAATTATATAAATTTTAATAATTTAACTATCTATTCAATGAGATAATTGCATAAATTTATATGTATATCTTCTCCAATACTTTTAAAGGAAAGATTATTTATAGTTACAATTATTGAAACACATTTATATTTTTCAATTAATTTGTGAATACAAGATGTTGCTGATTTTATTTAACTCAACTTATGGGCATATTACAGTAACCTTTCATAACAATTTAATTAGACAATTAACATATTAAAGATGCATGTATCATAAACTTTATTTCATTTATTTATTGTCAGTAACTTCCGACAGATTTAACTTTGCATATCAAGAGTCAATGTTATTTTTAAGGAAATATTTTTAGAGCTTGACATTTCATTATCAGTGTCTTTAAATAATTTATTACTAGATTTTAAAACTATACAGTTAAATAATGTTTAAATTTTCCTATTTAATACTTTTTTAGTTACTTAAAATTAAAAAATAAAATAATTAATTTTTCTTAATGATAGCACAAAAACTCTAATGGCAATTCCTAAAAGTAGACCAACAGAAATAGGGATTTAAATTCATTATTTGGCAAATAAAGGCCTTAACAAATTTATCTGCCATAATAATATATTTCTGAATCTAATGTTTTGCAAAATTGTTCATTTCATATTCTGAAATATGTTATGTTTTAACAAGGTACATTATTTAAAGCTCATGATATCATTAATAATTTTAAATAATTATTAATTATTTAAAATTATTAATTAAAAATCTCAAAGTATTTGCATTAAAATTATTTTAAATATTATTAAAAATATTTAGGGCAAATTTCAATGGGAAATTCTAGATTAATTACATATAGTGACTCACAAAATTGTTCGTACAGATAAAAGTTTATTCTGTAAGCACTTATATCTCTATGGAAACATCAGGAATATTAAAAAATACTGTATATTTATAAGGAAAGTTTGTTTTATACTTTTATAATCAGAAATTATATAAAAATAAGGGTTAGAAACTATTAAATAATAATTGCCTATTAGAATCTGTAAGCGCACTCATAAAAGTATTCAGTACAGTATTTTTTTAATAGAATGATATAATTGATTTTTGTTTTCAAAATTTGATTTCCAATGGGATAACTTCAAAATGATTTTGAGCTAATAATAAATCTAAGGGCTCATTCATTTTGACATTAAAAAAAAATTTTTTTTCCATGAACTTCTATTAGAACATTTTTCCACTGCATCCTTAAAATGTTTTAAATTTTTTTTTTGCTAGAAATTTGATATCTTTTAATTTAACTTTTCAAATGAGTCCATAAATTTTTTTAATCAGATTAAGGTCTAATGTTTGCGGTAGTTGTAAGAAAATTGAGAGATTATAGATCAATTACTTTCTAGTTTTCCAAATAGTGTGCTTTGGATCGCAATCACTTCACAAAAAGAAACTTTCTGCTAAGACTTATTTTTCAGAACTTGCACTTGCTAACAAATTATTTTTGATAACTCTATATATATATCAATATATGTAGAGACATTTGATCACTATTTCCATCAACAAAAAAATAAATTTATCAATATCAGCTGCATGCAGGCATCCACAAACTGAAATTGGCCGTCCACCATATTTAACTGTATGTCTCAAATGCTTTATTCCAATATCAGTTCTGGGCTTTCTCAAGTCATTTTTCATCCATTATAGTCAGATATAATAAATTAGCTTTCCTCATGAAAAAAAATCATTTGATTTCAAAAATATTCTGATATTGTTTTTTTTTATTCATTTGCAAAATTTTTCCTTTTCTTTTTATTTACTGGAGAAATGTAATATTTTTTTAGACAATTTTCTGTTGTATTCTTTATGATTTTCTAATTTTTTTCCTGGATTAATTTCTGAATTTATTTCAAACATCAATACATACAGGGTAGCACGTGTATATCCTGGGGGCAAAATACTATAATTTTTGAACAGTTTGTTAGAAATAAGTTAAACTTGATAGAGGAATAGTTGGCAAACACTGTATACACATGTGAAACATTTAACATCAAACAAGTATTTGGTTCCAAATTAATAGCTCTGTACATACAGAAAAGATTGGAAGAGGTATTAAATGGACTCTAATTTAAACCCCCCTTTAAAATGTGGAGAACAACTATAGATAAAATTACTCTTTTTAATGAAAAACCTTCAGATTCTTCAGAAGTGTATCAGAGATGCAATGAAAGGAATTTCATCAGTGGTCATATACCTTGTTATTGACCAGTTTTATTAATATGTACAGAATTTGATTGTGTCCAAAGGCAAACATTTTTAAAATTGTATTTCACAGACCATTTACAACTTAATTGCATTTGATTTGAATTACACTTGTACTTTTTCAATAATTTAAGTTTTTGCCAAGACATACTTTTGTATTTATGTAACAGAAATTAGGATTAATTTTAACAACTTTAGAATTGCTCATTTTTCTCAATCAAAAATTTTGATGGTCTGTCAATATGCTGAAAATTATATAAGGTTTTGATATTCTTGAACTTTTCTTATAATAGAACTGAACAGTGCTAAAGCCTCTTTCAAGTAGTTAAAAGTTTTAAAAATGTTTTATTTTGTTTTTACTTTAATTCCAATTAAATTCTATTCTTATTAAAACAAACTAAATAATATTTATAAGTTTTTCCAAAATATGATTAAAATAACCTCTTGTATTTTCATTGATGTAATTACTTATAAAATAAAGTTTTATATGAGTTTATTATTTTTGCTTCATATATCATTTTTCTGAGCAAATCTGGGTATCTCAGCTAGTAAATGTATAATTCTAAATATTTAATTCTTAAAAATTAAATCTTCATGTGTAAATTAAATATGTATCCAAAGAATCCAGATATTTATATGATTATATAATAGTCAAACATAACATATGATTGACTATATTTAATGTAAGTTGTTCTGTCAGAATATAGAAAAAGTTAGTATCGACAGCAAATGTTAAGTAAAAATATATCTAAATATCATGGCTTTTGATAACAATATGCTTTTATAAGCTTTTATATGCTTATAAATTCTTTTTATATGTGTACAATTTATGTAATTAACTTGTAGTTTATTACTAGAATATAAAACACATGAAATACTAGAACATTTTTAACTTGAATCACATTAATGTAATCTTTTGTAAATTTATTCTTAATAGAATATATATGTCTATCACTGCAAGTATTATACTAGGTGTTTGGATAATAATGCACCATAGGAGTGCCTGACAAAGCAAGAATGCTGTCTAGCAAGGCTGTCAGGTGCTCTTAGGGTGTACCTGACAACATAACCTGATGGGTGGTCTCATATACAGTATCTCTCGTCTGTGATAGATTTGAAGATTGTGTAGTTACAATATGCTTTCAAAAGTTGCCAATGTAATTCCTGATGTCAGTTTTCAATAATTAGTAATAAAGATGCACTGTACCTTGCAAGCATCCATTATTACAGCAATGATGCAAATTACTGTGTTTGTGGCAATAATATTTTGTAGCTATTTAAAGTCAAATTATCAGAGTGTAAACAGTGTGTGACAATGAGATATACAAAGGCCTCTGCCAAGTAAGGTGTTACAACTTTACCTTCAGGAATGTCACAGTGCAATTTCATGCATTGCATTTCAGTCAGCCCTATCTTCAACATACTACAATCTTAAGAACAATAGCTAAATTTTGACATGTAAATGATTCAGATGATGTGCCAAGACCTGGGAGGTCCAGGAGTTGTACAACAGACAATGTAGCTATGACATCATAATCATATTTACAGTAAACCCAACTATTTTCATTTGCCATATGGCTCTGGAGGCATGAATTGAGTCAATCTTCATGCATACAATTCTGAAGAGGTTCTGTGACCATCCATATAAGTCCCAATGTCATCAAGAACTTCCTGAAGACTACAAAGCAAGGATAAACTTTGCAGAAATATATATGGATTGTGCCAACATGGACCCTACTTTCCTAGGCAAATTTGCTTCATGGATGAAGCATCCTTTCAATTTGTAATGAGGTAAACTCCACTAACGTACACTACTGGGTGCAGGAAAACCTACATTGCTTATGACTGAAGTATACTCAATGTCAGCAGAATGTTAAGCAAATGATTTCTTGACTGATGAGTTCTTGAGCTGTTTTTATTGGCAGCATCCTTAACACCCAAAAGTATTTAGAACTCTTAGTAGAGCATATTGAACCACTGCTCACAGATGTAGATCTTGATAATGCCATTTTCTACCAACACAACAGAGCCCCCATCCATTGAATCTTCTAGTTAGAGAGTGGTTACATGCCACTTTTCCAGGAATGTGTGTTGGTCAAGAAGGTCCATATTCATAGCTCCATGCTTGCTTGATTTGACTCCATTAGATTTTTTTATTTGGACTACATAAAAGACAGGGTTTATTGAACAGCAGTTGAAAATGTTGCAGATTTATGACAATGCATAATTAACACTTCTGCACAGATAATGGCTGACCAGCTTAAGAAGATTGAAGAAATATTTATGAGTTGCTTTGCATAATGTCAGGTAGTGCAAGGTGTCCATTTTGAACACCTCCATGAAATAGGTAAAATGTGCTTGTCAATACTTTCATTTTCTTGGAGTTTACAAGAGAATTTCTTTTTTCCTTAAATTCAGCAAAGAATCAAGAAATTAACATGTAATTTTATTTATGATTAAATTTTTTCTGATTTAAAACAAATAGTATTGTATGTTTGTGTTACAAAGATTCCTATTCCTACATTTTATGTTAAATTTCACATAATTTTGTATAACAAAACTGACAGAACACTGAATGACATGCTTGCTGGGCTGCATTCCTTGTCAGGCGTGCTTATGATGCATGATTTTTTAAACACCCAATATAACTGTTTATTCATTGAAAAATTTTCAAAGGACAAAATGTCTGAACATATTGATCTTTCTTTAATAATAACAAATTAAAGTAGGTAACAAACAGATTAAAGGTCTGGATCTTACTCCCATTCTTCAATACGGATATGGATATGTCCTTTCTTGTTGGGATACCAGCTATATTCCAATTAGAAAATTTTTGAGAATTCCGGAATTCTCAAGAATTTCTAATTGGAATCTAGCTGGTATCTCAACAATAATGGGTGTGTCGTTCAAAGTTTTATTAGCATATTATTGAAATAATTAAAATAGAAATTATATTATATAGTGATTTTGTGTTACACAGTTCTTCTGTATACTATACATAATTTCAATTCATTATCAGAAGGATATCAAGAATATTCATATTAACCATATCAAGGATAATTCAAAATATTTGTTTCAAATAAAGCTTTTGTGAAGTAATTCAATTTAAGAAAAAAATTGTTTAGGAAATAAAAAAAAAGATGCTTAATATATGAAGGATATACATATATCCTTCTGTTTAAGGTACAGTACTTACAAATTTACAGTTTAAGAATTTTTATAAAACTAACATTTACATAAAATGAATGAAATGCACTTGTGAAATGAGTGAAATGCTGTTGGTTTATCACCAACAGCATTTCATTTTATGCAATTTTATAAATGCTATTTCTTAGTTTTCTGCTGTTTGCTAACTTTCAAATTAAAAATGTGCATTAATAAACATTTTTAAAATTAAACAATTGTATACATGATGCAGAACATCACTCTTTATTAAACCGTACAAAAATTAAAAGTTTCATCTGTTAATGAATAAAGTTCAAAAAATGTTTTCAAAATAAAAATGCATGATTTTTAATATGTTAATATAATATTTTTCTAATTTTTGTAATATATAATTAGATAAAATTATTGTTATGATTTAAATGGTAATCCATTTAAATTGTAATTAGCTATCTTATTTATCTTTTTATAAACTTTAGTTATAATTTTAATTAATTAATTAATAACTATAAAAGTAAAATAAATCAACAATTTTAATCGATGGCTATAACATTGACATATAACCAAGTTCTAATATTTAACGACAGTTTTTTAATTCTAAAAAATTATTTCTTATTTTTATTTTAGAACATTTTTTAAATGTATAAACAATAGAAAATATTAAGAATAGCATCATTAATTTCTTTTTGGTTGATTATCTAGTCATTTTATTATATATATATATATATATATATATTGTACAGGTTAATAAATGTTGTTGTTTGTTGTAAGATGATCAAGAGAGCAAAGACATTTGTTTGCTGTTTTAAAACCTGCTTTGTAGTCAGATTAGAAATCTGGACTTTTTGTGTATGGTCTCATCTTGATATATCAAGCTTCATTTCTTATCTGACTTTGCAGTTTAAATTCATTCTAATAAGCAAAATTTAGATTAGTCATTTAGCCCATAGCATTTTGATACCTTATGTCAACAAATAATTAGTTTGTGTGCTAAAGCAAGCAAATTAATTGATATATTCATTATCATTAAACATGCAGCATCTGAATTTGCTTATAGTTTTAGACAGTGCATTCAATAAAGATAAAAACACCAACATTTTATGAATAACTTGAAAGTTCCAGGAACTATTACTGACTGATTGTTATCACTTACTTCTTTCATAAAGACATGCTTGAACACTAACAGTTATGATTCTAAATAAATTACAGTAGCAGACTAATTATTCATAAGAAAATTATTGGGAATTTGGGTTGGGATACTTTGTGCCATCCCCATAGTCTCCTGATTACCATTTCAGATTACCACTTATTTTGATCTCTAGAACAGTTTGCAGAAGTTCAATAACTTAAACAATGTGAAAAATTACTTTGAGACTTTTTTGAAGAAAAGTCCTGAGAATTCTTTGCACATGGGATAATAGATCTATTCAACAGATGGGCTAAAGTAGTAGAAAACAAAGATGAATACATGGTACGATCCAAAAGTTCAGGGAATGCAGTAATCTATGACAACAAAAGCATGTATTTAAAGTTACAGCATATGAAATGGATTCTACCAAACCACCTCTACATGTTCAGGTTAATTTCACCCATGTCATGTGATTAAACCGCAAGCGCTGCTGTTTTTTTCTAGAGATAGTTACCTTTGTCCTGCGACGTAATCAAAGTGGAGTTTCAAGAACAACCTCCAACATTAAATTTTGTCAGCGTTTAGGTAAAACACCTATGGAGATTTTAAAATTGCTAAGAAAGGTGTACGGTGATTCTACGGTGAAAGGTCACGGTGAAGTCGAAATGTTGGAGGTTGTTCTTGAAACTCCACTTTGATTACGTCGCAGGACAAAGGTAACTATCTCTAGAAAAAAACAGCAGCGCTCGCGGTTTAATCACATGACATGGGTGAAATTAACCTGAACACGTAGAGGTGGTTTGGTAGAATCTATTTCATATGCTGTAACTTCAAATACATGCTTTTGTTGTCATAGATTACTGCATTCCCTGAACTTTTGGATCGTACCATGTATATAATTAAATAAAATTATTTTTTAGTTTTTTTAAACTTTGGTATTATTTTTTCTACAATAACAAATCAGACTTTTTCAATGAAGAAATATTAGATAGACGAAATTGTATTGAAGTGACTTGAAAAAACTTAGCAATCAATATAATTTTAAATAAATTTTAATTTTTTTAATAAAAATTGTTAGTTTTAAAATGGTTTAAATTTTATTCTTATAGTTTACTAAAAACTACAGTTATAATGAATACTATACTATTACTGAATAGTTATACAGTGAAATCTGTGTAAACTGGACTCATACAGTACTGAATATTTTTTCTAGTTTGGCTGGTTTTCATTTTGAACAGATCACAGAAAATCACTGTGATCCTAAGAATTTTTCCCACAGTTCCCTTACAAGTTAGACATGTTTCCATTTTACTAATGTTCTGCTTGTATATGTAAGTATAGTCATACTGAATAGCATACTATGAATACAATATGTGAACATTATACATGAATAAGTTTATCTAAAACATTTTTATCTTCTAATAGCAAGTAATTAATAAATTATAAATATATACTCATTAGCAAAGTTATCAAAACTTTATTACAATAAGAAACAAATTTTAAGTTTTCCTTCCAGATGTTTTGATTATTATTTTTAGATTGAATATATTCAGAGCTTATAAAATTTTCATTATAACATTTCTATATATATAAAAGGTATAAAATTATTAAATTGTATACATTTTACAATTCACACAAAGATATATTAAAAATAAGTTAACATTTATTATCAATAAAATGTTATCTTTAATCAGTTATAAGACTTAATAATATAAACTAAGTGGAAGAGATAAAGAGATTAAAGAAATACATTTTGGAATTTTTCCAGGAGATTTTATAATTTGACCTACTGGATAAATTTGTACATAACTTCATTATGTGCTTTGTTTATATCTGTTCATTACATTATAAATTGCATTTAAATATTAACAGATTAACTATTAGTATTTAATTCTGTCTTTAATTTTCTTTTGTAAATGATAAAATAATCAACAATGCATTCTTTATCAGATGTTCTTAAACATTGGATCTATGCCATTTAATTTCAGTATGTGAATAAGAGTTTGTTTGTTAACAAATTAACCTTTTGTTAATGTATAATAAGATAACAATTTTAATTCTTGATCTAATTTTGAATTTATTCAATTAAGTGATGATAATTATTTATATACACTACTAGAAATTAAAATAATTTCTTTAACTTTTTAATCTTAAATTAGATTATTATTCAATTCTTAAATTATAATTAAATATTATGATTTATAAAATTAAACATTTTAATATTTTAAGTGCATTAATGAATTTTTTTAAATCTGAGATAGAAATTTTCTAAATTAAGAGCTTTACAAGTTTGCTTAATGAAGAAAAAATTTTTCAAAATAAAATATAATTTTTTTAGGATTAGATTATGTGAAATTAAAATTATTTATTTCATTATTGAAATGATAATCTACTCTGGAAACAATGAGAGAGAATTTTTATGTTGAAATATGAAGAATGTACTTTATCTAATTATTATATATATATATGTATACGCATATGCAATTAGGAACAAACAAATTATAAATGCTTTATAGTTTTATTATTATTAATGACACACAAAATTCTTTTAAAAATAAAAATTCCATACAAAATAACCACATTATATGGTAATGCACTATTCAATTCAAACAATAATGCCAAAATATAATAATAAAAATTGACTTCCAAACATTGACCCATATTAAAATATAATTTATAAATGGAATAATAATAAATTAAAATTTTAAAATATTTTATTTGCAACATAATTATTAATAATAATTATTTGATCCACAAATTGAACATTTATTTATACTTTCTTAGATTTGTATTTGAGTTTGTTGCTTATTGGCAATTTATAACTGAATTTATCAATTTAAACTAAAATATTATTTGCTCCAGTTTTTAAAACATTACAGTTTCAGTCTTTGCTTAGAGGTTTCCACAAACCAGTTTGTATTGGCCCAAATTTATATCTCTTCTATTAAATTAGCATTGTTATGCATATCAGCCTTAGTTTATTATGCATTAAAAAGCTTTAGGTATATATATATATATATATGCATTTAATGAAATGTAAAATAAATTTTAAAATATGTTTATTGCTATTGCCTAACAGAGAAATAAAATTTAAAAAAAAAATTTGTTAGTATTTAAAAATGCATAAAAACATAAGCATAATTTTTTTTAAGTTTGGAACATGAACCAAAGATTTAAAATTATCTGCATTATTTTTCATTTTAACAAATTCAGGTAGCAGTTGCTTCAAAAATTTCCAATTTACTTGTTCTCAAAAATAATTTTTTTTATAATATTAACATACATTAGAAAAGAAATAAATTGCTTTCTGTCTTAAGTTTGCTAAAAATTGAGAGTAGCAATTTTTGTAGTTAAACATTTCTGATAACATTTGTACCACTTATTAAATTGGTTTTGTAGCTTATTACAACTTCATTATGCATTATCTCTGAATATTATAATTACAACTTTTCACCTTTTTTTTTCTGATTTGAATTGTCAACCCTTTCAGAGCTTTAATTTTGGTGAAGAAAAAAGTGTCTTTAGGAGTGAAACTGGAAGTGAGTGAGGAGATGGTAGAAATACAGGCACTTCTAATAAAAAAATTTTTACAAATTTGTCTTAATGTCATTTCACTGTTCTCTTTATCATAATTATGTATCTGAATATGGTTCTCAAATAATAATTTTTGAAAAATGCATTCTTTTCTTATTTACAGACTGTCATTTATTTCTTATTTCTGAAGGACAAGTGGACATTTTTGATGAATCTTAACTCAGTTGACTTACTAGTATCAGTAACGATGAAAAAATTGTATAAGGGATGATTCAAACTAACAATAATTAAACATTTAATAATATAAATTAAATTAAATTTTAAAAAAGTAATAATTATAATGACATTAAAGTTTCTCCATGTTGAAGGTAATTATGTTGAATAGTAGTTGAACAATGACACTAGTCCAAAATGTACATTTTTCATGCATCAATAAAGTAGTAAAAAATTACAGACTTATGTATTAAGAGAAACCAGAGAAACTTATGTATTAAAATGACTCTTGTATATCAATCTTGATCTTGATTGTTGCATATCTTGTATACCTGATATTTGGGTATCAAGAATTTTGTCTTATTGGTACTTTCTTTGGGTATTCAATAGATTGCATACACTGGTGTAGAAAGTTTGGCTTACTGATATTCTATTGATAATGTTTAAATCTAGAGTTTCATTATTTGTGAAAATATTTCTTAAATACAGGGAGTTCCTTGACTCACATGATTTTGTCAGAAATTGTACAGTACATAACACTAATACCCCTAAATTACTTGCTATATACTAAATTTGGACATTTGTATGTTTTCAGCCAATAAAGAAAAATTTCAAGCTGTCATGTGTTTTGATATTACTGAATTCAAATCCAGCAGCTTGAAAAATTTCAAGCTGCTGGATTTGAATTCAGTAATATCAAAATTATTTATGGAATTTAAGTTCTGTTTTCTGTTTAATCTATGGATTTAAACATTATAACACATGATGTGTTTTTTAAGTAAGTACCATTTTAAAATAGGATTGCTGCAGTGCTATGGTTGGTGTTCTGCAAATGTGTGCTGAGTACCTACATCTGTTGGCTAGCTGTAGATGCAATTACAGAAGCATTTGTTCATTTTACGTTTGTTTGTGTGTGTTTAAAATACCTCAGACAATTGAAAATCCTGCCGATTGTGAAGTATGTGTGGTGATTCGTTTTTTAATGCAAAAGATGTGAAAGCGGCTGATATTCATCAGCAGATTAGTGAAGTGCAGTGCTTTTTTTGTCACAGAATGCAATGGAACAGCATTCCACCACCGTTTTTCGATATATTTTAAAAGTTATAAGAGAATTTTGAAAATTTGATGTTTGGTCTGCATTGAATTGCTCTGTTGAGCATAGAAGTTGGCAACAAAATTATTAAGACGGTCCTGCTCCTGCTTGTGTGCCAAATCTTGGGTATGATGCATGCATACTGCAAACTTAGTTTGTGGTGACTGTGACATACTTCTCGGCTCGTGTTTGGTCATGCCATGATTTGGCGGCAATGCAGGAATCGCAGTGCTAATTGTGATCGGTGACTGTCATTTCGACTGTTTTATATTTCATTATACAACTGATTTTGACTGTTTTGTATTTCATTGCACAACTGAATTGTGAGAGTGTGTGTACAGTGAATAAATTTGAAAATTTGCAAAAGGTAAATAATTTCTTTATGGTCAAAAATTGTTGGAGAAAAGAAAATATTTAAAAAAAATTTTTAGCATAAACCTGTGACCCCATATTTAAAAGTGAAAAAAATCACTAATTACTTTTCAATCACCAGTCCTGCTAATAAAAAGGCCAGAATATCAACAGACATAGACAAAATCACAGAACACACAGAAATAATGACGCCTGTTAATATTTCTGAATGTGATGTTGAGAAGCAATGACAAACTACAAATGACTGGCCAGACTGCTGGACATATGAACAAAAAAATGATTTTTGCTTGAAAAATGAATGGCTCTGTGTTTGCAAAATGAAACTTGGCTGTACACCTTGTAGAAAAGTTGGAACTCTTGGAGTTGAAGCGAAAATGGGAATGAATGTTAGCAAAGAATGGGCCAACAATGAGATAACATATTCCAGCAAAGATAGAAACCAACAGTTGGTGTCACTTCAAAAAAAATTTTTATTCAAAAAGAATCTGCTTGACATAAAGCAGCATTAAAAATAGTTGCTGAAAGCAAAAAAAATGACACTTAAGAATGTTTTTGTAAAGTCATTATCTCGTGAAAAAATAATAACTGAAAAAATTTTTCGAACTGCTTATAAAATAGCAAAGGAAAATCAATCATTCCATCATTTTGAAACTGAAATTGATTTGCAAGAACTGAACGGAGTTGAAATGGGTCATATTCTTCATTCTACAAATGCGTGTATTAACATTGTTAATCATATAATTGAAGAAATGAAGAAAACTGTAGTTAAAAAAATTGTTGAATCCAAGAATAAAATTTCATTGATAACCGATGAATCCAACCACAATAAGCAAAAAAGTGCCCTCGTATATGTCCAAAGTTGTATCAAAGGTGTTAGAATGGATTCACCGATAAATTTGTTTTTGGACTTGGTAGAACTTGAAAAAGTAATGGCAGAAGGAGTATTTGATTCCTTACATCAATGTCCTCACTCTTATGGGATAACAAGATTATTTTAAAAAAATTTTAGTTCTCTGGTGTTTAACATCACAACTGTGATGTTAGGTTGTAAGAGTGGAGTGAAAAAATTGCTATCAGAACGTTTTCCTTCGATTATAGTTTAGCATTGCAATAATCACAGACTAAAATTATCAATAAATGATGCTATCAAGGAAACTTCAGGAATAAATAGATTCAAATCATTTATTGATAAACTTTTTGTCATATGCCATGCTTTGGCAAGAAGTAGTAGAGAGTTCATGTGCAGAATTACTGGGGAATGAGCTGCTGAAAATTGGAAGAGTTTTGAGTACCTGATGGGTTTCATCTAGTTTGTGGACAGTTTTGGCTTTATGGAATAATTTTCAATCTTTTGTGTTTCATTTTGAAGAAGCAATAAATGATCCTACTAGAGACAAAAATGATAAGTGCACATATGATGGCTTAAAAAGAAAAATCATGTCCACAGAATTTTTGCTTTGAACTACAGGACTACAACATGGACCTATATAGGGCAAATAACAAAATAAAAATGCTAGTACAAGTTTTCGAAGAAAAAAACAGAACTTTGGGCGCTATTATAGATGTGCTGTTGATGCTGTACGTGATCTTCGCTTTTGTGGAGTAAAACTCCACGAAAAAGAATCCAGAAAGGATCCTGCCATTGACCCAAGTAAATTTTGTACAAAATTGAAAGAGTCAATTGAAAGAAGATTGCTTGATAGCAAAGATGATGAGTTGGCGAATTGATCTCGTGTACTTGATCAAAAACATTGGCCTAAAGATATTAATACTCAACTGACATTCAGAGAAGAAGAAATTAGAAACTTGTCAATCAGATTGCAACTAAATGAAAGGGAAATGATTCATGGATTCTATGAATACATTCTCGAAAAGACATATCCAGAAAAACTATTGCATTTGATAAATACTTTGAATACCATTCCAATAACTTCAAGTGAATGTGAATGCAGATTTTCACAGATGAACCTAATTGCCACTCCAACAACAGCTTCGTTAAAGACTAAGACAATTTCAGCACTTTTATTCATCAAACTTGTCGGACTGCCTCTGAGACTTTTCAATCCTTCAAAATATGTTGATCTCTGGTTACTCAGAGGACGTCATTCGGCCACAGATACTAACAGTAAAAAAAGAAGTCAAAAAGATTTGTTAGACGAAAACTGGACAAAACTTTGGAATATATTATAAACATTTGTTTTAAATACGATTAATAAAAGTAATGTAATATATTTTTAGTAATGAGATGAGCGTTCCACCACCTTTTTCCCCTCCAAAAAAAAACACTGGTGATGTGTATGGAAAAAACATTATGAGCGATGGAATGGTAAGAAAATGGGTTAGAGCTAGGGATTGCAATTGCTGGATCCCTCATCCAGCAATCCAGCTGGATCCAGCGCATTCTTCGGCCTGCTGGATCCACAAATACTCAGTTAACTTTCTAAATAATTAATCAAATTGAAGACAAGTCTGCCCAAGAGGGACCACCATTTATTTTGCGCTCCAGACTAAAAACATACACATATGGCAACAGGCCTTCCTTTTTAGGCTTCATGTCGCCAAAGGTAAAAAAGTCCTTTAAAAAACACAAACATCCAGTTAAAACTAGGAGTCGGTGACACACAGACGTCTTACTCTTCAACCATCCAGCCAGTGGGTGTTTCCGCTTTTTTATCTGCTGGAACAAGCGCTGGAAAATGCAAATTTTAAAGCTGCACCCTGGCGTCGGTATTTTAAATTTTCTTTTTGTCGATTTTTCCGACCGATGGCGAGATTATTATTAATCAAATTGAAGACAAGTCTGCCCAAGAGGGACCACCATTTATTTTGCGCTCCAGACTAAAAACATACACATATGGCGACAGGCCTTCCTTTTTAGGCTTCATGTCGCCAAAGGTAAAAAAGTCCTTTAAAAAACACAAACATCCAGTTAAAACTAGGAGTCGGTGACACACAGACGTCTTACTCTTCAACCATCCAGCCAGTGGGTGTTTCCGCTTTTTTATCTGCTGGAACAAGCGCTGGAAAATGCAAATTTTAAAGCTGCACCCTGGCGTCGGTATTTTAAATTTTCTTTTTGTCGATTTTTCCGACCGATGGCGAGATTATTATTAATCAAATTGAAGACAAGTCTGCCCAAGAGGGACCACCATTTATTTTGCGCTCCAGACTAAAAACATACACATATGGCGACAGGCCTTCCTTTTTAGGCTTCATGTCGCCAAAGGTAAAAAAGTCCTTTAAAAAACACAAACATCCAGTTAAAACTAGGAGTCGGTGACACACAGACGTCTTACTCTTCAACCATCCAGCCAGTGGGTGTTTCCGCTTTTTTATCTGCTGGAACAAGCGCTGGAAAATGCAAATTTTAAAGCTGCACCCTGGCGTCGGTATTTTAAATTTTCTTTTTGTCGATTTTTAAATAATGGCGCAAAAGTCTACATTGTCGCGTTGTCGCTTTGCTAACTACTAGACTGCTACTAATTACTTACTCACTACTTTACTAACACTAATAATTAAATTACTTATAAATAAACTATACCTTAATCAATCCAGCAAAATTTAGTAAAATAATAATGTATTCAATTGCTTTTAATGATCTTCCTCAGTTACAAAAAAATACAACATTAACTATAGAACATAAAATGTGTTTAGAATAAATATAAAAAGAATAGTGCTTAATTACATCCCATTTTCAAACAAGATACATAGATGTACTGCCAGGTCTAATAATTTTTGTATTGTATACCGACATAATCCCACTGTTTTCAAACTTTTAAGAAACAATAAAAAGAAATAGGATCGGAATTCAACAGAATATGAACGGGTATATATATTCGGTGCCTTTACATAACCAACATTTCAATTCCAAGCTTGTTTATGTGGGTGCAACGATGCGCAGTTTAAAACAAAGGCTCAAGAGCACAAATGTACAATCAGTAAGAACCTTGACAACTGTGCTGGCATCATACGCAAGACAGAAGGATGTTAACGTCCAATGGGATCAAGTGGCAATTATAAAAATGACGACAAATAAGCAAACGGTCAAACATCTTGAGAGATTGGAAATCTGCAAGGCACACATGACAACTGGTTGTATAAACCATAGAGATGCGGACTCATTGTCTACCATGTGGAGATCCTTTTACATTAATTAATGTTATTAACGGACAATGCTGGTTTTGTTGTTATATCTTTTTATATATTTTTTCCGCTATTTATTTTGTTTATTTATCTATATTTTGTCCATTTGGGCATTTTCTGTTAATTTTTATATTTATTCCAAACACATTTTATGTTCTATATTTAATGTTCTATTTTTTTGTAACCGAGGAAGATCATTAAAAACGATTGAAAATGTTATTATTTTATTAAATTTTGCTGGATTGATAAAGGTGTAGTTTATTTAACTTATTCTACTTCTAGTACATAGTTTTATATACTTATAAATAACTACAGACTAATATGTAGAGCCTATATAAGAAAACTGGTAAGACTGATAGCCACTTAGCCACTGATTATCCGTCCTTACGTTATTATAATATACTAGCTGCAAGTACCCGCTTCGCTGGGTTTTTTTGTTCGTACATTTATATGTAATATAGTTTTTTTTAAATACAAAAGACATGCATTAAAAGACTTTTCTTTTCCTAGCAGATAAGTCCAGCATTGCTCGGGCAAAAAGTAACAATAGCAAAGATTAAGATTATTATGTTATAGCCAACCTTACCTGTTTTCACAGAATGCAAGAATTAGGTCCCCCTGTTTCCAGAGACTAATTAGAGAATTTTTAGATGGGTCTAAAAATATGTTCGATTTCCTGCAAAAATGCATAAAACTGCATCTGCGCCTGTAAATCTTGTACGTTGCTTTCTCTTAACACTTCCATTCTTAACACTTTCAACCCACATGTC
The DNA here is from genome assembly GCF_030686945.1 of Centruroides vittatus. Taxonomy (NCBI): domain Eukaryota; kingdom Metazoa; phylum Arthropoda; class Arachnida; order Scorpiones; family Buthidae; genus Centruroides; species Centruroides vittatus. The sequence continues at coordinate 4,901 of NW_027122274.1, read as the reverse complement.
TCCCAGCTGTTATCTGCGACTTTGTTCGCACGGATTTTGCAAACAAACTCTGTTTACATTCAATATTTCAACAACCATAGTAAATTGTTATATAACACCTACCGCTGAGAATGATGAGAATTTCTGAGAATCAAACGAATTGTTTTCAATTTGATTAATTTTCTGGAACGTTTACAATCATTCTATAATCGAACCAACATAAAAAAACCAAATTCAAATTTAAAACGGTTCGAACATTTGGTTAAAAAATTGAAATATGTAAAAAATATTTATAACAATGTCTGAAATGTTATCAATTTAATACCCCTAAGTACTCAATGAAAACTAAATGTAGTTAAATACGAAAAATCGTATCTAAAATAGTACAGTAGAAGCCGTTCTTCCGGTTAAGACTTAATGCTTTCCCTCTCCCCTCGCTGGGGAATTTCGAAAAATCCTTTCTAAGTGTGCATTTTCATGGTATACCCTAACTGTGTACCAAATTTCACCTCTTTAGGTGGTTGCGTCAGTTAATCTGTTATCGGAAACGTCCAAAAGTCTTTCTGAAATAATATAGAATATTATGGAACATTCTTGAAAGATCTAAAAATTATTAAAGTAATCCAAAACTTTCCAGAATATTTGTTGTTTGTTTTTATCATTTAATTTTTTTAATTATTTGATTATTAAAAAATGTACTATAATGTAATATTAATTTAAAAAGAAATTAGAGGGGGTAGGTTGTAGGGGTGAAGAATGAGAGTGAGGACAGAGAATGTGTGTGAGAATCTACGATATTCCAAAAAGTTCTGGAACTTTCTAGAAAAAACTGGAACATTCTCATTGAAGCGTCACACATTTTCGAAGTCAACTACTTTCAATCCTCATATCTCCCACATCCTTATAGCTATCGAGATGCAACTACCACAGTGCACGATGGGAGACTTGGGGCTACTACCACACACAAACACCATTCATGTGCGATGTGTAGTTTTGGCTGCAGAGTGGTAAGACTGATAGCCACTTAGCCACTGATTATCTGTCCTTACATTATTATAATATATTAATATAAATTAATTAGTAGAATTACCTTTGCTATTATTTAACTTAAAGATTACATTATAATTATAATCCAACTAAACATTTAAACTTAATTATCTCTATCTCAAGTGTTAAACCAAACCAAAGTTAAGTTTACTATCTAAATGTGTAAGAAGTTTTACTGATTTATAGTGAGTGACCAGTCTAAATAATAAAAGCTTCTTAAGTATTTTTAAAAAATGTTTTATTTCTTTAAAAAAAACCATAAATTTCTGGGTAGATAGATAGACAGATAACACTTTATTGCACTAAAAATACATCCGTGCTGGATCCAGCTGGAATGATTTCAATCCAGCAAAAATCCAGCTGGATTGAAAACACTGCTGGATTGCAATCCCTAGTTAGAGCATTTGAAGATAGCCAACTTATGTACACGACGAGGAGCGTAGTGAACAACCGTCTGTCGTTTCTGGAGACTTGGTGCAGAAAGTTGTTGCAAAAGTTAAAGAAAACAAATGCTTTACTAAACAAAAAGCGTGGCAAGCTCAGTAAGGGAATTGCTTTGCTTCATGACAATGCTTGTCCACACGTGGCTCAATGAACCTAAGATCTTATCACATCATGTGTCTGGAATAACTTAATCACCCTTCGTATAGCCCTGATCTAGCGACTAGTGACTACCACTTGTTCCTCCATTTGAAAAGGTATCTAGGCAGTCAGTGCTACGATGATGGTGATGATGTCAAAATGCTGTGCTGCAGTGGTTGGTAAATCAGGCAGCAGGTTTCTATGAGGATGGAATTCAGAAGTTGGTTGTACAATATGAAAAGTGCCTTCATATTGGAGGAAATTATGTTGAAAAGTAGATTAAGGTACAAGCTTTCATGTAAGAATAAAATTATTTAAAAAGTTGCAGTTGTGTTTTTTTAATATCAAAACGATACTTGAAAAACACGCCTCTTATATTCACTATATAAAAATAAAACTTTCTTACCTTACAAGATTTTATAATATTTCTTTTTAGTTCTCTGGAAACAAAGTTATATATAATAAAGAAAATTCTATCACTCAACTTTTGGACATTTGTCTTCTTTCAAAAGTTGAGCGATAATGAGTTAGCACAATGAATCAATGATCATGCCGTAGTTGCTACACACTCTTCTGGAATGCTTTTTTATATATTGGGAGAATTCTTCTTGTCTAGTCTTCTGGCAAACTAGATTTAATATTTCAAGTAGCCATTTCTTTCCCATTTCTTCTGATGCTTTGATTAAATTCAAAATTTTCTCTCTTCCAAGACACTTTCCATTTTTTTTATTTTCTTTAATACTCTTTCATTTGGATTTCCAACATTCTATCCTATCCTATCCATTTAGTTATGTCCAACTCTCAATTACTCTATGGATCAAAACTTTTCATGCTTCTCTATCTTGCAAAGCCTCCTTCAATATAATTATACATAATTCAGTGTTGCTTTTGAGTGTGTCGAACCACTGAGTTTCTGGTCGGCCTGCCACTCTTTTCCCACTAACCATCCCCAGCATGACTGCCTTCTCGAGGGTGCTGGTTCTCATTATATGACCAAAAAAAGGACAATTTCTGTTTGGTTATCTGGACTTCCAGTGAGATTTTCAGTTGGACTCTGTCTAAGACCAGAGTCCAATCAAATCAGTTTTGTTGGTGATCTTCACTGTCCATGGAATGTGTAAAAGCCATTTCCAACACCACAGTTCAAAAGCATATATCTTCCTTCTGTCCTTTTTTTTTAGAGTCCAAGTTTTACAGCCATATATGGCCATAGGAAAAATAATTGTGCTAACTAATCTGCATTTAATTTGGAGGCAGATGTCTTTGGTCTTCCAAAAGCTGTTCATGCTGGTCATTGAGGTTCGTTCAAGGGCTATGCATCTTCTGATTTCAGGACTGCAATCTCCATTATGGTCAATTTTGGACCCGAGGAATATGAAATCTTCCACTACGTGGATTTCTTCATTGTTGATCACTATTTTGATTTCCGTATTCTTTGCAATAGTCATTATTTTGATCTTCTTGAAATTAAGAAGCAGCTGCTCTAGATCGATCTTCCTGGCTTTTCGCGAGCAGCATGGTATCATCCACTTATCAGAGATGATTGATGTTCTTGCCTCCAATTTTTACCCCAATGTTAGACTCATTCAAATCTCCTTTCCTCTTTTCCTTTCCTACAGAGGTGGTGATCCTCTGCATACAGATTGAATAGTGAGGTGAAAGGATACAGACCTGGCGGGTACCCAGCCAGGGCTGTATCCTTTTCTGATCTTGAACTAGTTTGTAGTTCTGATCTTATTCTGATCTCGAACTAGTCTGTATCACCATATGGCAATTTTACAGTGGTTTCCTGACCAGTATATAACAATCATATAAACTGGGTGAGATGCAGTGAGATTTCCATTCCCTTGAGGCACTTCCACAACTTGTCATGATCAATACAATCGAAAGCCTTTGAGTAATCAATGAAGCCTATGTATCTTTTTGGTATTCCCTCGCTGTTTCCATCATCCAACAAAGATTAGTGATATGATCACGTGTTCTTCCTTTTCAGAAACCTGCCTGTACATCTGGCATCTCTCTACATTATATAAACAATATTTTCTGAAATTCATTCATTTCTAAAACATTCTGAAATATGTTAGCTTAAAAAAAGTAAAAGATGCATTTTGTTATTGTAGGTGTCCTATAGTACAAAGTTTAGAACAGGACATTTTATTTTTCTTTCAATTTTCTTTAAGCAAAAGGAAGAAAACATACAGTATGGGTTCCCTGCCTGTATGTTTCGTGCTACTGATGGAGACCTCTTATGGTAAAATAGTGAACTTTGTAGTTACAAACAACAGAGTTATGACTGAGCTAACATGACAAATTCGATAAATATTTCCTCTGGAATAAAGAAATGAAATATAGCATGGTAGGATGTAATACTTCTTACAGTAAAATGGGTAGTTTTTTAAAATTTTTTCCAAATGAAAAAAATAGAAGAAAGTTATAGATTAATGAAGTTAGAAGAAAGGCATAGATTAATGCTGTATGGAGGCTTTACTTTTATTTGTCTATCTTAATTAAAAAGAATTTCTAATTTTGATGGATATTTTATTTCCAATAAACAATAATGTCTGTCACTGATAATGGCATCTGAAGAACAGCATAGCCATGACATTTCTGAGCAGTGCATTCTTCATTGAGCAGATAATATCTATAGAGTTTTCTATCGGTATATTATATTTAGATCAGCTGGAGATATGTGTTGGTTTGTTTTCCTATATCTTTTTCTTGTTCCAAAAATCTGGCTAAGTCTTATTGCTTGTTTGTATTCTTCCTTTTTTAAACTTGCTGGCTTATTCCAAGCTTGTGGTAAACTTGTTCTTGATTCTATTTTTTCTTCTTTACTGATAAAAAGTAAGACTTGCTTGCATCTAACAAGAAGTCTAGACCTGCAAGAGCAAAAAGCATTAATCATTTTCCATTGCTCATTAAGTTGAAATAATAATATATGGCCATTAAGTTAATATGTTTATGTTGATTCTTTTATCAGTTCCCTTATGTCCTATGTTGATGACAGCAAATCTTGCATGTACTTTATTCTTTTGCAATAAACAATAAAGAGATTTAAAAAATGTTTGCATTAATATTTTTTTTTTATTTTAGAATATATTCACCAAAATAGCTGTATATTTTTGAAGAATATATACAGCTATTTTGTATTTTTGAATATATTTGAATATTTTGAGTAGCATTATGAAAATGGCTTTTTTATTTTAATTTTTCCCTGCTCTAATGGATTTTCTACAAAAAATCATCTTCAAAAGTAACCAATAACAATGAATTTTATGCAAATGATTATTCAG